>NC_088913.1:13828125-15181250 GCF_963576675.1 Euphorbia lathyris
AGTAGCAGCAAACAACAAAATAATAAGAAAATCTTACTAGTGTGTCAACAGCTAAAAATTGGAGATCAATTTATGTGGAAACGTACAGGTATTAAATCTGTCAAAACTGGATCAAAGGAGACCTAAGGAAATGAAGATTCTTGAGATAAGGAATAAAATAACCGGAGACAAGAAACTTAATATTTGCATCATATCACTACGCTTCATTATTGTTTTTACTGTCTACAAAGGACAGCTGAGAATTCTAACTGGATCCATGGAAATAAGCATACAAAGTTGCAAATATCAGCAATGGGTCAGAAATCCACTACTTAAACAATATAAAAGGCCTAGTTTATTCCAGAGAGCCTCTAATCCTTTTCAATATAGAAAACTTCAGAAACCAAAATCATAAATTTTGAGGAATCCTTTGTGAAATACATAAAATGAACACAACTTTGAAGCAACATAAGCTTCAGTCTTATGCTTTTCTTAGCCAATTTTGCAACAGGGTTTCCACTAAATCTTACCCGGTCTAATTTTAAAGATTTAAATCACAGCGGACAATTCAATTTGCAATTAGAACCGACCAAATATCAAATTTGATGTACCTTGCAGGGCCAATTCTCGCGATAGAAATGGCATACAACGCGATCGCTGGCTTTGACGGCAGAGAAGAAATCCTTCTCAGAGGGAATCTCAGAGTACTCTCCGTGACCGAGGGAGATCCAACGGCTGCGTTTCTCAGCCATTTTCTTCATCTGCTGTATGCGCCTCTCTCTAAGCACCTCCAGATCGTCATCATCAAGGCGATCTAGTGCAGCGATCTCATCATCCAGCTTATCTTCTACAGCCTTAACTACGGTAAGAACTTGCTTCTCTATGATCTGCCAAAATCAGATAAAATGTATTTGATAAAAGAATTTAGACAGAAAGATAAAGAGAGAGAGAGAGAGGTTTTGATTACCTCTTGAATCTTTGAATTCGCCATGGTTGAAGTAGAGAAGATCTTCTTCCTCTCCCTCTAGCAACAGCGGCAGTTCAAGTTCAAATGGTAATGAAAATTGCAGAAAGATATTTCAAATTTGATTATTCAGAAATTAAAACGTCACAGTTTCGGCGAAGATGCTACATTGGGAAAACGATAAGGGTTGATCTACGTAATGTTGTATTTTAATAAAAGCATAATATTCGTTTGGCTCCCTAAACTAAAATTTCAAAATCAATTAGAACCATAAACTATCAAAATCATCAATCAGATTTTTAAACTAACCAAAAATTATCAATCGAGTCTTCATTCTAAACAAAAATCATTAATTGAAGCCTCATCAAAAGTCATTCAGTTGAACAGTTTCAGGTCTTCTTTCCCAAACTCTTTTTGAACCAATACAAAGATTATTACAGTCTATATCAAATAGTCACAGTTTCTGATTTTAGGATAGAATTGAGACTTAATTGATGACTTTTGTTTAGTTCAGGAACTTGATTAATGATTCTGATAGTTTAAGGTTCTAATTAACTTTGAAACTTTAGTTTGTGGACCTAAATAAGTGTAATGCCTTTAACAAAAGTATCTGCAGGGCTCTCTGAAAAAAAAATTGATCATCTAAGTTTACAAATGTCTTTTTGGCCATTGTAAACAAAAAGGGTGTTGTTAAACCCAGCCCTAATTTCCCACCCCTAGCTCCGTGAAAGGACGAAATTACCCTTTCATGGGTTTTGGGGTGGAAAAAGCTATTTTTTTTGCTCTCTCGATACACGGACGTATGGACATCACGCCTCACCTCATGGTGGGGTGTGTGAACATCACGCCTCACCGTGTGGTCGGGCGTGATAGCCCCACGCCACATCGTGTGGTCGGACGTGGGACTATCACGTCCGACCACACGGTGAGGCGTGGGGCTATCACGCCCGACCACACGGTGAGGCGTGATGTTCACACGCCCGTGTATCGAGAGAGCAAAAAAATAGCTTCTGTATCCCGTAAATAGGCCGTTAAACCCGTAAATAGTCCGTTAAGCCCGTAACTACATAAATGTACTTAACAAATAAAATTTAAAAACATAAAAATTAAAATAAACATTAATAAACATAAACATTTATAAACGTAAAAGAGTAAATTTAATATCTACAACAAAAAGTGTTTAAATGTATGAATGTCTACAACAAAAAATCAGCTCGTCTGACGCCACGCATCCATAAACTCATTCATCTCCCTCTTAATGCGTGGAACATCCTCGTCAGATCGGTGGGTAGCCGATAGTTGGGTGACACGCCACAACCAGCTAACCCACTGCAAAAAAAATAAAAAAAAATAACAACTAAATATTAAAAATTAAACACATATAAACTAATACTAAATAATAATATTAAATAATAATAAACTTACAAATTCGTTGTTGGCGCGAGCATGCTGTACCGGTCCAACCTGTGGTGCATGAAGGATATGGGGATGCGAATATCGCCTATACCAATCCATATAAGCAGGATCACAGGTAGTGGGATCGTATCCAACTGGTCGGCATCTCCTCCGATCAATGCCCCGAGCCGATGGAAATCTCCGCCAGGTGTCCTCAACTGTGACTAAGGAATGCGTGAGCCTGTACGATAACGACTTCCATGGTCGTACTGCTTTATCAGGTCTAATACGCTCAGCTGGGATAGGCTGAGTATATCCGACCTGTCGCAGCGCTCGATCGGGCATATACGGCTCGATGATGTCTCTACACCGTATCCAACCGGCGTAGGACACTCGAATCCGATCATCATCGGCGACAGGACCATAAGGCAACCACGTAACCTAAAAAAAAGTAATACTCAATAAAAAATAATAATATACTATAAATAATATTCAAATTAATTCTAAAATTTATTAAAATACCTCTGCCGCCGTCATACGGTCCAGTTGCCCGCGTATGGTATCTAGTCGGGTGGTCGTCTTGCCTGGTACCCCGACCTCCCATCTCAGTGCACGGGCATGGTCAGCTGGGATCAAGTGAGCTCCTCTATGCGGCCGGAAAACCGGAAAATACTCATATATCCATGCCTGCAATAGGGTCAAACATCCGCATATACCTGAACAGTCTCCTCTACTCGATATCCCCAGCTGCCGGTACAACATGGCTAGTGTAACAGACCCCCATGATAGTCCAGCTGCCCCGCTGATACCGCTGTAAACCTCAGCAAGATGGACCGGCCTAATCCTATCTCCACTCTTGTCAACAAACAGAGTGGATCCAAGCATAAGCCACATCCACGCTGTGGCCCGAGCAGCGTCATCCCTACCCTCGGCGAGAAGCCCCTGTACAGCCCCAACAAATACACCTCCACCTCCCCATAAATGACTAGTCGGCAACAGAAGCGCAGCCTGACTCACCCCAAACATCATCATGCACATGGCATGAAGCGAGTCAGTAGGGGGAGACTCGGACACCATCGGACCGTCGATCGGGATCCGAAGAATCTACCACACATCATGCAGCTGGATAGTCATCTCCCCGAACGGTATGTGGAAGGAGTTCGTATCAGGCTGCCACCGCTCCACGAACGCAGTTAACAGCGGAGTGTCGAGGTTCCTGAACATGGCATGTGGAAGGTGAGACAAACCAGTCCTCTCGATCATCTCCCTCAGCTGTAAAATGACACATATACAATTTATACAATTACTGAATGTTTTTTATGTTTATAGTTAAAAATACAAATTACAATAAATGTTGACACACTATATTATTCTTACCTCGGCTGACACACCAGAAAACCACTGACACAAATCTCGGCATGTTGCTGATCTGTTGTAGCATGTCAGAAACGACCGAATCTCTCCTCCCAACATCCGTGAGGCAACATGTCCTAGAAAACTAGGAATCACTGAACCATCAACGGGACCACCATCAACCGGTGCAGTAACTACCCAGCTCTCGTCCTCACTAGCTTTGGGACGTTTGCTTGTCCCTGAAAATTATAAAATTATACTAAATTATACTAAAAAAAACTAAATTATACTAAAATTATACTAAATTATACTAAAAAATACTAAATTATACTAAAAGTATACTAAAAAATATTAAAAAATACTAAATTATACTAAATTATACTAAATTATACTAAAAAATACTAAAAAATTATACTAAAAAATATTAATTATACTAAAATTATACTAAAAAATACTAAATTATACTAAAAAATACTAAATTATACTAAATAATATTAAAAAATACTAAAAAATACTAAATTATACTAAAAGTATACTAAAAAATACTAAATTATACTAAATTATACTAAAATTATACTAGATTATACTAAATTATACTAAAAAATACTAAATTATACTAAATAATATTAAAAAATACTAAAATACATGTACTCGCAAAACGACCTCCTACGCGCTGGGTCGGCTGTCTCCCCGGGTTCGGCTGCTCAACGCTCTCCTCAACCTCGCGATCATGTGCAACAGCGGACTGTCGCACTGCCCGGGCTGCCACATCCAGGTAGTCCTGAAAAGAATCGCTATCGGGCTCTCTGTCATCAAAATCAGTCGCCCCCTCTGATCCATGAATATCGGCCTGATCCGCAATCGGCCCCCTCCTCACCTGCTCCGTCGCAGCCCCTCTCCGCCTACGACCAGATATATCTATACCACGCAATCTCGTATGCCGTGGTGTATCATCCTCGTCGTCCATATCTAGACGACGAGCAGATGACGGGATGGATTTCCCACCCCTAGTAGGTCGCTCCGTCTACAAAAAAAAATTACACTAAATTAATAAAATTGTAAATAATGTAAATTATACTAAAATTATAAAATTATGCTAAAATACTACTAAATTAATAAAATTACAATAAATTATACTAAAGTTATACTCAATTACTAAAATGTTTACTAAAATTAAACTAAAATTACACTAAATTACTAAAATTTTAAAAAATATTAATTTTTATACTAAAATTTATACTAAATGTTTACTAAAATTAAACTAAAATTACACTAAATTACTAAAATTTTAAAAAATATTAATTTTTATTAAAAAAAACGTGGGCGTAAGGGAATCACGCCCGAACCATTGGTCGGGCGTATGCGCATCACGCCCTATCAGTGGTGTGGGCGTATGCGTATCACGTCCGACCAGTGGTTAGGGCGTATGAACATCACGCCCTACCAGTGGTTCGGGCATGTGGCTATCACGCCCGCACCACTGGTCGGGCGTGACGCTCATACGCCCGAACCGCAGATCGGGCGTGATGTTCATACGCCCGACTGCGATTCCGGCCGAATTTTTAAAAACCACAACAGATTCAATTCGATGCAAAAATCAATGAAATAAAGCGGTAAATCTTACCATTTTAGCTTTTCCTTTACGGTTTTTATCACCATCCATGATTCGGTTCACTAATTTGTCCGGATTTGAGCAAAAATCGTTTCGGCTTCTTGAGAGGTTTTGGGTTTTTTGAAATTTAGTGCAAAGGGTATTTTGGTCTATTCACGGAGCTAGAAGTATAAATTTAGGGCTGGGTTTAGTAAATCACAAACAAAAATGATTAAACAAATTCAAATTTATATCACTTTATATCACTTTAAACAAATTTAAGAGGTTAATAGATTATTATAAAAAAGAAATCATGGATTCAATAGATAAATTTTTAAAAAAATCAGATAGTTAATAGATCATTTTAAACAAGTTCAAGAATTTAACAAAACATTATATAAATTTACAAGCGAATCAACTTTTTGAATCAAATTCAAGATGTCCTGATATATTAAACATATTTACAATAATTAATAGCAAAAAGCAATAAATGGGAACAAAATGGTAACTAGTGATAATTTTCGATTATTAATTATCAAAAATATTCTCAAATTAAACTTGAAGGAATTGTAAAACTTCCAAGATTCAAGAGTTAAATTCAATTAGAAATCTCTATTGTTAAGAGGGATGAACCCTAAAAACACTCTTAAAGAAAAATATATTTTTTATTAATTTTTTTATTGATAAAAAGTTGTTTTCTTATAAGAAGGCTATAAGAAAAATAGAGAAATACTTAGTAGAGAATGAGATGAGTTAAACAATGTTGATTAAAAGAGAAATTTTGAGTTTTTTCATCTTCGCTTATGTTCAACAGATATGGGTCTTGTCATTTGACAAGTTTAGTTTTGTCTTGTCTTTTGACAAGTTTTTTCTTTTCTTTTCAATTCTTGCATCAAAAGTTTTTTTTTCCATCTATGGCATTATCAAGTAATCACTCTGGAGAATGCATTCTATCTAAGATATGAGTTTTTCAAGGAAATCTCAGTCTTCAGCTAGCCTTGACCATGGCTATCAAAGAAGCCTTAAATTGGATTAAGATGTATCGTCCTAGTGAGAAAATTCAAATTCAATCGGATTGTCTGGTCATAGTCAAGGCAATTCAAATGGGTTTAGAAGGTCTTTCGTATTTAGTTGACATTATTTCTGATTGTATTCATTTATTACGAAATTTAGAGTTGTGCTCAATCTTCTTTATTAAGCGTTCAACGAATTCGGCTGTCCATGCTCTAGCAAAAGTGGTCAATTCTGTGTCTGTTCTGGATGAGTGAGCATGTCCACCACCATTTCTTAGCTATATAATCAGTTAATAAAACTTTGCGTTATTTCAAAAAAAAAATAGATAAAGCTTAAAGAGGTAAAATGGAATGAGGTTAAATGGGTGACAAGCTTGTAAATAAACTGATGGCATGAATTGTAAATAAGGGGTGGTAAAATTGTAGTGAAGAAGAAACTGGAGAAGTAAGAGTTTGATGGTTAAGTAAAGCTACACGCTGTGTGGATTAATTAAGAAACTTGAGGAGCTTCATCTTAAGGTCACACACCATGTGAGAAATCCACATGTTGTGTGGGTCTCTTGTTGATGCTTCTTATTGCTTTATTTGGAGCCTCACATCGTGTGGCTGTTTGACACGTCTTGTGAATCCTATTTTTCACACGGTTTGTCTTTTCTTTTTTTAGGTGTGTCGCCCCCTTGGATCGACTTTTCTCACTATCCATATCCATACATTTAATCGACTAGATTACCTCATCAATATGTTAGATATCATAAATTACTTAATTGAATAGTTATAAATTTACATAATTGAATAGTTATATAAACTTCTTATGTAAATGAGATAATGGATACTATAAGGAATATTCCTAGAGAACATTCCTTACACATGGATCAATGTTATCTTACGGGTACAGAAAGATTTCTGTGAATTGATTCGAAGTAAGAAATATCCTCTGAAGATTTTTATTGTACCATCTGGCAACACAAATCAATATTCACCGTTCATTCCAATATCAATACAACAGGAGAAGGAAATACTTTGGATCAAAGGAAGTGATTACACACGACGACTACTCATATGGTAAGGTGAGTTTCCTAATGTCATAACGTTCAAATACTTTAGAACCAATCGACGTGTCAACACCTCCTTACTATATGGCAGAATGCACCACCTAACGCCATAGTTATCCGAAAGTTTCATAACTAATCGGATGACGACACTTATCCGATGAGTCACTAGAGTAAATTCCCAAGATTACTACATTCACCCGTAAAGTCATACTATATATAGAATACCTCTTAAAAAATATGTAAACATCACAGTTGCCAATTTTTTATATTGTCTTCAATCTTTGCTAATTATATTGTTTTCAATCTTTGCTAACTTAAAAATCAAAACGGATGTCCCTCGTTAACTAGTTGTTACTTCCTTTTATGTTCCTCGAGAAAATACTAAAAGACATCAATAATATTTGTTCTTTGAGATATTTTTTCTGGAGTGAAAACTGGATTTGTTGAGAATGTAAATTTATAAAAATAAATAAACATAAACAAAAAAAAACACAAAGAAACACCATGAATTAATTAGTAATACTCAAATATATTGGACAAAACTAATTGCCCTACAAAGAGCAGAGGAGCATTATTGAGTCATTCATGAGAATAAAACACACACACACAAACAACTATGGATTTAAAAAATTAAGGGCACTTGGGCTTGCCCTTGTTGGACTTCTTGTCCCTATAGCAAGGGCACTGATGCTTGTTTCCATAAGTACCAGAAGGCACACACTTGCATTCAGCACAGCATATTCCACAGTACTTCATGCACCTATCTTTCACTCCCGCTTTTGCACACCTTCCTTTGCATTTCTCATCACAATATGCTGCACCATCATCTACATCATCATAATTTCAAATGTTACTTTATCCTGTTACTATTCGGCTCATTAAAAAATTAAAAATTGACAAGTTGAATGTCTTCGTGAATTTGTTAACTAATACGAGCTTACTATGAGAGTGAAACGAGTAGAGGTCGTTGGAACGCTTTAACAAGGCTGTTACGGAGATGCTACTGTGAATTTGTTAACTAGCAAGTAGCTCATTAATTATATTTATAAATTTTTCTAACCAACCATTTATTAATTGTATTTATTAGAAATTACTTTAATACAAAAGTAGGTAGTTTTAAAACCTACTAAATTAATTGTAGATATTAGTGGTGAATGGAATATTGGTACGTTCACTGATTTTGGATCTTGACTTAATGTAAGAAACACTACAGGGATGACTAGTCCCTCAGGATTTGTCACCAAAATCGGCCTAGTTCTTTCTCTGGCCTCCCGTACTACTAGTGATGGAGAGAGTGTACATGTCTCTCGGAACTTATCACTAGAATCGGCCTAGTTCTTCATATCATTATTAATGGCCCTCATACTACTACTGATGGAGAGTGTACATATAATGGGGAAAAGGATAGAGGAGAGTGTCTAGATAACCAGTTGCAGTGGTAAATGAAACATTATAACGTTCAGTTAGTCTAGACTTCGACTTGGTGTAAAAAACACCGGCAACTGAAATCGAGCTGGTTCTTTCCATCTTTAATAGTGGCCTCCTACTACTACTATGGATGAGGCATTTTGGATATATAAATTTTATTATGAGCGTGTTTATAAACATTAAACACATTATACTGAGCCTGCTTGCGAGCTTTCACATCCTCGTCGAGTCTAAGCTTAGTTTGTTTATAATCGAGCTGAAACACATTTTATCGAGCCGGCTCGACTCATTTACAAAGCTACTTGAAAGCCATGGATACTCCACAAGTATAGTATTAAACTTGAAAATGAAGGAAAAAAGGAAGAAATTAAACTTACAAGACTGAGCCAGAACAAGTGGTAGCAAGAAAGAAGAAGTGAAGAGGAGTGAGCAAAGAAGCAAAGCAAGAAACAATGGCCTCATCTTTGCAAAATCAAAGCAAGAAGATTAGATATGTAAATGTGATTAAGTGGTGCTTATTAGTGAAGTGATGAAGAGAGGAGAAGCGAAGTAGGAAATATATAGATAGAGAAAGATCTAGAGGAATAAGAAATGTTTTAGGGAAATGGAAAAATATACAAATAAAAGGTGTAATAAATAGGAGTTGGTAAAGGAAACAGCTCATCTGGTCCATTGTTTTTTTGGACAGATATGAAGACATGGGATGGGAATAACCTCTGCCCCTTCCAATACACGGTTTCTGCTAATATGTGAGTTAGTGATGATATGCTTTCTAGTACCTTCTTCATCCTTTTTCATATCTTTTTATTCTTTTTAACACATCAATCCTAAAACAACCTAGAGAAACAATCAAATTTAAAATAGTTCTAATACATTACTAAGTTTGTCCATAATAGTATACTGGCTCTCTAAACTTGCTTATTTCGTATCACCAGCTCCCTAAACTTGTCAATGAAAATTTATTAGCTCTCTCACCATCTCCCTAAATTTGCTTATTCTGTAACAACTAAATACAAAAACCATAATACTAACTCTCGATCCTCATCATATTGATCTCTCAATCCTGCAACACTAGACAGAGGAAGAGAAAAAATTACCTCACAAATAGATGAAATTGTATTTTTAGAATTTAGGTTTAATAAGTTTTTGTATTTAGTTATTACGGAATAAACAGGTTTAGGCAGCTGAGGAGACACTTGTAAAGTTTAGGGAGTTAATAAATTTTTATGAACAAGTTTAGGGAGCTGGTAATACGAAATAAGTAAGTTTCCGGAGCTGGTAAGACACTTATAAAGTTTAGAGAGCCAATCTATTATTTTGAACAAACTCAGTGAGCTAATATATGACACATGTCATCATATAGCAACCAACCGTAACGTAACAATTAAAAATTTTGAATTTTCTTAATATTCTAACTAGTTAATTGTATCCCAAATTGATTTTTATTTTTAATTTGTAATTATAACATGTGTGAAACATACCGTGAAATGGTATTAACATGGCAACCACTGGCAACCACGATAGTAACTTTGTTAACGCAAATTTACTGATTTAGTGACTTTATTGAATCAAAAACGTGTATGTAAAACTCATACTTTAGTGACCATATCAATAGATCAATTGACATGTATTTTCTAGCAAGTCAAGTTTAAGGTGGTTTAATACAAAGAAAAAAAACCTTGGTACCACCTTTGGAAGTTTGGATGAATACATTCATAGTACCTAAACTATTGTTCAATTAACATTATAACACCTAAACAAGGATGCAATAAGAGATTTGGAGATAACAAATTGACCTTTAAGCCTCTCTTCTTAAACCATATCTAAGAAAATTACTTCTATTAAACAATAGTACCTCTATTATTGTAGCTTGAAATTATTTACACTTCAACAAACCATAAAAATGTGCCAAAAAAAAAACAAACGAAATGGGTATTACCATCCGTTCCATAATATTTGTCCTTCTAGAGATTTTTTTTCCATAATACATGGCATTTTGATTCAATCCATGCACGTTAATTGATACAATTAATACAAGGGTAACAAAGTCTTTTTAGTTAAACATTAATTACATTACAGAACAGAGGGAGTGTTCCATATCATGTACATTCTTACAAGATGTATATACAAAGTAGAAGCATTTCAACCTCCCATACTAATTGAGGGTTCTAAATGTTCTCTGTAAGAACATTCCTTAGCTCCGTCGCACGATGCGAGCAAATTTACCTGAAAAATCAATCCCGATAAATTCTTAGCACTAGTAATCGAGCCAGGATCCCAAATCTGGGGTGTAATTGCAGCATCCCCAGATACTTTTTCTTCCAGGAGGAGGAACGACTGGAACCACCCTTTCCAGGATGGATTCCAATGGCCGGGGTGCAATGCACCATGTGCACCCCTTTCCCTCCGCCACTGTATTTGAACATGAAACTAGGGGTGTAACCGAGCCGAACCGAGACCGAACCCTAGGAGGCTCGGTATTGGCTCGTTAATATCTCGAGCCGAGCCCTCTCGAATCGAGCTTTGACGAGCTTTGACCGAGCCGAGCTTTGACCGAATCTGACCGAGTTTTGATCGAGCCGAGCTTTTATCGAGCTTCTAACGAGCTTTAACCAAATTCATCATATATGCATAGAATAAGTAGCGTAAAAAACAGAAAAGCTTTATAACATACTCTATATGAGTTTAAAATATTTATAAAGAAAAACAATCATGTTATTGTTGAGATTCCAGAACAGTATATGGTACTTGTGATCGGAAAACACAACCTCGGAGAAAAATTTCAAACAATGACATATATATTAAAGTTTGTAATGTATTTTACCTTATCAAAACGTAATTGTCTACCTAAAGACTCAAATGTCTAAGCTTTTTTGTATCATTTTTTATGGGTTAAATCTTATTTGAGTTGTGAATTGTGATGAAACTAATAATAAGCAATGAAATATATATTAAACATATATATATAATGAAATATATATAGTAATTAAAAATAATCGAGCCTGCTCGCGAGCTTTCGAGCCGAACCTGGGGAAGTTCGGACTCAGCTCGTTAATGCTCGAGCCGATCCCGAACTCGAGTCGAGCTCTATCGAGCCGAATTTTGATCGAGCTTTCACCGAGCCGAGCTCGAATAGTTTGCGAACTACCAAGGCTCGTTTGCACCCCTACATGAAACTCGCAAAAAGAAAAAGGAAGTGCAAAATGCGTGAGTCATACTATTACCTTCACAATTTCGTACTTGGAGTTGGGACGCACGGAGGCTGCCAGGATACTCATGTTGAAATCCTAAAGAGCACAAATTTGATAAACATAATTAAACTGATCAACTCTCTGAGTCAAGAGACTTATGGTCACCAAAATTTAGAGTTCGTTTCAAAAACGTCGCAAAACTTCTTTCAATGAAAATCACTGAACATCACTTTTGATTTCAACAAGTCATTCCGGTAAATTTGTGTGCAAAAAACTCACTGGAACATTGACATGACACAGAGACGGACATGTCTGATTTTTTTGACTGAGCATAGCAGACACATGACATATCGTAAGGCACAAAAAAAAAATAAAAATCATATCCTTGTTCAACATGGCAATTAAATGACATATAGTCAATGTCTTCCGTAACACATTGATATTCTGGCAAGTTTTTGCATACAAATTGGCCGAAATTACTTTATTGAAATCAAATGTAAAGTTCAGTGACCTTTGCAAAATAAAACTCAAACTTGAATGATTTTGTGTGCAATTTACCCGGAGTCGACTGACAAGTTCAGAAAACCGCACCAAGCAAAATAAACAACTTCGAGGAGGACGAATTAAATAAAGAAAACTTGCCGGAAAAAAGTTTACAAACCGGGAGCCTAATGCTCGTGTTCAAGAAATTATAACAACGTTAAGGAGCAAGTTCTATTATCCAATTACCAAAATCACATTGAGAAGTTTAGTTAAGATGATGCATCACTTACCCTGAATGGATCACCCCTCAAAGACTGCACATACATTGATGTTTCCTGATTAACAAAACCCGAAAAACATGCTTCGGAGATTAGTAATGGTTCATGAGTAAGTACAGATCAGTTGCAGTCAATGATCAAAGAAAGAACTCGACGGGTGAACGCTTTTCTAAACCGCAAATAATGAATGTATGAAAAAGTAAAACCCTTCGGGACAATAAGTCGATAACCCAAATATTATGTAGTAAAGCAAAGTTCGTCCAAATCACCTGACATGTCGAACGTATCTATTCAATTCGTGACATTTTCATTAGAAAAACCGAACATACCTCCAAAGATATGTCTTTGAGACGCCTTCCAGTTTGAGCACAGCAGATGCGCACAACATGTTCATCACAGCTTCCGCTTACAATATAATCCCTTCCGTTCATGTAGTAAGAGCGAGTGTAGTTCTGCGAAGTTCCTGTTGGCGGTATCTCGAAATTTAAGTGTGGCCTTCCATCAACAGCCAAAAGTTGTCTAACCTGGCAGATCAATCAGAATTGTTAATCTCAAAGTTCGTGTAAGATCTACCGGCAAACAGCTAACAACAAATACTAAACATCAATAGTTGAACCAAACAGGCCCTATATCAAGTTAGCCCAGGAAGACCAAGACACTTAGACAAAAGATATTTACCGAACCTTAGCCTTGCCTACAGGGTCGGTTGAACCGACCGAGGAATCTTCCATCATATGATTGCGCATAGTAAAGACGGAACACATTGAAACAACGATAAATGCAATAAACTTAACACAAACATACCTCATTGTCCACGGCAGATACAAGAAGATAGTGATCATCAGGAGAAAAGCAAACCATCACATTTCCTCTAGAACTTGCTGAAGTATAGCACGGGTGCAAGGGTTTTTGTCGCAGATCCCATAGTTTAACATCCCGATCAAATGACGAAGTAGCAAACAACGATGGAGAATGGTTCGAGAACTTGACGACATTAATATGTTGTGTGTGCATATCAGTGAACATCTGTATTCGCCTCCCGCAATTAATGTCATAAAGAGCGATGTTTTTCGAATATCCACTCACAAGAAATAGCTCATCCATAGCATTAACGTGAACAGATGTTAATTGGTCAAAATCCTCGAAAGTGACAGAACCAGCAGCTGAATTTACACCTGGAACCGTCGGGGGCATATGCTCAACATCGTACAATTTCAGCGATCCATTATCGGAACCTGCTATAAGCTTAGATGGATACTTCTTGAGCCAACATAGCCCCAATACGCTGTTCATTGCTCCGAGCGAGGGAACATAACTTACTATTTTCTCACTCTCGTGGTTGACTACAACTACTTCACCATCTAAAGTTCCAAAAACTAGTAAGCTAGAGATAGAAGGATGATACTCAAACTGCCTCGGACGGAAGTAGTTCCTTCCCCAAAAGTCCGGGCACGATAAAGAAAGTGAACGCAAATAAGGCCAAGCTGAAGAACCCACTTTCGCTGCAGAAAATGACCGGCTATAGAAGTGTTGCGAGTTTCTGCAAGGATATGATGGCTTACGATTTTTCGTTTTCAGACAAGTGCGACTTTCTTTTATTTCACGCTTATGCAAAATACCAACAACACTCTCTTTACGATTCCGCTTGTATGGTAAGTACTCAAAGTGCTCCGCAAATGTGACGACAGCCTTTTCCTTGTCGTTCTTTCTAATAGACAAGTTATCTAAAGTTTTCAAATGAGGCAATGAAGCGATCATGAATTCTCTATAGTGTTTCTCGTGGCATATAGGTGAAGCATGACGAGAGATATACTTCATTGCAACATCTGCAGTATGACTCGAGAGAGAATTCGGCCAGGACGCTTCAATGTGACTCAATGTAGGACCAAAAGACACCTGGAATAAATTCCGAAGAAATTATACTATAAATCTTAAGTAGGAGGACGAAAGAAGCGGCGGTTTACCTCATCTTGCAGATCATTCTCTCTATTCCACCCGAGAGACGCAATGGACAATGAATCCGTGTGATTACTTTCTTGCCAGTAACTTGAGAAGTTCATTTCACTATCATCTGATGGATCTTCTATCATCCATTGAATTTCTTCTTCTTTATTTGTAGCTATATCATCGAAAGAGATCACATTCCCGAGCGTCTCTTCAGCGCCAAAAAGGTGTTCATTGATATTACCAACAGGTCCAAATTCAGGTTGATCATCTAATTTTCCTCCGTATGGTGCTGAAGAAGACGCAGTCTCATTACAGCACAACCACTTTTGAAACCTTAGCTCTATTAAAGACGGGAGTTTAGAAATCGCTGCGAGGGTTGTCCAGAGATTTGCAACTCTAGTTGCACACATCGAAAGAGATATTAAATTGGGCATGCAAGTAAAACAATCCTCCCGAAAGCTAGTTAGCGAAGTGTTGAAATCTAGATTAAGAATTCGGATGTGCATGAATTCTCCCGTCATGCTGAGATTCTGAAGACACGAAGAGCTTAAGTATAAAACCTCGCATGCCAACCCTCCTTGTGAAAGATCCCTGATGATGAAATTAGAAAAGTATACAGAATCATGCTTCGCATTAAACCAAAACATGGAAAGATACTCCCTCTGGTCCACAATACATGTCTTTTAAGGTTAATACGCACTAATTAAGAAATGCAATTAATTTTAAGTAAAAGACTTTGTTACCCTTGTATTAATTGCATCCACTAGTAACTTTATCTATTCCCAAGGTAAATAGTCAACTTAAATAGGAGTATATTTGGCAAAAGTAAATTAATGTGCATAGATTGAAGCAAAATGTCATGTATTGTGGAACAAAAAAAATTCTCTAGAAAGACATCTATTGTGGACCGGAGGGAGTAACAGATATGATAATATGACCAAGATGATGCTCAAAAAACCAAAAAATATACCTGAAAACTTCATTTCCATATAACGAGTCACGAAGATCAACCAGTCGAAGCTTTTGGTTGAAAGAACGCATCAAAGGTAAAGCGTATTCTCCATTCAACATGCACGAGGATCCATTATACACATCAACAGCTTCAATTTCAGAAGTCTCAATGGACATACACAAATCAAGAAGAGGAGGAAAATCAATGTCTTTAAGTTGCTCGAAGAAGATATCGAGGCTACATAGTTCATTGCAAGACTTCGTAACCTCGGCCTGAAAGACAAAGTAATGATCAGAATTCTACTTTCCACCGTCAACCGAAAAAGAACAATGTGACTGCAAGTTACGAAAGCTTACCTTGAGAAAACAAGACAGAACAGAAGTATTAGGTAGGACACCATGCCTACTACAAGAATCAAGATACCTGAAACAAAAACATTAAGTCAATACTAATACTATGTTGCATGGAAAATCTTCTTCATTAGCGTTTCCGCGTTTCATATCCGTTTCCTGTTTAGTTTCTTTTCTGTTTCCATTATAGTTTCCTAGCTATAAATTATAATTTTTTAGAAATAAGGTTTCCCAGTATGGTGGACGAGTCTTGGCGCAACGGTAAACATTGTTGTCATGTGACTGAGAGGTCACGGGTTCGAGGTTCAATTCTTAGGAGCGGCCTCTTGCCAAAAAAAATTGGCAGGGGAAGGCTTGCCCCCAGTACACCGCTGTGGTGGGTCTCCCCAGACCCTCGCTTAGCGGGGACACATAATGCACCGGGCCGCCACTTTTAAGGTTTCCCAGTATCCGCATTTTCGTTTCCATTTCCATTTCCTTTTTGGTTTCCGTTTCCATGCAACATAATAACTATTATTATTATTAAAAAGATTAACCATAGTTAATAAAGGCACACTAAGGTGCAAGGCTCAGGCGCACGGCCGAGCGACACAAGGAGCACTAAAAGAAATAATATATAAATTCATAAATAACAATAATTAGCATTTCTAAAATGCAACAAATAGTCAAATACTAAATCATATTCGATTATCCATAATCTTAATCATAAAATGAATGAAATAAATTTAAAATTAACTACTAACACTTACATAATCATAGTCTATAACAAAAATTCTAAAATCTAAAGACATAAAGTGCAGTGTTTTCTTCTGTTGTTCTTTTAAATATTTCATTCCAAATCTTCTTTCTTTCTTTTTAATCAATTTCTTTTTACTTTAATTTAATTTCACCGTAGATCACGTAGACAGGAAAGGGATGAAATTAAAACATTCCATGTTTAACTTGTAGCCTTAAAAAACATTATATAGCTTCTAAATTTGAACCTACGTGCACCTCAGGCAAGTTGTTACGCTCACAGTTGTCAAAAGCCCGCCTCACTCAGGGCTCAAGGTAGTGAGGCCCTGCTTCGCCTTGTGCACCTCACCTGGGCCTCGGAGCGTGAATCAAGGCGGGCCTCTGTGTTTTCACTAAGGTTTTTCTTTTCTTTTTTTTTTACTGTTTTGTGTAAAATAAATGTTTGACTAATCTCAACCACCAATCTAATTTAAATAAGATTAATCTTAACCCTTGATTTAAATAAGAATATCAATACAAATCACTAAATATAGAAAGACTTGAGAGGAATTAAGAGCAGCCACGTAAAGAAGAGTCTCCTCCACTCCATTCAAACAGAAATTGCGAGAGACACAAAGAAGAATATAAAGTGATAACGAATGGTTATTAGTTTAGTAGCATTAGTTAGGTACTTAGGTTAAGATGTTAAGTATATGTTTATGTCTCTATGAAGTATGAACTTAACTTGATGTTTTTGACATTTATGATTTAGTATTATGTTCTCACGTGATTTTGTTTTGTTTATGTGGTCATAAGTGTGTGTTTTCGGTTTATGGTTTAACTAGTAAAAGAGTATATATTTTTTATTTTTTTACGCCTCGTGTTCCTCGGGCGCACACCTTGAGTCTAAGCTCCAGGACCTCTTAGCGCCTTTAACAACTATGGTTACGCTCAAAAAGATGCACTCAGATGCATGCCTCTTGAACAGAGGCTGCCCTTTGGCTTCTCAAGTGACATGCCTAGAGCCTAGCGCCTTTTGAGCCTGAGGGGCACCTTTAATAACTATGATGTTAACCAAGTAATGTTTAAAGCCTAACGCATTCACCGAACCTCCAAGTTGGCCATAAAACCCAATTGGCCCCTTGAACTTTGAAAACGAAAGGTTAACTTCTTAAACTTGCTTAAGTGCCCTATTCGCCCCATGAACTTGATTAAAGTAATACGTGCTTCAACTTGTTCCAATCTCCAATTGCACTACCAAGTAGTACGAGGTTAATCATGTTATTTTAAGCGACTTTAAAAGGGTAGTCATTCATTTTCAAAGTTGGAGTCGTCATCATCTATGTTGCACGAAAACTCTTCTTCACCAGCGTTTCGGCTTTTCATGTCAGTGTCAGTTTCCATTACTGCTTCCTAGCTATATTTTTTTAGAAATCCCCGCTTTCATACTTTTTTGGTTAAATTTGGGGGTTAGAGATGTATTAGGCCAATTTTTAAAGCTACTAGCCAATCTTCCGCAACATTTGATCACAAAATTCATACTACTTTTGCAATATAGAACTAAATTTCAGAACGAGAAACCACACGAAAAAGAAAAAATTCCCCAAATTCAGCAAAATATCAGAGAATTTATCCATACAATTTCTCTCAAAATTGAGAAATTCACGATAATTCATTGATCAAACAACCAAAACCAAAGAAAAAACTAGACCCAAATCATAATCTAAAATTCCGAATAAGAAAAATATAAAACTACTTACATTTTCTGCAAGGTTGCGATATCGGTGGCCATGGATTGAGGGTTAAAAAGAAGAGGCGATGTTCAGACAAAAGATGCCTCCTTTATCAACTATGAGACGACGCAGTGAAGTTTGCGAAATCAAACGATAACATAGGAAATGTGATTTTCAGTTTGGGATTTGGACAAAGTAGTTCTTCATCTTCTTCCTACTTGCAGCTGCTTTGACAGTTCCAGGTTTTCTGAACAGTATTAATGTTTTTTAAAAGGCATTGAATAAAAGAATAAAATTCTTCAAACAAAAAAAAGGATCAAATTCTTATTATTTTTTTAGGTTTTTTTATACAAAAACAAATTTAATTATGAATATTTTTAGGTTTTTTTATAAAACAAATTTTTTTTTTTTTTGGTAGAATTTTATAAAACAAATTTAATTATGAATGTGTTATTTTTTTTATATATAATAAATAAAATATAATTTTACATTTTAATTTAAAAATTCTAAATTTCAATTTATAAAGGCCTAATACACAAATAACCCCCTGAACTTGTCCAAATGTTGCAACTGCCCCCCTCAACTTTCAATTGTAACAACTTACCCCTTAAACTTGTCCAATTGTAAAACATAACCCCAAATTGGGAATTTTTTTACTCCGTATTTGAAGCAACGGTAAAAAAGTTTCCCCGGATTCGTATCACGCCAAAGATCTGATTATCATACTCCACGAGCGTTGCAGATTTTGTATTTCACATGTTTCTTCATTTGCAGTCCACGTCAGCAATTTGAGGTTGTGTTTTACAATTGGACAAATTTAAGGGGTAAGTTGTTACAATTGGACAAGTTTGAGGGGTAAGTTGTTACAATTGAAAGTTGAAAGGGGCAGTTGCAACATTTGGACAAGTTCAGGGGGTTATTTGTGTATTAGGCCATTTATAAATTGTAAACTATAATAATATATTTATATTGTAATTTTAGATCATACATGATTTTGTCTCGTCTCTAATAACAAGTTTTGTTTTTTTATTTCCGATAACAAGTTTTGTTTTCTCTGGTTTTTTATAACAAGTTTTGTGCTGTTTTAGTTGTTTTGTTTCGTGGCATCGTCAAGTGGTATTGAGACTATGTATACCAATTTGAGTCTCAAGGAAGAGGAAGATAGAGGTATTCTGATTGATGACAGAGATCTCAATTCTGAGCATGTGGATCTAAGATGATGTCTGGTTGGTAGATTCCTTTCTGGTGTCTGAAAACCGTTTATGAGGAGAATAAGACGACCAACTAGAGATGAGTTCTGGGCAAAATTTCGCTACGAGATAATCAATTTTTTTTGTTTTATGTGTGGTTTTTTAGACCATACAGATTTTTCATGTCCAAAAGTTTGTGATTTGATTGATGGAGAAGTTGAAAAGCTCTATGGCTCTCATATGCTTGTTCAGATCGGAAGGAAGCAATCCAACAAATGTGCAAAATGGTTGGTTATTGAGGTCCAGTTAGACATCAGCGGCGGTGGTCAGGGAGTGGTGGTGGAGCATGGTGGTAAGATCCAAAAGAAAACTCTTATGTTTAGTTACATTAATGATGAGAATAATGGCGACATTAGTAGAATAATCAGTTGATTATGAAGGATGAGTAAATCATGGATAAATTACTATGGAAAATGTTGAACAAACTCTCATATTTAGTGGCATTAATCGTGAGACTAATGGAAACATTAATAGAACAATATAAGGCAGTTTTTTTTTTTGAAATAATTAATAGGGCAGATAATTATGAAGGAAACGTAATTCATGGGTTAGTTACTAGGGAAATGATCAAAACGGTTGAACAAACTTCCACATTTAGTGGCGTTAATCATGGGACTAGTGGCGACAGTAATGGAATAATTAATATGACAGTTTCTTATGAAAGAGCCATAAATCGTGGGTCAGAACATGAGTCTGTAGAAGATGTTGTGGTTATGGAAGTAAAACATAGAAGGAAAGAAGATGTTTTAAATGAGAGGGAGGAGGCAGTTTCAAATGATAGTCTAATTGTGATCCAAAAAACAAGTTTTAGGTGGGCTCTGCTGGATAGACATACCCATCATCCACGAGTAATTGCGTTTTAATGGATCTTGTCCAAAATTACAAACCATTTATTATTTTTCGTTCTCGCATTGCTGGAAACTTTTCGGTTAAGGGAGATGAAGCTATTGGTATTCGAGAGGCTCTTAGGTGGATCAAACTCAAAGGTTTGGGTGGTGTGGAGTAGGGATGGCAATGGGTAGGGTATCCGCGGGTAGTGTCAATCCCAAACCCTTACCCGTTTATTTTTTAATTACCCGTACCCATCTCATTATCCTAACAGGTATATGTTTTGCATCTCATACCCGTCCCATTTAATTCGCGGGTACCCTTATCCGTTAAGAATCAATCAATAACAAAGTATAAATTTAATGAATCATCAACTTAAAAATTCAACAAATGGAACTTTAAACAATAAAAATAAAGTAGCTTAGTGGTATCACATGACGGTTTAAGAACAAAATGTTAGTGTTCAAATCTCACATCTTATATCTAAAACACAATATTTTTTATATATATAAAAGCGTAATGACGGGTATCGAGTACCCTGGGCGTTTGGTATTCTATTGGGATAGGGATAAGTATAAAAATACGATAGTCAGAAATTATTATTCAATGTTTGGTTTGTGGGATGGGGATAAAAGAATACATTTTACTATTTTAACCTTATTTAAACTACATAACATTAATTTGAGGGATAAGATGGACTTTTCCATCCTATTAAAATCGCAGGAGCTTATTCCACTTCCTTATGCCGCCCCTCTCTTGGGTATAGGATTTGAGGGATAAGACTCATATCCCGCTCTTATCTCCCTAGCCTATTTGTAAAACAAACATGGGATAACTCGTCTCATTTTTTTATCCCTATCCCCGTGTCTTTATCCCCTTTAACAAACACCTCGTGGAGGTATTTCCATTATTCTAATGGGTAATGGTTTTGATTCCATGCCCTCTTATACCATCCTAGTGTGGAGGTGGTGTCAGATGTGCTGTGAGTGGTGGATCATATTCACCATGCATACTTTCGTTCTTCTTATGATTCAATCACTATGCCAAAAACCCCTTCAGACGAAGGTTAAAAACTGTCGTCCCACGAGATATAAATCTGTCACGGGACTCGCTACCATCTATTGCCCCTTCAGACGCCGGTTAGGTTCTGTCATATTGATCTTTGTTACGATGCAGCTTATTTATTATTACCGTCACCTTTAATGTCATCACATGACATACTAATAATTAAAACCGTCAAGTTGACGTGTGGGAAATTGGCATATTGAATTTGCGATGACAGTTCGTATAATAATTTCTGCCGTTATAGCTTGTTTTAGATGGAATATGTCTTAATCAATCATGTCAAAGGATTTATTTTCAGATGACCAATTCGTTTATTTTAATGTCTTTTTATTGTTCTTTAGATGACATTTTTTAAAATTAAAATGTCACTTTTTACCTTCTTCTTCGTATGAATTTCTGGTTTTTACCTGAATAATGAAACATACTCAAATATGAACATGAAATTCTGTATATCAATGGTTTTAATTTTATTGGATACCAATACTCATAATCTGTTTACATTTGTAGATATACATTTCTGAATTAAAACTAAAAAAAAATAACTAATACATATATCCAAATTCTGAAACAAATTTGATCAATTGATGTATCCATATCTTGGAGTCATTATTAGGCCTATAATCCCAAAGTCTTGATATCTGCAAAACCCAATGCAGGTCATTAATACACTAGCATCATTACACATAACCCTAACCGCACTAATTAATGACCTTTCCCCTTTCACGACCTTTCACTTAGCCACCACTATCATATCACTATAAATAATAAGCATCACAATCGTTCAATTTCCATACATTCAACACAGAAAACTTACATTATACAACGGATCACTTTGCGCTTGTTCAACAACAGATAATTGCTGAGATGGAGAAACTGTACATTGAGAGCCCAGGGTGGCTTCTGGCCATCGATGGTATGTCAATCCATATGTTGTTCTTCAACTCTTCCTGGTTTCTTCTGTCTACTTGTAATGATTCTTCTTATCTTGGATGATAATAGGTCCTCTGGATAATAACTTCTTCAAATGGTCGATCAGAATAAAAGGCCCACAATACACCCCATATGAAAGGGGTGTATTTGAAATCAGAATCAGCTACCCTCTGAATTTTCCAAACAGACCTCCAACAGTAATATTAACTTATCTCCTTAAGATATATGAACATACATGACATTATATACACATACACTAATCAATGTCTCTTCTTATTCTCAATTTCGCTTCTGGAATAAGATTTATCATCTTAACGTGGCTCCTCAAGGGATGATTCATCTTCCTCGTCTCCTTACTCACCCTCTCTTTCCCACTGCCAAGGTATAAATATGCCGCCATTTATCTATTTCATTTGATAAATACTTAATCATGTTTGTGATCTAATTATTCTATGCATTTTGTAGCTGATGTGGCACATATATGATCTAGATTGTATGTGTTGCTTGATTAAATATATATATTTGCATGTGTTGCTTGATTAAATTACTCAGGATATAGATTGTAAAAGCTGACACTGAGTAATCTTGGTGCTGAGTTGGAAGCTGACCTCAAGTGTTAATTCCCAGCTCACAAGTAAAACAGTTCTAGTCAGCATCTGACTAAAGCTGTCTTACATCTCTCGGTCGTGCTGACCTAAACTAAGTTAAGTAACTTAAAGAATTGATTAAGTCAGCATAATAAAGCGAAAAAGTTACATTAGTTCCTAACCCCCCCCCCCTTGGAACTAATCACACGGGACCAACAAGTGGTATCAGAGCGCAGTAGCTCACTACTCAAAGATATAACTATCTTGAGCTGATCCCTATAAATGGCTGAGAACAGCACTCGTTTCCTTCCAGGAAATCAAACAACACAGATACTCCCTGAGGGATTATCAATTAGTCGGCCTCCCTTGTTCTTCGGATCAAATTATACATTCTGGAAGAACATGATGAAAAACTTTATTCAAGCCACAAACATGAGTGCATGGCTTGCAATAGTTCAAGGCCCATTTGTGCCTTTCAAAATGGTAAATAACGAGAAAGTCGGTAAGAGCGAAACTGAGTGGTCAGAAGATGACCTTAGAAAATTACAAAATAACGCTTCGGCTATCAATATGCTTCACTGTGCTTTAGATGCTGCAGGGTACAACAAAATTTCAGGTTGTGAGTCAGCACATGAAATATGGAAGAAGCTCGAAGTAACCTATGAAGGCACGAGCAAAGTCAAGGAGTCAAAGGTGAACCAACATATGAGATTATACGAGCTGTTCGAGATGAATGACAACGAAGACATCTCGGAAATGAATGCTAGATTCACCAACATCATAAATGAGCTGAAAAGACTCGGCAAGAACTTCACAGAAGAAGAGCAAGTGAAGAAGATCTTGAGAAGTCTACCCAAGAGCTGGCAAGCTAAGAAAACAGCTGTGGAGGAAGCTCAGGACCTTACCATGTACAAATATGACGAGCTGATCGGATCTCTGTTGACTCATGAGATCTCAATGAAAAACTTTGAAGCTAAAGAAAAGTCTGAGGACAAGAAACAAAAATCACTTGTCATGAAAGCTGACTCGTCAGATGATGAGGAAATGGCCATGTTTACAAGAAAAATGAAGAAGTTGTTCAGGAAGAATGACAAGAACAGCAAAAGGCCATTCAGAAAAAGCGATAAGCACAAAGCTGAGTCCAGCGACAAGTACAAAAAGGACAACTCCAAGACTGTCACGTGTTTTGAATAGGGATGGCAACGGGTAGGGTACCCGCGGGTAGTGCCAATCCCAAACCCTTACCCTTTGATTTTTTAATTACCCATACCCTTCTCATTACCCTAACGGATATATGTTTTGCATCCCATACCCTTCCCATTTAATTCGCGGGTACCCTTACCCGTTAAGAATCAATAAATAAAATAAAAAAATATTACAAATTTAACAAACTATAAATTTAATAAATCATCTATTTAAAAATTGAACAAATTGAACCTTAATCATTAAAAATAAAATAGTTTAGTGGTATGACTTAATGGTTAAAGAACAAAAGTTTAGTATTCAAATCCCACATCTTACATCCAAAACACAATAATATTTTTTAATATATAAAAAATTTAAGACGGGTAACGGGTACCAGGTACCCTGGGGGGTCTTCCCATACATGTCCCATTACCCTGACGGGTAATGATTTTAATCTCATACATGTCCCATACCCTTTTATACAGGGTACGGGTAGTCCCATTAGGGTCGGGTAGTGCCGGGTACCCGCGGGTAGAGTACCCGTTGCCATCCCTAGTTTTGAATGCCACCAAACTGGGCACATTAAATCAAGCTGTCCAAATCTGAAGAAAGAAAAGAAAGGTAGCAGAAAAGCTATGGTGGCCACATGGAGTGACAGTGATTAGTCAACCTCATCAGAAGCTGATGCAAATGACACAGTAAATATATGTTTCATGGCCGACAATGTTGCTGACCACTGCCAATCTGAGCAAGCTGACCTCTCAGATGACACTGACTAAGAGGACCACTCCAATGAGTAACATCTCTTCTCTTGCTTAGAAATGAAATGGTTAACGCCCTGAGTGATCTATATACACTGACTAAAAAGTGCAACAAGAAAATAAAGGCACTCAGCAGGCGATGTGATGAGATTGAAGAGGTCAAACTGAGTGACCTCCGATATCTTCTCCAAGACAACACCAGGCAAGATGAAAATCTAAAAGTCATGCATGGTTTTGTCTCGGAAGTCCAAACTGAGGCACAGAAGCTTAGAAAGGACATCACAACCATACAGAACCAGCTGAGTAAATCGGCAAAGAAAGGGTTCTATCCCAATACTGAGTATCAAGGTACTGGTCAGCATAGACGGTACACTCAGCAGAACATTCAATGTGACTGTTGTGGGAAAAGAGGACACACCATAGATGTGTGTTGGTATACTCAGCGGAATGTCCAATGTGACTTCTGCGGAAAGAAAGGCCATACCACTAAGGTATGCTGGCATGCTCAGCACAATCGTGCTGACCAAAAACAACATCACCCTCAAAGGGTAACTTTTTGTGACTTCTGTGGTAAAGATGGCCACACCATTAATGTATGTCGTCACAAAGCAAAATATGATGTTTCACCTGTCCATTCTAACCAACGAGGACCCAAAAAGAATTGGGTACCTAAAGATGAATAGTCTAAATTGCAGGTAAGCCTGAGGTGCGTGGAGAAGTCAAAGCTTTGGTATATTAACAGCGCATGCTCGAGGCACATGACTGGTGATGAAACTCAGTTCATCACACTTGAGCGTAAACGAGGTGGAAGTGTAAGCTTCGGAGACAATAAAAAGGGTAAGATAGTCGGTTCAGGTACTATCAGAGGTAACCCTACTATTGAGTCAGTCTCCTTAGTCAGGGGCCTCAAATATAACCTATTGAGCGTAGCTCAGCTGTGTGACAATGGAAGAAAGGTTGTATTTGATGCCACTGAGTGCCGGATACTCGAGGGAAAAACAAACGATTTGATTTTAACTGCCCCTCGTGTTGACAATGTGTACATGTTGAGTTTATAAAAGAATTTTTCAAAAAATATATGCTTAGTGTCAAAGGAAGACAATTCATGGCTATGGCATAGGAGACTTGGTCATGTAAGCATGGACCTCCTTGCCAAACTAGCAAGAACGCAATTAGTTGAGGGATTGCCCAAACTTAGATTTGAGAAAGATCAATTATGTAATGCTTGTCAGCAAGGTAAACAAACTAAAAAGTCTTTTCAAAATAAAAATATTGTCTCAACCAAGCGTCCATTGGAATTACTACATTTGGACCTTTTCGGACCTGTCCAGCCACTCAGCTTGGGTGGTAAGAAATTTTCCTTAGTCATTGTAGACGATTTCTCTCGGTATACGTGAATCATCTTGCTGAGTAGCAAGGATGAAACATTTGAGATGTTTTCCACATTAGTCAAAAGGCTTGAAACTGACAAAGACCTAAAAGTAGCTCATATTAGAAGTGATAATGGTGGAGAATTCAAAAACCAACAGTTTGATGAATTCTGTGAAGTCAGTGGCATTGACCATAATTTTTCTGCTCCTAGGACTCCTCAACAAAATGGGGTTGTTGAAAGGAAGAACAGAACAATAGTTGAAATTACAAGGACAATGCTGAGCGAAAATAGGCCTCCAGAGTATTTCTGGGGTGAAGCTGTCCACACAGCATGCTATATACTCAATAGGGCTTTAGTTAGACCTATACTAAAGAAAACCCCTTACGAACTTTGGAAAGGACGAAAGCCCAACATTGGCTAATTTCGTGCCTTTGCGTGTAAATGTTTTATACTCAACACAAAAGAAAACCTTGCTAAATTTGATGCTAAAGCTGACGAAGCGATCTTTCTAGGGTACTCAACTAACAGTAAAGCATATAGGGTGTATAATAAATGAACTCAAGTTGTAGAAGAGTCTGTACATGTTGAGTTCGACGAAACTGACCCTGTAGGAAAGATAACTCAATCCGCTGAAGATGACCCAGGCTCAGCTTCCACTGACCAAAATGGAGCCGCTGAGTCATCACCACAAGGGCTGACCAAAGGTAAACACGAACCCGAAATTACCTTTACTGACCGTTCTACTCCTGCAGATGTTGTAGAAACACATACTCCTGACAACTCAACATTACCCAAAGAAATCAAAATTCCAAGAGGACATTCGGAGAAGTCCATTCTTGATGCAGCTGAAAATAAGCTGATGACGAGAGATCAGCTTAGAAAGTATCTCAGTAATGTTGAATTCGTCTCAGTACATGAGCACGACGAACACTGGATCAATGCTATGCAAGAGGAGCTTGATCAGTTCAAAAGAAATGAGGTATAGGATTTAGTACCAAAACCTAGGAATCAAAAGACCATAGGAACTAAGTGGGTCTTTAGAAACAAACTAGATGAGCAAGGCAATGTAGTCAGGAACAAAGCCCGACTTATAGCCCAAGGCTATAGTCAGCAAGAAGGCATTGACTATGGTTGAGACCTTTGCTCCCGTTGCTAGGTTAGAGGCTATACGTATATTATGTGCATATGCTAGTTTCATGAACTTCAAACTATATCAAATGGATGTCAAAAGTGCTTTTCTTAATGGATTTATAAACGAAGAGGTATATGTTAGTCGGCCTCCAAGGTTTGAAGATTCAAAATTTCCAACCCACGTTTATAAACTCAAGAAGGCCCTGTACGGCCTGAAACAAGCACCACGTGCTTGGTACGAGAGGTTGACCAGTTTCCTGCTGACCAGGAACTATGTCAGAGGCAAAGCTGACACAACCTTATTCATTAAGAAAAAAGGGTAAAAATACCCTGATGGCACAAATTTACGTAGATGATATAATCTTTGGTGCTACTGATGAATCTATGTGCAAAGAATTTAGTAAACAGATGCAAACTGGGTTCAAGATGTCAATGATGGGGGAACTCAACTTCTTCCTTGGATTACAAATTAAACAAGGGAAGAACGGCATCTTCATCAGTCAGTCTAAGTATGCCAAAGAAATGATAAAGAAATTTGATATGGAAGAATGTAAGCCCATATCTACCCCAATGGGTACTGACACTGTCCTTTGTGCTGACAAGAAAGGTAAGTCAGTAGATAGTAAGTTATATCGAGGTATGATTGGCTCTCTATTTTACCTTACTGCTAGTAGGCCTGACATTCAGTACTAAGTATGTTATTGCGCAAGATACCAAGCTGGCCTCACGGAATCTCACCTTATAGCTGTAAAAAGAATTTTCAGATATTTGCAGAGCTCAGTTAATGCAGGTTTATGGTATCCAAATTCAAATGACTTTACATTCATTAGATACACTGATGCTGACTATGGACGAGATAAGCTAGAGCGTAAGAGTACTTCAGGAGGGTGTCACTTCCTTGGAAGCTGTCTAGTATCTTGGTTCAGCAAGAAGCAATCATCAGTGGCCCTGTCAACAACTGAAGCCGAGTACATTGCTGCTGGAAGCTGTGTGGCCCAGGTCCTATGGATTAAGCAACAGCTGGAGGATTATGGAGTACAAACTGAAACAATTGAAGTCAAATGCGACAATAAGAGTGCTATTGACTTGTCCAAAAATCCAATCCAACACAGCAGGATGAAGCATGTCAGCATTCAACATCACTTCATAAGAGATCATGTACTCAAAGGGGAGATCAAGCTGACCTATGTCCCATCAGATGAACAGCTTGCGGATATCTTTACCAAGCCTTTGGCTCGTGAACAGTTTAACATACTAAGGGAAGCTATCGGTATGTCTAATCCTCTTCAATAAAATTCTATGTGCAAATTGAATGTTGAGTGATTACCATGCTGAGTGATTTGTGCTAAATTACTAACTATTGCATGTTGAGCTAAATATGAAGTATATCACCCTATGCTGAGTAGACATACATATTGAGTGATTAACATAAGCTGAGTTACTAAGCACACGAATATTTCCTCTACGTAACCGCCACTTCAACGTATCAGATCAACTCGACACCCCTATAAATAGTGGACGAATTCCTACTCATATCTCTTTACACTCAAAAATTCTGGCATTCAATCTTTCTCTTTCTTAAATCCCAAATCCTCTCGAAAAGTTTCTCAAAAATCATGTCTGATGATTCCCAGAATATCTCTGGTGCCGATTACGACCAAAATCGCTCCGATGAAAACCCTCTGTCTCCTGCTCAGCAGGACTACGAAGAGACTTCTACTGAGTCTCAAGGACATGGTCAGCATGACCAATCCAAGGTCAACACTCTGAGCAAAAACCCACAAGCTGACCTGGCAACTCCGTCAAAGAAACAGAAAAAGGAGAAGAAGCAACCTAAGGAAAAGGTATTTCTTCAGGTTTACAACCGTGTAAAGAATTGTGAGGTACTTCGTTGCCGGTGGTTCTCCCCAAGTTTTGTAACAGCTGAGCAACCTTTCTGTGAATGGATCTCCAAAACGGCTGGTTAGAACTCTTCTCTCTCTCCGGTAAAACTTACCCTCGGTTAGTAAAGAAATTCTATTCGAATCTCAGAGTGAATAAGGACAACGCTGACCATCTTGTCACCAAGGTCAAAGGCAAGGACATCACGATAACTCCATCCTATCTTGCAACTTTGCTAAAGCTGCCGGCCAAAGGTAAAGAATTCAGGACCACAAACGCCAAACTTGACTACCCTGTTGAGTTCTCTAAACCGAAGGACCACAAAGGTGAAATAGCCAGCACGTGTATGGGTCAGAATCAAAAAATGGCTCATTACATCCTGACCAACTTCATATTCCCTAAGGTCAACTCCGCCTCATCAGCCTCTAACTTCGAGTAGTGCTTCATCTGGCATATGCTGACCTACAAACCACTCAACATGCCCATATTTCTTGTTGGTGCATTCCAACGGAGCACATGGAAACTCAGGATGGGCTCCCTCATCACAAGAATTCTTGAGGACCATCAGGTAAGCACGGTCGAAGAAGTTGAGACTTGGGGTACTGAAATCACAGCGGCACTGCTATTTGGGTTAGCATACAACTAACCCCTCAAGTCTAAGAAGGGAAAGGGGGTTATTGAAGAAAATGAGGAAGAAGTTAATGCTGAGGAAGGAGCACAAGCTGTGCCGACCAAGAAAGGAAAGAAAGTGATGGTGAACAAGGAACCTGCTGACCGCACTAGACAGGATAAAAAGAGGAAAGTTGCCCAAACCTCTTCCAAAGATATTAACTCAGCATCGAAGAAGATTCGGTTTGTATCAAGTGCGAAGAAAGCCGATGCTGAGCAAGGTCAGGAGGAACCTAAGTCAGTAGAGAAACGAAAAGAGCCTGAGGAAGAAAGTGAGGAAACCCCTGAGCAACCTTTGCAAAAGAAGAAGAAAAATTCTGGGTTAAAGTCGATTGATGCACCTCCTCTTGACTTCGTTGTCTCCGACGACTCTCACTTTGTACGGAGTCAAGACATTGACCTTGAAAAGATTCCTACTAACTAGGAGGAAGAACTGGGTAATATTGGAGGTCAGTTTGATGTTGAAAAGACAGATGATGTTGAGCCAAGTGAGGAAGTTGAAGCTGAGCAAAATCAAACAGTTGATGCTGAACAGACTGAGAATCCAACTGAGCAAAGTAAGACAGTTGATGCTGAGTCCACAGCGAAAGACAAAGCTGTGAGAGATCTCAATGCTGACCTTGGGCTGAACTCCTCTTCGAGTCCCTTGACTCCATTGCTGCTGATCCCTCTCCTCCAATAAATAAACTCAGCACATGGAAACGACTCAAACGAAAGGCTCAAAAATCTCCAGTTATTGACCTTCTAGACGATTCTCCCCTAAGGGAACCAATCTCTGACCTCACCACACTCCAGTTCCAATTCTTCTCAACCGTCACTGAGCCAACTCCTGACCAACTCAAGAAAAAGCAAGCCTCTGTTTCTCAAGCTGAGGAACAAGCCGACCCCAAAGCTCCTGAAGGTCATGTTTCTGCCGAGCAAGTGCTCGAAGTTCCTACTACTCAAAACAAAGAGTTAGCAAAGGAAAATCCTGCTCAGGTCAGCACAGAACTACCTCAATCTTATGAAACTAATCAGCTTTAGACTGACTCCGAGCAGGTCAATATCTCTGCCGATCCACCTCTTCCTACTCCTTTATCGCAGAATGATAACCAGTCAATTCCTTCTGGTGATCTGAATAAAAGCCCATCTGCTAACCAAACTGGCACATCTAAGTCTAGACAACACCAAACACCTCCTCCATCAGGTGCTATTCCAATTCCGGCCTCTTTACCACAATCTGACGAATCCTATGCTTTCTTACATGCCACTGAGTCTGGACGAAGAATCATCGACTCAGCTCAAGCCCTACTTCAGGATCTTCATCAGCCTCATGCCGATGCTGCTGGGTCTACCCATGTTGAGCCAACACAACTTTCCTCTGTCACTCAACTTTTAACTGAAATCAAGGGTCTCAAGGACTTGATGAGTGTCATGACATCCTTCGCATCTCAACAACCCAAGCAAGAATCAATAGTGAAGTTGGCTGAACTCCAGCTGACAATGGTCAATCATATGAGGGCCAACTCAACACTTTGTCAGCTGCGAACACACTCTATGCAACCTCTGTTGAGGTTAATCGACTTTTTACCCAGCTAACTTCTGAGCTGACCAGAGCTCGTGAATTAATCTCCTCCTCCTCCTCCCAGTGTTCCATTGAGCAAATTAGTGAAGTCGTTCGTCTACTCAACTTGAGTGAAGAAGAAATGGATACTGACCAAGTAAAGACAAATGAGATTCTGCAGTATTCTCAAGCCACATTAAAACATGTCCGGCATACCAATGCTCAACGTCAGTTCTATGATGCTGCGTTGCTCAAAATGTACCATCAATCATATGCCAAGCTGACAGAATCTATCACTTGGATCAGGAAATCACAGGAGTATCTTCTCAGTATGCTCAGTGCCACCATTAGAATACCCGCTTCCACTCTAGATGATGGCATGGCAGTCTTCGACGGTCTTCGGGAGAGTACGAGTCAACTCCAAACGTACTCATCAAAACTGACTCGTGATGTTCTTCGCGAGACATTTATCCCTCATTCATCTGATGATGGCAAAATGGGGGAGAAAGAAAAGCAAGCTGCTGGAACTCAGCAGAAAACGGGGGAGGCATCTGGTTCCGCAACTCAGAGTCAGCAACAACGAACCGCCAAAGGCAAAGGAATAGCTAACCAAGCTCAAGTCAACAGGAAGAAATAGATTGACTAGTCTTAGTACTTGACTTGTAGTTTTATCTGGCGTGTTCCATTTTGTTAATGCTGACCATCTATATATAATTATGCATCTTTTATTCAAACTGATAAATTTTATGTGATGATTACTTACTTATTGTGCTATGTGCTGATCTGTCTTAAATGAACAAACAAACAAAATTAAAAAGGAACATACTCAGTACACATTAGCTCTGATACATCTTTTCATAACTCTGATATCTAAACTGACTATGTATCAAACTGAGTAAACATATGTTTCAAGCATTGATCTCTTTTGAAAGCTGACCTAGGCTCATCTGAATTAGATCTTGGAAGGTCTAGAATTGAACTAAGTCAGTATAGGCATGTCTTAATTTTACTCGATTACATATTAGAAGGTTTAGAGTTAATTTAAGTCAACAGATGCAACCCTTACGGGGGAGTAACTTCAGAAGTAGAAAAGGAATTTCAATCATAGGGAATCTCAATGTTGAGTTCCACAATTAAATATTTTGCCAACATCAAAATGGGGGAGTTTGTTGAAACGCCTTTCCACATGATTTTGATTTGACAAAATTATTTAAGTTAATCCATGATTAAGAGGAAATTAAATTTAAGTGCTTTGATTTAATTGTACTAATATGTTTGTTCAATGTTGAGTATAAGTATAAATGAAAACAGAAATAAAAAGTAAGACAAAATGAAGTCAGCATGAGAACACAGCACAAGCTGAGTGGAGTGTAACTCAGCATAATAGAAGAAAAGTCATCTTCAAAACAAACGCTTGAAGATGAAGCTGACCAAAGAAGCTGAATGAAACGCAACTCAGCATCAAAGAAGAGAAGTCTTCCTCTAAAACTAAAGCTTGCAGACGAAGCTGACCACGGAAGCTGAGTAAGAATATGACTCAGAAACAAAGAACAAAAGCAACGTCAATAAAGTCAAGTTGAGTACTCGTCAGGACAGCACGAATGATCCGTTTGCTAAATGACAAAATTCGACAACTGTCTGCGCCAATTCAGAAGCCTTGGAATTACGCATAGAGTCAATTTCGAGATGCATGGATCAACTGGCCGATAGCTAAAGGATGAAACCGGCGCTAGAAGATGAACCTGGCAGAAGAAGACAAGCCTGACGCCTGCGGAATTCAGACGATAGGGTTGGCCTGTGAATTCTGAATGCTGACCAAGCATGTGACGCAAGGGAGCCGTTTGAATCCAACAGATACTTCCAGATTCAAATCATTAAAGCTTCAGAATCAGCTATAAAAGGACAAGTCCATCACTTGGACTAATTGCCGAAAAATACAAGAGAAAAAGAGCATATATACAAAGCACATTCAAACAAGAAAAAGATCTTACACCAAATTTCCATTTCTATGTAAAAGCTAGATTGAATTTGTTTTCATCTAAAGTGTTCTTCATCTAGAAAGAACAAATTTGTATCAATTGTAAAAGATTGAGAGAGTGGTGCTGAGTACTCGTTTTTAAGTACTCAGCGGTAGAGAATCTGAGTGTTTGGTTATAGCGCTCAGTAGGAGTTGAGTAGACGAATAGAGGAAGGTACTCTTGCATATTCAACTGCCTTGTAAACGGTTTGTGCTCTACCTTTAAAGAGCTCAGTATTGGATTGAAAAAGCCCGGAGGGATTCTGGGGACTGGACGTAGGCGGAGAGGCCGAACTAGGATAAGTCTGCTGAGTAATTTCCAACTCTCTCACAATATATATATTTGCATGTGTTGCTTGATTAAATTACTCAGGATATAAATTGTAAAAGCTGACACTGAGTAATCTTGGTGCTGAGTTGGAAGCTGACCTCAAGTGTTAATTCCCAGCTCACAAGTAAAACAGTTCTAGTCAGCATCTGACTAAAGTTGTCTTACATCTCTCGGTTGTGCTGACCTAAACTAAGTTAAGTAACTTAAAGAATTGATTAAGTCAGCATAATTAAGCGAAAAAGTTACATTAGTTCCTAACCCCCCCTTAGAACTAATCACACGGGACCAACAAAAGGAGATTTCGAATTTGAAGGGAATCGAAAGGCAATGTGAGCTCCAAATTTCCTTTCTCTTAGTCAAGATAGTAAAGGAGCTTTGAAACTTCAATTATAACCGAAAGGCAACACTCATCCCCCCTTTTGTAATATAACGTAAAGCTTGCTATTCAGTTCGTATGTATATGTATATTCAAGCCATATCAAAATACATCTTATCGTTTGCAATGCATATCAGAACATGCAAGTAGCCTAAATTGACCCATTTACAATGTTCCTCCCACTTGGATTGTACTCATTGAACAATGAACTTGGTAATGAGGTTTATGATGCTGTCACCACAAGGGACTCTCTTTGTGCTGAATGCATCATAAACCTATCACCATGCTAAATGCTTTTTTTTGTATGTTAACAAACCAAGTGAAAAGGAACATTATAAGAGTATTCCCATATCACAATGAACATTCATATTGTTAGACTATGCCTAATCAGCTACATGCCCAATGAACATTTATACACATACTCAATCATCCTAGCTTTCTAAATAGAACATAAAACAAGCCAACATGCTTCATGCACATACACATACTCAATCAGTTCTAGCAGTATAGCTCGTAGGTATAAGAGTATTCCCATGATTCTAGATTCCTAAACAGTTATATCTAACCAATCAGTTCATACCAATCATTTCATAGCAATATAACTCACATACCAATCACTTCATGCATGGTTAAGGTATTCAAGCAAGCAGTTAATAGCAATGCATATACATAACACTTTACAATATACTTGCCATTTGGATTGTACTTGTTGAAAAGTGAGCACGGTGATAAAGTTTGCGATGCTCTAACCACAAGTGCATAACTTATGTTGATAGCATCGTAAACCCATCACCATTCTGGATGGTTTCAATCAGATAACAAGCCAAGTTGAAGATATATAGTAACGGTTTATCTAACCTGTGCCTTATGGCACAGGTTTATTTTTAATGACTAAAGTATTAATTACTGTTTTTGGCGGCAGTAAATATAGGGTTAATTACATCTATGGCCACTGAACTTTATCATTTTTACATTATGACCACTCAACTTCATTTCTTTCCGGTATGATTATTGAACTTTAATTTTTTAATATCGGTGGCCACTTAATGCCTCAAAACGACCATTAAAGGCTAAAAATAAAAAATCCAAAGCCTTAATGATATTCTAAGGAACTTTAATTCTTGAAATTTTTCGTTTTGAATTTATTTAGGTGTTGTTTGGTTAGGAGAGAGAAAGTGAATTTTAATTATTTAGTTTTTTTGGCAGTAAGTAATTAAATTTTCTCTCTCTAAAAGTTCACTTTCTCTCTTGAGTCCGACTAACCTATGTTTAGAATATTAGAGAGAAAGTGTAAAGTGAATTTCGATTAGGCCTCAATTGAAGTTTTTTATTTAGAAGGAGGACTCAAGAGAGCAAGTAAATTTTTAGAAAGAGAAAATTTAATTACTTACCGCCAAAAAACCTAAATAATTAAAATTCACTTTCTCTCTTCTAACCAAACAACACTTAAATAACCTTAAAACGAAAATTTTCAAGAATTAAAATTCCTTAGAATATCATTAAGGCTTTGGATTTTTTATTTTTAGTCTTCAATGGTCGTTTTGAGGCGTTAAGTGGCCACCGGTGTTAAAAAGTGTAAAGTTCAATGGTTATACCGGAAAAAATGAAGTTGAGTAGTCATAATGTGAAAATGATAAAGTTCAGTGGCCATAGATGTAATTTACCCTATACTTACTGTCAAAAAAACCGCAAAAAGCTTATTAATTCTTTAATCATTAAAGTTTAACCTGTGCCATGAGGCACATGTTAGATTATCCGATATAGTAAACCTATTTCAGCATCACCCACAACATCATACATATACTCAATGAATAATAGTTTCCTAAACAGAACGTCAAACATAAACATGCTTCATACACATACTCAATCATTTCTAGCTTCCTAAACAGAACACAAGCATAAACAAGCCAACATGCTTCATACACATACACATACTCAATCAGATAACAAGCCAAGTGAAAGATATATTATAAACCTATCTCAGCAGGACCACCCACAACAACATCATACATGCAACCAATCAGTTTAAACCAACATAACAATAATATATACTCAATAAGTTAAAGAAATCTTCCCATATGCTAAACGCAAGAACTGATTGACAATCTCTTCAGTCAGTCTTCCCATGTAACATTCTTACTATCCCTGCAAATATTATGTTCAAATAAAAAGGAATCAGAACATCTTCAGCATTAGGCACTGTATTGCCCTAGGTTAAAAAAGATAAAGACTCAAGCTTTTCAGCAGTGAATCTAACAATGAATACAATAAAATCAGTATATCTAAGCAAAAGATCTAACCCTTTCAACGATAGGTCTGAAAATCAATAGATCCTTATTCCAGCTGCTGAAATCGACATACACAAAAGTAAATCGGATGAGGAAAAGATATAGTAAGGAACAATGAAAATTAATAGATCCTTACCAGTACTGTGTTTCGAGCTCACTGATTGCATGTAGAAATCAACCATGGAGATAGAGAGGGATGAGAGGGATGAAGACTGCGTAACCTAAAATGGGATTTTGGATGAGAGAAAGGGTTTATATATGAGCTGAAATTTTAGTCAAACGATTGAGCGCTTAAATATGGTATATGGCCGCGTAAGTGAAATTTCATTTTCCGTTTTTTTTCCTCATACAATGACAATCATTTATTACAGGTGTCATCTGATGAGCAAGTGAATTTGACAAAAACGCGCGTTTTCTTTGGATGACATGATTCTGTCATCGGAATGCCACATGTGAATCGAGCGCGTTTTTAATTACGCTTTCAGATGACAGAAATTTAAAATACTGTCACGAAAAATATTCAGACGACACGAAAACAAATGTCTATCATGTATCTTGTGTCAAATGAAAGGGAAAATGACAGTGAATTATAGACAATTATAAAAGTCTTATTTCTAGTATCAATAACATTTCTGTCAGATTTATAGGTTGTTCTACGAATGGGGTGACCCATGCTTTAGCTAGGTTTTCTTATTCCTTGTCAGAACTTGTGGATGGAGATACTGTCCCTCCAGATTTTATTTTACATTCCCTGTATGTTGATTCCGTTTAATAAAATTTATTTATTTTCAAAAAAAAATCTTAAAATAGATTAAAAATAATGATTTTATTAATTTGATAATAGAGACTTAATTATTAAAATCTTAAAATTTTAAGGCTTATTGATGTAATTGTTTTTTGTTTCCTCAAATATCTAATTACTTTTTAAAGATAAGAAAATAAATAAATAAATTATTTTTTTCTAAATTTTGAATAAATGTATGTTCAATGAATAAAGAAATTTCAATAAAAAAAATAAAAGATTCATAAAAATCACTTTGTGTGTTATATTTTAAACAGTACTATTCGAATTAACAATTGAATTTTAAACTAATTATAAAAAGGACTAATAAAAAAATATTTCGTTAAAATTGATTATATATCTAATTGACGCCATGTAGTAACATCTTATATTAGCTAATTTGTAATTGATTAAATATTCAATTTATGATATTTTTTATTATTATTATAAGTAAAAATTATATTAAGTCATGTGATGTTTATAAATTTTATTTATTAAATACTGATCTTTAATTTTCACATTCAATAAATCATTCATTATCAGTTTAGTTAACAAAATTATTGATAAAGGGTTCAATATGTGTGAAAATTAAAGTTTAAAATTTTAATCTAAAAAAATAAATAAGAGCTCAATCTTTAAAACCATAAAAATTCGGAGAGCTCAATCTTTAAAACCATAATAATTCGGGGATTTAAATGAGTTTCGCCTTCATTTTTTTTAATAGAGTTAGGGGGCGTTTGGTTCACAAGGGGTAAGGGAAAAGGAATCAAGAAAGGGAAACTAAAAGAAAGGAAATGAATGAGCATTCATACCCCTATGTGTTTGGATATATTTAGGAAAGGGAATGCAATTCCACCCCATTCCCTTTGTGAATGTTTGGTTCAAATATGGAATCAAAACTATTTTTTTAATTTCATATATAATAAAAAAAAAATTCAACTCTTTTACTATAGTTTCCATAAAATCGTGAAATAACTTCATATATAATCCTAAACAATCCAAAACGTCACTCACTTGCTATCCTTATTGATAATAATATAAAGTTCATAAAAGTTAAAATTAATCAAAGAAAATGCATAAATATTATATTTAAAAAGAAAATAATTATTTTAAAATAATTAAAAATAAATATTAAAACTGAATAATATGATAAAAAAAAATTTGGTCAAAATTATTTTTCAGGGTAAAAAGGTAAAAATAAATAATTATAAGGATCAAAAGTGAAATTAATCTAGTGATAAAAAAATATAAAAAAAAATATAAGGATTAAACAAAAATAAAAATAAAAGTAAAATTTAGTCAAAAAAATATTTTTTGAGTAAAAAAAATTAAAAATATATAACAAAAATGAAATTAATCCAAAGATAAAGAAATGTAAAAATAAAAAAATATAGAGACCAAAATAAAAAATAAAAAATAAAATAGGGAGTAAAGTATAATTTTATAAGGAGTGTAGGTTAGAAAGAGAGGGGAAAGGGAATAGAAAACCTTAGAGGGAAGTGGGGAATGGGTTAGAGGAGTTAGGGGTAAACCCAAAACTTAAAAAGGGCAAAGGGAATCATTTAATTAGCAAAACAAATACCAACAAAGGGAATGAAGCCTCCCCTTTCTCTTACCCTTTCCTGAAACCCCCAAACCAAACGCCCCCTTATTGATTTTCACTTCAATATTATAGCAATCTAAAGTTTATAAAATTTTTTGTTCAAAAAAATTCAAAAAAAAAAATCAGTCAAAATATTTATTTATTTATTTATTTATTTTAAATAAAGTCATAATATTTATTAGAGTTGTAACATTTAATAAAAGGATGTTGGGTCCAAAGTAGGGTTGTAACCCGTGATGGATCTCTTTTACAATTGATGTATGGGCCTATTGGGCCCAAACTGCCTCATATTCTCCTTTCATGGACAAATATTTTGTCAACCCCAAACAAAGTAACCGTATCTCTACCTTGAATATATAGGTTTTTTTTTTTTGTTTTTTTAAAACAATATAGGTTTTTTTTTTCTTTATTCAATTTCAAAACATCAAAATGGTTGTTTTTTTGTTTATTCAAACTGACCAGGTGAAACTATCGTAAAAAGTTTGCAGTGCAATAAAATATCTCCAAACTACTTTCTTTCCAAATGGATGACCGTTTAAAACTATTCCTTTCGTAATAGATTTCGATGATTAGGGGTGCAACAATCGTTGTCTACCACAAGTTATATTCAGGGATCGAAACACCATCAGCTACACCATCTAGTGCTGGCCGCACAGATTCAACTGCTCCTGCAACACACGTTGAAAGTAGTATGAACCCTGATGCTTTCATCGACATGTGTGCACAAGCCATTGGTGAGAGGTTTGGAGCCGAGACAGGGACAAGCGTCAGGACTCTTCCTCTAGAAACAGGCGAAGAGATTCTAAGGGCAAATCAACGTTTGTCACCTCTTTCACACCTCTCAATGCTTCTAAAAGTGAAGTTCTTATGTGGATCGAGAACAGTCAACACAAGCGGAGCATTTCATACCCCGAACCAAAGGGAGGGGAGTACACCAATAATGGTAAAAATCCTAAAAACTATTGTAAATATCACAGGAAAAATGGCCATGACACTGACACATGCTGGGAGTTGGCTCGAGAAATAGAGCGTCTCATAGAGAGGGGCAAATTGGATCGGTTCATCCAAACTGAGGGCAAGAAAGGAGATGGTGATAGATCCAATGAGGACCCAAAGAAGAAGGGAAAGGGTACCATCAATGTCATAGCAGGCGGACCTGGATACCAGCCAATGCTAAAAAAGGCAAGGACTGCGGCCCTTGACAAGACGTCGTTAAATCGCCCCTTTTCCGATATAGGTCCTGAAATACCTCCCCATGCGGATGCACTGGTCGTCACTATGATGGTGGAAGGCTGGGAGATGAAAAGAGTAATGATTGATACGGGAAGTTCGTGCAATGTCATCACCAGAGGCGCTTTCGCCAAACTCATGATTGATCCTGTTCAAGTAGAGCCAACTGTGGTCGATATCTTGGGAGTGACGGGACATACTATTCAAACAAAAGGCCAAGTCACTCTGGATTGCGAGCTTACAGATGATGATCAAATCTGGAAGGGAGATCTAGAATTTTCTGTCTTGGATGGGCAGTTAGCTTACAATATCATCCTCGGACGGCCCTTTATCTCCGAAGTTGCAGCTCTTATCTCCATCCGCCACTTAACACTTTACATTCCCACGGCCAAGGGAGGTGTAATGATCAGAGGTAGCCAAAAGGTAGCCCAAGAGACATATTCGGCATCACTAATGATTCGCCCACAATCTAAGGAGGAAGATGAAGAGGAGCACATCACAATGGCCTTGGGCGAGACCGAAATGTACCTTATGGCAGACGAAAAGCAGGTGCGGATGGCTAAAGGGCTCAAAGGTGAAATTAAAAATGCAATCACCAAAGTGCTTTGTGAGGCGGAAGATGTCTTCGCCTGGAAGGATGAAATTCTCCCTGGAATCAGTCCAGACGTGATCACTCACAAGCTCAACATTGATAAAGATGCAGTTCCCGTGGCTCAGAAGCGGAGAAATCATGGCCCGGAAAGACAGAAGGTGATAGAAGAAGAGATCACCAAACTTCAGCGGGCGGATGCCATTGAGGAGGTGCTGTACACCCAGTGGTTGGCGAACGTCGTTTTGGTGAAAAAAGCGGGCGGATCTTACCGCATGTGCATTGACTTTACGGATCTCAACAAAGCTTGTCCCAAGGACAACTATCCTTTGCCATGTATTGACATGCTTGTAGATGGAACCGCCGGTCACGCAATGTACTCCTTTACTGATGTGAAGTCAAGTTATCATCAAATTCCCATGGAACCCTCAGATAGAATCAAGACCTCGTTCGTAACACACCAGGCCACCTATTGTTTCAAAGTTATGCCCTTTGGGCTTAAGAACGCGGGTGCAACTTATCAGAGGATGATGAACAAGATATTCGCAGATAGTAAAGGGGACAACTATTCTGTCTATGTAGATGACATGATCATCAAAAGTACGACCATAGAAAAGCATGCGGACGATATAAAGGAGGTACTGGACGTACTCCGACGCCATAACATTAAGTTGAACCCAGAGAAGTGCACTTTCGGGACAACATATGGAAAATTCTTAGGGTTCATGATCAGCGAAAAAGGAGTTAGCCCAAATCCTGACAAAGTTAAGGCAGTTCTGGAAATGCAGGCACCACGGAATATCAGAGAAGTACAACGCCTTAACGGGTGGATCATAGCCTTGGGCAGGTTTATCTCTTGTTCAGCCCGCAGATGCCAGCCCTTTTACGAGGTCATTAAGAAGCAAAAAGCATTCGAGTGGAATGAGGATTGTGAAAGAGCCTTCGAAGGAATCAAGCGGTTCCTCACGGAGCCACCCATGATGAGTCGACCTTTGAAGGGAGAAGACCTCTACATGTATGTATCGGTTACGGACAAAGCCGTATGCACGGTCATGATACGAGAAGAGGATGACCAGCAGTTTCCAATTTATTACGTGAGCAAGGTTCTGAAAGACGCCGAAACCAGGTATTCAAAGCTTGATAAAATGGCACTGGCTATTGTAACCACGGCAATCCGCCTTAGGCCATATTTTCAGACGCATACTGTAGTGGTTCGAACAAATATACCAATGAGAAAGGTGTTGCAGAAACCAGACACTTCGGGAAGGCTGATGGAATGGGCAATCCGCCTAGGCGAATTCGATGTGAGGTATGAAAGCAGGTCAGCCTTAAAGAGTCAGGTCCTGGCGGACTTCGTGAATGAATTCACTGACGAAGGGATAGATCATCCCAAGCCGCCGATAGAGGAATGGTCGATGTACACCGATGGCGCCTCCTCGGCGGATGGAGCTGGCGTAGGCGTTGTGATCAAGGGTCCCTAATACATAAAATTATGATATGCAGCAAAATTAAATTTCCATGCCACTAATAATGCTGCCGAATATGAAGCTCTGATATTGGGATTACGCCTACTCAAAGAAATCACTCCGGAGCGGATCATGATCTATAGCGACTCTAAACTAATGGTCAACCAAGTAATCAAGAATTACGAGGTGAAAGCCGAAGTTCTGGCCAAATACGTAGCGAAAGTCAAAAAGTTGCTGGATCATCTTGAGGCTAAGGAAACTAAATGGGAACTGATTCACGTACCGAGGGAGTCCAACACAGAGGCAGATCATTTGGCCAAAATGGCCTCTTGTGAGGAGAGATGGACGGATCCGGATTGTCCCTTCGAAGTTAAAATAGCTCCAGCATTCGCCTTACATGAAGTTTCTATACTCACAACAGTGGAAGATGATTGGAGATCAGTCATCCGCCAATATCTGCTGAATAGAACCTTACCTGAGGACAAAGAAGAGGCACGGCGGATAGTTAGGAGAGCGGCTTATTTCTCCATAATCAATGATAGCCTTTACAGAAAATCCTTTAGCCATCCCTGGTTGAAGTGCATTCTACCAAAGGAGGGACAACAAATCCTCAAGGAGCTACATGAGGGATCATGTGGAGCTCATGAAGCATCCGCCGCCATCTTGAAGAAATCCAGGTTAGCGGGTTTCTACTGGCCCACGGCTGAATTAGATGCCCAAAAATTGGTAGAATCTTGTCACAGTTGCCAGATTCATGCGAATGAATCACATACTGCCAAACATATACAGAGGCCAATCATAGAAGGACGTCCATTCGCCCTCTGGGGAATAGACATTGTTGGCCCATTTCCTCCGACTCGCCGACAAAGGAGGTACGTGGTAGTGGCAGTGGATCATTTCACCAAATGGGTAGAAGCCGAAGCTGTTTCCTCCATTACTGCAGAACGAATGGTGGAATTCGTCAGAGACAACATCGTAGGAAGATACAGTGTTCCACATACCATCATCACCGATAATGGCACACAGTTCAACTGTGGCGAATTCAAAGCTTTCTGTGAAGGGTTGGGCATCCTGAACAGATTCGCCTCCGTTTATTATCCCCAGTCCAACGGGATGACTGAAGTTACCAATCGGACGATCGTAAAAGGGATAAAGAAGAGATTGGGAGAGCATGATAAGAAATGGGCGGACCATCTGACAAGTGTTCTATGGGCTTATCGCACCACCCCAAGGACGGCCACAGGGGAAACACCATTCGCCCTTTCTCATGGTGTCGAAGTCGTAATCCCAGTCGAAATACAGGTCCCCAGTGATCGAGTGGCCTTTTATTGTGAAGATGACAACGACAAATGGCTAAGGGAGCGCCTAGATCAGATAGAAGATCGCAGGGATCAATCCTATGTGCGCATGGCAGCATACAAACAGCGGATTGCGGCTTACCATGATAAAAATGCCAAGCTTGTGGATCTAAATGTGGGAGATCTTGTGCTCCGTAAAGCTGATAAAGTCCAATCTCGAGAAGGCAATGGCAAGTTAGGGCTCAACTGGACAGGTCCATATCAGATAGTGGACAAGATTGGATCCGCCACGTTTAAAATACAGGACATGGAGGGCAATACATTGCCACGCACATGGAACCTCCAAAACCTCCGCAAATATTTTGTCAGAAAATGAAGTGTATATACGGTCTTGAGTACTCTTTTTCATTTAATAAGTTTTTTCCCATGTGGTTTTTCTTATTAAAGGTTTTAACGAGGCTCACCTATAAGACCTACTTGCTGTAATAAGGCATTTCTCCCATTAATAAACATCATTTGTTCTATTATCTGTGCTCTTTTATTGTTTACTGCAGCAATATCAATATTCCAGTCTTAAAAAGAGGGGGGGCATCCAACGCTCTCCACATTTACAATGTATCGCTATCCTAGAGATACGTCCTTAATGCCTTAAAAACACAAGAAGATCAATCTTGTGGGTGGATCTCAATCTCCGATAGAGTTAAAATGATCCTTGGACGCAAGGTCTTTACACTCTTTTATCCTTTCCAGAGAAGGATTCACAAGTCCTACGGGCGGATCATTTCACCTCAAAGATAGGTAGCAAATTGATCCCCTGGGCAGCTTTACTTCCTCTAGAAGGAATAGAACAGCTTCTAACCTTCACAAAGGTCCATAAAATGAAGTATGGCTGGCCACCTACTTCAAATCCTAGATGCCTATATATTTCCTTACGCAAACGTAAAGGTAAAATAACATAGCTTCCATAAAGGATCAAAACAAATTCTACTTAAAAATGTTTTTACAATGTCACAAATAAAAGCAAGCTAAACAACAATAGGAGCATCCTCCTTTGCGCTTTCTTTGCCCACAGAGCTTGCTTGGGGATTCTCCTTCTCCACATCCGCAGACACGCCATCAGGAGATACCTCCTTATCCATCGAAAATGTGGGACCAAGGGGAAGAGCCTGATCAGGGATTGGTTCTGTGTCCGCCTTAAGGGGCACTTCTTCAAGCTCATCCGCCAAGACCGTAGTAGAGGGTTTGGTTTCTTCCACAGGCCCCTTCATCCATCTCCGAACGTAATCACGGAGGTACTCCTTAGCGTCTGGAATTTATTGAACTTCACCACATCTTCTGGTTCGGGGACGGCGAATTGCGGATCGGTGAAGTTAGTCTCAGGATGCGCCAAGGAGAAGTACGCCATAAGCATCTCGCCATAATAAAAGGCTTGTTCGCCCGCCATGTATTCAGCTTCTCCAAGGGCATCTTCATGGTTTTTGGCATCAGACACAATCTTTGCCTTTAACCTCTCAATTTCCTCATCCTTGAGAACTAGGGCGGCTGTGGCGGAAGCAAGGTTTGCATTCGCGGAAGCAAGACCTGCATTAATAGAAGCAATAGTGGAATTGGCTTCTACTATCTCTTTCTCTAGCCTCTCGATAGTTGCCTTATCCGCCACATTCTGAAGGAGCTCAGTTTCCATGGTACGTAGGCGAGCATACAACTGTCAAAAACAAACGATTCAATCAAAAGGCAAAAAGGATTAAGGAACTAGTATTGACTGCATCCTTTCTAAAGAAACTCACCGAAAGGAGCTCCGTCTTCCCCTTTTGGGCATGAATTGAACCAGGAATCTGGTTATAGTTCCTCTGCACTTCGCCCACCTGACCCAAGGCCTCATCCAAATCATTTAGGATGGATTCGTTCTCGAAAGAACCTTGGGCTCCCAATTTGGCGGACCAGTATCCCCCAATATCGGGCTTCGCCGTCTACACAAACATGTTGAAACACCTTTCCACAGGATTTTGATTTGACAAAATTAATTAAGTGAAATTAAATATTCTACAAAACACTAAGTTTAAATGCTTTGATTTAGTGTTACTAATGTGTTTGTTCAATGTTGAGTTTATAATTTATTATAAGACATAAAGATCATAAGGCTCAAGCCCTATATGGAAGTCAAGGCCCAACACAAGGCCCAAGTCAAACAAGCCCAAGATCACTCAGCCCGCGTATTTCAAAACGCTGCCGTTGAAGTGATGAAACGCATGCTGAACAAAGAAGGATCCAGAAGATCCACGTAGACAACTTCGGCATGAAGCTGCTGAGCTGTCTCGACAAAACGTACAAGACAGCAGCTGACCATAAAGCAGCTTCCAGACAAAGTATTTCCTCTTTTAGTAAAGAACAGAAGACGCAGGAAGCTGTCTGGTTGACGTTACCTAAAATGGAGGAACATACTGTCACACTGACCGAAGAACAGAAGATGCTGGAATCTGATTGGCCAAGAGAACTGCTAACAGACTGAGTGAAAACGACCTATAGCCGTTTCCCTCCAACGGTTATTTCGAAATTTGAAATAACCAGAAGCTCTCACAGCTCTCTATAAATAGAGCATTCAGAATCCACATTCATTGAGAACTTTGTGCAAAGCCGTTACGCTGACCAAAAGTATACAAAAGTTCTCCATCAAAAGCAAAGCAAATTCTTACACTACAAGCTTATACATTTGTGTAAAAGTCTAGAGTGATTGATTCTCAATCATCTAAGGTGTTCTAGCAATTGTTGTTTAGGACAAATCTTAATCATTTCTAGAATTAGAAAGGAGAAGCTGAGTACTCGGTTTTAAGTACTTAGTGAATTAGAATAGAAGTGAGTAGAGGTATAGAGGAAGGTACTCTTGTTATACTCAGCTTCTGATTTGAATAGAAGTGAGTAGAGGTGTAGAGGAAGGTACTCTTATTATACTCAGCTTCTGATTTGTAAAGGGTTTTTGAGTCTCTACCTTTAAAGAGCTCAGTAGTGAATTGGAAATCTCGGAACATGTTCCGGGGACAGGACGTAGGCTTAGAAGAAGCCGAACCTGGATAACTCCGCTGAGTGAAGTATTTCTGATCCTTAACTCCTTAACATATTGCTTGCTTAATATAAACTAAAAACTGACCAAGTAAAGAGGTCAAGCTGAGTTGTGCGCTACCAACGAGTTAGTTCAGGAATAGACTCTAAATGCTATTTCCTGACCTAAGCAACGAAGCTGACCTAGTCACTAGTTGACTAAGCCAGTGTCTTGCTGATTGCTAAGCGCCGCTGTTATATAATCTTTTCTCAAAGAAAAGAAATCTGCCCTAATCATTTTAAAAAGGTAGAATAGTTCCTAACCCCCCCCCCCCTTGGAACTATACTTGCAACCTTACAAGGGACCAACAAGTGGTATCAGAGCCTAAAAGCTCATTACTAAAGGTCTAACAACATTGAGTTGATCCATACCATGGGTGAAAACAGCACTCGGTTTCTCCCTGGAAACCAGACAACTCAGATATTACCTGAGGGGCTGTCCATTACTAGGCCTCCCCTATTCTTCTGGTCAAACTATACCTTTTGGAAGAATAGGATGAAGAACTTCATTCAAGCTACAAACATGAGTGCCTGGCTATCTATAGTCCAAGGCCCGTTTGTACCTGTGAAAGTTGTTGCTGGCCAGTCAGTTGTTAAAGCTGAGGTTGAATGGACAGAGGATGATCTCAAGAAGTTACAAAATCATGCTTCGGCTATAAATATGCTTCACTGTGCGCTGGATGCTGCAGAATACAACAAAATATCAGGTTGTGAATCAGCACAGGAGATCTGGAAGAAGCTGGAAGTGACCTACGAAGGAACCAACAAGGTGAAGGAGTCCAAGGTCAACCAGCAAATGAGATTGTATGAGCTGTTCGAAATGAACAATGATGAGGGGATCTCTGAGATGAATGCAAGATTCACCAACATCATAAATGAGCTCAAAAGACTTGGAAAAATCTTCACTGAAGAAGAACAAGTCAAGAAGATTCTCAGAAGTCTTCCTAAGGATTGGCAAGCCAAGAAGACAGCCGTTGAAGAAGCTCAGGATTTAACCACCTATAAATATGATGAACTCATCGGCTCACTACTGACCCATGAGATATCCATGAAGAATTTCGAGGTGAAGGAAAAATCCGAAGACAAGAAGCAAAAATCACTTGTCATGAAAGCTGACTCAACTGATGAGGGCTCAACTGACGATGAGGAGATGGCTATGTTCACGAGGAAAATGAAAAGGCTGTTCAAAAGGAATGACAAATACTCCAAAAAGCCTTATAGAAAATTTGACAAGTATAAGGCTGACTCAAGTGATAGCAAATTCAAGAAGGACAACTCAAAGCCCATTACATGCTTTGAGTGCCATCAAACCGGACACATCAAGTCAAGCTGCCCAACTCTGAGGAATGACAAAAAGAATGGGAAGAAGGCAATGGTGGCAACATGGAGTGACAGTGATGATTCTCCATCTACTGAAGCTGAGGCCACAGAGTCAGCAAAGATATGTTTCATGGCTGACGAACTTGCTGAACCATGCATTTCTGAGCATGCTGACCAATCTGATGAGTCAGAAAATGAAGAGCAATCTAATGAGGTAATCTCACTTTCTCAACTCAGAAATGAAATGGGTAATGCCCTTAGTGATCTTTATACACTTGTCAAAAAGTGTAACAAGAAGATTAAAGCACTCAGCAGGCGCTGTGATGAGGTGGAAGAGGTCAAACTGAGTGACCTCAGATACCTTCTTCAGGACAACTCAGTTTTGCATGAAAATATGAAAACCATTCATGAGTCTGTCTCTGAAGTCCAGTCAGTTTCAAAGAAACTGAGAAAGGATGTCACAACCATTCAGAACCAATTAAAGGTTCCACACAAAAACAATTTTCCTCTAAGAACTCAGTATCAAGGTACTCAATACCAAGGTACTCAGCAGAGACGTGATCCCCAGCGAAGAGTCCAGTGTGACTTTTGTGGGAAGTTAGGACACACCACTAAGGTGTGCTGGCACGCTCAGCACTGGGGTGCTGACAAGTCAGTAAAGAATCCTAAACAGAAAGTCAGTTGTGACTTCTGTGGAAAAGTGGCCATACTATCAATATATGTCGCCACAAAATAAAATATGATGCTTTACCTGTTGAACCTAACAAGTCAGGACCCAAAAAGAATTGGGTACCTAAAGGAAACTGATTACAATGCAGGTAAGCCTGAGATGTGCCGAGAAGTCAAAAATGTGGTATATTGACAGCGCATGCTCAAGGCATATGACGGGTGATGAAACTCAATTCATCACGTTTGAACGTAAACGAGGAGGAAGCGTAAGTTTTGGAGACAACAGAAAGGGTAAGATAGTAGGATCACGCACCGTTGGAGGTAATCCCACTATTGAATCTGTCTCCCTAGTCAGCGGACTCAAATATAACTTACTCAGCGTAGCTCAGCTATGTGATAATGGGAGAAAAGTTATATTTGATGATACTGGATGTAAAATATATGAGGGAAAAACAAATGAGTTAATCTTAACTGCCCCTCGGATAGACAATATCTTCATGCTGAACCTAGAAAAGAAGTTTTCAAAAACTGTATGCTTAGTCACAAAGGAAGAAAATTCCTGGCTATGGCACAGGAGACTTGGCAATGTAAGCATGGACCTCCTGGCCAAATTAGCAAGAAAGCAATTGGTTGAGGGACTGCCTGAACTTAAATTTCAAAAAGATCAACTATGCCACGCTTGCCAAGCTGGAAAACAAACCAAACAATCTTTTCACAGTAAAAACATTGTCTCAACTAAACGACCGTTAGAGTTACTACACTTGGATCTCTTTGGTCCAGTCCAGCCGCTAAGTCTGGGTGGAAGAAGATTTTCCTTGGTCATTGTAGATGACTTCTCTCAGTATACGTGGGTTATCTTGCTGACCAGCAAGGATGAGACCTTTGAGACTTTTTCAAATTTGGTTAGAAAAATTGAAAATGAGAAAGACCTAAAATTAGCTCATATCCGTAGTGATAACGGTGGAGAATTCAAAAACCAAAAGTTTGTTGAATTCTGTGAAGCCAGCGGCATTGACCACAACTTCTCTGCTCCTAGAACGCCTCAGCAAAATGGGGTTGTTGAAAGGAAGAACAGAACTCTGGTTGAGATTGCCAGGACAATGTTGGATGAGCATAGGCTTCCAAAGTATTTTTGGGGAGAAGCTGTTAACACAGCATGCTATATTCTGAATAGGGCTCTAGTTAGACCTATACTTAAGAAAACCCCTTATGAACTTTGGAAAGGACGAAAGCCCAACATTGGATACTTTCGTGCATTTGGCTGTAGATGTTTTATTTTAAATACCAAAGATAGCTTAGCCAAATTTGATTCAAAAGCTGATGAGGCTATCTTTCTAGGCTACTCAACAAACAGCAAAGCATACAGAGTTTTTAATAAGAGAACTCAAGTATTAGAAGAATCTATACATGTGCAATTCGATGAAACTGACCCTGCAGGAAGATACCAGCCGCTGATAGAAGATGAACCAAACTCAGCACCTGCTGATCAAGAACCAGCTACTGAGTCCTTCACAAAACGGCTGACCAAGAGTAAAAGTGAACCTAAAATTACTTTCACTGACCAATCTACTTCTGCAGAGAATGTTGAAACACAAATAAAACAAGACACGAGTCTACCCAAGGAGATAAGAGTCCCAAGAGGGCATTCAGAAAATGCAATTCTTGACTCAGCTGGAAATACGCTGATGACTAGGAATCAACTAAGGAAGTATCTCGGCAATGTAGCTTTCGTCTCAGTTCAGGAGCCGAAGAACTTTGCCGAAGCTGAGCATGACGAATACTGGATGAATGCCATGCAAGAGGAACTCGACCAATTCAGGAGGAATAATGTATGGGAACTAGTGCCACATCCAAGGAGCCAAAAGACCATTGGAACGAGATGGGTCTTCAGGAACAAGCTAGATGAACAAGGAAACGTAGTCAGAAACAAGGCAAGACTTGTAGCTCAAGGCTACAGTCAGCAAGAAGGTATTGACTATGGTGAGACCTTTGCCCCAGTGGCAAGGCTAGAAGCAATTAGGATTTTATGTGCATATGCATCTTGCATGAATTTTAAACTGTTTCAAATGGATGTTAAAAGTGCATTTCTTAATGGAGTAATAAACGAGGAGGTCTATGTCAATCAGCCTCCAGGGTTTGAGGATCCTAAGTTCCCAAACCACGTTTACAAACTCAAAAAGGCTCTGTATGGCCTCAAGCAAGCACCACGTGCTTGGTATGAGAGGTTGGCCAACTTCTTTCTGACTAGAAATTATGTCAGGGGTCAAGCTGATACAACCTTATTCATTAAGAGAAAGGGTAAAGATACCCTGCTGGCACAAATATATGTAGATGACATCATATTTGGTGCTACTAATGAATCTATGTGCAAGGAATTTAGTAAGCAAATGCAGACTGAATTCGAAATGTCAATGATGGGAGAACTCAACTTCTTCCTCGGCCTTCAAATTAAACAAGGAAAGAATGGCATATTCATCAGTCAAGCTAAATATGCCAAGGAGATATTGAAGAAATATGAACTAGAACATTGTAAGCCAATATCCACTCCTATGGGCACTGACACTGTCCTCTGTGCTGATGAAAATGGTAAGTCAGTAGACAGCAAGTTGTACCGAGGTATGATTGGCTCTTTACTTTACTTAACAGCAAGTAGGCCGGACATTCAGTTCTCAGTATGTTATTGTGCTAGATATCAGGCTAACCCTAAGGAATCTCATTACATAGCTGTAAAAAGGATCCTTAGATATTTGCAAAGCTTAGTAAATGCAGGTTTGTGGTATCCAAATATTCATGACTTTACACTCATTGGATACACTGACGCTGACTATGGACGAGACAAGCTGGAAAGAAAAAGCACCTCTGGAGGATGCCATTTCCTAAGAAGCTGTCTTGTATCTTGGTTCAGCAAGAAGCAGGCGTCAGTAGCCCTTTCCACAACTGAAGCTGAGTACATTGCTGCTGGAAGCTGTGTTGCTCAAGTCCTATGGATTAAGCAACAGCTTGAAGATTATGGTGTTCAAACAAAGACAATTGAAGTTAAATGCGACAATAAAAGTGCAATTGACCTCTCAAAGAACCCAGTCCAGCACAGCAGGATGAAGCATGTCAGCATAAGACATCACTTCATCAGAGATCATGTACTCAAGGAAGAAATCAAGCTGACTTATGTACCAACAGATGAGCAGCTCGCTAATATCTTTACAAAGCCTCTAGCACGAGAGCAATTCAGCATACTGAGAGAAGCCATTGGTATGTTTAATCCACTGTCTTAAATTCCTATGTACAAATGTGATATAATGCATGCTGAATGATACCATGCTGAGTGTCTAAAGATTTTCATTCAAAATCACATGCCCAAAAATAAATGCACACTGAGTGAGTTATCTCATACCGAGTAACTAACCTCTATAACTATCCGTTGAACAAAACTGACTACTCAGAATATGAAACGTTTATAACAACAAACGCTGAGTAAAGGTAATCATTAGCATTTAATGCCATCACACGCGTAATGACACCTGTACAACGCATGCGCCGAATGTGTCATAAATGACAGGTGTTTCTGCCGATTGGACAACCCAAGGGCAAAACCGACCTAAATTCAAACGGAACCCCAAATTAAAAGTCTATAAATAGTGGGTATTTCCCCACTACTTGTTCTCTACGCGTACTAAACCTTCAAAAGCTTCAGAATTTTCCTTAAGCACTTAAGAACTTCAGAACTTCAAAAAATGTCTTTCAGCAAAAATACCTTCTCTACAACCCTCAAATCCACTGATCAGGCTGGTCCTTCAACTAGCGCGGTAAGAAGGATGATCAAGATACATTCGTGGGCCAAGAATCAAGAAGTACTAAGGAGCCGATACTTTCATTCTGGTTTCGTCTCTTCTGAGAAACCATTCTGTGAATGGATCAAAAAGAACAAATGGGAAGGTCTCTTCTCTCTTTCCGGACAAACCTATCCCACGATAGTGAGAGAATTCTACTCCAACCTGCACGTTGATGCAGATGATTCTGACTACTTAGAAACCACAGTTAAGGGTCAAAAGATAGTGATAACTCCTGAATATCTAGCAACACTGCTAGATATACCAAACACAGGGATTCAGTTCAGAACAACAAAGGAGCCAATACCAACAGCCATCGCAGAAAAGATGAAGGGGTTCTGTAAACCCAGAGACTACAAAGGAGAAGTACCCAGCACCTGCATGGGCAAAAATCAGAAGATGGTCCACTTCATGCTGACCAACTTCATCTTTCCTAAACTCAGCTCACCCTCATCCGCCTCCAACTTTGAACAATGTTTCATCTGGCATATGCTGACCAGCACTCCATTCAATCTTCCTGTCTTTTTGGTCGGAGCTTTTCAACGAAGTGGAAGGAAGCTCCGTTTAGGTTCTCTCATCACAAAGATAATACAGGACAAGAATATAGAAACTGTAGGTGAAGTAAGTTCATCAGGAAATGTTATAACTGCAGGTCTGCTGAATGGACTATCACATAGTCAACCCTTGAAAGGATATGACGGAAATGGAACCACTGAGAAGGAGGATATTATCGCTGAGATTGAGCAACCCATTGGAGAAATGGAAAATCTAGCAGATCTGGAGGATATTATAGCTGATGTTATGGCTGATACTGCTCAATTTGATGAAGGTACAAAACCAACAAGTGAACCTCAAACTGAGTACACTTCTACTGTGCCATCTGAGATTGCTCAAGCTGAAAAGAAGAAGAAAAAGGGAACCTACTCGAAGGAGATGTGTACTGTCCCAAGAAAGGTAAGGCTAATGGAACGAAACAAAAAGAAAGCTGATCGGGACAAAGCTGAGTCAGCTCAGAAGAAAATGAGAACAGAAGAAGAAACTGTTCTTGAGCCCACTCCTACCAAATTTGCACACCTAGGTGCTACTGAATCAGGACGGCGTGTCATTGCCTCAGCTCACACTCTGGTTCAAGAACAACCACTTCTCTTCGGCTCAGGCGCAGCAACCAACCCAACCTCAAATGACCCAAATGACCGAACTCATGTTGACTATGGTCAATCACATGAATTCTTTAGAGGGTCAAATTCGTCTACTGCAAGAACTCATCAAGTCCACTGCCCCTACAGGAAATTTGCCTACTGTTGATGCTGGCAAAATGGGGGAGAAAAGTGGCAATTCAGGAGAAGGAACTCCAAGTTAGAAAGTTAGGGAAGAAGTTAGAAGTTAGGAACTCCCTATACTACTATGTATGCTGACTATTATGCATGCTGTCTAATACAATACTTGCATAGTTAACTCAACTTGTGTCATTCATCCCTCAAATGCTAAGTATTATCTGAATGCATGCTGCGTAAAAATTAATGTTTGAACTTGTCTGATATAAACCATTGAACAAATAAATTACTCAGTGCTCTGTCACTATACATTACTTTCGCCGAATACTGAGTAAAATAGAATATGTCCCATAAGCTGACCTACACCTGAAAACTGATCTTAGACTTATTCAATCAAACCTTAGAATATTTAGAATAAAACTAAGTCAGTAGCTCAGCCCTGACGGGGGAGTTCACTTAATCAAAAAGGTCAACTATCATGGGGGAGCTCAACGCTGAGTTCCTTGCTGATTAGTTTTGCCAACATCAAAATGGGGGAGTTTGTTGAAACACCTTTCCACAGGATTTTGATTTGACAAAATTAATTAAGTGAAATTAAATATTCTACAAAACACTAAGTTTAAATGCTTTGATTTAGTGTTACTAATGTGTTTGTTCAATATTGAGTTTATAGTTTATTATAAGACATAAAGATCATAAGGCTCAAGCCCTATATGGAAGTCAAGGCCCAAGACAAGGCCCAAGTCAAACAAGCCCAAGATCACTCAGCCCGCGTATTTCAAAACGCTGTCGTTGAAGTGATGAAACGCATGCTGAACAAAGAAGGATCCAGAAGATCCACGTAGACAACTTCGGCATGAAGCTGCTGAGCTGTCTCGACAAAACGTACAAGACAGCAGCTGACCATAAAGCAGCTTCCAGACAAAGTATTTCCTCTTTTATTAAAGAACAGAAGACGCAGGAAGCTGTCTGGTTGACGTTACCTAAAATGGAGGAACATACTGTCACACTGACCGAAGAACAGAAGATGCTAGAATCTGATTGGCCAAGAGAACTGCTGACAGACTGAGTGAAAACGACCTATAGCCGTTTCCCTCCAACGGTTATTTCGAAATTTGAAATAACCAGAAGCTCTCACAGCTCTCTATAAATAGAGCATTCAGAATCCACATTCATTGAGAACTTTGTGCAAAGCCGTTACGCTGACCAAAAGTATACAAAAGTTCTCCATCAAAAGCAAAGCAAATTCTTACACTACAAGCTTATACATTTGTGTAAAAGTCTAGAGTGATTGATTCTCAATCATCTAAGGTGTTCTAGCAATTGTTGTTTAAGACAAATCTTAATCATTTCTAGAATTAGAAAGGAGAAGCTGAGTACTCGGTTTTAAGTACTTAGTGAATTAGAATAGAAGTGAGTAGAGGTATAGAGGAAGGTACTCTTGTTATACTCAGCTTCTGATTTGAATAGAAGTGAGTAGAGGTATAGAGGAAGGTACTCTTGTTATACTCAGCTTCTGATTTGTAAAGGGTTTTTGAGTCTCTACCTTTAAAGAGCTCAGTAGTGAATTGGAAATCTCGGAACATGTTCCGGGGACAGGACGTAGGCTTAGAAGAAGCCGAACCTGGATAACTCCGCTGAGTGAAGTATTTCTGACCCTTAACTCCTTAATATATTGCTTGCTTAATATAAACTAAAAACTGACCAAGTAAAGAGGTCAAGCTGAGTTGTGCGCTACCAACGAGTTAGTTCAGGAATAGACTCTAAATGCTATTTCCTGACCTAAGCAACGAAGCTGACCTAGTCACTAGTTGACTAAGCCAGTGTCTTGCTGATTGCTAAGCGCCGCTGTTATATAATCTTTTCTCAAAGAAAAGAAATCTGCCCTAATCATTTTAAAAAGGTAGAATAGTTCCTAACCCCCCCTTGGAACTATACTTGCAACCTTACAAGGGACCAACAAAACATTCAAGAGTCAGAACTCAAGTCCAAAACTTGATGAACGAATAAAAATAAAAGGTAACCTACATGTGCAATCTCCCCAATAGGCCTGGCGGACCTCATGGCATCCGCCATAAGCTTAGGGCCTCCAGTAGTGTTAGGTTTCCTCTTCTTCAACGGCGGCTCAACCCCTGTTTCCGCAGGACGTTTGCCAGTAACAGTCTGAGGATTCGCCGCTTGATCCTTTTTGCGTGTTTCGGCCTCCAAAAACTTCCTGCGCTTCTCTGCAAGAGCGTGATTGGCCTTAGATAAACCCCTGCCAAAGAAAACATTAAAGTAATCAAGGTTCATGAAGAAATGGAAGGTACCTTGGTCAAATTGTGTAATCTTTGAGTAAACGAATTGATCCCCTTCCCGGTGAATCAATGGGATATCACTCATCATGAAGGCTAAGGCATCAGCATATGTCCATGCATCCGCCTTGATTTGCTTCATGAGCTCCGCCACCTTCTCATCACTATCCGTTAGGATACGCATGTCACCCGCCATATGTAGCGGCCTGGGATTCCAGACTGAAGGAAAACCCAATGGTTCGCCATCCTTTATCCTCACGTAGAAGAATCTCTCATCCCAGCAATGAACATTAGACATTTTGTCGCTAAAGGGCGAATATACTCCGAACTTGGTGAAGGTGAGATAAGATTCGGACTTCCTTTTTGAGGGTTTGTGAAAAGCTCTAAAGATACGGCCCGTATATACAACTCCTAAATTCGAGGTAAGATAGCAGTCTAAAGCGATGTCCAACCAGCAGTTAGGATGTAGCTGGCTGACTGTGATGTCAAAGTAAGAGAGGATGTCCGCCATCATCTTTGGAAGAGGAAGTCGGAACCCTCTCTCCACATGGCTACAATACACTGTAAGGAAGCCGCTAGGCGGACAAGAAGGACGTTGATGAGATGCGGCGAGCTGAGTCTCATAATTTTTAATCCAGGGAAAGCGATCCGCCAGATCCATTAGATCCGCGGCGCTCATACGAGACGGAGTGGACTCCGCTCGGGGATTCTTTTTCCTAGGAGGAATCGAAGAAGAGGCCATTGATCCCGGAAACCACCTATGGGCACCGGCCGGAGCAGCACCGGAGATAGAAGTAAAAAGGGACGGATTCCTAGTGGAACGAGTCTGATGATGATTACACGCCAAGTTATTAAACTCAGCTAAATCGGAATTAACCGTGCCTTCGGAAGAATGGGAGTTCTCCGACGACGAGGTGGTCCAACTAAAATCGACTTCTATTTCAGGATGGGAAGTTGAATAAAAAGTTCTGATGTTGATCTAGAAGATGAAGACGAACTTCTAAACATCCGGGAAAAAGTTAAGCGAAAGAAAATGAACTTACATGAGAAATCGGAAGCTTGGTGCGAAACTCTGAAGAAATCCCAGAAAAAGCTTTGAGCGCAGGAGAAAAATGAAGAAATGAGGAAGAAAGAAAAAGTGTAAGAAGAAGAAAAGGGTTTTCTCCTTCCTGGGACAGTGTGTCCACTACACGTATCGATCGTCCAATGGCATCGAACAGTGTGATCATTAATGCAAGTGTTTATGACGACGTGCGGAAGTTCAAAAGCCCTAAAGGACTTTAAGGGCATTTTGGGAGGGCTTCTGATAACATCGAGATATTATCCTGAGGACTAAAAGGGATATTCACCTCAAAGTACGCCACGTAGTGATCCCCAAAGGGAAGCTGACTGGCGGATCTCCACGGATCAGCTCTAAGAGATCCGCTGGCGGACCTATAAGGCGAATCTCTTCATTCGCCAGATTCGCCACTATAACGACTGGTCGCCGACTTGGCCATAAAGATCATTAATGAGTTATTAATTAGCTAACTGTCAGGTTAAATATAACTCGTAACCGCCATTAATGGAGCATTAATGGAGACTTTCTAGTTACCTGAAGGTTACAACTTCTCAGCTATATATAGCCTGGTTCCCTAGGCTATCAAGGTACACATACACACACTCTCATAACCTTTGTCAATTCAGTTTGTTTCCTTGATTCATCTTACTGACTTTGGCATCGGAGCTTCCCCCGTCGAACCCAACGACGCCCCCACGGGGATGGAAGTTGGTCGGAATTTCCTCACCAGTTATCATGAATATTATTCTAAATCATACTATATGGAAACAAAATTAATTGAGAAATAATCAATTAATAAACCAAGGAAACAATATGATTATTCATAATTATATATGAAAATTAATTTGTTGTTAGTGGGAAACATTGGGTAAGATTCTATTGATTATACCTTGAGAATAGCCAATCAAGCACTAAATAAATATATTAAAATGACGTCCCCATTTAAGGGAATATGCCACCTCCCCACCCCCAAGGGCAATTGTTGCCGATTAAAGGGACACTCTATTAGGTAGGCATTACATTACATTAACCTTTTCTTCTTAATTTACCATTTTTATTGGAATAGAGGGTGAAATTCATTCTTAAAGTTGGTATTGGTTAATTTAACCCAAATTAATATTTAAGTATTAACTGAGTTTATAAAATTGGTGTGAACGCATCAAATTAACTCATAATCAAATTAGTCCTAAAATTATAACATATTTTTTATATCTGAACTATATCATTTTTACATTTTGATACACGAAATTGATTTTTATACTTAAAACTATCACATTCTGCACAACTACAGAACACTTTGGTGTCAGCGTATTACTTCATATGTCAGTGCAAAATATCAATACACTAATACTATTTTGAGGGGTTCAGTGAGATTTTTTTGCTTCTGTTTCGAGGAGTTTCTATCAAAATTAATTGTTTGAAATTCATACTTCTACTTCGAGTCATGGCAAAATAGTAATTACAGGGAAAAACAATCAAGCTGGCAGTCTTATCCCCTTTGTTCGGAATTGTTTCTGAATCTTGCCACACAACGTGTGGGGAGTGCCACACGATGTGTGGCCTTCCTCAGCGCTCAACCATCCCTTTACTTCGGAGTTTACTTGGCGTATGGCCAATGGCACACACCGAGTGAATTAACTCAAAAATTCTAAGGACTCCTGGCCATGCCCACACGGTGTGTGCTTTTGGTGACACGCTGTGTGGGAGCAAAATCTTATATCTTTTATTTTCCTTCAGCCTCACATAGCGTGTGGGTGCTGGCACACGACGTGTCAGGTCCTTTGATGTCTATTCTTGCCCTTGTATTGGAGATGTCTCCATCATCACTAGATGTTGCTGATGCCATTTTATGAATTCTTTTAAGTTGTCGAAACTCTAAGGATTCGTTATTTTGGATTCATTAGGAAAAATGTGAATATTTGGTTAAATCAAGATATAGAATTGTTGTTGGTACAATGAGGTTATCTTAAAAAATGGCTTCATCTTCAATGTTTCAAATTTTTTGGAATTCTTTATGGAAGGTTAAAGTACCAATGAAATTTATTTATACAGGTTAAAATGGTGCTAAAAATGTTTTGTCGTGCTTTGAAAATCTTATCAATAAAGGGATTGATTTACAAGGAATGTGTAGTTTGTGTGATTGTTATAAGGAGCCTTTTATTCATCTCTTTAATTATGTCCCATATCTAGACAGTATTGGAAGTAAGCGGAGTAAAGTTTACAAAATTGCATGGAATGATCGTTAGGAATGGATGGCTAGTGTTTTATATGTTTTTTCTCGGGATGATTTTGTTGTTTTTTATGGCCTGATCTGGTCTTTATGGCATGAACGAAATAGAATAGTTCATGGTTAGATTCGACTAGGTCCGATTAAGGCAGTGTCATCGTTGAGGGAAGTCTTGGCAAGGTATTGGTTCGTTCAAACCGAGTTCGATAAGTCTGTTGTTTTATTCGGATCAGATTTGCATTATAATGGTTGAGTCTATTGGTGTCCGCTGCCTTTTCTATTATATAAAGTTAATTGTGATGTGTCTTTCTCAGTTAAGAATCACTCATGTGCGTTTGTGTTGGTTGTTCGTGATCATAATGGTCTTGTGGCGATATTGGGTGGTGGTCCTCTCGGTTTTGCAATTTCAGCTTACACGCGGAGTTATAAGCTATTTTATCTTTACTTCAGATTGTTTGGGGTTCCGGATTTCATTTTGTGTTAGTGGCAACAGATTCATTATGAGCTATTCAACTTTTTAAAAAAGGATGAATCTGCTTCAAATTGGTTGGGTGCGATAGTTTATGATATCCTTGATGTGGAAAAATCGTTTATGTCAGTTGAATTTATTCACGAGAAGATCCAAGTAAATATAGGAAAAATTTTAGAGTACTTCTGGAGTAATACTCCATACCAATCAATTCATGCCACGTATATACACTTTTTATATTACACCAATCATCTTTCATGTAGTGGTAGGCAAAACGATTTCTATTAGCCGGGTATATTACACCTGGAGTATTGTAAAATTTCTCTAAATATAGTTGCATATAATTAATGACTTGGGTTATTTCTCTCTTTCAAATCGAATTTCTTAATAAAGATTTTTTTAGCTTTTGTTTCAGCTTATATTCAAACTCATTGTGTTTCTTTTTTTCTTAATATAAGTAGTTTGATTTGGAGCTTGTAAAGGCAATCCGGGATTGGCAACGGCAGGGGGACTGATTAGAGACGCCAATGGATGTTGGCGGGGTGGATTTGGAGCAAACATAGGATACTGCACTGTCTCGTTAGCTGAGCTATATGGATTGTTCTTTGGGTTGCGCCTGGCATGGGAAGCGGGCTATATAAGAGTTATTATGGAAGTTGATTCTCGTGTGGTGCTACATTTAATCTCGCGGGAGGATGAGAGCAATCATCCGTACTCTTGGCTGATATCTCGGTGCAAGGAACTTAGGGATCGTGAGTGGACGGTTGTTTTCGTGCATACTTATAGAGAAGGTAATCGTGATGCTGACTGGTTGGCGAACTTCGCAGGTTCAAGTCCTTTGGCTCATCATAAGTTTGATGTGCCTCCTGCAGGCCTCCAGAATATTCTGTCCGACGACTTTCTTGGTCTGGCGCTCAGCAGAATAGTTCGTGTTTAATTAGATTCTGTTATTTTCCTTTTTTTTTTGCTTTCTGTTTTTTCTGGGCCTTGAGCCTTCCTTTCTTACAAAAAAAAAAAAAAAAATAAGTGGTTTGATTAAGAAAAAAAAAACAAACATGACTAACTAATCCAAATCAAAATTGAAGTATTTACTTCGTTTGTTTTATTAATATAAACAACAAATCATTTTTTTCACGTTCTATAAATAACTATCACTTTCTTATTATATATAGTTCAATATTCTTAAGTATAAAATAAATTAAATACTCTATTTATTAAAACACTTCCTTAATTGAGAATATAATGAGAAGATAAAAATAATATTTTTATATTTTACATGTAGTTACATTTTTTTAAGGGATAACCTGTTAAAATAGGTTTAAGGTTTGTAGAAAAGTATCATAACTATATGTGCAAAATAAAATCAATATGGATTTAACGTTTAAAAAAACGTATCAATTTTAGTCTTGATAACGAAATGTGACGTATCATTCATATTACTCCATTAAATTCTGATTTCTATCTTCATATATAATTGTTAGAACTTATCGAAGTAATATGAATGGCGTGTTACGTTCCATTATTGAGACCTCAATTGGTACTTCGTTTTAGATATTAAATTTATATTAGTGTTATTTTATATATGAAATCTAAATTCGTACTTCCATAAGAAAATCATAATACCTATATTTTTATCCCTTATTCTTTTTAATAATCTTGCAAGTATGAAAAAATGCAGAAAAATAAGAAAAATACCAGTTTTGCCCTTAAGCATTAAAGTTTAATATAAAAGAAAAAGGGTATAAAGTTGAATATTATGAAGAAGCTTTTGAATGAAGGTGGACACTTCTCTCTCTCTCTAGAAAAGAGTGTAAATAAATAAGTAGCGCACGTGCTGGAGAGCGTGAGTAAGAAGGGTCGAGTAGTAGAGCATCATGGGCTCTGCTTGGACCCGCACTAGACCATGCTCTTATTTACTTTCTATTACTTTTTATTATTTATTCTTCTGCCGCACCAATTTCACAATATCATTACTAACATACATTTTTGTAGAAATATTTACAAAACAAGCCAATTTTTAGTTTGGGATGGTTCTGTTTGGTTGTTGTATATTGTTACGGTTTGATATTATATTTATTGTTGGAAAAAAACTTTTTTTTTTTTAATATGAAATCATTGTTTTTTTTGGAAAAAAACAAACAATAAATTTCTAACTAAACATCTAAAACTTTTCCATATTATTATAAAAGTTCTTAAAATTAAACTAGATTGAGTCGTTTTGAACAAATTTAAAGAAATTTATCCCCTATCAATTATCAATCAAGTTGATATTTTATAATTAAATACAAACTCAATGAGTTAATTAATCACAACAACTTTGATTTGTCGGGAACATGGACCGAAACCATCTATAGTATTAGTGGCTCTAACAAACTCCATAGTAGGGATGGTTCTAACGGTCGAGGAGAAGGGCCCAACCCCTCCAGGTCCATCCATGTCCCCGCTCTTAAATTTAGTCATATAGTTGTTGAAAGAGAATATAGTTATATTATACGTATAAAATAGTATAGTATCAATATTAACTTTGGTTACGCTTGGATGTAATGCACACATGTAACTTTGATTACAAGATTTTGATGTTAATTGGTTATGAAATTGTTTTATCTATAAAACATTAGTACTAACATTATATCATATCATATCATATCATATCGGGAAGTTTAAATTTGTTCTCGTTGATTAAATATAGGCTAATTTTATATTTTATTTTAATAATCAATAAATAAATATATTTTTTTGGTAAGAATGGAAGGCATACAAGCCCGGGCAAGCAAACAGAAAACAAAAGCGAAAGCAAGAAAGCAATGAGAGAAAACTGAGCTAGATACTGATCATTCTAGCCGAAGCTCGGCCAATCCGATCCGCATAAAGAATATCCTGGAGGCCTGCAGGAGGCGCACTACACTCGTGATGTCCCAAGGCGAAAGAGCCTGCGAAATTTGTCATCCAGTCAGCTGTTTTGTTTCCTTCCCTGTAAGTATACTGCCATTATAAATTTATATAAAATTTCATTTATTAATATTTAATGTATTTTACTTACATATATATATATATATATATATATATATATATATATATATATATATATATATATATTTGATAACTCTGTTTACAAAGCACCTTTTGTGTCATTCGTTTTACCCGCAAGACAGGACAGGCAGTTAGAGTAAAACCAGAGTCCAATGAAACCACTCAATTATCTAGGAATTTTTCTTCTATTAGGAGAAGTCTTTCTACTAGGAGACGTCTTCTGGACAGTCTCATTTAGCTGACATGAGGGTTTTTCTTAATGGAAAACCCTTTCTAGAAGTTCGCTAGATTTGAAGGCCCTTGGTGTTCTATGTGGCCGTTGGATCTGAAGGCTCTCAATGCTCTACGTGACCTTATTTATTTCTTACAATACAAATATTCATTAATTCATACAAGTTTGGATTAATATAAAATTAAAAAGCATTACGAAAGTCTCTAATCTTATGTAATTTAAGGAATAAAAAAGAATGGTAGAGCGACACCTTAGCCACCAAGAAAAATGTCAACTTTTTTATCCAGTTTTGTGGGTTCTATTCCGATTTGTAGACAAAAGATATAAGCTCGTTATTTACTTTACTTTGTTTTTTCTTTATTCAATTTTTTTTATTGATCTACTATTGTAGGTTTGATAGTTTCTACTTTGTTTGAAGCTTTCTGTTCATTTTTATATCTCTATATGAATGATTATGGTTTGTCTCCCTATATAGATGTTATTATGGTTTTCTTCATGAAAAACAGAAGAGTTTTGTCTACTATAATATAGATCTCACTTAATGAAAGACCGCAAAGTCATTCCTAGAAAAAAGTACCTCTAAGTTGATTTTTGATGAAGTGTATTTCCTGTCGTTGTGGTAAAAAACAGTTTCAAGCATTGTCTATTATTGCTCTACCACGATCTATGATATTGAATATGCAGATTCAACTTCATCTGATGGACTTTTTAATTGTAATTTTTTAATTATTTATACCACGATTTACTATATTATCTTTCCTCAAAGAAAAAATCTCTCTTACATTTTTAGCATTGCATAAACAATTTTTTATATGTTTAGTGATATAATATAGAGAAATTATAAAATTTTATTTTAAATGGTGAAAATATAATTTTAAAAATGAAATAAGTCATATCAAACAACGTTTTTAGTTGGGAAAGTTGATTTTAGCTAAACAAAATTGCTTTTAGGCTTTAGGAAAGCGATGTCAAACTGACGTGTAATGTAGAGAAATTATAAATTTTACTTTTAAACGGTGAAAGCTATAATTTTAAATGAAAATAAAAAATATTATTTTAATTAAATTTAATATTTACAATTAATTAATTTTAATATATATATAATTAATTGAATGCTTAATGTATTGAGTTGATAGATCAGATTTCAATTAACAAAAATAGAGAAGTTAATGCTTTTTTTTTTCATTAATAGTTAGAAAAGACATTGTAGTCAGACTTCATATATCTCATTTAGTAAAAGTGAGAGAAAAATAAATAATGAAAAATAAAAATATGCCAATGATATATGTATATGCTAAAAATCAGAGTTCTCACAATTTAGGAACTCCAGCCAAAACAAACAGTAAAGTTCTTTTAATATAAAATTAAATAATTGATTTTTATTCATATCATTATATAAATTAATTTTTAATTTTCAAATTTAATCAATTTAAGGTAATAAAATGAAACTTATTTTAATTTTTAAAAATCAAATTAAAAATAGTTATTCTAAAATGAGGTAATAAAATGAAACTTGTCTTCTTACTCTTGACTATCCATAGCATTTATATATTAAAAATATAATATAAAAAAATACAAAGGTGGAAATCAAACTCATGCCCTCTTTAGTTGGAAGACAAGGCAATACCATTATGCTAGTTTGGATTTATTTATAATATTTAAAACATAAACAATTTATTTACAATGCTAATTTTTGTATATACAAGACTCAAACTCGAGATCCAATTTAAGCGAGTTAAAACCCTTAATGATGCGGGTATCTAGTCGACTAGATGAGTGGTGGAAGAAGCCGGATTAAAGGAGCAATACACCGGAGCCAAAGATTAGGTCTTTGTGTGAGAAATTGATCTCACTCAGCATGTGACTATTCCCACTCGCCGAGTGGATTATTAAAATGGTATCAAAAGTTTGAGCATGCATCCCACTCAACTCACTGTGGAATTTGGAAATGAATCTCATTCGTCGTGTGGCTATTCCCACTTGATGAGTGGACTCTTTAAAAAGTCTTACAAATCAGTTTTGCCCCTCACTTCAGCTCCTTAGTAATTACAACTTTACCACTTTAAACTTTATTTATTTAATGATATGTATTTGCCTTTTATTGTAATTTCAACTTTAGATTTTAGGATGATATAAATTCATCTATTTCATTTGTAATATTTAACTTTTATCAATAAAAAACTATTATCTTATCTTTAAAGTTTTGTTAAGGTTTCATACCTTTAACAATAGAAGATTTTTATTTCCTACAGATTTAGTCCGTGAAATCCGAGATTAACTCCTCCTAGTTCAGTCTAGGCCGATCCTGACAATTTAGGGGTCTTAGGCAAAATAAGCAATAAAAACCACTTTAATATAAAATTTACTAATTAAAGTATAAATGTTAGACATGCCTTATAACATTTTTTTATCAATGGGCTTTCAGAAAGAATTAGACCGTATGTATGATTATCTATATTAAAAAAAATTAACTTTCAAAAATATATATAACGCTAATTTTTTTTAGCCCTTTCTAACCCTGGGCCCTAGACCTAGGTCCAAAAGGGCCCGTTTAAAAAAACTATTTATTAATTTACGATCAAAACTAACTTACTCGTCAAGAATCTGTATCACTTTACTATTCACGTCAGTCTTCAAATGGTGTTCTAAGATTTTTTTTTTTTTCAGTTTAAAATAAATAGAAAAATCCAGGAGAAGTCTTTGTCTATAAGTAACATCTATGGATCAATTTATGGTCCACTTCACAGGACCTTAATTAATAATTAATAATAAATAATAATACCCCACGAAAGCAATAATATAAATCTCAGTTCTAAATGTAATGTCCCACACTTTATTATATTTTTATATATTATAAAGATTTTCAAACAATTACGTGACTAATTGCAATATTAAAAAGGTAGAGACAACTTGAGTGGTTATTAACGAACTATAGTTTATTTTTTAAGATATTATTTACATGAATGATGGGACTTTTTGGGACATGAATTCTCAACTCTGAATCAGAATATATATATATATATATATATATATATATATATATATATATATATATATATATATATATGATAACTTGTAAAAAAATATTTGATCGGAGCACTTTTCTATGAAGTGCTGTTGCAATCGGCCGGAGACACTCTAATGCTAAAATCAGTAATATTTCTGAAAATAAACTATAAGCACAAAGCAGGATTTTTAAAAAGTGTGCCTTTGATTTTAAGAAGTTGAAGTATTTATATAGTTTTATGTAACCTTCAACATTAATGTAGAAGTATGTGAAGAGTCATGTCATTACTTATCTTTAATTGCTATCAATTCTCCATTAATCCCAGCATTTATCCTTGAAAACCTCAGAGTTGGAGTATTCGAACAGTTAAGTTTTATTCTCCTTAATGGCTATTAATTGCCATTTAATTGTATTTATTTCCATCTATGGATGGTTATAAGTACGACTTTGGTATTCTTAGAACTGTCGAGACGTATGTACGTTTTCCTTGAGAACAATGACGAGTCTCCATTACTCGCTTTCATCGGGCGTATCTTGTTATGGCATGTCTCGTCATGGTCCACGTGACGTGGCATAATGCTAGAGACTCCTTTCTTTTTCTTCATTATTTGCATATTCACTCATGCATTAATCATGTATTATTATCATTGATTGCACATTAATAATGCATAAATCTCTCTTTTAGAATGAATAATGGTTTGCCATTATTTCTATTAATTTTTCTTTATTCCTCATTTAAGAATAATTTGGTTTGTTATCACTATAATATCTACAAGATTATGAGAATTTTGATTTTAGTTGATTAATCTTCTAACTTTTTTAATAATTTATTGCTGATCCTATTGAGTTTTTACTTGTTAAATGAGATATCCTCAAAGATCAAGAACGAAATGAAGACCGGAGGAGAAGAAAAGGTAGAATCCCACCAGCCCGTAAAAGTATTATTTATTTAACATGTCTGAAATTGTAAATTTTACAATTCTAAATAAATTTGTACAGTTTTTTTTAAGAAAAAATTCATAAAAACAAAATATACTTCGATATAAGTCATGGTGAAGAATTTTTATGAAGATTGAGAGTTTTGAGATCTATCTCTTCTCTTTTAGATCTTTCTCTCTCTTTTAGATCTATCTTCTCTTTTTCAGATCTGGCTTCTCTCTCTCAGATCTGTTGTCATGGTGAAGAATTTTTATGAAGATGGAGAATTTTGAGATCTATCTTTTCTCTCTCAGATCTATTTCTCTCTTTTAGATCTTTTTTCTCTCTTTTAGATCTATCCTCTCTCTCTCAGATCTATTTCTCTCTTTTATTTCTTTTTCTCTCTTTTAGATCTTTTTCTCTCTTTTAGATCTATCTCCTCTCTCTCTCTCTCTCTCTCTCTCTCTCTCTCGGCTAGGGTTCATGGTAAAGCGTGTTAGGGATAGATCTAGGGAGAGGGGGGCTGTGGCCGGCGAGGGGGGGTCGGATCTGGAGGGGATTTGCGGCAAGGAAGGGGGCGGTGGCCTGGTGGTTTGGGGCGAGAAGGGTGAGGCAAGTTTTGTTGGCGGCGAGCGTGTACCTAGTGTAGATCGGGGCGGGGCGCTTGGCGGGGTGGAGGCAGGGGAATCCAGGGGCGTCGGTAGGGATCTCGTGGGCATGGATGGTGCATCGGCAGGGTTCTCGCGGGCGCCGCCCGTGCGGCTGGGGACGGATCTTTGCGATCCACAGGCGGCAGATTCGACAAGGTTGTCGCGGCTGGGTGCGGATCAATGGGAGATACGGGCGGCTGGGTTTTCTGATGCCGGGGGTAAGGCTTCCCCAATCTCGAGGGGAGAAGTGGGGCCGGGGGTGCCTGGCGCAGGGCTATGCGCCGATAGTGCCGGGCACTGCCCAGGCGCTGCCGGCTCCTCGGTCGGGCAGTGGGCTGGGGCTGTCGGCGCAGTGCCTTGCGCGGGATCCTCTCCTCCGGGCTGTGAGGGGCAGGCAGGGGCTACGACGGGGAGGCAGGCTGCCTCGGGTCTGGATGTTTCTAATAATTCGGGAAGGGTGGGTGTTGTAGGAGTAGCTCATGGAAAGACGGTCTCCCCCAGACCTAGGGTTCAGATGAGCGAGATTGGTAAAAACTCTTGGAAGGACACGGTCATGGGGGTGGCTGAGGAAGAGCCGGTTTTAGAGGAAGTTTTAATGGTGGGAGATTCTGATGATATGTTCTCGGATTCTGATGAGGAAGATAATGGCCAGGAGGATCCTCTCTGTCCGGTCATTAGACTTTCCGCTGCAGAGAAGCGTGAGCTTAGAGAGAAGTGGAAGGTGTCTTTGATTGTTACTGTCCTGGGTAAGCGAATTAGTTTTAACTATTTTGCCCAAAGAATACAAGCGCAGTGGGCAAGGAAAGGTAAAGTCAGTATTACTGACCTGGAAAATGACTACTATGTCATTAAATTTACTAGGGTTGAGGATTATAATTCGGTTATCAAGGGAGGCCCATATATCATTTCCAATCATGTTTTGGCCTTAAGGCCTTGGGTTCCTAATTTTAATCCTCACGACTGTTCGGTTAACAGGATCTTGACTTGGGTAAGATTCCCGGGCCTTCCCATTGAGTACTACAGTGAAAACTTTCTGAGTAAAATAGGAGGTTTGGTTGGTAAGGTCCACCATGTGGACAAGACTACAATTGGGGCCATTAGGGGTAAGTTTGCTAGGGTATGTATAGATGTTGATCTGGCTAAACCTTTACTTTCTAAGTTCTGTGTTCAGGATAAAGTGTTCTATATTGAGTATGAAGGTTTACATAACATCTGTTATGATTGTGGCATGTATGGTCATTCTCAGGAGGGTTGCCCTAAAAGGGAGAGGGTTGTTATAGAGAGGGTTGAGAGTAGTGTGCGGATTACTGGAGGGAACCAGGGGTATGAAGGGAACTTTGGTCCCTGGATGGTGGCAAAGAGGCCCGCTAGACGTAGGAATCAACCTGCAGTGGTTTACAATCGTCCTCCTGATATCAACACAAATTCTAAGTCCCTTTCTCCTAAAGCTACTGTTATTCCAAATGTCAAGGAGAAGCCTGTCCTCAAAGCTAGAAAGGAGGCTGGGGTTTCTTCAGTAGCCTTGCCTGGGTCCAGATTTGGGGCCCTGATGATTGAGGAAGTTCAAGAGTCAGACCAAGATGAGAATCATATGGATGAGAGTATTCCAGGATTAGAGTCTGTAGATCCAGTCGAGAAGGTGGTTGAATCTGTGAACCCGCTTTTTGTCTCTAAGGATGAAGCCCAGGGGGGGACCCTGACCCTTGCAGCTAGAAGGATGAAGAATTCAAATGAGGTTAGTATTCCTGTTCCTGGTATTGATCCTGGGATTGGGAAATCTATGGGAGTTAACAAAACTAATATGAAAAAGCTTAAAGGAAAACAAAAAAGTGGCCTTAACACTTTGGCGTTTCCAGATAAGAGGGGGCCCGGGGGTACCTCGGTAAGGCTCTCAGGAGCCCCTAGTAAATACCTAGCTTAGGGTAGGGGTGTGGTCAGTTGTCCTCCTTTCTATGGATTTGTTATTTTGGAATGTTAGGGGTGCGGCTAGCAAGGCTACCCGTATCCATATTAATGATCTTATTAAGCAGTTTAATCCATCTTGTTTTGCTCTTTTGGAAACTAAGATTAGTGGTGAGAAAGCAGATGAGGTGGTTAAGAAGTTTAAGAACTGGCACTGTGTTAGATCGGAGGCAACTGGCCGGGCTGGGGGGATTTGGCTTTTTTGGAGGCCAGATCGGATTCATTTTGATATTCTTAGCATGGATAAGCAGTTCATTCATTGTAAAGTGAGTATTTCCGGCAATACTCCCTTTTTTATTACCCTTGTGTATGCTGACCCTATCTTGTCTAATCGAAAACGGCTCTGGGAGGTTCTCTATTCTATGAGTGTCAGCATTTCGGAGCCCTGGTTTGTGGCGGGTGACTTCAATGATATCGCCTTTATGAGTGATCAGAGAGGGGGATCCAATCATTATGTTAATCGCTGTCTGCATCACAAGAATAGTATGGATTTATGTGGGCTTTCCGATCTGGGGGCTTCTGGTCATAAATTCACTTGGAAGCGTAATAATACTTTTGTTCGATTGGACAAAGTCTACGCTAATGTTTTAGCTCTAACTTCCTTCCCCGAGTGCTCTGTGTTGAACCTCCCATTCCGTCATTCGGATCATTGTCCTATTTTGTTTAGACTTTTGAGAGGTAAGCATCCTAGGGGTAAGAGACCGTTCCGGTATCAGTTGGCTTGGGAGTCCCATCCTAAGTTTAAAGAGTTCGTTCATGAGAGTTGGAGACCTCATTCGTATGTACTGCAAGCTGCTGAAGGGTTCAGGAATAAGGTGCAGGGGTGGAATAGGAATGTGTTTGGGCATATTATCAGAAGGAAGAACAAGTTATTAAAGAGGATGGAGGGCATTCAACGCAGGTTGGAGGGGAGGTTTGATCATAGCCTTGAGGGCCTCCTCAGAACCCTTCAGAAGGAGCTGGAGGCTGTGCTTAGGCAGGAGGAGTTCCTTTGGTTCCAGAAGTCTCGGAAGTCCTGGATTAGAGATGGCGATCGTAATACCAAATACTTCCATCTCTCTACCCTGATTAGAAGGCAGAGAAATAGAATTGAGGCCATTAAGGATTCTAATGGTGATTGGGTTTATGAAGATGAGGTTATTCGAAACTTAGCCCTGGATTTCTACAGAGAGCTGTTCAAAGAGGAACCTGTTCTTTTGGAGAGGGCTCACTCTATTGCTACATTTCCTTTAATCAGTGAGGATTGTAGTCAGGAGGCCTTTCAACCTATTTCCCGAAAAGAGATTGACCAAGCTATCTTCAGCATTGGGGCTTCTAAAGCTCCTGGGATTGATGGTCTTCCGGCGGGCTTTTACCATAAGCATTGGGATGTAGTGAAGGAAGGCATCTATAATTTTGTCTTGGGGGTGTTCAGTGGTTCGAAGGATATTGAGCTGGTTAATAGAACCCTCCTGGTTCTGATTCCTAAGATTGATAAGCCTTCTTCCTTTTTGCATATGAGACCTATCAGTCTTTGTAATGTTCTTTACAAAACTGTTACAAAGATTATGGCTAATAGAATCCGTGGCATTCTTCCTGCGATCATTTGTCAGAATCAGGGTAGCTTTGTGCCTGGTAGACAAATGATGGATAATGTGGTGATCGCCCAAGAGATGGTCCACACGATGAAGATTAGGAAGGGGAGGAAAGGCATTGTGGCTCTGAAGCTGGATTTAGAGAAGGCCTATGATCGAATTAATTGGGATTTCTTGATGGAGAGCCTTGAGAGAGCTAGAATCCCGGACAGCTGGAGAAGTTTAATTAAGGTATGTATTTCTTCTCCTGTGTTTCAAGTTATGGTCAATGGGGATATGTCGGAGGAATTTTCCCCGGGCAGAGGAATCCGTCAGGGGGATCCTATGAGCCCTTTCCTTTTTGTTATTGCTATGGAGAGGCTCTCTCACCTGATTCAGGATGCGATTGATAATGGGAGTTTCCACCTTGTGGCGATCAACAGCTTCTGTCCCCAGGTGACTCACTTATTCTTTGCAGATGATGTCCTTATCTTTCTTGAGGGTAATGAGGAGCAGTTGAGAGTCATTATGGATATTCTGGATTGTTTTTGTTCGGCCTCTGGGCAGAAGCTTAATATCCAGAAATCTAGGATGATGTGCTCTAAGAATATGAATCAGAGAGTCTGTAAGAGATTAAGTGATCTCTCAGGTATTCCTCTTACTGATTCTCTTGGGAAGTATCTGGGCGTTCCCCTCCATAGTGAGCGTGTGTCTAAAGGCTCCTTCAAAGAGACTTTGGATAAAGCTAATTCGAAGTGTGCCACTTGGAAAGCCAAGACTCTGTCTCTCGCTGGCCGCCTCACGTTAATTCAATCTGTTAATTGTGCTGCTCCCAATCACATCATGCAGGCTTGTAAGCTTCCGGATCCTGTGCTTAATGATCTTGACAAGATTAACCGTAGATTCCTGTGGGGGGAAGCTGCGGAGGGCAGGAAGATCCATCTTGTGCCTTGGAGTGAGGTTTGCCAGCCTAAAGATTCTGGGGGTCTGGGTATTAGGAAAGCAAAGGACAATAATAAAGTTTTATTAATGAAACTCCTTTGGCGTATGTGGCAAAACCCCTCCTCTCTTTGGGTTCGCCTCCTTTGTGGTAAGTATCGGAAAGACAAAATCTTCGGGGGCCCGAAAGAGAGAGTTGCTAATTGTTCCTTCCTCTGGAAAGGACTTAGTGCTGTGTTTGATGAGTTCTGCTCGGGAGTTGGCCTGGAGGTGGGGAATGGTAAGTCCATTAGTTTCTGGTTTGATAACTGGATTGGGGATAAACCGTTAATTGAGGTGTGTTCTTCCCCCCCGCCTAGTGATATACGCAACTGGAGGATTGCCGATGTGGTTGACTCGGAAGGGGACTGGATCTGGTCAAAGTTTGATACTTTCTTTAGCCTTGAGACTCTCCTTAGAATGCGGGGAGTGAAGGTGAGTAATCAAGAGGAAGACTTGGATAGGCACTGTTGGGCGCTGACTAACAATGGAGTTTATTCTTGCAAATCGGCCTTTGAAGCTTTCTCTCTCTTTAGATCTGATCCTCCCTCGGATGTGTGGAAGTCGATTTGGACCCTTAAAGTTCCTTTCCGTATTAGGAGTTTCCTGTGGCTGGGCGTTAAGGACAGGCTTCTTACTAATTCGGATAGGCACAGAAGGCACTTGGCTGATTCTGGAGCTTGCAGTAGATGCAGAGGCCATGTTGAGACTTTGTGCCATGCTCTTAGAGATTGCTCTAATAGTAAAGAGGTTTGGAGGAAAATTCTCCCACACCATATTTTCTCTTCCTTCATGGCACATTCTGAGGTCGACTGGTTCTCTGATGGTGTTAGAGGAAAGTTGCTTCCATACATGGAGCATGGTGACATTTTCTTTGCTATTATCTGTCACCAAGTTTGGAAATGGAGAAACGAGGAGATTTTTGGAGATAAAACTGTTTTTATGACAAACTTAGCTGATTTCTTCTCGAAAAAACTTTTCTCTATTATCGATAGTTTCAAAGGAGAGTCCCTTGCCAGAGCCTCTCAGTGTTGTGATGTCCATCTCGTGGGATGGAGCAGGCCAAGAGAGGGGGTTGTGAAGCTGAATACTGATGGTTCCTGCCTCAGTAACGGTAAGATTGCGGCTGGAGGTGTGCTTAGAGATGTAGGGGGCGTCTGGCTTTCTGGGTTCTCCCAGAATTTAGGGTTGGGTTCTTCCTTTTCTGCGGAGCTCTGGGCTATTCTTACTGGAATCAATCTTGCTAAAAGGCTGGGTGTTAAGAGGCTCTCTGTGGAGTCTGATAATTTGGAAGCAATCAAAATGATTTCTGAGAATCATTCTATGGGTCTTAACAGTCGCAACCTCATCAAAGCTATTATAAGGCTTTGCTCCTCCTTTGAGTTCGTAGAGTTCAGACACATTTTTAGAGAGCAGAATCGTGTTGCTGATCGCTTGGCGGCGGCGGGCCATGAAGGGACGTTAGGCGTTACTACCCTTCCTGTTTCCCCTAGTTTCATCTCTCATCTTCTCTTAGAAGATAGGATTGGGGTTAGCTTCCCTAGGCTAATTCCTGGGTAGTTTGTTGTTATTCATTTTTCTTTTCCTTTTCTACCAAAAAAAAAAAAAAAAAAAAATTACAATCCAAAAGTATATTAGAAGAGGTTGAATCAACATGTTCAACATTATAGATTCATGATAAAATAATAATATAGACAATGTTTTTGACACAACAACGGAAAACAAATTCCATTCAGAATCAACTTTAAAGTATGTCTTTTCAGAAATTATTTCATAACTTTCAATAAGTTAGATTTATGCGATGGTAAATAAAACTCTTATGTTTTTTTATCCAAACGGGGACTGAGGTTTTCATTTTTCTAGAAACGAGAATCATTTGATTTTGACACTATAAACATGACCGTTAACAACATCGAAATAGAAAATTTCAAGAATTAAACTTGTTTAGTACCACATTTACTATGAAAGTAAATTTTTTATTTTCCAAAATCATCATTTTCGGAGTTGTCTCTCTTTAAAACATTCACTTTCTCTCCCCTCACCAAACAACAGATAAATGATCTCAAAATTAAAAAGTTGAAGAATTAAAGTTGCTTAGAATATCATCAAGTCTTTGGATTTTTCAATTTTGAGACCGGCAATACTCATTTTAATTTTGAGGTCTTTGTTCTTAATAAAGCGAAAAACCTTAGTCATATCTTAGTCGTAAATAAAAACCCCAGTCTCCAAAAAAAAAACCAATTTAACAAAAAGTGAAAATATTAGAATTCTTTTTGGATTTTACCCTAAAAAAATCAAAACAAAGTAAATAATGAGTTTATTTTCAGGATAAAAGTCATAAAAAAAAAAACTCCAAAACATAGATGAAAAACTTGGAAGTTTCATTGATGATTAGGATTTTTCACTTTATTCTTTCTTGCATTGGATGGTTTTTTTTTTATAAATACAACACATAAAAGAAATGTTATCAGATTCTAAAAAATCCAAACTTTAAATGAAATGAACAATGCTGATTTTTTTTTTATTAGTAACTTAATGTGAACAATTATAAAATTTATGGATAAATCTAAACAAAATCAGAATAATTAAACGTTGATGATGCTTTTAGCTTTTAGATATATATGCATGGAATGGCAACAACACAATCCCATTCATAAAGATATGCTGATGTAATATTTGTACATTATATTACAATGAAAAATTATTTATAAAACAATAAATATTGATTTATCGATAAATGAATTCATTTATCAATAAATAAATAATCTCGTTTAATGAATATTTTTTCGGTCCCAATGATATGCATTTATCGAGGTTTTACTGTATATCTCCAACAATACTTCTTGTATTCATTCTTTATTTATTATTTTATTATTAAAATTATTTATTGTTGTTATATTTACCAATAGTGAGAGAAGAGAGACTCTTCAATAATAAATTATTAATAAAAAATGAAGTTAAAAGGTACTAAAAGGTGGAGAGGGGATCTATATTAATAGAGAGGATGAAGAGGCTCTTAGTGATTTGATGAGCCACTAAGAGGCTTTTGGAGCTGATTTTTTATTTTCCCTCCTCAAATTTTAACTTAAAAGCTAATTTAAGAGGTTGTTGGAGATGCTCTAATGGTAGAAGTCAATGCTAAAAAAAAAATATTTTCCAAAATCACTATTTTCAAAGCTTTCTCTATAGAACATTCTTTAATGTGATTCGAACCCATGACTTTCCTAGTCATAGGTATACTCTCAACCACTAAGCTAAGAGCTGCACCACTAAATTACCTCAAAATTAAAATGATGAAGAAGTAAAGTTATATAGAATATCATTTAAGTCTTTGAATTTTTTAATTTTGAAGTCAGCAAGACTCATTTTAATTTTGAGATCCTTGTTTTTATTAAAGTGAAAAATCTCAGTCATCTCTTAGTCGTAAACGAAAATCCCAGCCTCCGTTTAGAAAAAACAAAAATAGATACAAATTTGACAAAAAGGAAAATCTTAAAGTTCTTTTTGGACTTTACCCTAAAAAAATTAAAGTAAATAATGGGTTTATCTTCCGAATAGGAAACCCCAAAACATAGATGTGAAATTTGGGCTTAATACATACGCAACCCCCTGAACTTATCCTTTTTTGCATTTTACCCCCTAAACTTAAAGGACAACCTATTGACCCTCTAAACTTCCAATAAACCATCCAATTTACCCCATTTCTCCGATGTGGCGCTGACCTGGCAAAATACAAAGCTGCAATAATCCAAGTGCCACGTCGGAGAGGAGGGAGTGGTAAATTGAGTGGCTTTTTGAAAGTTTAGGGGATCAATAGGTTGTACCTTAAGTTTAGGGGGTAAAATGAAAAAAATAGACAAGTTCAGGGGGCTGCATATGTATTAAGCCTAGAATTTGAGTTAGGATTTTGCAGTTTATTCTTTGTAGCATTGAATAATTTTTTATAAATACAACACATATAAAAGAAATGTTATCAGATTCTAAAAAATCCAAACTTTTCCTATTAGTAACTTAATGTGAACAATTATAAAATTTATGGATAAATCTAACAAAATCAGGATAATTAAATAGTGATGATGCTTTTTTGCTTTTAGATATATATGCATGGAATGGCAAACACAATCCCATTCATAAAGATATGCTGATGTAATATTATATTATATTATATTATATTATAAGATAAATACAAATCCAAATATGCATATATATGTCAATCGTTACATGATTATGTCATATAATATCTACATTCTCTATAATTAGCTAAATAGTAATTCTTGACCCTAAACAATGAAGATATATATGGAAATATAATTCAATGCCAAAAATTATCGGTTTGATATTTATTTTTTCAATTTAATATATTTTTTATTTTTTTATCTATGTACATTAATTATTTTTATTTTTATCATATTAAGTTTTTGTTTATTAAATTAATTAGTTATGAATATTTAATTCAATTAAAAATACGTTTTTTTTTTGTTTTTTTAAAAAATTGCGCACAATACGCTTACATTAAAGAAAAAAGAAAAATCTCCACCAAAGGCATAAGTAAGCTCTCAACCACTAGGTTAAGAATTTCACCACCAGTTAAAAATACGTTATTAATTTGCTATGTGTTTAAAATTATACTAGTATTGTTCCTGTGCGTTGCTCGGATCTATTAAATTTTTTTACAAAAATTTAACATTTTAATATTTTTTAATTATATATGCTTTGCATATATTGATAATAATTTTTTAATTTAAAATAATTTAAATTTACAAAAAAAATTATTTAAAAAATAACTTTGTATAATTTTTTGTTTGAATAGTTAACGACAAATTTAATGTATGTGTAGTAATTGTACTGAAAATGATATTTTTTATTAATTAGATTATATAATAAAGTAATAAGTAGATAATATTTTATTTTATTAGAAAAATGAAGCATAATGATTCGAACAACATTTCGTTTTATATGTGATAATCTTAATAGAGTAGTAAGTTTTTATTATAAATAATATAATTATTTACTTACTTTTATTAAAGTAGTTTATAAAGTCTAAATGAACCTACATTGTATAAATATTTTTCTCTCTCTTTAATATGACAACTCATTTATTTAAAAGTAGAAATCATTTTCAAATTGACGGGATTAATATCTCAAAATTGTAAAATAGTTGTATTTATTTTTCTATAATTGATTTTATAGTTAATTTTTTTTATTTATTTAGACCTTCCTATAGACTCCAACAATACTTTTGATGTTTTATTCTATAGTGCCTAATACATCACTAGCTCCGTGAACGTCATTAGTGTCCCACCAGCTCTCTAGATTTGCTTATTTCATTTCACCAGCTCCCTAAATTTATCCATAAAAGTAGATTAACTTCCTGAACTTTGCAAATGTCTCAGCAGCTCCCTAAACTTGCTTATTCTAGAACAACTAAATACAAAAACTTAATAAACTAAAATTCTAAAAGTACATCTTCATCTATTCGAGAGGTAATTTTTTCTCTGCTCCTACCTTTAAACCTATTATAAGAATTAGTGTTGCAGGTTTGAGAGATGAAATGGATGAGGATCGAGAGTTAGTATTATGATTTTTGTACTTAGTTGTTACAGAATAAGTAAGTTTAGGGAGCTGATGAGACACTTGCAAAGTTCAGTGAGTTAATCTACTTTTATGGACAAGTTCAGGGAGTTGGTGGTATATTACGTCTTCTATATTTGTTTTTCTAATTTGATCTAAGTTGAATTTTATTTTTTATATTCATTTATTTTTTGCAATAATGATCTAATTGTTTTTACCAATGGTATTGCATAATTAGACTAATTTTTTGGTGTTATATGTTTTATATTAAGGTTAATTACAAATAACTATCCTTTGATTTGACTGATTTACAGACCGGTACCTGTGTTTTTTTTTTGAAACACAACCATATGGTTACAAAATTTTACATGTTTTTTTACTTTACCGATAATGATCTCAAAATGAAAATTTTCAAGAATTAAAGTTGTTTAGTATCATATTTACTATGAAACTATATTTTTAATTTTTCAGAATCATCATTTTTGGAGTTTTCTCTTTCTAAATATTAATTCTTCAACTTTTTAGGTTTGAGGTCATTTAGGTGTTGTTTTTTTATGAGAGAGAAAGATATTAGCTAGCCAACGGAGGTGTTAAGCCGCCAGAGGGATAGCCTTTCCGCTGGTTCCCTTCGTCGGCGTCATTGACCTGAAACCTAAAAAGTTGAAGAATTAAAGTTATTTAAAATATTATTTAACTCTTGAAAATTTTCATTTCGAGGTCGTTATCAGCCAAATTCTGACAAAGTGAACTCAAATGCAAAATTTTGCAAACTACAAGATTGGGTTTGCAAAAAAAATAAAATAAAATTGTTTTTGACATTCTTTTTAGCTTATCAAGTTATCAATCGCTTGGTAAATGTCAAGCAGATGATACTGAGTCTAATGACATTAGGCTTTTCGGTATGGGAGAGTTCAATAGAGAAAGATTAACGAGCTTCCATTAACTCCTATCACAAATGCTCCAATAAATACTTCTGAAATTGATCTTCACAGGAAAAAAAAAGATATGTAAGGAAAAAAAGAAAAAAAAAAAACATGTGTGATTTCATTGATTTGTAGATAGATGGATAAATATGATATTTTGCTTTATATATTTAGTGTTGTTAGGCTCTGTTCTTTATTACTGAAAAAAACTGAACTGAACTGAATGCTACTGAACTGAACTGAACTGAACTGAACTGAACTGAATGATACTGAATACTGAACTGAACTGAATTTAACTGAATGCTACTGAACTTAACTGAATGATACCGAACTTAACCGAATTTAATCGAACGTAACAATAATGATGATGTTAGACTTTAAAATAATTTAATGATAATATTGGACATTAATAAGCTTATAATAATAATAATAATAATAATAATAATAATAATAATAATATTTCTACCAAAAAAAAATAATATCAATAATAAATAAACATATTATTAAAGATTAAACTAAATTAAATATCAAATAAAATCTAGGCTCGATAAAATCCTATGACATTAAATAAAAATGAGTCTAATTTAAATTAAAAATATAAATTACATACAAACACAAATTTATATATAATTTAAAGCCTACGAAATTAAATACAAATTTTTATATGAATACACACTCTTAACTTTTTATTACAATTAAGTATTAAGGTACAAAAATACCTTTAACGTTTTGGGTCCGGGGTTATTTTACTCCTAACGTCTAAATATGAATTTTCATATGAATACAAAATTTTGACTCAATTTATCAATGTTAAGGGTAAAATTGCTATTGGCTTCTAATATTAGGGATAAAATTGCACTATTTGAGATATTAAGGTAGTTGAGCCAGTTAATTTTTTAGAGCATTATAATGTAAACGTATTAATATAATATTTATTTACTTTTCGCAAAATTTGTAAATAAATTGCACCAAATAATTATAGTTATAATAAATAATGATAATATATATAATGACAAAGCATAAATTATATATAAATATAATTATAATGAAAATAGATAAATTAATATATAATAAATTATAATAATTATAATAAATTGCTGAAATTATAAATAAATAATGATAATAATAATAAATTATATGTAAATAATAATAATATATAATAATGATAAATTATTGAATACTGAAACTGAATACTGAACTGAACTGAACTGAACTGATCTGAACTGAACTGAACTGATTGTTACTGAAATTAAGTAATAAAGAACAGAGCCTTAGTCTTTGTTGATGCAGCAAGTGGACTTGTTATTGATTTTTAATGATGTGACCTATTGACTTAATGATATGACAAACGAAGTTAATCAATTTCTTTTTTTCCTTATTGTGTAAAGCAGATGTCTTTTTTTTTTTGCAAATAAAAACACCGCATTTCTCTAATTATAAATAATGAAATCACATAAAGCTTTTTATTGTACTTTACTTTAATTTCAACGTATAGTAAGATGGATCTTTATTACAATCGTTTCAAGTTCAATAAACATTTGCATACAGAGTTGTATCATAAATTATAACAAAAACTATTAATATATACCTTACAACATGGAAAAAATGAAGGAAGAGAGTCCAAAAGAGTTGTTTCTGACCGCTACAATTATTTCAAATAAATGAGAACTTTTTTTTCCGTGAGGATAAAGATGGGAATAGAGAATTGGGGACAAAAGATTTGCTTTTCTTGCTCCATGATGACCAAGAATGGATCCACGGGGAGTTAAAGAGGTTTGAACACTCGCTAGTTGTCAGAAAATATCGTAAGGATATTTGATTTTTGTTGGGCTAGGCCCAATATTGAATTTGTGAAAAAGCTCAAGTCTTTGTTAAATAGAGTGGTAAGTATCCCACATTGCTTTTAAAGCACTTGGTGGAGGTATTTATAAAGGAGGTCCTCACACACCTGGGTGAGCCCCAATGGGTACCTCACTTTTGTGAAAGGGTGGGGACCTACCTCATGCTTGACCACCACTTTAGAAATCAGTCTCCCATAACGGCTTTTTTTTATTTGATCGAGTCTTTTCCTAAACCAGTCTTCCACCTTCCCTGATTTCTCTCCCACCTTCTTCTCCACTAAATCAGAGCTCAACAACTCTTTTTTCTGTATAAACAGGTGTGAGACTGTCTTTCCAAAAGACAGTAGTACAATTCACTTTCATTTCGATTTTCTGAAACTGAGCAATTTATATTGGGTGTAGACAGAAACGAATTCGTACGGTGCAATACGAATTCGTATACAAGGGTTGTTTTATCCTAGAGGTGATCGGAAATTACACTGCTTGTAATTCCCCGACAGTTCTGCGAACGTCTTAAAGAAATCGACTTAGTCCGCGACTATGTCCATTTTTTATTCGGTCATTTTCGGTGTTTTTCAGTTCCTGTTCCAACAATTTTTTATATAGAAAGGCCTAAAAATATCGATTTAATACTCATAAATAATGAAAGATCGCTATAAACACCCTCTATCAGTGAATACCCAGGACGACAACATAGTAACATTACCTTTTGTAAGATTAATAGTGACTACTTTTCAACTGCCCCCACCCACTTTGACTTAATAGTGAGATCGTAGAAAGGTGCTTTCCACTTCAAATTTTTCATATTCATCAAAACCAGTCTAAAAAAAAGTGTGTGATTTGAAGTTAATATGGATATTTACTTTGGTCTTTGATTGATTAATGACTACATATTGTTTTGTATGATAGGATTAATGACTATAGTGGCCTACCATGAAAACGACTAATAATTACAAACTAAAAATAATTGATGTTCCAATTTATTTCAAGTTCAAATTTTCAATTAATTCAAATCATTCTCTAACCGTTATTTTGGTTCTCTATATGAAGTGGTTTGTCATGATAAAGAAATAAACAAATAGCCTTTGGTAGTTACTCCCTAATTTTTTTATATAGTTCGTTTAAGGGGAGGAATGAAATTCATAAATATGTTTCATTGCTATATGATATTATACGAATATAAACTAACCCACGTGATATCATGTGAAAAGTCAGGATGATCGTCTGAGAATCAGGATCCAAAAGGCACCATCATAAAAGACCATAATCACCCACAAGACTTAATCAAATAACACAATCCGGGGCATCAATACTGATCCAGCAAGAGATCAACCCGTTAAACGAGCATGTCAATCGCGGACCTAGTAGGCTTGAGGTAAACAGAATCTCACGTAGTGGATACAAGTTCGCCTATCAACAGGTGACATGTATCCCTACATGTTTCAGGGCCTATAACCACATCAATCTGGATCCTAAATGTCATTAAACTCGGTAACATAATCTTGAAAAGTCATTTTAAGCCGGTAGGCTCGCCAAAGCAGCATCAACTGCATATGGGTCCAGGACTTGCACTCACCAAGTGGAAGAGTAAATCCAGTCTAGTATTAAAAAAAATAGAAATCGTGCTCATTGACATAATAAATGAAGGTTCTACCCCATGTATCGATATTTGTCCACATGTGCACTCACGGAAGATCAAAATGAGAAGATAAAGGTAATAAGGAAGTCGGACCAATATGCATTTGTATGAGAAACCTTATATCTTTGATCCTTCAGCCATCCCTACCTAAAATTTGTAGGCTTGAGAAATCCATGAAGGGATGTGTGGAGCCCATGAATAAAGTGACACCCTGGTTAGAAAGGTAAGACTATAAGGTTTTTCCTGATCCCAAATGGCCCATGACAAGACAAATTATGTGAAAAAATGCATATCGTGCCAAAACTATACACTAGCGACAAGATCCTCAGTTATAAAGATCATCCAGCCTGTTTGGTCATTCGTGATATGGGGGATCAACATCATGGGAGCCCTACCAAAAGTATCCCATCAGAGAAAGTACTTAATATACGCAGTGGACGACTTCACCAAATGGGTAGAGGTAGAGCCGACCTCGAGCATCACATCCACTCAGATCATCAACATTGTAGACATGTAGATATTAACTCGCCTTGATATCCCACACACCATAATAATGGACAACGGGAAATAGTTCAACTGTACGCCTTTTCGAACCTATTGTAAGAACCTATAGGTCAAGCTTCGGTTCTCCTCTATCTTAAAACCCCCAAACAAACGGGATGATAGAGGTCACAAACACAACCATCGCACATAGCCTCGAGAAAATATTAGAAAGGCTCGATCAAGCTGGTTGAAGCAACTACACAACATTCTATAGGCATCCTAGACGACACCATGAATCAAACAATGTAACCACGGGGACATCCTCAGTAGCAGACGCACCTCCCTAAACCGAATCTTCAACGCTTGTCTCTAAAACAAGCTACTTAGTGTTCATGTCCACCCCAGACACACTTCATATGTAATATCGACTATAGACGGGTTACCAACAATCAAATCATGCAGAAGAACATCATGTATGGGATCAGATCAAATGGGCTAAGCTAGGGAGGGAGGCACCCCTACTTGTAGAAGCAATACCAATACCAGTTGTAATGCTCCCCCCATACCACACCGATGGATCTAAAAAACCAAAAAACCATGCTCAGTATAAATACCAAAAAAAACCATCAAGATGATATTTACCCTATAGGAGGCAAAGGGAAGACAAACATCCATCTGTTGTAGGTCATGATACCCAAAAGCAAAAGAATGCAACTTCCCTAGACACAATAAGGAAGGTTGCTCCTTGATCGGGGAATTAATTTTCTTCCTAGACGCTTTATCAGTCTCAAAATGTTTCTTAGGATTTTTCTTTTTAGGAGTCATGATCAAAATCAAAGAAACCCAAACAACTCCACATCAGACGCAAGAAAACAAAATGAAAGTTAAAGACAAGAAAGTTTATGTTCAAATTCACCAGATTTCTAGAAAAGCAGAACAAACTAGAAGTGCAATAGTAGATGGAAGAAGAGTAAATAGAAACTCACCAAACCTCACGACGGCTATTACCATTACCAAGCATTAATGATCAGAGAGAATTAACTGCTCCTGGAACGCTAGCGTAAAAAATGACACCACCAACAACACGTGGCAAGCAGGGATAGACAATCGTAAGCTCAAACATCACTCGCAACAGATAAACGCGCCCTTACACATCTACATTTAAGGCATAAGAAAAGACGAGCATTCAATAAACGAAAGCTTGCATCAATCCACCCTTCTAAATCATGAAGGCATCAAACTACGCCTCAAGCCTTTCTGACCCGATACAGACAAATGGTAAGTGAAGCTCTCGAGGGTACAATCAAAGAAAACCCCTAAAAACAGTTTTCTCGGTTTTCTTGGTTATAACTGGTGTTTGGTAAATACAAAAGCATTTTTCTTAAAAATTGGAAAAGTTATTTTCAAAAAAAGTTTCAATTTATAACTTTGGAAAGTAGCTTTCACAACTTATATAAGTGATATTAAATTGTTTTGAACAAAAATATCTCTAACTTTCAATATAACCTAATCTATATATATATTTTTACTTTTAGAACTTTTATTATGTCTTTAAACACGTATGTAACTTCTTCTCACAATACTTTCTATCACAACATATTATGATGACAACAATAATACTAAATGGACCTTTAAATATCTGAGCGTCTCCTATAAACTTACGTTGCCTTCTTCGTTTTGTAAATCTAGGTGGATTCAAGTTACTAGCGATGGTTGGAACGAAAGAATTATACCCCAAATATAACTATTATTTTAAACTTTACACCAATTGATTCCTTAATAGTTACACAAATCAAAACATACTATTAATTCTTTGAGTAATTTCCCATAAAAAAAACATTTGTGTTCTTTTTTTTTTCACTTGACATGAATACATTATTTATATATTTTTATTTTATTTTATTACAACTATAGGAGATGGAAATTAAGGAAACAGGGTATATTCCAACTTAAAGATTGCTATTAATAAACTATTCATACTTTTCATTTCATTATTAGAAGAACTTAAGTTATTATTTTATTACCATAATAAGTATTATTTATTCATTTATTTTATTGCAACTTGCAAAAAGTATATTATAAAGAATGTTTAAGAACATCTCCAATAGAGGGTGCCCAAGAGAGTGCCAGCTGATGTGGTATCAGGTTTGACAACTTTTAAAGGGTGCCCACTATTGGAGTGATTGTGGGTGCCAAAAAAAGTTGCCAATTTTTGACAACCTTGTTTAATTATTTTTTAATATACTCTCCTAGAAATAATAAATCTGGAACATTTTATTTATAATAAAATAATAATTTATAGAATTATAGTGGCAACTTTTCAAGCAACCTCTATTGGAGCATTTTTTAAATTAAAGTTGCCAAAATTGATGTGGATGAAAGAGACAATAAAACACTATATTTTATTAAATTTTGACACTCTTTTAGACACCTCTATCGGAGATGCTCTAAGGAAATGAAATAAATCCTCTCAGAAGAAAAAAGAAAAAACGAAAATGAAATAAAAATGTAGTTAATGGTCCTTGCAATGCAAGTGGAAGATTTTAGCTGTTCCCATTATAAAAGAAAAATAAAAGGTTTCATAGACGCGTTTTCTTTAAACATCTCTAACGCGTATTCTTGTAATGGAAATGTACATATGTTTTTAATATAAAAAAATTATATATTTTTTTTAATGTTTTTAATTTAAAACAATTTTTGATGCAAATTATGGTATATAAAACAATTTCGGATCTAGATAACAAAATTACATAATACGAGACTCTTATTTGGATAGAGAGACGATGATGATAGAAGGGTACGAGGTGCAGTCGCAACCCTGGCCATCAAAAACCACATGGTGGTTAAGATGCGATTTTGTCTTTATCTACATCTTTATTAATCACATCCTCAACAAATAGAGTGTAATAGCATGGTTCAATACCATGTAGATGTTATCCATTTTGATCTAAATACAACACCTTGGACCTTACATCTTTCAAACGTGTCTAAATGTGTTAAATACACATCTTACTAATAAGTACAATCACTCTCTCTCCATTTTCGATGTGAGATTCAGTTCATTTCTACTCCATCAATATCTCTTAGGGTCGCTCCTTACTCAGACCTTCTACTCCGACGACATCCACTCCGGACAGGATCGTTACATAAAGGGTTGTGCTTTATTTTCTTTTTGCTTCAACCTAGGCTAAAATGACGTTGTTTTGATCAGAAAGGGGAAACAAAAAACTTAACTCATTTAGTTTTTTGTTTTGTTTTGTCTTTTTGCACTCCAAGTAGTTAAAAAAGATGAAATTTTCAATGTGAGTGATATGGTATTTATTAAATGGGCCAAAGCTCAAGGTAAATGCCTTCAGCCCGAAGCTGGTGGTTGGGTCGAATTCAAAAGGCCTATAGCTGATGGAGACATAGAAAGTCCAGTCATTCAGTAAACTACCTTTAGGAGATGTCTAAGCGGACAAGTGGACCAATAGCAGTCTGAATTCCAAATGCATGCTCCCAGCTTCCATCTAATGTGGAGCTTTATGAAGCTTGAAGTCTGAATCCAATAGAAAGCTGACACATGTAAAGTACACAACCTTTATGTAAGTCATTGATTGCTTATAAATAGTCTTGGAATAAGGGTATCGGGTACACATTATTCTCATTGCATACTATCTCTTAATCATTGCTTTCAAGTTGTTCTCATACTCCTCAATACCATTCCGACTTAAACATCGGAGAGGGTTCGCCAGACTCCAACTCATTTCTGACAATTTGTTGCCATCTCAGATCATCAGAAGCAGTTAGAAGACAGAATTCGGTAGAGAGGACATTAGTGAGAATCCAAAATTATTTCACATTGGAACGACAAGGATAATTTTTTTTCCTATCATTTCTTACGTTAAGGGGTATATATGCATTTCTCCAAAAATATTAGTGGCAAATTTTGGCTTGTTTTGTTCAGCTGTTAATTGATAGTTGTTGATATTAGCTATTTGTTATTATTGGTTTGTTATTAGATATTATTAATTAGTGTTTGGTATTATGATGGAATCTTGTTGTTAGTATGTAAAATGCCTAATACGAATATGATTTAAATTATCGATAAATAAATTATAAAATAAAAAAATATAAATCTTTTTAATATAAATATCCTAAATAACTAAATAAAAAGAAAAAAATAATAATTTATTTAACAAAGAAATTTTTTATTATTTCTGCAATGGTGTTACAAAAAATTGGATTAACTTTAAAAACTGTGTTCCATGGAAATAAAAAAATAAAAATAATTTTATTAAAATTAAGTAAATATAAACAGATCTTTATAAAAAACTCTAAAAAATATTATTTCCATAAAAAAACATAAAAGTTAGTATTGTTTTATAAACCTAACCAAACAATATATTTCTTATTGTTTGGTGTAAAAAGTTAAAAGTTGCTCCGAAAAGCTGAAACAAACACCTGATTTGTCTTTCATTTCACATAATTTTAAGATGTTGCAATTTGTTTCTGCTACCACTGACATTAATTACTACTCATCATTCTATTGACACGTGTACAAATCCATCACAAACTAGCCTACATCCATCTCCAAATGATTCAATCTTATATCCCAACTATTAGCTCATGGTTACATCTGTTGTAATTTCCAACCGTTTTGGTGCCATTTGTGAGCTTGATGCAAAGTCACTTTTTCCTTTATCATCACATGGTTTTGTAATGCTTTTTTCTGTATAAACACTAAACTTCATGTTCAAATGTTTTATTCAGTTTAATTAATAAGATTACTTCATAATCTTTTCTTGATATCAGAGCATTAGGTTAATAATGCCTCGAAGAAGAAGAGTTTGATAAATTAGAAGAGAATAGACCTTTTATGATGAAGCAAAAATAGAGAATCAATTTGAAGATCAAGGTTTCATCCCTTGAGTTATTCTAATAATCTTAGTTTGGTTCTCAATAATATTGCATTAACCAACAATTACTATCTTTCTTAGAGTAATGTTATGATTCGAGTCTTAACAGCCAAAAAGGAAAAATCAATTACATTTTGGACGATGAAGAAATTCCTCATGTTGGATCGCAAGGATATAACAAATAGAAGCAAGATGATTGTTTGGTATCCTTATGGATTATCAATACCATATCTAAAGGAATCGTAGAAGATTTCTTGTATATTACATTTCTAAAGGAGCTTCCGACGGAATCTAAAAAAAAGATTTGGTGATAGTAATGGTTATACAAAATCAAGAACAAGAGAGAAATTAACCTTTTTAGCGAAGCTAATCTTTCTTTCATTATATACTTCAACAAGCTCAGGATGTACTTTTACTATTAAAGCCACTTCCAACTTGCCATTGTAATGATGCAAAGACAATGTGTGCTTATAATGCATTTCAAAGATTTGCTTATCTTACTAAAGAAGACTTAGTAAAGATGTAACCATGAGATAATATTTGGGATTTGCGACCGTCTAGGGTCCAGGACCAAAAGGTACTTTTTTTTATTATAAATATAGCTATAATATATATTCAAACTCAAAAGGGGATTAAATATGATTTTTTTAGATAACAGACAAAACAAGAACAAACAGCAACATAACCGGAAAAAAATCAAGAAGCCAGAAGCCTCAAACAGGGCCTGCCTGCACGATCTTCATAAAGAAAAGGAGATAACAAGGTAGGAGCTGTCTGTAACACCGTAATACTTGGCGCCAGACCGATAGCAGAACGGGCAAGGAAATCCGCACACTTATTACACTCCATGTAGATGTGGCACACCGCAATATTCTCAAACCGAGACATAAGGGATTTAATACCCCGAATTAAATCACGAGCCGGGTGATGAAGAGGCGTATCTGAATTAACCAAACTAACCGTCTAAAGACAGTCAGACTCCGCAATCAACCTCTGATAATTAGAATCCAACTCTAACTTAAGACCAGCATGTATCCCCCACAGTTCAGCAGTTGAAATATCACCTTGACCGACATTTTGAGTAAACCCCCTACACCAGTTCCCCGAACTATCCCTAATCACGCCACCTGAAGCAATCTGACCCGTCGAAAAGAGGTAGTATGATATTTTAAGCTTACAATGGGTATAAATTTTTATTTTAAACTTTTAATTACATACCAAATGACTCTACCAGCAGTATTTAAATGAATTTTAATGATCAAATACTACATAGTTGTTAAGGTCCATGTGATCAAAATCGATGACTCCAAATAGTTGATATTGAAAATTCTATTTTGGGAAAAGGAGAAATAAATGAATCTCATTATTTATTAGAATTTTGAATTATAATTATTTTAATTTATATTTTATTAAATTCTTAAAATCATGACATTTATTTATAAATTATTTCACTCTAAATAATAATAATAATAATAATAATAATAATAATACTTTCTCTCTTTAGAAAAAAAAAATCAATTTTCACGTTTTTTCCATTGTAAATCACTCCCATAAAACATAAAAAATAATTGAAAATCAATAAAATGCAATCATGTAATTTGCATTATTATCTTAATAATTAGAAAATATAATGCAAAAATAATTGTGAAACATAAAGGCAAATTTTGTAAGAAAAGGAATTTAATTGTTGGAGTCCATATAATTATAAAAATGATATAAAAAAAATCAATAATATTATAACACCTAAAAGTATATTTCTTATGCTTTTCAATTATTAAAAATTAATGCACTTGATTTTTTTTTTTTTAACTAACTTCAAACTTACTCATAATAAATGGTCTTTCATTTGGATTCCTATTTTCTTTTTTAAAGAAAATAAAATAATTCTGTATTTTTTTTATTGGGCTTTTTCTTTTTGCAGGTATTTGTCTAGCAAAAGAAAATAAAAGAAAAATAATGGCCCCCACGTGCCGCACGTGCAAAAACATTAGGGAATAATCAAAATACCAAAACCTGCTTAGTGAACTGTCAATAAGCATCAAACGGTCAAAAAGAAATCTCAGTCTGATTTGTTTCATTTCTCCAACAGGGCCCACTTTTCCCCTTCTTATAACTATCGAGAGTAGGAGGAGGAAGTATAAAGAGCTCTTCCGTATATAGTTCCAAATTTAAAGGGTTCAATTTTATTATTATTCAAATCTAACTAAATTATTGTTATTATTTATAGTGTGAAAAATTAAATGAATATTAACTTATCCAGAAAATTAACAGTCTAAGAGTTGGAAGTAGGGGGTGCACACTAAAATCCGAAAATCCAAAAAATCGAAAAACCAAACCGAAAATAAGATTAACCAAAACCGATGAACTAGTGTACGGTTTTTAATTTTAAAAATAATGGTTAATGTTTACAGTTACGGTTTTCTTATTCTAAAACCCGCAGTTAACCGAAACAGACCGAATTTCAATTAAATATTAAAAAAATATAAAAATGCATATATATATATAATTATATATTATCCAATTAACTAATTAGTAATTAGTTAGCTACTTAATCATACTTATCTAATTAAATACTTATTCATTAGCTGTTCTTTTACAGATTCTCTTTGGAGGACCCTTGAGATTTATTTTGACTGCTCTTTGCCTCGTCATTCCCAATTCATCCACTTCTTCAGCACTATTCGTAGCATTCTTTTTGGCTCACAGGTGTCGATGATCTGGCGTGTTGCTGCTGTCACTTGCATCTGGTTAATCTGGCATTGCAGGAATGAAGCAATCTTTAAGGAAGTTTCTCCTTCTATTCAGCACTCAAAGATCACCCTCTTTCGATTGATTCGAGAGTTCTTTGCCACTTCTAAAGGTTTTTACTCTTCACAGAGAGATGCTGTTATCTTATCCCGTCTTCTGGCTTCTCCTAGGCCGCCTCCTGCTCCAAACATTATTCCGGTCCATTGGGTTAAACCTCCTCTGGGCTGGGTTAAAGTCAATGTGGATGGCTCTGCTTTTGGCACACCTATCGAGGCAGGAGCGGGAGCTATTTTTCGCAACTACCGAGGTTTTTCCAAATGTTGTTTTGCTTTTTCTACCCCTCTTTCTTTTGCTTATATGGCTTAATTGAGAGCCGCTATTTTCGCAATTGAACTTGCTTGGGAGAAAAATTGGCATCAGCTTTGGGTTGAGTCAGACTCAATGTACGTAGTTAATCTGCTTAGACATCGTTCCATGGATGTGTTGAAACACCTTTCCACATGATTTTGATTTGACAAAATTATTTAAGTTAATCCCATGATTAAGACAATTAAATTTAAGTGCTTTGATTAATTGTACTAATGTGTTTGTTCAATGTTGAGTATATTAACTAATGAGAACAGGAACTAAGTGTTCAATAAAAAGAAAAATAGAACGAAGTCAGCATAAGCAAAAGACTCACAACAGAAGCTGAGTAGAATGCAACTCAGCCCCGTTAAAAGAAAAGTCTTCTTCAGAATAACGCTTGAAGGCGAAGCCGACCAAAGAAGCTGAGTAGGACGTAACTCAGCCCCGTCAAAGGAAATCTTAAAGGCAAAGCCGAACAATCAAGCTGAGTGTTCATCAGGACAGCACCAATGATCCGTTGACTAGAAGACAAAGTCCGACAAAGGTCTGCACCAATTCAGAAGCCTCTGAATTACACCAAGAGGCCTTTTCGAGACGCATGGATCGCCTGTCATTTGGCAAGAAGATAAACCTGGCGCTAGAAGACGAACCTGGCGCAAGAAGACGAAATTGGCAAGCCTGACGCCTGCTGAATTCAGACGACAGGATTGGCCTGCAATTCTGAATGCTGACCAATGAATGACGAAAGAAGACCGTTTGAATTCAACGGATATGTCCGAATTCAAATCATTGAAGCTTCAGATTTTGCTATAAAAGGACAAGTTAATCACTTGGATCCTTTGTCGAATTAAAAAAAAAAGAGAAAAGACAAGCAAGATCTTCACTAAATTAAAAGATCCAAAAGAGAAGCTGTCTGATTAGAAAAAGCAAGTTCTTACACCCAATTTCAATCTTTGTGTAAAAGTCTAGAGTGAATTTGTATTCATCTAAAGTGTTCTTCATTTAGAGAGAACAATTCTGTATCAATTGTAAAGGTTAGAAGAGTGTAGCTGAGTACTCGGTTTTAGTACTCAGCGGTAGAGAAAATCTGAGTGTTTGGTTATAGCGCTCAGTAGGATTGAGTAGACGAATAGAGGACGGTACTCTTGCATACTCAATTTCTTTGTAAACGGTTTTTGATCTACCTTTAAAGAGCTCAGTAGTGGATTGAAAAAACCTGGAAGGATTCTGGGGACTGGACGTAGGCGGTGAGGCCGAACCAGGATAAGTTTGCTGAGTAATCTCTAACCCTTTCTCTTGATATATATATGTATGTGTTGCTTGCTTAAATTACTCGGTATATAATTTATATAAGCCGATGCTAAGTAATCAGAGTGCTGAGTTGGAAGCTGACCTAAAGTGTTATCTCCCAACTCACAATTGAAATAGCTCTAGTCAGTGTCTGATTAAAGCTGTCTCACACTTCACTCAGCCTTGCTGACCTAAAGTTGAGTTAAATTATTAAACATTAAATTAAGTCAGCCTTATTAAGCGAAAAAAGTTATATTAGTTCCTAACCCCCCTGGAACTAATCCTATTATATTACACGGGACCAACAAGTGGTATCAGAGCTCAGTAGCTCACTATTTAGGATAAAACTATCTTGAGCTGATCCCTGTAAATGGCTGAGAACAGCACTTGTTTCCTTCCAGGAAATCAAACAACACAGATACTCCCTGAGGGATTATCTATTAGTCGGTCTCCCTTATTCTTCGGGTCAAATTATACATTTTGGAAGAACAAGATGAAAAACTTCATTCAGGCAATAAACATGAGTGCATGGTTGGCAATAGTCCAAGGGCCGTTTGTTCCCTATGAAATTATTGACGGAGTAAAGTCTGTCAAGAGTGAGTCTAAGTGGTCAGAGGATGACCTTAAAAAATTGCAAAATAATGCTTCGGCTATCAATATGCTTCACTGTGTGTTAGATGCTGCAGAGTACAACAAAATTTCATGTTGTGAGTCAGCACAGGAAATCTAGAAGAAGCTGGAGGTGACCTATGAAGGAACAAGTAAGGTCAAGGAGTCCAAGGTGAATCAACACATGAGACTATACGAGCTGTTTGAAATGAACGAAAATGAAGACATCTCGGAGATGAACTCAAGGTTCACCAATATCATAAATGAGCTTAAGAGACTCGGCAAGAACTTCACAAAAGAAGAACAAGTGAAGAAAATCTTAAGAAGTCTCCCCAAGAGCTGGCAAGCTAAGAAGACAACTGTGGAAGAAGCTCAGGACCTGACCACGTACAAATATGATGAGCTGATTGGATCTCTGCTGACCCACGAGATCTCAGAATTTTGAGGCTAAAGAAAAGTCTGAGGACAAAAAGCAAAAATCTCTTGTCATGAAAGCTGACTCAACGGAAGCTGACTCATCAGATGATGAGGAGATGGCCATGTTCACCAGAAAGATGAAGAAGCTGTTTAGAAAGAATGACAAGAACAGCAAAAGGCCATTCAAAAGAAGCGATAAATACAAAGCTGAGTCCAGCGACAGCAGATACAAGAAGGACAGCTCGAAGCCTGTCACTTGCTTTGAATTCCATCAAACTGGGCACATTAAATCAAGTTGTCCCACTCTGAAGAAAGAAAAGAAAGGAAGCAGAAAAGCAATGATGGCAACATGGAGTGATAGTGATGAGTCAACCTCATCAGAAGCTGATGCCATTGAGTCAGCAAACATATGTTTCATGGCTGACGAATCTGCTGACCACTGCCGATCTGAGCAAGCTGGCCTCTCAGATGGATCTGACCAAGAGGAACACTCTAATGAGGTAACATCTCTTCTTTTGCTCAGAAATGAAATGGTTAATGCCCTGAGTGATCTCTATACACTGACCAAAAAGTGTAATAAGAAAATACGAGCACTCAGCAGGCGATGTGATAAGATTGAAGAGGTCAAACTCAGTAACCTCCGACATCTTCTCCAGGACAATACCAGGCAAGATGAAAACTTGAAAATCATGCACGGGTTTGTCTCTGAAGTCCAATCAGACTCTAAGAAGCTGAGAAAGGACATCACATCTATACAGAACCAGCTGAGTACATCGGCTAAGAAAAGGTTCTATCCAAATGCTGAGTATCAAGGTACTGGTCAGCATAGACGGTACATTCAGCAGAACAGTCAGTGTGACTTTTGTGGAAAGAGAGGACACACTATAAATGTGTGTTGGTATGCTCAGCACCATCGTGCTGACCAAAAGTGGAAATACCCTCAAAGGGTAGTTTTTTGTGACTATTGTGGTAAAGATGGCCACACCATAAATGTATGCCGTCACAAAATAAAATATGATGCTTCACCTGTTCACACTAACCAACGAGGACCTAAAAAGAATTGGGTACCTAAAGATGACTAGTTTAAATTGCAGTTGAGCCTGAGGTACGCGAAGAAGTCAAAGCTATGGTACATTGACAGCGCATGCTCGAGGCATATGACTGGTGATGAAACTCAGTTCATCACACTTGTGCATAAACGAGGTGGAAATGTAAGTTTTGGAGACAACAAAAAGGGTAAGATAGTGGGATCAGGTACTATTGGAGAAAATCCTACTATTGAGTCAGTCTCCCTAGTCAGGGGTCTCAAATATAACCTATTGAGGGTTGCTCAACTGTGTGACAGCGGTAGAAAGGTTGTATTTGATGCCACTGAGTGTCGTATACTCGAGGGAAAAACAAATGATTTAATTTTAAATGCCCCTTGTGTTGACAATGTTTTCATGCTGAGTTTAGAAAAGAAGTTTTCGAAAAATATATGATTAGTGTCAAAGGAAGATAATTCCTGGCTATGGCATAGAAGACTTGGTCATGTAAGCATGGACCTCCTTGCCAAATTAGCAAGAAAGCAATTAGTTGAGGGATTACCCAAACTTAGATTTGAGAAGGATTAATTATGCAATGCTTGTCAGCAAGGTAAACAAACCAAAAAGTCTTTTCAAAGTAAAAATGTAGTCTCAACCAAGCGTCCATTAGAATTACTACACTTGGATCTTTTCGGACGAGTCCAGCCGCTGAGCTTGGGTGGTAAGAGATTTTCCTTGGTCATTGTAGATGATTTCTCTCGGTATACTTGGGTCATCTTGCTGAGTAGCAAGGATGAAGCTTTTGAGATGTTTTCAACACTGATTAGAAAACTTGAAAATGACAAAGACCTTAAATTAGCTCACATTAGAAGTGATAACGACGGAGAATTCAAAAACCAACAGTTTGATGAATTCTGTGAAGTCAGCGGCATTGACCATAATTTTTCTGCTCCTAGAACTCCTCAACAAAATGGGGTAGTTGAGCGAAAGAACAGAACCTTAGTTGAAATAGCTAGGACAATGCTGAGTGAGAATAGGCTTCCAAAGTATTTCTGGGGTGAAGATGTCAACACAGCGTGCTATATACTCAATAGGGCTTTACTTAGACCTATACTTAAGAAAACCCCCTATGAACTTTGGAAAGGATTAAAACCCAACATTGGATATTTTCGTGCCTTTGGTTGTAAGTGCTTTATTCTTAATACGAAAGACAACCTTGCTAAATTTGATTCTAAAGCTGATGAAGCTATCTTCTTAGGGTACTCAACAAACAGCAAAGCATATAGGGTGTTCAATAAACGAACTCAGGTCGTAGAAGAGTCTGTACATATTGAGTTCGATGAAACTGACCCTGCATGGAAGATAAGTCAGCCTACCGAAGATGACCCATACTCAGCTTCCGCTGACCAAAATGGAGCCGCTGAGTCATTACCACAAGGGCTGACCAAAGGTAAAAACGAACCTGAAATTACCTTTGCTGACCAATTTAAAACTGCAGAGATTATTGAAACACCTGCTCCTGCAAACTCAACACTGCCCAAAGAGATCAAAATTCTAAGAGGACATTCAGAAAAGTCCATTCTTGATGTTGCTGAGAACACCCTGATGACCAGAAATCAACTCAGGAGATATCTCAGTAATGTTGCGTTCATCTCAGTCCATGAACCGAAGAACTTCACCGAAGCTGAGCACGACGAATTCTGGATCAATGCAATGCAGGAAGAGCTTGATCAATTCAAGAGAAATGAGGTATGGGATTTAGTGCCAAAACCTAGGAATCAAAAGACCATATGAACAAAATGGGTGTTCCGAAATAAGCTAGATGAACAGGGAAACGTAGTCAAAAACAAAGCCAGACTTGTAGCTCAAGGTTACAGTCAGCAGGAAGGCATTGACTATGGAGAGACCTTTGCACCCGTAGCTAGAATAGAAGCAATTAGAATATTATGTGCATATGCTAGCTTTATGAACTTTAAACTGTTCCAAATGGATGTTAAAAGTGCATTTCTTAATGAGTTATAAATGAAGAGGTCTATGTTAGTCAGCCTCCAGGGTTTGAAGATCCAAAATTTCCAAACCACGTTTATAAACTCAAAAAGGCTCTGTACGGCCTGAAGCAAGCACCACGTGCTTGGTACGAAAGGTTGGCCAGTTTCCTGCTGACCAGGAACTATGTCAGAGGTAAAGCTGACACAACCTTATTCATTAAGAAAAAGGGTAAAGATACCCTGTTGGCACAAATATATGTAGATGATATTATTTTTGGTGCTACTAATGAATCTATGTGCAAGGAATTTAGCAAACAGATGCAAACTGAGTTTGAGATGTCAATGATGGGTGAACTCAACTTCTTCCTTGGACTTCAAATTAAACAAGGAAAGAATGGAATCTTCATTAGTCAGACCAAGTATGCCAAAGAAATATTGAAGAAATTTGATATGGAAGAATGTAAGCCCATATCTACCCCAATGGGTACTGACACTGTGCTTTGTGCTGATGAGAAAGGTAAGTCAGTAGACAGCAAGTTATATCGAGGTATGATTGGCTCTCTACTTTATCTAACTGTGAGTAGGCCAGACATTCAGTACTCAGTATGTTACTGCGCTAGATATCAAGCTGACCCCAGGGAATCTCACTATATAGCTGTGAAAAGAATTTTTAGATATTTGCAGAGCTCAGTAAATGCTGGTTTATGGTATCCAAACACAAATGACTTCACACTCATTGGATATACTGACACTGACTACAGACGAGACAAGCTGGAGCGTAAAAGCACTTCAGGAGGATGTCATTTCCTTGGAAGCTGTCTAGTGTCTTGGTTCAGCAAGAAGCAGTCGTCAGTTGCCCTGTCAACCATTGAAGTTGAGTACATTGCTGCTGGAAGCTGTGTGGCACAAGTCCTATGGATTAAGCAACAGCTGGAGGATTATGGAGTACAAACTAAAACAATCGAAGTCAAATGCGACAACAAGAGTGCCATTGACTTATCCAAAAACCCAATCCAACACAGCAGGATGAAGCATGTCAGCATTAGGCATCACTTCATCAGAGACCATGTACTCAAGGGTGAGATCAAGCTGACCTATGTTCCAACAGATGAACAACTTGCGGATATCTTTACGAAGCCCTTGGCTCGTGAGCAATTTAACATACTAAGGGAAGCTATCAGTATGTCTAATCCTCTTCAATAAGTTTTCTACGCTAAATGAATGTTGAGTGATTATAATATGCCGAGTGATTATTGCTTAATGAGTAACTATCGTATGCTGAGCTAATATGAATGACATAAAATCACCTTATGCTGAGTAGACATACATATTGCGTGATTACTATGTGCTGAGTTACTAAGCATGCTAAAATCCCTTCTACGCAAAACTGAGTGCTCAGAACTTCAAACGTTTAGTATTCTAGATACTGAGTAGAGCCACTTGCACAATTAATGCTAGCACGCGCATTTAAGTAGCCACCTAGGATGCCGTAAGCGTAATAATTAGAAAACCATTCGCCGAATGTGTCATTAATGCCAGAGATAACTGTTGATTGATCAACTCGAGGTGAAACTGCCATTCCGACCTATCAGATCAACTCAAAACGACTATAAATAGTGGACGATTTCCCACTAACTTTTCTTTACACTTGAAATCTTTGGCATTCGATTTCTCTCTCTCTAAATTCCCTAAGAAAACATGTCTAGCGATTCCCAGAATAACTCCGGCCACCAATACGACGACGATCGCTCCGATCTAAACCCTCCATCTCTTGCTGAGCAGGAATATCAAGAGACTTCCACAGAGTCTCAAGAACAAACTCATGGTCAGCATGACCAATCTGCTCCCGAGGTCAGCATGCCTCGTAAAAACCCTAAAGCTGACCAAGCAACTCCGTCAAGAAAGAAGAAAGAAAAGAACGAAAAACCTAAGGAAAGGACGTTCTCCCCAGTTTTCAAAAACGTCAAGAACCTTAAAGTCTTCCGTTCCCGTTTGTTCTCCAAAGGATTCATAGAGGCTGAGAAACCTTTTTGCGAGTGGATTTCAAAGAATGGCTGGACCGAGCTTTTCTCTCTCCCTAGAACCACCTACCCACAGTTGGTAAGGGAATTTTACACAAATCTCAGAGTAGCCGATGATGACAATGACTACATGATCACCAAGGTAAAAAACAAGGATATCATCATCAATCTGTCTTATCTCGCTAACCTGCTAAAGCTGAAGGCAAAAGGATCAGAACTCAAGTGCACGAACGACTACCTGCGCATTGATTACCCTGTTGAGTTCTGTAAACCAAAAAATCACAAAGGAGAGATCGCCAGTACTTGCATGGGTTAGCCTCAAAAGCAAGCCCACTATATCCTGACCAACTTCATGTTCCCCAAAGTCAACTCCTCCTCCTCAGCATCGAACTTTGAGCAGTGCTTTATCTGGCACATGCTGAACTACAAGCCGCTCAACATGCCCGTATTTCTCATCGGAGCATTTCAAAGAAGCACCGGGATCCTCAGGATGGGTTCTCTCATCACCAGAATACTTCAGGATCACCAAGTCAGCTTAGTAGAGGAGATTGAGATTGAGGGCACTGAGATCACCTCAGCAGTACTATTCGGCTTAGCTCACAGCCAACCCATCAAACCCAAGAAAGGAAAGGGGGCTATTGAACCCGCTGAGGAAGATTTGGAAGGGGATAATATGGTTGAAGGGGATAATATGGTTGAAGGAGCACATGATGAGCTGACCAAGAAAGGTAAGAAAGTTGTGGCTGAAAAGGCACCCGCTGAGCGCACTAGGCAGGACAAAAAGAGGAAAGCTGACCAATCCTCAACTAAGGACATTAACACAGCTCCGAAGAAGCTTCAGATAATATCTAGTGCAAAGAAAGCTGCTCTTGCTGAGCAAGCTCAAGGGGAACCTAAGTCAACTGAGAAACAGAAAAGGCAAGTTGAGCCTGAAGAAGAAAGTGAGGAAACACCTGATCAGCCTTTGAAGAGGAAGAAAACCTCTAGGTTGAAGTCGATTGATGCTAACCCCCTTGACCTTATGATTACCAAGGAATCACACTTCGTGCAAAGTCAAGAAATTGATATGGAAAAGACTCCTTGTGATCAGGAGGAAGAACTGGGTGATATTGAGGGCCAGCCTCAAGCTGACGAGATGGGTTCTGCTGAGCCAAATAACACGGGTGCTGCTGAGCAACCTGCTGAGAACCAAGCTGAGTCACCAGTAAAGGACAAGGTTGTGGAAGGCCTTGACGTTGACCTTGGACTTAACTCCTCCTCTGAGTCCCTTGACTCTATTACTGCTGATCCTTCACCTCACACTCAAAAGGACAGCACAGAAAAGCGGTTCAAACACAAGGCTCTGAAACCCAAAGTCATCGACTTATTGGATGAATCTCCGCTGAGGGACCCAATCACTGATCTCACTGGGCTTCAATTCCAGTTCTTCACAGACATCATTGAACCCTCTCCCGACCAAGTGAAGGAAAAGCAAGCTTGTTTCTCGAGCTGAGGAACAAGCCGACTCAAAAGCTTCTAAGGGTCCAATCTCTGCCGACACTTTTGCTCATCCTTCCACTGAGCAAGTGCTCGAAGTCCATGCTGCTCAACCCAACGAGTTAGCAAAGGAAACTCCTCCTGCTCAAGCCAGCTCTGAGTTACCTCAACCCCCAAATTCTACTCAGCCTCAGACTGACACTGAGCAGGTTAATAACTCTGTTGATCAACCTCTTCCTACTCCTACCAAGCAGAAAGAAAACCAGTCAGCACCTGCTACTGACCTAAATACAAGTGCAGCTGCTGACCAAGCTGGCACCTCCACTTCCGAGCAGCACCAAACACCTCCTCCATCCGGTGCTGATAAGATTCCGGCCCCTGAGCATAACACTGATGAATCTTACGCCTATCTGAATGCGTCTGAGTCTGGAAGGAAAATAATTGACTCCGCTCAAGCCTTACTTCAAGATATTCATCAGTCTCATACCGACGCTGCTGGTTCTGTTCCCGCTGAGCCAACCCACATATCCTCTGTCACTCAACTTCTGATCGAACTTAAGGGTCTCAAAGAACTGATGAGTGTCATGACATCTTTCGTCTCTCAACAGCCCAAGCAAGAATCCATAGTGAAGCTGGCTGAACTCCAGCTGATGATGGTAAATCACATGAACTGCATCCAAGGTCAACTCAATGCCTTATCAGCTGCGAACTCAACATCTGCAACCTCTACTGAGGTCCATCAACTTTTCTCCCAACTGTCCTCTGAGCTGACCGGAGCTCGTGACCTTATCTCCTCCTCTTCTCAATGCTCCATAGAACAGATTGGTGAAGCCATTCGCCTACTCAACTTAAGCAAAGAAGAGATGGACACTGACCAGGTCAAGACCAATGAGATTCTGCAATGCACTCAGCCCACACTTGCGCATGTCCGACACACAAATGTTCAACGTCAGTCATATGATACTGCGCTGCTCAGGATGTACTATCAATCCTATGCACGGATGACTGAATCAATAACTTGGATCGGGAAATCTTTAGAGTATTTACTCAGTATGCTCAGTGCCAACATAAAAATTCCCGCCTCAAGTATGGCCGATGGCATGCAGGTCTTTAAGGGTGTACGGGAAAGTATGAGTCAAATGTAGCAGTATTCATCGATACTGACTCGTGCTGTTCTCCAAGGGACTTTCTATGCTCCTCCTCCTCCATCTCATGATGTTGGCAAAACGGGGGAGAAAAATCAAACGATGCAAGCTGGTACTCAGCAGAAACCGGAAGCGAAAGATAAGTCTAAGCAGCCAGCTACCGGAACTCAGCAGAAACCTGGTTCAACTTCTGCAGTCCCGAGCAATCCAAGTCAGCAACAAAGAACAGCCAAAGACAAGGGCAAATCTAACCAAGTTCAAGTCAACATAAAGAGATAGATTAGAAATAGTCTTAGTTTATGACTTGTAACTTTATATCTGGCGTGTTCTATTTTGTTGAGCTGACTATCCAATATATATGCATCCTTTATCCAAAATTTACTATGTTTATGCGATGCTTACTTGTGCTTATATGCTGATCTGTCATACTTAACTATTAATTGAACAACAAATTAAAACTTGTGAACATAAGGAATATACAAGTAAAACATACTCAGCATAAACTCTGATACCTACATTTGTAACTGAGTAATAACTAAATGTTCCAAGCATTGACCTACTTCTGAACACTGACCTTAGTCTCATCTAAATTAGATCTTGGAAGGTCTAGAATTGAACTAAGTCAGTAAAGGCATGCCTTAATTTCACTCGATTAGATCTTAGAAGGTTTAGAGTTGAATTAAGTCAATAGATGCAACCCTTACGGGGGAGTAATTTCAGAAGAATAAGAAAGGTAAACAATCATGAGGGATGCTCAACACTGAGTTCCTTAATTAAATATTTTTGCCAACATCAAAATGGGGGAGTTTGTTGAAACACCTTTCCACATGATTTTGATTTGACAAAATTATTTAAGATAATCCCATGATTAAGACAATTAAATTTAAGTGCTTTGATTTAATTGTACTAATGTGTTTGTTCAATGTTGAGTATATTAACTAATGAGAACAGGAACTAAGTGTTCAATAAAAAGAAAAATAGAACGAAGTCAGCATAAGCAAAAGACTCACAACAGAAGCTGAGTAGAATGCAACTCAGCCCCGTTTAAAGAAAAGTCTTCTTCAAAATAACGCTTGAAGGCGAAGCCGATCGAAAAAGCTGAGTATGACGTAACTCAGCCCCGTCAAAGGAAATCTTAAAGGCAAAGCCAAACAATCAAGATGAGTGTTCATCAAGACAGCACCAATGTTCCGTTGACTAGAAGACAAAGTCCGACAAAGGTCTGCACCAATTCAGAAGCCTCAGAATTACACCAAGAGGCCTTTTCGAGATGCATGGATCGCCTGTCATTTGGCAGGAAGACAAACCTGGCGCAAGAAGATGAAACTGGCAAGCCTGACGCCTGCTGAATTCAGACGATAGGATTGGCCTGCAATTCTGAATGCTGACCAATGAATGACGAAAGAAGACTGTTTGAATTCAACGGATATGTCCGAATTCAAATCATTGAAGCTTCAGATTTTGCTATAAAAGGACAAGTTCATCACTTGGATCCTTTGCCGAATTAAAAAAAAAAGAGAAAAGACAAGCAAGATCTTCACTAAGTTAAAAGATCCAAAAGAGAAGCTGTCTGATTAGAAAAAGCAAGTTCTTACACCCAATTCCAATCTTTGTGTAAAAGTCTAGAGTGAATTTGTATTCATCTAAAGTGTTCTTCATTTAGAGAGAACAATTCTGTATCAATTATAAAGGTTAGAAGAGTGTAGCTGAGTACTCGGTTTTAGTACTGAGCGGTAGAGAAAATCTGAGTGTTTATTATTATTATTATTATTATTTCGGTTATCGCATTGCACAACCGTGACTATAATGTGGTTGTCATAATATATGTAAAATTAAGTTCTTTTTAATGTGGTTATTATTTCACTATTCAAAAGATTTTTTTTGTCTAAATTATAATGAATTATAATGAAATTTATTGAAATCCTATCTTAAACTTCAATGATGTCCATATTTCTTATAAATAAAGTATATCACAAGTTGTATTTTTCTTAAATGACTTGAAGTATTATTGGTTCCTGATCCATTTTTAATTAAAATTTTAACTAAATTTATTATTTCTCTCTTAAATTTTCTATCTCTTTCTTAGTTTCTTTCTCTCTCTTTCATTTTCACACTCTCTCTTCAATTCTCATTTCCATTAACGGAACATGAGCAATAGTTCTTCTTCTTCATTTTTTTCCTTTGATTCTTTCTCTCTCATTTCCTTTCTCTTTAAAAATGAAAATTCAATGTTGTTTCATGTCCATTTATTTCTTACTTTGAGGTATATTCTTCAAAATATATTCTTTTAAAATAAAAAATTTATTCGATATACGAACTTGGTTGGATATCAAACCTCTTTTTTCTCTTCGTTTTATAATATATCAAACTTCAAATTTTCCTCTCTTGCAGATTTACTTTATCTTCCTTCTTCCTCCTCCACCGGGTTTGGTTTTCTACTATTAAGGTGTTTTCTTGGTTGTTATTTTTTTAGTTGGTGTTTATATATTTTATTGGTTCTCTTTATCTGTATGAACTGTATATGCTCTCTACTATTCTTTCATTTATACATTCTTCGAATTAACAAGAGCAGAAACGATTAATCTTGTTTGTAGATCAATATATCTATGTGGTTGCAACAAGAGAAATGATTCGGGTCCGAATGTTCAGAAGGGTCTAAATAATGAAGATTGGATTCTAGCTGCTTTTCTGCTGATTTGGATTTACAAGAAATATATGATTTTGTTGGCGATATTTTCAAAGTATCTCGGTTTCAACCTTGGCTTTTGTGAGTGATTGTGCGAGCGTGCTAGTGAAGTTAATTCCCAATTAATTTTATTAGTTTTAGGTTGTAAAATGTGCGTTAAACTTGATTTCTAAAAAATAAAATGATTGGGCGAACGATGCAAGAATTGATAAAAAATCATTCTTGGGTTCGTATCTACAGAAAGCTTAACTAGCTAAAGCAATAGTGGCTAAAATGAAATCAACACAAAGAATTTGAATTTTTTTTCTTTTTTTTATTGATTTTGTAAATTTTGTTTTGATTACAAATAATGAAAATTGGAAATGAAAGTGATAATTACAACTGAAAACTACGTTAATTTCGTAGTGAAATTACGTTTGGCAAAAATAATTAATCGTAAGAATGAAAATATTGACAAAAGCTAAAATTGAAAACAACAGACTTGAAATTGGAAGTGAATTAATGATTCTTCGGTGTCTGGAGCTGAATTTAGTTTTATAATGTGAATGACAGCTGTTGTGAACAAAAATATAGAACGAAAGTTAGAACTTATTTTGAAGAATGCTTGTGAGCTGGGAGAAGATGATAATGGTGGATTGATGGAAACTTGGTTTCAAACAAATTGGAGGCTTTGGAATGAAATTAAAGTCTTAAAAATGAAGATTAAAGCCTTAGAACAAAGCTCGATTGCTTTGAAAAAAAAGATTTTGGAAGAACAATTTTAGAGAAAGAAATGGATTTCTGTTGTAGGATTTGATTTGATTTTTGGTTGGGATGTGAGTTTTGGAGAGATGACAATGATGCCTTAATGGAAATTTGATTTCAAACGAATTAGAAGTTTGAAGAAATCGAAAATGGCAACAATTGAAATAAGCAGATGAAGCTTTAAAGCTTGGGGATGCTGTAAATTGATGCGAAAATAGGGAAAGTTAGCTTAAATATGTGTATTTAGACTTGAGAATAAATGGGATTAAGCAAAGTGAAAGTTTGGACACTTGAGATTAATGATTTGGGAGATTGAAGAAATCGAAAATGACTGCAAAAAGAGATTGAAAGAATCGAATTTGGGTTGCAAAAGGCTAGTTATTCTTTGATTAAAAAGTTGATGTTTTTGTTGGATTGGTTGAGGATTGAAATGAAGATTTGAAATCTTTTTTTTTTTTTTTCTCGAAAGAAGAATCTTATTTATAGCAAAAGATTCAAGTTTGATGTCCCATCATTTTCTATCTTTTCTCTCATCATTCCCACTAATTCATATTGCAGAGATGGAGCAAAAAAAAATGTGGATAGTAAATGCATAAGTGGGTGGCGAAAAAAACAGCTTCAGGATTGCGTCTCGCCGAGATGTGGTCCAGTCTTGCCGAGACGTGATTTGTTTTTTATTTTTGGATTTTTTTGCTATTTTTAGGAATAAAAAGATTTTTTGATTTCTAAACTATATTTTTTATTTTATGACAAGCTTTTATTAAAGGAATTTAAATTTGAAAATTCACCGCAATAGATTTATAGTTTGTTTGTGTTCTTTTATAACTTTTTTTACTTTTTATAATCGTTTTTTATTTTAAATTTGTAAATTTTATATTGACTTTACCTTGAGTGATGTTTGACTCACTTGTACTTGCCCTATTTTCATCTAATAGACTAATAGTATTAGCTAAGCATATATATATATATATAAAGAAATATATTTTTTATAATAAAAAATAATTAAATGTAAACTATTGCATTTAAAATGATTTAAAGCATATTATCAAACGAATGTTACATTGCAATAATTTGTACGTAATTATTGTGAAATGTACTGATTAGCAAATTGTTTTCCAATATATAATTTAACAAAAAAAAAAAAAAAAGCATAAAAGCTCTATTTTGCCTTTTATATTACCTTTGAACATGACTAAAATAACATGCTTCTTCAAATATTAATATAAACTCTTGGGTCATCATTAAATAGCTTTTGCAATCAATTGTAATAAATAATATATATATATATATATATTCACAATAATATATCATTATTTTTTAGGTAAAAATATCTCGAAGTCCTTAGTCTTTTCGATTTTTATTAATTAGGTCTAAATATTTTTTGGTTAAAAAAAAGGGCTAAATATTTTAATTTGATATATTAAGCTATTAATCGATTATAATAAAAAAAACATTACACTCAAGATGACAATAATAGTCAGTTTTGAATGTAAAATTTAATTAATAGAACGTTATATATTTCAACTGTATTCAAAATTTGTAATTTTAATAGTTTATTTTATGTGAAATGTATCTATAAAGAAATCTCATAAGAATTTTCTTTTACACCGTAATAGAGAGTGATAGAGGTAGAATGGAAAGGCAATACTCAAATGACATTTAGGTTATTAACCCTAAATGATAAGACAGTAAATACATGAGTGGTAAAACAGTAATTATTAGAAAGTGACAGAAAACTGAAGACATTGTTCAATGTCTTTTGTGCTGGAATTCAACTTCACACGGCATGTGAGTGAGCCCACACGGCGTGTGAGTCAAGTCACACATCGTGTGGGTCACTCCACACGGCGTGTGACTGAGTTTATGCCTTTGACGCACGATCTCATTCTTCCCAGCTTCCCGTGCCATCTCCATTCGGACCAGAACCCACTCCACACGGCGTGTGAGAGAGCTGACACACTATGAGCAGCCGCAGAACCCGATTACCCTTTTTTGATGTTTTGGCAAATGGGGTTCCGTTTTTACATTACACCATCACTTAATGTTTTTAAGGTCAGCGCTTAGCGTGTCCCTTTCGGTGTATGCATTTGACTATTTTTCTAATCCATTTATCATGTTTTTAGGCTAGCTTAGTTATTTCAGAGTCGCTACCCGAGTTTTAATGTTCAGGAACATGTTAAAAATTTAGATGACATACGGGCTCATAACATGTCATCTCTTTAGAGTTCGGTTCATAACTTAAACTGTTTAAGGGTCTGATTAATAAACTCGTGGACTTGTCTTTGTTAAAATACCATTTATATCTCTAATCAAATTCCATTTAAATATCGTTTAACATTTGAAAGCGATAAATAAATACTGAAATGATAAAAATATTACATCACAATTCGAATGACACAAATAGCCCTAATACATCAATTTTAGCCCTAATAAATAAAGTTATTAAACCTGGAAGAAAATAAACATTAGCCGTGAGACATTGAGACCCGTCTTTCGGATTTAACTACGACACCGAACTCGATCAAATATGACTCATTGAAGCCTAAGATCTAACATACAACATGTAATTGCATCCACAACCTAGTTTAAATGTCTAATCCGTTTAATATCTTTAAGAGACTAAAATACCCTTTTTACCCGAGACTGCTTTTATGTCGTTATATAAGTAGAAAATGATAAATTTACCAAAATGAAGTGAATCTTATCCTACCCAGACCAAAAGCTTAAATCTGTTTGTATGTCTCCATCATCGATCTGGCACAGTGTACCCGATCGGTAATGGGGTCACCGATCGGTAACTAGTTGCCGATCGGTGACTGACTTACAGATAGATTGTCTGTTTTGTGTTAGAAAATCTGTAAAAATCAAGAAATTAAAAAGTATGTAAACAGATTGCAATTAAAAATGAAGGCTTTTAAAACCCTTCAGAAGTTACCTCTTAAGCGCTTTTCCAGTTTTTTCATGTGTGACGGATCGACGAGCATGAGACGAGAACATGGATTAGTAACCTGAACCCGATAACAACAATTTGAAAGATTTGAAAGATATTCTAAACCCGTTTTTGCTCCAAAATATGATTGTATTGAAAGATTTTTTAACCCGAAATGTTGATTCTTTGAAGTTTAATGACTTTAAGGATCAAGTTATAGTGAAATGGGATGTGGGAGACCCGATTTTACCTATATAAAACTAGTAGATAGTCTTTATAAGGGTGTTTATACTCTCAAATGTAACAATTTTGATGTAAAAATGGGTATTTTTGCTCACTTTCACATTATTTTTCACTCACTTTCACTTGATTTCACTAAATTTCTCTCTTTTCCTTTCTTTTTTTTTTGGCTTGAAAACTGTATTTGTCCCCCCTCTTGTTCGTTATTTTTTTAAATATGAATTAGGGGAAAAAATTGCCTGAAAACTGACTAGAAACTTCCCAAAAACTGTTCGTGGTCGCCAATCGGTGATTGCGTCGCCGATCGGTGACCGATGTGGCAGGCACGAATTTCTAATTTTAGTAAATAATAAACTTAAAAGATTAATAATAAAAAGTAAATAAAAAATAATAATAAGGGTCCAAGTCTTAAAGGATTTCATCGTTTGATTCCTATTATATGAAAGTGAGAAATCTTTAATTGTAACGAAAATTGAATTATGATTATTTTAATAAAGATATCACGCCTTTTTTTGGAGTTTTTCAATATATTCTGAAATTTCTAATTAAATCTTCATTCTTATTTTTTTCTCGAATTTCGCATTAGATCTTTTAGAGTTTTTTCAATCTATTCTGAAATTTCGCGTTCCAACCTTATGACGTGGTTCTTGCTTCTCCCTTTCCTAGATATCTTCCATTTAGAGGTTATTAAAGTCTAACTCGTCGACATGTTTTCTCCATTCCATATCCAATTTTTTTTCACTCTCTTTCAATCTTGACAGAGGTTGTTGAAGTCTAAATTTATTGTTAATGTTTCAGAAAGTTTGATTAGTACATATTAGGGAAGAACATGAAGAAGATGGGTTAAGAAAATGAGAGTTTTCTGATGGTACTTTTAGAAAAATGTATTAGAAAAATCTAGTTTGGTAGCCTGTAGGAGTGTTTTTTTTTATTCCATGTTCTCATCACATTTGCCTGTTTACATTAAAAGAGAGAGTTGTAAGTATTTAATTAGAGATCTTTTGTTTGCCATGAAAAAAGTAGTTTTTTTTACAAAAGCAAGCAATCTAAGCAATATTTTCCAACAACAAACAATAGGTAAACCAAACAAACTTGATATCTAAATAAGTCTAGAAGCCCGTTTGTTTCAGTTGTTCCTGTTTGCTATTAGCTATTTGATGTTTACTGTTGCTGATAGACAGTAGATATTAGTTGTTTTTAAAAAAAGCAGTTGTTTCAGAATTTTGACAAATACTTTCTATTTCATATTTAATATTGAAAGGTAAAAAACAGTTATAAAAATGGAAGCAAACAGTTATAAATGGACTTCTCCATTTAGGGGGTGTTTGGTTGCTCATTTTCATGCTCTTGTTTGCCTTTTCACTTCAAAAGGGAGAGTTTTGGATGTTTGGTTAGTGACATCTTGTTTGCCTTTTACATCTGAAAAGCAGCATTATGTGTCTGGTCAGTGACCTCATGCTTGCCTTTTACACCCGAAAAGCAACTTTTTACAAAAGCAGAGAATCTTTGCTTTTTAGAAAATCAGCTTTTTCCAACAGCAAACAGTAAACCGTAACAGCAACAACAAATAGTAAACCGTAACAGCAAACAGTAACAACAAACAGTAGGTAAAACAAATGGACCCTTAGGGTGTGTTTGGTTGCCTACTTTTCATATCCTATTTGTCTTTTCATTTTAAACAGCAGAGTTTGAGGTGTTTGGTTAGACACATCATGTTTGCCTTTTACGGCTGAAAAGTAGCTTTTTACAAAAGTAGGAAATATCTGCTTTTTGGAAAAGCAGCATTTTCCAAAGGCAAACAACAAACATGAGTAAAAATGGAGATCGACACAGGTTGTTCGAAATTCCTGGAATTTTGTGTAGTAATGCTACAACTCTGCTGTCAAAATGGAGATCGGCACAAGCTGTGTGAAATTCCCTTCCCACGAGTCCAAAAGCAGCGAGTCGGTGGTCTCTCCCGTCCCAGGGAATCCTCAAATTGAATTTTGATGCGGCTTTGTTCAGTAACAACAGACTCGGGTTCGGTTTCGTGTTGCGGGATTCTATGAATGTCTTCATAGGAGCAAAAAATTGAATCATTGCAGGACATTCGGATCCCCTATTAGCTGAAGCTCTTAGTTTTCGTGAAGCTCTTAACTGGCTCAAATCCAAGCGGTACACAAATGTAGTTATGCAATCCGACTCTCAACTGCTGGTTTTTGCTTTTCATAGGAGTAGTTTGGTGGAGTCCCTGTTTGGTTTGATCATTGAAGGATATATCTCTTCTTTCTTTAGTATTCATTAAAAGATCATCGAACCAAGTAGCTCATAGTTTAGCTAGAGCGTCTGTTTCTGTGTCTGATTGTGGTGAGTGGATCTCTATTCCACCACCCTTTATTTGTTCTTTTCTCCAATTGGAACTTTAATAAATCATTCTTTCATTTAAAAAAAAAAAACAGAAGCAGAAACAACAAACAATAAATACCCTGGGTAATGGTAGAATTGCTGCTGGTGGAGTTCTTCGGGATGCTGGTGGCGCCTGGCTGGCTGGGTTTACCCATAACTTAGGTACGGGCTCCTCCTTTACTGCGGAGCTCTGGGGGATCTTGTCTGGCATTAAACTCGCCATTCGCATGGGTGTTAAAAGACTTTCGGTGGAGTCTGACAATTTGAAGGCTATCAACAGGATTTCGGATAGACAGGCTGTTTGTCTTAAGAGTCAGAATCTCATTAAAGCCATCTTGAGGCTTCGTCCTGCCTTCGATTCTCTTTCCTTCTCCCATATTTATAGGGAGCAAAACCGCGTGGCGGATCGCTTGGCAGCTGCTGGGCATGGGGGGATGTTAGGTGTTTCTACCATTTCCGTTCCTCCTTCTTTTCTGTTACATTCTCTTCTTGAGGATAGGATTGGGGTCAGTCTTCCTAGACTGATCCCGGGTTAGATTTTTGTTTGGTTGTTTTTTTTCTTCTCTTCTTATAAAAAAAAAAACAACAAACAATAAATACCCAAACAGACCCTTAGTCAGTTTTGTAAATTTTCCATAAATCAATATATAAATTCATCCATTATAACTCAATTTTCAATTATGGTATTAAAAAGTATTAATAACATAAAGCAATAAAAAAATCTTTATAACTTTTTGTTTTGAGAAAATCTTGTTTGTCACAAAAAAAAAATATATATAAAAAAAAACTGAAATTAATAATAGACAAAAAAGAATATGCACATGAAATAAAATAATTAAAATATAAATAAATCAATGTCTATAAAATTTCTCTCTCTATATCACAATCTTTTTCATTTCTTCATCTTTCTCAGTTTCTCTCTCTTCACAAAGCAAAATCACTCAGATTGAAAAGTCACAGTCTTGAAGCTAGTCTTCCTCGAACTATTTTCCCACTATTTACTCTCTACTTTCCACCTATTTCCCTCTCTTTCTCTTTCTCTATGAAGAAGCCGCCTCCTTCCTTAACTAACCCTCTCCCCTCTTCATTCCACATTCTCTGATACCCTTTTCCCCAAATCCCACCTCCTCTTCTTCTTCCCTTACTTTCAATTTCTCTAATTACTCACTCAAATGGAAAAGAAGCAAGGCTTCTTCGCCGCTCTTAAAGAAGAAGTGGTTCGCGGCCTTTCTCCATCTCGTTCCCGTTCTAATAGCCCTTCTCGAACTTCTTCTTCTCCGATTTCGGGGTTGCTTCGCCGGAAAAAGAGTAGCGGTGGTAATGGTTATTCTAATGTCTATTCGTCGCAGCCGGAGCAGTTGGTTGCGAGATCAGGGAGTTTAAGGCCGGTCGTCGGAGAGACATTGACTCCATTGATTGAGGGTCCGGATCCGGATGGCGGTGAATGTGAGTCAAAACGGGTTGGGTCGGGTTTAGGTCAGTGGATGAAAGGGCAATTATCGAGAACTCCGTCGGTTAGTAGTGTGGCGTATCGCCGTTCTGATCTGAGGTTGCTGCTTGGTGTTATGGGTGCTCCGTTGGCTCCGGTGCACGTTAGCAGTTTGGACCCTTTGCCTCATCTTAGCATCAAGGACACTCCCATTGTAATTTTTCTCACTCTGTCTCTTCTTCTTAGTCTCGTTTTATGCCTAAAATCAATTTTTAGTAAAATGTCCGTTTGGATTTCCAACTTTTTCTTTTGCTAAATTGAAGTATTTGATGTGGCACTCTTAACTATGTGATTTATCTTCTTTTTCACATTTTCTATTTAAGGTTAATTTTCTGTTTGGTTAGTGAGAAAATGAGAGAAAAATAGAGCTCAGGTTCCTATGTAATTTTCTGTTTGGTTAGTGAAAAAATGAGAGAAAACTGGAGCTCTGGGTCCTATGTAATTTTCTGTTTGGTTAGTGAGAGAATGAGGGAAAAATGGAGCTCCGGGTCCTATGTAATTTTCTGTTTGGTTAGTGAGAGAATGAGGGGAAAATGGAGCTCCGGGTCCTATTTAATTTTCTGTTTGGCTAGTGAGAAAATGCGAGAAAAATAGACCTCTGGGTCCTATTTAAAACTGTTGTTTCTTCTTTTTCAGATTCTTCAGAAATTTGAGACCAGTGATTTAGCTTTTTGCTGCATTCCTTAATTTCCATTTGTTTTTCTCGGCTACCAAACAGATCAAAAGTACACAGAATAAAACAACTAATTGTTTGGTACTAATCTGAAAAATTGGTTGCTGCTAGCTGGCATTATTGAAGTTTGGCTTTTCTACAAATGTGGACAGAAACCCTCATTTTCTCTGTTCTTAAATTTAGTAATAGTGGAAATAAAGAACTTCTTTCAATTGGGTAAGAATTTTTTTATAAAATTACTCTTTTAAAAATTGTTTTTTATATTGTTGCAGGAAACTTCGTCTGCACAATACATACTTCAGCAATACACAGCAGCCTCTGGTGGGCAGAAGTTACAGAACTCCATCAGAAATGCTTATGCTATGGGGAAGGTTAGAATGATAGCTTCAGAATTTGAAACCCCTACAAAGGTTGTGAAGAACAGGAATGGTGCAAGGGGTGCTGAGTCGGGTGGGTTCGTGCTCTGGCAGATGAATCCTGATATGTGGTATGTTGAGCTTGCTGTTGGGGGTAGTAAGGTTCATGCTGGTTGCAATGGCAAACTTGTTTGGAGGCACACACCTTGGCTCGGTGCTCATACCGCAAAAGGACCCGTTAGACCCTTGCGTCGTGCCCTTCAGGTGAGCTAATTATTGACGTACTTACTCGGCTCGTGCATGTTTGATTTTTGGTTAGTTTGCTTATTTGTGGGAAATCGATTGTTTTTTTACTGTTTCAGGGTCTTGATCCGAGATCCACAGCTAGTATGTTCACTGATGCGAGGTGCATAGGCGAGAAGAAGATTAACGGTGAGGATTGTTTTATCCTTAAACTCTGCGCCGATCCTCAGACACTCAAGGCTAGAAGTGAAGGCCCAGCTGAGATCATAAGGCACGTTTTGTTTGGTTACTTTAGCCAAAAGACGGGTCTCCTTGTTCATATGGAGGATTCTCATCTCACTCGCATCCAATCTAATGGCGGTGATGCTGTTTATTGGGAAACCACAATCAACTCCTTCCTCGACGATTACAGATCTGTCGAGGGGATTATGATTGCTCACTCAGGTCGATCTGTGGTCACCCTTTACAGATTCGGTGAGATGGCAATGAGCCATACCAAGACAAAGATGGAAGAAGCCTGGACGATTGAAGAGGTCGCGTTCAATGTTCCAGGCCTTTCAGTGGATTGTTTTATCCCACCCGCTGACTTAAGGTCGGCCTCCATGAGTGAAGCTTGCGAGCTAACTCAGGACGATCAAGGAAAAAGTTCGATAGCTTTAGCAGCCCACCGTGCAAAAATTGCCGCACTAGAGAAAGACGATAGCAGCACAGATAACATGATATGGAAGATGGAGGTCTAAATCTAACTAAGTTTAGGAAATTGTTTATACCTCTAGCTATAGCTTTTAATTGACTAACCAACCCCATTAGAAAAAAAGTTGCAAAGTAGGGACTTGAAAGTTGAAAGTCATTTTTTTTCCGACTTCGAAATACGCCTCTGTTACTCTGTAAATAGGAGTATAATCATTCACAGGTTTGAACTAGTAGAAAGAACCTGTGTGAATCTTTATTCTCTCAATGCAGAATCCAACTATGGAGTTGGTGCTCGGGTTTTCCGGTCGGGTCTGGGATATTAGAGCAGATGGAGGTTAGTTTTTAGATTACCTTCCATTGATGAGAGGAAGGTGGAGAAGCTCTTAACAAATAGCAGATCCATTTAACCCCTAATGTTTTTGATTGAAGCAGAGCAGTAGCAGCAAGAAGGGAAAAACTGCTACTGGTTAAACATGAAATTTAACTTGAATATGTTTATTTTGTTCATTTTTAGTTTGTGGATTTTTGTTACTCATTGATGCTGGGTTGCTTCATTGATGTAAAAGTTTATATCTTTTTGGGATTTTAAGGAAATGGGAAATTTTTCTGAATGGATGTTTATCAAACTTGTTGAATACTTATGAATATAGATATCAGAAATATTTCCTTCATTCCTGTCTTGCTTTTAGCTTTATATCTCTAAGGGGGTGTTTGGTTGCCTATTTTTTTTCACTCGTGTTTGCCTTTTCATTTTAAAAGATAGAGTTTGAGGTCCTTGGTTAGATACTTTTTGTTTGCATTTTACATATGGAAAATAGCTTTTTACAAAGGCAGGAAATCTCTACTTTTTAGAAAAACAGTTTTTTTCAAAGGAGAACAACAACCAGGAGCATGAACCGGTAAACAGAAACAGCAAATAGTAAGTAGCCAAACAAGTCCTAATTAGTGTTGGCAATTGCTGTTGTCACAATATTTGTAAATAGTGTTGTCGTGTCAGAAATTGCAGCTATTATATGTTAGTTAGTTAACAGATTATGGGTTGTTGTGCGTTTCCTTTTGAGTGTCTATTTCCGTTGCCATAGTTATGAGTGGTTGTTTTTCAATTTTAATCAAAACATTTTTTTTTCCGAGTGTCTGTTTGGTTTACCTGTTGTTCCCTTCAAGCCCTTATAAGTGAACATATAAAAAAGGAGTTACAAAAAGCACCTTTGTGTAGGTTCTTTTACTGTTTTCCCCCTTTATAATAGGTATGGAGTTATTAGTGATAGGCCTAATAATACTTGTATTGCTACCAAAATTTTAGTGTTTATCCCGAATTCTTATATAATTGCATTCAATAATTTTATATTTCTCGGTAGAATTTATTAGATGTGGAAAATGGAAGACACATTTTATCATGTGTGAAAGTGTTCGCCACGTATCAAAAAGCAAATAGCAAATGCTAAATAGATAAATAATTAGAATTTTTTTAAAATTTACCAGATAGTTGATGTTTTAGGTTGGATGTATTTTAAGGATAATAGAGAGTTATTTAAATAAGAGCATCTCCAACAGCCTCTTAAATTGGCTCTTAAGTTAAAATTTGAGGAGGCAGAATGAAAATTCATCTCCAACAGCCTCTTAGTGGCTCCTCAAATCACTAAGAGCCTCTCCATCCTCTCTATTAATAGAGAGTCTCTCTCCACCTCTTAGTGCCTTCTAACTTCATTTTTTTATTAATAATTTATTATTGATGTGTCTCTCTCCTCACACTATTGGTAATGTAACAATAAAGAATAATCTTAATAATAAAATAATAAATAAGGAGTGAATATAAGGAGCATTGTTGGAGATGATATATTTTAACCATTCTTAAATCACTAAGAGTCAATTATTTATATTATTTTTAGAGAGCTCACTAAGAGTCTCTTGGAGATGCTCTAAGGGATTACATGGGTTGGGTCAGAGTTGGAATAAATGGGTCACCTGAATAAGTCGACATGACACGTTTACAACCGATATTGACACTCCTAGAGTGAAATGTGTATTATATCTTTAATTAATTTGACAATAACAGATGTCATTTCTAATTTTTAAATGAAAATCAGATTTTTTTTAATTATAAAAGTGCCCTTGTCTCCATGTAATTGTCTTTTCAAAGGGTGTTTGATGACAGCTTCTAAGATTGGTGGAATGGAAACTGGAAAGACCTGTAGAAATGTAGAGAGACTCTTTTCTTTTATATATTATAAATTTCTTTTTGCCCCCTTTTGTTTAATCTTTTTCATACTTTCTTGACCATTCTTTCTCCTTTTGATAAGACTTTTTCATAGTGGGGTCAAACAAACTCTCTCAACAACTTCAAGATTTAATCTTTTTTATTACCCTCTTCTTGAAACCCTATTTGGATCCAAAAAAAAAAAAACCCTAAATTGAGAGGTTAGGTTAGAATTGGATAATGGGTTGCATCGTTTTGGGGAAAAAAATAAAATCTTGGGTGTCAATTGAAAACATCATTACAGCCAAGCACACTTCAGATATACACAGAGAAGTAAAAAAGTGGGGTAAAATCCACCAATGCCCCCCAAATTTTGGACTTATTCTAATTATGGGTTTTAAATTTTAAAACCGAACATTATGATTCTTGAATTTCATATTTTACTAGCATCATCACTTCTTTTAACATTAATCAATATGATCACTCTAATAGTAGTTAATCATCCATTATGCTACATATTATATTAAGTAATTTTAATTCTTGAATTTTTTAGTTTTGAGGTAATTTAGTTGTTGTTTGGTTAGAAGATGAAAAATGATTGTTTAGTGAGAAATATTCCAAAATTGTGATTTGAAATACAAAAAACGTGATTGCATTAGAAATATAGTTCTAAACAATTTTAATTCTTAATTTGTTTTTTTATTTTAAGATTATCATTTGGTACTTTTTAAAATGGACTATTATATTAGTAAAATGTAAAGTTTAGGGGTCAAAATAAAAGTACGTGTAAAGTTTTGAGGTCACATATGTAATTTACCCTAAAAAAAAAGTGTCTTCCCTAAAACCTCCATGTGATCACTGATTTATTTTTATTTTTTCTGCTTCATCATCTTTCATCTCTTTTTCTCTTTTTACAGAGATTGTCTCTTTCTTCCATGTTTACCCTTGCATTTTCTTTATTCTAACTTAAGAATGTTCCATTTAAAGATGATTCATCTTTAATTATCATCAATCTATTATTACATGTGTTTTTTTTATGGAAATATCAAAAAAAAAAAAATCTTATTAAGCGCCAAAAAACTTTTACAATGACTAAAGGACAACTCATACATCTAGGTCCACTTGTTCCACAGCAAGCTGGAAGATTGAGATTTACATAATCTCATTTTTACATTTAAAAACACTTAACAATTTGATCCTTACAAAAAAGACCATTATCAAAAGCAATTCTATTCCTAGTCAACCACACCCAATACACAGTTGCTGTAAAAGCAACTCTTCTAATAATAACAATGTTTTGAGAGTGGTTAGATATTAACATCTATTTCGTACATTGCGGGCATTTCCAACGCATGCCATTTATGATAATAGAGATGCTCTTTTGGCAACGGTTGTCTTCACACCAAAATGACGTGGAGATTGTAGTTTACTGCATTTCGGCATGAACATATAATTTTTTTTAAAGAATGAATTTTTATTTTAATAAAAATCATATATTGAATGAAATATAGTAGAAATTCCTTTTTACGGTATAAAATGGCGCACTGGGTTGAAAGAAAAATAAAATTTAGTGTTAAAAAATGGAGATTGGAGATGGAGATATTGTAGTTACTTGGAGATGCCCTAAGAACCTGTTTAATTCGATTGTTGTTGTTTATTGCATATTAGTGCGGGTAACTAGTAAATGTTAATTTGTTTGCGTCCAAAATAGCTATCAATACTTGTTTCTTAATAGGGGTGTATGTGGTCGGTTAACCGGCTTATTAAGGTTAATTTGATCGATTAACCATTTGATTGGTTTTTTAAAAAACACTAATCATACACTAATCCGCTAGATTTGGTTAACCACTAATTGGTTAACCCATTATTTTGGTCGGTTAACTTTTTTTTTCGATTGTAACCATTAGTAAATAAAAATAAAAATAATAAAAGAATTCTAATTTTTATTGTGAGTGAGATATTAGGCCACTGGCGAGTTGAAGCGATTAACAACAGAGAATGAGTTGTGTGTGCATTGTGTATGTGTAGACTATGAAATGAAAAACTAAGTAAAAATAAGATTAAAAAAATGAAAAATAATAATATATGGATGAATTGTATAAATAAAAAGTATTTATTTTATTTATCAGGACAATATTTTTTTTTTGGTAGGCAAAGGAAAGAAAAACAAAAAACAAAAAAAAAACAAACTAACCCGGGATTAGCCTGGGAAAGCTAACCCCAACCCGGTCATCAGAAAGTAGAGAGAAAAGGAAATCCGGAGGAGCCTGGAAGGTAGAGACACCACCCGCTGCAATTTTGCCATCCGAAGAACAAGAGCCATCAGTATTTAATTTCACAGTCCCTTCACTAGGTCTACTCCACCCCATCAAGTGAGCCGCATTCCTCTTGTAAGTATTAGATAAACACTCCTCCTTAAAGCTCTTAATAATGATATTAATTTTCCTAGAGAAAAAAGCAAGTAAATTAGGAAAGATGATTGCTCCTTCTCCAAAAATATCAGCATTTCTCCACTGCCAAAGCTGGTGACACACAACAACAAAGAGGATATTTCCATGCTCCAGCTCAGGTAATAACAAACCCTTAACTCCATCTATAAACCAATCATTACCCGGATAGGCCAAGAAATTCGGAAGTAAATGGCTCGGGAGAATTTCCTTCCATACCTTTTTACTCTTCTCACAGTCTCTGAGAGAGTGGCAGGTAGTTTCAGCCTGAACTCTACATCTACTACAAGTATCAACCTCCACTAAATGACGTCTTTTTCTTTCAACGTTCGTGAGCAACCTGTCTTTAGTACCCAGCCACAGGAAACTCCTAATGCGATAGGGAACTTTCAGGGCCCAAATGTTCTTCCAAGTGACAGAAGAAGGAGAATCCAGGTTGATAAAGAATGTCTCAAACACAGATTTACAAGAATAGGCCCCGTTGTTCGTAAGGGACCAACAACGAATATCCCCATCTTCCTTATCACTACTCACCTTAACTCCCCGAATTTTCAAGAGCGTTTCCAAATTTAGGAAAGCCTCAAATTTACACCAAATCCAATCTCCCTCTGAATCCACCATATCAGCAATCCTCCAATCACGAAACTCCAGGGGCGGAAGAGAAGAACACTCCTCTAATAAAGGCTTCGTCCCTAGCCAGGCATCTTTCCAAAAACTAATAAATCTGCCATTTTCTACCGACCAGCCAATCCCAGAGCAAAACTCTGAGAACACAGCATTTACCCTTTTCCATAAGAAGGAACTATTCAGAGCTCTCTCTCTTGGGCCCCCAAAGGCTTTATCCTTTCTGTATTTACCACACAATAACCGAACCCAAAGAGCCGACGGGGATTGCCACATTCTCTAAAGAAGTTTCATTAACAGGACTTTATTATTGTCCCTGGCCTGTCTAATCCCTAAACTTCCCCTCTCTTTAGGCTGGTAGACTTCCTTCCAAGGAACCAGATGGATTTTATTTCCTTCGTCTGAGTTCCCCCATAGGAAACGACGATTGATTTTATCCAGGCCATTAAGCACAGGTTCCGGCAGTTTACAAGCTTGCATAAGGTGATTAGGAGCAGCACAGTTCACTGATTGGATCAAGGTAAGCCGGCCCGCCAGAGAAAGGGACTTAGCTTTCCAATTAGCACACTTATTATTAGTTTTATCAAAGATCTCTTTAAACGAGGCCTTAGAAACCCTTCCACTATGAAGAGGAACCCCCAGATAGTTCCCTAAAGCCTTGGTAAGAGGGATACCTGAAATCTTACTCAGGTTCTTACAGACCCTTTGGTCTATATTATTGGAGCACAACATCCTAGACTTTTGGATGTTAAGCTTTTGACCAGAAGCAGAACAAAAGTTAGTAAGGATATCCATGATCACACCCATTTGATCCTTACTACCTTCCACAAAGATCATCACATCATCCGCAAAGAACAAATGAGTGACCGGGGGACAGAATTTATTAATGGAAACCGGGTGAAGCCTCCCAGAAATAACAGCATGTTGGATAAGATGAGTAAGCCTCTCCATAGCGATAACAAATAAGAAGGGGCTCATAGGATCCCCTTGACGGATACTCCGGGAAGGAGTAAACTCCTCAGACAAATCCCCATTAATCAACACTTAAAAGACAGGAGAAGAAATACAAGCTTCAATTAAATTCCTCCAACTATCCGGAATCCCAGCTCTCCTCGAACTATCCAAGAGAAAACTCCAGTTGATCCGATCATAAGCTTTTTCAAGATCTAGCTTAAGAGCCACAATACAACGCTTCCTCTTCTTGATCTTCATCGAATGAACCATCTCCTGAGCAATAACAATATTGTCCATCATCTGTCTCCCCGGGACAAAACTGTTGGGGTTTAGTGTCCTATAGACAATTGTTCTAGGATACAAACTTAATGTAAATGAATTGTTCTTTATATCATTTGTTTAATGAGATATATGTTTTATAACTATATAAAGGCAATCCCTTTTAAGCACTAAATAAAGTCTAATAAAAGGAAATTCGTAAGTTTATTTAAAGTGATTATAAAGTGTTCATACAAGCATGAAGTGAGACAAAACTTTATAGTAAACTGATAAACTTAAAACCACCCCAAGTCAAGTGATATGTTTGGGATTGACATATCACTGTTGAGACTTGTATGTAACAATGTCTTCTGTCTAACAGAAAGCTGATCTCACAAGCTTCATATATACAGATATCTGGACAGTTACATAGATCCGATGAAACGTTATTCATTAGGATTGGGGATCCGATTTGAGATAACAGGATGGGTAGATTCATCCTTGTCACCTGTTCATCTCATTGGTATTAATAGGTATAACTAATCCTCAGACTCAAAGGAATATTAATTGGTATTCTGGATTACAGAATGTGATGCTTTGACTCTGGTGTAACACGATCCTTAACAGAGATGACTCTGGAGTGTGAACAGTAGACGTTGGGTATCACAGGAAGTAATTGTGGAGTCGTTATATATTGGATTGAGCATTTATCACTCCCGATAAATGGGACATACATCCATGGATCGCTTGTGGAAGACTCGACTCTAAATCATTGCAATGTGATAGCTTAAGAGTAAGAAATATAGATTTCACTTAACCTATCTTTTTGAGTTGACTCGACCTGTACAAGTAAAACGAACGTCTCGCTATATGTGACTTGACATCACCCATAGTCATAAGATTCAGTTCAAGGATGTAGTTGATAAAGGATCGAATTATACTGTAACTAATACGGAAAGGTTAACGACAGAATCAACCTGTCTTCTTATAGCTCTGGGGGAATGATCACGGACTTGCTAATCACATACTCTGTACATCATTCCGTTATGCAAAGATTAAATATAATTCTTTGAAAATTAATTTAATAACGTTGCATACGGCTAGAAGCAATAAGAACCTAATGGATCACACATAAGACTTGGAACCTAAAAGAGAGATAGATGTTAATTAATTGATAGAAGCCCAATTGAGCCCAATAAGGCCCATGGACATAAGGGGGTCGAAATTCATGTAGTGATATACATGAATAATTAATTTGATTTTGTTAATCCTAATTAGATTAGGAATATGAATTAAATTAATTAAGAGACAATTAAGTTAGGAGTTTTAATTAGATTAATATACTCCTATTATTATTATCCAATAAGGTTATTATTATTATCCTTAATATATTAGATGTATAGTGAGATAATAATTAGGAATTCTATTCCGAATGGAATTCCTATTTAGTAACCTAATTCTATCTAACTAGGGATTAGATACAAGAGATCATAAATACCACTTCCCTTGAGATTTTCGAAATCCAAGCAAGCCATACCCTACTTGTGATTTTCGAAATTCACCTAGTCCAAGAGAGAAAAAATTCGACACCCCTAGTTCGAGGACGAGATTTCTCTACGGCTTCGTTTGATCAATTAATTTTCATCTATTTCTTTTATCCTTGATCTTGTGTTGATTAGTTAGAGGCAATCTACTTTGGTTGCTATTCAACGGTTGATACTAAATTAATCTTCCCGTGTTTTATTTCGTGTTTGGGAACTCGAAGAAGAAAAACAAACAAAAGGGAGAAATTCGTTTTACTACTCCTACATCAGGCCAGTTCATGATTTCGCGGATTCCCGGAGATTGAACCGTCGGATCGTCGCGATTTTTGGACAGGAGCTTCTACACATATTCTTCCACGTTTCCACCGAAGGGATTGTCGTTCGGAGGTCTGGAAGTTCTGTTTCGGATAGGGGCAGATTGGTAGACAGTTTCTATCTCTTTTGAAGTTGTGGGCACTTCGTTTGCAACGGTAGATAGAACTTCCAAAAGGTATTTCTTCTTATCCTTCTTTATATGAAATAACGGTTAACGGATCTTGTGGTTAAATGGAAATAGGTTAAAAATTTTATATTTCCGCTGCTATACCTTAGCCTAATTTCCAAAAAAACTGCCTTGATTCTGGCTAATAATCTCAGGGAGAATACACCGAAGTCTATTTGCCACGATTTTGATAACCACTTTGTAAATCACATTACAAAGACTAATAGGTCTCATCTGTAAGAAAGAGGAAGGCTTCTCAACTTTGGGAATCAGGACCAGAAGAGTTTTATTCACGAGCCTAATATCCTCAGAACCTTCAAAAATCCCTTTAATAAAACTGTAAACTCCCTCCTTTACAGTTTCCCAATGTTTCTGATAAAAGCCAGTCGGGAGCCCATCAACCCCAGGGGCTTTAGTAGCACCAATGCTAAACACAACCTGGCCAATCTCTTTCTGATCAATAGATGAAAAGCTTCAGAAACCTTATCCTCACAAACCGTCGGAAACGTAGACCTAGCCCGAGCACTATCCAAATTCACCGGTTCTTCTTTAAATAACTCTTTGTAGAAATTGAGGGTCAAAAGACGGATCTCCTCATCCTCATAAATCCAATTACCATTCGGATCTTTGATAGCATCAATCTGATTCTTTTGCCTTCTAATGACCGTAGAAAGATGAAAATACCTTGTATTACGATCTCCATCTTTAATCCAAGTTTTCCTAGACTTCTGAAACTAGAGTAACTCTTCTTGCTTCAGCACAGCTTCCAACTCATTCTGGAGGGATCTAAGGAGACAACTCAGACTATGATCAAAACTAATCTCCAAGATACGTTGGATACCTTCCATCCTTCTCAGAATTTTCTGCTTCCTTCTAATAATATGGCCAAAAGTGTTCTTATTCCAGCTCACCATATTACTTCTAAAACCCTCAGCAACCAGCAAGACATTAGAATGGGGTTTCCAATTATCATGCACAAAGTTCTTAAACTCAGGGTGAGACTCCCAAGCCACAAGATACCTAAAATGTCTCTCCCCCTTGGACGAGGAGCTCTCACTAATCTGATAAGGATATGGCAATGATCTGAATGACGAAATGGGAGATTCAACACAGCCACATCCGGAAACCTGCTCTGGGCCACAATATTGGCATAGTCTTTTTCCAGCCGAACAAAGGTACTATTATGTTTCCAAGTAAACTTATTGCCAGCAGCACCAAGATCAGTTAGACCACACAAATCCATATCCTTTTTATGATTAAGGCACCTATTAATATAGTGGCGCCCTCCCCCTCTTTGATCACTCATAACTGCAATATCATTAAAATCCCCGGCAACGAACCAGGCCTCCACCATACTCGAACTCAAAGAAAACAAAGCCTCCCAAAGACGTTTACGGTTGGCCATAATAGGATCCGCATACACAATGGTAATAAAGAGGGGTTTATTACCAGGGAAAGTAACTTTGCTATGAATAAATTGCTTATCAATACTAACGATATCAATCTAAACCAGATTAGGTTTCCAAAATAACCAAATACCACCAGCTCGGCCACAAGCCTCAGACCTGACACAATTCCAACTTCTAAATAATTTAACCACCTCATCGGCTTTAGCTCCACTAATCTTAGTTTCCAGTAAAGCAAAACACGACGGGTTGAACTGTTTAATTAGATCTTTAACATGGATACGGGTCGCCTTGCTTGCCACTCCTCTAACATTCCATACAAACAAATCCATTAATAGAGGATAGCAAACACAGACCCCGCCCACCTAAACCAGATATTTGTTAGGGGCTCCTGCGAGCCTAGAAGAGGTGCCTGCGGCCCCCATTTTCTCCATGAAACTAAAAGCAGTTTGGCTAGTCTTAAGACTACCCTTAAGTTTCTTCATCTTGTTAACCCCTATGGTATTCCCATTTCTAGTCTCATGGGTCTAGAAAGACTAACCTCATTATTTGACTCTGAAACATGAGGAAGTTGATCCTGAGGGCCATTCTGGGAGACTTCTTTGGATTCATAAAGAGGGCTAACGGTTTCCACTTTATTTTCAGCTAGATCTGCAGGTTCTAAGTCTGGCATCTCCAATTCTGATTGATCACCAGTAGGATCAGGGTCTTGATCTCCATCAACCGGAAGAACCCCAAATCTGGAACCAGAACATACCTCCAAAGGGGTGTTTGACTCCACACCTTTTTTAGAATCAGTCAACACTTTACTACCATGACTATCCTGGAGCCGGACCTGTTTATTATTAATATCAAGAGGAAGATTATGGGCAACAGGAGCACGAGTCCTTCTTCTTCCACAACGTTTTGCAACCATCCAGGGCTCGAAATTCCTCCCATCTCCTTGGATGTTCTCTTCCCTGGCAATGACAATTTCCACAACATTCTCCTTGAAATATAGCGTTTAGCGTTTAACGTTTCACTCCAAACCGCATGAAATATAGCGTTTGGTTAGATTTATATATCCGCAGCGTTTAGCATTTTCTCTGGAAACTACAACGTTTTGGAGCGTTTCACGAAGTGGGTGTTTGTTTTAGCTTTTTGGAGGAGCGTTTAGCGTTTCACTCTAAACCGCAGGAAATATAGCGTTTGGTTAGGTTTATATAACCGCAGCGTTTAGCGTTTTCTCTAGAAACTGCAGCGTTTTGGAGCGTTTCACGAAAAACTCTTATTTGGAGCTTTTCATAAACCGCTGTTTGTAGTTATTTGTTATTGACAAAATTATCCTTCTTTTTTTTCCACAAAATATGTTTATTCTTTAACATTATTTATATTTCTACAACATAATTACCGGAAGCATAAAATTTTGTTGCATTAAATAAATTTTTTATTTTTTATATAGATTAGTTTTATTAATTTGTGTAACACATTTTTTTATTTTATAATAGGATAAGGTGCAAAAATACCCATAACATTTATAGCTAGGAGTAATTTTATTCTTAACGTTTAAAATTGTGCATTTATATCCATAATATTGACAGCCAAAAACAATTTTACCCCTAACATTGACAAGTTAAGTCAATTTGAGAAATAATTTATTACACTGTTTTTTTAGTCATTAATATTATTATCTATACTTCACACGTTAACCACTTTATCATCGTTAGTAACAGATCACAAACATATGATTAGACGTGATTTTTTTAAGAAAATAATATATATATATATATATATATATATATATATATATATATATATATATATAGTCTTTTGTACGAGTTGGACAAAAAAAATTCAAATATTTTACCAAATTTATAATATTAATTTTCAATTTTATTATTAAATCACAAAAATCGACCCAACTTACTAATATTAGGGGTAAAATTGCACAGTTTTAGATGTTAAGAGTAAAATTATTCCTAATTGTAAATGTTATGGACATTTTTTCACATTTTCCCTTTTATAATTTAATCGTTGATTAATTTAAAACATGTCCATTTTAGACATTTTAAATCCGACAGCAACTGTTCAATATAATTTTACCAAACACTAGTAATTAAACAACTAATAACAAACAGCTAACAGCAACTGTTAACAACTTACTGCAACTACAAACAGCAACCGCAACAGCTATTAGCTAACAGCTGAACCAAACCGGCCCGAAAAGCTCCTATTTGGAGCTTTTCATAAACAGTTGTTTGTAGTTAGTTGTTATTGACAGAATTATCATTCTTATTTCCACAAAATATGTTCATTATTTAACATTATTTATATTTCTACAACATAATTACCGGAAAAACAAGATTTTGTTGCGTTCAATAAATTTTTTATTTTTTATATAGATTATTTTTATTAATTTGTGTAACACATTTTTTATTTTATAATTGGATAAGGTGCAAAAATACCTGTAGACACCGAGTCGGAGGACCTGTGACGAAAACCTAAAAACAAGACGGTTGAAGCGATTGATTCCGGAAGTTTTGGAAAAATATATAAAGAATAATAAGCGAAGGAAAATCGGCGGCACGGGACGTGCGCTCGGCGTCCGTCGGACGCACCGCGAGTGGCACGCTCTCGACGTCCGAGCAATGCCCGGGTCCGGTGGCACGGTGCGCGCTCTCGTGGGCCGCTGAGCGCACGCGCCCAGTAGCGCGAAGCGCGCGTTCGGCGGCCGCGATGTGTGAGCGTCCGACGGCGCGGAACGCGCGCTCGGCGGCCGCGGGGTGCGCACGCCCGACGGCGCGAGGCACGCCCCGAGGGTCGTAGGGCGGGCGCCCAACCACGTCGGGCGAACGCCCAACGACCGTTGGGCGATCGCCCAACATTGTTGGGCGGCCGCCCAACCCCAATGGGCGACGCCCAATTTCCTTTGGGCGTCGCCCATTGGTCCGGGGACCCGTTTGCCTATAAAAGGCACGGATCCCCATGCAAGAGGGGGGAGGATTTTTTGGAGAGACCTTTCTCACTCTAAACATTTTTAGAGAGAGAGAGTGAATTTTTTTTGAGAAAAATATTTTTTTCTCAAAAATTCCAAATTTCCTAAAGTTCAAATTTTACTAAATTTTCATTAAAAACGGAAGATCGTGGTTCGTGGAATCAATCGACTTCGACTGTCAGATACCGAATTTAAGGTATTATCCGAGGACTAGACTCTCTTTTATTTTATTTTATTTATCTTCTTCTCCTATTTATTTTTATGTTATAGTTTTTATTTATTTAGTTATTTATTTATGTTGTCACATTTTATTTAATTAGCGTATTTATTTAATTTTCATCTCGTGTTGAATAAAATTCGGTTTTGTTTTAAAATAAAAAACCTCGTTTTGATATCCCAATACGAACCGTGATCCGATCAAAAGGTAGTTCGGGTATCGAAAACGTTGTAATTATAAGTTTTTAATTTAAAAGAAATTTCTAAATAATGTTTTGAAATAAAAAAACGTCGTTTAGGAACTTCCGTTTTCGACTATGATCCATCTTTGGTAGTTCGGAAATCCAAAACGATTGAATTAGATTTAATTTAAAGCTTTTGAATAAATCTGGAAACATTTAGGAGTGCTGCTGTAATTTACCGAATCTGTCACTAAATACTGTTTACCGACGGATTTTCCGTCGGTAAATCTGCCAAAACGTAAAAAATGCCATTTCAGTCCCTTTTTCCTAACTTTTAAGCTTTTAATCTTTAATATATATATGTATAATTATGTAATATATGTTTTTCAAATTATTTTGGACCTTTAGCACGTATAATTATTTGATAATATTTGTATACCATTTTTTATACTATTTTCTAAATATAAGTATAATTATGTAAATGTATTTCCTTTTTATTTAGGCTATGTTTTAAATGATAGTTATTTGATATTTTAAGAAATAATTGATAGATATTAGTATATGTTATTTTTGGTATTTAAAACTATATTAGTTATGTATATATATATAGTGTTGGGATGTTTGGGTTATTTTGTTGATTACTGAATGAAATTATTTTTGGGTAAATGTTATTTTCTTATTCATAAGATTTACTTATTATTTTCACATTTTTTTGTATAAATGTGTTGTACCTATTATTTTCATATACATATAGTTTCTTTTGTGTTAACTCTTATTTTCATATCTTTTTCTTTTTGATTTAAATGTATATATATATATATGTCTAAATTATTTTCTTTATTCTTTTGGCCCATTCATGGGTCCATGTTCCAAATGAGTATTATTTGAGTGTGAATATTAGTTTAAATGGGTTTATTAATGTAATTATAATAGGTAGAGAGTCCATTAAATAAGTGGGGAAAATAAATCACAAAAAAGAGAGTTTTTCAACTTAATCATTTAAACTAATGAATTTTTAGAGATTACTAATGTAAATAAATAGAGTTGTTTTTTTGCAATAGTTCAAATCGTTTTCAAAACGCCATGTTTTAAAACCTTAATCCGTTCCAAAGGCGGATTAAGCGAACATTGTAATTAAAATCATTTTCTTTGCGAATAATAGAATTTTTGAATCATTTTCTTAAAGGATTTGTACAAAATAAAATTGACTTGTATGTTTAACCACGTTTTCTCATTAAAAGGTTTTTATCTCAAACGTTTTCAAATACTCGAGTCGTTCCAACGGCGATTCGGGTAAACATCATCAAACGGGGTTTTAAAACGCACCTAAATCGTTCCAATGGCGATTACGGTGCGAACCATGTAAATAAACTCGTTTTGGGGGAATAAGTTAGTGTAGAATAAACACACAACATGACCTTTAAATGCGGTTGTAAATAAATCACTTCTTTCTCCCCCCTCTCTGTGTATGTATAACGTAAATGGGTGATTCTTTACTAATATGGATTTTCAATAATATATGCTCAAAACGGTTTCTAAAAAGAGAAAGAAAAGGGTTTCAAATGAATTTTAAACTTAAAGAAGTATACGATTAGTCCGTTATCGCCTAACATGCTGAGTAGGAGGCCGGTGGTTCATAACTGGGCGATGTCGGGGTGCCTAGTAGCCTTTCTCCGGAAAGGAACTAGCCTTCTCGGCTCGTACCTAAGTTTCCCGAACCCACACCGGTCTCCCGCAAGGGATCGGTGTTCATTTTCCCATTCGTGAGTGGCGACTCTTCCATATCTCCGAGCTCCGGTCCTGCCGAGCAGCTTGATTCCACGATTGGTTGCTTTCGGCGCCAATCACCGCTTACGTCGCCATGAGGTTGTCCACCCCCCGGTCCGCCCGGGAGATTAGGTCGCGGCACCTCGTCTAACAAGTGGCGACTCTGCTGGGGAAGCGAGAAATTTGATTCCGGAAGGCGTGTATTAAGCCCTTAACGGGGACGTATCGTTTTACTTCTTTTCATATGCATTCATGTGCATTATTGCAAACCCTTTGGGTAATTTCCGCGAAACCTCTAGCGAGAGTCCATTCGTCGCTCGAAAGAGGCTAGCGTAAGTTCCCCCTTACAGTAAGGCGCCAGAGGGTCCCCATCCATTCGTTAGGGGCGAATCTGTGCGGTCCTGTGAGGTCCCGCGGTCAGCCGTGTCAACATATAGTAGCCTTAGAAGTTGCCATAGGATTACCCGTTACTATTTTTGATGTGATAAATGAATCAGTTCGTGTTTTCAAACCGCCATGATGCGTGTCTAATCCTAAAGTATGTAAAGAAAATAAGACGATGCGTTAATATATACTCATGAATCGACATACTAATTACCCTAAAACATCGAAACGATTTGAACTAAAGACGACTTAATTATCTCGTATGAATGAACATGTGCGACCCGCCTTGTCCCTTTCGGTGTCCCGTTGAAGGCACGTGTTCAGGAAATACGTTATGACGTAAGCATGTATTAGTATGAATCGGTTCGGTGTTAAGGATAGTTACATTTCGATACAAAAGACTATATTAACGGTAGCCGTTATTCACATTCTTTAGATAAATTGGGATAAAACGAGATCACGACGAAATGAAAACGAAGAACATTTCTATTTCGAACGACCTTGTTGTAACGTGAAAAGTTTCGCACAAGTAGCCCGTCCCTTCCGAATAAAAGACGAGCTTTTACGTTATGCCTTGTGTCATTCTTAAGAGAAATGGACATGTCCGCAAAAGGTGACTAAGAAAATAAAAAAGACAAAAATGAACTAAACGACCAAAATCATTCTGAATCTACGATATATGTTAATCCCGCGAGTAGTTAAAGAAAATAAACCAATGCCGTTGAATACGTGCCTCGAACGAGAGTATACCCCGTTTAAAATCTCGAAGCCGAATTAAGCCAAACCATATAATTGCGCCATATGGACGAGACTGCGGGTTTTGACTAACGACTCGATCATTTCGACCGTTACCAAAACTGCAAGAAATATGGCCCGATATACGTGTTTGCTTAAATTCGCGCCTAAAGGAAAGAAAACGGTGATATCCTCGCTTCGAACAAACACGCGATTCAACGAAACGTTGATTTTCTATAACCACACTGAGATGATATATCCCGTGGAGAAACAAAGAGTTGTAATTAGCCGAAAGATTATCGTGCGCTCAAAATAAGACTCGCCATCTTTTCACGTAGCAAAATGAGCAAACGAATCCTCGACGCTAAGAACAAACACGTTACGCGATGAGTCCGTTCCCTAAAATAAAATCCAAAAGTGATTCCATCACTAAATAAACACGTGGTTATGTCTCTCGATAGATCCAAAAGATCCCGTTGTAATCCAAAAATCGAGACATAAACCCGCGCGAACAAAAGGGAACGAGTCATTGACAATAACGAACGATTGGACTAGAAGAATAACTCGTACCACGTCTAAAAACTGAGATGCGCTCAAAGGGAGTCAAAACCCGAACTAATGCGTCTCATGAAAGGACGAAAGACGAGTTATTCCGAAAGGACAATCCAACTTGGTCGATTTCTTAGTCACTGAACGTGGATACGTCAAAAACGAACTGTATCGTCTGATGGATGATTTAATTTCCCACAATAATCGACGTCATCACGCGTCCCCTGGACCGCAATGTGAGCCAAAAACCAAAATCCTAGGAAAGAGACCTGGACCAACGAGTGTGTGGAGGAATAAGGGTGGAAGAGAGATGTTGTGATACGTGTAAATAGAACTAACGTTTGTTCTTCTTATCTTATAATCGTAAATAAATAAACGCACACACCACGAATCATGCATATAATCATGCATACATACTAATGGATACCGTTCGCGCAGACATCATCATTAAGCAATTGTGGTACCGAGATAGCAGTCGGCTAGTTAGGCAGTTTGATCAGTTACAGATTGACAGTTCTGAATCGGCAGTTGTGGCTTCGGAATCATCTTCGTCCAAGTATACTCAGTCTTCAGCCGGTATGTCTGCGACCGACGAAAAAGTGGCCGGATTGGAAAACTCTGTGAACAACATTAATGAGCAGTTAGCAGTGATAGCGGCCCAGTTAGCTAAGCTGGCCATGAGAGATGATAAAAATGGCAGTAAACACGCTGATAATGAGGTGAACGATGGTCCTCGCTTTGGGAATGAGGATGATTATCAGGATTATATTCGGAAGCAGCTGGAGAAAGAGAAAGCTAAGGAAGAGGAGTGGAAGCAACACATCACACAGGAAGTGCAGGACTTGCGTGGAGGAAGATCCGGAAGTCAGGATTTCTATAACTTGAAGAATTGTTTGTCGGCAACAGCTTTGCCTTTGAAATTTTGGCTCCTTGACATGAAAAAGTTCGATGGAACGGGAGATCCCACCGCTCACATGAATCAGTATGTTGCTGTGATGAAGCACACGATCCTGACTGAGGATCAGGTCCTAGGGCTGTTTAACACCTACCTAGAGGGGGCTGCCCTCACATGGTTTCATGCATTGCCGATGGTAACAAAGAGGGATTGGAAGGAATTAGCGAAGTCATTCATCGCTCAGTATAGCTTTAACACCATGCTGGAGGTCACTTTGAAAGAGTTAGAGAGCACTAAGCAACAGGCTGGGGAATCCTTTTCCGATTTTGTGAAAAGATGGAGGGCTAAGGCCGCAGTGATGAAACAAAAGCCGCTCGAGCAGGATCAGATCCGAATGGTGGTTGGCAACACGTTGCCATATATCAAGAATGAGTTGCGGTATATGCCGTTTACCGATTTCAATCAAATGTATAGTTGTGCTTTAACAGTTGAGGGGGATGGAGAGCCAAAGAAAGCCTATACCAAATGGACGAAGTCTGGATATAGTGCCGGAGGACCAAGTGCGAGTACAGAGTCCGCTACAGTGAAAGTGCTTGATCTTAATGCTATCGAAAAGAGGCAGTTCGCCAAATTTGATCAGACCTACGCAAAAGTTTTCGAACGATTGCAGAAAAAGGGGCTGCTGAAAGCTCTTACTCATTATAACAAGACACCGCCTCCTCCACAGATACAAGCTAGGGGATATTGCGAGTTCCACAGCAATTATGGGCATACAATTGAGAATTGTGAGAGGTTGAAACACGAAATCCAAGATTTAATCGAAGAGAAGAAGATAGCTGATCCTTCGTCAGCGAACCCTTCCGTTAGGCGCAATCCATTGCCTAATCATAGGGTGAGCATGATCGGAGCTGGGTTGACAGAAACTGTAGTGATGGAATCTTTTGAGGAAGATGTAGAGGAGTTGTTGGACTCCGACGAAAAGAACAATGTAGGAAATGGTTTGTATGTGTCCTTTCTGGGTGAGGAACAAGAGGATGAACCAATGAGAGAAGGATCAGATGGTGGAGCACCGTATGACGAGGATAGTGCCGAAGAGACCGGAGAAGGGTCGTCTCGGACTATTGTACCAGATTTGAGTTTGTTTAGTGGAGGAAGAGATCCCGAGGTGCACTTGCGTGAATATATGCACGACATGTTTATTGAATCCTTCGGAGTAGATGAAATTGCTCAGTGGTTCCACCATTCGCTAGTGGGCGAGCCTTTGGAATGGTTCCACTCATTACCCGACTCTTGCAAGCACGATTGGGATCGGTTGTCGGATTTGTTTCTAGAAAAGTATCAAAGAGCTGAAGATAGAATTGCGGAGCGCTTTGCGATGCAGATCGGACCTATCAAGCGTCTGTTGCCGAGGGTCAGTAAGTATAATGGCAACAAAGATCCGATGGAACACCTTCACTTCTACTTATCGGCTATGGCACCCTTGGGTTTTAAAGAGGAAGAGATCACTAGCTTGTTTTGCAATTCGTTGATGGGTGAACCGTTAATGTGGTACATGTCGTTGCCAATGAATGTCAAGACCGATTGGGCAGCAATGACGAAGAGATTTATCAAGGAGTATACAGTATGGATGCTAGCAGAGCAAACCCCTGATTCTCCGTCTTACCAAACACCTGATGCGGTGTTAGCAATGCCTAGGTATGGTGGATACCAGGATCATGTGGAGCACGCGAGGTTATTCCGCAATCATATGTATGACGCCGGATTTCCGCAATGTGAGTTGCATGAACATTTTCCGGAAACCTTGATGGGTGAAGCCTTATTGTGGCATCAAGGCCTATCAGAGGAGGAAATGGGTCATTGGGTACCGCTCAGGAGTGCCTTTGTGGCAAGATATGAGATGTATGTTCCATGGACGGGATCCCTGGAGGATCTGGATAGGATCAGGCAGTTCCCCGAGGAACCATTTGTGGACTATGCTAGGAGGTGGAGGCACCGTTATGAGCAGTGTCATGAAACAATGAGCGATAAGGTGCAGCTTATGTGCATACAACGAGGTGCTATTCCGTTGGCCGCTAGAAGGATGAGCAGAGTGTCCCTCCGTGACTATGATGAGTTGATAGGTTGGGCTTTGTATGGATCGATGGATCCCTTTTACTTGAATCCGAATGTTCCTCACGTCATGGATTTAATGGTCGTGGACATTTGGGAGAGTTCTTCGGACGAGGAAGATGCCAATCAGAGGATTCCTATTAACATTTGGGATGAATCGGATGATGAGCCGGAAATCGCGGTAATGACGAGATCAGGTCGTGTGGCCGAGGGAAAGGCACCTATGATAGAAACTGAGATTGGAGAAGGGTCGGCTCCTAAGCCCGATGACCAAGTTCTGGAGCAGTTGAAGAAGAAACAAGCTAAGTCCACGGTGTGGGAAGTTTTATGCCATTCTAAGTACCATCGTGAGAACCTGATGAAAGAGCTGCAGAATTTGGTTATTTCTACCGATACCGAACCGGTAGCATTAGTAGGGGCAATCATGGCTTGAAAGAAAACTGAAATCACGTTTACCGATGAGGATCTCCCAGAAGAAGGGAAGGCTTACAATAAGCCTTTGTACATCCGAGCGGAAATCAACGGGAAGAAGACTAGCTGTGTGATGGTCGATGATGGATCGGCTATTAATGTTTGTCCATTGAAACTCTTGTCGAAGTTGGGAGTTGAGAGGGGAGACTTGACAGCCTCTGAAACTATGATTAGAGCATATGATGATAGCCGTAGGCATATTGAAGGAGTCTTTAAGGCCAAGTTGAAAGTGGGGCCGCATGAAGAAGAAACTGAGTTCACGGTGCTGGATATCCCGGTAACCTTTGCTGTATTGTTGGGACGCCCGTGGTTCCATAAGTTGGGAGGTGTGCCCTCCACGCTCCATCAGATGATCAAGTTCCCCTTCGGGGAGGAGATAGTGACAATCAGAGCTGAGAAATTGAGCTCGGTGGTAGCATTGGGGATTGAGCCTCAGCTTTTCTCCGGGTTCCAAGTGTCCGGGATTTACGAGTCAAGCATGACCACCGACGTGGTGAAGATGATGAAGGGAGGTTTCATCCCAGGAATGGGCTTAGGAGCACACCATCAGGGGTTGCCAGAATTTCCGGACTTTAAGAGTCAGAAGACCCGGAGGGGTTTGGGATATGAGCAGGGAGGTCTGCCCAATGTGAGTGGTGAAGGAAAAGTGGGCCTAAGGAAGTACTTCGTGAACGAGGGGCATGGAAAGGCGTATTCAGGGACCCCTGAGGCATGGACTAGCACAGAAGGAAAGATTCTGCCGGGATTCGAAATCTTCAATGATGTGGCCGACTGGGGCAAAGGAAAGGCGAGCTGCTTTGTCGAGGAGATTATGATGCTGGATTTGAATGCCGAGGAGCAAGTCATCACCATTGAAGCAACTGCGGGAGCGGTGGACGAGCCTAGTACCTCCAAAGTTCATGAGAAACCCGAGGACCTCGATGATGAAAATTGTATTACTGCTTTGTTTGAATCAGATGATGTAATCACCCATGCTTTCAATGAAATGAATTCTGATTTTGCTTACTTGCTTGATGTCGATCATGATCATTCCATGCATTCTCATTCATATAACATGCCTACATTTGAAATCAATACGATAGAAATGTCAACTTTCAATCTTGGTACGGATGAAAATCCTAAACTTATACAAATTGCTCAAGCATTAACTATTGAAGAGAGAAAAGAATTTGAGAGAATAATTAAAAAATACGAAATTGTATTCGCTTGGACATACGAAGACATGCCTGGAATTGATCAATCTATCGTAACTCACCGCATTCCAACTTATCCCGAAGCAAAGCCCGTAAAGCAGAAGCTCCGACGTATGAGACCCGAATGGGCAGATAAGATCATGGAGGAGGTGAAGAAGCAGTTAAAAGCAGGATTCATCGAAGTGATCGACTATCCCCCTTGGGTCGCAAATGTGGTGCCAATCGCAAAAAAGGACGGCAAAGTGAGGATGTGCGTTGATTACAGAGATCTTAATAAGGCATGCCCCAATGATGAGTTCGCATTGCCTCATATCGACGTATTGATCGACAGTGCAGCGTCAAGCGTCTTACACACGAATGTGGATGGTTTCATGGGCTACATGAAAGTTCAGATGGCCGAAAAGCACAAAGCAAAAATCTCGTTCACAACCGAGTGGGGGACATACTGTTACAGAGTAATGCCGTTTGGGTTGAAAAATGCCGGGGCAACTTATCAGCGAATGGCCACAGCACTGTTCCATGATATGATACACAAGGAGGTAGAAGTCTACGTGGACGATATGATGGTCAAATCAGAGACAAGAGAAGGGCATTTTGCCGCGCTCGAGAAGTTTTTGGCCCGAATTGCAGAATTCAAGCTAAGGTTAAACCCGAAGAAGTGTTTTTTCGGCATTTCGTCGGAGAAAATCTTAGGCTATGTAATCAGAAATAAGGGAATCGAGGTGGATCCTGATAAAGTGAAGGCTATACAGGAGATGCCGGCACCGAAGAATGAGAAAGAAGTGAGAGGGTTTCTGGGGCAGGTTCAGTATATCAGTCGATTCATTGCAAGACTCACCGCAATCTGCGAGCCCATCTTTAAGTTGCTACGGAAAGACCAACCCACGATTTGGAATGATTAGTGTCAGCAGGCCTTAGAGAAGGTCCGAGATTACTTGTCTAATCCGCTAGTGCTGAGACCGCCTAAACTAGGGAAGCCGCTTCTCCTCTATGTAGCGATCGAGGAGCGATCTATTGGGTCAATGTTGGCCCAAGAGGGAGACACCGGTGTTGAGCACGCGGTGTATTATCTGAGTAAGAAGTTCTTGGAGTACGAGCTCAGGTACAACATGATCGAAAAGACGTGTGTGGCAGTAGTATGGCTAACAAAGAAACTACGTCACTATTTTCAATCATATAAAGTGATCATTATTTCTCGGATGGACCCCGTGAAGTATCTATACCGAACTCCATCCTTGACGGGGAAGTTAGCCAGATGGTTGTTGCTTTTATCCGAGTTTGACATTGAATATGTGACGAAGAAGGTTATCAAAGGGAGGGCCGTGGCAGAATTTCTGGCCAACCAACCCATGAATGCAGAGGAAGAAGAGATAAGTTATGATTTCCCCGATGAGCACTTGAACGCAATCGAAGTTATACCGTGGAAAATGTTCTTCGACGGAGCAGTTAATTTGAATGGAGCCGGAGTAGGAGTACTACTTACCTCACCGGAAGGAGAAAGGATCCCGATGGCCAAGAAGTTATCCTTCCATCTCACTAATAATATGGCCGAATATGAAGCGTGCATTTATGGTTTAGAGTCATTAGCGGCACTGGGAGCATCATATGTCGAAATTTGGGGTGACTCCAAGTTGATCATCGAACAGGCACAAGGAAACTAGGAAGTGAGGGAAGAAAGGCTACTTCCATATCTAGATCAGCTAGAAGGGTTGGCACAAAGATTCAAGGAGTGTCGTTTCTATCACATTCCTCGAGCGCAGAACCAGGCGGCGGATGCTTTGGCCACTTTGGTGTCAGTTTGGGACAACCCCCGGAACCTTGCCTCGAAACCGTTGGTATTAAGGAGATCTCACAAACCATGCTACGAGGACGTAATGTTGTTAGGGGCAGATGAAAAATCGTGGTATTTCGATATCGTGAACTTCATGAAAAATGGAACATATCCGGCAGAGTCAGAACCGAGGGATCAAGCAGTGATTAGAAGGTTAGCTCGGCAGTTCGTCATCCACGATGACTTACTTTACAAAAGGCACATTGACGGATTACAATTAAGATGTTTGGATGCGGGAGAAGCCCGCGAGGCAATGGAATCAGTACATTCAGGAATTTGTGGAGCCCATATGGGGGGAGCAGTACTAGCTAAGAAAATTATTAGGCAAGGCTTCTATTGGCTCACCATGGAAAGAGATTGTAATGAGTATGCAAAGAAATGCCACGATTGTCAAATCCACGGCAATTGCAGTCATCTTCCGGCCATGGAATTACATGTGTTAGCACCTATTTGGCCATTCGCTGCCTGGGGCATCGACATCATCGGCGAAGTAAGGCCTAACGCTTCAAATGGACATAAGTTTATTGCTGTCGCCATCGATTATTTCACCAAGTGGGTAGAAGCAGAGTCGTTTAGCAAACTGGGATCCAAGCAGATGAGAAAGTTCATTGAAAAACACTTGATCACCAGGTTTGGAGTACCTCATCACATGATTACGGATAACGGGGTCCAGTTTCAGGGGGAAGTAAGAAGTCTCTTCCGAGAATATGGCATTGAACATCACAGATCTTCTCCATACCGTCCACAAGCCAATGGGGCAGTAGAAGCAGCTAATAAGAACCTTAAGAGGATTCTCGTAAAAATGGTGGAATCACATCGCAATTGGCATGAGCAGCTCCCACTCGCATTATGGGCTTATCGCACGACAATTAGAACCTCAACTGGGGCAACGCCATTCTCTTTGGTGTATGGAACAGAAGCAGTCTTGCCGATTGAGATCGAAAAGCGATCGTTGAGAATCGCAGTGGAGGCAGAAATTCCCGAGGCGGAATGGGCGAAGAAGCGATGTGAGCAGTTGGCTCTAGTTGATGAAAAAAGGATGGAAGCGCTTTACCATGTACAGTTATATCAAAGAAGGATGGCTCGGGCTTTCAATAAAAAGGTCAAGACCAGTCCTATCAAAGAAGGAGATTTGGTGCTGAAACAGATCCGTGTGACGCACACCGACCCGAGGGGGAAGTTCATGCCTAACTGGGAAGGACCATTCGTCGTGAAGAAGATACTAAGCAAAGGAGTGGTGAAGTTAACCACAATGGACGACATGGAATTCTCCGAACCTACCAACCTGGATAGGCTTAAGAAATACTTTTCGTAAAAAAAAAAAAAAAAATAAAGAAAAATTCCCGATAGGTTGAAAACCCGCAAAGGGCGACCTATGCAACAATAAGGGAAATCCCAATGGGTGAAAACCCGAAAGGGCACTCATTTAAAAATTTCGGGATAGTAAAAGGAGAGGAGAAAAATCACCGGGATCCGAAAACCGAAAGGCGGGTCCTGGTAACAATAGTTATGACTTGAGCAATTACAAAAACAATGTATAAGAGACTAAGTATTTCTGTTGTTTGTAAATAAATGAAGGCATGAATATATTTGACGAGAATGATTGGAATCATCATAATCTACTGAATGCATGGTAATATGAATCACGAGTTATACATTTCCTATCCTACTTTTCACAAAAAGCCTACCTACTATCCACCCCACTCCCTACACATCAGCTATACATCGGGGAAACTCTAATAAAAGCTACAAAGCAATAATGAAAGCTACAAAGCAATAATGAAAGCTACAAAGCCATACATAACGAGCCTAATACGGAGGGAAGTCCCAATAGTCCTCAAAATCTCTCAAGTGTGATGCCCGCTCCGCAGATAGTGCCTCCTCGGCAGCTCACGCTCGCTCATCAGCAACTCGTGCTCTCTCATCGGCGACCCGTGTTCTCTCCTCGGCAGCGAGGCGTCCGATCGACTCATCGCGCGCCCTCTCCTCGACGGCAAGGCGACCCTCAGTCTCCCATCGCATCATCCCCGACCAGTGGTCATTTCTCTCTTGATACACCTGACCGACCCGGGCGTCGGCCTCCCGCACCAACTCGCTCTGCCTCCGCTCGTGGGCATGCAGATCGCTCTAAAGCAAAAGAAAGGAAAAACAGATAAAAATAAGAAGCAGCATAGGCACGAACGTAAATCATACATACATGCATACATTCCACTACACTAAAGTAAAGTAATGATACATACCAGGTGATCGGTGCAGCGCAAGCTGAGGCGATCTCAGAGATAACCAGACAGCCCCACGTAATCCGTACAAGTCTCCCTCGTGGTCACAGAAGCATCTGGGGGATCAAATGGGACCCTCGAGGAGAAGATAGGAGGAGCCACCTCAAATCCCGCATAAGCTGCCCCGGACTCGTCATAGCAAATCGTGGCATAATCTCTCCCGTAGTCTGGTAGGGGCACGCCTAGGGAAGACCTCTCCGGTCGGGCACGCCTAGGGAAGACCTCTCCGGTCGGGCAGCACCGGATCCACCTCCATCGCTGCCGCCGGGGCATCCCTCGCGCTCAGCAGAGTAGATAAGTAAGGCTCACGGCCCCCGGCGTGAATCCACATCACTCTGCCAACAAACCGACGGGTCAAGTCCCGATGAACGGTCGATAAGGGCATGGTCCGCACCGCGAACATAGAGATAGGGATCTCACCCGGTGTCCAGTGAGCGTCCCTAACTCCAGTGATGCCTCGATCCCCTAAATACCATGCCCGCACACAGGGGCCGGTGAGCACACACTGCTGCTCCTGGATCATCGATATATATGAATAATCGGGGCCGAAGTCGAGGTCGTCCCACCTGAACTTAATCTAAAAATGCACAAAGAGAAAGTCAGAAAGACTCAAAGAAAAACCGAGCATGATTAGGCAAAATCTACCTGTGTGAGGGTCAGCGAGTCGATCCAATCTAGGAGCCGTGGCACCGTCCGACTCCTTTCGGCGCTTAAGTCAAAATCCCTCCATCGAGTCATGAAAGGCGGCCTCGGTACTCTCGGTCGGGATCGAGACCGGCTGGGAAGGATGTGCCTCTCATACGCCCACACCTGCGGTAAAAACAAGGACTAGGAGTGTGAAAAATGCAAAGAAGATAAGACGGGCAAGTCAAGAAGGCGTCACGTACCAGCAGAGCAAAGGTGTAACCACCGAAATCCTTGCGCTTCCGGCAAGTCAGATCCAAAAACTTGTAGAGAAAGGCTAAGCCTGCCCCTGCCCAATCGTAGGAAGCTGCTGCATCCAGATCGCTGAGCGCCTGAATGAGACCTGTGTGTACCTTTCCGCCCTTCGTGCGGAAAATCGTCTCACTCAGAGTATACACTAAGAAGCTGCGAACCGCCAAGTCGATATCGTCTGTCTCGTAGAAATCTCGCCGACTCAAGAGGCTCGCTGTGGAAATAAACTTCGCTGGAGTAGATTTGGCGCAAAGACGAACTCCCAGTCCAATCAAGGCAGCGAGCCTAGCAAGGTCGACCCGTGGTCGCATCATACCAAAATGGAAAGGAACGGGAGTGTTGCTCCCTCGCAACCCTGTCAGCAGCGAAAAATCTCGGGGCGAGATGGTCATCTCCCCAAAGGAAAGGTGGAAGGTGTGGGTCGAGTCAATCCACCGCTCACATAAGGCCCGTAGGCCAAAATGATCGCATACCCCGTTGGTGCGGGGCAGCGCTGCAATAAAAGGCTCGAAGCCCAACTCGCGCACGCGGGCTCTCGCCGCGGCACCTAGCCTATCGTACCACGAGTGAATCTCGGCGGTGGTCCCCGAAATCTCAATGAACTAAAAAGAACAAGATAAGAAAATTTAAATACAGCTCCTAAAGCATGCAATTGATAAGAACGCGTTAAGACTATGTATTCTTTCATAGAGACATCCGGTCAGTTAGGACCAATTTTCTGTAAAAATCTCTCCTGTAGGGTCATTCACGTAGGGTTTAGTCAATTCTTTAATCCACCCTCGTCTGCGGGGACGAGGAGCATAGATTAGGTTTTACTATTCACGTGCATTAGCTAAGTTTTTACTATTCACGTGCACTATTCACGTGTATTAGTTAAGTTTTTACTATTCACGTGCACTATTCACGTTTTTACTATTCACGTGCACTATTCACATTTTCACTATTCACGTGCATTATTCGCGTTTTCACTATTCACATTTTTACTATTCACGTGCATTAGCTAAGTTTTTACTATTCACGTGCACTATTCACGTTTTCACTATTCACGTTGTTTGTACCGTTAGCATGCATAAATTTGTAGTGTCACTATTCACATGCATATAGCGCGCATTCTTACAAAAATAAACAAGTGCTACTTGTAAATAAAGGAATTCACGTTTTCTAGCTAAAGTCCTCTAAGGCAGTCTAAGGGTTAGCATGCAAATCATGTTCGGATAGGAATGCTAAAGCCTAGAGTTCGAATCAAATAAAAGTGAGAAATTACTTACCTCGTTGCAGCGTGTCCTGCTCAAATGCGTCGTAGGGTCGTGGAAGGTATCCACTCTATCAAGGTTTACGTAAACCTCGTCCATGCCTCTAGTGCCATCCCATTCATCTAAATCCATCCCGAGAATAATCCAAATTGAAGTCTAGTGAGAGAAAGAAGAGAGAGAAGGTGTGGGGTTGAAATGAAACACCACCACCTTATATAGGAAAAGGGAATGACATTCCCGTAAATAGTGAAAAAAGTACGATTTGACATAAAGGTAAAAAGTAAATAATTAATTACTAGGTGCACAGACCTCCGTTTTGCAGTCCGTTTCAGTCTGCATTTCTCCCAGACAACGACCAACATTGCCAAGATATGAACTCCAGACAACAGCCAATTTTTACAGAACAGTGACACTAGTCAAAATACAGACAACAGTCGACAGAAAAATAATCATTAGTCTATATCATTCCAGACCAAAACACGTTCCCATTAAACCTCCGAGACACTAGCTCCAGACAATGGTGTTTTAAAAGAATTCAGAATCGTTAGAAAGAACTTTTCTGCCCTTGAGTCATCTTACCTACGGTTCACGACCGAGGTAGCTTCTTAGCCATCTTACCTACGGTTCACGACCGAGGTAGCTTCTTAGCCCTCTTACTTACGGTTCACGACCGAGGTAGCTTTTTAGCCATCTTACCTACGGTTCACGACCGAGGTAGCTTTTTAGCCATCTTACCTACGGTTCACGACCGAGGTAGCTTTTTAGCCATCTTACCTACGGTTCACGACCGAGGTAGCTCTTTAGCCATCTTACCTACGGTTCATCACCGAGGTAGCTTTTTAGCCATCTTACCTACGGTTCACGACCGAGGTAGCTCTTTAGCCATCTTACCTACGGTTCACGACCGAGGTAGCCTTTTAGCTATCTTACCTACGGTTCACGACCGAGATAGCTTTTTAGCCATCTTACCTACGGTTCACGACCGAGGTAGCTTTTTAGCCATCTTACCTACGGTTCACGACCGAGGTAGCTTTTTAGCCATCTTACCTACGGTTCACGACCGAGGTAGCTTTTTAGCCATCTTACCTACGGTTCACGACCGAGGTAGCTCTTTAGCCATCTTACCTACGGTTCACGACCGAGGTAGCTCTTTAGCCATCTTACCTACGGTTCACGACCGAGGTAGCTCTTTAGCCATTTTACCTACGGTTCACGACCGAGGTAGCTTTTTAGCCATCTTACCTACGGTCCACGACCGAGGTTGCTTTTGAGCCATTCTTACCCATAGTCAACGTACGCTAGATTCCGGGAAAAGAACATTCATCGACGGCCATTCCGAAGATGACGATGGAAGGAATCAGAGGACGACATCGGAACGCGCAGCGCAAAGGTCAGGTATGCTCCCTCCTACTTTTTACGTGTCTTTTACTTTTATATGTTTTACATTACATGTGTTATGTTAGCAAAAAACGTTTTCGAAACACACACATCACTGTCAAAATAGAAAAGTAGGGGCAACTGTAGACACCGAGTCGAAGGACCTGTGACGAAAACCTGAAAACAAGACGGTTGAAGCGATTGATTCCGGAAGTTTTGGAAAAATATATAAAGAATAATAAGCGAAGAAAAATCGGTGGCACGGGACGTGCGCTCGGCGTCCGTCGGACGCACCGCGAGTGGCACGCTCTCGACGTCCGAGCAATGCCCGGGTCCGGTGGCACGGTGCGCGCTCTCGTGGGCCGCTGAGCGCACGCGCCCAGTAGCGCGAAGCGCGCGTTCGGCGGTCGCGACGTGTGAGCGTCCGACGGCGCGGAACGTGCGCTCGACGGCCGCGGGGTGCGCACGCCCGACGGCGCGAGGCACGCCCCGAGGGTCGTCGGGCGGGTGCCCAACCACGTCGGGCGAACGCCCAACGACCGTTGGGCGAAAGCCCGACGAAGGTTGGGCGCTCGCCCAACGCCGTTGGGCGATCGCCCAACGATTGTTGGGCGATCGCCCAACGATTGTTGGGCGGCCGCCCAACAAGGTTGGGCGGTAGCCCAACACAAGGTTGGGCGGCCGCCCAACCCCAATGGGCGACGCCCAATTTCCTTTGGGCGTCGCCCATTGGTCCGGGGACCCGTTTGCCTATAAAAGGCACAGATCCCCATGCAAGAGGGGGGAGGATTTTTTGGAGAGACCTTTCTCACTCTAAACATTTTTAGAGAGAGAGAGAATTTTTTTTGAGAAAAATATTTTTTTTCTCAAAAATTCCAAATTTCCTAAAGTTCAATTTTTACTAAATTTTCATTAAAAACGGTAGATCGTGGTTCGTGGAATCAATCGGCTTGGACTGTCAGATACCGAATTTAAGGTATTATCCGAGGACTATACTCTATTTTATTTTATTTTATTTATCTTCTTCTCCTATTTATTTTTATGTTATAGTTTTTATTTATTTAGTTATTTATTTATGTTGTCACATTTTATTTAATTAGCGTATTTATTTAATTTTCATCTCGTGTTGAATAAAATTTGGTTTTGTTTTAAAATAAAAAACCTCGTTTTGATATCCCAATACGAACCGTGATCCGATAAAAAGGTAGTTCGGGTATCGAAAACGTTGTAATTATAAGTTTTTAATTTAAAAGAAATTTCTAAATAATGTTTTGAAATAAAAAAACGTCGTTTAGGAACTTCCGTTTTCGACTATGATCCATCTTTGGTAGTTCGGAAATCCAAAACGATTGAATTAGATTTAATTTAAAGCTTTTGAATAAATCTGGAAACATTTAGGAGTGCTGCTGTAATTTACCGATTCTGTCACTAAATGCTGTTTACCGACGGAATTTCCGTCGGTAAATCTGCCAAAACGTAAAAAATGTCATTTCAGTCCCTTTTTCCTAACTTTTAAGCTTTTAATCTTTAATATATATATGTATAATTATGTAATATATGTTTTTCAAATTATTTTGGACCTTTAGCATATATAATTATTTGATAATATTTGTATACCATTTTTTATACTATTTTCTAAATATAAGTATAATTATGTATATGTATTTCCTTTTTATTTAGGCTATGTTTTAAATGATAGTTATTTGATATTTTAAGAAATAATTGATAGATATTAGTATATGTTATTTTTGGTATTTAAAACTATATTAGTTATGTATATATATATAGTGTTGAGATGTTTGGGTTATTTTGTTGATTACTGAATGAAATTATTTTTGGGTAAATGTTATTTTCTTATTCATAAGATTTACTTATTATTTTCACATTTTTTTTTGTATAAATGTGTTGTACCTATTATTTTCATATACATATAGTTTCTTTTGTGTTAACTCTTATTTTCATATTTTTTTTTTTATTTAAATGTATATATATATATGTCTAAATTATTTTCTTTATTCTTTTGGCCCATTCATGGGTCAATGTTCCAAATGAGTATTATTTGAGTGTGAATATTAGTTTAAATGGGTTTATTAATGTAATTATAATAGGTAGAGAGTCCATTAAATAAATGGGGAAAATAAATCACAAAAAAGAGAGTTTTTCAACTTAATCATTTAAACTAATGAATTTTTAGAGATTCCTAATGTAAATAAATAGAGTTGTTTTTTTGCAATAGTTCAAATCGTTTTCAAAACGCCATGTTTTAAAACCTTAATCCATTCCAAAGGCGGATTAAGCGAACATTGTAATTAAAATCATTTTCTTTTCGAATAATAGAATTTTTGAATCATTTTCTTAAAGGATTTGTACAAAATAAAATTGACTTGTATGTTTAACCACGTTTTCTCATTAAAAGGTTTTTATCTCAAACGTTTTCAAATACTCGAGTCGTTCCAACGGCGATTCGGGTAAACATCATCAAACGGGGTTTTAAAACGCACCTAAATCGTTCCAATGGCGATTACGGTGCGAACCATGTAAATAAACTCGTTTTGGGGGAATAAGTTAGTGTAGAATAAACACACAACATGACCTTTAAATGCGGTTGTAAATAAATCACTTCTTTCTCCCCCCTCTCTGTGTATGTATAACGTAAATGGGTGATTCTTTACTAATATGGCTTTTCAATAATATATGCTCAAAACGGTTTCTAAAAAGAGAAAGAAAAGGGTTTCAAATGAATTTTAAACTTAAAGAAGTATACGATTAGTCCGTTATCGCCTAACATGCTGAGTAGGAGGCCGGTGGTTCATAACCGGGCGATGTCGGGGTGCCTAGTAGCCTTTCTCCGGAAAGGAGCTAGCCTTCTCGGCTCGTACCTAAGTTTCCCGAACCCACACCGGTCTCCCGCAAGGGATCGGTGTTCATTTTCCCATTCGTGGCTGGCGACTCTTCCATATCTCCGAGCTCCGGTCCTACCGAGCAGCTTGATTCCACGATTGGTTGCTTTCGGCGCCAATCACCGCTTACGTCGCCATGAGGTTGTCCACTCCCCGGTCCGCCCGGGAGATTAGGCCGCGGCACCTCGTCTAACAATACCCCCAACATTAGACCGATTTTACTCTTAACATTGACAAGTATGGTCAATTCGAGAAATAATTTATCAAACTGTCTTTTTGGTCATTGATATTGTCATCTACACTTTTTTTGATTAAAGATTGGTTAGCAAGGAAGGGTAAGCGGCGGACCATATATTGTCATCTACACTTACATGTGCACGATTTTATCATCGTTAGTAACAGATCACAAACATATGATTAGACGTGAGTTTGTTTTAAGAAAATAAAAAAAAAATTATCTTTTGTACGAGTTGGACAAAAAAAATTCCAATATTTAATCGAATTTATAAATATTAATTTTCAATTTTATTATTAAATCACAAAAAATATGAAATCTCTTTTTTTTAGAACCATTGATATGTGCAATTGGTGTATAATAAGAAATAAAATATCTATGTTTTCTAATAATATTTGAAATCGACCCAACTTGCCAATATTAGGGGTAAAATTGCTCTTAGAGCATCTCCAAGAGACTCTTAGTGAGCTTTCTAAAAATAATATAAAAAATTGACTCTTAGTGATTTAGGAGTGGCTAAGATATATCATCTCCAACAATACTCCCTATATTCACTCCTTATTTATTTTTTTATTATTAAGATTATTCTTTATTGTTACATTACCAATAGTGTGAGGAGAGAGACACATCAATAATAAATTATTAATAAAAAATGAAGTTAGGAGGCACTAAGAGGTGGAGAGAGGCTCTATATTAATAGAGAGGATGGAGAGGCTCTTAGTGAATTGAGGAGCCACTAAGAGGCTGTTGGAGATGAATTTTCATTCTCCCTCCTCAAATTTTAACTTAAGAGCCAATTTAAGAGGCTGTTGGAGATGCTCTTAACTGTCAGTATTATGGGTAAAATTGCACCATTTTAGACATTAAGAGTAAAATTATTCCTAGTTGTAAACGTTATGAGCATTTTTTCACATTTTTCATTTTATAATTTCATCATTGATTAATTTAAAACATGTCCATTTTAGAGATTTTAAATTTGAACAGCAACAGTTCAATATAATTTTACCAAACACTAGTAATTAAACTGCTAATAACAAACAGCTAATAGCAACAGTCAACAGCTTACTGCAACTGCAAACAGCTAACAGCAACCGCAACCGCAACAGCTATTAGCTAACAGCTGAACCAAACAGAACCTAAATGGATTAATTTTGTTGGAAAAAATGTATTTAAATAACAATTTTGGATTTCTATGTTTCGTTAACTTGAGGTTTAAAAGGTAAAATGAATAAAAAAATTGATACTTAAAGTAAACCGCTTTAAATGATTTTAAAAATGATAAAAAGAACCAAAACTACTCATTCGAACCCCAACAAAGCTCCAACTCTTCACAATCTATTTCTTATCAATTAATGATGATATTTGATTTTGGATATTTATGGCAATATGTTATAATTTTTTTTCCTAAAAATATGTATTATGATTATTTAAATAATTATTATATTTTTTAATTTCATTTAGTATTATTTACTTGTTATATTTATTATTTTTACTTCACATTTTATATTTTATTTTATTTTCATTTTGTCTTTCGTTTCATTTTTGTTTAACTACTTTTATAAGTACTTCGCTTCAATTATATATAAGATTGAAAGCTTATTCTAAACTAGTCGAAGACTCGCGCCTCACGTGGGATATATAATATTGTTTAAAATATTTTTTGATTGATAGTTTAGAATATTATAATTCTATTTTTTTTTAAATTTTTTTAACGATAATATTTAGATGATTGTTTGTTTTTAATTTTTTTTTGGTAAGAAAGGAAAGGAAAAAAACAAAACCAACAAAAAACCTACACCGGGATCAGTCTAGGAAGGCTGACTCCAATCCCATCCTCTAGGAGAGAAGGCAAAAGAAAAGAAGGAGGAACAGATAGGGTAGAAACACCTAACATTCTCCCATGCCCAGCAGCTGCTAAGCGATCCGCCACGCGGTTTTGCTCCCTAAAAATATGGGATTGTTTGTTTTTAATAAGTTGTAAATTAATGGCAATGGTAATTGTTTTGAGAAAAATATAAAAAAAGAAAAAACTTTATAATTTGAAAGGTTTATATCAGACAATTTCATGATTTAAAACTTTATGAAGAGATAATATGTATTTTGTTCAAAAAAAAAAAAAACAAAGATAGAAAGAAAATCAATTGTCACAATTAATATTTACGGATATTTTCGTCTTCACCTTATGTATTTTTAATTTTGATTTTTCGGTAAACTGGTTGGATAAATAAAATATCTACTTTATGAAAAACAATCAGAGAATCCTCCATTAACCAAAATGAACTTAAAAAGAAAAAAAGGCTATTAAAAAACTACACAAAACACTTTACTACTTTATTTAAAGGATAATTAATTTATTAGTCCCTATATTTTGACAAAACATACTATTTAGTCTCTGTATTTTCAAAAACACATAGTAAAGTCCCTAACCTTTTTTTTCGATGAACTGTTTAGTCCCTAACGTTTTTCTCGGTGAACTGTTTAGTCCCTGCCGTTAGACTCTCATGAAGATTCTGTTCGTTAATTTGGATTTGCGTTCTTCTTTTCCTTTATTTTCCTTTCCTTTAAACTCTACTGCATCTGAAATCAACTTTGAATGTTCTTCTTTTTGATTTTCTTCTTAATCGTTCAAATTCGTAGGCATTGGGTCTGTTCTTTTTCTTGTTCTCCATACAAATAGCTTCTTCTTCTAAATCGAATTTCCTCTTCTGAAATTTGAAGGTAAATAGTAAGGGGTAATTTAGTCATTTCGGAATTCATAAACGGTAAAAAATCTAACAAAAAGATGGAAGGACTAAACAGTTCACTGAGAAAAAGGTTAGGAACCTTACCATGTGTTTTTGAAAATACATAGACTAAACAGTGTGTTTTGTTGAAATATAAAGACTAATAAATTAATTACCCTTATTTAAAATACCTTATTGGGTTGTTAAAAAAAGAAAAAACCTTATTTGAAAAGATGGAAACTTTATAATCATTCTTCAATCTATTGTATAGACACCCATGAGCCATGTTATATTCGTCGCCCTCAGAATTTAGGGATCTGATTGATGATTTTTAGCTAGTTTAGAGACTTGATTGATGATTTTGATAGTTTAGGGTCTTAATTGACTTTGAAATCTTAGTCTAGAGACCCAAATAGGTGTTATGCCATTAACTAATACACTAACGAGGCGTTTGGTATTCTATTGGGATAGAGATAGAGATAAAGGTTGGGATAGGGGCACTACAAGAAAAACGTCTTTTTATGGGGAAATTATTTGCCACAAAAGGCTAGAAATTCGCCACTAATGCCTTTTGTGGTGGAAAAATTTTTAGCCACTAGGAACGCGACACTAAAACATTTAGTGGCCAAGAAAATTGATTGCCACAATTTAATATTATATAGTGAGGAAATATTTAACGCCACCGACGATAGTTTGTAGTGGCATCATTTTTCCGTCACTATACAAGTTATTTTGTTGCGAAAAATATCGCCACAAATATAGAAGTATTGTGGCAACCTCCCGCCTCAAAAGCATGTTGGTTGTGGCGTAATTGTTCACCACAAAAGCATGTAGTTTTGTGGCATTATTTTACACCACAAAAACATGTATTTTGTGGCGTAATTTTACGCCACAAAAGCATGTATTTTGTGACGCAATAGTATGCTACAAAAGCATATATTTTGTGGCATAATTGTACTCCATAAAAGTATGCATTTTGTGGCACAGTAGTACGCCACAAAAGCATATATTTTGTGGCGCAAAAGAACATCACAAAAACATACATTTTGTGGCAAATTTGCACACTTCAAAACATCACAAAAACATATATTTTGTGTCAAATTTGCACACTTCAAAGCATATATTTTGTGGCATGCAGTGTTGCCACAAAAGTATGTAATTTTGTGGCAGAAAACAATTACACCACATTAGAGTACGTTTTGTGGCAAATTATTTGTCATTGTATTTGTTTTCAATTTTTTTTAAAAAAATACACAATTTAGTGAAAAATGAAATTATAAGTAATTATTGTTATAGAAATTAAGCTATAAGATTAAATATAACTTCGGAAAAATACATAACAAGAAATAAGTTATAAAATTAAATATAACTTTGAAATTAAACTATAATGTTATTAGTTATAATTTATATCAATTACAAACAAGCTACATAATGAGAAATTGTGTCGTCCAAAATATTGAGATACTAACTAAACTAAAATAGTATATTATAATTAACATGCAAAATTCAATTCCTCAAAACTTGGTCTTGTTTAGATAACCTGAAAAAATAATAAAATAATTAAAAATTGAAGAATAAAATTGTTAAATGGAATGTAAAAGTTTATGGTTTATAATAAGAAATAGTATATTACCTTAGTAATAATCAAAATAGCTAGCTTCCTTGTCAAGAGTTGTCTATATCCTGAACTTGTATAGGCAGACTCCTTTAGAGGAATTGACAAAAGATCCCTAGAATGTACAAGTGAAATAATACACTTAATCACATATATTTAAATACTAATATTATTAGAAGCAATAGCACACCACTTTGGGTAATGTAAGTTATGCAATTATCATCAAACAAAACAAAAGATTTAGAACATTACTACAACAAATTGTATTCTTCTTATTGTGTACTAAATTTTGAGAAGATTCTCAAGAAAATATCCATAAAGGAACTTTAACAAATACTTGTTTGAGAAATCCTGCACCAAATGCTCTTATAATCTTCAAAGGCCCTTTAACTCTATAATGAACAATACATTGACTGTCATCTAGGTGTTCATTCTTGATTGTTAAAACTTCCTGCATGAGGTGAACATATACTTAAATTACTCAGCAAGCACAAACTTAGTAGAACAGCTACAAAGTTGAATAAGAGTAAGAATTTCCACATAAAAATCCCAATATTTATGGGGATAAAATAGAAAAATTCAATTCAAGAACATATATGTGGCATTATCTATATAGACCAAAAACTGAAAAAAAGGTTTTAGAGAATCATAAGAACAAAAAGAAGAAAAAAAGAAAAAAAATTCAACAGAGCACAGAGTGAGTTTCAAAGGAATGCTTAGAAATATCTAAGTGCTTCCTCTTCATAGATGATCAAAGAAATTAAATTAACAAGTGACGGGGCTTTGCAAAAATGGGGTTAACAACATGCAATAATCATAAGGGGATGATAAAAAAAATAAAGTGAAATTGAGAGTGAGAAAGCAACAAAGAAAAGAAATTATATGTTATTCAATTCAATAATTACATGTACGAGGTAGCCATTTATTTTAGTGGGGGAAAATGTGATTTTTTCATTTTAACTAAAAATCATTGGCTTAAAACGGGAAAAGAAATTAGTTTCTGATATGAATACTTGAAGACCTAGAGAAAGTTTAGAACATTACTTTAAAGTTTAGAACTAGAGATAATTTGCAAAGCTAGCCACCAGTTTTATAATTCAGAAGAGAACTCCCTTAATAATGTTTGAAATTGGCTCAGATTACCAATTTTAAACCCCTCAATTGTACCATTTGTTGTGTTAACAATTAATATTACTCTTGATAGTGGTATTTTTGTACGTTATTCCAATTTTATATGCTAATTAACGACTAAACTAGGTTTGAAAAAATAGAGAATTTTATTGCTAAAATACAGAAGGGCAAAACAAAATGTACAGGGGGATGAAGAGCACAAAAATGAAAGGCAGGACAAGGAAATATATTATAGATATGGATAGAGGAGATTGGGTGGATACAAATTTTAACACTATACCTTTTACTAATCACAACAGAAATCAACCACAATTGTTACTCGATACATAAATGATAGTTCTTTTATAGGTTGGAGAAATTGAACAAATAAATTTTTGAAGGAAAACAAAAAGAAAAGAAACAAACCAAAGACAATAGAAACAAATAACAAAGCAACTTACATATAAAGGTCCAAGGTCCCATCTTATGTGCAACAGGTGCCAAAATGAACCACATAATAATAACAATCCATGCCTTTAGACTGAAAGAGAAAAGTGCCACCAAAAGGAAATCTACATTGAATTAAAAGGATTAATTGATAAGCAGATCGTAGTTTTAGAATGCCACAACATATCCACTAAACGCTTACCATGAAGTTTCAATTTATCATGCAGGAAAAAGTAAAATCTCCTCTTCCACCTACTTGTTGACTGTGGCAGTTGAAACTTTTGAGACTCAAAAACAAAATTGCCTGAGAAGAAATATTCAATATCTATAACACATTTAAAACAAACTGCAGATTATTTATTCAAATCCATCCCGCAGATGTTTAGCTGGTGGCTTTGGTTTGACAACAACAAGGAACACATCTAGAAACTAGAGAAAGTATAAGAACTTAGGCAGTGAAATGATTGAAGTTGCTAAACAAAACTAGAGAAAACTTAGGCTAACATGGACACTAATTTGTGCAGAAGGTTATTCTAATGAACAAATGAAAATACAATGGAATACATACAAATCAAACAAATGTTGACAATGGAAGCATCCATTATATTCAAGCATACTCAATATAAAAGGGACTTCAAGGAATTTCTACTCCTGCCTCTGATCTCACGAATATCATGCCTGTAATAGGAAATGATTATGCCATTTCAATTAATACAAGCAATCAAATGGAGTGATTTTCAATTAATTGAAACATCAACAAAAATGCAGGAAAGAATTGGAGTGTCAAATCTCAGTCACACATTACAATCGGACTTGTCCAATGGCACTTCCTAAAGTAGGACAAGCTTGGTAAGAAGCTCCCAAGTCATGGCTCGTACTTGTCCAACCAGTTTTAGTATCTTAACCCACCTGACATGTGCTAACTTGTCCAATGGCACTTCCTAAAGTAGGTCTATAGTTTTTTTGGGGAAGTATCAATTTAAGCTCCACGTACAAAATAATACCAATATAGGCTTAAGGTTTGAAAAAGGGTACCAATTTAGGTCTCAATAACGGAATGAGACACACGTCAAACGTTAAGCCTATATTGGTGCTATTTTGTACGTGGAGCCTAAATTATACTTCCCCAAAAGCTATAGGTCTATTTTGGTACTTATCCCAATTTTTTTTCTTTCCACGAGTTCTCGCTCTTGAATTGAGAAGAATTACCCAACATTGATTAAAATTTACAAAATAAATAGTGTTAAAAGCATCAAAGAACCCCAAATCAGTTCCAATCAACATATATAATTAATGTTATAAGGAATGCAGTTAACAAATACATGAGAACTGATTAACCTAAATGATTGGGTACTCACATAATTAAAAGAGATATCCTCAGCATTTCAAGTTATTACCTTAAAATGACAAAAGTTTCAATCAGAGTAATTCAAAGTTAAAGATTAATAAAATGCAGATAAAATGCAGCCCATCAGATAAGGAACCCAAATAAACAAAGAGCACAAAACTTCAATAAATAAATAGCACAGAACTTCAATAAACAAAGAGTACACAAATTCAGATCTAAATATAAATCAACTTTTACCTAATTAGTTCAATAAACCTTAAGAGACCAATCAACTATTACCCAACGATCCTGTAGACAAGATTGGATTCCTCCCCAACTCCTTCAAAGACCAATTTAGTTGGAGCTGAAGTTATTGGTGGCTACTTTAAGGTTGGAGACATGATTTCAGAGAAAGAAAACCAGTAGACAAGTCGAGCAAACATAAGGTGAACGATGATTTGGGGATGATATTTTTTTTTAGATGGTCTTTTTCTGGGTAGGTCTCAGGTGGAAACAATTAGTCAAAGAAAGAAGGATGCAGGATCATAAAGATAGGTCTTTGGAGAAAGAAGCAACCAGAATCGGAAAGGTCGTAGGATGGGAAAGATAGGATTTCAGATGTTTAGGGTTCTCTTTCTTGTTATGCTATATTGGGTTTGTTAAATATTAAGTAATATATTTCTTTTATTTCAATTAAAAAAGTTTCATATTTATATTTAGTCTAGCGCCAATTTTTGGCGGTACTTTTTTCATTTTGTTGAAATTTCTAAATTTATACTAATTTTGTGGGGGCAAGATCAATTTGCCATAAAATGTATCTTATTTTATGGCAAAAATCAAAATTCCCCACAATATTTATAAGTGGCAATTTTCTAAATCAGCTATTAATTACATTACTATATGTGGCAAATAACGAATTAGCCACTAAAAAAGATCAATTGTGGCAAACTATGTGTCCGCCACAAATTGTTTGTATTTAGTGGCAAATTTATTTTTTCCACAAAACTATTGCCACTAAAAATCTCATTTGTTGTAGTGGGGTAATGATAAATGATTGGGATAAGGATAAAAATATGATAGTCGAGAATTATTATTCAATGTTTGGTACATGAGATAAGGATAGGGATAAAATAATACATTTTACTATTTTAACCCTATTTAAACTACATAACATTAATTTGAGGGATAAGATAGACTTTTCCATCCTATTAAAATCGCAGGAGCTTATCCCACCTCCTTATACCACCCCCCTCCTCGGTATAGGATTTGAGGGATAAGAAGCTTATCCCTCATCCGTCTCACTCTTCTATCTCCCAAACAAACACGGGATAACTTATCTCGTGTTTTTTTATCCCTATCTCACCTCCTATATCCCTTCTAACAAACACCCCATAAAGGAAAAAAACAAACCAATCTTTTGTGAACCAAAAACTTAGAAGTTCTCTAATGCAGAATGAAAAAAGATAAATTATAATAATAATGAAACATTAAAATAGAATAAAGACGAACTACATGGAATTTCAAGAACGGTTTCAAGAATGAGTTTGGTGTTTCCTTAGATAACAATATGGTTATAACTAGGGATGACAACGGGTAGTGTACCCGCGGGTACCCGACACTATCCGATCTTAATGGGACTACCCGTACCCTGTATAAAAGGGTATGGGACGGGTATGGGATCAAAACCATTACCCGTTAAGGTAATGGGACGGGTATGGAAATACCCCCTAGGGTACCCGGTACCCGTTACCCGTCATAAAAAAAATTATATTAATAAATATCATTGTTTTTTAGATATAAGACATGAAATGTAAACCCCAACCATTTATTTTTCAACAATTGAGTGATACCACTAAGCTACTTTTATTCTTATTAATTAAGGTTCAATTTATTCAATTTTTAGATTGATGATTTATTAAATTTATAGTTTGTTAAATTTGTAATATTTTATTTATTTATTGATTCTTAACGGGTAAGGGTACCCGCGAATTAAACATAAAGGGTATGGGATGCAAAAAGTATACCCGTTAGGGTAATAGGACAGGTACGGGTAATTAAAAAATAAAAGGGTAAGAGTTTGAGAATGACATTACCCACGGGTACCCTACCCGTTACCATCCCTAGTTATAACAAGTTCATTTGCCCAACTGCTTTACCCTCTTATCTCCTCCTCTGAAAAAAAATGCAAATTCTTATTTTTCTATCAAATAACACCGAAGTTAAAATCTACTTAAAATCATTTATTTATTTTACGTTGTATTTGTTTTAAAAATAATAGAGTTAAGGTGTAAAAATACCCCTAATATTTTGGGCCATGAGCAATTTTACCCTTAATGTCTAAAATGATATAATTTTACCCCTAACGTTGGAAGCCAAGAGCAATTTTACCCCTAACGTTAATAAATTGGGTTAATTTGAGAAAAATTCATCAAACTGTCTTTTCGGTCATGAATCTTGTCATCTACACTTCATACGTGTGTCATTTTATCAGTAACAAATCATAAACATACGTTGGGATGTGAAAAAAAAATAATAAAAAAAATATACTGTCTTTTTGTACGAATTAGACAAAATAAAATAAAAAAATTCACCAAATTTATAAATATTAATCTCAAATTCTATTATTAAATTATAAAAAATATGAAATCTTTTTTTCAGAACGAATTGTTATGCAATTGGTGCTGAATAAGGAACAAAAATATATGTGTTTTATAATAGTGTCTGAAATTGACCCAATTTATTAACGTTAGGGGTAAAATTGCTCTTGACTTCCAACGTTAGGGGAAAATTGCAGCATTTTAGACATTAGGGGTAAAATTGCTCCTGGTCCAAAACGTTAGGGGTATTTTTACACCTTAATCCAAAATAAATTGCAGCATTTTAGACATTAGGGGTAAAATTGCTCCTGGTCCAAAACGTTAGGGGTATTTTTACACCTTAATCCAAAATAATATATAGCATATAGATTAATGTAACAAGATAAAATTGTTCATCTATAATTTTATAAGTTCCACTATTTTAGTTATCAAACAAATTCATTACATTTAATTTTTTATTTTCTTTAAAAATCGAAACAATTTTATTATTTATTCCCTCCGGTCTGAATTAAATGTTTTATTAGGTACTCCCTCTAGTCTCAAATTTTTTGGATATTGCTAAATACCGCACCTAAATTCCGGTTCACCGCACTGTTTTGACCATTTTACCCTTGTCATTTTTTTTCCCAAAACCTTCAAAACTCTCTCTATTTTTCTCTCCCGAGCACAAATCCCGGATTTGACAAAAATGGATCAAAGCATTCCCGAAGACAATGAGTTCGAACACGAGGTAAGATTACGGTTATTAAAAACGTTATTTAGGTTTTTTTTATTATTTTGGTTTTGCCCTGGGCGGGTGGCGATTACCACCCGTTCCTTAGGCCGAACGGATGAACTACCCGTTCGGCCTAAGGAACGGGTGGTAATCGCCACCCGCTCCACCCATGGAACGGGTGGTACGCGCCACCCGCTCCACCATTGGAACGGGCAGTACGCGCTGCCCGTTTCCACCTATGGTGAAACAGGCAGCCTGCCCGTTCAGGACAAAATGGGTAGAAATTGCCCCGAATTAATTTCGAACGGGAGAAATAGCCCCGAAGTATTTTTTTTTTGTAATTTTAATGTCAATTTTTCGTATATTCAGGTACCGATAGAAGATTGGAACCCCGATAACATTGATTATAGTTCGCGTTTCATAACGGATACCGTTTTCCCCTCCGGTCAGGATGCTATTGATTGGGCAAAAAAGATAGCTATTCAGAATGGGTTTGAGATTGTAATATCTTCGCACAAAAATGGGGGAAAACAGAAGTTGTTGCGCTGTTCACGGGGTGAACGATATAGAGGTGTTGTGAAAAATGATAAAGATCCTGCGATTTTGGAATTTGCATTTATGGTTGTATCATTTCACTAACTAATAATAATTTTGTCTTCGTATCATGTACATGCTTGAACAGTCCCGGCTTCGTCAAGCAGTCACTTTCGCCGGACGCCCATTAAGCCAACTTGTATTCAAAGTCTCTCATTATTGTCTGCAGTTGTTGAATCAAGAGTTAGAGCGCATGAGAGGGTTGAGCCATGAAGTGTACGTGCGTTGCGGTTGTGTATTATGGTTCTGAATTCGTACATTCCGATAAAATAGTTGGCATAATTAAACCATACGTCGAATCATACTACGACGTTGTAGGTGATGGAAATTGTGGTTTCCGTACGGTAGCAACTTACATTTTTGGTGACGAAGAAGCGTGGCAGACAGTTAGGCATCACATTCGAAATGAAGTAATTGCTAACCGTTGTCTGTATCAAAGAGTGTTTGTTGATACTATTGATGCAGCTCTTCGTAGAGTAAGTTGGGACGGTGCAGGTTGTACGCCAGATTATTGGATGATCGTTTGGGATGACTTGTGACCGGTTGCTACAATGTACAATTCTGCTATCATGTTATTTGGCTTCTCAGGTGGGGACACATTAGCATTGTGTGGTACTATCTTACCATTGTATGCCGCATCCACTGCTACAAGACCATCACGTGAGATTTGTATAGCTCATTTAGGGAATCACTGCCAGCACTACATACGTTTAAATTTATCACCTAACTTTCCGGTGCCCCCTATAGCACACTGGTGGTTTGTGCACCGAGGCCAAAGCGTTGTAGGATGGGAGCGCTTCTATCAGGATAGGGTGACACAGTGGACCAGATTGGCCCAACTTAGGGGATATTAGTATTTGATATTGTGTGTGGTTCTGTAATGTTATAGGTTGAATTCTGATTAATTATGTGTGGTTCTGTAATGTTACAGGTGAAATCTGATTAATTATGTATGGTTCTGTAATGTTATAGGTTGAATTCTGATTAATTATGTGTGGTTCTGTAATGTTACAGGTGAATTCTGATCAATTCTGATTAATATATTCGAACATGTGGTATTCCAACGGCTATATTCCAACGGCTATATTCTCCATCTATAAAATTAAACAATCTTTCTACTTCAGTTATCCACATTTACTCTTTAAATTCATTTCAACGAAAACTCTCAAACATAAATGGCTTCATCTGATTTTACCAATGAGTTCCCTAATTTTCCTCCCGAGAAAAGCATAGTATCAACTTTGAATAAGTTTGATTGCACGACGAAGATGCTTGATTACCAATACTACGCAATCCGTGTATATGGAGAGACATTTGTGAGTCCAACAATGTTCCATCCTGAAACTCCATTTATGTTTTGCTTCAAGCTTCCGTCTGCTGGTGAGTTTCCAATATACTCACTACACATGCTATGGTTCTTATGTTATATGTATTACATGCCTTTTGAATTTGCTCTAGAGGAATGGTTGAACACTTTGAATGAAGGAAATATTCCTAGTCATATTCAAACATTTCTGAAGTGGTTTATGCCTATTGATGACTGGAAAGCTATGTTCGCCAGACTATTGCATGATAATCAGAGGGGAATTATCCCTAAAAAAATTTCAACTCCATCATCTTTTTAAGATGGACAGAGTCTGAAATTTCTCATGAGGTTCATCGAACTTATCCTTACTCGATCGTGAAAAATTGGGATCGCTATAAATTAGAGGTTCGAGTACTACAGAGTATCAGCGCTTCAAAGAACGATTACCTGCCAGGACGAGCTTGGCCAAAAAATAGAAGAAATGCTCCATGGAACATTTTTCCTGTGGAATATGAGACGAATATTGCAGAGGAGAAAGAGATATACCTTGCAATACAGTCAGGTGTACCAGCGACATCTTCACCAAACATTGACGAGTACGAAGAAGATAGTGACTAATGTCTTTTTTTCTGTTTATGTCGTTGTAATGTATTTTTTCAGTTTATGTCGTTGTAATGTATTTTTCAGTTTATGTCGTTGTAATGTATTTTTTCAGTTTATGCCGTTTATGTCATTCTAATGTATTCTTAAATTTGCAATAATAACAAAACGTACCACAAAAAAAACCAAATTCTGTCATAATAGTACTAAAATATCAATCCACCAAATTCAGTCATAATAGTACTAAAATACTTCAAAATACAGTCATAACTCACTTGGCCAAATGCCAAGCACCCATAATCTGCTCTAACGACTGCCTATATACAATCGCAGCATCCTCGTCCAGCTGACTCATGTGATCCAACACAGTTTCACCCCAGCCAGATAATCGACTAACCCACTGTAAAAAGTAAGGAACAAAAAACAAGGTTAATATCACTTCACATTTCAGTAAATATCATTTCACATTACTAGACCAGTAAAGAAAAACAAAAAATAACTTACAATCTCACTGTTCGAGCGAGTATAAACAGTCGGTCCGGGTGCAATAATCTCCGGAAGTAGACGAGGGTGTGAGTGACGGGTGTACCAATGCATGTACTGATCCTCACAATCTGATGGAGTATGTGCTGGAGTGAATACAGACAGTATAAGGACGGACGACTGGGGAAAAGAGTCCTAAATACCCTGCACCATCACAGCTGGCACCTCTACACGATACTTCAAACTGGTCCACGGGCGAACAGCCTTAGAAGGCTGCAATATCGGTCTAGGAATGGTCTGCACATGTCCAAGCTGTCGAAGGCATCGCCCCGGCATGTACGGCTCGATCACATCCCGATACCATATCCATCCAGAATATAGAGTCATCGGGGTCTCAGTAATGGCATCAGGGCCATACGGCATCCACATGACCTACAGATGTATAAAATTACATTAACACATACAAGTAATATAAATTTGTTTTAATTGAACAGTATTTATAATTATATAGCAAGTATACCTCATCTGCTGTCAACACATCAAACCGGGCACGAAATGCTCTCAGCCGCTCATCGCTCTTCTCCATCGATATAGATGGCCACAACGAAGCCCTAGGAAGATCCGGGTCAACTGTAACTGCCTCTCGATGTGGCCTGAAGCAAGGAAAATACTCGTAAATCCAGGACTGGAGCAATGTCATACAACCTGTCATCTGCCCGCAATCTCCTCTGGTAGCAATACCAAGATGACGGTATAGATATGCTAGTGCAGCTGATCCCCAAGAAAGTCCAACGGCTCCAGCCGCCGAGTCCTGCACCTCTAACAGACAAGAAGGTCGGATGCGGTCACCACTCTTATCTACGAACAAGGTGGAACCGAGCATCAGCCACGTCCAAGCTATAGCCTGGGTCTCAGGAATCCGATCACCTCCACAGTGCTCCATGACGGAAGCGGCTCGTATACCACCAGAAGCATAATGACGGGCATCTAACTGAACCCGAGTCATCCCAAACAAATCCATCACGCACTCCTTAAGCTCATCAATAGTCACATCAGCAGTCACCATGGCACCATCTACGGGGATGCGCAATATCTCCCACACATCATGCATCAAAATGGTCATCTCGCCAAATGGCATGTGAAATGATGACGTGTCTGGCTGCCACCGCTCTACAAATTCCGTGATCAGAGTAGCATCTATGTGACTGTGCATAATACCAGGTAAATGGAACATGCCAGATGACTCGATACGCGACTGCATCGTCCTGGAAGAACCATTGTACCATGATCTCAGCTTCGAGCAATACCCTGATCTGGTATGACACCTAAGGACGCCCCTATCCTGACCGGCCCAGATAGCACATGCAATATGTCCCAAAAAGCTCGGGATCACAGCACCATCAAATGGACCCCCGGGGACGGGGTCCTTCACAACCCAGTCATCCTCTACACTCCTCGATCGCTTGCTGCTACCTGAAATTACAGCAAACGGTTTACATTGAATTTTTGGTATATTTTTCAATAATCACGATTAACACAAATACAAATAAACACATTTTTAAATTTCTCTTACCAGAAGAAGATGCTGCGGTAGAAGAAAATCGTCCGTCTCGACCCCTCGTCACGACGCCACGATGTATGGGGATAGTATCAGAACTAGGACGATGCATAAAGGCATCCCCGTCCATGTCTATATCAGCCGCCTCATCCTGTCCCTCAGCACGCTCCGCCTGTGCAACATGTGCCCTCCGGGCGTCCGCCATGAACCGCTGCTGCTCCGCCCGGTCCTGCCGAGCAGATGCAGTAACAGGACGTGAAGACGTGCGTCTAGGGTCAGATCCCTCCTGATCCTGTAATATTATTTATTTAGTATATTCAATTTAACATAATTTTTTTTTATATATGTTCGGGTCTGCCTACGTCCGGTCCGTACAAATTTAAAAAAAAAAAATCAAAATTTGTCCCTTTTTGGCCTGGGCGGTGGCTTACACCACCTGTCCTATGGTCCAAACGGGTGCGACGCACCAGTCGGCCTTAGGGCCGACCAGTGCGCCGCAAACGTTTGGCCCTTAGGCCAAACGGGTGGCGCATGCGCTCCACCATAAGGTGGAGCGCACGTCTTGTACGCGTTCCACCTTAGGTGGAACGCGTACGACGAGCGATCCACCGCATGGTGGAGCGCATGCGCCGCGCGTTCCACCTTACGGTGGAGCGCGTGCGCCGTGCGATCCACCATACGGTGGATCGCTCGTCCCGCACGATCTCCACCTACGGTGGAACGCATAGTTCATGCGTTCCACCGTAGGTGGAGATCGTGCGGGTCGCCCGCCTAGCTGAAATTCTGGGATTTTAATCCCGATTTTCAGCCCTCATTACTCACGAATTCGTTAAATTTTTTTACGGAAATACTTACCGTAATACCCATGTATCCTTTGCCGATGCCTACTTTTTGTGCCATCTCGTTTTAGGTCGGTTTTTTGAGAATGGAAAAGAAGTAGAGAGGATTTGGAATTTTCAAAAGTTTTGTTTGAAATAATGAGAAGGGCAAAAGGGTCAATACAGTGCGGTGAACCGGAATTTAAGGCCGGTATATAGTCGCCCACAATTTTTATTATCAAGTATTAACTTCCCCCCACCCTAATTATCATAATTACTTATGACCAAATACTACTTAAAAATGTTATAAATTGATATTAGACTATATAAATTGGTCCATGTGCTGCCATCATAAAATACCGACCACCTCCGAAGACTCAGTCACACAAGCGTGATTTAGAAAATGAATATTGACCCAGTCAAGATCAACACGTTGTAGCACAATCACATCCAATCCCGTTAATCATGAACCTAGTGGGTTTGAAGAACATCAAATCCTGAATACACGTTCGTCTATCAACATGTGACAAGTATCCCATTAGGCTCCAAGATCTACAACTACCTTAATCTGTTCAGATCATACTATAAATAGAGTAGAACACCCTTAAATGTACATATTCATCCATTCATTATGCTTACAGTTTCCAACTTTGATCTACTATAATATTCATCCGTATGCTATCCTTAAACTAGACATTAAGTGAATTAGCCGGATTTCGGTCCTTTTTTGATCTTGTTTCTATCTTAAGTTTTGATCTTGTTTATTCTTAAGTTATTTAATAAAAGTGGTGACAAGTTGCTAAAATGTAAGAACAAATTTGTTGAAATTGTGAGAGTGATGGACCATCAAAAAAGTGGGAATAAATATGGAAATGGAAAAAAAGAAAAATAAAATCAGAAAAACTAAAAAAAGAAATAAATTAGAACCAAAAATAGGAGAATGTGATTGATTCGGTGAGAGGTTCTATTCTGTGTGGCAGATGCAGAGGATAATGCTGTTAGCCTTTTTTCTTTTTCTTGGTATCATATCTTATCTACCTTATTTTTATTTATTTTATTCAACAACAAACTGTACTTCTCATAAATTAATGAATTTAACCATTTAATTCACTTAGGCAAGGTAAAACTGTAATTAACTCTTAAAATTTGGGCATGTTAACATTACCCCTTGAATAAACATTAAACCGGTTTTCAACTAACTATCCGTTTGTTCCTATGTCCTCTAATTCTAAATATGTGATAAAAAATATTTCGTAAAATTTCGAATAACTGCTTTTAACAGAATATAAACTAATAACGTTATTTATCAGCAATAATAAATAGTTAAGGAAGCATAAATAAGTAAACTAAATGAGTTCTAAATGTTCGTTTGTTTTCATTTTTTATAATTAATTTTTCCTTTTTAATTCTAAATATGAGATAAAAAAATTTTGATAAAATTTCAAAATAATTGTTTGGTTTTAACCATACGCAACCCTCTGAACTTTTCAATTTTGGTCATTTTGGCTCCTGAACTTACGGGGCGATCTATTTGCCCCTCAACTATTTAAAAGTGGTATTAACAACCCTCCATTTTCATTATAACGGAAACAAGATGAAGTTTCAACATTAGTACAAGTGTTCATGAAAATATTGGAACCAACATGCATATATGTAAACAATTTAGAAGGAGTTAGAGTTCTATGCAATTTTTACAAGAGAATTTGTGTACTGTCTATACTAACCTCATTTGCAACTTATTTTAGTAGTGCACAACCATTTTTATTATGATCTTGGTGCTTGCAATTAGAACACGTCATGATTGTTTCCGTTATAATGAAAAGATGAGGTTGTTAATACTACTTTTAAATTGTTAAATAGATCATTCCGTAAGTTTATGGGCAAAATAACCAAAAGTGACAAGTTCAGAGGACTGCGTAGGAGAAAAATTTACTAGTATCTATTACCTATAGAAAGCAAGTACTATATCTGTTTCATATTAAGGGCCCGTTTGTTTTATCTACTGTTTGATGTTTCTGTTTGTTGTTTGCTGTTACGATTTGCTGTTTGCTATTGTCGTTTGCTATTACGGTTTGCTGTTGGAAAAAGCTGTTTTTCCAAAAAGCAGAGAATCTCTGCTTTTGTAAAAGGCTGTTTTCAGGTGTGAAAGGCAAACAGGAGGTCACTAACCAAACACCTAATGCTGCTTTTCAGATTTAAAAGGCAAACGGGAGGTCACTAACTAAACACCTAAAACTCTACCTTTTGAAATGAAGCAAACAGGAGCATGAAAAGGAGCAACCAAACGGGCCCTAAATGTCTTTCTAGGGATTTTTTTTTGTTTCATATTACATGTCATTTTATATGATCAGTACACGTTAAGTTAATTTTCTCTGCTATAAAATGTGAATTTACGGAAATTAATTAGAATAATGGACTTATTATAGAATAAATTAATATTGGAATCAATAAATAAGAGATATCAATATATTTTTTCTAATATCTTTAATTTCTGTATACCTCTCTAAAAATAAATGTAATATGAAACGGACAACAAACATCAAACGGAACAATAAGGAATTATTAGTTTAACAATCAACAACCAGACCAATAAGGAATTGTTAGTTTAACAATCAACAACCGATGCAACCTTTTCACTCAATATTCTCATATATTTTTCAGTTAAATTGTCTATCAAATTAGGTCCTTTATGCGAGGATGACTATCATGAACAAACTATTTTAGTCCTAATTACGTTAGTTTTCTGTTATTTTAATTATTTTTTTAATAGTTTTATTTCAATTAAACACAATAAAATTAGTTTTTTTAAAAAAGACATATTAAAATTAAGATTTAAGCATCAGTTCGTTTCTATCTATGATTTATATAGTATTTGTTTTTAATTAGAATTTGTGGGGGTACGGTCCAACTTCTCAATATCAACGTCTTTTGGAAAGATTGACATGCATTGAAGTAGTTCCCTTTATAAGAGGGTGTTTGTTTCAGCTTTTCGGAGAAGCGTTTAGCGTTTCACTTCAAACCGCAGGAAATATAGTGTTTGGTTATGTTTATATAACCGCAGCGTTTAGCATTTTCTCTGGATACTGCAGCGTTTTGGAGCGTTTCACGAAAAGCTCCTATTTGGAGCTTTTCATAAACAACTGTTTGTAGTTATATGTTATTGACAAAATTATCCTTCTTATTTCCACAAAATATGTTTATTCTTTAACATTATTTATATTTCTACAACATAATTATCAGAAGAATAAGTTTTATTGCGTTCAATAAATTTTTTATTTATTATATAGATTATTTTTATTAATTTGTGTAACACATTTTTTATTTTATAATAGGATATGGTGCAAAAATACCTCTAACATTTGTAGCTATGAGGAATTTTACCCTTAACATCTAAAATGGTGCAATTATACTCCTAATGTTAGCAACCAAAAGCAATTTTATGGCATTTTTTCACATTTTCCCTTTTATAATTTCATCATTGATTAATTTAAAACATGTCCATTTTAGACATTTTAAATCCGAACAGCAATAGTTCAATATAATTTTACCAAACACTAGTAATTAAACAGCTAATAACAAACAGCTAACAGCTTACTGCAACTGCAAACAGCTAACGGCAACCGTAATAGCTATTAGCTAACAGCTGAACCAAACAGGCTCTTTGATGCCAAAATAAGTAGATTCAAACGTATAAAAGAAAAATTAATGATGAACTCATAATGAAGAGACGGAGAGTTACCCTTTTGTAGAGGTGGTATATTTTTGCTTCTCGATTTGGTGGTGAGATAAATGAGACGGTTGAAGTCTTGGACTTGCTTCCTTAATAAGCTTTCCTTTGGAATGAAATGGACATTGGGAGAACATGTCCAAAACAGATGCCCCTCCAATTGCTTGGCCTGAAGCATTTAATATGAGGGGACGAAACTGTTGTAGTCTTTTGTACTTTTCCCAAAAAATTGTCTTCAATGAAGGTGTTAAGGCACACCGTTTAGTGTGAGTGACATTTAGTTGACAGTCAAAGCTATCTAGACTTCAATTGAGTCACAAAGTATTTTCATTTTAGGTGGAACTCGGGTATAAAGAGAGAATAGACATTCACACTCCTCATTTTGTATAAAAAAACAAAAAGATATCCTCTGTGCTTAAGTCAACCTTCTTTCTTACTCCTTTTCGTACTTGCTTTGCCCTTTGTATGTGAATTTCTACATCTCGTTCTTCATAACCCCTAAAAATGCCTTCTATGTTCATTGATTGTGAAATGCTCAAAGTTTTCTCATCTTTGGAAATTTCTTGGATGAGCGACTTTAGCGTGAAAGGTAAAGATCTGCCTAATGACAAATCGTAGAAGCTTAGGGTTATGACTAGCTATAATCGGGTTTTCTTTTCCACCATGGCTCGATATACCAAGGAAATTTTCTATTCTAATAACTTTAAAGCTATCAACAAAGGACCCATCGACCTGTATCAAAAGGTTAAAGAAAAGTTATGGCATGAGGAGACTTCTTAGCGAGCCATTCCTCCACGATTCAACCACTATGATCTTCGTCCTCAATTTAGGAAGTGTTCTTTTATAGGTGAGGTTGCCAGAGTGCTTACTCCCGAGGACATGGCCTTGATAGCCATCATTTACTGGGTAGGAGGAGCCTACGCATTAGAAGCTCAAGGGAAAGAAGTTCCCGCCAATAGTAGAATGGAAGATAATGTCTTCGTGTTATATTAGGTTCACCTTGAATACGATTTCTAAGTTCCTTTGCTTCCCTTCTTTCAAGAGGGGCTGCTTGATTTTAACTTGCCTCGAGGATTCTTGGTCTGGATCGGGATCATGCAAGCAGAGTACTTGAGAACCGTGCATTTCCTCTTAAGAGGATGGAGTTTCTCAAGTATATTAGGGTTAAGATCAAAAAATATACTCCCGAGCAGGGGAGTGGGTGCCTTTGCTTTTGTTGCTTAAATCTTTCTTTAGCATTTCCATGATTCAAATGTTGTAGTTGCTTATTCTTTATACATAAAATGAGCAAGCAAGACAAGAAAGATTGGCGCATGGATTTTGACCTTACAGAGATAGACTTGACTCTACCCAATGAGGAAGATGGTGTGAGCACACAAGTTGTGCAAGAAGGATGAGGAACTTCATCGGCATTGTAGCTACAATAGCACTTATTAATATGCTAACATATCACTTTAAGTAAGTTTTGTGAATCAATTAATCACTTTAAGTCAGTAAATTATTTTTGAGTGAATTTAAAAAAATTAACGAGATATTGTATAAATTTAATGTACCAATGGATTTTTTTAGATAAGTGAAAGACACAATAAATAGTTATGATCTATTGGCCAAATATAAAGTCAACCAATAATTAAATACTGCTGAAAAATTAAAGTATGAGTACTTTAATAAAATTCCTAAAACAGACATATTAAATAATTTCTTCATCAATAAAAAGAAAAAATAAATTTAATTTAATTTGGTGAGTCCAAATAAAGCAGTAATTTTGAATTAATCTAAAATTCATTTTTCTTCCCAGATTTTCAACCAAACAAAAGAATTTAGGCTTAATGTATATTTACACCCTTAAACTTGACACGTTTTAACTACTGGCATCCTAAACTTTTAAAATAACCTATCACACATTTGTAGTTGGCTTTAAAAACCTATCACACGCCTATACTTGGCTCATTCGGACCTCCTACACACAAAATCATCGATTTGTCATCTTTGACAGTTGAAGTGACATTCATACTATAGGAAAAAGGAAAAACGCGTAAGTTCATTCTGTATGCCGTCTCATCTGTCAAAGATGAAAAATCGACGATTTTGTGTGTAGGAGGTCCAAATGAGCCAACTATAAGTGTGTGATAGGTTTTTAAACCCAACTATAAGTGTGTGATAGGTTATTTTAAAAGTTCAGGGTGCCAGTATGCAAAACGTGCTAAGTTTAAAGGTGTAAATATGCATTAAGGCAAAGAATTTAATTAATCTTGTATTGTATGCCATCACTTTCATATTTCTTGTTTTGTTTTCCTTGAAAAAATGGTCAAAGTTACCCTTCCGGACAAGGTACCTCTACTCTACCAAACTCATTGCTACTTTCTCAATTGTCTCTTTCAAACTGATATCAATCAATCTATACAATTTAAATATTAAATAACCATATGATATGATACGATACGATATTTCCAATCTTTTTCATTTTTGTTATTTAAATTTCTAATATTTCAATTTTTACATGTTAAATCATTAATAAATATGCAAATACAACTAGTTGAGTTTGGAAGCAATTATGAACGCTAAAAGTTCTTTCTAAAGTTTGAAATTTGATTTGAAAGGTCTGCATATTTCTATAGTTGAAGCTATTGTTAAGAGGAATGTTAATGTTACTTCTTTGTGTGCTTTATGTGGTGTAAAAGTTGAAAGTTTTCTGCATATAGTTTATGGATGTATATATTCTATTAGTGTTTGGCACGATGCAAGTTTGGGAGGGGTCTTGGATAAAAGATGCAATTAATTTTTTTGATTGGATGTGTCACCTTTTTTCTTCCTTAAGTTTTGATCAATCGTCCTTCAATGTACCTGATCTAAGCCCGTATAAACCAAATGGATCTCTTAAGTTTACTAAAGGCAAGTCGGTATCCAATTCTTTTGAAGAATGTGAGAATGATGAGGGTATCTCATTGAGAAGTCCAAATCAAGGATGAGGAATGACTCACACAGCGTGTCACATAAGCCAGATACACTGAAAGAAGGAGGTGATGGTTGAAGGACCACATGGACACATGTTGTGTGGCTGACCTACTGAAACTCCTGAAAATTTTGCACAAATTCACATGGTGTGTTGCTTTCTTAACACGTCGTATGACTTTATTTTAAGGGCCACTGAGGACATTGTTGATACCATGTTGAGCAACTCATTTTTGTTAGCCACATGACATGCCAGACAAACCACACAATGTATGGACTTCCTTCGCCACTAAGGAGACAAGCTTGCCTCAATCCTGTTTCAATCTATTTACTGTTTTACCACCCATTAATTGTTGTCTTGCCATTGGGGCCTAGTCACATTCTTTCTTCTATTTTACCTCTAATTTGCATATAGAGTTTGTAACATTAGCCATGATTTTAGGGTCTTTCATCATTTAATTAAGGAAAGTATTTAAACCCAAGTTTTGTAAGAATCAACAACTTTTATCACTCAGAACACAAAATTCCTTTTGGAAGAAGGTTTCTAACATATATATTGGAATTAACTCCTATTAGTTAAGCTAGTGAAGAACTTCTTTTATTGATTTAAGATCAAAATCAACTCTATTGCCACAAATGCTTATCAGCAACAAAAAAATCTGACTGTAAATGCTTGAATAATTTTGAAACGTGCAATTTAGACTTGCATTTCACTTGGCTGTTTTATCCTGGAGGCGACCAACTAATAGTCTACTTGCACAATCTCAAGGCAGTGCCGCAAACGTCTTAAAGAGTCTGATCTCATCTGTGATTCATCCTAGATTTTCTTTATTTCGATATTTTCGCTTTTTCATGTATTCGGTTTCAACATCATCATTTTATAAATGGTACAATCGAAAGTCTAATGTTGGCAAGTTGAGCAAGCTATCATTAACAATGCATTTTTCTCAATCATGAATCTCGTTGTTTCACGCTATTTATACGTCATATTATCACTTATCATTATGCACAAGTAGTATTGTGTAGGTCTTATCTTTTCTAGATTCTTATTACATACTAGACCAAAAAAAAAAAAAAAAAAATCTTAAATGTTTTATCAAGCTTAAAAAAGGTTGCAAATGGAACGAGGTGAGAATGAAAACTGTTTTCCCGTCCCTATTTGGAACATATGATCTTCTTCCCCATTTACAATCCTAAACTTAAAGATATTTTATGCTCCAACCTATTTTCAAATTCTAAAAAAATATAAAATTCTTACTTTCCGAATCAACTGATATTCAACTATTACATTTCAAATGACCATAATAATTTTATTTTATTTTAATGATGTTTACAATTAGTTTAACTTACAAATTGAAACTTTTTAATTATACAAATATTAGGATGAAACTGAACGAATAATAATATTAGTATTTTTTTATGATTATTTTTGTTACGTTTTCCATTATTTTTCTTAATTCAGACCTAGAATAGAATTTTATTTTTATTTTTTAATGAAAAGAATAGAAGTTATTGATTGGAAAAGAGAAGGTATATATATAAGCCCAAGATATAGAAATGTCCAATGTTTTAACATGTGTGCAAAGCACGTGGGCATATGGGTATATGAGCTTATACTCAGTCAAAGATCATGAGTATATATTTTCATTTGGTATTGGAACTCATAAGTTATGGTCTTTAAATTTTACTATTAAGAGCAATGTTATGAAAATCGGACTGGACCGATCGGTTCGACTGCGAACCAGTCAGGTTTGTGGTCTTGTTGATACTGGTTTTTAGTAGGTTTAATAAACCAGACTGAACTATTTGAATTGGTCGGATCAATTGTGAACCTGTCCAGTTGAACGGTATAGTCCGGTTAATCATTTATATATGTCTAATTAAAAAAAAATATATATGTTGAAAGTGAGATTCATACTTTGGCTATTAGATATCACTATATACATCTTACTACTGAGTTAGCTTTTAACTTGCGATTAATAACCACATTATATACTTATATATTATGCTAATACTTAAAATTTAAAATATTATTTAGTATTTATTTTTTTATATATATACTTTGATAAATATTATTAAATACTTAATTGATCTTTGCAATATAAACAAAGTTTACTTAATATTTGAATTTTAAATATACATAAAATAAAATTTAAAATTCTTAGTAAATTTTATAATTTAAACTAAATTAAAATATATATATTATTTATGAGGTCATCCGGCTCAACCAATTCAACCAATTGACTCCTGGTCCAGTTGTCAATCTAGTTTGATTTCCGATCTGATTTTTAAAACATTGATTAGGAGTATAATTCATCTAAAGTATTTTGATTATATATTTATATATATTTCTTTTAAATGTTTAAAAATTACTTATTTTTTTATAAGTTAAAAATATTTAACTTAAACATTATAGACTATTAATTTTGTAGAAATAAACTACTGTGTTTTTAATATTTATCAAATATTTGTATTATTTAATGCTTTCAACTCTTATAATATTCAACACTTAATAGTTAATATTATTGTTTCCAAAAAGTTAATATTTATTTTTTACTTAATTTTTAATTTTATTAAACAGCGTCTAAAATATACCTATATATTACTATCAATAATTGTTGACTAGAATATTTTAAATTTTAGTTATGAGTTTATAAAAATAATATATTTGAAATATTCACATACTACGTATTAACATTAATGAATTCTTTCTATATATATATATATATACCAAATAGCCAAAACATTCAAGAAGATAAATCCTTATATAACTCTTGTAACCCAAACTTAAATTAATTAGAAAACTAGGTTCAACCGGATAGTAACAGTTTTAATCCAATACAGACTGTTAGTCCAAACAGTAAATTAAGGGCCCGTTTGTTTTACCTACTGTTTGCTGTTGCTGTTTGCTGTTACGGTTTGCTGTTTACTGTTGCTTCTTGCTGTTGCTATTTGCTGTTACTATTTGCTTTTGGAAAAACTACTTTTCCAAAACGCAGAAATTCTCTGCTTTTGTAAAATGCTGTTTTTCAAGTGTAAAAAGCAAACAGGATGTCACTAACCAAACACCTAATACTATTTTTCAAGTGTAAAAGGCAAACAAGAATGTCACTAACCAAATACCTTTTTTTTTTTTTTGAAACCACCAAATACCTAAAACTCTCCATTTCGAACTGAAAAAGCAAACAGGAGCACGAAAAGTAGCACCTAAACACCCATAAGTTTTTTTTATGTTTTAATTCATAAGCACGGTAGATATAAAGTTTCTTTTATTAGGATTGACAAGTAACTATTAATAGCTATTTTTAAAGGAAAATTAGTGTTAGTAGTAAAGAGTTGAATCTCTACTTGTCAGATTTGAAGTTCGATTGTCCGTACCGTCAAAATTTAGCTCTTATTAATATTTAGGGGGTGTTTGATTGCTCATTTTTCATGCTCCTGTTTGCCTTTTCACTTTAAAATGTAGAGTTTTAGGTGTTTGATTAGTGACCTCCTATTTGTCTTTTACACCTGAAAATTAGCCTTTTACAAAAGCAGAGAATTTCTACTTTTTGGAAAAGCAGCATTTCCCAATAGCAAACAACAAATAGCAAAAGCAAACAGCAAACCGTAACAGCAAACAGTAGGTAAAACAAACATGTCCTTAATCTGTAAATTCCAATTTAAATTCTAATCGAGGTTTGTGGTTTGCTCTAACCTTGGAAGTAGGTAGGTCTACCTTTACCTAAACTTTTGTTTATAAAAGAAAAAAACAAAAAAAGAAAAAAAGTTAATTTCTATTAATTACTAGAAATAACAAATTGCAATTAACAGTAAATAAAAACTGTTATTACGTGATTAATCATATCACATGTTGACCAATAAGTCATTATGTTCCTCAACAGTAACCACTGAAACCATGTGGACAAGTCAAAATAGACCTCAAAGTTATGTATATTCAGACCTGCATTAGACGTTGTGATTTTCAAAATCACATGTGCAGCCATTACAATTAGGGATGACAACGGGTAGGGTACCCGCGGGTAGTGTCAATCTCAAACCCTTACTCGTTTATTTTTTAATTACCCGTACCCGTCTCATTACCCTAACGGGTATATTTTTGCATCCCATACCTTTCCATTTAATTTGCGGGTACCCTTACCCGCTAAGAATCGATAAATAAAATAAAAAATATTACAAATTTAACAAAGTATAAATTTAATAAATCATTTATCTAAAAATTGAACAAATTGAACCTTAATTAATAAGAATAAGTAGCTTAGTTGTATCACTCAATGGTTGAAAAACAAAAGGTTGGGGTTTAAAATCTCAAATATAACATCTAAAAAACAATAACTTTTTTAATATATAAAATAATTATGACAGGTAACGGGTACCGGGTACCCTGGGAGTATTCCCATACCCGTCCCATTACCCTAATGGGTAATTATTTTGATCCCATACCCTTTCTATACCATTTTATACAGGGTACGGGTAGTTCCATTAGGGTCGGGTAGTGTCGGGTACCCGCGGGTACACTACCCGTTGTCATCCCTAATTACAATAGTTTTTGGTTGACAACAAGCTCTCACCATTGACTAACCGCCACGTGGACCTCAACTCTTATTTAGGGCACACGACTTAATCCTCTTATAAATAGAAGGTACACTGTACACAAGAAAGTATAAGATTCATTCCTTTTGCTCACCTAAGCTTCATGCTACTCAATATCTTTTCCCTCACTGATTTAAGCATTCGAACGAGATTGTCAATCATCAGTTCTCTTTAATCTTTTTCTTCTTATTTCAGACACCTAAAATTCTCATAAGTTTGAAATGCATCATATCAACAACAAATGAATCAATTAGCCCCATAGTTTATTTTTTTTCTTGAAATTGTTTTATTGAAAATTATTGAGCAATAGCTAAAGATTGAGATCTAAATTGAGATCTTGCAAAATAATTTATTTGGGGAAAATGGTAGAGTTTAAGCAAAAACTAAACTTCCTTCTCTTTTCCTAGGATGACTATATTATAGAATTACAAATTGAAATTGACTTAATTTCAAATTTTAATACATAGAAAAAAGTAAGAATTTAGCCATGTTCCATTTGAATATAATATTTGACATTAGTTTACCAAATTCAAACTAAATAATTTAAAATAAGGTACAAATATTAATTATTAAATGAATGCCTAGTTCAAGATAATTGATGTGTAGAATCTAGACCACCATATGGGAAATGACTTATTGACTACATATAAGAGGAGTACTATGCAATAATTCCAATAATATTAATTACATTGACTTTATAGTCCTAAACCCCTAATTATTATTATAATTTAATATAAATATATAAATTCATTTATTTTTATAAGTAAATAAAAGAAAAACATCTTTAAACCCTTGATCTTTTTAACTTTTTATTATTTGAGTCCCTAATCTTTTTTTTGGCACGGAAAAGAAAAATAAAAAATAAAACACCACAACACACTAGCCCGAGATTAACCGAGGAAAGCTAACTCCCACATTATCTTCAAAAAGCAAAGACAGCAGAAACTCAGGGGGAGAAGAGAAAATAGACACGCCCAAGACCCTCCGCAGCAAGCCGATCCACCACCCGATTTTGCTCTCTGTAAACATGGCAAAAATTGACAGTATCGAAAGAGGAGCAAATCCTTCTAATCGCTTTAACTAAATTCTGGCTCCCCAAACACAGAGTCATTTTATCCGAAATCATATTAACCGATTCGAGATTGTCTGACTCCACGAGTAGCTTTCTAATCCCCAGATCCTCCACCATCCTAAGTCCTGAAAAGATACCCCAAAGTTCTGCAATAAATGAAGAACCCAAGCTCAAATTCTGAGAAAAACCCGACAACCAAGCATCTTCTGCATCTCTCAAAACACCGCCGACAGTAATTCTCTAATTACAATTTGTATTCATTAATCCCCTATCCAAATTAGTTAATTATAAATATATAATTCATTTAAACGAATATTACGTATTTTATATACTTCTGGAATTATATTTTTTTATAATTCGAATAAGGTTTATACCGTTTCTCTTTAGCTATATCAAACATTAAAAAATCTACTTTTCAACGGTTAAAAATACCAATTTAAAATACAGATGAGTTGAATGTCCTATTGTTTTTATCATTAGAACTTAATCTTTACAGTTATAATTAATTCAAATTTAATAAATGTCAAATTGAAAGATTGATATTTTGATTAAAAAAAATCAAAAAAATCAGAACCATCACACTGGTTTTTTTTTTCCATAAATTAAGAAACCCCAAGCTGGATTTGTGGAAATGTTGAGAAATTTTAAAAAAAAAAATGAAAGATAAAAAGAGGATTTTATTTGAGTGTCGGCAATGGTTTTATAACATTTGCATTTAATGATTGAATTGGTTTGGTGTGTCCAATAATTTATGCTCTAAGTTTGAGCCAATGGGTTAATTTAATTCACCCATACCATGTGGAGGAGACTTGTAAATAAATATTTTAATTTGCAATAATAAAATAGTTTGTGTTTTTTATATAATAAAGTTGTTGTGATCAAGTTTTAGCAAAAAATTTACCTAAATACAAGTGTGACATTGAATAGTATATAATATTACAAATGCTATTTCAATAAATTGTAAATTGAGAAATTTAAAAAAAAAAAAATCATATGTACATATTATATAGTATATAGTATTTTAATTTGGTGTATTAATTTGTGAGGATGATGAGGTGGACATGGTGACATTGAGCATTAAGTATAGGTGTGTTGTTGTGTTTACACAACATCAAGTTTTGATGAGAGGATATTTAATGGGAGATGTTGATTTTGTGAATGCAGTAAATATATCCACAATTTATTGGAAAATTGTCTTATTCTATAAGATATGATAATATGTGAAATAATGTAATTTTAGCGTTCATTTCGACCCTGAATGAATTTGGTCATTCATCGTTAGATATAAGCTGTAAATTTAAGGTGTAAATTTAATGAACTTATATCTAACGGTGAATGACCAAATTCATTTGGTCATTCAGGATTCAGGTGAACGCTACTGAATAATGTCATTACACTTATCACTATTATAGATGGTGAGAAATGTTCGAAGTACTGAAACCAATCAGATTCAATCAAAATATATACCGTTTTTTCTCTAAAACGTGAACCAATAGGGAGATCTCTACATCTTACTCGGACTATATCCTGCTAGATTCGTCTTTAATCAAGGAAGTCAAAATGGGTAGGATCTAAGTTGCCTAAACTGTTTTCCGAATACTCCTACGATGGGAATTTCCTATAAATACGCCTAAATATCACACAACCAAGGTACATACTCACATTCTTTGTAATTACTCTCAAATTGCTTAATACTCTATCTTATACATCACTAACTTATGTTTTGAAGTGGGGTCGTCAGTCAACGGTCTCTATCTCAGCATCTTTCTGTCTTATGTCAGGTATCGAAAAAATCTCGTCGGTCACCAGAGTATTAGTTCATATAATCCATGATATAAAGTTTTTTTTTGAAAAATAACAAATTTTATTAAATCAAATCAACAGAAGAATATTGCTAAGAAACGGCAGTGGACAGTCTCACATACTACGTACAGACTCCGAGGAGACCACTCGTGCTAATGAATGAGCTGCCAGGTTCGCTGAAGGTTTAATAAACGAGATAGAACAATTGCACATATCTCTAAATATAAGAATACAATCATGAATGATCTCAGAGATGTAAGAATAAGTCGAAATAGGGTTGTTGATCACTTGTATCACTGAAAAGCAATCAGACTGGATCTCAATTTCACTGCTATTTAAGGATTTAATTCAACTAACGGCTTCTTTAAATGTCAAAACTTGCAGAAAGAACCATAATTGTCATAACTGCAATATCTGAATTGGTCACGGACGAGAAATCCAAAAAAGTTGTATCCACCGTCGGCAAATACGCCTACATCCACTTTGCAGATAAGAAGACTAGGAGAATGTGTCCTCAATTTCGATAGTGTTGGACGAACTTGTTGATTTACATACTTCAAACGTTGAGACTAGGCTATACTCCACTAGCGTTGTTTCTGGAAAGATGAAGCGAGAATAGCAGCCGCTGGTGAACGATTTCTATCCCAAAGCACTCCATTACGATGCTTCCACAATCCCCAAATGATGACCACGACATCTGAAATTATGTCCGTCTGAGATTGAGAGAAAATTGTGACAAATCATCTTGAAAAGTTCTTAACCTCTGTCATGCGGTCATCCCCGAAGAAAAGTCGTCATACCAGTTGTGCAAATCCACAAGAGATAAAAACATGAGTTTATCTTCCCGCACATGCTGACAAATTGGGCATCTATTATGTAATGAGCTCATTCGTGTAGATAAATTGGAAAACGTAGAGAGACAATGCGAGATTGCACGCCAAATGCAATTTTAGAATTTAGGGGCAGCTTTAATACGCTAAATGAAATTCCATGAGAAAGGAATTGGAGGTAGAATTGGATTTGATGAGCTTAAGTACCCACTACCTGACTTGTATCTGAGACATAACCATGAATTATTTTCACCATAAGATATTTTAATTTTAACCCTGCCATTATGGAGTAATTTTTCAAAGTTTGATAATCTAACTGAAACTTTTTGCATGGTGTGATGCAAATTGATTGTCATGGTTGGGATTCATAATTGCTCACAATAGCAGAATCAAGAATCTAACTTTAACTTTGCAGTTAGAGAGTAATTTTTTCAAAATCCAGGCGGTCATGAATTGATAAATTTTGTTAAGCTTTTAGTAATTTAAAATTTTATCATTTTAATATGTCAGAGTTTAAAAAATTAAAAGTATACAAACTAAAAATGATAGACATCAAAATAAGTCTAACACTAATTTATTGAAAAATTATAACATCTTTTTATTATTATTTTAAGTTTCAAAATCTCTTGTGGAACTAAGGGACGTAGGGAGAGAGGCTCCTCCTTCTCTCTACACTTTCTTCTTCTCCTTTGCTCTTCTTCTCAAGCTTTCCGCCGCCACCACCGTCTCGATTCTTCTTTTCTGTTCAGATCCCTCTTGAGGAGGAAGGAGGAAGCTTGTCTTGCTTCTTCCTCCTCCCATCTATGTTTTAACCTTTGTTTTTTTTAGCTTCAGATTTATCTTCTTTTCTTAGTTTGAAGTCTACATACTTTCTCGAATCTCTTTTCCGTCAAATCTACACCTGTTAGCTATACTTTTATCGTTTATTCTTTTTTCGGTGTTAGCAAGAGCGGAAAAGGTTCATCTTGTCCGCGGATCTATAGATGTGCGTGGTTGAAAAAAAAGGACTCAGATCCGAATGTCCGGAAGAGGCTAAATGATGAAGAATGGATTACATTTGTTTTTCAATAGGATCCGACTTTCGAGGAGTATATGATTTCTATTTTGTTGTATTTATACCTTTTATGGTTTTTTATTGCTCTTTGTAGTTTTTTTCTTGCTCTTTGTAGTCTATTTTCTTCTCTTTGTGGATCTTATACTGGTTGTGGCCTGTATGTGTGGGAAGTTTTATCGTGCTGTATTTGTACTTTGTGATTTAATAGAATGCAATATGACATTTTTATCAAAAAAAAAAAAAAAAAAAAATATTCAAAATCTCTTAATTTAAAATCTTTAAAATGATAGCATATAGTGAATCTATATTTGGTTGCCATTAATCACGTTTGGTATATTTTCATGAGAGTATCAAAACATGAATACAAGTGTTATTTTTTGGTTGTCCGACTGTAGTTTACACAATTCATACCAAAAATAATACAGTTCGAGATTTTGTAATTAATAGGATGAGACCTTTAAACAGAGGGAACAACAACAACAAAGCCTTAGTCCCGAAATGATTTGGGGTCGGCAGTGAGATGGTTTTGGTCCAATTTAAAAAAAATTAAAAACTCTAGATTTGTACTTCCCTTACCAAAGGAGGAAATAGAACCGAATAATTTACCTTCTTTTTTCTTTCCCTCCGCCCGACAATAAAGACGCACTTCCTTATAACAAGTGGCTGAGAGTTAGCAAGCAACCTTGGCCTCTTGACACGAGGTTGGCTATCCCCTTCCTTTCCGGTCCGGCCACACCTGAACTTGAAGCTAAGATTAGATCCAATCGGATCTGATCCGTTCAGATTTCACATATCCATCCGATTTGGTTTGGTCCTATCCGACCCAACCCCAAAACTTAGAATGGCCGGCGTGTTTTGGACATAGAGTCAACACTGCAATTCTGTTTGTTTTAAAGAAAAGTTGATGGTTTAATTCAGTTTTGGATCTATTTATTCAGATATTCAGTTTGGTTCAAGAATCTAATATGTTTGCTCGATAATAGTTAGAATTTGAAAATCCAGAATTATATTTTTTCTTTTTTTTAGCAAGAAGAGGAAAAGCCAGGCAACAAAGATGAAAATAAAGAAAGGAAAAACAAACTAGCAACGAACACTATAGGGGTGTCAACTCCAAATCTATCAGCAGAAAAGAAATCCTGGAGACATACAGGCGGCACATCAAACATATGATAAACAAGGAAACAATTCTCGCGAAATTTGTCATCCAATCAGCTACCTGATTTCCTTCATCAAAATTGTGATACACTTTGACATCCCAATCTTGCTGCAATAACGTTCTGCACCCCTCTATCAGCCAATAGTAGCGATGCATCACCTGACCTATATCAGGCACCAGTCGAACCACGACTTGAGAATGTTGTTCCACTTTAACCCGGTGATAACCCTTCTTCCAAGCCAGTTCCAAACTATAGTAGAGGCCCCATAATTCGGCCAGAACAACAGAGTAGATACCGAGGTTGCACAGAAAGCCCCCGAGCCAGTTTCCATTAGTGTCTCATATCAACAGTTCAATCTAATTTTGAAACTTTTTTTCTTCCCATTTGATCTCCAATATCTGTATTGGACCCTAACCCAACCAAGAGCCCCCTGAACTTGTCCGAAAAGGTTGATTGACCCTCTAAACCTTCAAAGTGTCTTCTTAGTCCCCCTCAACTTGCTTAAAATAACCTATTCGTCACCTCGATTTTTTTAAATTGACCTATTAGCCCTTTGAACTTGTTTACAGTGATCTATTAGTCCTTTGTTTAAAGTGATATACATTTCAATTTCTCTAAATGAGACATCTCAAGTTCAAGGGGTCTAATGAGATTTAGGGACTTAAACAATCTAATTTTATTTTCATAATAGAAATTTTTGCTCAATTTTACTCTAATAATGGATAACCTAATTCAATTTTACTAAGTAAATTCTATTTAATGTTATAATGGACAATTTTAAAACATGAAAAACAACAACAACTAATTTAGTGGATGTATAGGACTTAATTCAAAACTAATTCCAGATTACTGATCCATATAAAATTGGGCTTCAACCCAATTTGTAACAAAATTTTGGTCGGCCCATATTACAAACCAGCTACCTATTTAATTGCATGAAGAATCTTACTAGTTCTTTTTTTTTCTTTTTCTTTTTTAATTCTAGGTGAAAGAAAAAAATAATTTTGCAAACTTATAAGTTGATGAGTGGTTACTTTCCTTATAAAAATAGGAAAAAAATATAAATTTTCTCCTGACATTGTCGAAAAACTGCAGATATACCTCGTTTGTCCAACTTGGACATTTACGAAAATTTTGAAACCAAGTAACTTCTATCTCATAAGTACTGATTTTACTAGTTTGACATAATTCAAAATCATTACTTCAAAAAATAATTTATATGTAAATTTCCCTTTTATCTTCACGGGTTGCTGATTGCAGCGAATCAAATGAAAAGTTGGAAAAAAATTTCCTTTTCTTTCTATTTTGCATGAGCTTAGGCCAAAACCCGTCGTTCTGGCTTGTATAGAGATTAAAAAATATATATATATATATATATGCACATTTAAATTTGTTTACTTTTTCTATTCAATCCGTTAAAAGCTAACTACACCACTATTGAATTTAAAATGTGATTTGCTTCATACCGCCCCTTAATTCCCACATACCGCCCCTAAATTACAATTCTACCCTTTCCCTTATATTTGAAATATTAAGTTCAAATTCACATTCTAACTCCCAAACACATTATTTGAAACCCGAAAAAAAACCCGAACTAATTATGGCTGGACGTGGAGGTAGAGGAAAAGCAGTAGGACTCATTTCGGTATGTGTTTGAATTTAAGTGTTTTTTGAGTTAATTTCTTAAATTTTTTTTAAAAGTTTTCTGTCTCGAAATTCGGGACAGAAAACGCCATGAATTTACTCATGGCGGGTCCAGGACCCGCCATGAGTAAAACTATGGCGGGTCCAGGACCCGCCATGACTTGAACCATGGCGGGTCCAGGACCCGCCATGATTCTCATATCGGCGGGTCCTGGACCCGCCATGAACAAAATATGGGCGAGTCCTGGACCCGCCCATCAATAGATATCGGCGGGTCCTGGACCCGCCCATCAAGAGATAGCGGCGGGTCCTGGACCCGCCGCTGCAAATCTCAAGTCGTTTTCTGTCCCGATTTTCGGGACAGAAAACTAACAACTAAAAAAATAAAAAAATAATAATTAACTATATTTAGCGTATTTGTTTTGAAATATTTAGCGCATTGTTTTAGAAATATTAACGTGTTGTTTTTAGAACATATTTAGCATATTTTTTTTAGAAATATTAACGTGTTGTTTTTAGAACATATTTAGCGTATTTTTTTTAGAAATATTAACGTGTTGTATTTAGCGCATTTAGCTTGCTGTTTTTCGAAATTTAGCGTATTGCTTTTAGTAACTGTTGAATGTTTATTTTCCAGCGTGACATTGAAGAGGGTTCCGGACCTCGCCATCCTTCTAGACGTGGTGTTACAGCCTCTGTTCGGATGGAACGAGGAGCCGAGAAGCTCATGGCGGATGCTCAAAGGGCGCACGTGACAGTGCAGCGGCCCATGAGTGACGATGAGGATTATGCTACCATGGATGATGGTGAGGACCTTCCCGAGAGCGACCCTAGCCCAGTTCGTCGGGCGTCGAAGGGGAAGGGTGGTCGTGCCGAGTCATCTGGTAAATAATTTACATTTTTCTCATAATTTTTTATTTATTAATTTACTTTACTATAGAAAAATGGTATAAATGTTATATGTTTAATACTATTGTAGGAAGTAGTAAGCGCTCGAGGAATGTTGTAGAGGATGACTGGGTTGTGACGGATCCGGTCCCCGGTGGACCAATTGATGGTACTGTGATTCCCAGCTTCTTGGGACATGTCGCTTCTACCATATGGATCGGACAGCTGAGGTCGGAGCTCAGGGGCCACACGAGAGGGACATTCTGCAGGAAATTGAATGACTGGTATAAGAGTGCTCATCCAAAGGTCAGGGCACTTATACGGGGATCGCAACTATCACACCTCCCATCTACCATGTACACACACATTGATATGCCCCTTATATGTGCTTTTGTAGTGCGGTGGCAGCCAGATATGTCATCATTTCACATGCCATTTGGGGAGATGACGATTATGCTGCATGACGTCTGGGAGATTCTACGTATCCCAATGGAGGGGCGGCTGGTGTCTGATAGCATTGGTGGGGAACAGCTTCAGTCGGTAGTGATGGAGGTGTTTGGGGTGACTAGAAATGAGCTGTTGGCTACCCATTGGAAAGGTGGCGGGGTATTCTGCAATTCAGTTGTCTCTTTATGCTCTGTAGGTCAGATGTCTGAGTTTGAGGCTATCGGGTGGATGTTTTTGATGTTCGGTTCCACCTTGTTTATAGACAAGAGTGGCGACCGAATCCGACCCGCGTGCGTACTAGAGGTGCAGGATGGGGTAGAGGATGTGGCTGGCTACTCCTGGGGCACAGCTACACTAGCATACCTATACCGGCAGCTAGGTGTTGCTAGTAGAGGAGATTGTGGACAGATAGCGGGTTGTCTAACTCTTTTGCAAGCGTGGATATACGAGTATTTCCCGTGTTTCAGACCTCAACGAGAGGGACTCGCACCCCATCCGGACGCTCCCCGAGCTCGTATCTGGATCACGACACAGCAGCCCAGGACAGAGTCTCGTTTGAGAGATTTGTGTCGCCGTCTTGATAGATTGACAGCGGTGGAGGTACGATTTCTACTTGTACAGTAATAAACTTTTTAGGAAGATATTAATTTACTTTTATAATAATTAACTTGTTACATTTGTAGGTGATGTGGAATCCATACGGTCCTGACATAGTGACCCGCACTCCTAGGACTATCTATAGAGGATGGATACGATACCAGGATGTCATGGAGCCGTATATGCCTGATAGATGTCTCCGTCAGTTGGGGTATATCCAGATTGTACCCATGCTTGCTTTCAGGGGCACGAAGGTTGTACGTCCTTGGAATAGCAGTCGGTATCGGTTAGAGCATCCAGTTGTGGTTGCTGACGATTCTTGGTCATTTTTCCCAGCAGCATCGACGCTCATGTTGATGATATACACTCTTGCTCAGATTCCATCAGCATGTGATGAGACATACATGGAGTGGTACACTAGATATTCGCATCCACACATCATGCCCGATATGGATGCACACCCACAGACGGTTCTCACTCGTTCGAACAGTGAGATTGTAAGTAATTTTGATTTTATCAAGTTAATACGAGTTTCTAACAGTAATATTAATTAAGAACATTTTTGTTGTGTTTTTTGTTTTTGCAGTGGGTTAATCGGTGGACTACTGTGGGCACTGGCATGTTAGCAGCTCTTCGACGCGTAGATGAAGATACGGCAGAGATGTGGGCGGAGGAAGTGGATAAGCTTATGCATGATTGGCATTTGGCCAAATGATTATTGATGTTTAAACAGTATTACTAGTATGTTTATTTTAGTTGTTTCATTTGTACTAAACAGTAATATCAGTATGTACTAGATAGTATTTTTAGTATGTTTATTTTAGTCTTACTAGAAATAGTATGTTTATTTTAGTCTTACTAGAAATAGTAATGCCAATTAAATAGTAATCTGCAGTTCAGTAAGTTAAATAAATAGTAATTCCAATTAAACAGTAATCTGCAGTTCAGTAAGTTGAATAAATAGTAATTCCAATTAAATAGTAATTCCAATGTTTGACACTAAACAGTAAGTTCACTAAAAAGTAATGACACTAAATGCCATATCCTGCAGCTCTTGATAATCTATCCCACTGTGCTCGCCGATCTGCATACAAAAGGTCCCATCCTTCAACGCTATTGTCACGACATATGTTCCAGTTAAGTAATATCGGGGGCACTGGAAAATCGCTGGATAAGTCCAGCCGAATATAATATTCACACCGACGACCTAAATGAGCAATAATAATTTCTCGTTGTGGTCATGTAGCAGTTGCGGGTGCATACAGTGGCAGCACAGTACCATATGAAAATAAGCTCCCTCCATTCCCATATCCGAAAAAGAATACAGCAGCATTGTATAATGACGCAATCGGATACAGGTCATCAAATGTTATCATCCAATGATCGTCTGTACAATTCCCACCATCCCAAGCAATCCGCTTAACTGCCGCTGCAATCCCATCATAGTAAATTGGCTCGTATAAAGAACGTTTAGCAATTATTTCATTCACTATAGCCGTTCTAACAAAATACCAACTCTCTTCATCACCGAATACTCAGTCTGCCACAACACGGAACCCACAGTTACCATCACCCTTGACATCGAGATAGGATTCAATATAAGGCTTTATGATTTCAACGATTTTGTCATAATTATGGTAATCAGTAATATCACATTCAGTGGCAGCAGTACCTATAATAATATAGCTCTGGACTTAATAAACATTTAATAGTAAAAGGAACACAATTGATTCTATACACAATTATTACGTAAATTAAAAATACCTGCTGATCGGTTAGAAGAGCGCCCACGACTCCGACCCGAACTGGAATTCCAAACCCGTCCACGACGACTGTCACGATACTCCCACGCACTGGGCATACGTTTGGTTGATGATCCTTTTGGTCATCCTCGAACATGGGCTTTGACTTCCGGTTCACAATACCTAGCTTCGTCTGGATGAAGTTGCCGGTGAATAAATTGAGAAACATTGCGTATAAAGGTTGGATCGCTTTTATCGACCTCGTCAACAACAGAGTGAAAGTATTCCCGCTCTTCGGTCCCATGAACATACTCCAAATTGCCACTAGTATCAGGTTGACCAATGACAAGTGTTTTCCAAAATGGATGTATCTTTGAAATACTTACCGATTTACCTGAACGACACGTTCGGCTAATCTCGCATGCACACGGAATCTGGTAAGAGGTCCTCAACCTATGATCACAACGTTCATCCACTTCATAACTCAACTTTTTCATTCGCAAATATTCAGTACCAAGCAACACCAAACAGTGGTGGGACACTTTGCACGACAACAATTCGAACGGAGGTCCGGAATGCGATACAAGCTTTTTCTGTCTTGAAGCTTCAAGAGTGCCCCTGATACGAAGAAACATATAGTATGAATCAAAATACATATTACTAAATTCAAATATAATAACAACAGTAAGGAAATGGAATAAATTTATACTTGATTTTGACGACTTGCAAATCAATTTCATGGTGAACCTTGGCCCAAACTGTATCGAGGGATCCAGTAGAGGAATTCAGCCATCTCTTTAAAGAAGAATGTTCACTCTCCACTCTACAGGTTGTTGTGTTGCCAAAATGTAAGAAATCTTTAGTCCACGCAACAACAAACTTCTCTTTGTGGACTAACCATGTATTCTCAACATAAGCTACCACATTACCTATCCTTCCCATTGTATCCTTCATCTTGGCCACTTCCAACTCATATTCATCTACTGTTTGAGAATTTATTATTTTCTTCCATCTGCCATTCTTGAATTTTGAAGCAAATTTCATGTCTTCACCCATGAGTTTGTAGACTCTGTTTTCTACATCTTTGTTAATATGCCAAGTACACAACATGTGTGCAGAATCTGGAAAAACCTCTCTAACAGGCCTCATCAATCCCAACTCTCTATCAGTCAAAATAACTGTTGGGTTCATGTCAAATCCAATCAAATTCCTCAAACACTCCATAACCCAATGATAGCTAGATTCGGTCTCATCCTGCATAATCACATACGCGATTTTGAAATTGTTGTTGCATGGAGTCATCCCAACAATTTCAAAGAATGGCATTCTGTACTTGTTGGTCTTGTATGTTGAATCCATGCCAATATACCAGTGGTACGTCCGTAGTAATTCAACAGAAGCTGAATGTGCCATAAATACATGTGTTAACACATTAGTTTCTGAATCAGCAAGCGAAGCATGATAATACTTGTTCGTGACGGCAAGGTGGAAAAACTGACTAATCATATCTCTACCCTCAAACCCATCCTTCCTCAACCGGTCTCTATAATTGTATACATGCTTTATTGTTGTGTTATCTTCTGGATGTTTCGTACGAAGTGCCCTCATAATAGCACACGGCTTTGCTTGATACGAACTCATGTCACGCACAATTAGCTTCGCTGCTGGACTAAGCCCGCTAATCTGTCGGTGTCCCTCCGCATAAACTATCATTTCATGATTATGCGTACTCTGCTCCCTAGCATTAGCAACGATTTGCCAACCCGAAAAATCTTGCAATTGCCTGACTTTTAGCCGACATGGACATCCACAGGCTTTAGTTTTTGTTTTCCTACTTAAACCATCTTCTAAGGGAATAGGCAATCCTCTATACCGTTCGCCACGTGAACATCTCATAAGACTTTGTTTACCTCCGTGTTTATGCGAAGAAATAACGATCTCGAAACCATTTTTGATTGCAATGTTTTTCGCCCATTGAATTGCTTCCATACTTGTTTGAAATACCGTGCTCGTTATGAAATAAGGACTATAATCGATTCCGTCTCCAACCCAAACTCTAGCTGCCTCCTGAAAATATATGCAAAAAAGGACTACATTTAGATTAGTAGCAAAACGGGTCCTTGGACCTCCACACATAGGCAGGCGGGTCCAGGACCCGCCAACATGTAAAGGGAGGCGGGTCCAGAACCCGCCTCCATTTAGACAGGGGCGGGTTCAGGACCCACCCCGCTTCACACGAGGGGCGGGTCACGGACCCGCCCCGCTTCACACGAGGGCGGGTCCAGGACCCGTCTTGACATGTTACATGGCGGGTCCTGGACCCGCCATCGTCTGAAGCGGGACGGGTCCGTGACCTGCCCCTGACAAAATTTATAAAAAACAGAAATTAAATACATTAAATTTAAAAAAATTAAAAATATATTAGATTATTACCTCGTCTTCGGAGTTTTCGTGTTCTGACGTTCTCGGATCCATAATTTTTGGTTTTGTGCTTTGTTCGGGAGAGAGAGAGAGAGAGAGGAGGGTGATTTCAAATTTTTTTTAAAAATAATGGAAGGGACATAATGGGTATATAGGGGACGGGGGCTGTAAAAAAGGGGCGGTGTACGGTAACACCCTTTAAAATTGCTTCAAGTTGCAAATCTTGCTCACTAAATTTTTATCATTTCTTATATTAAAAAATATATCTTCACTTTCCAAAAATATTAATATAAATTTTAAAATTATTCCTAAAATATATGAGGTAAGATAATTACCGAAAATGAAATAATTGAGCCCTGGTTATTTTGATAAACATGCCGAATTTATTTATTTTCATAACACTTTTGAACTCATTTTTATTGTGTCTTTTCCATTAAAAAAATTAATTTCTTATTTTTGTTAAATATATCCCATTACGTGTTAGGCTTGTCCAAAATTCAAATTTCAATATTTTGGACCTATTAGGTACTCTCTAAATCCAAATTTCTAATTTCTCTATAAATCCAATTTTCTTTTTTTTTTGTCTGTTAGGTTTTTCCAAATCCAAATTTCTAATTTTTTTTTTACCTGTTAGGCTACCATAAATCTAAATTTCTATTTTTTTTGCCTCTTAGGTATTCTTAAATCCAAATTATTAATTTTTTTTGGCCTGGTAGGTCATTTGAAATCAATTTTTTTAATTTTTTTACATGTCTCCTTAAATCCATTTTTTTTACATGTGAGGACTATTAAACGAAATCTAGCTTAATTTTGAGAAATTGTACATAAATACTTAAAATTGCTTCTTGACCATTTAAATTATAATACGCATATAAACAAAAAAAAATTTAAACAAGTTCGATTTAGCAAAAAAAAAAAAAAAAAAAAAATTCTGAACGCACGTGTAAAATCGGCTCTCCTAACCAAGTAATCTTGTATTCGCCACTGCTAGTTGGTGAAGTTAAAGTCATAAAGACGTTCTTCTATAAAAAAAAAGTCATAAAGACGTTTAGATGTTATGTCATGTTCATAGACATTTTTTTTTGTAGAAAAAAGTTTAGGTAAGGGTAGGTCTACTCAGTCCCAAGGTCAGGGCAAACTACAGACCTTGATGAGGATTACAGTGGAATTTACCGATCACTTACCAATGAGAGCTAACAATCAACATACGCAATATAATTAAAAATATATATATTATTAAGGGTAGACACTATAATTACTTTGTTTTTAACAAAATAATTATTATTTTGTTTTTTTTCTACCGTTGGATGACTTTGTTTTTTTCCACTATTGAATTAATTTTCTAACTCATCATCCAATGGTGAAAAAAACAAAACAAAATACCATAACTTGTATCATTATTGAGATATTGAATTACTTGAAAATATTTAATTATTTTCTAAATAAATTTATTACTCATAGAATATTATTAACTATATCATTTACTATTGCATCATCAATAGATCATAATTACTATCAATTATCTCACAGCAAAAAATTATATTAATTTTATTATTTATTAAAAATGATTTACAGACTAAAAATTATATAACTTTTACTTAATTTAACTATTTTTACTTAATGTTTTATAATTTAACTCCCCAAAATTAATCATTACAGTTTTTCCACTTTTCCTCACATTTTGCCATGTTTTTTGTATTAAAAAAATATATTTTGATCTCTTTTATTTTTACCTAATATATATATTTTTATCATAATATGTGTACCAATTAGTTTTTTATTCCTGTTTTTATACAAAAAAAAAAAATCATTTAAATCCTTATATACACATGCCAATGCATGTATTGAATTTGAATTTGTTTAAAATTTATTTTTCATTTTTTATTGAAATTATAATACTAATTATTATTTCGATCTTTGGACAACTAAAAAGCTCTAAAGAGAATCAAATTCCATTTCCAGAATAAATAAACAATCATTCTGGTTTTTTTATAAATAGTAATTCGCATTCTGACTCCGAGACATATCAATTCAAATTTGGAGGTTTAAACCAAATGCCTTCTAAATATATTTATCCATTTACTTTTTCTATCTAACATTTTATTGAAGGTTTTTAATATGCTTTTAAAGGTTTCAAAAACACATAAAGCAAACAGATCCCGATCAACAAGAATCTATCATATGTAATTAAGACAAAGGTTAGGAAAATCGATAGCTTTCACCAAGGATTAAGTAAGAAATCCCTTTGAACGATATTGAGGAGTTGACACGCAAACTGCCTCTACGTCGTCACTTACTCAATAGGAATATGTGCTTGCTAATCACATGAAACAAATTTTCAATGCTCAGGACACATTCTTCTAGCTAGACTTATGGTGTGGTACGTTGAAATTGATTGATCAGGCTATCTGTCCCATTCCTCCCCTTTATATGCACCAAAAAGTATCGGATTATTGGGATCCCATAACGGATAGATGGGATTGGGATTGCATACACCCTTTACTAAATGCCTCCTGCCTTCTCAAAATCACAGCCTTTGCAATTTGTCCATAAAGTGAAGCTCTTGACATGTGGTTCTGGACCGAGAGTTCATCGGGTGAGTATACAACTAAATCGGGTTACAAAATCCTAGAACCAACTCCACTTGACACGACTGATCCCCTATGGGATTTAATCTAGAAAACCGAGGCACCTGAGAAAGTAAAGTGCTTCCATTGGCAAATGAGGCATAATATTATCCTTTGTAATGACAACAGGATGCGCAAACATCTTACTACTGATCCTCGGTGTGTCCGCTGCAATGCAATTAAATCTGTCCCACATGTTTTGTGGGATTGCCCACGCATTCGCAATAGCTAGATTCAGATTATACCTAGAAATATAAGTGCAGATTTTTCCCAATCAGCGTTGTGCCCATGGTTAGAATTTAATCTTCGAAGCAAGGATCAGTACAATAATATCCCATGGCCTCTGTTCTTTGCGTGTAGTATCTGGTGGATTTGGAAGTTTCGAAATGGGTTGGTTTTCCAAGCAAAGCTACTGCCTGAAAACTATATCAACATAAGCTTACATTTCTGTATTGATTTCATACGAGCAAAAGCAACCCAAGCCGGAAACCCTCATCATTAACCAAGAACGATCTGGGTAGCCTGGCAACTGCCTGGTGAGGGTTGGGTAAAAAAACACGGATGGGGCCTCCAATGGAAATCCTGGATTAGCTTCGGCTGGAGGACTGATTAGGGACTGCCATGGGAGATGGCATGGTGGCTTTAGAGCTAATATTGGATACTGTACATCTTCAATGGCTGAATTGTGGGACCTCTATTTTGGACTTCAAATTGCTTGGCAAAAGGGATTTAGAAAGGTAATAATTGAACTCGACTCAAGAATCGTCCTTAGACTCATGACGGAGGCAATTGACATACATCACCCATTCTCATGGCTCATCCATAAATGCCTTTCATTCTGAGACAAAGAATGGGACACTATAATCATTCATTCTTACATAGATGGTAACTGCACTGCTGACTGGCTGGCGAAATTCGTAGGATCATGCCCTTTGGGTCATCATGAGTTTGGTGTGCCTCCTGCAGACCTCCAGGATATCCTCACTGATGACAGTAGAGGTCTAGCATTTAGCAGAGTTATCTGATCACTCTCTTAATTTCTTTTAAGTTTTTTCCTTGAGCGTTTAGCCTTTCTCTGTTAACCAAAAAAACTTAATTCATGCAAATTAATATCCAATATTAATTTACTTCGATTATGTGGGTCTTTAATTTAAATATCTTTAATCAAATTCAATTTGATTAAATATATACTTAATTAGAAATAATAATATCTAAATTATTATTTAACTTTAAACTAGAGTATTATATTAGAATTTATACATATAACATCTAATGTTATATTATAAAGTTCTATCTATAACATGAACTGATTTGTATATATAAATATATTATTCAATAATATATATATATATATATATATATATATTCTGAATTTACATTTCCAATTTAATCTAATTAAATTTGAAACTAAACTTCAATTGAATTTACCCCTATTCATTTCTCCTATTTGGGCCAGACTGGAACAGGATTCAATCCAATTGAATTCTCCAGTTCATCTGGCCCATTAACTCTGTTCTAACCATTCTTAAGCAAAATCTTGATTCTGTAGTAGTTCCATTCTGCAAGTGATTCATATAGGTATATCTAGAGGTGGTGGTTAGATCGAACTTCTATTTCATTTAATCTAGTCATCAATAGGTTTTAGCTGACCTTTATGACAATCTAACTCAGATATTAATCTCGTGTTTAAAGACTGAGAACCTAATAATAACCTCATAGTGATCCTTTACTAAATGATATCATGTTGAACATGGGGTATGGTACATCCATTCTCATATAGTGTTCAAACATTCCTTGATCTCTTAGTGAACTAATAAGTTCGAAAAAGCAATATTCATTGCTTTAACCGGGTGAGGTCACACTCTTCTGAGTTCCACTAATCAAATGGCTGGTGATATTTGCTCATCCCTCATGTGAGTAGCAATTCTCGACTTCACTCATGGTCCTCAGCATCATTTAGTACATACCTTGCTAAACCATACTTGACACCAAGTTACTAGCATGTTAGGCGATAACAAAAGTATGTAGTGTCTCATCTAGGTCTTATAGTGATTTTGAGTCTAAGGATTCATCTATGACCATTACATGAGAATCACCTGCGATTTTAGACAACCATCTGGTGTTCTTATAGTGAATTAATCTAGAGTTTACTCCCATAAACCCTAATGCCCTTGGTTTGACACTCCATGTCTGTGACCGATGAAACACCATCACAACCAAACACAAACTAGTCTTTAGTTATCTTTCATTCCCACAATAATAACAGACTAGGGATATTTAGATTAGTATCTTATTTCCACACGGTTTCATTTGACCATGTACTCAACCCTTCAAACGTGTGGAGATCACTAATCTTGGATACTATGTTAATCATCTTGCACAAGTTTGGATAATTTCCCCAAAAGGTCACAAAAGTTTAATTTATCTCAATAAAATCACTTAAATTTGTTTTGTCCCAATAAAGTCACTTTGGACGTTTTTTTATCATTTTTTCACCGAAATTGCTCACGTGACATTTAATCACATATCTCAACACCATGCGATATAATAAAAAAAATATTTAACCATAAATTAACTCAAGTAAATAAGGATTATCAATTAAAATTTTAACCACAAGTTGACCTATGTGGCATATCGATTATTAATTAAAATGTATAGTTACATTTTTTTAATATGTCAAGCAGCGCTGACGTGATGTTAAGATGACACATGAGTAATTTCGCCAAAAAATGATCGAAAAACATCCATAGTGACTTTATTGGGACAAAAATAAACTTAAGTGATTTTATTGAGACAAATTGAACTTTTGTGACCTTTTAAGGATATTGTCCAAACTTTTGTGAGCATCGGTCCTAATTACCCCCATTATGGTCCCTCTCACTAAATGTTTAGGGAGATGAACAAAAGAATAGATTTGCACTTATAAAAGAGAAGTTGAGTATGACACTGATTCTTGCATTTCTAAATTTTGATTGATTAATTGAAGCTGAGATGCTAGTAGAGTCATAGTCAGGGTGTTTTGATGCAAGAGAAGAGGCCAATCGCTTACTTTAGCGAGAAGTTGTGTGAATCAACGCAAAAATGGGCTACTTATGACAATGAGTTTTATGCTATATTTGGGAGCCTTAAAGTCTTAAGAGCATTATCTTATTGGAAAGGAGTTTATCTTGTATATGGATCACCAAACCTTGAAGTATTCGGGAAGTTAAAAACAACTCTTGAGTTTCATGCATGCTAGGTTGTTTGACTTTGTAGACATGTTCCCTTATAAATTTAGTCAAAAGGCCAGCCAACAAAATCGTGTAGAAGATGTGTTGAGTGAGAGGAAAAACTTGCTAAAAGATGATAGCTCTTAAATGGACATATTTGAACACTTAAAGGAGACTACAAAGAAGATCCAAACTTTAAGGGTGAAGTGTTCCAATCAATGAGATGAGAGTGATTAATATTTCCTTGATGGGTAGTTGATGAAAGGGAGACAACTTTGCTATCCTTGTACTTCCATCCTGAAAAGAGTGATTTAAGACTTGTATGGAGGAAGCTTTTATGTACATTTGATAGAAACAAGACTTATGATGTTATGAGTTCTTATTATCATTCGTGCAAGATGAGACGGGATGTATCTCCCTTGGTGGAGAGGTGATACGTGTGTTAAATCACTAAGGGACATGCTCAAAACACTCGTCTTTATATGTTATTGTGTATTCTGGCCACCATTTGGCAGGATCTTTCCATGGATTTTGTGTTGGGGCTATCATGAACTCAAAGAGGGATGGACTCTATCTTTATAGTGGTTGATCGGCTATCTAAGATGGCACACTTCCTTCCATGTAGGAAGACCATTGACGCTTCGTCCATGCAAAGCTTTTCTTCCGGAAGATTGTAAGGTTACACAGGTTCCTAAGAGTATCTTCTTTGATCGTGATGGTTCCTTAGTAACTTTTGGAGAACACTTTGGATATTTTCTAATTCCTCCTTGAAGTTTAGCACCGCCGTCCATCCTCAAATCGAAGACCAAATAGAAGTCGTGAGCCGGACTTTGGGTGATATATTGAGAAACATATGCAAAGACAATCCAACAGCATGGTATTCTGCGGTTGCGCGAATAGAGTTTACATACAATAAGGGCAACTCATTCGAAAACCGAAAACCACCTTTTTAGATAGTGTACATCAAGGCTCTTAATCATACATTTGACCTTGTGAGAATTCCTAAAAGGGATAAACTTAGTGTCTTTGCCCAAAAGTTAGCCCAAGAGATTCAACAAGTGCATGGAAGGTTAAAGCAAGAATTGAAGAGAAAAATACCAAATTGAGGGTCAAAGTAAATGAACACTGAAGAGAGGTACAATTTGAACTTAGGGATGAAATAATAGTGTATTTGAGTAAGGAAAGACTAGCAAGCGTACTAAGTAGAAAGCTCTGACCCCGGAGATATGGTCCATTTAAGATCGTGAAGAAGTTGAGCCCGATGCATATTATGAGTTGGGGAAAGATTTTTCATTCATTTAATGTGAAAGATTTGAGTCTGCTCAAGCTGAATGAGCGTCCTAGCTACCCTACACAATAATTGGGGTCCAACTCTCTTTAAGAAGAGGAAAATGATGTGGCATCAATCACATAAAAGAGGGAAGATACAAGTAATTAAGACGTGTCGAAAGATTAGATCTGGGCATGGGCCGGGCTGGGCCGAGCTCGGGTCGGGCTTTTCATAAAGCCTGATGAGCCCAAGCTCAGCCCAAGCCCACAAGAAATTTAGTCGGACTCGGGCTCGAGCCAAAGAAATGAATCCCAAGCCCGCCCGTCCAAGCCCATTTGTATAAAATACAATTAAATTTAAAATAATATCATAAACAATTCAATGAATTAACATAATAATTAAACCCACTAATAACAAAAAAAAAAACAAAGAATCCCTAACACCGCATTTTATATATTTAAGAAAATAAAATCAGCAAACTTAAATTATTTATATTTATCTTTATATAAATATATTATAATTTATATATATATTATATATATATATATATATATATATAGGAAAGAGCTCTTGTGAGAACCATTTCTTAGCTGAGAACACTTTGTTATGTGAGAACACTCAAAACTACGTCGTTTTGAGTATAAAAATCAATAAAAACAGAATGCTGCTGGTGGTATTCAAACCATGGCCTCTTCCCTTATACTTCATGCTACTTACCACTGAGACAATTGCTTTTCTTGTCCATTATGGAGTGCGCTGATTAATATACCATTGTCCATGTAGCTTCTATTGTTTAATATTTGACACATGCACTTATTAATATCGATTAAATGTGCATAATAATAATAAATTATTAATAGAAAAAAAAGAAATGTGCATAATAATGAATTATTAATAGAACAAAAAATCCAAAAACATGCTCTAATTTTTTATTTATTTAATTCCTCTATATTTTTTGTAATTTATTTTTTAAAATGTTAAGGACGATGTTCTAAATAATGTTACATATGTTCTAAACTTTATAATTTGTATTCTAAAAATTAAGTATAATGTTTAAAAAAATCAGTAAATATCTCGATCATTTTTGCATTTGTTCTATAATATAACTTATAACTCATGTTCGAAAAAACGTAACCCATGTTCTAAAAAACATAACATATGTTCTAAAGTTTATAGTTTGTATTCCAAAAATTAAGTATAATGTTCTAAAAAAAATCAGTAGATATCTGGATCGTTTTTTCATCTGTTCTATAATATAATTTATAACTCATGTTCGAAAAAACATAACACATGTTCTAAAAAAACATAACGTATTTTCTAAAAAATATGTCGTACGTTCTAAACTTCATAATTCGTGTTTGTTCTATAATATAATTTATAACTCATGTTCGAAAAAACGTAACGCATGTTCTAAAAAACATAACGTATGTTGTAAAGTTTATAGTTTGTGTTCCAAAAATTAAGTATAATGTTCTAAAAAAATCAGTAGATATCTGAATCGTTTTTTCATTTGTTCTATAATAATTTATAACTCATGTTCGAAAAAACATAACACATGTTCTCAAAAAACATAACGTATGTTCTAAAAAATATGTCGTACGTTCTAAACTTCATAGTTCGTGTTTGTTCTATAATATAATTTATAACTCATGTTCGAAAAAACGTAACGCATGTTCTAAAAAACATAATGTATGTTCTAAAGTTTATAGTTTGTGTTCCAAAAATTAAGTATAATGTTCTAAAAAAATTAGTAGATATCTGGATCGTTTTTTCATTTGTTCTATAATATAATTTCTAACTCATGTTCGAAAAAACATAACACATGTTCTAAAAAAACATAACGTATGTTCTAAAAAAACATAACGTATATTTTCTTATATAACATAAATTACAAAAATATAAAGGAATTAAACAAAAGAAATTGGAGCATGTTCTTGTATTTTTCTATTAATAATTCATTATTATGCACATTTCTTTTTTTTTCTATTAATAATTCATTATTTGCTCAAAAAAATAATAATTCATTATTATGCATATTTACAAAAAAAAAATATGTCGTACGTTCTAAACTTCATAGTTCGTGTTTTAAAAGTTAAAATATATGTTTTAACGTAATATATTTTCTTATATAACATAAATTACAAAAATATAAAGGAATTAAATAAATAAGAAATTAGAGCATGTTCTTTGATTTTTTTTTCTATTAATAATTCATTATTATGTACATTTCTTATTTTTTCTATTAATAATTCATTATTATGCATATTTACAAAAAAAAAAGAAATATATCGTACGTTCTAAACTTCATAGTTCGTATTTTAAAAGTTAAAATATATGTTTTAACGTAATATATTTTCTTATATAACATAAATTACAAAAATATAAAGGAATTAAATAAATAAGAAATTGGAGCATGTTCTTTGATTTTTTTTCTATTAATAATTCATTATTATGTACATTTCTTATTTTTTCTATTAATAATTCATTATTATGCATATTTAATCGATATTAATAAGTGCATGCGTCAAATATTAAACAATAGAAGCTATTAGCACAATAGTATATTAAGCAACTCGCGTCATATAATGTATAAGAGAAGCAATTGTCTCTGTGGTAAGTGAAGTGAAGTATAGATGAAAGTGCTTAGGTTCGACTCCCATTAGTAGCATTTAGTGTTTTTTATTGATTTTTATTGATTTTTATACTCAAAACGACGTGGTTTTGAGTGTTCTCACCATAGGGAAATGTCCTCACCTAAGAGGAGGTTCTCATTCACATTCCACACTGCTTACCACTGAGCCAATTGCTTTTCTTATGTATTGCATCGCGAGCTGCTTAATATACCACTGCTATTGTAGCTTCTATTGTTTAATATTTGACGCATGCACTTATTAATATCGATTAAATGCGTATAATAATGAATTATTAATAGAAAAAAAAAGAAATGTGCATAATAATTAATTATTAATAGAAAAAAATCCAATAACATGCTATAATTTCGTATTTATTTAATTTCTCTATATTTTTGTAATTTATGTTTTAAATGTTAAGGACGATGTTCTAAATATTGTTACATATGATCTAAACTTTATAATTTGTGTTCTAAAAATTAAGTATAATATTTTAAAAAAAATAGTAAATATATGGACCATTTTTTGTTTGGTTCAAAAAAAACTCATATTCTAAATAACATAACGTATGTTCTAAAGTTTATAGTTTGTGTTTCAAAAATTAAGTATAATGTTCTAAAAAAATCAGTAGATATCTGAATCGTTTTTTCATTTGTTCTATAATATAATTTATAACTCATGTTCGAAAAAACATAAACATGTTCTAAAAAACATAACGTATGTTCTAAAAAATATGTCGTACGTTCTAAACTTCATAGTTCATGTTTTAAAAGTTAAAAAATATGTTCTAACGTATGTTTTAAAAAATATATAGTTTGTGTTCCAAAAATTAATTATAATGTTCTAAAAAAATCAGTAGATATCTGGATCGTTTTTTCATTTGTTCTATAATATAATTTATAACTCATGTTCGAAAAAACATAACACATGTTCTAAAAAACATAACGTATGTTCTAAAAAATATGTCGTACGTTTTAAACTTCATAGTTCGTGTTTTAAAATTTAAAATATATGTTCTAACGTATGTTTTAAAAAAATATATAGTTTGTGTTCCAAAAATTAAGTACAATGTTCTAAAAAAATCAGTAGATATCTGGATCGTTTTTTCATTTATTCTATAATATAATTTATAACTCATGTTCGAAAAAACATAACACATGTTCTAAAAAACATAATGTATGTTCTAAAAAATATGTCGTACGTTCTAAACTTCATAGTTCGTGTTTTAAAAGTTAAAATATATGTTCTAACGTATGTTTTAAAAAATATATTTTCTTATATAACATAAATTACAAAAATATAAATGAATTAAATAAATAAGAAATTGGAGCATGTTCTTGGATTTTTTTTCTATTAATAATTCATTATTATGTACATTTTTTTCTATTAATAATTCATTATTATGCACATTTCTTTTTTTATTAATAATTCATTATTATGCATATTTAATCGATGTTAATAAGTGCATGCGTCAAATATTAAACAATAGAAGCTACTAGAACAATGGTATATTAAGCAGCGCGCATGATATAAAGCACAAGAGAATCAATAGTCTCAGTGGTAAGTATGGTGGATTGTAAATAGGAAGGTCCCAAGTTCGAACCTCAATACTAGCATTTAGTGTTTTCTATTGATTTTTATTGATTTCTATATTTAAAACGACGTAGTTTTGAGTGTTCTCACCATAGGGAAGTGTCCTCACCTAAGAGGAGGTTCTCACTTGATCCCTCCCCTATATATATATATATATAGTATCGGGCCAGCCTAGACCGACCCGATGTAAAATTGGTAAAGCCCAAACCCGTCAAAAACTGAGCAGGCTTGGGCCGGGCCGGACCTGATAGTATTTTTATGTGTTCAAGCCCGGCTAAATGGGGCTGGGTCTAGGCAGGCCAGGCGGGCTTACCGACCTATGCCCAGGTCTACGAAAGATGTAGGAATTGGGGTCCAATTGCGCGTGAAAAGACCATTTCAAGGTCTCGGGTCACCGATTCGAGACCCCAATTCCAGGGGCAGAAACCTCCTCAGCAGTTGGTAACCCCATGTTTTTGTTGGACGATAACTCGTCCAGCCTTCCTCCCCTAGTTTATTTCTTTGGGCTAAAACTTATGTCATGAGCCTCACTCACTACTTTATTGCTTTATTATTTATTTAAGTCTCCATTTACTTATTTACCTCTTATTTACACCTCGCGTTATGTATTAGTTAACTTTAAATTTTAGGCTTTTATGTAATATTATATCCTAAGATTGTAAAGGTATAAATAGGGTGGCAACGGTGTGAGGCGGGGGCGGTATGCATTTACCATTCCGTCCCCAAATATTTACGGGACGGTTTGGGAGAATCCCCTTAAATGATCCGGGGATTTTTTCATCCCCATCCCCTTCTCATATGGTTTCGGGGAATCCCCAGATCCAATAAATTAATAATATTTATTTTTATATATACAAAAATTTAATTATAATATTTTAAAAAAATAACAAAAAAACATGTAATATTGTACTGGTTACATTACAAAGGAACCAGCAAACTAGTTACAGATTAATTTGTAACCCATTTGCTGGTTACTCTTTAATCTGTAACCAACAATGGCTGGTTACAAATAATATTAGCAGCAACAATTGCTGGCTATATTGTCTCTATACATATTTTTTTTTTATAAAAAGTTACTAATTTATTATTCGCTCAATCTTATTATTGAATTGCAGAATCTCGGTATACATTGATATAAAAATAATGGTTAGAAATTAAAATTAATAATTTTATTCAAGGATCCCTACGGGAATTTACAAGGTAACGGAGCGGGGATCCCCACGGGATGGATATAGCAATCATCATCCCCATCCCATTTAGGTTTCGGGAAAGAAAAAAAATCTTCGTCCCTATCTCCATCCCGTCGGTTCGGATACCCGCGGTTTTCGGATAATCCTCTCCCCATTGCCATCCCCAGGTATGAATTGTATTGTATGGACTATTTTTATCATATTGATTTAGGGTAAAAAATAATTGAGAGTAGACAGTAGATTTGTTGTAACTATTATTGTAGAATTTCTTTTCTTTTTCTAAATGAATTACATAAAAAAAAAAAAAAAAATTGAATTACTATACCCAGCCATGAATTCTCACTTCTAGCCCCGTGAAAAGACGAAATTGCCCTTTCAACAAATTCACTCATCTTCTCAAATTTTGAAATCCTCTCAAAAACACAAAAAACACAAAACTCTCTAAAATCTAATCCGGACAAATTTGGTAAAGAAAAAACATGGAAAATGACTAATGATACGTAATTTTGTTCAAAAATATGTTTTATTTACGATTGTTGTAAGTAAAATCGAATGATTTTTTAAAAATCAACTTTTCGGTGTCGGGGCATGTGAAGAATACGCCTCCACCACAGGTGGGGCGTATGAACATCACGCCCCACCATAGATGGAGGCATATGAACAATATGCCTCCACCTATGGTAGGGCGTGATGTTCATACGCCCCACCTGTGGTGGAGGTAGGGCTGTAAAGGAACAGAGCCGCTCATGAGCAGCTCGGTGATCGGCTCGATTTGTAAACGAGCCGCTCGTGAACACGATTTACTGGCTCGGCTCGTAAACGAGCCAAGCTTGAGCAGGCCAAAGCTCGGCTCGAAAGCTCGCGAGCAGGCTCGATTAGAACATTTATAAACAAATTTTAGTTTTGTAGAAAACTATATAGTTTTGTGTTAGTTCACAAACATCCAAACTTAATATTATTTCATTTGCTATTAGATGAGTTCGTTCACAAACATAATAAATGAGTAATAGACGAACTATTTGTAAGCATCTTGTTTATTTATTCACGAACTTTGCTTGTAAGATTGTTTATGTACACAATTAAAGAGTTATTTGCGAGCAAACTTCACAAATATAATTAACAATTTACTTACAAACAATTCATGGTTAGATAATTTTCTTAATGAACCAAGTCCAAAAGAGGATTTTGGGCTCGAAACAAGCTCGAAGCTCGGCTCGAAGCTCGTTGAGCAAGTCAAAGCTCGGCTCGGACTCGGCTCGTTAATTTTATAGCAAGCTCGGCTCGAGCTCGAGCTCGTTAATTTTATAGCGAGCCGAGCTTGAACAGGCCAAAGCTCGGTTCGGCTCGGCTCGATTACAGCCCTAGGTGGAGGCATATTGTTCATATGCCTCCACCTATGGTGGGACGTGATGTTCATACGCCCCACCTGTGGTGGAGGCATGTTCTTCACATGCCTACGTGAGAATTTTTTTTTCCAATTTTACATTATAATTATTATTATTCTAATCAATTATAAATACTATAATTATTCTAAAAAATTGTAAATATTATAATTATGAACATTATAATTTGAATTATAGTTATTAACATTATAATTAAATAATATACATGAAATATATGTTAAAATAAAGAAAAAAATGACTGTATTTTATAATAGTGTCTGAAATTGATGTTTTTTGGACGTTTTTTGCTTCGGATTTTTCTGTTATTCGAAATCAGAATCGGATTTTTCTGTTATTCAATAGCGGACTAATTTTTTTACAGGTTTAATTCAACAGCGGACTAATTTTTTTACGTAACAGGTATTTACGGGTTTAATTCAATATCGGACTAATTTTTTTTGCCCTCCCAACACGCCCGCGTGTGGTTATCACGCCCCACCGTGAGGTCGCGCGTGTGGCTATCACGCCTCACCGTGTGGTCGGGCGTGATAGCCCCACGCCTCACCTTGTGGTCGGGCGTGTAGCTATCACGTCCGACCACACGGTGAGGCGTGATAGCCACACGCCCGCATGTCGGGAGAGCAAAAAAAATAGCATTTTTCCACTCTTAATCCATGAAAGGGCATTTTCGTCCTTTCACGGGGCTAGAGGTGGGAATTTGAGGCTAGGTATAACAACACCCAATAAAAATCATTTGGATCAAAAACCTCATCCACAATGGCATTAACTTCAATGATATAAAAAAAATTCTCACTTATTTAAATGGTGTTACTTTATTATAGGCCCTGTTTGGTAAAGAGCGTTTTGGGATAAAAATAGCGGTTTTGATCAATTTTGGAGTGTTTGGTGGAGAGAGGTTTGGGAGAGAGTTTTGGGATGAAAACGCTAATTTAGAAAAAGCTCTTAAAAAGAGCTTTTTCAATTAGCGTTTTGGAATATTAAAATTAATGGACTTCTTTAACCCTAATAAATAGACTCCTTCTTCTCCTGCGCCAAAATTAATGCCCTTATTCGTCTTTTTGCACAAACCGCTATTATAAATCAGCTAATTTTTATCAAACAGATCTACACAAACAGCTAGTCAAATCAGCTAATCAAATCAGCTAATGTAATCAGCTAACAGCTAACAGCCAAACAGAGCCATTATATATTTTCACAAAAACTCAGTTTTCAAATTGTCAAAACTAGGGCACCTACAAGCAGTGATAAACACAAATCCTTACTCATTTATTTTTTTATTTACTCATATCCGTCTTATTACCTTAATGGGTATACTTTTTTGCATCTCATACCCGTCCCATTTAATTCGCAGATACCATTACCAGTTAAGAATCAATACATAAAACAAAAAATATTACAAATTTAATAAATCAGAGTTTAATGACAACATTCAATGGTTGAAGATCAAAAGGTTGGGATTTGAATCTCATATCATACATCTTAAAAAAACAATAATATTTTTTAATATATAAAATATTTATAACGGGTAACAAGTACCGGATCCCTGGGATATTCTCATACCCGTCTCATATCTATCACGGGTAATGATTTTGATCTCATACCCACATCATACCTCTTTTATACATGGTATTGACAGTCCCATTAGGTGTTGACATCCTAGTAATAACACAAAAAATACTTGATGTGTCTTGACATCCCTAGTAATAACACAAAAAAATACTTGATGTTTGTAACTAGCATAAGAGTGCAAGTGAAGAAGATAATGAATAATAAGAATAGAAATATAATAAAATGAGATAAAAGAGGAAGAAGCTACATAGCAACAATCTCAGATACAAAACCCTACCCATCAATACAACATCTCTCCCTCCATCCATCCATCCCCCATAAATCTCCCAAAGAATTCAACAGAATGTATTAATCATAATCATAATCATAATAATAATATAAAGCTCAAAAATCAAATACAGTCCCTCATCGCCGAGCAGGGTTATATATATAGCCAAAAAGTAACAACATAATCTCCAAAAATATAACTGAGCTGAGACACCTTTCTAAAGCAGCAACCATGAGAAAACCAATCCAATGACTAAACCTCCACCCATCTTCTGCCTTGTCAATGTCTTTTCTACTCCACTCTGCCATAAACATTTAATTTCTACAAGTTAATAAATTGCATAAAATGTCTTCATATTTAATTCATGTCTTCTTTTACCAAAAGATAAATATATTTAAAAAATTCAATAAAAATAAATAAACGTGGATTCCAGTCCAGTCAGATCAGAAGAGACCCTATTCAAATATTTGAAGAAACCTGTCCTGAAAACTGTTTAGGCCATTGACTTGGTAACTAGACCTGTTCAAATCTTAGTTACTCTGTTCTTGTTGGTACTTTAGTAGAAGTTAACACTGTTGTTCTACTATTTGGAGTGTAAAAAATAAATAAAAAGAAGCTACAGAAAAATTATACAAATACTTAAATTATAGAGCTTCAAACGCTACAACCTTACAACTTGATAATAATTTGACCTGTTTAAGGATTAGGCTAAGCTGATCTTAACAAGCTTACTCTTAAAAATGCTAAACCCGTCCACCGTTAGGTGAGACGGACTTAAAAATTAAAACTTCAAGCACACTTTCATAAGCCCACCTTTCAAACAATTATTTTTTAAAATAATAGATTAAAGTTTTATACTTAGAAATAAATAATATATTATTTGGCTTAATACATCATTTGCCATAAAATTATCCAAAAAGCTTGATTGGCACACTCAACTTTCAAAATGTTCTAATAGTCTCCTAATTTTACATAAAATGTTCAGTTAGCCCACTAAACTTACATAAAATGTAATCAATTAGTCACTTGGTTGTAAAAAAGTAAGTAAAATATGGAAGATGTGTTGCATGTGTCTTATAATGTTATTACATAATTCACAAAATAGATTAAAACATACTTAAAAAAAAGTTCTTACTAGTTTAACTATAAAACTTTTTATTCTCTAATATTAGAATCGCATATTCTGCGTTTTACTTTTTTTTAAGATGCCTGTAACATATATTTCATATTTAACTTACTTTTTTTTTTTACAATCGAGTGATTAATTGATTACATTTTATACAAATTCAAAGGACTAATTGAATATTTTATACAAGTTCAGAGGCTATCGGAACACTTTGAAAGTTTAAAAGATCAATCATCTTTTGGACAAGTTAAGTAGGCAAATGATGTATTAAGCCTTCTTATTTTATATATATATATACGGGTTGGGTAAATCTCAAGTCGAACTCAACCATAGGTGGGCTTAGACCACAAAGGTCTAATATCCAACTTTTCTATCCAAACCTCTAATGTTAGAAAGAGACTAGTTTGGGTCAATCAGATCTGATGCCAAATTTTCTTGAAGAAATTACATCAAAAATCATGTTTGAATTTTAATTTATATTTAAGTAATTCCTATATTTATGTTTTATCATTTCTTATTTTTATTTCTAATTTTGTCAAAATTCAGTTATTTTCTTCATTATTCAAAAACCATAATTTTGAAAAAAAGAAAGTGGGATACGGATGTAGTAAAAAAAACTGAAAAATATGACAAAATAAAAAATTCTTCTTTTTTTTTTAAAAAAAAAATTTGCGCAATTAAAGAAGAAAGAAAAATCTCCACCAGACCCGGATTCTCCACCAGACCCGGATGTAATTCGAACCCATGACCTCCCAAGACATAGGTAAGCTCTCAACCACTAGGCTAAGAGCTTCACCATAAAAAATTCTTCTTTAAGTATGAGGAAATTATAAATATATACTTAATTCATGACTTTTGTCTAATTCACCCCATTTTCTTATCAAATCCAGTCCATTGGATGTGGTAACCACACCATTGAAATACTAACTAATCTAACCAAGTAGAAGTTTTTCATACTTTTCTAGAGCCTAAAGAAAAGTTTATTAAATGCAAGCTGGAAAAACTATTGTAAGTTTTACGGAAAATATAACTTTCGGTAAAATAGCTTTCACAACTTAATGAAAAAGTTAATATTATTTATTTTTTTAGATAATAACAGAAATATAACTTTTAATATAACACAATACTTTTAGCCTAAAAATTGTTGGCTAAAGTTAAGTTAACCCTGCTTGTCAAGCTTGGCTGCACACTACCAAAATTTAGCCATCTTTAATAGGCTATCTGTACAGTCTAAAAGAATTGTTGGTTAAAATTCCCATGTATGCACGCCTATTTACATTATGATCTAGAGGGTCCTAGAGGATCAGTAGCAGAGGTCATATACAGGGTCTGGTCTCTCGTTTAACCTGACAATATGATTTTTCTTTTTCATCTTTTCTATATTAAAAAATGTCAATACTCAAAAAAAGTACCCTTTGCAAGTACTTTCGCTCAGCATTTTTTAAGGACTATCCACTGTCCTATAAAACAGAGGCAGGCAGGATACAATAGAATACTAGCATGCTAGTTCTTGGGATTCTCTGCCTCGTGCTCTACCCTATCCACATAATCTTGCGACGGTTATCACCGTCCATCACATCTAATTCTTTTTTCATTTATCTCAATTTACTTTTCAATTTCACAGACCAGTTTTCTTACTTTCTTCTACAATCACGTGATACTCCTCCATTAATTCATTGAACAACCGACCCAAACACAGTACACTAGGAGGAGTCAGTTCAAAATTTTAAATCCATTTTCAACGGATCAGATCTAAACCTCAAGCTCTCAACATTCCTAGATCTAATATGATTATTTAAAATAAATACCCAAACAGTGCCTAATGAGCAGGTTAGCAAGGAACAATAAGTTTAATCTACGTTACGCTGAATCATAACTGAAAAGCCATTGAAACGAAAAATTGAAGTGATTACCGTATCTGAGCCTGCAGGAGCAGGAGCGAGTGCTCCCAATCCAGGCGCCGGAGCCCCAAGAGGTGGCGACGGTGGACTGGGACCCAACGGAGACGGTGATGGAGCCTTCAATTTCGGCTTGCTTGGAGCAGGAGCTGGAACCTGAGCGGGAGGAGAGGCGAGAGGAGCCGGTGGTGGAACAGCAGGTGGTGGAGTAGCAGGAGGAGGAGTCGCCGGTGGCGGAGTAGCAGGGGGAGGAGTCGCCGGTGGTGGAGTCGCTGGTGGAGGAGAGGCTGGTGGTGGAGTAGCAGGAGGTGGAGTGGCTGGTGGTGGTGTAGCAGGAGGGGGAGTCGCCGGTGGTGGAGTAGCAGGTGGAGGTGCGGAAACAGGAGGAGGAGTAGCAGCGGGAGGTGGTGATTGCGTAACAGGAGGAGGAGCGGAAGTAGGAGGAGGAGTGGTGGTTGGTGGAGCAGGAGTAGCGGTCGGAGAAGTAGCCGGAGATTGGCCAGAAACGCCGGAAATAACAATGCAGATCAAAGAAAGGAAGATTAAAGAATTCTGGTGCGCCATTTTGATGAAAATCTCTGTTTCTTCTCTCTATAAGAAAAAAAACAGAGAGAAGGGAGTGAAAAATAAGGAGGTGAAGAGAGACAATAAATAGAGAGGGAAAAAGAGAGATTAAAATAAAGAAATTTCTTCTAAATTTGAGACGGACTGAATGGGACCCACTATCTACCAAACAAATCTGCGGCGTCCGATCCCCGGTCGTTGGTGTGGGCTCCATCATCGCATGTTATTTGGATTCGCGATCTGGGTGCCACGTTGCATGCCGGACCCAAGCTTTCTTTTTTAGTGTTAAAACTTTTGATTATGAGTACATATTATGTTTTGGGTAAATAATAAAGCAAGTTTTTTCTTATTACACGGGGTACAACTCATGTTAGGCTCTGTTCTTTATCACTGAAAAAAATTGAACTGAACTGAACTGAATGCTGCTGAACTGAACTGAACTAAACTGAATGATACTGAATACTGAACTGAATTTAACTGAATGCTACTGAACTTAACTGAATGATACCGAACTTAACCGAATTTAATCGAACGTAACAATAATGATGATATTAGACTTTAAAATAATTTAATGATAATATTGGACATTAATAAGCTTATAATAATAATAATAATAATAATAATAATAATAATATTTCTACCAAAAAAAAATAATATCAATAATAAATAAACATATTATTAAAGATTAAACTAAATTAAATATCAAATAAAATCTAGACTCGATAAAATCCTATGACATTAAATAAAAATGAGTCTAATTTAAATTAAAAATATAAATTACATACAAACACAAATTTATATATAATTTAAAGTCTATGAAATTAAATACAAATTTTTATATGAATACAAACTCTTAATGTAAACGTATTAATATAATATTTATTTACTTTTTGCAAAATTTACAAATAAGTTGCACCAAATAATTATAATTATAATAAATAATGATAATGTATATAATGACAAAGCATAAATTATATATAAATATAATTATAATGAAAATAGATAAATTAATATATAATAAATTATAATAATTATAATAAATTGTTGAAATTATAAATAAATAATGATAATAATAATAAATTATATATAAATAATAATAATATATAATAATTATAATAAATAATGATAAATTATTGAATACTGAAACTGAATACTGAACTGAACTGAATTGAACTGAACTGAACTGAACTGATTACTACTGAACTGAACTGAACTGATTGTTACTGAAATTAAGTAATAAAGAACAGGGCCTTACACTACTAACAAAAGGGTTTTTGATAAATATAATATATCATACAATCGATAGATAAATTGCATAATGTAATTTCTGCCCGGTCAACGCGTTACGTCAGTAATTTGACCTCCATAAAAGTCAAAATTGCTGATATGGCGTATTAACTTTATGTTGATGGGTCAGCTTTTGACTTTTATGGAAGTCAAATTGCTGACATGACGCATTGATTTCATGTTGACCGGTCACAATTACCGGTTATACACTTTAGTGAGAGGTCACCAAAAGGTTATACACTTTTGTGTGCAAACTTGAAAGTTATACACCAAAATGTGAAATATGATCAGGGCCGGCCCTGGGTCTAGGGCCGGGGTGCACCGGCCTAGGGCCAAGGCCAGAGGCGGAAAAAAAATAGCTTTGTAAATAAATTGATTATGATTTAAGTATTATAAATTCAAATTAGCATAATGGTATTGCCTTGTTTTCCAACTAAAAAGAGCATGGGTTTGATTCTCAGTTTTGTAAATTTTTTAAATATATTTTTAATATATAAATGTTATGGGTAGTCAAGAGTAAGAAGACAAGTTTCATTTTATTACCTCATTTTAGAATAACTATTTTTAATTTGATTAAATTTAAAAATTAAAAAAAGTTTCATTTTATTACCTTAAATTGATCAAATTTAAAAATTAAAAATTAATTTATTCAATGATATGAATAAAAATCTATTAGTAGATTTTATATTAAAGGGGTCTTTACTGCTTGTTTTGCCTAGGGTCTCTAAATTGTCAGGACCGGCCCTGAATATGACAAAGGTTGTACACCATGTATATAATTTACCGTCAAATCAACTGTCATATTTCCGTCACGAACCGAATGAAACATCCTCATATCTCAACTTCCAAGCAAACTTTCTTAAACTTTAATAATCCAGAAATACCGATATAAGAAAGTTCTGAAGCTTTGAACAAGTTGAATGGCAGCTTAGAAATCCAGTTCAAAAACCACCTTTCAATACCTCAACTTCCAAGTGAGCTCTAACCCATAATACAACCCCAGAACTCAACAAGCATAGTTGTGCATATACACAAGTTACACTCAAGGCCACCAAGCAACACCCCATTATAGTCACGTATCAGGCCTCTTGCAGAAGCAAAATATAGATTACCTTTGCTTGCACTGTCACAATTCACATTCATCTAGTCATTATCCGAAGGGTTGAGACTAAAGGATTGAGATTGAATAGCCTTTTCCAGCTTCGTCAATTGACTTACAAGGAAGTCCATCTTATTGAGCCAGACATTATTCTTATTAGCATGCATTTCGCGATCGTTGTACCCATCAGCAGACTTTGGCAAGCAAAATTGACCAGTTAATACCTTACTAACTGCACTTCACAGAGAGATTCATGCTCAGTCAACCCTGAAAATCAGCATCATAAAAATGATCCCTCCAATCCGAGGGAATAAAAGGTTCCAAACAACTTGTGCTTTAACGCAATCATGAAAAAGGTGAAAGGTGGTTTTCTAAAGCAACACATGTACGACACTGATCAGACACACTGAGGTGTCATTTAACACGATTCATGTTTGATAAAAAAAATTGTGCATAATAGTTTAGAGGAAATAGCGAATGTGTTTGGTTACACCAACCTGCTAGACACAATTCCAGTCAATTAACGCAAACTGGAACTCCCACTTGTATTAGAGCAACTTAACGCATACGCAGATCGGGTAGAAAAATTCCCTAGCTGGGAGGCGATCCAATACTAGCCTCCATTGCCCTCCTTATCAAGAATCGCATGCGAAGCTAACTTAAAAAGCCAACGATGTGGAAGCAGTTTTCTTAAGATACCTCAGTCCCAATCGTCTAAATCACTCTAATAACTCAAAACATTATGCATCAAGTTAGAATTTGGAATCTAAGACATAACCACCTCGGCTAACCTCGTATCCTCAACCCATCGACCAAATTAGAAGTGAGTATTTTCAGTAGAACGAACAATGCAACCATCTTTGTGAACGACAATGTACAATCTACTCGGATATTTACCTTTTAAAAAAGCTCCATCAACATATTTAATTGGTCGAATATGTTCTTTAAAAGCTCTAAGTGAATGACCTATAACCATGAAGAAGTAATCAAAGTGATCATCATCATTGGTTTCAATATGGGCAACCATACCTGAAGTAGTACTCTTCACTGTCTCATAGTAGTCTAGTAACAATATGTATGACTCTTCCGGTATACCATATTAAGCTTCTAACTTCCAACTTCTTGCTCTCCAAACTTGCATGTAAGAGAGGTTACTTGTGTGGTCTTTTCCAAAATCGAAAATAATGTCCTATGGCCGATATACTCTATCATCTTGATCAAACTTATTTGTTGGTAGTGTTGCCTGCAACATGTTTTCCTACTTGCCTGTGATGTGGTAATATTTGATCTCTTGGATTGATTCTTTAAAGTGATTTGGACATGAAGCTTGAATTGGTTCTTGAAACACTAGTACAGAATTGACCTATAGCTACGCCTTATTAGCTACAATTGTTTATAAAAACCGTAGCTAAAGGTTATTAGAGTCGGTTATTTCAAAAAACCGACTTTAATAAAAACTTATTAGTCTCGGGTAAATTTAATAACCGACTCTAAATGTTTTTTTCTAAACCGTGCGTGTTTTTGATGGTCATTGGCATCGGTTTTTAGTTGAACCGATACTAATGACCTAAATAATAATAGGGTCGGTTCTTATGAACCGAAGCCAAATAAAGGGTCATTGGCGTCGGTTATGCCTTTAACCAATGCCACTGATAATTTTAGAGTCGCTTATTTGATAAACCGACTCTAAAGACCTGATTTCTATCGTAAAAATTAGAGCGATTCCTACTTCATGCGATTCCCACTCTTCTTCTTTCTTCTTCATGACCTAAACACTGTATCCGATTCCCACTCTGCTTCTTTATCCTTTATGCCTTAAACACTGTATTCGATTCCCTCGCTTGATCTGTTTAAAGGATATTGACACTCCCGTCTGCACTCTTCTGAGTTGGTGTTGTGTGGGTTCGAGTTTTGTTTTGGTGTTACTTGGAGTTCGAGTTCTAGTTCGTATTTCACCCTTTGGAGTTCGAGTTCGTGAAGCAGGTTAGAGTTTCTATTGCTAAAAATTGATTACTCATTTTGTTTACGGGACGAAACTCAACCATGTTTGGGTATGTACTCATAATTTTGGTTGTTTGGGCTTGTTTTATTCGTTCAGTCTCGTAACAAGTTTTGTTCTCACGTGTTCATTGTGTTAAAAAATTGCTTGTTATAACTGCATTTTAGGGTTTTGGCGGTTTAGTACAAAATTAAGATTGAGCATCTGAATAATTTCTTCAATTTTGTGATTTATGATCTTTGGTTAAGGGTTATGTGTAATCTTAAGACAAAAATTGAAGTTCAAGTTGAGTAATTTCATATAATTACTGCTCATGTTGGATATGTGTAATCTGAAGACAAAAGTTGAAGTTCAAATTGAAGTCCCCTAACATGTTGTTAGACTTTACTGGCATCTAATTTGTTCAAGTTTCTGTGAATTCATTTTAGTTTTTTTTGTATAGACTGAGCATTGGATTGGGGTTCATATTTTTTGTTATAGGAATTTTCTATATCTGGAATTCTGGGAACGAGTCCTTATTGCCAGAAATATCGTTGTTTGAACTATTGAACACCATATTGAAGATGTTGATGGATGACCTTAAGATTCTATTTCTTGCTGCTTTGACTGAAGATGTACATGTCCTTCTCGACTTTCACACGGAAACAGGTAATGTGTAACACTGATGCAATTTTTCCTATCATTTCTTCAGCTACATCAATTGATGCCAGCTATTATTACCTGCCTAGTTGCTAAAAGGTTTGGGAATCTATTTTTTTGACAATCACTGGGAGCTTAGAAACTTCACATCGAACCTGGTTGCTTCAATTTGCAAAAGGCAAGAATTTTGTTTCTTATGTTTTGTTGTGACATGTGAGCACCTTGTGAATACCTTGCTCATCTCATGTGTTTTCAATTCTATTATATCTTCCATTTACAAGGATTTCACATTGGATGTATCCTTTTAGTGTTTGAGCTCTGGGTTAACAGGGAATCAGGCGAACCTAGCAAAAGGAAGCCATATTTACCTCCAAAAAAAGAGTTCTTGATCACTCGGAATTACTTTCCTTCCAATCAGAGTTGGGGTTTTTAATATCTTCATCAATGATGATGTTTTTAGAGTGTTTGATTCATCTCTTCATTTCAATTGTGTAGATCTAGGAAGGCACTAGTGACCATGTCATTGTGGATGTAAATTACCTGCCAGCATTCAAGGAATTGCCAAATGATATATGCATTCCTACTTTTTGGGAAGCTATTAAAAGCAAGTTTGAATTAAGAAAGAAGGTAAAATTTCCTTAAGTGAGTTTACACTTGATCATTTTGGGGACAAGAATTTGGAAGTACTGAACCCTTTTCATTCTGATTTCCTCTACAGGGCTTGAATAATCTCAAGAAATAGCGAACTAAATCACACTCTGACAATAATGACAATCCTCATACAAACAACAAAAATGAAGATACTGAACCCTCAAGAAAGAGATACTCATCAAAGCAGGATTACCAGCTTCCTACGGTTGCCATAGTAAGTATCTAGTCTAAATGACTGTATGTTAATTTGATAGTCCATAGACTCAATATTCAATGATATTCATAGCACACTTTCAGATCACCACGGAGAAATAGCTATAATTTAGAGCACACTTTCAGCATACTTGAAAATATCTAAGCATTAGTATGTACTAAGGATGACTTTAATTGAAGGTGCATGTTGTTATTTGATAATTTAGTATAAAGATTATGTCCTTGCTGGAAGTTGCATTATTGGGTTGTTGTGTGGTGATCCATTCTAAGTTATTGAGTGAACAAAGTTGATATCAATTTCTTTGTACATGACAAATCCTATTTATTTATCTCTTCCCATCTGATTGTCAATATGTTGATATTCTATTTGAATTGTTATTGTCAGGCTTATTGAATATTTTGGAAATAAGCTGAGATTTTAGTTAATGTTGAGATTTCACTTCTGTTATATAGAGTTATTATAAAGTTGCATCTGCCAATTAGTATTAGGATGAAATTATTGTGAAAATTTAGATAATTCAGTTGATACTTTAATGGGATAAGTGCAGTAAGTGTAATTGCTCTTATCTTGAAATTTTATCATTTTTAAAAACAAAAGAGAGCAATTTTCATATATGCCAATGTGGTTGAGATTGTGTTTTTTTACTTTCATGTTATAGGATTGAGAAATTGGTAATATCAATTCCTAAAACTTATGTTTTTCTTGGATGTGTTATAGCTTATTTGTTTTTTTAAGGACAAGGTACTAAAATAGGCCTAGTGGGTTTTGGGGAAGTATAAATTTAGGCTCCACGTACAAAATAACACCAATACTTAACGTTTAAAAAAGGTACCAATTTAGGCCTTGATAACGGAACGAGACACGTCATTGATATTACTCCATTAAGTTCCGTCAATTGTATGTGGAGGGAGAAATCAAAACTTAACGGAGTAATAGGAATGATGTGTCCAATCCTTTATTGAGGCCTAAATTGATACCTTTTTTAAACGTTAAGTCTGTATTGGTGCTATTTTGTATGTAGAGCCTAAATTGGTACTTTCTCAAAAACCACGGACCTATTTTGGTACATTGTCCCTTTTTTTTAATGGTTGAATATGCTAATAGTTTGATTATGGTAAGCTAGTATTTGTTGTGGTGAAAGTACTCTTGATTAATGCTAGTATGCTTTTAACTGTAATTAGTCCATTTTCAGGGAAATTACAGTAGTGATAACTAATGTCATCTGAGAATATGTCGAAGGTCGAGACAACAGAGAAGATGGTTGGATTTCAACACTACAGTTATGTTTAACATTCTGTTGTAGAGACTATGATAGAGTAGTAACGAATATATGTCAGTTTTTTTGTGTGTTCCCAGTTAATTTCTGTAATATATAGCATGTTGTTACTTGAAAATACTATGAATATTGAATCAAAGCTTGTATATATATAACAGGTTAATTAATTATCCTATATTTGTGTACATTTTTATTGATTTTGCATTTAATTTCAGTAATACAACAAAATAGAGCAGGTTTAATTTGAATATGCTGATGTAAAATTGTTAAAAATAATAATACTAGACTCTAATATAATTGACATTGGCTATAGTTGCAGAACAACCGACTCAAATGATTAGAGCATTGGAGTCGTTCGTTGCAACAACCGACTCTAATGCTCTTATCATTTGCCACGGTTCTTCTACAACCGACTCTAATGATCAGAGCATTAGGGTCGGTTGTTACGAAAAACCGTGGCTAAAGAACCCTTTAGCCACAGTTTTTTCGTAACAACTGTGGCCAAAACATAGGGCATTAGAGTCGGTTATACGTAAAAACCGACTCTAATACCCCTTTGGCTACGGTCGAACAACCGTGGCTAAAGACGCCAAGCATTTGCCACGCCTCCTTTAGCCACGGTCGTACAACCGTGACTAATGACGGTAAACGACCGTGGCCATATGCCATTTCTGTACTAGTGAAAGTGTTGTTCTAAAAAATTTAGATTATGTGTTGTGTTTTTTTGTTATATATATACTAATGGTATTTTTTAAAACTATATATTGGAAGATGCTGCAATTTTCCCTACTCAAGGCACTGCTAGTTTTGGTTTCGTTACCAGATATAATTCCAGTAACTTGGTCGCTTCGTCAGCTAGGCTTTTATCCCATTCCTTAGACCCATTTATTGTTGAGTGGCTTTGTGTGCAATAAGCATTGAGGTCGTTGAAATAACGTAATTACAAAGATATTATTTTGAAATCTGATTCTCAAACATTTGTTAATACTTTTCATAGTATATAATAGATTTTGTGTTTGGTTTTATTATCGATGAGTATAAAATCACTTTGTGCGAATATCATTAAATATTATATCAGCTTTGTTAGTCGATCAGTGAATTTTGTAGCACGTACTCTAGCGAGAACTATCGGTTTTGAGTTTGGTTATGGAGTTTGGGATCATGTTCCCTTGTTTTCCTTGTAACGTTTTACTTGGGGATTCTCAATAAAGTTTTCCCTTTTCCTTTTAAAAAAAGTACTGAAATTATAAATCTAAAAGTATTAAATGGTATGGTGTAACTAGGGGTGGGCACGGTTCGGTTAACCGGTCCATTAGACAAAAAAATTAACCGAACCGTTATCAACGGTTTTTTAACTATCCAAACCGAAACCGGTCCATATCAACCGGTTAACCATTAATTTCGGTTAGGTTTTTCGGTTAACGGTTTTTAACCAATTCTCACCAGTTAACCAAAAATCAATGGTTAACCATAATTTTTACCCAAACCTAAATTTTTAAACAATATTAAAATACACATTTCAAAAATTCAAACGAAACGAATTCATATAAAAGTTCAAATTCAAACATAAGTACCGAACTAAAAAACAATCCATCAAATTTACATTTAAAACATAAAGAAATGTAAATAATATTTCGTCAAAGTGCTTATTACAACATTAATCCATCAAGTTTACATTCACGTATAATCTATATTATATATTTATATTAATATAGGTTATAATCTATGTTAAAGACTTTTTTTAAATCTTATAATCTATGTTATCTAATCTATATTATATAATTATATATTAATTTTTTTAAAAAAATTGGTTATATTTATTAAACGGTTCGGTTAACCGTTAACCGCGGTTTTTGAAACTCTAACCCGAAACCGAAACCGAAACCGGTAACTATATATTTTTTTTAACCATTAAGAAAACCACCGGTTCGGTTAACCGCTTTTTTCGGTTCGGATTACCGATTTTCGGTTCGGTTACCGGTTTGATCGGTTTTTTTGCCCACCCCTAGGTGTAACTGTTTGATAAATACTAAAATAAACGGTAAAATAAAAAATATTAGTTTATCAACTTAAATTTTTATGCTAATTATCTTGACTTATCAAAAATAATAATTATTATTTTACTTAACTATAACTTTTAACTGTTGTTAGTAAACAAATTAAAGATAAATAAACACTTAATGTATTAATTTTAAATACTGAATTGGTTATCAAATGAAAATTTATAACATGTTTAGTTCAGCTGTTAGCTCATATAGTTGTTTGATGTTGCAGTTAGTTGTTTGCTTTTATTGTTAGTTGTTCATTATGATGATGATTTGTTACTGTTAATATATAACATGTCTAATATGAGCATGTTTTAAATCAATCAATAAAAAAAAAATTATAAAAATAAAAGATGTAATACATAAATTAATTAAAATAATAACTAAATAAAAATTAAAAATAAAAATTTATTGAATGAAGCAAAATCTTGTTATTTCGAAAATAATATCATATGGATAGAAATAATGTTAAAAAATAAATGTATTTCGTAAAAATATGAATGTTAAATTTATTAAAATTAAATAAATACAAACAGTTTTTCATAAAAAGTTTTCAAAAAATAAATTTTCATGAAAAACTCCAAAATGCTACTATTTTTACAAAAAGAACTCAAACTCATATTTTATAAATTTAATTAAACACTATTTAGTTTTCTACGCATAAAATTTTAAATGAAAGAGAATCCATCTAAAATGTGTAACGAGCCTCGAAACAAAAAATTGAAAAAAAATAAATTTAATTAAACACTACTCCTTTTTACTTTACCGAAAGATAATAATAATAATAATAATAATAATAATAATAATAATAATAATAATAATAATAATAATAATAATCATCCATTTGGGACCAGACTTTTGGTGGATTGGCCAGTCTTCAAAGCTCAATTTCTGAACAGATAGGTGGATCATTCCAACGGTGGCAGACAGATTGGGTCTTGATCATCAGGATAAGCGTTCACGCTTTAATTCTGTTGATGATTTTTTGGTAAATTCAGAGTGGCTTGATTTAGATACTCTTTGTTGAAACACCTTTCCACATGATTTTGATTTGACAAAATTATTTAAGTTAATCCATGATTAAGGGACAATTAAATTTAAGTGCTTTGATTTAATTGTACTAACATGTTTGTTCAATGTTGAGTATAAATATAAATACAAATAGAAATAAAAAGTAAGACAGGACGAAGTCAGCATAAGATCACAGCACAAGCTGAGTATAGTGGAACTCAGCGTGAAAGAAGATAAGTTATCTTCAGAACAGAAGCTTAAAGATCAAGCTAATCAACGAAGCTGAGTGGAACGAAACTCGGTATCAAAAGTAGAAAAGTCTTCTTAAGAACTATGTCTTGCAGAACGAAGCTGACCATGGAAGCTGAGTAAAAGAGAACTCAGTATATGAATTGACAATAATCAAAGACAACGACTATCAAAGTCAAGCTGAGTGATCTTCAGGACAGCATGAATGATCCGTTTGCTAAAAGACAAGATCCGACAACTGTCTGCACCAATCCAGAACCTTGGAATTACGCAAAAGCCAATTTCGAGATGCATGGGTCAACTGTTCGTTAGCTAAAAGACAAACTAGCACAAGAAGATGAAACCTGCAAGAAGAAGACAAGCCTGACGACTGTGGAAATTCAGACGATAGGATTGGCCTGCAAATCTGAAGCTGACCAGGGCTTTGTCTCAAAAAGGAGCTGTTTGGATCAACGGACAAATCCAAGATTCAAATCATTTCTGATTCAGACCTCAACTATAAAAGGACATGATTATTCTTGGATCATTAGCCGAATACAACAAGAGAAATATAGCATACATACAAAGCACACAAAAACCAAAAGAGATCTTACACCAAATTTCTATTCTTGTGTAAAAGCTAGATTGATTTTCTGTAATCATCTAAAGTGTTCTTCATCCGTAAAGAACAACTTGTATCAATTGTAAAATTGAGAGTGTTGTGCTGAGTACTCCGTGTTGAGTGCTTAGTGGTAGAGAAATCTAGGTGTTTGGATATAACACTTAGTAGGAGTTGAGTAGACGAATAGAGGACGGTACTCTTGCATATTCAACTGCCTTGTAAATGGTTTGTGCTCTACCTTTAAAGAGCTCATTATTGGATTTAAAAAGCCCGGAGGGATTCTGGGGACTGGACGTAGGCAGAGAGGCTGAACCAGGATAAGTCATGCTGAGTAATCTCTAACTCTCTCAATATATATATATATATATATATATATATATATATATATGTATGTGTTGCTTGTTATATTTACTCGGCATATAAATTGTTTAAATTGACACTGAGTAAATAAGAGTGCTGAGTTGGAAGCTGACCACAAAAGTGTCAATTCCCAACTCATATGTAAAATAGTTCTAGTCAACATCTGACTAAAGATATCTTACGCTACAATTGGCCGTGCTGACCAAAGCTGAGTTAACAAACTCAAGAAAACATATTAAGTCAGCTTAATTAAAAAGAAAAAGTTATATTAGTTCCTAACCCCCCCCCCCCTTTGGAACTAATCACACGGGACCAACACTCTTCCTTCGGTTATTCAAGACAGTATTCGACCTATTCACAGGGGTAGAGATGATCTTTGATTTCTGTGTTTGGCAGCCCTCTACGAAGGGTATTTTCTCTGCCAAAGAGTACTATTCGATTATCAGTCCTAGTTCCTCCTCGATGGACTGGTATAAATTTGTTTGGAATGCTCACACTCCCCCTTCTCGTTCCTTCACTTTTTGGAGAGTTTTGCATGGCCGGGTTCCGACTCACGACCTCCTGCACCGTCTTGGACTCTCATTTTCCTCTCGTTGTGCTCTTTGTGGTAGGGATGCTGAATCCATTAACCATTTATTCATTAGCTGTTCTTTTGCAGATTCTCTTTGGAGAGCCCTTGAGATTCATTTTAACTGCTCTTTGCCTCGTTATTCCCAATTCATCCACTTCCTTAGCACTCTTCGTAGCATTCATTTTGGCTCTCAAGTGTCGATGATCTGGCGTATTGCCGCTGTCACTTGCATCTGGTTAATCTGGCATTGCAGGAATGAAGCAATCTTTAAGGAAGTTTCTCCTTCTATTCAGCATTCGAAGATCACCCTCTTTCAAATGATTCGAGAGTCATTTGCCACTTCTAAAGGTTTCTGCTTTTCACGGAGAGATGATGTTATCTTATCTCGTCTTTTGGCTTCTCCTAGGCCGCCCCCGGCTCCCAACATTATTCCGGTCCATTGGCTTAAACCTCCTCCGGGATGGGCTAAAGTCAATGTGGATGGCTCTGCTTTTGGCACTCCAGACGAGGCAGGAGCGGGAGGTATTTTTCGCAATTATCGAGGATTTTCCAAAGGCTGTTTTGCTTTTTCTACCCCCTTTCTTTTGCTTATATGGCTGAATTGAGAGCCGTTATTTTCGCAATTGAACTGGCTTGGGAGAAAAATTGGCATCAGCTTTGGGTTGAGTCAGACTCAATGTACGTTGTTAATCTGCTTAGACATCGTTCCATGGATGTTCCTTGGAGTATTCGTCAAGAGTGGTTGCATTGTCTCAGCATTTGCTCTAGGATGAACATTCTTTTTTCTCACATCTTTAGGGAAGGAAATAGAGTTTCTGATGCGTTGGCTAAGTTTGGAGTCTCTTCCTCAGTGATCAATTAGTGGCCTTCAGCTCCTGCTTTTTGCCACAGGTTTATCAATGATGACATTTGTAGTATTTCTCATTTGCGTTTTTCTTGACTTTCCTAAACTTTTCTCCTTCCCCCTTCTTTTGTTTGTTCTCCTTCTTATTCTCTTGTTCAAACACTCATTTTTTTTCTTTTATTAATATATTACAGGTTTGTCAGTTCTTGGGCCATGGGGGCTCACCCCGCCCAAGTTCTGTCTCGTCCCAATTTCTATCAAAAAAAAAAATAATAATAATAGATAGGTAGATAAAACAGAAAGTCAGAGGTATTTAGTTTCGTTGTGATTACTGTTACAACTGATTATTTTATTTTATTTTATTAAATAAGTTTCATTAATCGGAATCAACTTATAAGGAATATAAAATAAAATATGGAGGGACAATACCCCACTCCACAAATTCTGATAATGAATGAGGAGACCTAGCTAAAACATGAGTCAGCCCTTCGCAGAACGACATATAAATCTAACAGAAATATCATTGATACTAGAAATAAGACTTTTATAATCGTCTGTAATTAAACCATAAGAAAAACGAAAGTATGCTTGATGAATATGCTCCACCACTGACAGCGCATCTAACCCCACCTCCACAACACTCAAACCCTTGAGTTTGATCCACCTAAGAGCTTCTCGAATATCAATAGTTTCACCTTCTCTAAAAAAAAAGTTTCCATCAATACGAGAACGAAAAATAATAGATGGTTCGTAATTTTAAACAAGATCTATTAAAACGTCAACTGCTTGTGGGTTGTCCAGCCCACGACAGTTCCAGGCTAATAGACTCATGATGATGAGTGGACATATCCAGCAGATACTACCTAAAATTTGTTTTTTGGATCCACAATTAGACTATTATTTGAAACTGCATCTTCCCCCTCATTTAAAACATATTCCTTCCTTCTATATTTTACTTCCATAAGCACAATATCTTCTCTAGACTCATGTTTTGACCCATGATTTATGTCTCCTTCATAATCAACTGTCATATTAATTATTCCATTACTATCGCCATTAGTCTCACGATTAATGCCACTAAATATGAGAGTTTGTTCAACTGTTTTGGTCTTTTTCATAGTAACTGGGTCATGAATTACGCTTTCTTCATAATTAACTGCCATATTAATTGTTCCATTAATGTTGTCATTAGTCTCACGATTAATGCCACTAAATATGAGAGTTTGTTCAACATTTCCCATAGTAAGTGATCCATAATTTAGTTCTCCTTCATATTAATTATTCTACTAATGTCGCCATTAGTTCCATCATTAATACCACTAAAAATGGAGGTTTTCTTTTGGTTCTTTTCACCACACTCCACCGCCATTCTCTGGTTACCACCGCTGATGTCTAACTGGACCTCAATAACCAGCCATTTTGTATTTTTGTTGGATTACTTTCTTCCAGTCCGAACAAACATATGGAAGTCATAGAGCTTTTTAATTTATCCATCAATTAAATCATAAATTTTTAGACATGAGAAATGTGTATGGTCTACAAAAAAACATACGCAAAGTATTACCTTTCGCTAGAGATTAAAAAAAAAAAGTGAAAACTTGGTAGTTATACAAGTAGAGCCGTGTACATGATTGTAAATCATCATTATTAATGAGTCATTAGAATTAGAATTATATCTAATAATCACATTCAATTAATTAATACAAGCTTGCTCTTCTACTTTACAAGGACCATTTAGTAGGGGTGAGCATGGTCCGGTTCGGTCAAAAAACCGAATCAAACCGAGTTGGAGCGAACTAAATTACCTCTATTTTTTAAGACTAAATCAAACCAAATTATAATTCGGTTTGGTCTGGACCGAACCGAATTATTTCGGTCTGGTCCAGTTTGGTTCATGTTTGGACCAAACAAAGCACTAGAGACCTACAACTACTTGTGTCTTGACTAACTAAACAATTATATAAAGACAATAATCATATAATTAGTTTTTCTTTTGTATATATAATTAGTTGAGAGAAAAAAAAAACCTATTTAATTGTTTTTTATTTTCTATATATAATTAGTTAATTAATTTAAAACCTTAAAACTAAAAGTAGTACATATTGTATTTCAGTTTGGTTTTGTATGGTTTTGGACCGGACCAAAATGAACCGAACCGAAAACCAAACTAGCTTAAAAATTAGGACCGGACCAAATCAAGATGTAATTCAGTCCAGTTTGGTTCGGGTTTTTTAATCCGGTTTTTTGATCTTTGGGTTTTCGGTTCGGTTCTGCTCACCCTGGCCATTTAGTACAACTTCTGTTGGAAAAACATGAATTCACTGAGAGACAAAAGAAACGATTCTTTTTGATATAAAAAGGTAAAAATAAGAAAATTGGGTTTTTCTATTTGCCGTCTCTAAATTACTTATCACCGTCCTATTTGGACAATTTTGCCCTTTGCATAAAAAATTTCAAAACTGAAAAGAAAAAATTTTGAGAGAAAATTTCAAATTTTGGCCTAAACGGATGCGGCATCCGCCAGGCCCACGACGAGGGCGAATGCGGCATCCGTTCCCGCCACGGGTCGGGCGGATGCCGCATCCGTTCCCACAATGGGTCGGGCGGATGCCGCATCCGTGTAGGCCAAAATTTGAAATGTGCAAAATCGTAAAATTTCTAGTGACGAAAAATACTAAATCGTTCATTTTTTGTGACGAAAAATGTAAAATTGTCATGAAAAATATGTATTATTTTCATGAGTTCTTTGATAAAAAAAATGTAAATTTTAATATTTCCGACTCGTAATCATCCATTTTCGAGGTTTGGGTTGTCACATATCAATTATTTTCATAATTTCAATTATTGTTGTTCGGGTTTATGATTTTAGAGAGAGAATTTTAAGTTTTTTTATCAAAATTATGAGAAGGGCAAAAAAGTCCAAATAGAACGGTAATAAGTACTTTGGGGACGGTATTTAGCAGTTCACAAAATATAGAATAAACAAGCATCTTATTAAGAGTCTCATTTCCTAATTACTAAAAGAAATTGTATAACTCGATATTTGACATGATTTACAGTTTTTTTTTTCACTCAAATCAATTTTATTAATATTACTTATGTAATATTTATCTTTTAAGGTTAAAGCATAAGAATTAAGAAATGTAATTAATGTTAATTAAAAGACTTTGTTACCCTTATATTAATTGCATCTATTAATAAATTTTTATCTGTGCTAAGTTTTATGACAGGTCAGATTGCTTCTCATCATCCGCAGGCTTAGTTGATTGGAAGGTGTCAAGAGATGAGGAACTTGAATTGGGAGGTTCGGTTTGTTCACGTGTACCGTGAAGGAAATAAAGCAGCTGACTGGATGGAGAATTACGTGGGATCGTTATCTTTAGGTCGTCACGAGTGTGATGTGTCTCATGTAGACCTCCAGGATATCCTCGAAGGGGATCTGCTTGGTCGATCAACCCGCAGGATGGTTACTTTTTAATTTTTTGCTTTTTGTTGTGTTGTTTGCCTGGGCTAGGCTCTCCTTTCTTAAAAAAAAATAAAAATAAAAAGGCAACATAAATAGGGGTTTATTTGGTAAATTATCAATTAATATACATTGATTGAATCAAAACATCAAACATTATGAAACAAAAAAAATCCTCTAGAAAGACAAATAATTCGTTAAAGTTGGTTAGGACCCTATTTGGTAAATAACTTTTAGTTATTAGCAGTTAGCTAGTTTTTTTTTATTAGGGTTAATTATAAATCTGGTCCATTTTAAAAGCTTATTTATATATTAAGTCTAGTTGTCCAATAAATCTAGATATTTTTACTACATTTGGACAAAAATATCCTCATCTTTCTCATTCCTTCATCTTCTTCTTCATTTCTTTCTTCCATTTCAAAGAGCAGCTCCACCTTCCATGGCTTCTATAGAAGGGCCGCTTCTCGTTTCTTTTCCCCAATTTCGCTGAACTTCAAGACTTAAATCAGAGAAGCTCCTCCACGGCAGATCTATCGATCTCTAGTCGATGATGGAGGTTTGCGGTTCCGACGACCTCAGTTTAGAGGGCAGAGTCGGAAACAAATGATGATATGTATTTATTGATTTTTTGCTTTTCATATGTGTGTAAGATGTATATAAGATGTATATGTCAAGGATTAATGAAAATAGTTTAGGTTTATACAATTCGAAACTATACATCCCATTGAAACTCTGTACTTTCAATAAATTCTCGTAATATTGCACTTTTCTGCAATTCCCGACATTTGTCGCATCTGTCGCATTTCGACCTAATGCGACAATGGTTAGTGCTTTTAATGTTGTCGCGCCTGTCGCATTTTATCAGAAAATATACTTTGTCGTATCTGTTGCATTTTCAAAAATTGCGACAGATAACAGACGCTATACTTTGTCGCTTCCGTCGCATTTTCAAAACATGCGATAAGTTATATTTTTTGATAAAATGCGACAGGTGTGACAACATGAAAAACACTACACCATCATCGTATTAGGTCGAAAATGCGACAGATGCGATAAATGTCAGAAATTGTAGAAAAGTGCAGTATTACAAGAATTTGTTGAAAATGTAGAGTTTCAATGTGATGTATGGTTTCGAATTGCATGAACCTAAACTATTTTCATTAATTCTTATACATCTTATATATGTTATCTTACACACATGTAAAAAGCAAAAAAAAAAGATGGGAATAAAGAAGGAAAGGTAGAAGTTTTGGTTGAAGATGAAGGAATGAGGAAGATGATGGTATTTTTGTCAAAGTGTAGTGAAAGTGTCTAGATTTGTAAGATGTTGGACAAGTAGGCTTAATATATAAATGAGCTTTCAAAATGGGCCAGATTTATAATTAATCATTTTTTTTTGTTAGCTGATTTGACTAGCTGATTGTGTAAACTTGTTTGGTAAAACTTAGCTGATTGCTAATAGCTGTTTGTGTAAAATGATAAATAATGATATTGTAAAGCACTTATTTCGGGTTAAGTGATAGTAATTAAGGGTAAAAATATCCTTAAAAAGAGATAGAGCAATGTTCATAAAATCAGTTTTTTTAAAATTAGCTTTTTAGATCTAATAAGCTCTTTTAAACCTCTCTTTGCCAAACACTAATATTAGAGATTTAACTAGTCAAAACTTTTAAAGTGGCTCGAATCTCTAATCTTATCCCAAAAAGCTCTTTGTCAAACAGTGTTTAAGTCTTCAAAATCAATTAGGACCTTAAACCATCAAAATCATCAACTAGATCTTTAAACTAAGCAAAAATAACCAATTGAGTCCTTATTCTAAGCAAGGCCTCGTCAAAAAATCATTTGGTTGAACAATTTCAGACCATTTTTCCCAACCTATTTTGAATCAATACAAAAATTATTATAACTCATATCAAATAGTCACAGTTTCTAATTTTAGGATATGATGAATACTCAATTAAAGATTTTTACTTAATTCAATAATATGTTTGATGATTCTGATAGCCTAAAGTCCTAATTAATTTGAAACTTTAATGTGGGTAGCCAAACAAGTGTGATGCCATTAATAAATGAGTAAAGATTATGAGTCTTTTTGTTTTCTTTTTGGCAAAGTATTAAGAAGAAAGAGTGAAAATGAGTGAAAATGATGTGATTTTAATGCGATTGAGCTTTATTAACTACTAATTAAGTTTTAGGTTATTACAAATTAGAACATTCCTATATATTTTATGGATTTTTATATTACTATTTTTTTATATATTTGATTCAAAAATCATAAAGAAGTCCAAAATTACAGTGGTTCAAGGGGAGCGGATTTAGCCTCCACATATAAAAAAAATGCAATTTAAAATATAATATTTATCAGACGATGATATTTTAGAATTCGTTAACAGTAGGATCGGTCTTGACAATTTATAAGCCCTAAGTGAAATAAAAAATAAAAATCCCTTTAATAAAAAAATAATACATAAAAATTTAATATATATTTAATAATTATATGTTACGTATTATTATGTTCACCAAATACATTTGTTTACTGAAAATCAAAAAGACACTTCACAATTTCATTAAATTAATCCTTAATCTATATTTAAAAAGTTTTTAAGTCTAAAATATTAATTATTAGGGCCCTTTAAAGTTTGAAAGGTATTAATATAAACCTGATAAATTTTGGGTACTAGGTCAGTAGACTCCTGGCTAAACCCAGGCTAACCCTCGTTAATATCAAATAATTTTTTTTTTCATTAGTAGAAGATGTATAATTTTAACTTTTATTTAGGTGATCAGAACGTTGAATGTAACAATCTGTTCTAGAGTGGGTCTTTAGGATAGAAGGTTTAAGTAAAGAGCGGTTCTAAGAGATGACGATAAAAACATAAATGAACTAGATACTACATTGGAAATGAAAAGACTTATTAGTAAGTTGTATATTCAATATATATATAATATAGGTAAAGGCTATGCTTACTTTATTTTTAACAAAGTAAGTCTTACTTTGTGTATTTTTACCATTGGATTAATTTCCTAATCCATCATCCAATGGTAAAAACACATCAAGTAATGGTACTTTGTCAAAAAATAAAATAACCATAGAAGACACCTATATATATATATTAGCAAGGTCTAATATATTATATTTGGATCAAAACAAATAATATCGTTGTAGTTTAATAAACGTTAGACTTAAAATTATATATAAAAACTAAATTTTGTATCTTTATGAATGAATGATTAAGTTATAGTAGAGGGGAACAAGATAATGATTAGGGGACCGTTTTCTTCATGTGCAATGCTCCTTCCTTAACCTTGGTAGTTTCATAGCCACGGGACAGCTGGCAAAATGTTATTTATACGCTAAGTTTAGGGCTTTTGGGGCATAATCACCCACATCTCATTTTTAGTAGTTTGTTGGTATGTTTCTGTTTGGATCCACCGTTTTATATCATCTTCTCTTGTGGGTCCAACTTTGCTGTCTTCCCATCATATGTGTCCTTTTTATATGCCTACCCTTCCCTCTCTTTTCTATTTGCAAAAGAAGACAAATTAGGGATCAATTTGTCATTTTAAATTAAGTCTATGTATCGATTTTGATGCGAACATCTCCAACACGGGTTCAATGGAAAGAGCCAAGTTTCTCAAGAAAGCAAAACTGTCTCACACACCGTGTGTATCAGGCCACACATCGTTTGAGGCCAAGCTGAAATAACTCAAAGTTCAAATACCGCATGTGACATCCCAGTAGACGTGTCACCTGCTGCTCGGTGCGTGATGCTCTTGCGAGGAGGGGACGAAAGTCCGCGGGGAAGTAGCAAGGCACCCACATACCGTGTGGAAATGTGGCTCGGTGTGTGGGCTGCCTTAGTCACCAAGTTGAATGAGAGGGGACAAGAGCTGCCACGCTCTTAATTACTGTTATGCCATTATTTTATTTACTGTTTTGTCATTAGGCTTATTTAATATTTTTATACACCTTTAGGGGAGGTATATAAACGTCCTTATTTATAATGAAATTAACTTTTATCAAATGAATCAATTTTAGCCTCCATTAGAGCTTTATCAACTTATTCTTTGGGATTAACTCCTTCAAAATAGATTTGAGAATAAACATTTTTATAAATGACTAAAACCTTAACATCCGATTTCAATCCGTCATATCTCACCTTTTAATTTGACATTTGAAATCAAATTAGTACAAATTATACGTATCAATATATAATTGGTAGTTATTTAACACATATCGAATCATATATTTGATACGTATTATTTACTCTAATTTCATCTCAAATATCAAATTAAAGAGTTTATTTAATACACAAACTTAACTTCTTCCACTAATCAACTTCAAATATAGCAAATTGATCATTAATTAAAAAAAAAAAATAGGAAACCTCGTACGATAAGTACAAATTTAAATGACAAGTAACAAATTTAATTTATTTTGAAAACAATAGATCTATTTTACGTACATAATGCAATCACAAGTCTAATATTTATTAAAAGATGCAATTTTAAGTCTAATTAATGAAACATGAGTTTTTTCATTAACAAAATATATACAATTTTAAGTCTTATTAGATGCCCATTACAAGTTGGACGGTGATAATAAAATTATACATGAAAAAAATGCATCTTCCTTTAGTATGTTTGAAATTGTACTATCTCATAAATATTGGATTTAAAGTTACATTATTTTATATGTGAAATCTAAATCTGTTTTTTTTTTCTTCTTCTCAATACTCATAAGATTATATTTGTACCTTCTCTCTAAATTTAAACATGAGTCTTATCCACTTTAACATTAAAAGAGTAAGATTATCTCACATTTATAAATGATGCAATACATTTATAGTTAGTTAATATACGATACTTAACACATTCATTTGTACCCAGAACTAGACACTAGAGCGCGAGGTTTGCATAAATGCAGATGATCTTATAACGGGTGCCTAAAACTAGGAGGCTCACATTTAAAAAACTATACGAGGTCGTGGACTTTCATATTAAATGGAGGAACCCCATACATATTTTGACATATGTAATATGATCCCGCATATGTCATATGAAATTACACTATTACATTTTCTTAATGGAACCACAACATGTATGTCCAAAAATATGCGAGACTCTTCTATATGACATAAAGAACATGAACTCTGATGTATAAATACTTCCAAAATACATCTCTAAAGGCAAGGATTGTCTCATTTTATAAATGATTCATTCCCTTATAATTAATGAATATATAATACTAACAAACGTAATACATAATAAATATTAACAGGATAAAGTACGAAAAACCTCGTAGTTAGTCAGGAGTAATTTCACTCATAATATCTTACATAGTCCAATTAAAATTAAAGGCAACATATATATAAAATGATATAATAAGAATTTTAAAGTTAGCATGTCAACTAAAATTCAACTTAAAAGATTAATGTAGTCAACTCTAGATGTTGTTAACTTTAAAAGTAAAAAATGAAACAAAAACTTAATGATAATGAAATATAAACCGAAATTAATTGGGGGCCATGAAGGCATGTTTGTGGAGAAGATCTGCATAAAATAGCGGTTGACGTGTCACTCTCAATTTGGTAGCAATTACAATAAGTAATAATTAAAACTTAAAAGATTAATCTTTGCTTATCAATTAATCCACTCTTAGCTGTTCTTTTTTATAATCACTACTTCCATAATCATCCAACCCCATTTATTTTTAATTTATTTATTATTATTATTATTACTATTTCTCTCACATTAAATAAATTCTTATTCTTCTATTTTCATTTTGAAATTTTAATTTAATGTGTACTATGGAATTGTAAAAAATCAATGACTTAATTAATAAAAATTCAAAAGATGAGTGTCTTTGGATACTTTTTAGGCTTAATAGGCATCCAATCCCCTAAACTTGTAACTTTTTTCACCTGACCCCCTCAACTTAAGGGACAACCTCTCAACCCCCTCAACTCTCCAAAAACATTACATACAGCCCCTTACACACCTATGTTCGGTCAAAATATTGACCCGTGTAGAAAACGTGTTTGACTGTTGACCACACCAATGTCACGTGTCATTTTTTATTAAATTTTTCCATTGAGACCCCTGCTCGGCGAGCAACTACCAGAGATGGATTTCGATCAGAATTCTTATGTCAGAATGGAAAATTTTAATAAAAAAGTGACACGTGACATTGGTGTGGTCAACAGTCAAGCGTATTTTCTACACGGGTCAATATTTTGACCGAACATAGGGGTGTAAGGGGCTGTATGTGATGTTTTTGGAGAGTTGAGGGGTTGATAGATTGTCCCCTAAGTTGAGGGGGCCAGGTGAAAAAAGTTACAAGTTTAGGGGGCTGTGTGCCTATTAGGCCTACTTTTTATTTAAATTTGATATATACATGCCATTAATATTTAATATCTTCTTTTTGGCCATTTCACAATCTATTATATATAATCTCAGCCGAATTCAATTATTAACAAGTTCAATGGTGTTTAATTAATTAAAGTGATAATTAAATGAAGTAATACATAATTAATTCAACCTAAATTTTTTAGATTTGGTGCAAGCTTTAACAACAATGGTCTTGATAAAAAAAAACACGTGATCAATTGAAGCTAATTAAGTTAGTTATTGGTTATAAATTGCTAAACATGCTCTTACTAATTAATTTATTAGAAATTAAGTATTGACCTAATTTTTCCAATATTAAGTCAGATGATCTTAATATCTTATTATATCAAACTAATTAAGAATTCTTAATGTTTAAATAATAATGCAATTCGACAATCATAAGAATTAGATAAAATAGGACAATCAATGGTTTCTTTCTTGAATTGAGATGAGATAATATCCAAAATTGGGGTAAATTATACCCATGGTCAGTGAATTTACGGTATGATCATTAAACTTTACATTTTTTAATATCGGTAGCTATTCAACGTCTCAAAATGACCGTTAACGGTCTTAAAATAAAAAATTCAAAAAGATAATAATATTCTAATGAACTTTAGTCGTTGAAAATTTTCATTTTGAGGTCATTTAAGTGTTGATTGGTAAGTAGATAGTGAATTTTTAGAAATAAAAAAATGTGGTTTCATGATAAATGTCGTTCTGAACAACTTTAGTTCTTGAATATTTTCATTTTAAGGTCGTTAACGATCATTTTGTGGAGTTAGTTAAAGTTGAGTGACCACCAATATTGAAAAGTATAAAGTTCAATGGTCATATCGTTAAATTGGGTAAAGTTCAGTGGCCATGAGTGTTATTTACCCTCCAAATTTGCTCTTATTATTTTTATAAAAATATAGATATATTTTTAATTCGTAATAAATGGTACAATTTAAACCCCAATATTACCCACCAATATAATTTTACCCATATATAAGTGACAAAATTTCAAAGAAGTTTCTCAAGTTATTTATAGCTGTTTTAAAAATATAATAAATGTTTTAAACAATTTTTTTTGTAATTAACTTGTATCCGAAAGATTTAAATATTAAGATTTCAATAAATAATTTGAAATTGTGTTAATAATAGAATAAATATTTTAGCATAATTAATAATCGAAAGGTCTATATATATGACGGTCGAGTCAAATTATAGTAAACCATATTGTTTAAACTTTATAACTGGTTCAATATTGAGACCTTACTAATATTAGCGTCACACACTAAGTGAATTCAAGGATTAATAAGGTATGTTTAAAGTTTAAAGGGTCAATCTAATTTTTGTTGGGAATAAATTGAAAGACTTATGGTTGATTAAGGCTTAATAGAAAAAGTAGATATTGAGTAGAAGTCATAAATAGGAATAGGATTCCTAAAAAGCTTAGAGTAAAAGGTACAATAGAGGGACCAAGTTTGTTATATTTGAAATGATGTTGCATTGCTTTTTCTTTTCCTTTAACTTAAATTGACATTTTTCACAATATTCTTCCTTTTTTATATGTAAAAAGGTTTGACTTGTGAACTTTTTTTTTCTTTTTTCTTTTTAATGATTTGTGTAAAACTAGTTTTTCCAAAAATATAATCACATGTATAAATAATTAAATTATAATTTTATGTTAACTCGTTGAAATCGAAAGCTGAAATCGTAACTAAATGCATATCGCAAGGCGATGCAATTATATGTTGAATGATTGATAATCTAAGATAACCCGCAAGTCAATTCGTCTAGAAATGTATTTGATTTATGTGGATGTTTGGTTATCTATTTTTCTCACCATGTTTGCATTTTCACTTTAAAACGAAGAGTTTTAGGTTTTTTTTTTTTTTTTGGTTTACATGGAAGGCTCAAGGCCCAGAAGGGGGGGAGAGAGAGAAAAAGAATGAAGCACTTAAATACGGATGATTCTGCTAAGCGTCGAACCCTGACAATCTTCATTGAGAGTTTCCTGGAGGCCTACAGGGGGTGTATCAAATTTATGAAACCCCATTGAACAAGAACCTGCGAAATTCACCAACCAGTTAGCAGCACGGTTACCTTCACGGTAGGTGTGTGTGATCAAAATACTCCAATCCCTGCTTCTTAATTCCCTGCACCAGGCTATGATCCACGCATACAGATGATGTTCTCCAACCTCTTTCGTTATCAAGCTCAGCACACTACTTGAATCCACTTCCAAGTGAATCTTTCGAAAACCTGCATCCCAAGCTAATTTCAGGCCTAGATACGCCCCCCAAAGTTCCGCTAGAGTTACTGAGCACCAGCCGATCTTAATCCCGAAGCCAGCTAGCCAATTTCCCTCAATATCGCGTAACAACCCCCCTGCAGATGCCATGCCCGGGTTCCCTTTACAAGCCCCATCAGTGTTTATTTTAACTCTATCTTCATCCGGAGGCTGCCATTTAACCTGAATTCGTCTTGTGACAGCAACTCCCGAATTAGCAAGCGTCTCTTGTGCTCTTCTGTATTCTTCACATGCTTTCAGAATCAAGTCGACATCTCCCCTTCGACTTACACTTCCCTGGAAAATAAAATCATTTCGACTTTTCCATAATTCCCAAACCGCAAAGGCAAACACGGTCGGCCAAGGGACACGGCGAATACGTCTGTTGTAGCTCAGGTTCCTACTGATCCAATCCGACAAATCCCCTCTGAAAAACGGAATTTGCAAGTTCCACGGGATAAAGCTTGACCAGACCCCCCGAGCCTCATAACAATCTCTCAGGATGTGCAGTTCTGTTTCATTCTGTCTACACCTTGCACACTCCGGAGACTGAGTTAGATGTCTTCTGTACCTATTAGCATTGCATAGAATTCCTCCATGGGCCACCAGCCACAGAAAAGTTTTGATTTTCTCCGGCACCTCCAACTCCCAAATAGACTTCCAATTTACTTGCTGCTCAACCCTTCCATAACTGGTTACCATATCATATCCAGTCGTCACCGAGTATGTGCCTGAGGCACTCGACGGCCAAAACCATCTGTCTAGGGATGAACTATCCGGGCATATGGCATAGGCTGCAACCTTTATCAGAGATTCATTGTCTAACAGATCGTTTAATTTGTCCCAATCCCAGCTATCACGCATACAATCCCAGTAACTATTTACTTTACTGTTAGCTTCCTCGTCATTCAAACCCGTCGGATTTTTTGCGGTTAACCGGGAGGGACCGCACCAGACGTCTTTCCAAAAGTAGGTACTTCTTCCATTCAGAACAAGTTTGGCCATTCCTTTATCAAGGATCTTTTTACCTGCGACTATGCTCTTCCATGTCGCTGAATGAGAGGGTTTCGATTGCAGGATATCCAGCCTGAGCCGTCCATCCCCGTATTTTGCCCTGAGAGCGCGGACCCAAACGGCTTCCTTATCCGTTATCACTGACCAGCTTAGCCGTGTGATCATGGCCAGGTTAAAGTCTCTCATTCTTTTAATGCCAAGCCCACCGTCCTGCTTCTTTTTACAGATGATTTCCCAGTTTAACAGATGATTTCCTAGAGTTTTAGGTATTTGGTTACACACCTTCTGTTTGTATTTCATATAATCTCTTTATTCGTCTGAATTGTATGTGTTCTCTATTATTATTATTATTATTATTTTGTTTACCTTTTTCGAATTTAGCACGAGGGGAAACAATTTATCTTGTTTGTAGATCAATGGATCTACGTGGTTGCAACAAAAGAAAGGATTCACATCTGAATGTTCAGATCGGCTTAAATGATGATGGTTGGATTGCAGATATTTTTCTATGGATTTGGATTTACGAGAAGTTGTATATATTTTCTTTTCCTTTTGTGTTTTTAATACATTTTATGGTTATTTTTACTCTTTATAATTGTTTTAATGCTTTTATGATTCTGGTAAGGGTTGTACTTGTTTGTTCATTTCCATAAAAAAAAATATTGCAACTTGTAGATAAATTCATATCTTATTAATATTATTTAAGTCCATAATTCAAATTAGATTATTGATAATTTATAAAATACCTTAATCCTTTGAACACATAAAGCCCCATGATGAATTTTGATACAACATTTCCCACTTGAAGAAAACATAATATAGTCATGTGTAAAATATTAATGACACTACAATAAAGTAGGTATAAATATATGTTAACTTTAACAAATTAATATCATAATGTTAAATTATTTAGCTATAGTTTAGGAATATTCAAAAGTTTGGATTTCAATTTTTCCAATCAACTTTTGGTTTAAATTTTCATTGAAGAAAAAAGAAGTTTTAGTTTAAATTGAAATCCATACATTGATCTATATTATCACATTTGAACATTCAATTGTTGTGCATAATTGTATTGTATAGGTGCATTGTCATATCAATGTTCCTATTTTTAGTTGCAATTTTAAAAATCTAGTTTAATTTTCAAATCAATTGTACAAATCGAAGAGTAAATTTTGAAGTTTCTTTTAATCATATATAATAAAAATATTACATGGTAAATAATTAAAAGTTTACAATCTAAAAGTATATAAAAAAAAGTTTGAATTTACATTTTCAGTATTATAAATCATAATAGAGCAATGGTACACAGTGTTAAAAAGGCACAAGAAAACATAGTCCATTCAGAATCGATAATCTTTTATTTTCCAACAATGACTTCATGATCTTTCAATGAGACAAATCTATGCGATAAAAGATAAAACTCTTATGTATTTTTATAAAGAAAAATATGATAATACTCATGACGATAACCACCAATATAGGAAGAAAAAATAAAAAAGTACAAATACAAAAGAAACTACCATATCTACCATAATAGATTAGTAAAAAAAATATTCAATAAAGAAAAAAGAAAAGAAAGCAAAAAAAGAGGTTTATCTTCCAAGTAAAAGCTAAAAGAAAACTTCAAAACCTTAATGAAGAAGATGCTAGTTTATTCACTACTAATCTGAGGACTATTTTTACATTTGGGGAGAATAAAAATATAAACGGAGTAGTAATCTTTTTAAGAGTGTTAAACAATGAGAGGATGAAGAAACCGTAATTAGAATATTAAAACAATCTTTTAAGAGTGTTGGAATAGTGCAACGTTTGAGATGTTTAATACTCATGCTGAAGAGTTCGGGTTCTGGGTGTAAGTACAAAAGAGGGAATCGAAATAACTTATCGGAATGTAGAAGCTGTGTCGTGGACAGAACCACTGCGTTGAAAACGATTACGGCAGACTCTGGTGCAATCTGGAAGTCCGATCGTCAACCAAGGTTTACACAGCGAGCGTCGCACTAGTGCACTCTAGAGCGAAGCTTTGGAACATCAAAATATTGAATTGCCCAGAGAAGAAATCGTAATGGAGATAAAAATTGTAATCGCAAAGTTTCTGTGTTTCTGAACTCTGTAGAGTTCGCATTTTATTTGGTATAAAACGAACGTTGTAGTGGACAACGTTTTTGGAGAGAAAAACGTAATGGTTGAGTAAAATCAGGGATAGTGGAGATAGGATTTTAACTTGTTAAGAAATAGTAAAAAAGGTTTAAAATATTTAATGGCCAAATAAAAATCGGGTCCAGTCCAGTCGGGACGGGCGGGCGTCGCGCGAACGAACGAGCGAGTGTGGTTTATTTTGTAAAACCCACTAAGCACAATTTAATAACTCTTTTGGCCCAACCCAATATAAACCCTTCAACAATTTCAAAAGTTTCCCATGTGGGATACTTAAAGTCATAAAAGACAAGCAAAGGCTAAAGAGCCATTTTACCAAAATCTCCAACAATCCCACACAAATGGTTTTATAGCAAAACAGTTTTAAGAAAAATCTTTTCTGGGCAATAAGTTACAGATTTTAAAAACTTAAGCATTAATATCTTTCGATTGAATTGATACATAGTGATGTGAGGCAACATGTTATAGTTTTAGAAGTGAATTGCTCTTGAACTTCTACAACTCTAATTGAGACCCTCACAACACGTAAAGAAAACCTTTAAACGAAATTTTGCTGTTCCGTGATAATAACAATAGCGCTTTTAATGGCCATGCGCACACCTTGGATCTCATGAGTGCTCTAGAAAGACGGTCCAAAATCTTTCATAGAAGGCGGCCCACCTTCACACACATGTAGGTGATCTCTATAAGAGACCATTAAGATTTTCTCATAACTCAACCTCAAAAGGAGCATCCATCAAGTTCATATAAATGAACCACCACACCACGGGCTATGGATTATACACACACTATCACAAGTCATATGAATGGGTAAAATATAGTGTATAAAAAGATAGTATGGTTTCGTTTGACCACGTATGGTATCCACCATATTTTCTTTAATCAGTGGGCTTTAGGCCCATTCCCCTCGACGTTTCTAGAACCATTCTTCTAGGTAACCCTTTGGTGAACGGATCAGCTAGATTCTTCTCTGATCTCACAAAATCTAAGGCAATTACCCCATGTTTCAAGAGTTGTCTTAATGCACTATGTCTAATGCGAATGTGTCTTTTCTTTCCGTTGTAGACACTGTTTTTTGCAGTTGTTAGACGAGGTGCCACGACCTAATCTCCCGGACGGACCGGGGGGTGGACAACCTCATGGCGACGTAAGCGGTGATTGGCGCCGAAAGCAACCAATCGTGGAATCAAGCTGCTCGGCAGGACCGGAGCTCGGAGATATGGAAGAGTCGCCACCCACGAATGGGAAAATGAACACCGATCCCTTGCGGGAGACCGGTGTGGGTTCGGGAAACTTAGGTACGAACCGAGAAGGCTAGCTCCTTTCCGGAGAAAGGCTACTAGGCACCCCGACATCGCCCGGTTATGAACCACCGGCCTCCTACTCAGCATGTTAGGCGATAACGGACTAATCGTATACTTCTTTAAGTTTAAAATTCATTTGAAACCCTTTTCTTTCTCTTTTTAGAAACCATTTTGAGCATATATTATTGAAAAGCCACATCAGTAAAGAATCACCCATTCATGTTTATACATACACAGAGAGGGGGGGAAAAAGAAGTGATTTATTTACAACCGTATTTAAATGTTATGTTGTGTGTTTATTCTACGCTAACTTATTTCCCCAAAACGAGTTTATTTACATGGTTCGCACCTTAATCGCCGTTGGAACGATTTAGGTGCGTTTTAAAACCCCGTTTGATGAAACTTACTCGAATCGCCGTTGGAACGACTCGCGTAATTGAAAACGTTAAAGTAAAAGCCTTTTAATAAGAAAACGTGGTTAAACATACAAGTCAATTTTATTTTGTACAAATTCATTAAGAAAGCGATTCAAAATCTCCATTATTAACAAAGAAAACGATTTTGATTACAATGTTCGCTTAATCCGTCGTTGGAACGGAGTAAGGTTTTAAAACGTGGTGTTTTGAAGACGATTTGAAATATCAACCAAAACGACTCTATTTATCTACATTAGAGATCTAAGAAAGCTCATTAGCTTAAATAATTTAATTGAAAACTCTCTTTTTGTGATTTATTTTCCCCACTTATTTAATGGACTCTCTAACTATTATAGTTACAATAAGACACTTATTTAAAGCAAGACTTATAATCAAACAAGGCCCATTTGAGACATGGACCCATGAATGGGCCCAAAAGAATAGAGAAAATAATTTAGACATATATATATATACAAGTAAATCAAAAAGGAGGATATGAAAACCCAAAAATTAATATAAGAGGAACTTTATGTATATGGAAATAATAGGTACTATATACTTATACTTTAAAAATGCTAAAGCAATAAGTAAATCTTATGGATAAGAAAATAATATTTACCCAAGAATAACTTCCTTCAATAATCAACAAAATAACCCAAATGTTCCCAAAACTATACATATATATACATAATTAATATAGTTTAAATACCAAAAATGACATATACTAATATCCATCCATTATTTCTCAAAATATCAAATAACTAATATTTAAACATAGCCTAAGTTAATAAAAAGGAAATACTTATATATATATATATTTATACTTATATTATAAAATAAAATAAAAATGATATACCAATATTCTAAAATAAATGTATATACTAAAATTCTAAAATAATTTGAAAAACATGTATTACATAATTATATATATATATACTAAGGATTAAAAGTCTAAAAGTTAAGAAAAAGGGACCGAAATGACATTTTTTACATTTAGGAAGATTTACCGACGGAAAATCCGTCGGTAAACAGCATTTAGTGACAGAATCGATAAATTACAGCAGCACTCCAATATTTTCCAGATTTATTCAAAAGCTTTAAATTAAATCTAATTCAATCGTTTTGGACTTCCGAACTACCAAAGATGGATCATAGTCGAAAACGGAAGTTCCTAAAACTATGTTTTTATTTTAAAACGTTATTTGGAAACCTCTTTTAAATTAAAAAAAACTTATGATTACAACATTTTCGATATCCGAACTACCTTTTTATCGGATCACGGTTCGTATTGGGATATCCAAAACGAGGTTTTTATTTTAAAACAAAACCGAATTTTATTTAACACGAAACGAAAATTAAATAAATACGCTAACTAAATAAAACGTGACAAAATAAATAAATAACTAAAGGAATAAGAACTATAGCATAAAAAAAATAAATAGAAGGAGAGAATAAATTAAATAAAATAAAGAGTCTAGTCCTCGGATAATACCTTTAATTCGGTATCTGACAGTCGAAGCCGATTGATTCCACGAACCGCGAGGTCCCGTTTTTAATGAAAATTTAGTAAAAAATTGAACTTAGGAAATTTGGAATTTTTGAAAAAAAAATATTTTTCTCAAAAAAATTCACTCTCTCTCTAAAAATGTTTAGAGTGAGAAAGTTTATCCCAAAAGTCCCCTCAAAAGCCTCTTTCTCACCTTGGGATCCGTGCCCTTATATAGGGAAACGGATCCCGGAACAATGGGCGTCGCCCATTGTGGTTGGGCGGCCGCCCAACCTAGTGTTGGGCTACCGCCCAACCTTGTTGGGCGGCCGCCCAACAATGTTGGGCGATCGCCCAACTTTCATTGGGCGATCGCCCAACGGCTTTGGGCGAGCACCCAACGCGAGGTTGGGCGCCCGCCCGGCTACCCTCGGGGCGTGCCCCGCGCCGTCGGATGCGTGCACTCCGTGGCCGCCGAGCGCGCGTTCCGTGCAGCCAGACGCTCGCACGTCGCGGTCGCCGAACGCGCGCCACACGCTGCCAAGCGCGTGCGCTCAACGGCCCACGAGGGCGCGCACCGCCAGCGGTCCCAGGCATTGCTCGAACGTCGAGAGCGTGCCACTCGCGGTGCGTCCGACGGACGCCGCGCGCACGTCTCGAGCCGTCAAGCGAGCGTTCGACCATCGTTGTCCGCGTGCGGGATGCCGTTGCGTGCCCGCGCCGTGCCGTCAATTTTCCTCTGCTTATTATTCTTTATATATTTTTCAAAACTTCCGGAATCAATCGCTTCGACCGTCTTGTTTTCAGGTTTTCGTCACAGGTCCTCCGACTCGGTGTCTACAGTTGCCCCTACTTTTCTATTTTGACAGTGATGTGTGTGTTTCGAAAACGTTTTTTGCTAACGTACACATGCAATGTAAAACATATAAAAGTAAAAGACACGTAACGAGTAGGAGGGAGCATACCTGACCTTTGCGCTGCGCGCTCCGGCGTTGTTCTCTGACCTCTTCAGACTCTGCTTCGGGCTGCACCCTAATTCACGACTGCGGGGATAATGGCTAAACAGCTACCCTATTTGTGACTGCGGGGATAATGGCTAAACAGCTACCCTATTTCAAGATTGCGGGGATAATGGCTAAACAGCTACCCTATTTCAAGATTGCGGGGATAATGGCTAAACAGCTACCCTATTTCAAGATTGCGGGGATAATGGCTAAACAGCTACCCTATTTCAAGATCACGGGGATAATGGCTAAACAGCTACCCTATTTCAAGATTGCGGGGATAATGGCTAAACAGCTACCCTATTTCAAGATTGCGGGGATAATGGCTAAACAGCTACCCTATTTCAAGATTGCGGGGATAATGGCTAAACAGCTACCCTATTTCAAGATTGCGGGGATAATGGCTAAACAGCTACTCCGGTCAGCAACCACGAGTCAGATGGCTAAAAAGCAACTCCGGTCTGCGAGCAAGAGTCAAATGGCTCAAAAGCAACTTCGGTCTGCGACCGAGAGTCAAATGGCTCAAAAGCAACTCCGGTCTGCGACCGTGAGTCAAATGGCTAAAAAGCAACTTCGGTCTGCGACCGAGAGTCAAATGGCTCAAAAGCAACTCCGGTCTGCGACCGAGAGTCAAATGGCTAAAAAGCAACTTCGGTCTGCGACCGAGAGTCAAATGGCTCAAAAGCAACTCCGGTCTGCGACTGAGAGTCAAATGGCTCAAAAGCAACTCCGGTCTGCGACCGTGAGTCAGATGGCTCAAAAGCAACTCCGGTCTGCGACCGTGAGTCAAATGGCCAAAAAGCGGGGGCTGTTTCTGGATTTTCTTACCACACTGTTGTCTGTATTTTCTCACTGGAGCTATCATCTCGAAGATTTGATGGGCACACGTCTTAGTCCGAAATGACATAGACTACTGATTGTTTTTCTATTGACTGTCGTCTGTATTTTGACTGGTGTCACTGTTCTGTAAAAATTGACTGTTGTCTGGAGTTGATGTTTTGACAATGTTGGTCACTGTCTAGGAGAAATGCAGGCTGAAAGGGCTGCAAATCGGAGGTCTGTGCACCTGGTAATTAATTATTTACTTTTTACCTTTTTGTCAAATCGTACTTTTTCACTATTTACGGGAATGTCATTCCTTCTTCCTATATAAGGTGGTGGGGTTTCATTTCAACCCCACACCTTCTCTCTCCTCTTTCTCTCACTAGATTTCAATTTGGATTATTCTCGGTATGGATTTAGACGAATGGGATGGCACCAGAGGCATGGACGAGGTTTACGTAAACCTGGATAGAGTGGATACCTTCCACGACCCTACGACACACTTGAGCAGGACACGCTGCAACGAGGTAAGTGGTTTCTCACTTTTATTTGACTCGAACTCTAGGCTTTAGTATTCCTATACGAACATGATTTGCATGCTAACCCTTAGACTGCCTTAGAGGACTTTAGCTAGAAAACGTGAATTCCTTTATTTACACGTAACACCTGTTTATTTTTGTGAGAATGCGCGTTATATGCATGTGAATAGTGACACTACGAATTTATGCATGCTAACAGTAAAAACGATATGAATAGTAAAAACGTGAATAGTGCACGTGAATAGTAAAAACGTGAATAGTGAAAACTTAACTAATGCACGTGAATAGTAAAATGTGAATAGTGCACGTGAATAGTAAGAAACGTGAATAGTGAAAACGTGAATAGTGCACGTGAATAGTGAAACGTGAATAGTAAAAACTTAACTAATGCACGTGAACGTATGTGAATAGTAAAACCTAATCTACGCTCCTCGTCACCTGTAGACGAGTGTGGATAAAAGAATTGACTAAACCTTACATAAATGATCCTACGGGAGAGATTTTTACAGAAAATTGGCCCTAATTGGCCGGATGAACGAATACCTAGTTTTAACGCGTTCTTATTACTCGCTTGCCTTAGGAGTTGTATTTGAACTTTCTTATCTTGTTCCTCTTTAGCTCATCGAGATTTTCGGGACCACTGCCGAGGTTCTTTCATGGTATGATAGGCTGAGCGCCGCGGCGAGAGCCCGCGTGCAGGAGTTGGGCTTCGGACCCTTCATTGCAGCGCTGCCCCGCACCAACGGGGTGTGTGATCCCTTTGGCCTACGGGCCCTGTGTGAGCGGTGGGTTGACTCGACCCACACCTTCCACCTTTCCTTCGGGGAGATGACCATCTCGCCCCGAGATTTTTCATTATTGACCGGATTACGAGGGAGCAACACTCCCGTCCCTTTCCATTATGGCATGATGCGACCGCGGGTCGACCCTGCTAGGCTTGCCGCCTTGATAGGACCAGGAGTTCCTCTATGCGCCAAATCTACCCCGGCGAAGTTTATTTCGACTGCTAGCCTCTTGAGTAGACGGGACTTCTGTGAGACTGATGCTACTGATCTGGCGGTTCGTAGCTTCCTTGTATATGCTCTTAGCGAGACGATTTTCCGCACGAAGGGTGGAAAGGTACATGCGGGTCTCATCCAGGCCCTTAGTGATTTAGATGCCGCAGCTTCCTACGATTGGGCGGGGGCAGGCTTAGCTTTTCTCTACAAGTTTCTAGACCTGACTTGCCGGAAGCGTAAGGATTTCGGTGGTTACACCTTTGCTCTGCTGGTACGTGACGCCTTCTCGATTCGCCCGTCTTTGTTTTTTTCTTTCTCACACTCCTAGTCCTTTTTTATACCGCAGGTGTGGGCATACGAGAGACGCATCCTTCCCAGTCGATCTCGACCTCGATTGAGAGCACAGAGGCCGCCTTTTATGGTTCGATGGAGAGATTTTGATCTGAGCGCTGAGAGGAGGCGGACAGTGCCATGGCTCCTAGATCGGATTGACTCATTAGTCCTCACACAAGTAGATTTCGCTTAGTCTCGTTAGACTTTGGCTTGAGTCTTTCTGACCCTTTTCTTTGTGCATATTTTTTAGATTAAGTTCAGGTGGGACGATCTTGACTTTAGTCCTGAGCATTCATACACATCGATGATCCAGGAGCAGCAGTGCGTGCTCACCGGCCCTTGCGTGCGGGCGTGATATTTGGGAGATCGAGGCATCATCGGAGTGAGTGATGTTCACTGGACGCCGGGGGAGATTCCCGTTTCCATGTTTGCTGTGCGGACTCTGCCCTTATCGACCATTCGTCGAGATCTGACCCGTCATTTTGTCGGTAGAGTGGTCTGGATTCACGCTGGGGGCCGCGAGCCTTATTTGTCCACTTTACTGAGCGCGAGGGATGCCCCGGCGGCAGCGATGGAGGTAGTTCCGGTGGCGGACGTGTTTTCGAGAGAGGCGGTCGAGGCCGTCTTAGGTCAGGCGGAGGTTCCGGTAAGTGATTCCGCCCTCTTTTCATTTTATTCATGATATGCTCGGAGGTTTTATGGTGTGTTTTTTTCGCTTTTTTTTTTCAGGAGGGATCCTGGCGGAATGCCCACCTATCTGATTTTTTCAACGGTACTCGGGCTCAAACACCGGTGTGCGAGCAGCCCTATTTTGTCGGCGAGTCCTCCAGTGCAGCTCGACCGGAGAGGTCGTCCATAGGCGTGCCTATACCAGACTATGGGAGAGATTATGCTACGATCTGCTATGACGAGTTCGGGGCACCTTACGCGGGATTTGAGGCGGTCCCTCCTATCTTCTCCTCGAGAGTCCCGTTTGATCCCTCGGACGCTTCTCTGACTACGAGAGAGACTTGTACGGATTACGTGGGGCTATCTGGTTATTTCCGAGACCGCCTCATCTTGCGCTGCACCGATCACCTGGTATGTATCATTACTGTACTTTAGTGTAGTGAAATGTATGCATGTATGTATGATTTATGTTTTTGCCTATGCTGCCTTTTATCTGTGTTTTTTTTTCTTTTTCTGTAGAGTGATCTGCATGCCCATGAGCGGAGACAGAGCGAGCTAGTGCAGGAAGCTGATGCCCGAGTTGGTCAGGTGTATCAAGAGAGGAACGACCACTGGTCGGGGATGATACGACGGGAGACTGAGGGTCGCCTTGCCGTCGAGGAGAGGGCGCATGATGAGTCGGTCAGACGCCTTGCTGCAGAGGAGAGAGCACGAGCTGCTGATGAGAGAGCACGGGTTTCTGATGAGAGAGCGCGTGCTGCCGAGGAGGCACTATCTGCGGAGCGGGCATCTCACCTGAGAGATTTTGAGAACTATTGGGACTTCCCTCCGTATTAGGCTCGTTATGTATTGGTTTGTAGCTTTCATTATTGCTTTGTAGCTTTTATTAGAGTTTCCCCGATGTATAGCTGATGTATAGGGAGTGGGGTGGATAGTAGGTAGGCTTTTTGTGAAAAGTAGGATAGGAAATGTATAACCCGTGATTCATATTACCATGCATTCGGTAGATTATAATGATTCCAATCATTCTCGTCAAATATATTCATGCCTTTACTTATTTAAAAACAACAGAAATACTTAGTCTCTTATACATTGTTTTTGTAATTGCTCAAGTTATAACTATTGTTACCAGGACCCGCCTTTCGGTTTTCGGATCCCGGCGATTTTTCTCCTCTCCTTTTACTATCCCGAAATTTTTAAATGAGTGCCCTTTCGGGTTTTCACCCATTGGGATTTCCCTTATTGTTGCATAGGTCGCCCTTTACGGGTTTTCAACCTATCGGGAATTTTTCTTTTTTTTTCTTTTTTTTTTACGAAAAGTATTTCTTAAGCCTATCCAGATTGGTAGGTTCGGAGAATTCCATGCCGTCCATTGTGGTTAACTTCACCGCTCCTTTGCTTAGTATCTTCTTCACGACGAATGGTCCTTCCCAGTTAGGCCTAAACTTGCCCCTAGGGTCGGTGTGCGTCACACGAATCTGTTTCAGCACCAAATCTCCTTCTTTGATAGGACTGGTCTTGACTTTTTTATTGAAAGCCCGAGCCATCCTTTTTTGATATAACTGTACATGGTAAAGGGCTTCCATCCTTTTCTCATCAACTAAAGCCAACTGCTCACATCGCCTCTTCACCCATTCCGTTTCGGGAATTTCTGCTTCCACTGCGATTCTCAACGATCGCTTTTCGATCTCAATCGGCAGGACTGCTTCTGTTCCGTCGAGGTTCTGACTGTCGTGCGATAAGCCCACAACGCGAGTGGGAGGTGCTCATGCCAGTTCCGATGTGATTCCACCGTCTTTACGAGGATCCTTTTAAGGTTCTTATTAGCTGCTTCTACTGCCCCATTAGCCTATGGACGGTACGGAGAAGACCTGTGATGTTCAATGCCATATTCTCGGAAAAGATTCCTTACTTCCCCCTGAAACTGGACCCCGTTATCCGTGATCATGTGATGAGGCACTCCGAACCTGGTGATCAAGTGTTTTTCAATGAACTTTCTCATCTGCTTGGATCCCAGTTTGCTAAACGACTCTGCTTCTACCCATTTGGTGAAATAATCGATGGCGACTGCAATAAACTTATGTCCATTTGAAGCATTAGGCCTTACTTCGCCGATGATGTCAATGCCCCAGGCTGCGAATGGCCAAATAGGTGCTAGCACATGTAGTTCCATGGCCGGAAGATGACTGCAATCGCCGTGGATTTGACAATCGTGACATTTCTTTGCATACTCGTTACAATCTCTTTCCATGGTGAGCCAATAGAAGCCTTGTCTGATAATTTTCTTAGCTAGTACTGCTCCTCCCATATGGGCTCCACAAATTCCCGAATGTACTGATTCCATTGCCTCGCGGGCTTCTCCCGCATCCAAGCATCTGAGTTGTAATCCATCAACGTGCCTTTTGTAAAGCAAGTCATTGTGGATGACGAACTGATGAGCTAGCCTTCTAATCACAGCTTGATCCCTAGGTTCTGACTCTGCCGGATATGTCCCATCTTTCATGAAGTTCACGATATCGAAATACCATGGTTTTTCATCTGTCCCTAACAGCATTACGTCCTCGTAACATGGTTTGTGAGATCTTCTCAATACCAACGGCTTCGAAGCAAGGTTCCGGGGATTGTCCCAAACTGACACCAAAGTAGCCAAAGCATCCGCTGCCTGGTTCTGTGCTCGAGGAATATGATAGAAATGACATTCCTTGAATCTTTGTGCCAACCCTTCTAGCTGATCTAGATATGGACGTAGCCTTTCTTCTCTCACTTCCCAGTTTCCTTGTGCCTGTTCGATGATCAACTTGGAGTCACCCCAAATTTTGACATATGATGCTCCCAGTGCCGCTAATGACTCTAAACCATAAATTCACGCTTCATATTCGGCCATATTATTAGTGAGAGGGAAGGATAACTTCTTGGCCATCGGGATCCTTTCTCCTTCCGGCGAGGTAAGTAGTACTCCTACTCCGGCTCCATTCGAATTAACTGCTCCGTCGAAGAACATTTTCCACGGTATAACTTCGATTGCGTTCAAGTGCTCATCGGGGAAATCATAGCTTACTTCTTCCTCTTCTGCATTCAGGGGTTGGTTAGCCAGAAACTCTGCCACGGCCCTTCCTTTGATAACCTTCTTCGTCACATATTCAATGTCAAACTCGGATAAAACAAACAACCATCTGGCTAACTTCCCCGTCAAGGATGGAGTTCGGTATAGATACTTCATGGGGTCCATCCGAGAAATAATTATCACTTTATACGATTGGAAATAGTGCCGCAGTTTCTTTGTCAACCACACCACTGCCACACATGTCTTTTCGATCATGTTGTACTTGAGCTCGTACTCCAGAAACTTCTTACTCAAATAATACACCGCGTGCTCCACACCGGTGTCTCCCTCTTGAGCCAACATTGCCCCAATAGATCGCTCCTCAATTGCTACATAGAGGAGAAGCGGCTTTCCTAGTTTAGGCGGTCTCAGCACTGGCGGATTAGACAAATAGCTCCGGACGCTCTCCAACGCTTGCTGACATTTATCATTCCAAATGGCGGGTTGGTCTTTCCTTAGCAACTTAAAGATTGGCTCGCAGATTGCGGTGAGTCTTGCTATGAATCGACTGATATACTGAACCTGCCCCAGAAACCCTCTCACTTCCTTCTCATTTCTCGGCACCGGCATCTCTTGTATAGCCTTTACTTTATCAGGATCTACCTCGATTCTCTTATTTCCGATTACATAGCCTAAAATTTTTCCTGACGAAACGCCGAAAAAGCACTTCTTCGGGTTTAACCTCAGCTTGAATTCTGCAATTCGGGCCAAAAGCTTCTCGAGCGCGGCAAAATGCCCTTCTCTTGTCTCTAACTTGACCATCATATCGTCCACATAGACTTCTACCTCCTTGTGTATCATATCATGGAACAGTGCTGTGGCCATTCTCTGATAAGTTGCCCCAGCATTTTTCAACCCAAACGGCATTACTCTGTAACAGTATGTCCCCCACTCAGTTGTGAACGAGGTTTTTGCTTTGTGCTTTTCGGCCATTTGAACTTGCATGTAGCCCATGAAACCGTCCACATTCGTGTGTAAGACGCTTGACGCTGCACTGTCGGTCAATACATCGATATGCGGCAATGCGAACTCATCCTTGGGGCATGCCTTGTTAAGATCTCTGTAATCCACGCACATCCTCACTTTGCCGTCCTTCTTTGCGATGGGCACTACATTTGTGACCCAAAGGGGATAGTCGATCACTTCGATGAATCCTGCTTCTAACTGCTTCTTCACCTTCTCTCTGATCTTATCTGCCCATTCGGGTCTCATACGTCGGAGCTTCTGCTTTACGGGCCTCGCCTCGGGATATGTTGGAATACGGTGAGTTACGATTGATTGATCAATTCCAGGCATGTCTTCGTATGTCCAAGCGAATACAATTTCGTATTTTTTAATTATTCTCTCAAATTCTTTTCTCTCTTCAATAGTTAGTTCTTGAGCAATTTGTATAAGTTTAGGATTTTCATCCGTACCAAGATTGAAAGTTGATATTTCTATCGTATTGATTTCAAATGTAGGCATGTTATATGAATGAGAATGCATGGAATGATCATGATCGACATCAAGCAAGTAAGCAAAATCAGAATTCATTTCATTGATAGCATGGGTGATTACATCATCAGATTCAAACAAAGCAGTAATACAACTTTCATCATAAGGGTCTTCGGACTTCTCATGAATTTTGGAGGTACTAGGCTCGTCCACCGCTCCCGCTCCCGCAGTCGCTTCGATGGTGATGACCTGCTCCTCGGCATTTAAATCCAGCATCATGATCTCCTCGACAAAGCAGCTCGCCTTTCCTTTGCCCCAGTCGGCAACATCATTGAAGATTTCGAACCCTGGCAGAATCTTTCCTTCTGCGCTAACAGCCACTTCCGACTCATCATCAGACTCATCCCAGATGTTGATCGGAACCCTCTGATTGATACCTTCCTCGTCGGAGGAACTTCCCCAAACGTCCACGACCATTAGATCCATTATGTGAGGGACATTCGGGTTTATGTAGGAAGGGTCCGATGATCCATACCGAGCCCAGCCCATCAGTTCTTCATAGTCCTTAAGGAACACTCCATTCATTCTTCTAGCCACGAGGGGAATAGCACCCTTCCGGATGCACATGAGTTGCTCCTGATCACTCAAGGTGACCCGACACGAGGCATACTTGAACCTCCATCTTCTAGCATAATCCACAAATGGTTCCTCAGGGAATTGCCTAATCCTGTCCAAATCATCTAGGGATCCCGTCCACGGAATGTACATTTCATATCTCGCCACAAAGGCATTTCGGAGCGGTATCCAATGACCCATCTCCTCCTCTGATAGCCCCTGATGCCACAATAAGGCTTCACCCATCAAGGTTTCTGAAAAATGTTCATGCAACTCACACTGTGGGAATCCAGCGTTATACATATGATCGCGGAATATCCTCGCATGCTCTACAGGATCCCGGTATCCACCATACCTAGGCATTGCTAACACCGCATCAGGTGTTTGGTAAGACGGGGAATCAGGAGTTTGCTCTGCTAGCATCCATACCGTATATTCCTTGATAAATCTCTTCGTCATAGCTGCCCAATCGGTCTTAACATACATCGGCAGCGACATGTACCACATCAGCGGTTCACCCATCAGTGAATTACAAAACAAGCTCATGATCTCTTCTTCTTTAAAACTCAAAGCTGTCGTAGCTGATAAGTAGAAGTGGAGCTGCTCCATAGGGTCCTTATTGCCGTTATATTTGCTCACCCTCGGCAATGGACGCTTGATGGGTCCAATCTGCATCGCAAAGCGCTCCGCAGTTTTATCTTCAGCTCTCGGATACTTTTCTAGAAACAAATCCGACAACCGATCCCAATCGTGCTTGCAAGAGTCGGGTAATGAATGGAACCATTCCAAAGGCTCACCTACCAGCGAATAGTGGAACCACTGAGCAATCTCATCTACTCCGAAGGATTCAATAAACATGTCGTGCATATATTCACGCAAGTGCACTTCAGGATCCCTTCCTCCACTAAACAAACCCAAATTTGGCACGATAGTCCGAGACGACCCTTCACCGGTCTCTTCGGCACTATCCTCGTCATATGGTGCTCCACCATCTGATCCTTCCTCCATTGGTTCATCCTCTTGTTCCTCCCCCAAGAAGGACACATACAGACCATTTCCCACATTACTTCTTTCGACGGAGTCCAACAACTCCTCTACATCTTCCTCAAAAGATTCCATCACCACAGTTTCCGTCAAACCAGCTCCGATCACGCTTACCCTATGATTAGGCAATGGATTGCACCTAACGGAAGGGTTTGCTGATGAAGGATCAGCTATCTTCTTCTCCTCAATCAAATCTTGGATTTCGTGTTTCAGCCTCTCACAATTCCCAATCGTATGTCCATAACTGCTGTGGAACTCACAATACCCTCTAGCCTGAATCTGCGGAGTAGGTTGAGCTTTGTTATACGGGGTAAGGGCTTTTAACAATCCCTTCTTCTGCAGACGTTTAAAAACTTTCGCATAGGTCTGATCGAACTTGGCGAACCGCCTCTTTTCGATGGCATTAAGATCAACCACTTTCACTGCCGCAGATTCTGTACTCACGCTAGGCCCTCCGGCACTATATCCAGACTTCGTCCACTTAGTATAAGCTTTCTTCGGCTCCCCATCTCCTTCGACAGTCAAGGCACAACTATACATCTGATTGAAATCTGTGAACGGCATATATCTCAACTCATTCTTAATATACGGCAACGTGTTGCCAACCACCATTCGGATCTGATCCTGCTCAAGCGGCTTCTGTTTCATGACCGCGGCCTTAGCCCTCCATCTTTTCACAAAATCGGAAAAGGATTCCCCAGCCTGCTGCTTAGTACTCTCTAATTCTTTCAAAGTGACCTCCAGCATGGTGTTAAAGCTATACTGAGCGATGAACGACTTTGCTAATTCCTTCCAATCCTTCTTTGTCACCATAGGCAATGCATGGAACCATGTGAGGGCAGCCCCCTCCAGGTAGGTGTTAAACAGCCCCAAGACTTGATCCTCAGTCAGGATCGTGTGCTTCATTACCGCCACGTACTGATTCATGTGAGCGGTGGGATCTCCAGTTCCATCGAACTTTTTCATGTCAGGGAGCCGGAATTTCAGAGGCAGAGCTGTTGCCGCCAAATAATTCTTCAAGTTATAAAAGTCCTGACTCCCGGAACTTCCTCCGCGCAAGTCCTGCACTTCCTGTGTGATGTGTTGCTTCCATTCCTCTTCCTTAGCTTTCTCCTTTTCCAGCTGTTTTCGGATATAATCCTGATAATCCTCCTCATTCCCAAAGCGAGGGCCATCGTTCACCTCATTCTCAGCACGCTTACTTCCACTTTTGTTGTCCTTTAGTGCTAGCTCAGATAGCTGGGCCAAGATTGCGGCCAGCTGATCGTTGATATTATTCACAGAATTCTCCAATTCAGCCACCTTCTCGTCGGTTGCAGACATACTGACGGAAGACTGAGTATACTCGGATGAAGACGATTCAGAAGCCACAACTACTGATTCGGGACTGTCTACTCGCAACTGATCAAACTGTCTGACAAGCCGATCACTCTCGCGAAACCACAACCGCTTAATGATGACGTCTGCGCGAACGGTATCCATTAGTATGTATGCATGGTTTTACTTGCATGATTCGTGGTGTGTGCGTTTATTTATTTACGATTATAAGATAAGAAGAACAAACGTTAGTTCTAATTACACGTATCACAACATCTCTCTTCCACCCTTATTCCTCCACACACTCGTTGGTCCAGGTCTCTTTCCTAGGATTTTGGTTTGGGGCTCACATTGCGGTCCAGGGGACGCGTGATGCCGTCGATTATTGCGGGAAAGTAAATCATTCATCAGACAATACAGTTCGTTTTGACGTATCAACGTTCAGTGACTAAGAAATCGACCAAGTTGGATTGTTCTTTCAGAATAACTCGTCTTTCGTCCTTTCGCGAGACGCATTAATTCGGGTTTTGATTCCCTTTGAGCTCATCTCAGTTTTTAGACGTGGTACGAGTTATTCTTCTAGTCCAATCGTTCGTTATTGTCAATGACTCATTCCCTTTTGTTCGCGTGGGTTCGTGTCTCGATTTTTGGATTACAACGGGATCTTTTGGGTCTATCGAGAGACGTAACCACGTGTTTATTTAGTGATGGAATCACTTTTGGATTTTATTTAAGGGAACAGACTCATCACGTAACGTGTTTGTTCTTAGCGTCGAGGATTCGTTTGCTCATTTTGCTACGTGAAAAGATGGCGAGTCTTATTTTGAGCGCACGATAATCTTTCGGCTAATTACAACTCTTTGTTCCTCCCAATCCATGAGATATATCATCTCAGTGTGGTTATAGAAAATCAACATTTCGTTGAATCGCATGCTCATTCAAAGCGAGGACATCACCGTTCTCTTTCCTCTAGGCACGATTTAAGCAAACACGTACATCGGGCCATATTTCTTGCAGTTTTGGTAACGGTCGAAATGATCGAGTCGTTAAACAAAACCCGCAGTCTCGTCCATATGGCGCAATTATATGATTTGGCTTAATTCGGCTTCGAGATTTTAAACGGGGTATACTCTCGTTCGAGGCACGTATTCAACGGCATTGGTTTATTTTCTTTAACTACTCGCGGGATTAACATATATCGTATATTTGGAATGATTTTGGTCGTTTAGTTCATTTTTGTCTTTTTATTTTCTTAGTCACCTTTTGCGGACACGTCCATTTCTCTTAAGAATGACACAAGGCATAACGTAAAAGCTCGTCTTTTATTCGGAAGGGACGGGCTACTTGTGCGAAACTTTTCACGTTACAACAAGGTCGTTCGAAACAGAAATGTTCTTCGTTTTCGTTTCGTCGTGATCTCGTTTTATCCTAATTTATCTAAAGAATGTGAATAACGGCTACCGTTAATATAGTCTTTTGTATCGAAATATAACTATCCTTAACACCGAACCGATTCATACTAATACGTGCTTACGTCATAACGTATTTCCTGAACACGTGCCTTCGTCGGGACACCGAAAGGGACAAGGCGGGTCGCACATGTTCATTCATATGAGATGACTAAGTCGTCTTTAGTTCAAATCGTTTTGATGTTTTAGGGTAATTAGTATGTCGATTCATGAGTATATATTAACGCATCGTCTCATTTTCTTTACATAACTTAGGATTAGACACGTATCATGGCGGTTTGAAAACACAAACTGATTCATTTATCACATCAAAAATAGTAACGGGTAATCCTATGGAAACTTCTAAGGCTACTATATGCTGACACGGCTGACCGCGGGACCTCACAGGACCGCACAGATTCGCCCCTAACGAATGGATGGGGACCCTCTGGCGCCTTACTATAAGGGGGAACTTACGCTAGCCTCTTTCGAGCGACGAATGGACTCTCGCTAGAGGTTTCGCGGAAATTACCCAAAGGGTTTGCAATAATGCATATGAGTGCATACGAAAAGAAGTAAAACGATCCATCCCCGTTAAGGGCTTAATACACGCCTTCCGGAATCAAATTTCTCGCTTCCCCAGCAGAGTCGCCACTTGTTAGACGAGGTGCCGCGGCCTAATCTCCCGGGCGGACCGGGGGGTGGACAACCTCATGGCGACGTAAGCGGTGATTGGCGCCGAAAGCAACCAATCGTGAAATCAAGCTGCTCGGCAGGACCGGAGCTCGGAGATATGGAAGAGTCGCCACCCACGAATGGGAAAATGAACACCGATCCCTTGCGGGAGACCGGTGTGGGTTCGGGAAACTTAGGTACGAGCCGAGAAGGCTAGCTCCTTTCCGGAGAAAGACTACTAGGCACCCCGACATCGCCCGGTTATGAACCACCGGCCTCCTACTCAGCATGTTAGGCGATAACGGACTAATCGTATACTTCTTTAAGTTTAAAATTCATTTGAAACCCTTTTCTTTCTCTTTTTAGAAACCATTTTGAGCATATATTATTGAAAAGCCACATCAGTAAAGAATCACCCATTCATGTTTATACATACACAGAGAGGGGGGGAAAAAGAAGTGATTTATTTACAACCGTATTTAAATGTTATGTTTTGTGTTTATACTAAAATTCTAAAATAATTTAAAAAACATGTATTACATAATTATATATATATATACTAAGGATTAAAAGTCTAAAAGTTAAGAAAAAGGGACCGAAATGACATTTTTTATATTTTGGCAGATTTACCGACGGAAAATCCGTCGGTAAACAGCATTTAGTGACAGAATCGACAAATTACAGCAGCACTCCAATATTTTCCAGATTTATTCAAAAGCTTTAAATTAAATCTAATTCAATCGTTTTGGACTTCCGAACTACCAAAGATGGATCATAGTCGAAAACGGAAGTTCCTAAAACGATGTTTTTATTTTAAAACGTTATTTGGAAACCTCTTTTAAATTAAAAAAAACTTATAATTACAACATTTTCGATACCCAAACTACCTTTTTATCGGATCACGGTTCGTATTGGGATATCCAAAACGAGGTTTTTATTTTAAAACAAAACCGAATTTTATTTAACACGAAACGAAAATTAAATAAATACGCTAACTAAATAAAACGTGACAAAATAAATAAATAACTAAAAGAATAAGAACTATAGCATAAAAAAAATAAATAGAAGGAGAGAATAAATTAAATAAAATAAAGAGTCTAGTCCTCGGATAATACCTTTAATTCGGTATCTGACAGTCGAAGCCGATTGATTCCACGAACCGCGAGCTCCCGTTTTTAATGAAAATTTAGTAAAAAATTGAACTTAGGAAATTTGGAATTTTTGAGAAAAAAATATTTTTCTCAAAAAAATTCACTCTCTCTCTCTAAAAATGTTTAGAGTGAGAAAGTTTATCCCAAAAGTCCCCTCAAAAGCCTCTTTCTCACCTTGGGATCCGTGCCCTTATATAGGGAAACGGATCCCGGAACAATGGCTGACGCTCAAAAAAATTTGGGCGTCGCCCATTGTGGTTGGGCGGCCGCCCGCGAGCGCCCAACGCGAGGTTGGGCACCCGCGCCCAACCCTCGTCGGGCGTCCGCCCGACGCGTTGGGCGTTCGCCCGACGTGGTTGGGCGCCCGCCCGGCGACCCTCGGGACGTGCCCCGCACCGTCGGATGCGTGCACTCCGTGGCCGCCGAGCGCGCGTTCCGCACAGCCAGACGCTCGCACGTCGCGGCCGCCGAACGCGCGCCACACGCTGCCAGGCGCGTGCACTCAACGGCCCATGAGGGCGCGCATCGCCAGCGGTCCCAGGCATTGCTCGAACGTCGAGAGCGTGCCACTCGCGGTGCGTCCGACGGACGCCGCGCGCACGTCTCGAGCCGTCAAGCGGGCGTTCGACCATCGTTGTCCGCGTGCGGGATGCCGTTGCATGCCCGCGCCGTGCCGTCAATTTTCCTCTGCTTATTATTCTTTATATATTTTTCAAAACTTCCGGAATCAATCGCTTCGACCGTCTTGTTTTCAGGTTTTCGTCACAGGTCCTCCGACTCGGTGTCTACAGCAGTACCCATGGCTGCCTGTGAATCACAATGAAGTGAGATAGGTGCATTAGATCTCCCCCACAATGGGACATCTGCCAATAAACTTCTCAACCAATCTGCTTCTTGACTAGCTAGTTCTAGTGCTATAAATTTTGATTCCATGGTTGAGCGTGCAATACAGGTTTGTTTACATGATCTCCAAGAGACGGCACCACCACCCAAAACGAAAACATAACCATTAGTGGAACACACCAAATCATTTTTGGATGACCAGTTTGCATCACTATATCCTTCTAACACAGCAGGAAATTTATTAAAATGCAAATTAAAGTTCATGGTACCTCTCAAGTATTTAAGTAAACGACGAAGTGCATTCGAATGTTCATCATTTGGATTGTGAGTATATCTACTCAATCTATTTACAGCATATGCAATGTCAGGTCTAGTATGAGTCATTAAGAACATAACACTCCCAATAATCTTAGCATATTCTTCTTGTGAAACACTATGTCCTTTATTTTTAGTATGACATATGCTAGGATCATAGGGTGTTCTAGCTGGCACTACATCAAAGCTATCAAACTTTTTCAATAACTTCTCAACATAATGTGATTGTCCTAAAGAAAATCCATTTTCAGTTTTTGTAATTTTGACACCAAGAATTACATCAGCTTTTCCCATGTCTTTCATGTCAAATTGTGATGATAAGAAGGCTTTGGTGTTATTCACTGCTTCTAAATTAGTGCCTAAGATAAGCATATCATCCACATAAAGACATACAATCACATAATTTGATCCAAATGATTTAGAATAAACGCATGTATCTGATCCATTAACTACGTACCCATCAGAAAGTAAAGTGGAGTTAAACTTTTCATACCATTGTTTGGGTGCCTGTTTCAGGCCGTACAATGACTTCCTCAGTTTGCATACCTTATCTTCCTGACCGGGTACAACATTTTCCTCAGGCTGTTGCACATAGATTTCTTCTTCTAAATCACCATTTAGAAATGCTGTTTTTACATCCATCTGATGTACCACCAAATTATGTATTGTTGCAATTGCAATTACAGTAGAACCTCGATAAATGAATACCTTTGGGACCAAAAAAAATATTCATTTGGCGAGATTATTTATTTATCGATTAATGAATATAATATTTATTTATCGAAGCTGTAGTAAATGATGAGGCAAATGATCCCGAACCCGATGATAGTATCACTATACCACAAGTGTCCTCAAGAGAAGCTTTTCAAGCTATTGTCACTATACAAAATTACCTGGTGCAACATGATCAAAATATTCCAGAAGTGGTGCATGCTTTACACAAAATCAAGGATCAGATGCATTTTGGGAGAGGAAAGAAACAATCAACTTTGGAGGCATTTTTCGAAAAAATATGACTTATTAATGTGTTTGAAAATTAGTCATTGGATGAAATGTATTCATGATATATTATATAAATAAAAATATATTATTTGAAATATAGTGATTATTCATTTATATTTACATAGGGCCTATAAAGACTTCATTTGTATTTATTCGTTAATGCATTAAGCGAGGTTATTCGTTAAGCCCATTGGACCAAGTTGGGACCGAAGAAATTTATTCATTAGACGAGGTTATTCATTTATCTAACATTCATTTATCGAGGTTCTACTGTAAGATTCTAATAGTAGAAATTTTAGTAACAGGAGAGTAAGTATCAAAATAATCAATTCCTTTCTTTTGACTATAGCCTACAACAACTAATTTAGCTTTGAACTTTTCAATGGATCCATCAGGTCTTCTTTTCCTTTTGAAGATCCATTTAAGTTTTATAGTTTTGGACCCTTTAGGGAAGGAGACTAGATCCCAAGTGTGATTGACCATAATAGAGTCTAATTCATTTTTTATTGCCTCTTTCCAAAAGTTAGCATCTACAGAGGTCATGGCCTCCTTATATGTCTTAGGATCTTCTTCTATTAGATAGGCAGACATAAAAGCATCATCTATTCTATCTGGATTTTCTAGCAGAAAAGAGGAAACAAAGTCGGGTCCAAAACTATTAGCTATTTTCCTTCTTTTACTTCTTCTAGGTTCATGTTAACATTCATCATGTTTTTCCAAAGAACTAGAAGCAAGAGAATCACTAGCAGATACAGTATTGGAGGGACCAACATCATCACTCACAAGATTTTTCTTTAAAGGAAAAATATTTTCGAAGAATTCTGCATCTCTAGATTCACATATGCTATAGTCATTTAGTGCCATAAATCTAAAGGCAACACTATTAGAAGCATATCCAATAAAAGCATAATCAAAGGTTTTTGACCCTATGTTGGGTTTTCTAAAAGATGGAAAAGCAACTTTGGCAAGACAACCCCAAACCCTCAAGAAATTTAAATTAGGCGAATACCCCTTCCAAAGCTCATAAGGAGTTTTGTTTATTTTTTTATGAGGAACTCTATTTAATATGTAGCATGCAGACAAAACAGCTTCCCCCCACATATTATCAGGCATACCAGAACTAATTAACATGGCATTCATCATTTCCTTAAGCGTTCTATTTTTCCTTTCCGCTATACCATTTTGTTGTGGTGTATATGGCGCACTAGTTTCATGTATAATGCCATTTTCCTCACAAAACGTTTTAAGGAAATTAGTTCCGTATTCTCCACCTCTATCAGATCTAAGCCTTTTTATTTTTCTATCTAGTTGATTTTCTACTTCCATTTTATATTTTAGAAACATACTTTCAGCCTCATCTTTTGATCTTAAAAGATATACTTTGGTGTATCTCGAAAAGTCATCAACAAAGGTCATATACCATCTTTTACCACCCCTACTAATGGAATTCTTAAAGTCAGCTAGATCAGAATGAATTAATTCAAGCAATTCAGTACTTCTCTTAGTAACAGATGGAAAAGGCTTTTTGAAAAATTTAGCTTCTACACAAATAGAACATTTTCTTTCATGCTCAGAATTGACAATATCAATAACATGCATATTTTTCAACCTTTTAATAGAAGCATAATTCACATGTCCTAATCTACCATGCCAAACATCCAAAGACTCACATAAATAAGCAGAACCAGAAGAACTTGCATTAATTCCAACAGAGTTAACATCAACACTGTTCATGATAAAAAGCCCATCACTTAGATACCCTTTCCCTACAAAGGTCCCATTCTTAGTAAGAATCACCTTATCAGCCTCAAAAGTAATTTTTAAACCAGCCTTATTCAATAAACTACCAGAAATAAGATTCCTACGAAGTGAAGGCACATATAAAACATTATTCAATGATAAACTTTTTCCAGAAGTTAATTTGAGTAAGATTGTTCCTTTACCAACAACACCAGCAGTTGCGGTGTTACCCATGTAGACGCACTCTCCATCAGCAGCATCCTCAAAATGATGAAACAGCTCCCTGTTTGAACATAAGTGTCTGGTAGCTCCAGTATCCAGCACCCAGTCAGTTTTGTTTTCCACCAAGTTCGACTCTACCACCACAGCAGCAATGATTTCATCGTTCTCCACCAAATTGGATTGTCCGGTAGGCTTTGTGTTAGCCTTTTGATTTGAATTCTGTTGGTTCTTCCTTTGGAAACATTGAAATGCTTTGTGCCCAGGTTTTCCACACACAAAGCATTCAACCTTTCGCTTTTGGACCTTTCCATGCTTGAAAGACTTATTCTGTTTGAAGCCTTTTTGGGACTTGTTTGCATGTCCTTTTGATCTGTCTTTTGGAATCACAGCAGATTCAACCACATTAGCATTAATAGAAACAGAAATAGAGGAAAGTTGATTATCTTTCATTCTGTTTGCTTCTTCAGTTCGCATATGACTAACAAGCTCCTGCAGGCTGAAATCTTTCTTTTTGTGCTTCAGGTGGTTTCTGAAGTCACTCCAGGGGGGAGGGAACTTCTCTAGCAGAACATTGGCTTGAAGCATATCGCACATATTCATCCCCTCACTGAGAACTTCAGCAACAAGGTTCTCATATTCGTGAATCTGATCAATGATTGGTTTGTGATCAACCATCTGATAATGTAACCACCTGCCAACAACATATTTTCTTTTCCCAGCATCATCAGACCCATATTTATCTTTTAAAGAAACCCAAATTTCTTTCGCAGACTTTTTGTTCACAAATATATCGAACAGTGGGTTCGACATTTGATTAAGGAGATGTCCTCTGACAGTTTTGTTATCTTTTTCATATTTAGCAGACTGATTATCGTATTGTTGAACGATAAGCGACATAGCAGGACCGTTTGGGTCGACAGAGGGATCAGACAAGACGACATAATCAAGGTCTAATTGTTCAAAAAATATAAGCATTTTCTGAGACCATCTTTTGTAGTTCAGACCGTCTAAGGGCTCCAATTTAGAGAGATTGGGAATATTTTTTGAGATTAGAGCAGACATGATGACGGACAGAAATAATCGTTTTCAAATTGTAAGTACAAAAGAGGGAATCGAAATAACTTATCGGAATGTAGAAGCTGTGTCGTGGACAGAACCACTGCGTTGAAAACGATTACGGCAGACTCTGGTGCAATCTGGAAGTCCGATCGTCAACCAAGGTTTACACAGCGAGCGTCGCACTAGTGCACTCTAGAGCGAAGCTTTGGAACAGCAAAATATTGAATTGCCTAGAGAAGAAATCATAATGGAGATAAAAATTGTAATCGCAAAGTTTCTGTGTTTCTGAACTCTATAGAGTTCGTATTTTATTTGGTATAAAACGAATGTTGTAGTGGACAACGTTTTTGGAGAGAAAAACGTAATGGTTGAGTAAAATCAGGGATAATGGAGATAGGATTTTAACTTGTTAAGAAATAGTAAAAAAGGTTTAAAATATTTAATGGCCAAATAAAAATCGGGTCCAGTCCAGTCGGGACGGGCGGGCGTCGCGCGAACGAACGAGCGAGTGTGGTTTATTTTGTAAAACCCACTAAGCACAATTTAATAACTCTTTTGGCCCAACCCAATATAAATCCTTCGACTATCTCAAAAGTTTCCCATGTGGGATACTTAAAGTCACAAAAGACAAGCAAAGGCTAAAGAGCCATTTTACCAAAATCTCCAACACTGGGTAGGAGATATGCTCAAGCTACTAACGTCTACAGATTTGCAGGTACATTTTGCTCTGACAGATATGGACCCAGAGGAATAACATGTGGTGGCATAAAAAACTGGTACCCGTTGAAATGGCAGTCGTGGCAGCTAGTCGTTTGGTTCAAGATTATACTGCTGTAAATGCCCTCAGAGGATCAAGCAGTCTACTAATCATAACACAACGAATGCGACGGGTGCCCCTGCAGCTAGAGATGATAAAAATTAACACTGATGTTGCGTTATAGTCCGCTCGGGCTCGGGCTGGTTGCGAGGCAGTTTATGAAGCTGGACTGATTCGTTACTGTTGGACGACTGTGCTGCAGGGGACATGGGATGCGGTAGTGGCAGAGGCTATTTATATCAGGGAGGTGCTAAGCTTAGTTAAGGAAAATGGTTGGCAGAATATTTGTACTGAGACAGATTCAAAAGGCGTGGTTGATGGATACTTTAGTCGGCGAGAGAATATTTCTGAGCTGGGAATTATATTGGGCCAATGTCGATACTTGGTTCAGGAATGTTAGCCAGTTCAAATTGTTCATACAAAAAGAGAAGCAAATAAAGTAGCATATGTGTTAGCTAAGGCGGCCTTCTCAAGTCCTAATTGTTTTGGGATTCAGCACCTCCTCTTGTGAGAAATTTTGCTGTTTATGATGTAATGCAGTAATTTTTTGATTTATTAAAGTATTTCTTTCATAAAAAAATATTAAAACATTTTTTTCACTATTGAGAAATTTTGAGGATTAAAAGCATTTCCAAGAGATTCATAGTCAACTTTTTAAAAATCATATAAAGAATTAACTTTTAATGATTTGAGTAGTAAATTTAAAATAATAATTTATTAAACGGAGCAAAACCTTATTTTTCTGCAATAATATTGAATTGATAACAACGACGTTAAAAAAAGAAACATGTTTTGTGGAAATAAAAAAGTTCCAAAAAAACGTTTCTATAAAAAAAATGGATAAATGGTCAAATTGGCCCCTGAGTCAATTTAGATCAAATCAACTTTTGGGTATCAATTCAATCCAAAATTTAGTTATTTTTTAAAAATTAGTCCAAGATCGAATGAGCTTTGAAAGTAAAATTTATTTTTTTATATCTCAATTTTATCATGTTCATGATACCTACAATTTATTTTTACACTTAAAAAAGTTTACTTTAAATATTAAAATGCACTTTTATATTTTTAATTTAATTTTCATAATTTTATTATTGGCATCTCGTTCTCGCTTGTCTCCTCTCGGTCTCCCTACTATATATGTCAACTATAATATATATAGATTCTTCATTTTCATGCTTAAACTTCGATTTGAAAATAATATACTCTAATTATGCAAAGTAATGTATGAGATTCACCATACCATTTTTTTTTATATTCCGTTATTTTTACAATTGTAACATTTTTTTAATCTCATCTGTCAAAAAGATCAATATCTATTAGATGTGACAAGTTGATGAACATTTTGCCTTTTACTTCCTAAATATAAAAAACATATATATATGAGTATTGATATTTTAATACAAAATCTTCGTATATATTTTCTAAAAACAAGTTCAAGTACCATGATCAAATTGACCAAATTTTAGACGACTTTATAAACAAAAATTTATTTGTGCTAAAATTGACTCTCGAGGCAATGTGACCCTTTATTAGAAAAAAAGCTATTTTTTTTTTAATAAACCTAACAACATTATACTAATATAAATGTCAGCTACAAAAAGCTGAAAATAAAAAATATAAACTCCAATCCAACAAGGATGAAGAAGTGGCGGAGCCAGGTATTTAGATTTGGGAGGGCTAATTTTAGCCGTGGGATTAAGGGTAAATTTTCAAAGTCCAGTCCGTCAGGGTTGGATAGAATGTTCTTAGTCTCCAACGCGTTAAAACTGTAAAACTGTTATCATTTTTTAGAAACTAACATTGAACTAATAGAAAATTAAATATGTTTACTTCTTTCACGTTGGACACTTTTAATTAATTTTTTTAATGATAAAGACATAATAAAAATGAATTCAAAAGTGTTATCAAAATAAAAAGTCCATTTAAATTAATTAATAATAGTAACATGTTTTTATAATTATTGAAAATAAAGTTAAAATAAATAAAAACTTTATAAAATAAAATGAGATTGGGGAAGTTGAATAAGACCTTTTGAATAGAAACATAATCTTTAACCATCTTATCCATTTTTAAACATCAAAATAATACTATATAAAATTAATTTAAACTAATTTTAGGAGGACTACATATGACAAAACAACAAGTACTCAAGAGCGGAGCCAGTAGCCGGGACCCGGGGGAGGTTCCGGGCCCCCAAACCCTGGGCTGACTCCGCCCCTGAGATGAAGTCAAACCATTTTCAGGGGACCAAATAGATATAGGTAAAACTTTAAAAAATAATAACCATGAGGGCGAAGAAGCCCCAACCATTTTTATCTAGGGCCAAATAGTTAAAAATAGACATAAATATCATAATTATAAAATTACAACTAAATGAAATTACCGAATTTAATTATGAATATATTTACTTTTACACTATAATTTAAAAATTCTAAATTCCAATTTATAAATTCTAAACCCTAAACAAATATATCATAGATTCCTAATTTATAAACTCTAATTCTTTAAATACATTAACTAGTTTAACCTAGGCTGCTCAAAATTGTACATAAAATAAATTGAGTTTGAGATTTATATGTCCAAGTCGTCAGGGACGAATCTACAGTGGGGGCAATGGGGGCACTTGCCCCCACTGAGATCTGTAAAAGAATAATATCCCATATAAAATTTTCAGATTTGAAACTGCTTGCCCCCATTGTTGCAGGAGGAAGAAATCCAAAACTGTTCGATATCTGAGGAAGAAGATGAGAGGACATGGTTGTAATTTTTTTTTTATTTCCTTTAAACAAAACGACGTCGTTCAACTTAAGTGGAACGGCGTCGTTTTGTTTAAATTACAACCACGCCCTTGACACAACCTTTCTATTCCATCGGCCAAAATCTAAAAATCCCCAAATGAATTATCTGAACCCTAACCTCTCTCAAATGCGATTAGAAGAAATCGTTGTTGTCCTGCCTGCTGCACTTCGTCTGCTTCAACTCCATCCTTCAACTTGAAGCCTTCAAGTCTGTCCAAGAACGATTTGTATCTCAAAGTTCCGTCCCTGAACCGAAGAAGGTTGCTATTTGTTTGTTGCTCTGATCTTCTTTGAATTGCTTGCTTGCTGCTTTGCTTTTGTGTTTTTTTTGTCGAAAAATTGTGTTTTGGGGGACATAGTCATAGAAACTTTGAGTTGTTTGTTAGCAGGGAAGGGAAGGGAAGGGGGGCGAATTTATATGAATTATTTATTTTCCTTGCTTTGTGTATTTGATTTGTTTGCACAAGGGCTTGAGTTGTTGGCTGTGTCATGTAATCTAATTTATCATTTTAAACTTTCAGTTGTTTTGTGGCCCAATTAGCCCAAAGTTAATTGTCTAAGAAAAGTTACATTTCTATAATTGTAAAACATATATTCCTATAATCTAAATGTTTGCATAAGAACTTGATTGAGTTGTTTGCTTTATTATATAATCCAGTGACTTATTGAGTTGTTTACTTTATTATATAGTCCAGAACATTAATTGTTTTATTAACATATAATTTAAGACTTTAGTTGTGTTTTTTTTTTAGCAATTTGGTTGTTTTCTAGCACTTTATAATCTAATGAGTTGTGTCTGTAAATTGTAGTTAATATAGCAATTAATAATTAAATTAACATTAGTTTGTATTCCAATTTACCATTAACAATTTACGATTAGCAATTAGCCATTGACAATTTAGCCTTCCAATTTACCACTTAAGAATTCCAATTTATCAATTTAACTTTAAATTAACATTAACTCAATTTATCAATTTAGCACTTAAGAATTCCAATTTATCAATTTATCAATTTAACTTATCATATGCTTAAGTTAAGCTTAATCAACTTATTCTCTAATACAGATTATGAAAAGATACTTCGCTAGAAAAGAGTCGATCAATGAACAACAAGCGATTGACAAAAATGTTGATGGAAGAGAAGCGACGTGTTCTTCAAAACAACCTCGGATTGAAATTGATTTGAATGATCTTTCTTCCGATCCTGGGTTAAGAAAATTAATTACAGATTATCATCCAAATGATCGAGATAAAGTTCGAAGAGCTTATCTGCAAAAAGGTCCATGTCAACCTCATGAACATGATTTTCCACAAATAAGAATGGGACAAATATTAAGGAGATTTGTTCCTACATGGTTTAAAGAGTATAGCACTTGGTTGGAATACAGCATTTCTAAAGATGCAGCTTTTTATCTGTGTTGTTATCTTTACAGATAAGATATTGGAGAACAAGCAAATAAGGATAGTTTTATTATTGAAGGATTTACAAACTGGAAAAAGAAGGAAAGGTTTCAAATTCATGTTGGCACCCACAATAGTGCTCATAACCAAGCTTGGAAACAATGTGAAGACTTGATGAATCAGAAACAACACATTGAAGTATCTTTTGAGACTCATTCAGTTCAAACTCGAAAGGAATACAGAATACGTCTAACAGCAACTATTGATTGTATTCGATTTCTTTTACATCAAAGACTAGCATTTCGAGGAAATGACGAGTCTGATGATTCAAGTAATCAAGGGAATTTTCTGGAACTTCTAAAGTTTCTTGCAAATCATAATGAAGACATAAGAAAAGTCACTTTAGACAATGCTCCAGGTAACTCTAAACTTATTGCTTCTGATATTCAGAAGGATGTTGTGTGTGATGCTTCTTTTGAAACCACTAAAGTTATCATCAATGATCTTCATAATGAACTGTTTGCTATTTTAATTGATGAATCTCGGGATATATCTATGAAAGAGCAAATGGCAATTGTATTGCGTTATGTGAACCCAAAAGGATGTGTGATTGAGCGCTTTCTTGGTATTGTGCATGTTAGTGATACAACTGCTTTATCACTTAAGTTAGCAATGGAGGGATTATTTTCCAAGCATGGTTTAAGTATATCAAGTTTACGTGGGCAAGGTTATGATGGAGCTAGCAATATGAATGGTGAGTTTAATGGCCTAAAAGCATTGATCTTGAAAGAAAATCCTTCTGCATATTATGTCCATTGTTTTGCTCATCAATTGCAGTTAGCTCTAGTTGCTGTGGCCAAGAAACATGTTCGTGTTGCTTTGTTGTTTAATGTTGTTTCTAACTTATCAAATATTGTGGGAGCTTCATGAGAGAGAAGAGATCTTCTTCATGAGAAGCAATATGGTAAAGTTATTGAAGCACTACAAAATGGAGAGATAGAAAGTGGTACATGATTACATCAAGAAACTTCTCTTCAACGAGCCGGTGATACACGATGGAGTTCACATTATGTTTCATTCGTAAGCCTAATCGCCATGTTTCCCTCTGTGATCGATGTGCTTGATGTGATTCAGGAAGATGGAAAAAGTTTAGAGCACAAAAGTCAAGCTTGTGCTTTACTTGCTTTAACACAAACATTTGAGTTTGTTTTCAACTTGCATTTGATGAAAAAGATATTGGGATTTACTAACGATTTGTCCCAAGCATTACAAAGCAAAGATCAAGATATCATCAATGCAATAAGTTTGGTTAACATTTCCAAACAATTACTCCAACAAATGAGAGATGATGGATGGGATTCTCTTCTGATTCAAGTGGCTTCTTTTTGTGAAAAAAATAACATCATCGTTCCAAATATGGATGATATGTTTGTGGATCAAGGAAGGTCACGAAGAAATACTCATAAAATTACAAATTTGCGTCATTATCAAGCTGATATATTTTATACTGTTATTGATATGCAACTTTCAGAGCTCGATGAGCGCTTCACAGAGAAAAACTCAGAATTACTGTTATGTGTCGCGTGCTTAAATCCTGTTGATTCTTTTGCAGCATTTGATAAGCAAAAGCTTACTAGGCTTGCCCACTTGTATCCATTTGATTTTTCTATAGTGCAGATTGCTATACTTGAGAATCAATTGGATATTTATATTTTTGATATGAGATCTGACAGACGGTTTTCTGAGCTTAAAGGAATTGCAGATCTTGCTAAGTGCTTAGTTGAGACAAGGAAGAGTGTTTTGTATCCTCTTGTTTATTTGCTTGTGAAGCTAGCTTTAATTTTACCGGTTGCAACTGCTTCAGTGGAAAGAGTATTTTCGGCTATGAACTTAGTGAAAACTCCACTACGAAATCGTTTAGGGGATGATTTTTTAAATGATTGTTTAGTTACATATATTGAGAGAGAAGTATTTGATAGTATTGACAATGAAAAAATTATCCAACGCTTTCAACATATGAAGAAGCGTAGAGGACAATTATGAAAGATATTACTTTATGTAATCTATTTTGATATATTGTAGTTGGAATTATTTATTTATGTTGTTATTTAATTTTTTTTACATCGTATATGTAGTTTGCCCCCACTATAAAAAAATCCTGGATTCGTCCCTGCAAGTCGCTTGGCCCGATTTTCCCTTATATATATATATATATATATATATATATATATATATATATATATATATATATTATTTGATGTATTTTTATCGTTCATAATTATAGTTTAATTTAGGGATAAGGTACCAAAATAAGTCTATAGTTTTTAGAAAAATATTAATTTAGCTTCCACATAAAATAGCACTAATATTTAACGTTTAAAATATTATACCAATTTAGACTTCGAAAGTGGCACATAATTCATATTACTCCATTAAGTTCTGATTTCTCTCTCCACGTATAATTAATAGAATTTAACAGGGTAATATAAAGGCCAAATACACAAATAACTCACCGAACTTGTCCAAATGTTACCCCCTTCCCTCGAACTTTCAATTGTAATAATTTACCCCTTAAACTTGTCAAATTGTAAAACAGAACCCCAAATTGCCGACATGAAATACAATTGAAGAAACACGTGAAATACAAAAGTTGCATCGCTCGTGGAATGTGTTAATCAAATCTTTGGACCCAAAAAAATCAGTATTTAAGTAACCAAATCCCCAATCCCTCAACTTATTCTTCAACCTAACGGTAAATCAGAAATCCTCCATTCTTCTTCTTCTTCTTCTTTTTGTTATTCCTATTCGTTTTTAGTGATTTCTTGATTCAAAGTTTTGGGATATTATGACGGTGAAAATGTGTTTATGTGGAGAAATAGCTCCATTGAAGATTTAATGGCGTGATACGAATCCGGAAAAATATTTTTACGATTGCTTCAAGTACGGGGTAAAAAAAAATCCCAATTTGGGGTTTTGTTTTACAATTGGACAAGTTTGAGGGTTATGTTTTACAATTGGACAAGTTTGAGGATAAGTTATTACAATTGAAAGTTGGGGGACAGTTACAACATTTGGACAAGTTCATGGGGTTACTTGTATATTAGGCCTAATATAAATGACATGTCACGTTCCATGATCGAAGCCTAAATTGGTACCATTTTTTAAATGTTAAATTTATATTGATGTTATTTTGTATGTGGAGGTTAAATTGATACTTTTCCAAAAATAATAAATCTATTTTAGTACTTTATCCTTAATTTTAATTTATTTTATAAATTGAATGTGTTGGGCTGGGTGGAGTTGGGCTTTCCCTAATTTGGGCTAGCTCGGCCCGAACCTTAGGTGACCCGATCCATGAAGAAGTTCCAAGGGTAAGTTGGTCATTTAGAAAAATGAAAAAGTTAAAATATGGTACATAGGAAAATAAGGCGGGCTTTGGAAAATTTCCACACGGAAAACCCCAAAAAACCACCTCTTTATCTCTTTCCCTTCTCTCAAATATCAGGAGGATAATACAAAACCCTCTATCTTCTCTTCTTCCTCAGTGACTGAGTGTGCGAAAACTGAGCTTCGATGGCGATTTCTTCTGGTATTTGCTCGGCTTTCTTGACCCCTCGAACGGCGACGTTTCTTAACCCTTCTTATTCCTCATCCATGGTTGTTGCTTCCCCTCCCTCTGGCCTGCGAACGGTGCGCCTCCTCACCTGCGCCGCCGCTTCCTCTCAGGAGCAGCAACAGCGCCGGCCACGTGGCATCATGAAGCCTCGCCGTGTCTCCCCTGAAATGGCTGATGTTGTCGGTGCTTCTGAAATCCCTCGCACCCAAGCTCTTAAGCTCATTTGGGCCCATATCAAGGCCAATAATCTTCAGGTCTTTTTCAATTGTCAACATTTTCGTTTAGGTTTTCTATTAATTGATTTTAGGTTTTCCTATTTTTGGCTTGGATTTCGATAATTCGCTTTCATTTTGTGGATAAGGCTGCGTGGGCTCTACAGTATTAAGTGTGAGTTTGGGGATTTTGAGTATGAAATTATTGCGAGTGTTTGGATGTGAAATTTTGTTAACAATGATTAGATATTTTCTTATGACTAACTACTTTGTTAACAATGATTAGATATTTTCTCATGTCTTCTGCGCGTTAGTTGCTGATTCTTGCTTTTGGTAGTTCCTTTATGTTGATTGGCTTCATTATTTTGAATTGGAATTTGGGGTTTTTCTTAGGTGAAGAACCACGTGTTTATATGTTTTTCTATATCATTGTAAAAGAGGAACGTTTTGAAATTCATTATCTTAGCTTGCTAATTTTGATTGTAATACTTGTTATACAAATTAGAAGCTTACCTCTTTAAAGAGTAGTGATAAGCTTGTGTATGAGGGTAAAAAATGAGTTACAGTGTCATAATTGTGTTATGTCATGTGATATATACAACACATGATTATGTATGATATGAATGCAAGAAAAATGATAATCGTGTCAAACGGACCGTGTTAGGTGAGTTGTCTCTATAAATCGTGCTATTGGTTTCAGAAATTGACAGCTCTAACTTGTGTATGTTCAAAACAGCAGAGGCGGATTTTAAGTTCTGAATGCAATAGCCTATCACTTTATTTCACAGAATTGCCATGAATAATTGTAATTTTTAGCACATTTTGGTTCCTTTTCTCTGTGGATAACATGAGCATTTTTGCTTGCCTCTTACTATCTGAGAAAAAGCTAGTTTGGTGTTCAATGTTGAACTTGAAGCTTTAGAGTTATGATTATTGCACATATTGAGCTGATTTTTACCCATTTTTTGCTTATACTTTTGGCTGAATGATTTGCTTAAGCTGGTGTTGAATGTTGAACTTGAAGCTTGAGTGGCTTTTCTTTTGTGTTTAGTCCGACCACGACATTGTTATATAATGATGTACCAGAGAAAACCTTTTCATATGCTGCTGAGTCTGGATGTCTTTCCGAGTTACAATATTTGGGTTTTTAGCAAAATGAAACATTTTTTCCTGATGAACAACAAAATTATTGTTATTAAGTTCTTTTCATGTGCATTTTCTGTATTTAATGTCGAGGTGAACTGTGTAACACATCAATTTTAAGCAACAGTGTTTTTTCTTATCTTTTATAGGATCCTGAAGACAAGAAGGTAATAATCTGTGATGAGAAGCTGAAAAAGATATTCGACAATAGAGATCGTGTTGGGTTTCTTGAAGTTGCAAAATTGATCAGTCCTCACTTCCTCAAAGTAGAATAAATGGATGTAGAGCTGATGGCTGGATTTTTGTTGTGTGGCTGGCACGATTTCAGGAGACGACAACGGGTAACTGCTGATATCTGCAATTAGTAGGGTTGGATTTAGTAGTGATGGATGGAGTATAGAGTCAGCTTTGTTAAGACTTAAAGCTTTTGTTATGGTTTTTGAATATGTAGGATTTTCCTTGTTAGGGATTAAACAACTTATGCTTTTGTTAACTCTTTTTTGTGTTGAATTTATGCATAGAAAAATCCTTTTACCTCTTTTTCTTGCATTGCTACTGATGGAATTTCCAAAGTTGCAGGAACTGATTAATGATCAATTTAGTTCAAAGCCCTCAAGCCCACATTAAAATATGACTATTTTAGCCTCAACGTCTGTGAAATGGTACCAATTTAGCTCTACGTAACAGAACTTAACTTGGGGTATAATTGGTATAATTTTATAAACATTGAGGTGTCAAGTTCTGTTATTCAGGATTAAATTGGTAACATTTCACAAACGTTGAAGCTAAAATGATGCTATTTTATATGTTGAGGCTAAATTAGTACTTGTTAACCTTAATTGGTAGACTTTTAATAACATCTGAAACCCAAAGTCCCACATCGGTGGAAGAATGAGTTTTGTTGATTTTTATATACAAATAATACAATTGTACAAAGCACCGGGCTTGGTGACGCAGGCCTGTAATCCAAGTGGGGGCATTAAGGTGATGGGATTTAGCCAATATTGACTGACCAAAAACTGGTTTCTTGGTGGGGGTGGATGTGGCTAATTAAGTGAGGTTAACCAATTGTTGGTTGCAGTCCGTTTCTGATTCGAATGGAACGAGGGAGCCGGCTTATGTTTGAGTCTGGCTTACACTTCCAAGTGTGTTCGTTGCAATGGTTGCAAACCCGTTCCTGGCTCGATTGAAGCGCGGGGGAGCTGGCTTATTAGAGCAGTGAACCTTCTCCCGCTCCAGCCCATGTTTAACCGGATTGGTTGGCCCCTTTGCTAATCTCAACCATCACTTTTTTAACCAACACAAATTTGGTTACATAATTTAGTTTTTAGTTTTAAAAAATATAATTTGGTTTAGAAAATAGCATAAAATTCTGCATCCATCATTTTAAATAAAATCAATTTTATTCTTACGTAACAAACAATTATAAACAGACTAATTTACTGTTGTTTGATTCGTTATTTAATTGTTATATTAAATCTTTCAAACATTATCACTATAAAATATTTGTTTGTTATAATTATAAATAAAAATCAATTTTATTCTTACGTAACAAAAAATATAAACAGACTGGTTTACTGTTGTTTGATTCGTTATTTAATTATTTAATTGTTATATTAAATCTTTCAAACATTATCACTATAAAATATTTGTTTGTTATAATTATAAATAAAAATCAAATTTACTCCTATTTAACAAAAAAATAAAAAAAAAATATAAACATATCAGTTTATTGTTATTTTACTCTTTATTGAATTATTACTGTAGGCGATACTTTCGAAATATTCTAATTTCAACTTTGACGCGTGTGGATATGATGTGAGCATGTCAGAGAAATTAATTTTCAAATGATTTTGATATTTTGAAGAAAATAATTACGCCTAAAGACTTAATTTCTAAATGCGAAACGATTGGTGAATGACTCAAGGATCGAAAAAATCAATCTTGAGCTCTAGCTCCACTTATAAAAAGTTTAACTAGTTCACGAATGATTCTCAGAGAAAGAAAAAAAATCAAACACAAAATATTTTTAATATTTTTAATATTTTCTATTTTTTATTGAATTTTTGTAATTATATTTTGATTACAACTCGAAAAGGAAAGTGAGAAATTATAATGTAAATCTCGTACATGAGTGGAAATTGCTCAAAAAAGAAAATAATGGGAAAAAGTATGCTTGGGAGAATATGAAAATAAAACAACATATATGTAGCATTGAATGTACGAAAAACGACTTGCAGGATTTGAACATAGTTGGTTAATCACGATTTACGGACTAACAAAATTCAACTCAGAGGGCTAATGAGGTCGAAATTGATTTTTGGGTCAGAAGTGTAATTTGCCAGATTGACACGAATGTAAAATTTCCGACACAAGGCTTTGAGTGAAGATGATATTGTGGGGGTCGGCAAAGGCTTGAAAATTTATGATTTCGGACATAGTTTCAAGCGAAACGAAATATAGTCTTAAAATATGTTTATTGGGGATGCCAACGAAACAAATAACACCGAAAAATTCCAACCATAGTGATAAGAATAATTGTTCAAACTTAGCTATTTATACCAGATTTCCATGGAAAAAATTGGATAAAAATAGTGTCCTAGGGTGTTGGAAATGGATAAAAAAATATGACTTCGGATGAGGTTTTGACGAAATGAAAATTTGGATTAAATTGATGTAAACAGTTTTGAATTTAACGGACTCCAGGGGGCTGGATTTTTTTTTTTTTTTGGATTAAATATGCAATTGGAATTTAATTAACGAACTTAAAATGGACGAAAAACGACTTGCGGGACCCGAAACTAGTTGGTTAATCACAATTCACGAACCAACAAAATTCAACTTCGAGGGCTGATGTAGTCGAAATTAATTTTTGGGACAGAAGTATTTGGCAGATTAGCACGAATATAAAATTTTAGGCGCAAAGCTTTGGATGAAGATGATATTGTGGGGGTTGGCAAAGCTTGCAAATCTATGATTTCAGATATAGTTTCAAGCAAAATGAAATCATAGTCTCGAAATATGTTTATTGGGGATGCCACCAAATTGATCGGAACCATTGTTCAAAGTTAGCTCTTTAGACTAGATTTCCACGGAAGAAATTGGATAAAAACATGTGATAGAATTGGATAAAAAAATGATTTTGGATGAGGTTTTGGACTAAACGGAAATTTTGGGTCGAAGTCGTGGATTGAATTGGTGTAAAAAGTTTTGGATTTAACGGACTCGAAGGGGCTGGAAAAAATATTGGAAAAAGTGCATGTTTGGGTGAGATTTTTTTTAAGTCCAAAAATAAGGGTTAAAGTACAAAAATACCCCTAATGTTTTGGGTCAGGAGCAATTTTATCCCTAACGTCTAAAATTGTACAATTTTATCCCTAATGTTGGAAGCCAAGAGCAATTTTACCCCTAACGTTGATAAATTGGGTCAATTTGAGAAATAATTCATTAAACTGTCTTCTCTGTCATGAATAATAGTGTCTGAAATTGATCCAATTTATCAACGTTAGAGGTAAAATTGGTGCAAAATTACAAAATTGATATGCAATTGGTGCAAAATAAAGAAAAAAATGACTGTATTTTATAATAGTGTCTGAAATTGATCCAATTTATCAACGTTAGGGATAAAATTGCTCTTGGCTACAAACATTAGGGGTAAAATTGCACCATTTTAGATGTTAGGGGTAAAATTGCACCCGATCCAAAACGTTAGGGATATTTGATGCGTAACAACCTGAGAATCCCGAAAATGGATTATTACGAGTCGGAAACATTATAATTTACGTTTTTTTATAAAAAAAATCATGAAAATAATGCATGACAATTGAACGATTTTGAATTTTTCGTCACCAAAAATTGAACAATTTTGCATTTTTCATCATAAAAAATTGAACAATTTTACATTTTTTGTCTAAATTTTTTTTACGTAGAATTTTGCCCCCCGCGCCCTTAAATCCTGAATTCGCCACTGGGAGTTAGTATGTTAGAAAATCAAATGGAAAAAACCATTATGGAATTAATGAACTCGAAGTGGTCAGAAAAAATGGTGTAGGATGGCTGGTTGAATCTGATTTTTAGGACAAAACAGATTTTCAGTGAACTTTGAAGTAATAAAAAGCTTGCATTCAGACAAAAAATTTGAAGTCGAAGTCGAGTTATTGGAGAGTATTTAGAAATTGAAATTAGGCAAATCGGAGGTCGTAGGGTTGGTGAAAAAATATGGCAAGCTGAGTTTATAGGGTTTTTTTTATGTGTCTTGGGATTGGAGGCCTAATTCTGATTTTTCTTGTCTATTTATAGATTTTAAAGGGCTGAAAATCAATTTTTTTTTTTAATTTCCATTAATCCCACCATTTCATATTTCCACTGTCCAACATCCCCACTCCTTCGAATTGCATATTAGAGTCCAAAAATGCGACTGCAAGCCGAAGAAAATGGCCACCAAAGTGCTATAAAAATAACTGATCCCTATTTAGTTTTTGTGTTTTTTTTGTCTAACTTTAAAAAATCATATCTCATTCGATACAAATCTATTGGATTCCTTGACATACTATCAAGTTTCAGAATTCATTGTTCTCGTGTCAAAATTCGGGTAAATTTCATCAATAGTGTACAACCTTTGTACCATTTCACACTTTGGTGTACAACTTTCATTTTATCTCACTAATATATACGAACTTATAGGTGACCTCCCAATATAGTGTACAACAAGTAAAAATGACCGGTGCACGTGCCACGTCAGCATTTTTTGTCATATTCATTTTAAAAATGGGACCCATCCCTTATACAATTACTAAAATAACCTTATTCTTAATACAATTATTAAAATAGCCTTACACAACTCATCTCTCCATCATTCCCTTTCTCTCTCTAATCCTCTCTCTCTCTCTAAGAAGAAGATCTGGAATTTGAGCAGCTATCCCTTCTCCTTCTTCTCTGAACGACGAACGTTGTCTCTATCTTATCCCTTCCCCTTCTTCGCTGAACGCCATCTCACTCTGCACTTTCACTGCCGGCGGCATATCTTTGTCAATTAATGCATCAATTCTAGAACTCCACAATCAGCGGACTGGGCATGAACAATTTCTCCTTTCTTTGACATCTATCTTTCTAGATTAAAAATCCAGACAACCTTTTCCCCAAATTTCCTTAAATTCCAATTTTCCCCCCAAATTTCTTCCGCAATCCAGTAACTAAGAGTTAATATAGATCAAATAGATTTCATCGATCGGAAGAACTACGTTCTCCTCTGCTGTTGATTTCATTTTATTCAATGAATGCAAAGAGGAGTATATTTAATATTTACTTTTGGAAGTCAATGAATCGTTCAAAACAAACATATAAAATGAATCTCTGGTTTTGCAGTTAGACTTGAACTTACAGTCCCCAATTTTTTTATATAAAATGAATCTCTGGTTTCGCTCATGTCTAGAAACAAAGGATTTGTGGAAAAGCTGGATCTTAAGCCTGCCCAGAATTTTTTGGTCGTCAATATGATTTATTTTGCTCTGGAATGTGCCATTGGAATCGAAGGTGCAACTTAATTCGAAGTAAAGAAGCTTAATGACCACAATCACATGAAGAAGAGGGGAGTTAAAGAGTGTGTGTAAGAGAGAGGAATGGAATGAATATGAAATAACATAGAGAGAGAGGAGTTAGAGAGAGAGAGAGGAAGAGAGACAAGTTGGAGGAGGAAGAAAGCATATTTTTTTTTTGACAGTAGAAAGCATAATTTTTTAATTGGTGAACAAGAGAATGGAATAAAAGTAATTCTAATTGGTGGTCCCACAATTTATTTTTGTAGGAGTTAAAAAATGCTGATGTGGCGCATTGACCAGGTGTTGATCGGTCATTTTTACCTGTTGTAAACTATATTGGGAGGTCACCTATAAATTCATATATATTAGTGAGACAAAACGAAGGTTGTACACCAAAGTGTGAAATGGTGCAAAGGTTGTACACCATTGATGAAATTTACCCGCCAAAATTCTATAGTTTGATGCTTTGAAAAATTCGTTGAAGGAGACTACATGTTATTACTTAAAAAAATAACAACTAATTCTTGTTTTTTCTATTTTCTTTCATTTTTATTTTATTCTTTTATAAACTTTCTTGATTTTATTTTTTTTATTTCATTTTTATTTTATCAAACTTTATATTAAAATTTACTATATGCTTTATTTTTATAAAAATAAAAAATTCATTTCACCTAAACAATTATATTGAAGCTTTTCCATCGTATTTAGTATACAATATTTATTTTGTTACTAATACAATTATAAATAACTTTTTTTTAAACAATTATAAATAACTTACCAAAGTATCAATATTTAAATTAGTCGGATGCAAATTAATCACAAAAAAATGTCTAAGGTGTTTACTATGTTTTAAAGCTATTATAAACAATATGAACGAAATTGGGTTAGTTTATCGACAAACTTGATTAGTAGATTTAGGGCCTGTTTGGTTCACCTGTTAGCTAATAGCTGTTGCGGTTGCTGTTAGTTGTTTGTAGTTGCAGTAAGCTGTTAGCAGTTGATGTTAACTATTTGTTATTAGCTGTTTAATTACTAGTGTTTGGTAAAATTATATTGAACTGTTGCTGTTTCGATTTAAAATGTCTGAAATGGATATGTTTTAAATTAATCAACGATTAAATTATAAAAGGGAAAATGTGAAAAAATGCTCATAACGTTTACAATTAGGAATAATTTTTACTCTTAACATCTAAAACTGTACAATTTTACCCATAATATTAGCAAGTTTGGTCGATTTTTGTGATTTAATAATTATGTTGTAGAAATATAAATAATGTTAAAGAATCAACATATTTTGTGGAAAAAAGAAGGATAATTTTGTCAATAATAAATAACTACAAACAGCTGTATGAAAAAGCTCAAAATAGGAGTTTTTCGTGAAACGCTCCAAAAAGCTGCAGTTTCCAGAGAAAACGCTAAACGCTACGGTTATATAAACCTAACCAAACGCTATATTTTCTGCGGTTTGGAGTGAAACGCTAAACGCTCATCCGAAAAACTAAAACAAACACGCACTTAATATTGCAGTCGAATAATTATTAAATAAATCCGTTCAAATTTCCTATTAGTTAAGGATAAAATTGGTTTTGTTTGGCAACGTTAGTGATAAAATCGCACTGTCTAATACGTTTAGAGGTAAATTTGTACTTTTAAAAAAATATTAGAGACAAATTTAAACTTTAAAATAGAGAGGGCAAAAGTTTACTATGTTTTTAAACATGATAAAATACACGAAATTGGTTCAATTTATTGATAAATTTGATTGGTAGATTTAATATTGGAGTGAAATAATTATCATATAAATATATTCAAATTTTGTATTAGGGAAGGATAAAATTGACATGGTTTGAATAATTATTAGACTAGTAATAATGTAACACCCTGGTCTAATACCATGTAGATATTGTCCGCTCTGGCCCAATTCCAACACATTGGGCCTCACGGCTTTAAAATGCGTCTACATGTATTGGATTCACATCTTACTAATAAGCCTCAATCACTCCCTCTCCATTTTCGATGTGGGATCGCCATCCCTTAGGGCCGCTCCTTGCTCAGGCCTTCTACCCCGGCGGCACCCACTCCGGACCGGGTCGTTACAAATAATGTTGCACTATTTCATTCGTTACAGATAAATTTGTACTTTTTAAAAACTAATGGAAACAAATTTAAACCTTATCTCTAATAAAATAAAGAGGTCAAATGTATTTTAAAATAAACAAAAGATGAATAGATGAAAACCATTTTTGTTTTAGAATAAAATATTTTTTTTAAACCAAAGAGTATAATTCATTGATATACCTCTAGTATTAGAGGTAGGAGATTGTGAATTCCAAATTATGATCTTATAAAAAAATATAAAAATAAATAAAGGTGAAACGTTTTATGTATATTTTTGGAATAAATTCTGTTTCTGGTTTCTACACTATAGTTTTTTTTTTTTTTTTTTTAACAGGGTTACAAGAATGATTTAGTTTTAAAATTTTCATCGATACGTTTAGAGCCCGTTTGTTTTACCTACTGTTTGCTGTTGCTGTTTGCTATTTGCTGTTACGGTTTGCTGTTTGCTGTTACGGTTTGCTGTTACTGTTTGCTGTTGCTGTTACGGTTTGCTGTTTGAAAAAGTTGCTTTTCCAAAAAACAGAGATTATCTGCTTTTGTAAAAGGCTGCTTTTCGGGTGTAAAAGGCAAACAAGAGATTACTAACCAAACACTCAATACTGCTTTTCAGGTGTAAAAGGCAAACAGGAGGTCACTAACCAAACACCTAAAACTCTCCATTTTGAAGTGAAAAGGCAAAAAGGAGCATGAAAATGAGCAAACAAACACCCCTTAGAGTAAATTATTTATGGCTCTTGAATCTTTAATACTATTAACACAATAGATATAAATTTTATTTTTTTATATAAAAATAATTCAACTTTACATTATTGTAATATCAAATTTCAAACCAACAAAATTCGTTAAAAACGTTTAGGAATGATGAAAAAAATAGATATTTGATCATGATTTTTTTTTTTTAGTCAAACTTTTTTTTTTTTTTGATAAAAAATGCTTATAATTTAATTAGATCAAAACATAATAAGCATAAGAAAAAAAACAACAGTAAGGAATCAAACTTTACAAGATCTACAAAGAGAATAAAACGACTATATAGAGCAGAAAGGGCCATAAAGGCATAAAAAAAAATACAACACAACAATGAAAGATATATTTCTCGTAAATCGGAATATGCAGAAAAGTAGATGCAATCCAAATTTTACCATTTAGGCCACTCCGAACATTTGGATCTGAGTCATTTCTTTTGTTGCAACCACGTAGATTTATTAATCCACGGATAAGATAAACCATTTCTGATTTTGCTAAATCGAAAAATAGTATAAACGACAGAAAAGTAGAAAGCAGATACAATTCAGACGGATAAAGAGATCCGATGAAATATATGAACACGGATTAAAAAGAAAAAAACAGTAATAAAAAATATAAAATCCTAACCCGGTGGGAGGAGAAAGAAGAAAAACAGACTTCCTTCTGTCTTCTCAAAGTAGATCAACAAAATAGAAACCTTTGATGGAAAATGGGAAGGAAAAGGAATAAAAGTACAGTTTTAACGTTGTTGGTTTCTTCAAATCCAATGGATAGTCCAACTTATACAAGTCTTCATATCAGTTTCTTTATGAATTTTATTAATTTTGATTTTGATATTACAATAATCTAAAATTTTATCTTCTAAAATAAAGTTTAGGATATATAATATTAATAATGATATAATTCAGGGACCATAATTATGGTTTTACCTTTTTTTTTTGGTTTTCAATATTTATACACTATATGCTTAAAAATAATAATTATTATACACTATAAAATATATGTTTTTACTAAATTTTTGGAATTAAATATATGTTTCAACGGTTGTTTATATTCGTCGTATCAATAATGACTTTTTTTTTTCCTTTTTGCAGTCTTTTTCTTGTCCTAGTGAATCATGTATTAGCCTTAGCCTACACGTATGTGAGGTTTTACTCCTTATTGCTTTCATGTTGTTCTAAGTATTAGCATTTTCATAAAAAAGAAAAAAGAAACTAAGTTCAAAGAGGTCATTACACATTAAGCCATAAATCGATAGACATGTTCATAAACCGTTGGTCCGTCCATCTCGACTAAATCCGCTATTCATAGCATAAGGTTGGATATGTATATTTAACATTTGGCCAGCCCGATCCAAGTCTGCATGGACCTGAATATAAAATGGATTAGGCTTGAGATTTATCTCAAAACCCTGTCCAAACCCGGCCCGCATTTATAAAAAGATGTCTTTTTTAGTTTTTAGTTTTTTTTTTTTTACTTTTCACTTTAACATTATTTATAGATATTCTATTGGTAATTACTGATCAGTAGGGTGTAATTCTATTGTCACTATTTATTATGTAATTATATTCTTTCTTTTGTGTTTTTTTATGAAAATGCATATATCTTTATTAGAAACGGGAAAGGTAAAAAACCTTATAAAATTCACAATGGGATGAAAACGACTACAAAGAGCATAAAAAGCCATAAAAGGTACAAAACAAACAGAAAAACAATAAAACATATACTTAATTGAAATTCAAATCTGCAGAAAAACAACTGTAATCGATTTTTCATCATTTAGGTCATTCCGAACATTCGGATCTGAGTCCTTTATTTTATTGCAACCACGTAGATTTATGATCCACGTATAAAATAAATCGTTTCCACTCTTGCTAAATCCGAAAAGGTATAAATAGCAGAATAATGGACAACAAATACTTCAAACGAATAAAGAGATCAAATAAAATATATAAACACTGACTAAAAAGAAGTACAAAAAAAAATTTACAGTAAATCTAACCCGTTGAGAGGAAGAAGAATGAACTTCTTTCTTCCTCCTTAAAATATAGATCCACAAAAAAGAGGAAGTTGGAAGACTTTGACAGAAAATAGTATAAAATAGAAGAAAAAAAAGCAAGAAGAAGAGCCTACAGTTTTTGTTTTGAGAGAACAGTTCTCCTACTAAAATATAAAATATGCAGTTTATTCTTTTGTGTTACCTGATCTTAGAGCATCCCTAGTGGTAGTGGTGTTATTTACTTTTTACCAAATTGATGAAGTAATAACTAACCATTAGAGGTTATCACTTGATTGTTACCAAATACAGTGTGTTAACATACAGTAAATAATTCCCAAAAATCCAAAATTAAACCATTTGAAGTCCACGCCCAGCGCAGGAGCGCCAGATCTGGCGCGTGGCCTACACGCGCCAGATTTGGCGCATGAAACCAGGCGTGGCTTCAAATGGAGCAGCTTTTGTCTATGCATTTTCTGGAATAAATGCTATTCTATCCTATCTAAATTCATTTTCAGTCCATTTTATTAATTAGTTTTATCTTTTTAACCCTATACAATTTTAAAAAATTAGTGCTCTAGTGGTATATTACTACCCTTTATTACTGACCCCACCAAAGTAACAACCATTGTTATTACCCACTACTGATGCTCTTACAACAAGTAACAAAACTTATGCCTCTACTCTACCTATAACTTATTACTTATTTGTTTCGATATTAAATTTAAGGCTTTTTATATGAAAATCATATCTACTAATAAAATTACAATTAAATCATATTATAAAATTTAATTTTTAATATGTCACTATTATATATATATATATATGATTTTGTACTCTAATTTATAAATTTTAAACCTCAATTCATAAATCATAAACTCTAAAAAATATATCTTAAACTCTTAATTCATAAAACCTAATTCTTAAAATATATGAAAAACAATTATTTGCTTAGTTTGACATTATTTAAATTAGTACTTGACATAGTTGTAAATAAATTTTCAAATCTAAATTTCTGTGTAAATTTCCCTTAAATTTAATTGTTTTTTTATTGAAGATTAAATTCACAAAATTTTGTTGAAACAATTAACTGTATATTATTATGTATAATTATATTTTATTTTTTAATATAAATATATTAGTTAGACATGTTGGGCTGAGAAATTAGTTTTCTTAACTTCATCTAATCCGGCCCGAATCCAATATAAATATAACGTCGGCTAGGTTTAGATAAGTTAATTAAAGGAAAATTTACATACAAATTCACTTTTTAAAAACTATCTAGTCAAATCATAATTTTAAATTATATCAAACTAATAAAATCAATATTTTTATTATATTTTAAGAATTATAGTTTATAAATTAGAGTCTAAGATATATTATCTAGAGTTTAAGATTTATAAATTGTAATTTAGAATTTTTAAATTAGAATATAAAAATATATTTTATTTGTTATAGAAAATAATAACATATTCAAAATTAAATTTAATAATCTGATTTAATTGTAATTTTATTTTTAGTTATAATATTTATATAGAAAACACAGAATTAAAAATCATATCGGTTTAGGCCCGATCCGACTCGAGCCCATAAACATATCTATAAATCACCAATGAACTTCAAGAGATATAACGTAATGTGTTACATCTACGTTAAGGAGGAAGAAGGAAGTTCCTTCTTCCTCCTCTCGCCGGGTTAGGTTTACTGTATTGTTTTTTATTGTATTTTTTTTAGTTTGTGTTTATATATTTTATTAGATCTCTTTATCCGTTTGAATTGTATCTACTCTCTATTATTCTGTTTATACCTTTTTTCGGATTAGCAAGAGCAGAAACGATTTATTTTATATGTGGATCAATATATCTGCGTGGTTACAAAAAAAAAAAAGACTCAGATCCGAATATTCGAAAGGACCTAAATAATGAAGATTCGATTGCAGTTGCTTTTCTGCGGATTATGATTTCAATGAAATATATGTGTTATTATTTTTATGTATGTTTTATAGTACCTTTAATGGATTTTATTGCTCTTTGTAATCGTTTTCGTCCTATTATAGATTTTATAAGGTTTTTTACTTTTTCCGTTTCTTATTGTACTTGTTCTTTTCGTATCTAATGAAGATGGAGACATTTTCATTTAAAAAAAACGTTACATCTACAGATTTTCACATTTGATGAGACTATTCGAATTTTACCGGCTTAATACACAAATAACCTCTGAACTTGTCCAAATGTTATAACTGCCCCCTCCAACTTTCAATTGTAACAACTTACCCCTCGAACTTGTCCAATTGTAACAATTTTTCCCTTAAACTTGTCCAATTGTAAAATATAACCCCAAATTGCTGACATGGACTGCAATTGAAGATACGCGTAAAATGCAAAGTCTGCAACGCTCGTGGAGTGTGATAATCAGATCTTTAGCGTGATACCGGGAAAATTCTTTTACTGTTGCTTCAAGTACGGGGTAAAAAAATTCCCAATTTGGAGTTATGTTTTACAATTGAATAAGTTTAAGGGGTAAGTTGTTACAATTGAAAGTTGAGAGGGGCAGTTGTAACATTTGGACAAGTTCAAGGGGTCATTTGTGTATTAGGCCAATTTTACCCGTTTCAATTGTAAAATTTAGTTGCCAATTATACCCTCAGTTTTAAGAGTCCATAGTACCAAAACGGCGTAGTTTCAATTCGGTGTATGCATTTGTGCAACTTTCTGCTTGCGTTAGGTTTTCTGTCGACCATTCCTTCGGTTGGAAACGCTCTGTTTACTCCTTGTGATTTTCTTCTGCGGACTGAGGAAATGGGAAGCAAAAGGTTGAAGATGGAGGAGGAGAAACAAGATCGAATCAGTGACTTGCCAGATTCTCTCATTCAACATATCCTATCCTTTTTGCCATCAACAAAACAAGCTATTCAGACTGGAATTCTATCAAAACGATGGCAAAAACAATGGACCGAAGTTCCGGTTCTCATCTTCAATTCCGATGGTATGTTTAATGAAAACAATCTTAAATTCATTGATGATACCTTAATTCTCCACGATTGCTCCAAGATCTACAAATTTCATCTATATCTTCGTCTTTTTCACTTAGAGAGAGATCCTCAAATTGCTTCGAAAATCGATTTTGCAACAAGTAAAGACGTGGAGGACTTAAATTTGAGTTTATCAATGGAAGGTTTTTACTTGTTACCGCAATTCCTTTTCAACAATGCTTCACTTGTTAAATTAAAAACAGTTGGTTGTAGTTTTATACCTAATGGAAAGGTAAATTGGGGATGTCTCACCGTATTGAACATTAGACGTTGTAAATTGACTGATCATACCATAGAACATCTTGTATCTGGTAGTCCATTGCTCGAATCCTTAGAATTAATAAGCTGTTCTGAGTATGATAAAATTGTTATTGCTTCCAAATCCTTGAAAAGATTGGTTTTACATCATGGCATACCTAGCATTTCTGTTCTTGAAATTTCATGTCCAAAGCTTGAGGAAGTATGCCTTCAAGGTATGGTTACAAATGATCCAAAGCTGTTTGCTCAAGCGATTGAAAATGTTCTATCCGGAAGTTCCTTACTTGAGTCAATGTCAATTGAATCAATCTATGTTCGCGTGCTTGATCCGCTAGTTATTGCTTCAAAATCTTTGAAGAGATTGGTTGTAGGAAGTATTAGAGGCGGTTTTGATATTGAAATCTCATGTCCAAAGCTTAAAGAACTGAAGTTGCTCGGGTGTTTGAATATTAACGATGCTAAATTGCTGAATTTGCCTTCTTCACTTTGCGCTACTATTGATTTTCAACATCCTCGGGGGCAAAAAGCTTGTAAAGGCTTGATTAAGGACATTCTGCAGCAGCTTCAACATGTCAAGGAACTAAAATTCGGGAGTTGGTTTATCTCGGTAACTTTTAATGGAACATTTCATCATTGTTTATTCAGGAGAACATGTGTAGTTAACATTTTTGCCATCTGCTTTATGAATTTCTATTTCCACATTATGTTTGTAGATTTTGCCAACTATGAAGGTAGAAGATGGGTTTTCTCCACGGTTAAATATCAAATATTTGACTTTGAATTCTCCTCATTTGATAAAGCATCATTCAAGAATTTCATACGTACTTCGTATTTCACCTGTGCTTGAGAAATTAATTATCAATGTTCCGCCATATCGTAAGGTAATTTCTTGAACCTTTGAAATTTTAAATATCAAATTATTTTATGCATTAGAAAGTTTTATCACTCCATGTGTTTTCTGAATTTTTAGTTTATAAAGAAAATGGAATAATAAAAAATGATGTAACTTGTTAATTTGTATAGCTTAATAAATATATGTATTCAATTTACATGTATTCTTAAGTTTCTTGGCTGAACATTTGCTAATGTTAGGTCAATCATAAGGGTGGGAATAATTACTGGCTTCCAGATGCGACTGATTTCGATTGTTTGGAATCACATCTTAAGACTATTAAGATTGTTGGCTTTGACTTTCCGGTGGGAGATGGCAGAGGTCAGCATATGCTATACTTGATTCAGTTTCTACTTAAGAATGCAAGAGTATTAGAAAAGATGGTGGTCGTGGTGAAAGATGATGGAACAGGTTTTCCGTTAGAAGTTTCTCATGAATTGTTATGTTTACCAAGATGTTCTCAAAATGCCATTATTGAGTTTGTATGTTCTAAGGAAATAGGAATTTTTTTGTAGTTTTTACATTTGGCACAAATAGTTGGAGGAGCAGATGATTAACTGCTTTTATATATTGCTATATATATGCTACTGAAAATGGAGTTGATGGATGAATTTTGTTGGGAGGTTGTTCAACCAGATTTCTTTGGTTAAAACGGATGGGTATCAAATGGAAGGGGAATAGTTCTGGTTGTTTATCTGTTGCTTCTGCCTGGAATTCTATCCAGAAAAAGCATGCCTGTAATCTGGTTTGAGTGTCAAGCAGAGGCTTTTCAGCATCAAGTTTGGGATGCAATATGAGCCGTCAGCTGATTTTTACAATCTTCAACCTGACTTGAGGATTTAATTAGGCTTGTGGCGTTTTATGTTCGTTGTCAATTGTTTGGTGTAAAGCATCTTGTAGGATTTTCAGAAAAAAAAAGCATTTGGTACTTGATGATGTAAATTTCTATTTGTCTAGTTTTGAGATTAAAGTTTGAAATTTGCCCAAGACCATGATAATCAGTTGCATTTGTTGAACTTCAGAATTACAGGTTACAAGTTTTACATTTAACATTATTATTATTGTGTGTTAATTTATGATTTTATTAATTGTTTTTTTTTGCATCCTATGCTATTGATGTGTGCTTTTCATGATTGAATGATGAATTTTTAGAGAACGCAAAGGCTCGTCCTGTGAGACGTGTTTTGTTCTAATCGTCTTTGTTTATTGGTGATATTCATAGTTAATTAGTTATATGTGGTTTTTAATTATCATTAATGAAATTTGATGTGAATTCAGACAATAGTTTTGTTTTTTCTCAAGAATGCAAGAGTGTTGGAAAAAATGGTCATTGAATTGAAAGCTGATAGAAGATATTTTCAGTTGAAAGTTTCTCAAGAAATGTTAAGCTTGCCAAGATCAGAATGGAAGGTTGAGGACATGAGCAAGCTTTTTTCCTTAAAGAACACAACTCAATACATGTCCATGGCTGCTGCAAAGAAAAGGAAGTCAGGAAGTCAAGGATCAAGATGAACTTACTGATTCATACATCGATCTTTTTACTTGTCTTTCCAACCACAGTCAAAGGTAAACTTTAAGTTGAACACCCAACAACTTGACATTTTTTTTTGTCTTCAATGAATCTTATTTACCTTTCTTTGTCATCAAATGTATAAGCATTTCTTAACGTTCGTAATAATCTGTTGGAACTTTTGGAGAAAATGAATCCAAGAAGGTGTATCATGTCTGAATCTAACTAGGGTTCACGACGGTGATTGAACTGGAACAAAAAAAAGAGGGATTTTAATTGTAAGACATCTAATGAAACCGTCAATGGAATTGAGATCTCATTCAAAGAAAAATATATCGAATATCTGGTGTTTCTTTTTGTATACTGTATGGATGATCTCATGTGCAAGGACTAGGATTGAGAATTGTTTGATAGTCTTTCTCTGAGGAAGTGGAGGAAATAATGGTTTGATTATGTGACTTGTAGGTTGAGAATGAAAACATTAACTTGTAGGAATTTCGTGTAGGAGGGAGGTTTGCTGCATTCTTGGACATCATAATTCACTCTGGGAGGAATGGTTTCAAGTGGCTCTTTGTCTGGAAGATGATTTAGAGGTGTTGTAATTGCATCTCAGATCTTCTTTCCTGATTCTGTCATTGGAAGAGAATGCTTATCAAAATTTTGGTGCACTTTGATATTGTCTTGGGTTTAGTGAAGATGCATCGATCTTTAATTGCATAAAATCTTAAATGGTATTGACTAAATTGCAGAATTTATTCAATATGCCTACTTTTGAGGCCTATTTTCATACCATACAACGTGTATTCCCTAAACTTATTCAGATCTTTCTTCTCTGATCTGGACAAAGGACTATAATATTCCTCATCAACTTGCATACCGATTTTTCCCTATAATTTCCAGTCGCTTTTTTGACACTTGAATGACTGAAAAGAGCTAGTTAATTAGATTATTGGAATAACCACGAAGACTTGGGTGGGTTTTGCTAGTTTATATTTCTTGATGGTATGAAATATAAACTGGGTTTGCTAAATCCAACAGTTTATATTGTAACAAGAGCTGGTCATTTATGCTTTAGTCGTTGTTTGAGTGCATTGGATATTATACTGCTGTGAAACATTAATGGGTTTCTTTTATTTAACAATCAAGTGTTGAGTTTTTTTTATTAATAGTTAGGTCCCGTTTATTTGCCGGAAAATATTGTATAAGAGATACTTTTCTGATTTTCTGGTGTTTGCTTGCTTAGAAAAATTAGTCAACCGAAAATTTTAGGTTAGTCAAGAGATAATTATACGAAGAAAGCGAAGAAAATGTTTTATTATTTTTAAAAGAGTAAAACATTTTTAAAAGAATCATACTTCATTCATTCTTACCATTCTGAAAACAATAACCACAAACACTTGCAAATATTTTATTTTCCAATAAAAAAAATTCTGAATTAGAGTGAAAGAGATTGAAATTGGGTTAAATAGATTGAATTTGGATTGAAGTTGTGGAATTAGTAAACACGTGACCTGGATTAAGCAACACGTGAGAAGGGCTAGCTCTACTTTTCTGTTAAACGTATAACAGAATATAAGAGGGAAATAAAGAAGTTGTCAGTTCGTTAGATTGCTAAGATGTATATAAGCTAAATGCAGCTTCAATTGTTGAATCAATGAATATTAATTCATCTTATCTTCCTCTGTTCTTGATTCCTTCTCTATTTTCTGATGGTATTTTACATGGGATCAGAGCTTAATTGAGATCCAATGGCATATTGAAGTTATCCTCAGGGGCAGAGCTAGGGAGGGTCACGCAAGGTCGGCCGACCGTCCGGCCCTCCGGAAAACCCACAGTAGGGGTATTCCGCTCCTGGTAAGAACAGAAACCGCTATGGCTGGGAGCCCCCCAGCCATGGCAATGTAGAAGATGGAGCCTCCATCTGTGTAATTTCAAATAGTTTTTTTGAAATGTCATAAGCAAATTGACGTAGTTTTAGGCAATGTTATCAGAACCGGACTGGACATTAAACCGGATTTATAACTGGGTCAAGAGTCACTTGGTCGGATCGGATGACTCGGATTGGTCGAACCGGATGATGTAATAAATAAATAAATAATATATATTATATATATATATATATATATATATAATTTGAATATTTTTTTATAAATTATATATAATCCAATACATCAACATGACATGAGATAAATTATATATAATTTGGGGTAATAATAATAATATATTGAAATCAAGTGTGTTTATTTGGTCATTTTTCAAAAAAAATAATAAAAAATATTGGTCCTTTTTGAAGAAAATGAAAAACCTGCTTTCTATAAAGAATTGTGGCTGTTTCATAAAAAAAATAAAGTGGCTGGATTATATTGGTAATTTTCCAATAATATGTTAATCCCACATCGGAAACTAGCAGTAGAACCAAGAATACTAGGTAGTATAAATAAAGGGTTAAGGTGCAAAAATACCCCTACCGTTTTGGGTCAGGAGCAATTTTACTACTCCTAATGTGTTGAGGGTAAAATTACATCATTTTAGACGTTAGGGGTAAAATTGCTCATGACCCAAAACGTTAGAGGTATTTTTGCACCTTAACCCATAAATAAACTAGTAGAACAAGTGGAGAAACTACAAGCAGTGCTTGTGCGATTGAATTTTTAAATTAAACCGGAGTCACACTGGTAACCAGTCTGACTCTGGTTCTGTGCAACAAACCAGTTCAATTCAGACCGATGACCTAGCCGGTTTCTGGTTCAATCGGTTGAACCGGCCGGTCCGAGTTTTATAACATTGGTTTTAGGTGTATGTTAGGATTTTTTAAAATTTGAGGAAATGACTTAATTGCTCTTAATTAAATATAAAACCTTGCAGCAAAATATTTGGCCTCCACACCAACTTTTTCGCGATTTGCTCCTGTGTGCGAGAGGAGGAGAGGTTGCTGCCGGCGCATTCAACCTGCTGCTGCCGCTGTTCGTCGCTGCCGGTGAGGGGGTTCCGCTGCCGTAGCCGCCGGAAGTTGGGGAAGAGAGATAGAAGTAAGTTTTTAATTTAAGGTTTTGATTAAATTGAATTGATAATGTGATAGTTGGGTCTCTAATTGAATTGATGATATTTAGGGGTTTGATTTAATTGAATTGATAATTTGATAGTGTAGCGTTTTAATTGAATTGATAATATGTTAAATTGTAGGGGTTTTGATTAAATTGATAATGTTACAAGGTTTTAGAGATTTTGATTATAAATTGAATTGGTGAATTACATTTTGAATTGGTCAATTGAATTGAATTGGTGATATTTAGGGATTTTGATTAAATTGAATTGGTGAATTGAGTTCAGTAAGTGATATTTAGGGGTTTTAGGGATTTTGATTGAATTGAATTAGTCATGCTTAGGTATTTTAACTTGTCATGGAGGTGTGGTATGATTTTAACTTGTCATGGAGGCGTGGTATGATTTTGGTGTTAGAAGTCAAAGAAAAAGTAGATCTAGGTCTGAATAGGGACCAGGTTCAATACCTGAGCCAACCTACCAATGGTGTCATATTCCGGATCCGAATATTGCTCAAACATTCTTACCACTTTGTATTGATTGGTCTTTGGACTAAAACCATACCCACAATGATTAATAATATAATCATCATAACTATAATCATTTTTACCCTTGATATAATCATCATAACTATAATCATTTTTACCCTTGATGACTTGCGGAAGATTAATAAACTCGCCTGTAACTGGATTGCACATAATAACAGGCTTATTATCCATTGGTTCAGATAGGCAAAAAAATCCATTACACGAATTCACTATCTTATAACAGTGATCACTCTCTATCAATGTAATTTCTTCAATGCTATTAATGCTATCTCTTAAAACCAATGGGAAGTTGCGCAATGGAATCGTTAACTTGGAATCGAATTTCATACTAACCTGACAAATTTCAGAATAGTGGTGCTGCGGACTTGAAAGTGTGTCCATGAAGCATTCATCCTGCTCAAGCTTAAGGGGATAAAGTATTCTTGACATGTGACACGGTTCGAGCAATTGGAAAGACCTCAGATGACCAAATTCGGGATTTGAAATTGTAGCATAAAAAGATTTGCATATGCATTTGCAAACAATTATCTCCTTGATCGACGGTCTAAAAAGAATAGCTGCAAGGAGGTGGCTAGGTAAATTCGTAGTTGAACAACCTGAACATTTAATCTCTACTTGGCCAGTCTCATCTTCCTCGTTTCTATTTTTTTGGCCACAAGCTTTTGAAATCTTTTTCCCTTTCATCAGTACTCTGTCAAAAATTTATCAATAAATAGTGGAAAGTACTAAAATGCAAAAATTCTCTTAACAAAACTATATGTTGGAAATAAATGAATTAATTGAAACATAATATCTCATAAAGCAGAGGTTTAATCGTGAGAAAAAACAGTGCAAAGAGAATTGAAAATGCTATGAACTCTACTATGAATTGAAAATGGTAAAAAAAACCCTAATTAATTGAAAGCTAAAAATCTCATAAAGGAGAAGTTTAATCATAGTATTTATTAGTAACAATAAATGAATAGCCAAATCAAAATCGTGAGAAAGAAGAAGAAATTTTTACGTCTACTCTTTGTTATAAGGAAGGAGATGGTACAATAAGAAGTTTATAATTTTAATTAGAATATGATTAGGTTTAGGTTTAGGATAGAATCCTAATTGTAGTATACGTGTGTCTTTAAGAATTATAGATTAATTTTATTTTTAATTAGATTAATGCAAAAAATAAACTTACATGGTAAAGTTTTTATATGGTCAACAATAATTGTGGCAGATTCCCAAAACTTATATGGTAAAAAACTTATATGCTAAAGTTCTTATATGGTCAACAATAAATTTGAAATTAAATAAAAATTATCAAATTGAACCGCCATCAAAATGAAATATATCAACATAAGCATAATTAATCTGATTTTTTTTTTCTATTCAAATGATGACACATGCATCAATATTTTTAATTGACGCTTATCAATCGTTGTTTCTCAATTTTATCCGAACATTTCAATTTTTTTACTAATTAGTACGAAAAAAGTAAAAAAAAAATTAAATTAAATAAAGGAGAACAACACGATGACGTAGTTTACCAAGGTTGGAGCGAACAACATACATTTAAGTGTGGTCTCTTGATTTAATTCGTTATAGTTTTTATAATACTTCGATAATATTTCAGTCGGTTTGATTTTGTGACAAAAATTACTATATTAACTCAACCATTATGTTATAAATTTAATTAAACTTTATTTCAGTTGGTTTAGTTAAACTTTATTTCAGTCGATTGAGTTAATGTAGTAATTTTTGTTACAAAATCAAACCGACTGAAATATTATCGAAGTGTTATAAAAAATATAATGAATTAAATCAAGAGACACTACACTTACATGGATGTTGTTCGCTCCAACCTTGGTAAACTACGTCATCGTTTTGTTCTCCTTTATTTAATTTATTTTATTTTTACTTTTTTCGTTCTAATTAGTAAAAAAAATTGAAATGTTCGGATAAAATTGAGAAACAACGGTTGATAAGCGTCAATTCAAATATTGATGTATGTGTCATCATCTGAATAGAAAGAAAAATCAGATTAATTATGATTATGTTGATATATTTCAATTTGATGGCGGTTTAATTTGATAATTTTTATTTAATTTAAAATTTATTATTGACCATATAAGAACTTTACCATATAAGTTTTGGGAATCCGCCACAATTATTGTTGACCATATAATAACTTTACCATATAAGTTTTTTTTTTCTTTTGCATTAATCTATTTAAAAATAAAATTAATTTATAATTCTTAAAGAAACACGTATACTACAATTAGGATTCTATCCTAAACCTAAACCTAAACCTAATCATATTCTAATTAAAATTATAAACTTCTTACTATACCATCTCCTTCCTTATAACATAGAGTAGACGTCGTTCAGAGTACAGTTAAACCTCGATAAATGAATATTCGATAAAGTAATAACCTCGATTATATAATAAATTCTTCCGGTCCCGACTTGGGCCAATGGACTAAAGTAATAACCTTGCTAAATGCATTAAGTAATAAAAAATATTTAAATCCTTAAGGACCCAATGAAAATATAAAGTAATAATTATTAAATTATATATATATATATATATATATATATATATATATATATACCAAAACCTTTTAATCAATCAACTAGAAGTCATTTCTTCTGAAAAATTGCATCTATAGTTGATTGTTTTTTCTTTCCACCTAAACCAAAATGAACACCAAAACTTTTTGTAGTGCAAACACAAACTTCTGGTATACTTTGCTCATGTTGTAACAAGTAGTTGTTTAAGGTGATCATTGCTTGAAAGGCCTCTTTTGATGATACATTTGCGACAACACAACTATCATCTGGCTCTGGATCATTTTCATCATCATTGTTCATTATTGACTGAATAATTTCTTTGTATGTAAGCGATTCCATAACTGCATCATTCTCGCTAGGATAGTTCAAAAGATGTTCGACGTCCATCACATTTCTATAGCATAAATTAGAAATGACATCACTTAATCTTTGGATATCTTCATTTAATTGACCAACTTCTGGTTTAGAAATATTAGCATCTTCTGAACGAATCTTGCAATTATTTGATTGATTTGTAATTATGCTAATGTGATAATTACAAATCAATCAAATAATATATTTCCTAAACAAGATAATTACACATCTAATGAATATTTATCGATAAATGAATAATTTATTAATTTATCGATAAATGAATAATTTATTCATTTATCGATAAATAAATAATCTCGCTTAATGAATATTTTTTTCCGGTCCCAAAGATATGCATTTATAGAGGTTTTACTGTATAGAGCTTCTCGTATTTCAGGTAAATATTTCTTCTTCTTTCTCACGATTTTGGTTTGGCTATTCATTTATTGTTGCTAATAGATACCATGATTAAATTTATCCTTTATGAGATTTTTAGCTTTCAATTAATTAGGTTTTTTTTACCATTTTCAATTCATAGTAGAGTTCATAGCATTTTCAATTCTCTTTGCACTATTTTTTTCTCACAATTAAACCTCTGCTTTATGAGATATTATGTTTCATTTATTTCCAACTGGGTAAGATTTTTCTTGCTCGATTCAGAATGTGACGTTTGTTACCACTGTTTATGTGCTGTGGCGAGCATTTAATTGTTTGTATTTTCAGAATCTTCAACCTGATGTTGAGGATTTAATTAGGCTTGTAGCTTTTTATGTCGTTATCAATTGGCTGTTCTTCTAGGTGAGTCCATAATCAGTTGGCTTTGTTACGCTTTAGAATTTCATTTAAGATTATTGTGTGTTAATTTGTGTTTTATTAATTGTTTTTGCATCTCATACGACTACTGTAACCACACAAAGGGTTCTGGGTTTACAGTCTTGATGTGTTGTTTGGATGATTGAATGGGACCAAGTGTATGATGAATTTGTGGACAAAGCAAAGGCTCGTGATAGGAGACGGGTTTCGATGATCGCTTCAAGGTAGGCCTTAAGCACAGTACTCATCAGATTATAGAAAGTAGGTATATGCATATATCAAACTACAGAAAGTTTAAATGTGTAATAATAATGCCACTTCATGTCTCAAGTTTCGGAGGAAGTAGCTTCACATTTTGGAAAATATGATGAAATAGTTGTTTCATGTCACTGAACATAGTGTAAGTTGAAAATGAGTTGGATTTGTTATACATAATCCACAAATAGAGAATGTAACAGAAAATTTGGTGGTCGAACTCTGAAAACCCTGTCATAGAATAAGCTACTCCAGCTAACTGATGAGCAAGTATATTCTTAGAACGATGTCATAGAATAAGCTACTCCAGCTAACTGATGAGCAATCATGTTCTTAGAATGATTCACAAAACTGATACTAACGTCATTAAAACTAATAAGAAACCATTGACACTCATCAAGAATCAGTCCATAAGAAGAGATAAAAGGATCTTGAGCCAAATGCTTAACGATTATAGCAATGTCTTACTCCACAACACAATTATTTAAACCCGGATACTTAATTCAACTGAGAGCCTCTTTGATATCTTTCCTCCTTACCATCTCTATGACTGAAGTTACCTCGGACCAGCTTTGCTCTGCAGAAATTACCATTATTATCATGAAGAGCGGCCCAGAAGACCAGACCCCTGGCAAACAGAAGCGTCGACATTCAGCTTAAATAAGTGATAATTTCTTTACCTGTTCATGAATGGATTTTTTGAATGCCAAGACTGAAGTCTGTTTCGAGTTTCGACTCATGTTACAAAAAATTTGAAAATGTTGATTTGACTGTTATTTGACTGTTTATGATTAAGTGTTGCCTTTACAAAGTTGTTCTGTATGAGATTGATGCACACTTCATTAAACTCAAAACTGATTTCATCTTGGAGTTCAGAAAACTCTTTTCACTGTTTGGGTGCCCAAGAGTTTAGGGGCATTGCTTTGCTAAAAACGGTACATACTGTTCAATTTCAATACTTGTAAAGAGTCCTAAAATTGGGTCCATAACGATCCAATGCCCAAACGGGGACATCAAGATTATATGGTATTGAGTAAAATCAAATTAATAATATCAAATTTACTTTTACATTTAATTACTCCTAACAATTTACCAATCTATCATTGAATGGAGTAGAAGAGGCTGTTGCAGCCCCCCTTTAAAATATATAGACAGTGTGATTTTTTTTATTCCAGAATCCAATCCAATCCGAATGGTTTTTTTTTTTTTATTCCAACAATCAGAATGGTTTAAAATATATCTGGAAAGAGAACAAAAATAAAAGAAAGTAAAATATATATTGGTTACAGGTTTTACCTTTAACATTATTGAGTGTTAATTTTAATTTCTATATTTCATTTTGACACGATTAGCATGATGCTATTTAAATTTTCATAGAGTTTGATGATTAATTATTTTTTGAATTAGCATATTGCATAAGCTGCTCAAATTTTCTTGTCATAGCTCATTTTTAGTAAACACTAGTGATGAAGTTGATAAGCTAAAATTTTCTACTAAGTCAATCTCAATTATCATACATCAACAACCTCAAATACCTATTTAGTTTCCAGCATAACAACTTAAATTGCTGGGTTTGGTAGCGCAAGCTTGTGCCTCAAGTGGAGGCAATAGTGTAATGCAACATTGTTCTGGATCAGAAGTACGGACTTGATGTAGCTAACACTTGGCTGACCCGTTCAAAGCTGAGAGTCATTCAACCTTATCCGTACTAACATATGAAAGTAAATAGTCTTAAAAAACGACGGTTACCAATTTCAACAATATATATAATGAGACCACGTTTTCTATTATCCAAATCATATGTTTATGTGATTTCTCTATCTAAATAATAATTTTCTTTCTCTTAACCAAACAAAATCTAAAGGAAATCAAAGTCAAAAGGTTCAAAAATTAAACAACTTTTATATTAAATTAGTTGAGTGATCATAATGCTAGTAAGAACAAAGTTGAATGAACGTCGGTGAAATTAAAATTTATTCATTATTTTTTTTTTAATACGTAGAGGTTCTACTTATAAGGAATTACCAACTTATGTTTTATTAAACATAGCCAACTATTTTTTTTATTGAATTTATGCTTGTAAAATCATCTCTTGTCCATTTTTCCATATTTTTCTTGCGATATTTTGCGGAGATTTCCCGTGTTCCGATCTCCAAAAATGGGTAAGATGAGTAGCAATGGGTGTAATTTAGCCAAATATTCCGACCCAAAAATGCATTTCCCTCCATAAATTAAGTTTCCGCCCATTACTTAAAAAAAAAAAAGAAATTCCCGCCAATTGCAACTGTGTTATGTACTCTCACGCCACTAAATCTAACAATCAGTTCAGCGTTTCTCTTTTTCCAGGCCATCAATTTTCCTTGGGGTAATACTTGCTTCTCTCTCACTTCCATTTTCTGTAATTGCTTTGCTTCCTGATTTTTATGTTATTTTCCTGATTTTTCATTCATTGTGTTACTGAATCATAGAATTTAGATAAGATTGAACACCTGCTTCATCAGATTTTAGGTTTGAATCTCTTAAATCGGCTATGAATGGCTGGACCAGAAAAATTGTAGAAATCAATCGCTAAATCGTCAGATGAATTCATTTACTTCCAAAATAGATATTTAATTTCAGTTTGCTCATACATTCATTTCCACTGTCTCAGTATTATGAAAAGAAGAAGGAATTCAACAGCAAAGGGAAAAAGGCATGAAAGGGGGGAAATCAGCCACATACGCATTAACTATTCAGGTCCTTCATTTTCTGATCTGCCAAATACCATTCTTGTAAATATTCTACTTAGGCTCCCTGTAAAGAGGATTTTTGTATGCAAATGTGTATGCAAAACATGGTATGATCTAATTTCAGACCCTGAGTTTGCAAAGCTCCATTTCCATAAATCTGAGGTATATCCTCTACTTCGAACCTCAGGTTTTACATTACTGTCAAGAATGCTTTATCTTGTGCAGCCAAACCAAGATGAGTTTGAGGACAAGCTTGACACGTCTTATGGTAGCTCATCTATTAAGATTAAACTTGACTCAAAATTGAAACTGCCACTGCGCAACATCGAAATGATAGATAAAGAAGCGGTAGGGATTGAGAATTGCTTGAAGTTGAATATGAAGAATCACAAGTATAAGATAGTTAATTCATGTAACGGCTTGCTTTGTTTGTCCAATCCATCTGATAATGACCCTGTTATAGTTTGCAATCCGGTTACAGGTGAGTTTATTAATCTTCCAGAGGTTAGGACGGTTAAGGATCTTAACATGACTGTTGAATGTGGTTTCGGTTTTAGTCCTGTGACTAAGCAATATAAGGTGATAAGCACTGGCGGATCCAGGAATTCGTTCCTGGGGGGCTAATTTAAGCTTATGGTTGACGGTAAATCTAGCTCGTAAAGGCTGACAAATTTTTTTCAGCTCCTAGTAACTTAAAAGTTTTTTTTTTGTACCGTTTTAGTCTCAAAACATACATTTTAAACCAATTCAATTACTCCAAAATATTGAAACAATATTAGCTAAATTAAATCTCCAAACCAAAATTTCGTACATTAATACCCCTAAATTAAAATCTCAAGCAAAAAAACTCTTAAATTAAAATCCCCTGTATTTAAACACATCAAACAAAACTTCTAAATTAATTTAAACTACAATAAATCTTATGATAAGAAGAGAGAATGAGAAGAAGAAAATAAAAGGGAAGAAAAACAAAATAATAGAAAAAAAAGGATTAGAAAAGTAATTGTCATAAAAAGAAAAAGAGAAGAGAAGGAGAGTTGCGGTAACATATTTTACTTTTTTTTATAAATTAGGCCCTTACCAAAACGACGTCGTTTTGATTAAGGGCCTAATTAAAAAAAAAAGTGCCCAGCCCATGGGCTGGGCACTAAGCCATCTCCTTCTCGACAGAGAAGGAGATTAGGTTTTCCTTCTCTGTCGAGAAGGATAACACAGCAGCAGCCATGGCTGCTGCTGTCTGCAATTTTTTTCAGAGGTGGCTAATTTTTTTAGGTCTATATGTTTCTAGGGGCAGCGCCGGTACCGTGGGGGCTGGCGCCCCCACGGGCACCGGGCTAGATCCGCCACTGGTGATAAGAACGTTTACGCGTTGGATTGAAAACGAAAAAGTTATGGTGGCTGAAGTACATGTTCTTGGTACAAAAACATGGAAAGACCTTCGCTTTTTTCCCGAGTCAGTATGGAAATTGTTCCCTACTTATTTTAATGGGTGTGTTTATTGGATTTCTCCTAAACAGTGTTCTGTTATTTGTTTTGACATTGACAAGGAATGCTTTGAGTCAATTAGAGCACCACCATGGAAGACATATAATATAGTTTGGAGAGGGAGCATGGGAGTATTAGGAGGCGCACTCTGTATAACAGAGGCTTTCGACTGTGAGCATATAAACGTTTGGGCAATGAAGGATCTTGGTGGAGAAAAGACTTGGTCTAAAATGCTCTCTATTATCATGTATGGTGAAGCAAGATGGCCTCGGGGCTCATATCAACCCATAAAGTACTTGAACAATGGGGCCTTATTGATGTTTAATTCTTATAAACATGCTTTTATAAATCTTAAGCCAAACAACTTATGATTCAGATATTTGAAGGTCCGTGGAATGGAATCAAAAGTGGAAGCAATTCCTCATATTCCAACCTTTGTTTCACTCAAACATGTTTTATCAGGGCATAATCTGGTTGTTCTTAATGTTAATTCAAGGTACTTAATGCGTGGCTTGATCTCAATGCTTTACAAATTTTTCTATTTGTTGCTGCTAATGATTCATAGTAGAGTTTATGTTGAAAATGTTTATGATACTTGAGTATATGTTGAAAATGAATGTTGTTGGAGATGAAAATGGACTATGAAGACTTTAGTCTTGATGATTATTTGTTAGTTAATTTATGGTTAAGATTATGAATATCATCTGAGCATATGATTATTTGTGGCATTAAAAATGTTAATTTATAGAATTAAGCTTCATTCATTCCTATTAGCAGGTGCGGAGAGCTGAAGCTGCACAAAGAGAAAAAAGGTATTTATATAGTTAAAGAAAATAGGCAACTGGAGACTGATTCTGAAGTTTCATTTTGAATAGCTTACCTTATGAGATAGACTTTAGCAGAGGTAAATGTTGCTCTGAAGTTAACATCTGCTAAACTATTTATAATCATTTTGTCAACTACAAACTGATAGAATATATAGCTTGGGTATTTATGTCTTTTTGTATAATTAGGGTTTGGTCTTACTTGTATATATATACACTGATAGTATCAATACAGATCACGTTGCCTCATATTCTTCATGGTATGAGAGTTTAGGTTCTAAACCCTAGATTTTGGCTTGCAGTAACTTCCCCTAACCCTAAACCTTCGACAACCATGTCTTCATCCCCAAACACCGGCGCCGCCTCCCACAATACTACCGCCGGCAGCCATACCTCCAACACCGGCAACCATACCTCTATTACTGCTCCTCCTTTTACCTCTACTAATCTGATTCCCCATGCCCCATCGTTACATAGTCAATTAACGGTGAAACTTACCTCCTCCAACTTTGTGCTATGGCGTGCTCAAGCCCTCTCTGCCATCCGAGGAAGCGGATTGGCTCACCATATTAATGCTTCTATTGCTCCTCCTCCTAAATTGCTAATTGATAATTCGGAAAATCCGATCTTTGCTGCTTGGGATCAAAAAGACCAACAAGTCTTGAATGTTTTGCTTAGCTCCGTCTCGGACTCGCTGCTACCACATATTGCTACCGCTTCAACAGCCCTAGAGGCGTGGAATCGTCTTCTCACCACTCATTCTTCTGGTACTCGATCTCAAATCAGGAACCTTAAGACTCAATTACAGAGCCTTGCACAGGGAGCTGATGATATCTCCACTTATCTGATCAAAGCCAAATCTATTCAGGATCAACTTGCTACATTCCAATATGTTTTGAGTGAAGACGATTTTATTGATAATATTTTGCAGGGACTTGATGAACAATACCACCCATTCTCTCTCACAATTGAAGCTCAACAGAATTTAGTGACGTTTGATCACCTCTTCGGCCTCCTCTTGTCTGAAGAGCGTCGTCTGGCACGCCCCAAACCAGCTTTACTGCCAACACCTACTGCCCTCTATTCTGCCCGGCCCCCAAACTCTCAATATACTGCTTCTCGGGGTCGCGGAAATAGAGGAAGGACCAACAGAGGGGGTCGGTCTTCATTCCATTATCAGCCTACTCAATTGTTTCAGTCTGGGGGAAATTCGTTTTCTTCAAATCAGGCCCAATATGGTTCGCCTTCTCCCAATCAGAGGGAACACCTAACTTGTTATAACTGCCGAGGCTTGGGACACGTGGCTCGTAATTGCTCTTCACCGCGTTTTAATCGTGACTTCTCAAACCAACCCCAATCCAACATAGCCACCAGCCCGTTCGCCACTCAACCCTGGGTTTTGGATTCCGGAGCGACTCACCATTTGACATCTGACCTCGGAAACCTCCAGCTTCATTCTGAGTACTCTAGCCCTGACGAAGTTCAAATTGGTAATGGTTCCTACCTCCCTATTACTAGTGTCGGTTCTTCTAATATTTCTCTTGGGTTATCTCAATTCCAATTACGTGATGTTTTACATGTTCCTGGTGCATCTCACAATTTATTATCCATTTATGCACTAACGAACTCTAACCCAGTCTCTGTGGAATTTTTCTCTGATTGTTTTGTCATTAAGGATTTGGAAACGGGCAAGATTCGGTAAAAAAGCCAGAGTAACAACGGGTTATATTCGCTCTGCTTATCTGCTTCAAATAAAATTTCTGCTCAAATTGCTAGTTTAGATATATGGCATGATCGATTAGGACATGCCTCTTTTCCTATTGTCAAACAATTGTTATCTTTGAATAAAATTGCTAGTTTGAATAAAGGAACTTCCTTATGTGCCTCCTGTTGTGTTTCGAAAAGCCATAAATTGCCATTCACTTTATCGTCTCATATTTCCTCTGCTCCTCTTGAATTGATTTGTGCTGATGTTTGGGGTCCTGCCTCTGCTGTGTCTATTGATGGTTTTCGATATTATGTCCTTTTTTATGATCACTTCACTAAGCATAATTGGGTTTACTTTCTCAAACAGAAATCGGATGTGCATGATATTTTTGTCCAATTTCATACCATTGTTGAAAAATTCTTTGACTCTAAAATTAAAATCTTTCAAAGTGATGGTGGTGGTGAATTTATTAAACTCACAGCATACTTTCGTACACATGGCATTAGTCATCGAATTTCTTGTCCCTACACTCCTGAACAAAATGGCATTGCCGAACGAAAACACAGACACATTGTTGAACATGGCCTAGCTTTGTTGAAACGTGCAAATTTACCTATTAAGTTTTGGACATATGCCTTTGACACTGCTGTGTATTTAATAAATCGTACACCTCACACTTCTCTTAAATTTGCTAATCCGTTCCAATTATTATTTCGTGAAGCTCCTGATTATCATTTTCTTTGTATCTTCGGTTGTTTATGCTTTCCTTGGCTCCGCCCATATACTCGTTCTAAACTTGAGGACCGTTCCAAAGCATGTATATTCCTTGGCTATAGCAAAGCTCACAAGGGATATAAATGTTTTGATCCGGTCTCGTCCAAAATTTACATCTCACATCACGTTTTGTTTGATGAGCAGGTGTTTCCGGGCAAAGATTTAAATGGTGATGGCTGTCTGGTAATTCATTCCTCCGCATCCGCAACCCCACATGCTATTTATTTTCCTCTTAATTATCCTACCCTTACAGCTCCCTCACTGCCCCAATCTCCTGATTTCTCTATTAATTCACCACCTAACCAGCCCCCCTAAACGCCCACAGCCTCGCTTACTCCTCTCTCTGCCTCCTCAAACCTGACGCCCAACACCCATGTTCCAACCTCTCCTCCCATGCAAAACCACGCACTTAACCAGCCCCCCACGTCCCTCACAGAAACAGTCCCTCAACCACAATTCACCAATTCTACACAGTGTGGACCTCTCCCTCCTCCTACCTCAAACAACCATCCCATGATAACGCGATCTAAAACCAGTTCATTACGTCCCAAGGTTCCTCGTGCTCTTGTTACTGTGCTCCCTCCCACACCCAAGTCTTATGACAATGCTTCTAAGGATCCGCAATGGCGTCAGGCCATGCAAGAAGAATATGATGCTCTCCAGAAAAATAAGACCTGGTCCTTGGTTCCTAGGGTTCCTGGTGTCAACACTGTGAAGTGTCTCTCGCTTTACAAGATAAAACTGTTGGTCCCGTGTGATTAGTTCCAAAGGGGGGGGGGTTAGGAACTAATATAACTTTTTTCGTTTAATTGTATGCTGACTTAGTTATTTTGCAAGTTGGTCAGCTCAGCTTTTGGTCAGCTTGGCCAGATATGCTATAAGACAGCTTTGGACGAATATTGACTAAAGCTGTTTTATTTATAAGTTAGATATTGACACTCTTGGAGGCCAGCTTCTAACACAGCACTTGAAATTACTCAGAGTCAACTTTAAACAATTTTATATGCTGAGTAAATTTCACATACAACACATGCACATATATATATTGAGAGAGAGTTTAGAGATTACTCAGTATCACTTATCCTGGTTCGGCCTCTCCGCCTACGTCCAGTCCCCAGAGTCCTCCGGGCTTTTAGAATCCAATACTGAGCTCTTTAAAGGTAGAGCACAAACCAATTATAAGGAAGTTGAATATGCAAAAGTACCTTCCTCTATTCGTCTACTCAACTCCTACTAAGTGCTACAACCCAGCACCTAGATTTCTTTACCACTGAATGTTTACAACCAAACACTCAGCACATCACTCTCAATTTTACAATTGATAAACACTTGTTCCTTTTCAAATAAAGAACACTTTAGAAGATTACAAGTAATCACTCTAGCATTTACACAAAGAATGAAAGATGGGTGTAAGATCTATTTTTGTAACTAAGTGCTTTTGTATCTTTTCTCTCTTGTATTTTTCTCTTTGTAATCCGGCAATGATCCAAGGATTTTGATTGTCCTTATATAGGAGAAAATCTGGGATCGGATCACTTTGAAATGATGTAGCCGTTAAGGTTAAAACGGCTCTTTTAGGGGACAGATTCTGGTCAGCTTCAGACTGTTCCGGCCATTCCCTTCCTCTACATTTCTTCAGACGTCAGGCTTGTCCTCTTGCGTCTGGCTTGTCTTTTTGTGTCAGTTGTCCTTTACCAATAATCCATTGACCCATACATCTCGGAATGTGTCTTCTGCGTATTTCCAAGGATTCAATTATTGGTACAGAGGGGCGGTAATCATTGTCTTTTAGCTAACGACTTTTTCATGCTGTCCTGAAGAAGCACTCAGCTTCTACTTCGTAAAACCTTGTCATTTACAATTTCCAATCTGAGTGTAAGTTTAGTCAGCTCAGCTTCGTGAGACAGTTGTTGTGGGCGTGTATGTCTTTCTCTTTTGATTCTAAGTTTGATTCCACTCAGCTTGATACTTTAGGCTTCTATATTGACCTCTTCCTGTCTTACTTTTTATATTTATCTTTTATTTATATTTATACTCAGCATTGAACAAACGGATTAGTACAATTAAAATAAAGCACATAAATTTAATTGTCTCTTAATCATGGATGATTTTGTCAAATCAAAATCTTGTGGAAATGTGTTTCAACAAACTCCCCCATTTTGATGTTGGCAAAATGCATAATTATGGAACTCAGTTTTGAAATTTTCCATGATTGATTTATCTTTCATATTTCTGAAATTTCTCCCCCGTAAGGGTTGCATCTGTTTATTTACCTCTTAAACAAACTAAGGATGTTTGTACTGACTAGATTTAGTTAAATTATTTTGAGTCTAAGTCAGCTTTCAGAAATGCTTGGATACTCAGTTTGATTTACTCGTTATTTATGTATACTGAGTATTTGTTTGTTCAATGTTTATGTTAATGTGTATTGACAAGCATGGCATTTGAACAGAATAGAGAACAGTTCATTGAAATAAGATAGACCATACACATGCATAATACTTGTGTCCACAAAATATATTTCTAAACAAACACAAAAACTGTTTCACATATAAACACTTAAGTTTCACTTCTTCACACAGCTTTACTTCACACAGCCTTACCCTTTCCTTTCACTTTGCTTCCTGATGCACCTGTCTGTTGTTGAGTTCCAGTTTTAGTTCTCTCCCCCGTTTTGCCAGCATCGGGTTTATAGACAAAGGTTTCATTTCTTGCAGCTGAGGATAGAACATTCGAATAGCGTTGTAAACGCTTCGTGCTCTCACTCAAGCCGTCTATTACAGGTACGCAATCATCTCGAACATTTCGAGGAACGGGGATAGAGCCAGTGATCAGATTGATAATACACTCATGGGACTTGCTAAGCCAGGTAAGGGAGCTGGTGATCTGAGCAAAGGATTGATGATACATTTTCAAGAGGGCAGAATCATTAGAAGATGCGTTGACCACTGTCATAGCGAACAGCCTGTAGAATTCCTTGTGAAAGTTTATCATTGATGGGGTCAACATCCATCTGAGCTTTGTTGACACTGAGAAGACTCACGGCTTCACTGAGTTGATCAATTGTACATTGAGAAGTGGAGGAAACAAGCTCGCGTGTACAAGTAAGATCGGTAGTCAGCTTGGCAAAGCATCCCTGCAACTCAGCATATGTGGCATACTCAGGATTAGCCAATGGCCCAAGGTTGGGTAGTTCTGCTCTCAGTTTGGCAAATTGTTGATCTAACTCAGCTGAAGTTGCATAGCCTGGATTAGGGGCAGAGAGATTATTGATTTTACCTTCAAGGGAATTCATGTGGTTTATCATCAGGAGGAATAGCTCAGTCAGCTTGGCAATGTGATCTTGCTTAGGTTGCTGTGATTGGATGGTGGTCACAATACTGACAAGATCCTTGAGTCCCTTAATTTCCGTGAGAAGTTGAGTGATGGCAGGTATATTTGTGGACTCAGGATGAGCAGACCTAGCAGCATCAGCAGTGGTGAACTCCTAGAGAAGAGATTGAGCCGTTTCGATGATGCGACGGCCAGACTGAGTTGCACGAAGATAGGCATGTTGCTCATTTGAAGTTGGCTCACAAGCAGGAATGGAGGTGGAGCTGGATGGTGGTGGAGTTGGCTGCTTACTAGCTTGAGCAATTGGGTTTTGATCAGGATGTGGAGTTTGAACAGGTGGATCCACAGTTTTCTCCCCATGTTGAGTGGCTGGTTCTTCGAGCTCTTGCTCGGCAGGATTTGGATCTTGTGGAGTCTTGGCATTTTCCTCACTGTGAGTAACAGAGGCTTGATTTTGCTCCGATTCCTTGGGAGGAGACTCAACATGGTGAGAAAAATATTCAAACCTGATATTGGATGGATCCATAGTTTGCTCCAAAGAGGGAGCCTCTGTCAGGAGATCAATGAGAGGAGTTTTGACAGCTTTCTTCTTTAGTCTTCTGAGTGACTTAGTTTTTGGAGGTGATAGGTCAATTTGAACATCTACATCCTCAACCTCAGCTTCAACATTCAGATCCTCTCTTTGATGTTCCTCTTCTTCTTGTTCAACATCATGTGCCTCCTGATTTTGCTCCATATTATCCTGCTCAGCATGATCATTTCTTTTAGCATTAAGCTGAGTATCAACCTCTCTTTGTTCTTCTTCTTCATCAGTTTGCTCAACTGGAGTTTTCTCAAGATCAATCTCAATGTTTTGAGTGCAGTGAGATTTGGGTGTCACAACCCAATCAATGGAATCAGCCTCAACTATTTTCAACCCAGAATTTCTACTTTTCTTCTTTAGCGGCTGTTCTGGGGATTCTTCATGTTCTTCCTCGGGCTCAGCTTGCCCTTTCCTTTTCTCTGCTGACTTTGGTGTAACCTGAGGTAGGTCAGCATCAGTATTCTTTCCTCTTATCATAGCCCTCTTCTTTCTGGGCACAGTCTCAATATCCTTTGCACAAGTGGCAAGTGTCTTTTTCTTCTTCTTTGCTTTGGAGGAATCGGCAGGAATTTCCTCTGGTTCAACTTCTGGCTCAGCATTATCTGCTGCTAGCTCAGTTTCAATTTCTTGCTCAGCCTCGTTTTCTTCCTCATCTTCCTCAATATCTTCACTTCCCTTTAGTTGTTGGTTGAACAATAACCAGAGCTGCGGTTATTTCTGCTCCCAAGCTCTTAGTCTCAGTGATGGTCTCAATATTGTGATCTTCAAGGATCTTGGTGATGAGAGATCCTAGTCGAAGTTTCTTTCCCCCTCGTTGAAGTGCTCCCACAAAAAACACAGGCATATTCAGCGGACAATAGGTTAGCATGTGCCATATGAAGCACTGCTCGAAATTGGAGGCAGACGAAGCTGAGTTGAGTTTAAGGAAGATGAAGTTTGTTAAGATGTAGTGCGCCATCTTCTGGTTTTGCCCCATACTTGTGCTGGGTATTTCTCCTTTGTAGTTTTTGGGTTTGCAAAACCCCTTCATCTGGTCAAGCATTTCCTTTGATACCTTTTCTTTTGTTGTTCTGAACTCGGTTCCTTTGTTGGGCATGTTGAGTAGGGTTGCCAGGTAGGATGGAGTGATGACAATTTTGTGACCTTTAACGTGCGTCTCCAAATAATCAGCATCATCCTTGTCAACATAGAGACCGGAGTAGAATTCCCTAACCAATCGTGGATAGGTGGTTCCGGGGAGAGAGAAGAGGTATGTCCACTCGTTTTTCTCAATCCATTCAGAAAAAGGCTTTTCGTTGGTAACGAAGCTGGGAGAGAACCAGCGGCATTTGAGGACTTCCAGATTGTGGACTTTTGTGTGAACCTTGACCATGGTTCTAACCTTGGGTTTCTTCTGTTTTGAGGAACTTGCCGGGTCCGTTTGACGGCGTTTGCTCGGAGTTAGGTTAGACTTAGGAGTAGATTTAGGGCTTTCATCGGTGATTAATTTTCCAGAATTTTCACCGGAGATTTTCTGAGTGTTGGTCATTTTCAGATATTTTTGGTGGAAGATTTGAGAGAGAGAGAGATACTGAATACCAAAGGATTCACGTGTGAAGAGATTTGAAGAGTAATTCATCCATTATTTATATATCCCTAAAACGGTCCTATTAATTGAACTAGCCGTTTATCCTTGGGGTGTTCAACCAACAGAGATTCTGTCATTTATGACATTTCCGGCGCATGGGTTGTCTCATAATCGTTTGCCTTTCCTAGATGCTTTTTATTACACGTGTTGGCATTTAATGGTGCAAGTGGGTTTTAGCGCGGTTTTCCTAGGAAATGAACCGTTTGTGATACTGAGTACTTAGTTCTATCAAGATGAATTTTCTATCTTAGTACATGATAGTAGCTCAGTATGTGTACCTACTCAGGATAATCACTCAACATGTATGTCAACTCAGTATGAGGTGATTTTTCTATATTTCAAGTTCAGTAAGTAGGAGTTATTTTACTCAGCATGGCATTTGCACAAGGTTCAACTTTTCACTCAGCATGGCAATCATACATCATTTACTTAGGAATTTATTGAAGGGGATTAGACATACCGATAGCTTCCCTTAGTATGTTGAATTGTTCACGTGCCAGGGGCTTGGTGAAGATATCTGCAAGCTGTTCATTTGTTGGCACATAGGTCAGCTTGATCTCATCTTTTAGTACGTGATCTCTGATGAAGTGATGCCTTATGCTGACATGTTTCATCCTGCTATGTTGGATTGGATTTTTGGACAGATCAATGGCACTTTTGTTGTCACATTTGATCTCTATTGTTTCAGTCTTTACTCCATAATCCTCAAGCTGTTGCTTTATCCACAGAACTTGAGCAACACAGCTTCCAGCAGCCACGTACTCAGCTTCAGTTGTAGACAGGGCTACAGATGATTGCTTCTTGCTGAACCAAGATACTAGACAGCTTCCTGTTGAAACACCTTTCCACAAGATTTTGATTTGACAAAATCATCCATGATTAAGAGGCAATTAAATTTAGATGCTTTGATTTAATTGTACTAATATGTTTGTTAAATATTGAGTGCAAAAATATATAAAGTAAAGACATGACAAAAGTCAGCATAAACGAAGCTGAGTAGAACGGAACTCAGCATGACAGAATAGAAGCTGAGTGGAGTTAAAATTCAGAAGCAAAACGAAGCTGACTAAAGTTGAAGACTTCTTCAGGAAGCGGTTAAACAGAACGGAGCTGACCTTGAAGGAACTCAGCATGAACGTTGAACATTCGAAAAGAACAAACGAAGCTGAGTAACAGTCAGGACAACATGAAGGATCTGTTCACTAAAAGACAAAGTCTGCCAATCTTCTGCACCAATAATTGGAATCTCGAAGACACCTAAAAGGCTAATTCTAAGAGTCATGGGGCGTTGGATTATTGGAAACAGACAACTGGCACAAACAGACAAACCAGACGCTAGAAGACAAACCTGACGACTGAAGAAAACAGAGAAAGGGAATGGAGGTGCAGTCTGAAGCTTTCCAGAAATTGTTCCCAAAAAGAGCCGTTTTGATGTTAACGGTTATGACATTTCAAAACGATCAAATCTACAGATTTCCTTCTATAAAAGGACAATCGAAAAACTTGGAGAAACACTGAAGCATCAAAAGAAAAATACAAGAGAGAAAGTTTCAAAAGCACTCAAACACAAAAAGAATCTTACACCGACTTTTCTATTCCATGTGTAAATGCTAGATTGATTTGTAATCATCTAAAGTGTTCTTTAGTTCAAAAGGAACAAGTTTGTGATCAATAGGAATATTGAGATTGTAAAGCTGAGTGCTTGGCTGTAAGCATTTCAGTGGTAGAAAAATCTAAGTGCTGGGTTGTAGCACTTAGTAGGAGTTGAGTAGACGAATAGAGGAAGGTACTCTTGCATATTCAACTGCCTTTAATTGGTTTGTGCTTTACCTTTAAAGAGCTCAGTATTGGATTCAAAAAGCCCAGAGGACTCTGGGGACTGGACGTAGGCAGAGAGGCCGAACCAGGATAAGTGATACTGAGTAATCTCTAAACTCTCTCTTATAATTGCATGTGTTGTTTACTTTATTTACTCAGCATATAAATTGTCTAAACTGATCTTGAGTAAGTAAGTGGTGCTGAGTTAGGAGCTGACCTCCAAGAGTGTCAATTCTCAACTCACAAGAAAACAACTTTAGTCAACATCTGACTAAAGCTGTCTTCAAACATATCTCACCAAGCTGACCATAAGCTGATTTAATAAACTCTCAAAATAACTTCCAGTCAGCTTAATTAAAACGCGAAAAAGTTTAAATAGTTCCTAACCCCCCTTGGAACTAATTACCAGGGACCAACAAGTGGTATCAGAGCCTAAGCTCACTACTCAAAGATTTAACAATCTTGAGTTGATCCCGAAAAATGGGTGAGAATAGCACTCGGTTCCTTCCAGGAAACCAAACAACACAGATACTTCCTGAGGGACTATCAATCACTAGACCTCCCCTATTCTTTGGGTCAAATTATACATTCTGGAAGAACAGGATGAAAAACTTTATTCAAGCCACAAACATGAGTGCATGGCTTGCAATTGTTCAAGGTCCACATGTGCCATACAAAACTGTTAACAATGAGAAAGTTGTTAAAAGTGAGGCTGAGTGGACAGAGGATGACCTCAGAAAATTACAAAATAATGCTTCGGCTATAAATATGCTTCACTGTGCATGCTGCAGAATACAATAAGATTTCAGGTTGTGAGTCAGCATAGGAGATTTGGAAAAAGCTTGAAGTAACCTTTGAAGGCACAAGCAAAGTTAAGGAGTCTAAAGTCAATCAACATATGAGACTCTACGAGCTGTTTGAAATGAAGGAGAATGAAGACATATCAGAAATGAACGCAAGGTTCACAAACATTATAAATGAGCTAAAAAGGCTTGGAAAGAACTTCACTGAAGAAGAACAGGTGAAGAAAATTCTGAGAAGTCTGCCCAAGAGCTGGCAAGCAAAGAAAACAGCTGTAGAAGAAGCCCAAGACTTGACTACCTACAAATATGATGAGTTGATCGGATCCCTGCTGACCCATGAAATCTCTATGAAAAACTTTGAAGCCAAAGAGAAAGAAAAATCAGAAGACAAGAAACAAAAGTCACTTGTCATGAAAGCTGACTCAACTGAAGCGGAGTCAACTGATGATGAGGAATTGGCCATGTTCACCAGAAAGATGAAAAAGCTGTTCAGGAGAAATGATAGAAACAGCAAAAGGTCATTTAGAAGAAATGATAAGTATAAAGCTGAGTCAAGTGACAAGTACAAGAAGGACAGCTCAAAGTCTGTCACATGTTTTGAGTGTCATCAAACTGGGCACATCAAGTCAAGCTGTCCCAATCTCAAGAAAGAGAAGAAGGGAAGCAAAAAGGCTATGGTAGCCACATGGAGTAACAGTGACGAATTAACATCATCTGAAGCTGAGCAAAATGAAACAGCCAACATATGCTTTATGGCGGATGATGGAGCTGACCAATCCCAATCTGAGTAAGCTGACCCTTCTGATGAAACTGACCAGGAGGATCACATCAATGAGGTAACATCTTTACTCTTACTTAGAAAAGAAATGGTAAATGTCCTGAGTGACTTGTATACACTAACCAAAAAGTGTAACAAAAAGATTAAGGCACTCAGCAGGCGCTGTGATGAGATTGAAGAGGTCAAGCTGAGTGACCTCCGATATCTTCTCCAGGACAACTCTGACTTGCATACCAACATGCAAATCTTACATAAGTTTGTCACGGAGGTCCAATCTGAGTCAAAGAAATTTAGAAAGGATATCACAATGTTACAGAGTCAAGGGAAGGGCTCACCTAGAAATAGACTCCATGCTGAGTATGCAAATACTAGTCAGCATAAGCAATTCACTCAATGTAAGTGTTGTGGAAAAAGGGGACACACAAAGGATGTGTGTTGGCATAACAAGCGGACTGTCCAATGTGACTTCTGCGGAAGAAAAGGGCATACCACCAAAGTATGTTAGCATGCCCAACACAATAATGCTGACCATACTCAGTTCAACCCACAAAGGGTACCTTTTTGTGATTTCTGTGGTAAGCCAGGCCATACCATAAAAGTGTGCCGTCACAAGTTAAAATATGATTTTGCTCCTGTTTATACTAACAAGAAAGGACCCAAAAGAAATTGGGTACCTAAAAATGAATAGTTTAAACTGCAGGTCAGCTTGACATGCGTGGAGAAGACAAAACTATGGTATATAGACAGCGCATGCTCAAGGCATATGACAGGTGATGAAACTCAGTTCATCACACTAGAGCTTAAACGAGGTGGAAGTGTAAGCTTTGGAGACAACAAGAAGGGTAAGATAGTCAGCTCAGGAACTATCGGAGGTAACCCAACTATTGAGTCTGTCTCCTTAGTTAAAGGTCTCAAATATAATCTGTTGAGTGTAGCTCAGCTTTGCAAGAGCGGCAGAAAGGTTGTATTTGATGATACTAAGTGTCAAATACTCGAGGGAAATACAAATGAATTGATTTTAACTGCGCCTCGTGTAGAAAATGTATATATGTTGAACTTAGAAAAACAGTTTTCTAAAAACATATGCTTAGTGTCTAAAGAGGACAACTCCTGGCTATGGCATAGAAGACTTGGGCATGTCAGTATGGACCTTCTTGCCAAATTAGCTAGAAAGCAATTAGTTGAGGGATTACCCAAATTAAAGTTTGAAAAAGATCAACTGTGTAAAGCTTGTCAGCAAGGCAAACAAACTAAAAAGTCATTTCATAGCAAAAATATTGTCTCAACCAAAAGACCATTGGAATTACTATACTTGGATCTTTTCGGACTTATCCAGCCACTCAGCTAAGGAGGTAAGAAATTTTCCTTGGTTATTGTAGATGATTTCTCTCGGTACACTTGGATTATCGTGCTGAGTAGCAAGGATGAAACCTTTGAGATGTTTACCACATTGATCAAAAAGCTTGAAAATGACAAAGACCTAAGAGTAGCTCACATTAGAAGCGACAATGGTGGAGAATTCAAAAATCAACAGTTTGATGAATTCTGTGAAACCAGTGGTATTGACCACAACTTCTCTGCCCCTAGAACACCTCAACAAAATGGGGTCGTTGAAAGGAAAAATAGAACCATTGTCGAAATAGCTAGGACAATGCTGAGTGAAAATAGGCTTCCAAAATACTTCTGGGGTGAAGCTGTTCACACGGCATGTTACATACTGAATAGGGCTCTAGTTAGACCTATACTTAAGAAAACCCCATATGAACTTTGGAAAGGTCGAAAGCCCAACATTGGATACTTTCGTGCCTTTGGGTGTAAATGCTTTATACTCAATACAAAAGACAACCTTGCTAAATTTGATGCTAAAGCTGACGAGGCGATCTTTTTAGGGTACTCAACAAACAGTAAGGCATATAAAGTATTTAACAAAAGAACTCAGGTTGTAGAAGAGTCTGTACATGTTGAGTTCGATGAAATTGACCCTACAGGCAAGTCAGCTCAGCCTGAAGAAGATGAACCAGGCTCAGCTTCCGCTGATCAACCAGAAGCATCTGTGTCAACTATACAGGAGCTGACCCAAGGTAAGCAAGAAATTGAAATATCATTTGTTGACCAATCTATTCCTGTAGAGACTGTAGAAACACCTCTTCCAAACAACTCAATGTTGCCCAAGGAAATAAAGATCCCAAGAGGACATACAGAACAAGTCATTCCTGATGCCGCCAACAACAAATTAATGACCAGAGATCAGCTTAGAAAATACCTCAGCAATGTTGCATTCGTCTCAATACATGAGCCAAAGAACTTTGATGACGCTGAGCAAGATGTATATTGGATCAATGCTATGCAAGAAGAGCTTGACCAATTCACCAGAAATGAGGTATGGGATCTAGTACCTAAACCTAGGAATCAAAAGCCCATAGGAACCAAGTGGGTCTTTAGAAATAAGCTAGATGAGCATGGAAATGTGATTAGAAACAAAGCTCGACTTGTAGCCCAAGGCTATAGTCAGCAAGAGGGTATAGACTATGGAGAAACATTTGCTCCTGTTGCTAGATTAGAAGCTATACGTATATTGTGTGCCTATGCCAGTTACATGAATTTTAAACTATATCAAATGGATGTGAAAAGTGCATTTCTTAATGGCTTTATAAACGAAGAGGTATATGTAAATCAACCTCCTGGGTTTGAAGATCCAAAATTTCCAAACCACGTTTATAAACTCAAAAAGGCCCTGTATGGCTTAAAGCAAGCTCCAAGAGCTTGGTATGAGAGGTTAACCAACTTCCTACTAACCAGGAACTATGTCAGGGGAAAAGCTGACACAACCTTGTTTATTAAGAAAAAGGGTAAACATACCCTACTTGCACAGATATATGTAGATGATATAATTTTTGGTGCTACTGATGAATCTTTGTGCAAAGAATTTAGCCAACAGATGCAAACTGAGTTCGAAATGTCGATGATGGGTGAACTCAACTTCTTCCTTGGACTTCAAATCAAGCAAGGTAAGAATGGCATCTTTATAAGTTAGTCTAAGTACACCAAGGAAATGTTAAAGAAATTCAGCATGGTAGATTGCAAACCAATGTCAACTCCAATGGGTACTGATACTGTCCTATGCAATGATGAAAAGAGTATGTCAGTTGATAGTAAACTCTATCGAGGTATGATAGGCTCCTTACTCTATCTCACTGTTAGTAGACCAGATATTCAATACTCAGTATGCTATTGTGCTAGATATCAAGCTGACCCCAGGGAATCTCATCTAACTGCTGTAAAAAGAATTTTTAGATACTTGCAAAGCTCAGTTGATGCAGGTCTATGGTATCCAACCTCAAATGACTTCACACTCATTGGATATACTGATGCTGACTATGGACGAGATAAGCTAGAACGGAAGAGTACTTCAGGAGGATGCCATTTCCTTGGAAGCTGTCTGGTATCTTGGTTCAGCAAGAAGCAATCATCCGTAGCTCTGTCTACAACTGAAGCTGAGTATGTGGCTGCTGGAAGCTGTGTTGTATAAGTCCTATGGATAAAGCAACAGCTTGAGGATTACGGAGTCAAAACAAAGACAATAGAGATCAAATGCGACAACAAAAGTTCCATCGATCTATCTAAGAATCCGGTCCAACACAGCAGGATGAAGCATGTTAGCATAAGGCATCACTTCATCAGAGATCATGTACTAAAAGATGAGATCAAGCTGACTTATGTGCCAACGAATGATCAGCTTGCAGATATCTTCACAAAGCCCCTGGCACGAGAACAATTCAACACACTAAGGGAAGCAATTGGTATGTCAAATCCACTCTAACTAAATCTGTATTGAATAATTGTCATATGAGTGGAACTTTGAGTAATCGTGCAAATGCCATGATAAGTAAAATATCTACTCCTTACTAAGCTTGAAAATGAAAAAGCCACCCTATGCTGAGTTGACACACATATTGTGTGATGATATTAAGAAGGTACAAAAGCTGAGTAAACATCCTATGCTGAGTAGATAAACATATTGAGTAATCACTCTATGCTGAGTGAATACACATGCTGAGTGAGTAACGTATGTTAAGTTAATTAGAGATAGAGAAATTATCTTCACAAAAGTTAGGCACTCAATATCATGGATGCTTCGAATTCTAGCTAAACCTAGTAAAAACCCACTCGCTTAAAGTGAACCTACACGTGTAACCTCTGGCACCTTGGGAAGACGCACATTAATGGCAAATCCCATGCGCCGAAGATGTCATAATTGACAGAACTTTTGTCGGTTGAACGTCCCCAGGTAAAAACGGCTAGTTAATGATTAAGGGCCGTCGTAAATTTATATAAAAAGTGGAAGAATCCCCACTCTTCATTCATTACGCCTGTAATCTCCTAAAATCGAACTTCCTTCTCTCTAAAAACTTCAAAACCTTCAAAAATGGCTTCCGGCAAAAACAAAACTCCTAAAACTCAAACCACAGACAAACCCACAGACCACGCAGGTCCTTCGACGGAAATAGAAAGGACAATGATCAAGGTACACTCCAAGGTCAACAATCTGGAGGTTTTAAAGTGCCGATGGTTTTCTCCAAATTTTGTCTCGTCTGAGAAACCTTTCTGTGAATGGATCGAGAAGAACAAGTGGAAAGGTCTCTTCTCTTTTTCAGGAACAACATATCCCAGGTTAGTACGGGAATTCTACTCGAATGTACGTGTTGATGCAGATGACCCTGACTACTTGGAGACCACTGTTAAAGGTCAGAAAATCGTCATAACCCTTGCCTATCTAGTCACATTGTTAGAGTTACCAGACGAAGGAATTCAATTTAGAACGAAAAAGGAGAAAATACCAAAAGCCACATCTGAGAAGCTAAAGGGGTTCTGTAAACCCAAAGATCATAAGGGGGAAATACCCAGCACCTGTATGGGTAAAGAGCAAAAGATGGTCCACTTCATGCTGACCAACTTTATCTTCCCCAAACTCAGCTCAGCTTCATCCGCATCAAACTTCGAACAGTGCTTCATCTGGCACATGTTGACCTGCACTCCGTTCAATCTTCCCGTCTTCCTAGTTGGAGCGTTTCAACGAAGTGGTAAGAAACTCCGCTTGGGCTCTTTCATTACAAAGATTATACAGGACAAGCAAATAGAGACGGTGAATGAAATAAGTACATTGGGAAGTGAAATTTCTGCAGTCCTACTGGATGGACTATTGTATAATCAATCCTTGAAGGGATATGAAGGAGCTGGAGATGCTGAGGAAAAGGAAGAAGATGAGCAACAAGAAATTGAGCCTGAAGCTGAGCCTGCAAAAGATGTTGAGGCTCATGCTGAGTCACCTGAGACAGCTCAGCCTGAGAAAAGGAAGAAGAGGAAGGCTGTAGAAACCTGCTCCAAAGACATTCAGGCTGTCCCAAAGAAAGTAAGGTTTTCATCAAGAGAAAAAGCTAAAGCTGACAAGGATAAGGAGCAAGCTGAGAAAAGAAAGAGGCAAGAAGAGCCTGAGGACGAGGAAGAAGAAACTCCAGAATCCCCTTTAAAGAAAAGGAAAAAGGGGAACTCCTTAAAAATAGTAGAAGTTGTCCCACTAGCCTCCAATCAACATGAAAGTCATGAAACTGATCAAGAAAAGGAAGATGTGGAAGAAACTGAGCAACATGTAGAGCACCAAGAAGTTAATACTGAGCAGGAAGGATATCCCAATGTTGAAGTATCTCATGATGATGCTAAGCAGAGAAAGAATGAAAGTAATGCTGTTGAAGGTCTTGTTGAGCAACTTGTAGAAGAGGAGACAGTTGCTACTGAGTCCTGTGAAGATATTCGAACTGACCATTCACCGCCACGTGCTGAGACACGGTGAAGACTCAAGAAGAAAGCCCAAAAGCAAATGGATCTCATGAACGACTTTCCCACTGATGAGCTTGAAACTGACCTCTCTACAATCCAGTTCCAGTACTTCTCCAATAAAAATGAGTCACCACCAGAAATTCCAGTGGAAAAGCAAGCCTCTGTTACTCAGGTTGAGGAACAAGCCAAAAACCCTGCAGATCCAATTCAAACTACTCAAGTTGAGCCAACTCATACTCCAATTCACTCTCCAACACAAAATGTTGATGATCCAGCTCATCAAATCAACCAAAGTCCAGGTACCAATCAAGGTACTCAATCTGGCAGAGAACCAACTCCTCCACCACCATCAAATTCTGTACCAGCCTCTGAGTCCAATACTGCTAAGTTTGCCTATTTGAATGCTACTGAGTCTGGCCGACGGGTCATTGCTTCTGCTCAGTCCTTGCTTCAAGATTTTCATACTACTCAAGCTGATGGTCACCAATCTACTCAAGCTGAGTCCTCTCACCTGACAGGTATTACTCAGCTTCTGAATGAACTTCGAGGGCTTAAGGATCTGGTTAGCGTTATCACTGCGGTTCAAACCCAGCAACCAAATCAAGTGTAAATGGCAAAACTGACTGAACTAGTGCTTACAATGGCCACCCATATGAATTCGCTTGAAGGCAAAATTCACCAACTGTCAGAAATCAATCCAGGGTATGTCACTTCCACTGAGCTTCAAAGCTACTTTGTTAAGCTAGCAGCGGAACTGACCCCCTCTAGAGCATCTGCCATTCTTGAATCTGTTACGTCTGCTGAATTGCAAGACTGTTTTACCAAATTGAATGCTGAGCTGACCAAATTAAGTCCACCCGGCAATGCTGAGTTTGTTACCTCTGCCGAACTTCAGAAATGTTTCACCCAACTTCATACTGAGCTGACTAGTACACATGATCTAGTATCCTCCTCTTCTCAGTGTACTATTGACCAATTGAGTGAGGCTGTCAGACTACTCAACATTGACCGAGCCCAAATGGATGTTGATCCCATTTCCAACACTGAACTCATGAGCTTTTCACAAGCCATCATGAAGTCAATGCGTATCAACAATGGCCAGCGCATGTTTTATGATTCTGCTCTGCTCAAACTATTTCATCAAGCTTTTGGTCAGATCACAAGCTGCCTCAACTGCCTGAGCAAATCTCATGAATGCCTCCTCAGTATGATCAGCAGCTCTATCAGGGTTCCTCGGCATATCCAGGACGACAGTGTGCCAGTCATTGATGGTTTGGGTGAAAGCACCAAAAGGCTCCAGCGCTACTCTCAGTATCTCTCCTCCGCAGCACGGAATGAAACTTTCCTCTACAAACCCGATGATGGCAAAACGGGGGAGACAAGTAAAGGAGGAACTCAGCCTCAGCCTGCAGGTACTGCGTCTGGAAGCAAAGGAAAAGGCATTGCTTATGTTGATCCCTCAGCTCAAAGGAAGAAGAAGTAAAACTAGCTAGTCTGTGTCTAGAGACTTAGCAACATATCTTGTTTCCTGTTTTTGTTGTCTACTGTTTAGGTTAATATGTTTTTGTTGTTGTTATGGTTTAATCTAATATCACAAGTATCAGTTTGCTTCCTGATCTGACTAATCAAGTTTGAACAAACGAATCAAAAAGGTTAAACACATTAACACTAAAAACTGAGAGACATCATCCTTCCAAAACTGAGTCAATACACACAAATGTCTTAAGTCTAATCAAATTAGATCTTGGAAGGTTTAGAATAAAATTAAGACAAAATGTATGCAACCCTTACGGGGGAGTCATATCAAAAATATCAATCATGGGGCAACTTATAACTGAGTTCCGTAATTATGTATTTTGCCAACATCAAAATGGGGGAGTTTGTTGAAACACCTTTCCACAATATTTTGATTTGACAAAATCATCCATGATTAAGAGGCAATTAAATTTAGATGCTTTGATTTAATTGTACTAATATGTTTGTTAAATATTGAGTGCAAAAATATATAAAGTAAAGACATGACAAAAGTCAGCATAAACGAAGCTGAGTAGAACGGAACTCAGCATGACAGAATAGAAGCTGAGTGGAGTTAAAATTCAGAAGCAAAACGAAGCTGACTAAAGTTGAAGACTTCTTCAGGAAGCGGTTAAACAGAACGGAGCTGACCTTGAAGGAACTCAGCATGAACGTTGAACATTCGAAAAGAACAAACGAAGCTGAGTAACAGTCAGGACAACATGAAGGATCCGTTCACTAAAAGACAAAGTCTGTCAATCTTCTGCACCAATAATTGGAATCTCGAAGACACCTAAAAGGCTAATTCCAAGAGTCATGGGACGTTGGATTATTGGAAACAGACAACTGGCACAAACAGACAAACCAGACGCTAGAAGAGAAACCTGACGACTGAAGAAAACAGAGAAAGGGAATGGAGGTGCAGTCTGAAGCTTTCCAGAAATTGTTCCCCAAAAGAGCCGTTTTGATGTTAACGGTTATGACATTTCAAAACGATCAAATCTACAGATTTCCTTTTATAAAAGGACAATCGAAAAACTTGGAGAAACACTGAAGCATCAAAAGAAAAATACAAGAGAGAAAGTTTCAAAAGCACTCAAACACAAAAAGAATCTTACACCGACTTTTCTATTCCATGTGTAAATGCTAGATTGATTTGTAATCATCTAAAGTGTTCTTTAGTTCAAAAGGAACAAGTTTGTGATCAATAGGAATATTGAGATTGTAAAGCTGAGTGCTTGGCTGTAAGCATTTCAGTGGTAGAAAAATCTAAGTGCTGGGTTGTAGCACTTAGTAGGAGTTGAGTAGACGAATAGAGGAAGGTACTCTTGCATATTCAACTGCCTTGTAATTGGTTTGTGCTCTACCTTTAAAGAGCTCAGTATTGGATTCAAAAAGCCCGGAGGACTCTAGGGACTGGACGTAAGCAGAGAGGCCGAACCAGGATAAGTGATACTGAGTAATCTCTAAACTCTCTCTTATAATTGCATGTGTTGTTTACTTTATTTACTCAGCATATAAATTGTCTAAACTGATCTTGAGTAAGTAAGTGGTGCTGAGTTAGGAGCTGACCTCCAAGAGTGTCAATTCTCAACTCACAAGAAAACAACTTTAGTCAACATCTGACTAAAGCTGTCTTCAAACATATCTCACCAAGCTGACCATAAGCTGATTTAATAAACTCTCAAAATAACTTCCAGTCAGCTTAATTAAAACGCGAAAAAGTTTAAATAGTTCCTAACCCCCCCTTGGAACTAATTACCAGGGACCAACACTTCCAAGGAAGTGACATCTTCCCGAAGTGCTTTTAAGTTCTAGCTTATCTCGTCCATAGTCAGCATCAGTATATCCTATGAGTGTGAAGTCATTTGAAGTTGGATACCATAGACCTGCATCAATTGAGCTCTGCAAATATCTAAAGATTCTTTTTACACTTGTTAGATGAGATTCTCTGGGATCAGCTTGATATCTCGCACAATAACATACTGAGTACTGTATATCTGGTCTACTAGCTGTGAGATAAAGTAACGAACCTATCATACCTCGATAGAGTTTAGTGTCTATTGACTTACTTTTCTCATCTTTGCATAGGACAGTATCAGTACCCATAGGGGTTGATATTGGTTTGCAGTCCATCATATTGAATTTCTTTAACATTTCCTTGGTGTACTTGGACTGGCTTATGAAGATGCCATTCTTACCTTGCTTGATTTGGAGTCCAAGGAAGAAGTTGAGTTCCCCCATCATGGACATCTCGAACTCAGTTTGCATTTGTTTGCTAAATTCTTTGCACAGAGATTCGTCAGTAGCACCAAATATTATATAATCTACATATATTTGTGCAAGTAGGGTATGTTTTCCCTTTTTCTTAATGAACAAGGTTGTGTCAGCTTTTTCCCTGACATAGTTCCTGGTCAGCAGGAAGTTGGTCAACCTCTCATACCAAGCTCTTGGAGCTTGTTTCAGACCGTACAGGGCCTTTTTGAGTTTATAAACGTGGTTTGGAAATTTTGGATCTTCAAAACCAGGAGGTTGATTAACATATACCTCTCCGTTTATGAAACCATTAAGAAATGCACATTTGACATCCATTTGGTATAACTTAAAGTTCATGAAACTGGCATAAGCACACAATATGCGTATTGCTTCTAACCTAGCAACAGGTGCAAATGTTTCCCCATAGTCAACTCCCTCTTGCTGACTATAGCCTTGGGCTACAAGTCGAGCTTTGTTCCTTATCACATTTCCATGCTCATCTAGTTTGTTTCTAAAAACCCACTTAGTTCCTATAGGCTTTTGATCCCTAGGTCTAGGCACTAAATCCCATACCTCATTTCTGGTGAATTGGTCAAGCTCTTCTTGTATGGCATTTATCCAATATTCATCGTGCTCAGCATCAGCACAATTCTTTGGCTTATGTACTGAGACGAATGCGACATTGCTGAGGTATTTCCTTAGCTGATCTCTGGTCATCAACTTGTTGTCAGCAGCATCAATAATGGACTTTTCTGAATGCCCTCTTGGAATTTTTATTTCTTTGGGCAATGTTGAGTCATTTGGAACAGGTGTTTCTGCAATCTCTATAGGAATAGATTGGTCAGTAAATGTTATTTCAACTTCTTGCTTACCTTTGGTCAGCCCTTGTATTGATGATTCAGAGGCTCCATTTTGATCAGCGGAAGCTGAGCTTGGTTCATCTTCAGTGAGCTGAGTTGTGTTTCCTGCAGGGTCAGCTTCATCGAACTCAACATGGACAGACTCTTCTACAACCTGAGTTCGTTTATTATATACTCTATATGCTTTGCTGTTAGTTGAGTACCCTAAGAAGATCGCTTCGTCAGCTTTAGCATCAAATTTTGCAAGATTGTCTTTTGTATTGAGTATGAAATATTTTCATCCAAAAGCACGAAAGTAACCACTATTGGCTTTCGTCCTTTCCAAAGTTCATATGGGGTTTTCTTAAGTATAGGTCTTACTAGAGCCCTATTCAATATATAGTATGCTGTGTGGACAGCTTCACCCCAGAAGTACTTTGGAAGCCTATTTTCACTCAGCATGGTTCTAGCAATTTCGACAATTGTTCTGTTCTTCCTTTCAACAACCCCATTCTGTTGAGGTGTTCTAGGAGCAGAGAAATTTTGGTCAATACCACTGGTTTCACAGAATTCATCAAACTGTTGCCTTTTGAATTCTCCACCATTGTCGCTTCTAATATGAGCTACTTTTAGGTCTTTGTCAATTTCAAGCTTTCTAATAAGTGCAGTGAACATCTCAAAAGTTTCATCCTTGCTACTCAGCAAGATCATCCAAGTGTACCGAGAGAAATCATCTACAATGACCAAGGAAAATTTCTTACCTCCTAAGCTGAGTGGCTGGATAGGTCCGAAAAGATCCAAGTGTAGTAATTCCAATGGTCTCTTGGTTGAGACAATATTTTTACTTTGAAACGACTTTTTGGTTTGTTTCCCTTGCTGACAAGCTTTACATAATTGGTCTTTCTCAACTTTCAATTTGGGTAATCCCTCAACTAATTGCTTTCTAGCTAGTTTGGCAAGAAGGTCCATGCTGACATGCCCAAGTCTTCTATGCCATAGCCAGGAGTTATCCTCTTTAGACACTAAGCATATGTTTTTGGAAAACTGTTTTTCTAAATTTAGCATGTATACATTATCTACGCGAGGGGCGGTTAAAACCAATTCATTTGTGTTCCCCTCGAGTATTTGACACTTAGTATCATCGAATACAACCTTTCTGCCGCTCATGCAAAGCTGAGCTACGCTTAGTAGATTGTATTTGAGACCTTTAACTAGGGAGACTGACTCAATAGTTGGATTTCCTCCGATAGTACCTGAGCCGACTATCTTACCCTTCTTATTGTCTCCGAAGCTTACACTTCCTCCTCGTTTAAGCTCTAGTGTGATGAATTGTGTTTCATCACCTGTCATGTGCCTTGAGCATGCGCTGTCTATATACCACAACTTTGACTTTTCTACGCATGTCAAGCTAACCTGCATTTGAAACTATTCATTTTTAGGTACCCAATTCTTTTTGGGTCCTTTCTTGTTAGTGTAAACAGGTGCAAAATCATACTTCAATTTGTGACGACATACTTTTATAGTGTGGCCTGGCTTACCACAGAAGTCACAAAATTTTACCCTTTGAGGGTTATACTGAGTGCAGTCAGCATTGTTGTGCTGAGCATGCCAACATATCTTTGTGGAATGTCCTTTTCTTCCGCAGAAGTCACATTGGACAACTCGCTTGTTATGCCAACACACTTCTTTCGTGTGCCCCCTTTTTCCACAACATTCACATTGAGTGAACTGCTTATACTGGCTAGTACTTGTGTACTCAGCATGGGGTTTATTCCTGTTTGAGCCTTTTATTTGACTCTGTAAGATTGTAACATCCTTTCTAAGTTTTTTTGACTCAGATTGAACCTCCGTGACAAGCTTATGCATTATTTGCATGTTGGTATGTAAATCTGAGTTGTCCTGGAGAAGATATCGGAGGTCACTTAGCTTGACCTCTTCAATCTCGTCACACCGCCTGCTAAGTGATTTGATTTTCTTGTTACACTTTTTAGTTAGTGCATATAAATCACTCAATGCATTTACCATTTTATTTCTAAGCAAGAGTAGGGATGTTACCTCATTGTTGTGTTCCTCCTGGTCAGTTTCATCAGAGAGGTCAGCTTGCTCAGATTGAGATTGGTCAGCTCCATCATCTGCCATAAATCATATATTGGCAGTTTCATTTTGCTCAGTTTCGGATGATGTTGACTCGTCACTGTCACTCCATGTTGCTACCATTGCCTTCTTGTTTCCCTTTTTATCTCTTTTTAGGTTTGGGCAGCTTGACTTGATGTGCCCAGTTTGGTGGCACTCAAAACATGTGACGGACTTGGGGCTGTCCTTCTTATATTTGTCACTGGACTCAGCTTTGTATCTGTCACCCTTTTTGTATGGCCTTTTGCTGTTCCTGTCATTTCTTCTGAACAGCTTCCTCATCATCAGTTGACTCAGCTTCTGTGGAGTCAGCTTTCATCACTAGAGATTTTTGTTTCTTATCTTCAGATTTTTCTTTTGCCTCACAATTTTTCATAGAGATCTCATGGGTCAGCAGAGATCCGATTAGCTCATCATATTTGTAGGTAGTCAGGTCCTGAGCTTCTTCTACAGCTGTTTTCTTTGCTTGCCAACTCTTAGGTAGACTTCTCAAGATTTTCTTCACCTGTTCCTCTTCAGTGAAGTTCTTTCCAAGTCTTTTGAGCTCATTTATGATGTTGGTGAATCTTGCGTTCATTTCTGAGATGTCTTCGTTTTCGTTCATCTCAAACAGCTCATAGAGTCTCATATGCTGATTGACTTTGGACTCCTTAACCTTACTGGTGCCTTCATAGGTCACTTCAAGCTTTTTCCAAATCTCCTAGGCTGACTCACAACCTGAAATCTTATTGTATTCTGCAGCATCTAAAGCACAGTGAAGCATATTTATAGCCGAGGCATTATTTTGTAATTTCCTGAGGTCATCCTCTGTCCACTCAGCTTCGCTCTTAACAATTTTCTCATTGTCAACAGTTTTATATGGCACATGTGGACCTTGAACAATTGCAAGCCACGCACTCATGTTTGTGGCTTGAATAAAGTTTTTCATCCTATTCTTCCAGAATGTATAATTAGATCCAAAGAATAGGGGAGGCCTAGTGATTGATAATCCCTCAGGGAGTATCTGTGTTATTGGGTTCCCTGGAAGGAAATGAGTGCTGTTCTCACCCATTTATGGGATCCGCTCAAGATAGTTATATCTTTGAGTATAGAGCTTAGGCTCTGATACCACTTGTTGGTCCCGTGTGATTAGTTCTAAAGGGGGGGGGGGGTTAGGAACTAATATAACTTTTTTCGTTAAATTGTATGCTGACTTAGTTATTTTGCAAGTTGGTCAGCTCAGCTTGGCCAGATATGCTATAAGACAGCTTTGGACGGATATTGACTAAAGTTGTTTTATTTATAAGTTAGATATTGACACTCTTGGAGGTCAGCTTCTAACACAGCACTTGAAATTACTCAGAGTCAACTTTAAACAATTTTATACGCTGGGTAAATTTCACATACAACACATGCACATATATATATTGAAAGAGAGTTTAGAGATTACTCAGTATCACTTATCCTGGTTTGGCCTCTCCGTCTACGTCCAGTCCCCCGAGTCCTCCGGGCTTTTAGAATCCAATACTGAGCTCTTTAAAGGTAGAGCACAAACCAATTACAAGGCAGTTGAATATGCAAGAGTACCTTCCTCTATTCGTCTACTCAACTCCTACTAAGTGCTACAACCCAGCACCTAGATTTCTCTACCACTGAATGTTTACAGCCAAACACTCAGCACAGCACTCTCAATTTTACAATTGATAAACACTTGTTCCTTTTCAAATAAAGAACACTTTAGAAGATTACAAGTAATCACTCTAGCATTTACACAAAGAATGAAAGATGGGTGTAAGATCTATTTTTGTAACTAAGTGCTTTTGTATCTTTTCTCTCTTGTATTTTTCTCTTTGTAATCCGGCAATGATCCAAGGATTTTGATTGTCCTTATATAGGAGAAAATCTGGGATCGGATCACTTTGAAATGATGTAGCCGTTAAGGTTAAAACGGCTCTTTTAGGGGACAGATTCTGGTCAGCTTCAGACTGTTCCGGCCATTCCCTTCCTCTGAATTTCTTCAGACGTCAGGCTTGTCCTCTTGCGTCTGGCTTGTCTTTTTGTGTCAGTTGTCCTTTACCAATAATCCATTGATCCATACATCTCGGAATGTGTCTTCTGCGTATTTCCACGGATTCAATTATTGGTACAGAGGGGCGGTAATCATTGTCTTTTAGCTAACGACTTTTTCATGATGTCCTGAAGAATCACTCAGCTTCTACTTCGTAAAACCTTGTCATTTACAATTTCCAATCTGAGTGTAAGTTTAGTCAGCTCAGCTTCGTGAGACAGTTGTTGTGGGCGTGTATGTCTTTGTCTTTTGATGCTAAATTTGATTCCACTCAGCTTGATACTTTAGGCTTCTATGCTGACCTCTTCCTGTCTTACTTTTTATATTTATCTTTTATTTATATTTATACTCAACATTGAACAAATGGATTAGTATAATTAAAATAAAGCACATAAATTTAATTGTCTCTTAATCATGGATGATTTTGTCAAATCAAAATATTGTGGAAAGGTGTTTCAACAAAAACAGCATTCCGATGGTTCTATTGAGCGCTATAAAGCGCGGCTTGTTGCCAAGGGCTACACGCAACGGCCTGGGGTGGATTATTTTGAGACTTATAGCCCTGTGGTCAAACCCGCCACTATCAGATTGCTACTAGCTCTTGCGGTTTCTCTAAATTGGACTGTGGTACAACTTGACATATCTAATGCTTTTCTGCATGGTACTCTGGATGAGGTCGTTTATATGGAACATCCACCGGGATTTGTTGATTCCTCTTGACCTAGATATGTTTGCCGTCTTCATAAGTCTCTGTATGGTCTCAAGTAAGCTCCCCGGATGTGGCATAGACGGTTGACTGATGTTTTACGGCTATTGGGGTTCTCGGGGTCCAAATCTGACACGTCCCTGTATTATTTCCGGACTCCAAAAGTTACGGTTTTTTGTCTCATCTACGTAGATGATCTCTTGCTCCTTGGTTCGGACCCTGCCATGCTGCGATCTTTCATTACCCGGCTGCAATCACACTTTGATCTTCGGGATCTTGGTCGGTTGAGTTGCTTTTTGGGTGTGGAAGCCGAGTGGACTCCCTCCGGGTTATTTTTGCATCAAACCAAGTATATTACTAAGTTGTTAACCAAGGCTAACATGGCTACGTGCAAGGGAATCTCCACCCCTATGTGCACCAAGGAGAAGTTTCAACTTGACCTTGGTGAACCATTTCATGATCCTTCTCTTTACCGTGGCATTCTTGGTAGCCTGCAGTACTTATCTTTCACCAGACCGGATATTTCATTCCCTGTCAACAAACTGTCTCAGTATATGCATGCCCATACGACAGTCCATTGGCAAGGTGTCAAACGTCTTTACGATATTTAAAGCTGACCAAATCTCATGGTATCCTTTTCCATCGACAGTCATCCCTTTTCCTACATGGATTTATAGATTCCAATTGGGCAGGGTCTCTCGATGATCGGACTTCCACTACCGGTTATGCGATCTACTTGGGTCGTTCTCTTGTCTCCTGGACTTCTAAAAAGCAGAGATCGGTAGCGCATTCCTCTACCGAGGCTGAGTACCGTGCCCTTGCCACTGGCGCCTCAGAGATCGGTTGGCTTTAGATTATGCTTCATGAGATTGGTTTGCCTCTATCTCGACCTCCAAGGCTACTGTGTGATAATATTTCGGCAACATATTTAACTATCAATCCTATCTTTCATCATTGGAGTAAGCATATTGAGGTGGATTTTTACTTCGTCCGTGATCGGGTGTCCAAACGTCTTCTTCGGGTTCAATACATTCCGACGGTGGACCAAGTAGCTGATATTTTGACCAAACCCTTGTCTAAAGATCGATTTCGGTTGTTGTGTTCCAAGTTGAGCCTCTGCTCTTCCCCGGCTCGACTTGTAGGAGGGTGATAGAATATATAGCTTGGGTATTTATGTCTTTTTGTATAATTAGGGTTTGGTCTTACTTGTATATATATACACTGATAGTATCAATACAGATCATGTTGCCTCATATTCTTCACAAACAAGATATCAACTATGTAGTTGTAGTTGTAGCTATATTTTGCTATTGTAGATATGAACTTAGGAGTTTGTGTATTTTTGCTAACTTAATTCTGAATGTCAACTTTAGAATCCATTTTGCCACAAAAATACAATTCAAAATGTGATCAAAGTTAAATGTCAATTTAAATCTGTGTTGAAATAGCAAAAACTAGCACGGTAAGTCCAATTTTAATTTGGATTAAAGCATTATTTGCTCACGGATCTATCTAAAATGTTGGTCTTTCCTCTTGGTCTATTACTTGAAAACATTTATTTCATAGTCTATGTATAATGTTGATCAAGCTGAGATTTGTCCCTTGCTTCGAAGCTCATGTGATACATTCCAGGAACCTCGAAATAAGGGAAAATTTGTCAGCTTGATAATATTTTTCCACTGCTTCCAACGTCAAATAAACTCGGATAGAATCAAAATTGCTTAAAGTTGTGCTACTTAATGCTTGAATTGTTATGAATATTTTTGGTTATTCTATTATATTTTGGAGCATCCCTTTGTTGTATGAACATGGGGAGAGCGTATTGGAATGGATCTGCCATTGAATTAAAGGATGAAGTGTCCTTCTTTTCTTCTTTATTTGTTAGCAAGCTTCACTATTTATTAAAGTAACACTTTCTAACATAGTTATTAATGGCGTTCCTTAGACATAAAAGGCTCTAGATATTTCGTATGACTACAGCCTAGCGTCTTGTTTGAAACACTTCTCCATCTATACTTGAAGGAAGCGTTTATTATAACAAAATAGATATTATCATGAATACTTCTACTTAAGAGTTTTAAGCCCATGCCAAAAGGAGAAGGCTCAAGTATCATTTTCTAATGTTCGAGAAAGAACTCGTATAGTTGATAGAGATGAGGAGAGAATGAAGAATATGGCTATAGTGATTTATTGAATACTTGAATTTATTTAAATTGGTCTATTTAGTTTGTGAATTTGGTTTTATTCTCATATTGGCTTCTCAAATTTTCTTATAATAATATATATATATATATATATATATATGAATTCATCCAAATCCTTTATTGATTTGACATGTGTGAGGGGAGGTGGAGTTAATTATATCAATTCAATTAAATGTAGGAGGCTAACAACACATTTTATAAATTCAAACAGCTCAATTGTTTTTTTTAATCAAGTTGAGGGGGTTAAGCCAATGATAATTATGGACTGCATATTATTAGACTATTTATTAATCCAACTTATGATTTGGTTTTAGTCTTTAGCTTTACAATTGTGGAAGAGTTTGATAGATAATTTGGATTTTTTTTTCATGCTAGAAGTGATTAAGATTAGGGATAAATTAGATGTAATTTAATTCGATTATTTGTTGTATTTTGAAAATGTAAATTATTGTTATTTATGATTTGGCTTAATACATTTTTAGCTTCTCCCAAAATATTCTCTTTAAATCTATTGACTCTCTCAAATGTACCTATTACCTTTCTAAACTTTCTTTAATTGATTTATGCTTTCCTAAAAGTGTTTAAAATGAACGCATTTTAACTTTTCCAAAATCTATCCTTACCCTCATCATATGTATTTTAGGAGGTTAATAGGTTGATTTAAATTAGTTCAAGGAGTAAATATGATATTTTAAAAGTATATGGGATAGTTGATTTTTTTTGGACAAATATAAGGGCTAAAAATGTATTAACCATTAGGATTATATATATGAGAAAAGTTAAAAAAAAATGTATGTGTTGCAAAAAGATACATGGTTTAAAAGTTTGCAGATACAGATTTATGGTATGTTTTATTTGCAAAATAAGAATTTCAAATTATATTATTAAGTTTTGATTAAAACCAAAAAAAAAATTATCTTAAGAAAATTATTTTTACATATCGACAAAACACGGTTCTTTAAAAAAATTACATATCTTTATTTACAAACTTTTAAACTGTATATTCCTATTTGTAAATTGGACAAACCACCAACATTTTTTTGAACTTTGCTGGTTCGTCTGGTGGAGTTGCTTGCTAATAGCCTTTTTTTTAATAGCAGTTAGTTGTTAGCTATTTGTTATTAGTCGATTAATTATTATTGTTTAGTAAAATTATGGTTTTTTTTTTATGAAATGTAAAATTTCTAATAGACACGTGTTTTAAATTAATCAACAAATAAATTATAAAATTAAAAATTAATCAATCAAACCGAACCAAATTATTAAAATAACCGAACCAAATAAGAATTTCGATTCGGTTATCAGTTTGATCATCGGTTATTGGACTTTTTACTCACCCCTATGTTTTTGGGAAGTGCATATATATCAGAAATGTAAAAAATAGTAAAATTTTATCTATCAAGTATAAAACCAATAAAAATTGCTGCAGGTTGGAACTATTGAAGACACAATTTTACAATTTCTTATAATAGGGATATATATGCATATACTTCGCCAAAAACACAAGGTGCATAAAAACAAAGTAACACTATTTTCTTGCCTATAAACAATAAACAAGGAAACCACTTTCTCCATACAACTAGATAAGTAAACCTTACAAAACAAAAACAAAATGTAATTCCTAAGACAGAAATATGTTATGTTTATGGTTTCACCCAAACTTTTGAAAAGCAATACTCATAGTTACCCCACCAGTATTTTTCCAATCCATATGGTAGACAACACTCATGTAAATAATACTCAACCTCATAAGGATTATATTCAGAATTCGATTCAATCGTCTTCTGATCATACAAGAAAATGGATCTAAGTTCGCCCTTTAGTTTCAACCCACCACACCTGTAGTTCAAATAATTCAATGAGTAAAGCAAAAACAATTTAGTTATATAAAAAAAGAAACAGTTTGGTTAGCAAGTACCTTGAATTGACATTAAGTACCTCCACATTACACCCTGCAAGAACATCCTTAAGTGAGATGAAGCTTGGACTGTGAGCAATTATCTCAAAGCTTGATTTCGTTGGGTGAACCTCGAAACTCTTCAATACAGGTTTTCTCGGATCATAATAAATTAGAACATTCCTCGGATAATTAAACATTAAAAGTGCTCCATTATTCATGTATTTTATAGGTTGATATAATCCATAAAGCAATATATCATAACAACACATATCGATTTCGAAGAGTTTAGTCCATGATTTTTCAACACCGTAATTCTTCATCACCCAAACACAAACCAATGGTTGGTTCGAAGAGTCACACACGCAAAGACATCCTCCTAGAACTCCCATGCCAACATTGACCATGTTGCCTTCTATTAATGGAGGTGATGAAAATGGTAGGAAACATTCTCTCTCACAATCAAATGAAACCATAAGACTCAATTTGTCACCAAGAAGACAAGGCCAATGAACTGCACCATTCAAATAAGTAGGAAATGCTAATATATAGCCCAAATCGGGAGCAGATTTGATAATTTTCCATGATCCTGTACCAAGAATATGTACCTGAGCCAGCCTACCGATGATGTCATGTTCAGGATGACAATATTGCTCAAAAATTCTTACCACTTTGTATTGATTGGTCTTTGGATTAAAACCAAATCCACACTCAATATCACCATCATAACCATCAACATTGTTACCCTCAATGACTTGCCGAAGATTAATAAACTCGCCTGTAACTGGATTGCACACAATAACAGGCTTATTATCCATTGGTTCAGACAAACAAAGAAATCCATTACATGAATTCACTATCTTATAACAGTGATCATTCGCCTTCAATGTGATTTCTTCATTGCTAACGGTGCTATCTCTTAAAACCAATGGGAAGTTGCGCACTGGAATCTTTAACTTGGAATTGAATTTCATACTAACCTGGCAAACCAATTCATCTTACTCTAGCTCAAGGGGATAAAGTATTCTTGACATATGTGTATAATCCACAGTTCGAGCAATTGGAAAGACCTCAGATTGAGCAAAATCAGGGTTTGAAATTGTAGCATACAAAGATTTGTATATGCATTTGCAAACAATTATCTCCTTAATCGACAGTCTAAAAAGAATAGCTGCAAGTAGATGGATAGGTAAATTCGTAATTGAACAACCTGAATATTGGATATCTACTTGGTCAGCCTCATCTTCTTCGTTTCTACTTTTTTGGCCACAAGCTTTTGAAATCTTTTTCCTTTTCATCACTACTCTGTCAAAAATTTATCAATAATAAGTACTCAAATGCTTTGATTTCATGGTTGCCAATTTCTGAACCTACAAGGTTCATACAAGATTATAATTATTTATTGTGGAGCCACAACCCATTTTCACACTCCTACAAAGAAAAATCAAATTGTGCATTTTCTTTTTCAATTGTTTTCCTATACTAGCATTGAGAAAGAAAATGGGGATCAATTTTGGACCAATATTGCTCTTAATGGACCAATTTTGGGCTGTTATGATATCTTCTCCAATAACTTAGTGACAAAATTCATATTTATCCAAAGAAAATAGGAGTTGCTCAAGTAACCCTAATTTAAGATAATCACAAAAGCCTCAAATTGATGGAGAAACGATGACCATATGAAGTACATAAATAGAGAGAGAAAAAGAAATACCTGAAATTGATGGAGAAACGATGGGATAATAAAGGAAGACGAGAGACTATGCATTTGGTTAAAGTTACGATAACCTAAATGAATTTGATGATCGAGATGATGGTAGTGGCGGTGATGACTTCAATCACTCATCAACTCGTCCTCTTAGGTTATATAATATCTTAAATTTGCTTATATTAATTTTTTTGACCATGAATTTGAATTTGAATTTGAATTTGAATTGATTGGCTTAATACATTATTTGCCACTGTTGTACAAAAAAAAAAGATTGATTGGACTCCTCAACTTTTTTGACAATGAATTTGAATTTGAATATCATAGTTAAGTATAAAATTACAACTAAGTCATATCATCAAACTTAATTCTTAATATATCATTAAAATTTTCTATATATTATGATTTTACACTATAGTTTAAAAATTCTAAACTTCAATTCATAAATCATAAACCCTGAAAAATATATTCTAGACTTCTAATTTATAAATTCTAATCCTTAAATTATATTAAAAGTACTAATTTTATTAGTTTGATATAATAAAAAATTATGATTTGACATAGTTGTAAACAGTTTTTAAAAGATGAATTTCTGTGTAATTTTTCCTTGTATAAAATGTAATCAATTGATCACTGAATTACAAAAAAGTAAGTTAAATTGGGAAAAAATGTAATATAATAGATTAAAAAAAAGTTCTTACTTACTCAACTATAAAACTTATCTTTTCTAATGTTAGAATTATAAAGTTCATGGGGGTCAATCAAGCTTTTTGGACAAGTTCAGGGTGCAAATAATGTATTAGGTCAATTGAATTTGTTTAAAGTGATATATTAACCCTCTAAATTTGATTATACTAATATATTAGCTTCTTGAACTTTAATATATATTTGAATTTGTCCAAATCTTTTATTGTTTTGACATGTGGACTTGGGAGAAGATTAATTATATCACTTTAATTAAGTTTAAGAGTATAACGAGACATTTTATAAATTTAGGGGCCAATTGATTTTTTGTGCCAAGTTAAGGGGCTCTTAATGTATTTAGCGAGTGATGAAATATCTACTATGGAGGTTTTAGACCGATGAAATGTAGTTATTTAAACTATTTATTAATCAACTAACTAATTTAGTTGAATTTTAATTTCTAGCTTTAGAATCTGTAATTCGAAACAATTATATGAATTATGATGGTGGAAAGTCTATAAAATTTGGGTTTTCTTTTTCATGCTAGGATTGTGATTAAGATTATAGATAAATTAGATAGAGATAAAGTAACAAAAATAGGTTTAAAGTTTTTGAAAAAGTAACAATTTAATCTCAACGTTCAAATAGTATCAATATAGGCTTAACGTTTACAACATAGCATCAATATAGATTTAACGTTTACAATATATCATCAATTTAGGAATTACTAACAGATAGTTGTTAGATGCAAAATGGACTTAAAGCAGAAAGCTAATTGCAGGAAAGAGTTCTGGAATGACTTGTTTATTCAGAGAAGAATTACAACAATAAATAGAAGAGTTTGTAACAGACTACAACTCACTAAGCTAAAAAACATGAAGCAGTTCAAGACTAATTCAAACAACCAACGTTTCCTAAACATTAGGATATCATTTTAAACTAAAACTTATCATTCCCTCCCTTAAACTAGACTGCAATTGCAGCTAGTTAACTTCTGGTGCATCACAAATTCCAAGCCTTCTCCTAAGCTCCCGAAACGATTCCAGTTTGAGTGGTTTGGTAAGGATGTCTGCTATTTGCTGTCGTGTACCACAGAACTGAAGCTGCACAACTCCTTCATTCACTAGTTCTTACAAAAAGTGAAAGCGCACATCAATATGTTTGCTTCTGCCATGCATCATATGATTTTTTGACAATTTGATTGTTGAGCTGTTATCACAGAAAATGGCGGGACTCTCACTGCCATTTTAACCAATTTGCTTCAACACCCTTTTCATCCATATAGTCTAACAACTACATGCTGCTACTGCCACAAATTCTACTTCTATTGTGCTTAGAGCAACCATCGGTTGTTTTCAAGAAGGGTACTGTTGCTCCTCTTAGAATAAAAGCATAACCTGACATGCTTCTTCTATCCTCTACAGAACCAGCATAATCGCTATCAGTAAAGCCAATCAGCTCTTGGTTCCCTCCCTTTTTGTACAAAATGCCAAACCCAATAGTTCCTTGCAAGTACTGTAAAACACTCTTAGCTGCTGAATAATGTAAATCAGTTGGCTTGGACATGTATCTACTTAATAGACTAACCACATACATTATATTTGGCCTTGTGGTTGTTAAGTACATTATGCTCCCAATCAGTTGCTTGAAGGATGAACTATTCACCTCAACACCATTTTCATCTTTACTAATTTTAAATCGTGAAACCATTGGATTTTCAACATAATTACTATGCTCCATCCCAAACTTTTTTATTACTTCAATCACATACTTCTTTTGACTAATGACCCCCAGCAAATTCTACTACCTCAATACCAAGAAAATACCTCATCTTAGCCAGATATGACATGTCAAATTCCTTCATCACAGACTCTTTGAACTCAGAGATCATATTCTCATCATCTCCGGTATATATCAAATCATCGATATACAAGCATTTTATCAAACGTTTACCTTATTTGTTGAATTTGGTAAAGAGAGTCTGCTCACTGTCATCCTTCGCAAAACCTTCCCTTTTGAAATATGACTCAATCCTGCTGCACCATGCTTGTGGCGCTTGCTTGAGTCCGTACAAAGCTTTATTGAGCTTGTAAACCTTCTACTCCTCATTCTTTATTTCATATCCCATTAGTTGCTCCACGTACACATCTTCAGTTAGCTTTTCGTGAAGAAAGGCTGATTTCACATCTAGTTGAAACACACACCAACTTCTTTGAGCAGCAAGAGCTAAAATCATTCGTACTGTGTCCATTCGAGCAACAGGAGCGTATACTTCTCCATAATCAACTCCATGTTCTTGAGCATAGCCTTTTGCGACTAAGTGGGCCTTGTGCTTTTCTACTTCTCCAAGTTCATTCGATTTTGTTTTGAAGATCCATTTGACTCCTATCTTCTTAGCTCATTTTGGTAGATCAATAAGATTCCACGTTTCATTCTTCTTGATTGAACTCATTTCTGAATCCATGGCTGCCCTCCATTTTTCATCTTTTACTGCTTCATCAAAAGAAACTGCATTAGAATTAGTAAATAAGACAAAGTAGGTCTGCACATCTTGCTCATCATCAGAAGTTTGCATGTTTTCCTCTTCATCGGAGAGACTATCATCGGATACATAGCCATTCATCCATGCTGGTGTTCTTCTATTTCGAGGTTCTATCACTAGGGAAGTTGCATTTACTGCTAAATCACCTTCATTACGAGGATTCAGATTATCCTCTTCACTTGCTGCAGCGTTTTCTTCATTGCAATCTTCTTCTTTTTCACTCTTGTTATCTTCCCATCCCAAATCAACTTATATATGCTCTTCACCATTCTTATCCCAGTTCCACTTTTTGTCTTCTTCAAAGATGACATCCCGACTAATTATAATCTGTTTTGAAATGGGATCATATAGTCGGTATGCTCTGGATTCTTCACTAACCCCAAATAGAACACAACAACGACTCTTATCTTCAAGTTTTGTTCGTCGAGCATCAGGTACATGAGCATGTGCTATGCTGCCAAAGACTCTCAAATGTCCGACGGAAGGCTTCAACCCGGACCATGCTTCCTCTAGCGTCATCACTTTCACTGAAGATGTTGGACATCTATTAAGAACATAAAATGCCCAGTTTGATGCCTCCGGCCAGAATTGTTTCGGAACATCTTTCTCTATTAACAAGCTCCTCACCATATTCATCACAGTTCTGTTCTTCTGTTCTGCAACACCGTTTTGCTGCGGTGTATAGGCGGCGGTTAATTGCCTCTTGATCCCGTTCATTTTGCAATACTCGTTGAACTCATTCGATGTGAATTCACCTCCACGATCTGTTCTTAGACATTTAATGAACAAACCAGTTTCCTTTTCCACATAACTTCTAAATAATTTAAAGGAAATGAACGCATCTGCCTTAGCAACAAGAAAATATACCCAAGCCTTCCTACTATAGTCATCAATGAAGCAAATGAGATACCTCTTGTTGCTATTGGAAGTTGGAGAAATTGGGCCCCAAATATCAGCATGAACTAGCTCCAACTTTTCTGATGCTCTCCATGAGCTTCTCTTCGGAATGCTATCTCGATGTTGCTTCCCCTTCAGACAATCAGTACATACAATTTCAGTTTCAGAAAAATTTGGCAAACCTCTAACCATGCCTTTATATTGCAGACTCTTTAATTCATTGTAGCTAAGATGACCATATCTTCGGTGCCAAAGATGAGCTTGGTCTTGTGTGGTTTCTTGGAGGCACACTTCATTGGCTTCCTTCTTGATTGGTTGAGTGTTTGATAACAGCAAAAACATTTTGTTGGCTGTCATATTGGTTTGGATGGTCAAACCTTTTGTAGGATGATATATTCGACATTCATTTGACTACATTAAAACAGCCAAACCCTTTTCTTGCAGCTGCCCAACACTAAGCAGTTATTCTTCAATTCCGACACATAAAACATATCTTGTAAAAGATGGCTCACTCCATTTAGAGTTATTCTGACACTTCCTTTTCCAACAATATGCATGCTTGCATAATTTCCTAGTCTGACGACCTTTTTGAACCCTTCTTTTAAGTCATAGAAAAGTGATGAATTGCTACACATGTGATTGTTACAGCCAGAATCAACGAACCACACATTATCTCTGTTATCTCCACATGTTTCAACATACGCCATTAGTACCATCTCCTCGGATTCTTCCACATCTGCAAAATTTGCCTCACACTCGTATTGGAAGTGTCCAAGTTTGTGACATCTATAACACTTAACAATCTCCTTGTTGTAATATGGACGACCCCTTCCTATGATTCTACCTCGTCCTCCTCAGAAAGCAGCTCTCCCACATCCTCTTCCATTATAGCTTTCGTCATGTGTCGCCTTCAAATAATGTTCTTCTTCTCCATCCTTCCTGAATTTTTGCTCATGAACAAGCAAAGAGCTTTGTAAGGCATCCACAGAGAGCTGATCTATATCTTTAGCATCTTCAATGGAAGAAACAATATAATTCCATTTATCAGTTAGGGTTCTCAGAATCTTTTAAACGATCTTAACATCAATCATGTCTTCCCCACAATTTCTCATGTCGTTTGCGACCATCATCACTCGACTAAAATAATCGGTGATCGACTCGCTCTGCTTCATCATCAACACCTCAAAATTCATGCGCAGACGGTTGAGTTGGGCTCTCTGTACTCTTGCATTTCCTTGACACTTCATCTTCATAGAGTCCCAAAGTTGTTTGGACGTTTGCTTCTGTGTGATTGTCTTTAGAATTGACTTGTCCAGAGATTGAAACAAGTAATTCTTGGCTTTCAAATCTTTCAGCTTCATCTGCTCAAGGATTTTCTTTTGTGCTGACGTCATCCCTTCTTCATTATCAGGTTGTGAGTAGCCTGATTCAACAACAACCCAATATTCCTTGGATCGAAGAAGATTCTCCATGACCATGCTCCAGTGATCGTAATCACCATCAAACTTTGGGATTGCAGGTTGTGCAAAATTGTTTGCTTCTGAACCCATCTCTCTTTTCACTCCCTTACGTGTTTCCCTTTGAGATCTCTCAAGTCACTGCTCTGATACCAAAATGTTAGATGCAAAATAGACTTAAGCAGAAAGCTAATTGCAGGAAACAGTTCTCGAATGACTTGTTTATTCAGAGAAGAATTACGGCAATAAATAGAAGAGTTTGTAACAAACTACAACTCACTAAGCTAAAAAAAGGAAGCAATTCAAGACTAATTCAAGTAACCAACGTTTCCTAAACATTAGGATGTCATTTTAAACTAAAAGTTATCAAACGTGACATGTTATCCGTTATGTCTGCCAACTTAGCGCCATGTCACATAAGGTACCAAAATATGTCTAAGGTTTGTAGAAAGTATCAATTTAGACCTCACGTACAAAATAACACCAATATAGGCTTAACATTTACAAAATAATACGAATTTAAGCTCAATGTTTACAAAATATATCCAATTTAAGATGTGTCAAAAAGATAATTTTATTTTTCTAACATGGTACAAATCAAGGAACTAATATTAGACAATTTGGATTTTGGGTAAATTACACCCATGGCCACTGAACTTTACCCATTTTCACATTATGGCTACTGAACTTCATTTCTTCCCGGTATGACCACTGAACTTTACACTTTTTAACACCGGTGGCCACTCAACACCTCAAAACGACCGCTGACGGCTAAAAATAAAAAATCCAAAGCGTTAATAATATTCTAAGGAACTTTAATTCTTGAAAATTTTCGTTTTGAGGTCATTTAGGTGTTGTTTGGTTAGGAGAGAGAAAGTGAATTTTTAGAGAGAGAAAGCTCCAAAAAATGTGATTTTCGAAAATAAAAAATGTGGTTTTATGGTAAATGTCATTCTGAACAACTTTAATTCTTGAATATTTTTATTTTGAGGTCGTTAACGATCGTTAACGGTCATTTTAAGAAGTTAGTTAAAATTGAGTGGCCACTGATGTTAAAAAGTATAAAGTTCAGTGGTCATACCGGAAAGAAATGAAGTTCAGTGGCCATAATGTGAAAACGGATAAAGTTCAGTGGCCATGGGTGTAATTTACCCTTTGGATTTTGTGTAGTTGTATGGTACCATTTTGAATGAGTTGTCAGTTGACAATTGATATTTTATGTGCCAATATGGTCATATATCAATATCATTTTAACTAGTGTTAATTTTGCGAATATTAAATTACTCATATATTACATGAGCCCAAGGAATTTAGGAGTCATGAAATCATTGATGAAAAACAAATATAAAGTCTTAATGAGAAAGAATAATAATTAATTGTATTATAATAAATAAAAAAATAGAACTAAAGAAAAAAGATACATATAAAGTTAATAGGAAAAAAGAATATAATATGATTAATTATGACATTAAACTTGGATATATTTTGTAAACATTAAGTTTGAATTCATATTATTTTGTAAACGTTAAATTTATATTGGTGTTATTTTGTACATGAGGTCTAAATTGATACTTTCTACAAACCTTAGGTCTATTTTGGTACCTTATGTGACGTGATGCTGACGGATGACGTGTCACTTTCTGTTAGTAATTCCTAAATTGATGTTATGTTGTAAACGTTAAATCTATTTTTGTGTTATTTTGAAGGTGGAGCATAAATTAGTACTTCCTCAAAAACCTTAAGTCCACCTTATCCTAATTAGATATAATTTAATACCAGACTATTTGTTGTATTTTAAAAATATTAATTATATCATTTTAACTAAGTTTAGAAAGTTACGGAACATTTCTAATGCGTCTTATGTTGCTTAGACGCAGCAGCGGATACAGTCTTGTCTTGTACCTTGGGAGCCAGAGCCCCCCTGCTCCGACTCCTTTACCGAAGTAGGTACTATTCCATCTGGAGATGGCGCCCAACAGTAATGCGTTGGGCACCTAATTTTAATTGGATCATTTTAATCAGTTTTCTAATTAAAAGAAATATTCAAAAATTGGGATTTCTAATTCCTGAGTTTGTTTTTTTTTTTAATTGAGACCCAATTCTCATAAGAATTTTTTTTTTTATCTGAACTTGTCTAAAAAATTTAATTGGCCCTTAATTTTCAAAATGTTCCGATAACCCTCTCAATTTGCATAAAACATTCAGTTAGCCTTTTGAATTTGTGTAAAGAGTCCTAAAAATTGGCTCTATAACGTCCAATGCCTAAATGGGGACATCAAGGTTATATGGTACAGAGTAAAAGGAAGAAGATGTTTATATTCCAAAAGCAGGAAAAGGAAACAAATAAAATAGCAAAACACACTCATTCCAAAGATACAACACGCGTCATAATGATAAAAGACAACGGTATAATGTTTAAATTTCTAATGACTGAATAAGATTTTGAATAAATTAATATGCATATTACTTTAAGCATGTTTAGAACCATAAAATCAGTAATAGATTACTATAAGAAAATTTCAATACATTAATATAAGAAAGTAATAGATCACTTTAAACTTTAAACAAATTCACAATGTTAACAAATCCAAACCAACCAGTTATAAAATATCAAAAACCAACAGCACAAGATCTAAAAGAAAACCACATCTATTTCATATTAAAATTGACTTGGAACAAAAGCTCATATGTTCAAATTTCTTTATAAAGGACTTGGAACAAGTTGTAAAACAGAATAAGGTAAGTTACGCCCATGGCCACTGAACTTTTCTCATCTTCATGGTATACCTACTGAACCTCAAAATCTAACATAAAAACCACTTAATTTTACATTTTTTAACATAAACGCCACTATTACTGTTGATCATATATTATGAGGGTATATTACATCCATGGTCACTCAACAACTTTAATTCTTAAATATTTTCACAATCTGTAGAATCAAAATTACCTGGACCGAATATTAAACACCTTCACATTCTGTCCCGATAGAGCATGTTTGAGTGAAACAAAGCTTGGAATATGAGCAATTGCTTCGACTTTTAAAGCTATCTTACATAGACAGAGCTTCAAATATCTCAATTGATTTTCTTTTGGATCCATGTACACTAAAGCATTTTCACGAGAGTTAAACATCAGCAATGCCCCATCATTCATGTACTTAATAGGTCGAAATGAGCCATAATGTCGTATTGGATTAGAATATGTATAATCAAAGGAGAAAACTTTAGACCACACCTTTTTGGTACCATTATCTTTCATTGTCCAAATATGAAATATGAATAGCATCAGACTTAAGAACCTCACATATGCAGAGTTCTGCCCCTAATACTCCCACATTGTTATATTGATAAGGTTTATTCAGTGGTGGTGCTGAAACTGATCCAAAACGTTCCTTCTCAATGTCAAAAGTAAATATAGATAATGGTTGTAAATGAGAAGACCAATAAAGAAAACCATTCAAATAAGTGGGAGATAACATGGGCATTGTTTGGGTGGGAAAGTCAATGTTTTTCCATGTTTCTGTACCAAGAATATGTACTTTAGCCTCGTTGCCAAGAGAGATGCCTAGCTTAGACATTCTTATCACTTTATATTGGTTAGTTGCAGGACTAAAACCAAAACCATAACGTATTCTACACCAGCTAAAGTCAATTTTTTTAGGCTCTGAAAGGTTAATAAACTCACCCGTAACAGGATTGCAAACAATAGGAGGATGTTTATCAAATCGATTGGACAAGCAAAGCAAGCCGTTGCATGTAACTATACCATATTGATTGTGATGTTTTACGAGCCCAACTTCAAATCTGGCTTCAATTTTATCATGAACATTAGAGACACATGTAGGCTTAGAGAAGGTATGATCACACATCCCAAGCTTGAGCCCGAAATCATCCTTATTTGGCTGCATAAGATGAACCATTTTCGACCCATATCTACTATATAAGGTTCGAATCAAAGGATAAACCTCAGCTTGATCAAAATGGAGCTTTGCAAATTCAGGGTCTGAAATCATATCATACCATGTTTTGCATACACATTTCAATACAAAAATTCTCTTAATTGACAACTTAAGTAGGATATTTAGCTGAATATCCTTCGGTAGATCAGAAAATAATGAACCTGAATATATGTGGCTAACTTCCTCTGTTTGTTTTCCACCTCTCATTGCATTAGAGCCTATAACCGAAGAAATCCTTTCTCTTTTCATGATTATTTGTGAAGCTATGATACTGAGACAAACGCATATGGCATTATCAGCACACTTAATTCAAAATGCTCAAAAAAACCAAATAGAACTATATGCTGTATATAAACGAATTAAACTGAAACATAATATCTCATACAGTAGAGGTTTAATCCTGAGAAAAAACAGTGCAAAGAGAAAATGCTCTGAACTCTGAACTGAAAATGCTAAGAAAACCCTAATTAATTGAAATCATTGAAAGCTAAAAATCTCATAAAAGAGAGGCTTAATCGTATCGTATGTATTAGCAACAATAAATGAATAGCCAAATCCAAATCGTGAGAAAGAACAAGGCAAACAGAAGGAATTGTTACCGGAAAAACCAGAAGCTCTGTACTCTGAATATCTGAGCTGAACTCTCTGATTTTTCAATAAGGAACGAGAGAAGTTAATAGTTCTAACTAGGTTTAGGATAGAATCCTAATTGCGTAAGAATTATAGATGAATTTTATTTTTATTTAAAGGGTAATTAATTTATTAGTCACTATATTTTGATAAAACACACTGTTTAGTCCATATATTTTCAAAAACATATGGTAAGGTCCCTAACCTTTTTCTCAGTGAACTGTTTAGTCCTTCCGTCTTTTTGTTAGATTTTTTACCGTTTATGACTTTGGAAATGACTAAATTATCCTTTACTATTTACCTTCAAACTTTAGAAGAGGAAATCCAATTTAGAAGAAGAAGTTATTTGTATGGAGAACAAGAAAAAGAACAGACCCAATGCTTACGAATTTGAACTATTAAGAAGAAAATCAAGAAGAAAAACACTCAAAGTTGATTTCAGATGCATTAGAGTTTAAAGGAAAGGAAAATAAAGGAAAATAAGAACGCAAATCCAAATTGACTAACAAAATCTTCATGAGAGTCTAACGGCAGGGACTAAACAGTTCACCGAGAAAAATATTAGGGACTTTATCATGTGTTTTTGAAAATACAGGAACTAAACAGTATGTTTTGTCAAAATATAGGGACTAATAAATTAATTACCTTATTATATTTATTTATAAAAAGATTATTTTATCCGTACTATATCTAAGAGTTCTACAGAATTTAAATTAATCTCTAAAATCTCTCTAATTCTCTGCATATCTATATCTAAAAGTTCTACGTAATCTATATCTATATATAATATAAAACAGTAACGATTGAGCTGAGGTGTCACTTCCTCCTTTTTTACTGATAAAATATAAAATATAAAATATAAAATATAAAATATAAAATATAATATATTAATTTTAATTATCTATATATAATATAAAACAGTAACGATGGAGCTGAGGTGTCACTTCCTCCTTTTTTACTGATAAAAATTATAATATAAAATATAACATATTAACTTTAGTTATATTATTATATTTATTTATAAAAAGATTATTTTATCCGTACTATATCTAAGAGTTCTACAAAATTTAAATTAATCCATAAAATCTCTCTAATTCTCTGCATATCTATATCTAAAAGTTCTACATAATTTAAATTAATCCCTAAAATCTCTCTAATTCTCTGCATATCTATATATAATATAAAACAGTAACGATGGAGCTGGGGTGTCACTTCCTCCTTTTTTACTGATAAAAAATATAATATAGAATATAATATATTAACTTTAGTTATATTATTATATTTATTTATAAAAAGATTATTTTATCCGTACTATATCTAAGAGTTCTACAGAATTTAAATTAATCCCTAAAATCTCTCTAATTCTCTGCATATCTATATCTAAAAGTTCTACATAATCTATATCTATATATAATATAAAACAGTAACGATTGAGCTGAGGTGTCACTTCCTCCTTTTTTACTAATAAAATATAAAATATAATATATAATATATTAATTTTAATTATATTATTATATTTATCTATAAAAAGATTATTTAAATTAAATGTGAAAATAAAATAATAGTCCCTAAAATCTCTCTAATTCTCTGCATATCTATATCTAAAAGTTCTATAGAATCTAAATTAATCCCTGAAATCTCTCTAATTCTCTGCATATCTATATATAATATAAAACAGTAACGATGGAGCTGAGGTGTCACTTCCTCCTTTTTTACTGATAAAAAATATAATATAAAATATAATATATTAACTTTAGTTATATTATTATATTTATTTATAAAAAGATTATTTTATCCGTACTATATCTAAGAGTTCTACAAAATTTAAATTAATCCCTAAAATCTCTCTAATTCTCTGCATATCTATATCTAAAAGTTCTACATAATTTAAATTAATCCCTAAAATCTCTCTAATTCTCTGCATATCTTTATATAATATAAAACAGTAACGATGGAGTTGGGGTGTCACTTCCTCCTTTTTTACTGATAAAAAATATAATATAGAATATAATATATTAACTTTAGTTATATTATTATATTTATTTATAAAAAGATTATTTTATCCGTACTATATCTAAGAGTTCTACAGAATTTAAATTAATCCATAAAATCTCTCTAATTCTCTGCATATCTATATCTAAAAATTCTACATAATTTAAATCTATATATAATATAAAACAGTAACGATGGAGCTGAGGTGTCACTTCCTCCTTTTTTACTGATAAAAAATATAATATAAAATATAATATATTAACTTTAGTTATATTATTATATTTATTTATAAAAAGATTATTTTATACGTACTATATCTAAGAGTTCTACAAAATTTAAATTAATCCCTAAAATCTCTCTAATTCTCTGCATATCTATATCTAAAAGTTCTACATAATTTAAATTAATCCCTAAAATCTCTCTAAGTCTCTGCATATCTATATATAATATGAAACAGTAACGATTGAGCTGGGGTGTCACTTCCTCCTTTTTTACTGATAAAAAATATAATATAGAATATAATATATTAACTTTAGTTATATTATTATATTTATTTATAAAAAGATTATTTTATCCGTACTATATCTAAGAGTTGTACAGAATTTAAATTAATCCCTAAAATCTCTCTAATTCTCTGCATATCCATATCTAAAAGTTCTACATAATTTAAATTAATTCCTAAAATCTCTCTAATTCTCTGCATATATATATATATAATATAAAACATTAACGATGAAGCTGAGGTGTCACTTCATTATTTGTTAATATTTATATATTAAGATGAATCCGTGCATCGCACGGGTCAAAAACTAGTACTCAAAATAAAAAATTCCCCCCAAAAGAAATAAAATTAAATATCTTAGATAAAATTAAATATTTTGATTGGAGTACGCTAGAAGTAAATTTAACATTTTATATGTTAGGATCAACTATGCTCTCGAGGCATGGACTAAGCTACACAAGACGTATTCTTCGGGATCGGGGTCTCACATCTGTAAAAGTAATTGTGTTTGCTTTCTCATTAATCTCAAAAGTATAAATACGGTATTGCAGGCTTAGTCTAAGGCTATAAAATAGGAGAAGATCACTCTAAAAGATACAAAAAAAAATATTCACAAAACAGAATAGGAAACATAATAAGATATACAAAATATTTATATACTAACACGCCTCCATAGTCGAAGCTAGAGATATAATTGTAGCCTATATATAATTGTACGCTATAAAAATTTAGTTAAGATAAAGCAGCATATAATTCCATCTCGCCCTTAGAAGAGGGTTTACATATCACTCTATCTATAGGGACTCTAATAACAGTAGCAGAATTTGAACCCCAAGTGGGGATGCCAAAATTTACCGTTGAACCCGCCCTTATAGTAGACATATTGATAGGTTGGGCTAAGACTAAAAGGTTTTTTCTAAAAATACGTAATCTAAGTCCAGCTCAGCCTGCTGTTATTTTAGGCGGACTGGAGCTTAAAAATTAGATCTCAAACATGGTCCAAATAAGCCTATTTTTAAAAAATATATATAGTTTTAATAATAAAAGGGTTAAGGTGCAAAAATACCCCTAACGTTTTGGGTTAGGAGCTATTTTACCCCTAACGCTTGTAGCCAAATTACTCTTCATGTTGAGAATTTTGGGTCAATTTCAGACACTATTATAAAACATTTTGGGTCAATTTCAGACACTATTATAAAACACACATATTTTTTGTTCCTTGTTTTGCAACAATCGCACATCAATTCGTTCTAAAAAAATGATTTCATGTTTTTTTATAATTTAATAATAGAATTGGAGATTAATATTTATAAATTCGGTAAATTTTTTGAATTTTTTTTGTCTAATTCGTACAAAATACATTATAGTTTTTTTATTATTTTTTTCCACATCTGAACATATGTTTGTGATTTGTTACTGATAAAATGACGCACGTGTGAAGTGTAGATGAAAAGATTAATTCATGACCGAGAAGACAGTTTCATGAATTATTTCTCAAATTGACCAAATTTATCAATGTTAGGGGTAAAATTGCTTTTGGCTTCCAACGATAGGGATAAAATTGCACCATTTTAGATATTAGAGGTAAAATTACTCCTGACCCAAAACGTTAGAGGTATTTTTACACCTTATTATACTTCAAAATAAATATTTAGTATATAAATATATAATTTTAATAATTAGTAGGCCGGAACGGGATAAGATTATTCAAATATTGGACTGGACCGAAATAACCAGTTGAAATAAAGTTTAATTAAATTTATAACGGAATGGTTAATAGTCTTTTCAGTCTAAAATTTATAATTAATAATTAATATTTTTATTTGCAAATGATTGATAGTTCTAATTTTTTTTAATAAAAGAATACATTTATTGAATTAAATCGGAAAGTAGAACATTATTTAGAAACGAGAGTGGGACAAACCACTCTGGACAACCAGACTCAGAACTCGCCGCTCTTGCAAGACAATGGGCTGCATAGTTCGATGATCGCTTAACAAATGAGATTGAACATCCATCAATCTCTCTAATCAAATTGACACATTCTAATACAATATCAGCTAAGTATGATAAACTGAATGTTGGTTTCTGAATTGCTTGGACAACCGACAAGCAATCAAAACGAATATCAATATTACAAATACATGAACCTTTGATGCATAAAAGAGCCTCCTTCACCGCAATTGCTTCAGCCAAAATCGGTTCAACTGAACCATCACTGGTAATCTGTCCCGCATAGACAAAAGTTCCTAGATGATCACGAATCAAGAAACCAGTCGAGAAAAAGCCATCAGAAGGAAACAACCAGCAATTGTAGTTCTAATTAATTAATAGTAGTTTTGTGCTATTTTTATGAATTTCAAACTTGTCTTAGAATGAAATCAATATCCAATTAGAATTAGGAAACTAATACTGTAATCAAATAGGATTTATATGTATAAATAGAGTTACATAGTTTAGAAACTAAGAAAGGAAAAAAAAAGAGCCACGTCTTAAGAAACATATACGACTGCCTCGCAAGTAATTTCCATCCTTTATTTCTAAGGTAAAGTTAATATAAACATTAAAATCATAGTTTCCAGAATCTTTGGATGTTCCAGAATCTTTGGATGTTTTCCTGTTTTTAAAAAGAGAGGAACGATGAAACCCTAGCCGCCGCTCCTTCGCCGCTCACCATGGCAGATAAACCGTCGGCCGCCGCCGCCTTAGATTACCTTGATAATTTCTTCAGCATCGAAGTTCTCTTCAATCCAAAAGTTAGATTTGATTTATCGCAGAAAGATGTTCTTGACAAACAGAATCGCAATAGCAAGCATTCTTATGCGCGGGTAGTTGTCGGAAAGCCGGAGGTGACTCCAACGTTCACTGCGACGGTATCTGAAATAGGAGGACTTAAAAAGGTACGTATTTCATAGGCAGCCTATGACAAAAGAGCTTCACTTTGTTCTTTCTCTTTGATTGGGAGGCTTATTTTGAGTAAAGGGGACGCCCCCTGGAAGGTTGGGAGTCTCAAAGAAGCCTTGACGAGGATCTGGGGTTTGAAGGATGAATGGAGGCTAATCTCCATTGGCAGAGGATTCTTTCATGTTATGTTACGATCTCAGGAGGCTCGGAATCAAGTTCTGGGAAGAGGAACTGTTAACGTAAAGCCAGGAACTTTCCGCTTACAACCCTGGGTGCCCGATTTTGATCCCTATGCTGAAAAATCAACTAATGCTCAGGTTTGGGTACGTCTGTATTCTTTGCCCTGGGAATACTGGGACCCCCAAATTCTATCTGACATTGCTACTGGAATAGGGGGATTGATTCGATTGGATAGGGCAACTGTTGAGGGTGACCTCGGACATTATGCTCGGTTACTGATTGATGTTGATTTGAATACGGAGCTTCCGGTGAAGATTGGAATAGAAAGGGCAGGCAAACAAATCTGGATTGACGTTGTCTATGAACGGCTACCAAGATTTTGTAAGGTGTGCTCAAACATAGGGCATATGTCCTATGACTGCCGGAAAAACATCAAACCAACGGAGCCCATAAAGGCTGTTGACAGGGATGCCAAAAGGAATTTGGGGCAGCAGGCTAAAAAACCTGTGCAGAGGCAAGACGGGACAACAATCCTAGTGCAACAGGTGACTGAGAGGCTACTGATTGATTTGGGTCCGACAGTGGATGCAATTACAGAGGTCGAGGATCTGCTGCTGCAGGGCAGCCCACAAAACCAGATGGCTATGTTGGAGGAGGTTGATCGGCCTCCCTCAGCTGGAATGAATAACATTGAACAGAGACCCGAAGGGATGATTTCAGAGTCAAAATCAGAGTCAGTGCCTTCTGTTACAAAAACTTGTCCTAGAATGAATAATACTAAACAGAGAGCTGAAGGGATGGATTCGGAATCAGAATCAGAGTCGGTACCTTCTATTATAAAAACTTGGGTGGATATAGCTGAGGACGAGGAAAGCAGCTGGAGCACGGTAGGCAGTAAGAAAAAGAAGAACAGGGAAAGAATAATGTCTTCCACTGAGAATATTGCATCTCGTTCCAAACGAGCCATCAAACCTCCGGTAAGATTTAGATGATTGTTCTCTATTGGAACTGCATGGGTGTCCTTAATAGGAATACCCAGAACTATCTTTTTAATTTATGCTCCTTGTATAAACCAGATTTACTTTGCCTTGCGGAACCTATGGTTGATTTTGACTCTGTTCCTCGGGGCTTTTGGTCTAGCATAGGCCTTTCTTTAATTGCCGTTAATTGTCGTACCTCCCCGTCCTTGTGGATTCTGGGAAAGCCGCAGATTGGCTCGGCCTCTGTTTCCAATCGTCATGATCAGTATGTTTTATTGTATCTGCAGAATTTGTCTACTTATGTGTGTGTCGTCTATGGTAGTGTTTGGGCTAACCGCAGGGTGGCTATGTACCAAGAAATTGTGAATCAGAGAGATAGTTTGGGTGGTCAGTGGATAATTATTGGAGATTTTAATGCGGTTTTAGGCGCACATGAAAAAATAGGGAGGGCTCCAGCTGCTAGGCCGTGTAGAGAGTTCCGTAGCTTCATTGATGAGGGAATGTTGTTGGACTGCCCGACCAGCGGGGCGTTCTATACGTGGTCAAACGGTCGGTCTGGCTCAGCTAGAACTGAATGTAGGCTTGATAGGGTGTTATTATCATCTGATTTTGCGGATTTCTGGTCCACTTACAGTTGCGTTGCACTACCGAGGCACCATTCAGACCATAGCCCGTTGCTGTTCAGTTGCTCGAATGGCTCTCGTCATCCTCCGTGATTCAAGTTTCTGGCCATGTGGACCCTTCACCCTGGCCTACGAGACCTTATCGCGGACTACTAGTTAGGGGATCACCCCGCTCTCCCACCAATGCATAAATTAGGAGATAAGCTTAGGCGTCTTCGCCCTCTGCTGTGCCGCTGGAATAAGAACGTTTTTGGGAACTTTAACCGAGACATTGCCTTGTTGGAAGGCAAATTAGCCTGTATTCAACTTGATATCACGGCCTAGGGACACTCGGACGAACTCCACCAGGCGGAACTACAGGCGCACACCGATCTGGATGAGCTGCTTCGTCGTAAGGAAATGTATTTTCGTGAGAAAAGTCGGATAAACTGGCTGAAATGTGGGGATAGGAACATCGAATTTTTCCATCGGATGGCTGCGACTCGGGCAGCGTCGAATGGAATCTCTGCCCTGCGGATTGACGATCAAATTGTTAGCGGTAACTTGGTGTGCACATTGCAAATTACTATGAAACCTTGTTCAGATCCGATTCACCGATCCCTAGCAATCTGAACATGATCCATGACACTATTCCTTGCTTGGTCATGGAAGCTGACAATGAGGGTCTGACCAGATGCCCGGACTTCATGGAGGTTAAAAAAACAGTTTTTGCGATGGACGGTAGCAGCTCTCCGGGCCCCGACGGGTTCACTGACACCTTCTATCAAATCTTCTAGGATATTGTGGGAGAGGATGTCTTTGAAATGGTTAAAAGCTTTTTCACTACAGGAAATATGGTATCTGGTCTATGCTCGAGCATTATGACTCTTATTCCAAAGGTGGATGGTGCACTCTCCCTAGACCAATACAGACCAATTGCAATGAGCAATTTTAGCTATAAGATTATTGCAAAGATCCTGGCTGACAGACTGGCAATCGTAGCTGATAGTATTATCTCGGGCAACCAATTTGGATTCATCCTCGGACGAAGTATCCACCAATGCATCGCTCTTGCTTCAGAGGGCAACAATACACTTCGCAAAAAGTGCTTTGGGGGTAATATGGCTATAAAAGTTGACATACGAAAGGCTTTTGACACTCTGGACTGGAACTTTTTACTGACGGTTCTGGAATCATTTGGCTTTTCTCTTCAATTCCGGAACTGGATCCTTAATATTTTATCTACAGTGCGTATCTCTGTAGTAAACAATGGCACTGTCAGTGGATACTTTAGCTGCTCCAGGGGGGTGAGGCAAGGGGATCCGCTGTCCTCGATACTATTTGGAATAGCAGAGGACTTTTTGGGCCGTTGGATCTCGTCCTTGTGTGAGTCTGGTCAGCTGGACCCGATGCATTACACAAATTCTACGACCTTTCCGACGCATTTGTTGTATGCGGATGACATCCTCTTGTTCTGTAGGGCTACTACTCGAAATATCCACAGGATTAACAACATTTTTGCAGTTTATGGAGCAATTTCAGGGCAATGTGTTAATTGGCAAAAATCTGAGTTATTTTTGAGCCCGTCAGTTGCAGCTAGACGTGGGAATATCATGGCGAACATTATGGGTATTACGAGGGGCTCAATCCCCTTCCTTTACTTAGGGGTTCCACTCTTCTTTGGGGCTCCTAAGAGCCGTTAGCTTTCATGCCTGGCTGACAGAATACTGGCAAGGTTTAGCAGATGGAAAGGAACTTGTTTATCTATGGCTGGGAGGGTGGCTCTAGTAAATTCAGTCATTACCGGAAGCTTTATTCACTCATTTATTGTATATAAATGGCCAGCGGCTTTGCTTTCTAGAATGAGGCGATGTATGAGAAACTTTATTTGGACAGGCTCAATTACGATCCGAAAGCTAGTTACTGTTCCTTGGGCGTTGTGCTGCAAAAAGGTCTCTGAAGGGGGCCTTGGGATTAAGGACTTGACAATTCTGAATAAGGCACTTATGGGGAAATTGTTGAAACACCTTTCCACATGATTTTGATTTGACAAAATTATTCAAGTAAAATTAAATATATTCTAAACACACTAAGTTTAAATGCTTTGATTTATTACACTAATGTGTTTGTTCAATGTTGAGTTAAATTGTTTATAAGACATAAAGACTAAAAGGCTTAAAGCCCAATACGGAAGTCAAAGCCCAAGTCAAACAGATCAAGACCACTCGGCCCGCGTGTGCAAAACGCTGTCGTTGTGTACAAAACGCAGCTCAGCGAAAGAAGGATCGAGAAGACCTTCGTTGAACAACTTCGGAACGAAGCTACTGAGTTGTATCGACAAAGTGTACAAGACAGCAGCTGAGCAAGAACAACTTCCAGACAAAGTATTTCTACTTTGGGTAAAGTTCAGAAGACACAGAAAGCTGTCTAGTTGACCTTACCATAAATGGAGAGACATTCTGCCGGACTGACTAAAAGCTGCTCAGTACTGACCGAAGACAGAAGATACTTGAATCTGATTGGCCAAGAGCACTGAGCAGGACTGAGTGACAACGATAGGAAGCCGTTTCCCTCCAACGGTTATTTCGAAATTCAAAATGAGTAATACCTCAGACGTCTCTATAAATAGGGCCTTTCAGTTGCTTCATTCTATGCAGATCTTCATCAAGCCATTACGCTGACCAAAATTCTACTCGAAGTTCTGTGAGAAAAAGCAAAGCAAATACTTACACCAAATTCTATATCTTTCGTGTAAAAGTCTAGAGTGATTATTCAATCATCTAAGGTGTCTTAGCAATTGTTGTTTAGGACAAATCTTTATCATTTCTAGAGATTAGAAAGGAGAGGCTGAGTACTCGGTTATAGTACTCAGCGAGAGATTAGGTGTGAGTAGAGGTATAGAGGAAGGTACTCTTGTTATACTCAGCTTCTAAGTTGTAAAAGGTTTGATGCTCTACCTTTAAAGAGCTCAGTAGAGAATTCGAAAGCTCGGAACGTGTTCCGGGGACAGGACGTAGGCTTAGAGGCCGAATCTGGATAAATCTGCTGAGTAACATCTTTCTAACCTTAAACTCCTTAATATATATATTGCTTGCTTAAACAAAACTGACCAAGTAAAGAGGTCACGCTGAGTTGTGTGTATTGAGTATCTGAGTTCAGGAATAGACTCAAGTGTTATCTCCTGACTCAAAGAAAGAAGCTGACTTAGTCACCAGTTGACTAAGCTAGTGTCTTAATTTACTCAGCGCGCTGTGTAATCCTTTTGCAAAGAAAAAGAAGTCAGCCTTAACGTACTAAAATTTTAAATAGTTCCTATCCCCCCCCCCTTGGAACTAACTTGTTATGTTATAAGGGACCAACAAGTGGTATCAGAGCCTAAAAGCTTACTGTGAAAGGTTTAACTACCTTGAGCTGATCCCCACTATGGCTGAAAACAGCACTCGGTTTCTCCCAGGAAATCAAACAACTCAGATCTTACCTGAGGGGCTATCCATTACTCGGCCTCCCCTATTCTTTGGGTCTAACTACACCTTTTGGAAGAATAGGATGAAAAACTTTATTCAGGCAACAAATATGAGTGCATGGTTTTCAATATTCCAAGGCCCATTTATTCCTGTTGAAGTTGTGGCTGGTCAAACAGTTGTCAAAGCTGAGGCCAAATGGACAGAAGATGATCTCAAGAAGCTACAAAATCACGCTTCGGCTATAAACATGCTTCACTGTGCGCTTGATGCTGCAGAATATAACAAGATTTCAGGTTGTGAGTCAGCGCAAGAGATCTGGAAGAAGCTAGAGGTCACCTACGAAGGAACCAACAAAGTGAAGGAGTCCAAGGTGAACCAGCAGATGAGACTATACGAGTTGTTCGAAATGAACGATGATGAAGGAATCTCTGACATGAATGCAAGGTTTACAAACATCATCAACGAGCTCAAGAGACTTGGGAAGATCTTCACTGAGGAAGAACAAGTCAAGAAGATTCTTAGGAGTCTTCCTAAAAACTGGCAAGCAAAGAAGACCGCTGTTGAGGAAGCTCAAGACTTAACCACCTATAAGTATGATGAACTCATCGGCTCACTGCTGACCCATGGGATCTCGATGAAGAATTTCGAGGTGAAGGAAAAGTCTGAAGACAAGAAGCAAAAGTCTCTTGTCATGAAAGCTGACTCCACTGATGGAAGCTCAACAGACGATGAAGAGATGGCTATGTTTACTAGGAAGATGAAAAGGCTGTTAAAAAAGAATGACAAATATTCTAAGAAGCCTTATAAAAAGTTTGATAAGTACAAAGCTGACTCCAGCGACAGCAAGTACAAGAAGGACAGCTCAAAGCCCATTACATGCTTTGAATGTCATCAAACTGGCCATATCAAGTCAAGCTGTCCCTCGCTAAGGAAAGAAAGAAAGAATGGCAAGAAGGTAATGGTGGCAACCTGGAGTGATAGTGATGATTCATCATCATCTGAAGCTGATGCCACTGAGTCAGCAAAGATTTGTTTCATGGCTGACGAACTTGCTGAGCCATGTGTTTCTGAGCATGCTGACCCCTCCATTGCATCTGACGATGAGGAACATTCAACTGAGGTAATATCAATACCCTTGCTCAGAGATGAAATTGTTAATGCCCTGAGTGACCTCTACACACTTGTCAAAAAGTGTAATAAAAAGGTTAGAGCACTCAGCAGGCGATGTGACGAGGTTGAGGAGGTCAAACTGAGTGACCTTCGATATCTTCTTCAGGACAACTCAGATTTGCATAGCAACATTGGAATTATGCAAAAGTTTGTCTCTGAGGTCCAATTAGATTCTAAGAAACTGAGAAAGGACGTCACATCCATTCAAAACCAACTAAAGGTTCCAAACAAAAGAAATATTCCTCTGAATACTCAGTACCGAAGTACTGGTCAGCAGAGATGGAATCCTCAGCGGAATGTCCAGTGTGACTTCTGTGGGAAGAAAGGACACACCACAAAGGTGTGCTGGCACGCTCAGCACTGGAGTGCTGACCAGTCAGTGAGACATCCTAAACGGAAGGTCAGCTGTGACTTCTGTGGAAAGAATGGCCATACTGTCCAAGTATGCCGCCATAAAATAAAATATGATGCTTTACCTGTTGAACCTAACAAGCAAGGACCCAAAAAGAATTAGGTACCTAAAAGTAACTAGTTACATTGCAGGTAAGCCTGAGGTGTGCTGAGAAGTAAAAAATGTGGTATATTGACAGCGCATGCTCGAGGCATATGACTGGTGATGAAACTCAGTTCATCACATTTGAGCGTAAACGAGGAGGAAGCGTAAGTTTTGGAGACAACAAAAAGGGTAAGATAGTAGGGTCAGGAACCATTGGAGGTAATCCTACTATTGAGTCTGTCTCCTTAGTCAGCGGACTCAAATATAACTTACTCAGCGTAGCTCAGCTATGTGACAATGGGAGAAAAGTTATATTTGATGACACTGGATGTAAAATACTCGAGGGTAAAACTAATGAGTTAATTTTAACTGCCCCTCGCATTGATAATGTTTTCATGCTGAACTTAGAGAAAAAGTTTTCAAAAACTGTATGCTTAGTATCAAAGGAAGAAAATTCCTGGCTATGGCACAGGAGACTTGGTCATGTAAGCATGGACCTCCTTGCCAAATTATCAAGAAAGTAATTGGTTGAGGGACTGCCAGAACTTAAATTTGAAAAAGATCAATTATGCCACGCTTGCCAAGCTGGAAAACAAACCAAACAATCTTTTCATAGCAAAAACATTGTCTCAACTAAGCGTCCATTAGAGTTACTACACTTGGATCTCTTTGGTCCAGTCCAGCCGTTGAGTCTGGGTGGAAGAAGATTTTCCTTGGTCATTGTAGATGACTTTTCTTGGTACACTTGGATCATCTTGCTGAGTAGCAAGGATGAGACCTTTGAGACATTTTCAAATTTGGTTAGAAAACTTGAAAATGATAAAGACCTAAAATTGGCTCACATCCGAAGTGATAATGGTGGAGAATTCAAGAACCAACAGTTTGTTGAATTATGTGAAACCAACGGCATTGACCATAATTTTTCTGCTCCTAGAACGCCTCAACAAAATGGGGTTGTAGAAAGGAAGAACAGAACCTTGGTTGAAATAGCCAGGACAATGCTAAGTGAGCATAGGCTTCCGAAGTATTTTTGGGGAGAAGTTGTCAACACAGCGTGCTATATTCTTAATAGGGCTCTTGTTAGACCTATACTAAAGAAAACTCCCTACGAACTTTGGAAAGGACGAAAGCCCAATATTGGATACTTTCGTGCCTTTGGCTGTAAATGTTTTATTTTGAATACCAAAGATAGCTTAGCCAAGTTTGACTCAAAAGCTGATGAAGCTATCTTTTTAGGCTACTCAACAAACAGCAAAGCATACAGAGTTTTCAATAAACGAACTCAAGTTTTAGAAGAGTCAGTACATGTTGAGTTCGATGAAACTAACCCTGCAGGAAGATATCAACCGCTGACCGAGGATGATCCACACTCAGTACCCACTGATCAAGATGCAGCCGCTGAGTCATTCCCTCAAGGGCTGACCAAAGGTAAAAGTGAACCTCAAATTGTTTTCACTGACTAATCTACACCTACAGAGATTGTTGAAACACAAACAGCACAAGACATCAATCTACCAAAGGAGATAAGGATACCAAGAGGACACTCAGAGAGTGCTATTCTTGATGCCGCCGAGAATACCCTGATGACAAGAAATCAACTCAGGAGATACCTCAGCAACGTAGCCTTCATCTCAGTTCAGGAACCAAAGAACTTCACTGATGCTGAGCACGATGAATTCTGGATGAGCGCAATGCAAGAGGAACTTGATCAATTCAGAAGAAATGATGTATGGGAGTTAGTGCCACATCCAAGGAGTCAGAAGACCATTGGAACAAGATGGGTCTTCCGCAACAAGCTGGATGAACAAGGAAATGTAGTCAGGAACAAAGCAAGACTTGTAGCTCAGGGCTACAGTCAGCAAGAAGGTATTGACTACGGTGAGACCTTTTCCCCAGTGGCAAGGCTAGAGGCTATTAGAATTTTATGTGCTTATGCAAGTTATATGAACTTTAAACTGTTTCAAATGGATGTTAAGAGTGCATTCCTTAATGGAGTTATAAACGAGGAAGTTTATGTTAATCAGCCTCCAGGGTTTGAGGATCCTAAATTCCCAAACCATGTTTATAAACTCAAAAAGGCTCTGTACGGCCTCAAGCAAGCACCACGTGCTTGGTATGAGAGGCTGACCAGTTTCCTGCTGACTAGAAATTATGTCAGATGCAAAGCTGATACAACCTTATTCATTAAGATAAAGGGTAAAGACACCCTGCTGGCTCAAATATATGTTGATGATATTATTTTCGGTGCTACTAATGAGTCAATGTGCAAGGAATTTAGCAAGCAAATGCAGACTGAGTTTGAAATGTCAATGATGGGAGAACTCAACTTCTTCCTTGGACTTCAAATCAAACAAGGGAAAAATGGCATCTTCATTAGTCAAGCTAAATACGCCAAGGAGATATTGAAGAAATATGATCTTGAAAATTGCAAGCCAATATCTACTCCTATGGGCACTGACACTGTCCTTTGTGCTGACGAGAATGGTAAGTCGGTAGACAGCAAATTGTATCGAGGTATGATAGGCTCTCTACTTTACTTAACAGCGAGTAGACCGGACATTCAGTTCTCAGTATGCTACTATGCTAGATATCAATCTAACCCTAAGGAATCTCATTACATAGCTGTAAAAAGAATCCTTAGATATTTGCAAAGCTCAGTGAACGCAGGTTTATGGTATCCCAACACTCATGATTTTACACTCGTTGGATACACTGACGCTGACTATGGACGAGATAAGCTTGAATGAAAAAGCACCTCTGGAGGATGCCACTTCCTAGGAAGCTGTCTTGTATCCTGGTTCAGCAAGAAGCAGGCGTCAGTAGCCTTGTCCACCACTGAAGCTGAGTACATTGCTGCTGGACACTGTGTTGCTCAAGTCCTTTGGATTAAGCAACAGCTTGAAGACTATGATGTTCAAACAAAGACAATTGAGGTCAGATGTGACAACAAAAGTGCAATTGATCTATCAAAGAACCCAATTCAGCACAGCATGATGAAGCATGTCAGCATCAGACATCACTTCATTAGAGACCATGTACTCAAAGGAGAGATCAAGCTGACCTATGTCCCAACGGATGAGCAGCTTGCGGATATCTTCACGAAGCCACTGGCTCGTGAGCAGTTCAGCATACTGAGAGAAGCCATTGGTATGTTTAATCCTCTTCAGTAAATTCCAGTTCTTAATATATATTCATGCTGAGTGAATTACCATGCTGAATGACTTATGCTATTACTTGCTGAGTGAATAGATATATGATGAGTATTTAATGCTAAATGAATGAATATCACATACTGAGCAAATACTGGCACCGAGTAGTTATCTCAAACTGAGAAATCAATTACTTAAATCATCTGTTTGTGTAAAACTGACCACTCAGAATATAAAACCTTTAGAATTCTAAACGCTGAGTATAAGATCTGTTGCACTTAATGCTAAAGCACGCGAATAGCCACCTAGGATGACGTATGCACCAAATGTGTCATAAATGCCAGTATCCTTATCGGTTGACAATCCCAAGGATAAACTGACACATGGATACGATAAGATCCACCTCTCACCTCTATATATAATGGGCAAATCCCCATTTTTATCTCTTTACACTTACCGAATTCTCTGGCATAAATACTTTCTCTCTAAAAACTCTCAAAGCTTCCAAACCCCTCTCTGAAACTATGACTAGGATTTCCTTGAACATCTCCGGTGCCAGTCACTCTAAGACTAGTTCCGATGAACCTTCCAGGCATTCTACTCTGCCTGGAACGACTGAGGCCACTACACCGAACAAAGGCAAAGCTGGTCAAGCCACCTCCTCTAAAGGAAAGCCGACCAAAGTCAGAACCTATACTAAGGTCTTCGAAAACGTTAGAGAGTGGAAGATTGACCACTCAAGGTGGTTCTCTGAGGCCTTCGTGGAAACTGAGCAACCATTCTGTGAATGGATATCGAAGAATGGCTGGACCGAGCTGTTCTCAATCAGAGATCCAACTTACCCTGACTTAGTAAGGGAATTCTACCATAATCTGCGGGTTGCTGACGATAACCAGGACCACCTAGTAACTGTGGTAAAAGAGAAAACAATTTTTGTCAACCCTACCTACCTTGCCAACTTGGACTGGTGATCATGAAGGAACTGGGTACTCTGCCACCTTCTGCAAGCTCGCTGGCCATTCTGGAGAAATCTCTAGTTCCTCAATGGGGCAGCACCAAAAGATGGCACACTACCTGCTGACCAATTATATCTTCCCAAAGATAAATTGCACCAGCTCAGCAACAAACTTTGAGCAATGCTTCATATGGCATATGCTGACCTACAAGCCCATCAACATGCCAGTATTCCTAATTGTCGGCTTCCAAAGGAGCATTGGAACCCTAAGGCTGGGCTCACTCATTACCAGAATCCTCATAGACCATCAGATTGACCTATCCGAGGAAACTGAGGCCCAAGGCTCTAAGATCACAGCTGCTGCGCTGCGTGCCTTGAAGTTTGACCAACCGATTAAGAAAGCCAAAGGAGCTGATCAGCCTGCTGAGGAGACTATCCCAAAGAAGGGCAAAAGAACAAAGGCTCCAGCTGCCCGTAAAAGGAAAGCTGTTGGGACTCCTTCAAAAGATGCTGAGTCTCCGGCCAAGAAGCTGAAGTCAGTTGCTCAAAAAGGTCAGGAGAGACCTAAGTCAGCTGAGAAGAGAAGAAGGCAAGATGAGCCTGATACAGAAGAAAGAATGGATGCTGATGAGAAACCTCTAAAGAAGAAGAAGTCTTTAGAGATGACCCCTATTGATGCTATCCCCACTGACTTCATTGTTCCTGGTGATTCTCACTTCACACAATGTCAGGGAACTGAAGCTGGGCATCAAGAAGACGATGTGCAACTGGATGATCAGTTCATCGCACAGGCTGAAGAGGAGCTAGAAGAAGACGAAGGGAATGATCAACAGGAGGAAGAAGAAAGTGGTCAGGATGACACTGAGGAGACAGTCAGTGAAGAGGAAACTGCTGACCCAACTAATACTGAGTTGGCTGCAGAAGAAGACCAAGAACAAACTGACCAGCTCAATGCTGATCAAGAAGCGACTTCTCCTTCTCACTCAGTAGAGTCTATCCCAGCTGACACTACACCTCCTCGAAGAAGAAGACTAGTAAAGGCAAGTCAGACAACTGTCATTGACCTTCCTGTCCAGAAGCCGACCAAAGACCCTTCTACACTTAAGCTAAAAAATTTTAGCAAACAAACTTCTTCTTCTCTGCCAGCTTCCCTTGAAAAGCAAGCCTCTGTTTCTTCACTACAGGAACAAGCCGACTTGAATGCTTCTGCCAACCCTACAAGACAAACCGAGCAAGTTCTCGCTAATGCTGCTACTCCAAGTACTGTGCTGACTCAGGAAACTCCTGCCCCTGTCAGCACTGAACCCATTCAGCTTACTTCTGCACCAACAATCATTCCTGTCGATCAATCATCTGTACAAGAGAACCAAGTGCAGATTGAAACCCTTCTAGTCACTGACCATGTCATCACTAGAAAAATCCGATTCCTCCATCAACTGGTCACACTGAGGAAACTAGGCAACCTGATGAAGGATCACTCAGCTATCTGCATGCCACCGAGTCTGGTAGACAAATCATCAACTCGGTGCTATCATTAATCAAAGATCTTCATCAAAATGCTGAACCTACTGCTGGGTCTACCAACAATGAGTCAACTCAGCTGTCCCAAGTCACTCAGTTCTTAAATGAAGTTAAAGGACTGAAGGATCTGCTAAGTGTTATGATCTCAATTCAATCACAATAGCCCAAACAGGACTCAATAACGAAGCTGGCTGAGCTCCAACTGACAACGGTTCAACATCTCAACACTCTTCAGGGACAATTTCAGACATTGTCAGCTGCAAACACTCAATATGCAACTTCTGCTGAAGTTAAGATGCTCTTTGCCCAGCTTCACACTGAGCAACACAAGACCAACCATCAGCTGGCTTCCTACTCTCAATGCTCGGTGGAGCAAATTAGCGAAGCCGTTCGTTTGCTGAACTTGAATAAGCAAGAGATGGACACTGACCAAATGAAGCAGAATGAGATACTGGTCACTACCCAAAAGACTTTCACCCATGTGCGTCACTACAATATCCAGCGTCAATATTATGACTCAGCCTTGCTGAAGACATTTCATCAAGTTTTTGTTGCACTGTCAGATACAATTACTTGGGTGGGTAAGTCTCAAGCCTACATACTGAGCATGCTCAGCGCAGCTGAACTCAGTATACCTAAAAAGATCTTGGATGATGGCGTTGCTGTCTTCGACGGCATCAATGAAAGTGCCGACAAGCTTAAGGAGTTGTCCGCCTTACTGACCAACGCGGCCCTAACCGACTCCTTTAGAATTCCTCCTCCTCCCGATGCTGACAAAACGGGGGAGAAAGAACAAGCTAGAACTCAGTAGGAGGCTGCTAGAAGTAGTCAGTCTAAGTATAAGAAGAAGAAATAGAAATAGGCTAACCCAGTTTGTTTATTACTTTGTAGTTTCTATGTTTCTTTTTGCTTATCTTTTTGCTGTATATGCTGACTACTTTATTTCAATACAATACTTGCATCTTTTATCCAAACTTGAGTTATTTTATATGATGCTGAGTATTATGTTATTATGTATCTTCAAATACATCAACTGTGTTTACTGTTTATAATACTTGTTGATTGTATGTTATGCTGATAAAATGTTTGACATTATCTTGTATGTTTATTAAACACTGTCGACCCATTGAACAATAAAATACTCAGCGCTCTCTGAATGTTAAATCTTCCGCTTAACACTGAGTAAAATAGAATATGTTCCATGAGCTGACCTATATCTGAAAACTGACCTTAGACTTACTCGATTAAACCTTAAAATGTTTAGAGTAAAACTAAGTCAGTAGCTCATCCCTGACGGGGGAGTCTGCTAAGTAATATTAGGACAACTATTATGGGGGAGCTCAATACTGAGTTCTTCGCTGAACAGTTTTGCCAACATCAAAATGGGGGAGTTTGTTGAAACACCTTTCCACATGATTTTGATTTGACAAAATTATTCAAGTAAAATTAAATATATTCTAAACACACTAAGTTTAAATGCTTTGATTTATTACACTAATGTGTTTGTTCAATGTTGAGTTAAATTGTTTATAAGACATAAAGACTAAAAGGCTTAAAGCCCAATACGGAAGTCAAAGCCCAAGTCAAACAGATCAAGACCACTCGGCCCGCGTGTGCAAAACGCTGTCGTTGTGTACAAAACGCAGCTCAGCGAAAGAAGGATCGAGAAGACCTTCGTTGAACAACTTCGGAACGAAGCTGCTGAGTTGTATCGATAAAGTGTACAAGACAGCAGCTGAGCAAGAACAACTTCCAGACAAAGTATTTCTACTTTGGGTAAAGTTCAGAAGACACAGAAAGTTGTCTAGTTGACCTTACCATAAATGGAGAGACATTCTGCCGGACTGACTAAAAGATGCTCAGTACTGACCGAAGACAGAAGATACTTGAATGTGATTGGCCAAGAGCACTGAGCAGGACTGAGTGACAATGACAGGAAGCCGTTTCCCTCCAACGGTTATTTCGAAATTCGAAATGACTAATACCTCAGACGTCTCTATAAATAGGGCCTTTCAGTTGCTTCATTCTATGCAGATCTTCATCAAGCCATTACGCTGACCAAAATTCTACTCGAAGTTCTGTGAGAAAAAGCAAAGCAAATACTTACACCAAATTCTATATCTTTCGTGTAAAAGTCTAGAGTGATTATTCAATCATCTAAGGTGTCTTAGCAATTGTTGTTTAGGATAAATCTTTATCATTTCTAGAGATTAGAAAGGAGAGGCTGAGTACTCGGTTATAGTACTCAGCGAGAGATTAGGAGTGAGTAGAGGTATAGAGGAAGGTACTCTTGTTATACCCAGCTTCTAAGTTGTAAAAGGTTTGATGCTCTACCTTTAAAGAGCTCAGTAGAGAATTCGAAAGCTCGGAACGTGTTCCGGGGACAAGACGTAGGCTTAGAGGCCGAACCTGGATAAATCTGCTGAGTAACATCTTTCTAACCTTAAACTCCTTAATATATATATTGCTTGCTTAAACAAAACTGACCAAGTAAAGAGGTCACGCTGAGTTGTGTGTATTGAGTATCTGAGTTCAGGAATAGACTCAAGTGCTATTTCCTGACTCAAAGAAAGAAGCTGACTTAGTCACCAGTTGACTACGCTAGTGTCTTAATTTACTCAGCGCGCTGTGTAATCCTTTTTCAAAGAAAAAAAAGTCAGCCTTAACGTACTAAAATTTTAAATAGTTCCTATCCCCCCCCCTTGGAACTAACTTGTTACGTTATAAGGGACCAACAGAAATTAGCATGGGGGCTGATTCAGGATCAGACAATGTGTTTCAGCCTGCTCAGGTCTCGTTTTATCGCCAGGTCGGGCAGACCACGGAATTGGATTCTCAATTCGTCAATATGGACGTCAATTAAGGCTGTTTTCTCCGTAATTCGGTCACACTGTTTCTGGTGGATCGGAGCTACTTCGAAGTTGAGCTTCTGGTTTGATGCCTAGATAGAGCCGCCAATTGCTGAACTAGCGCAGCTAAATGCCAGTCAAAGGCGTGATAGAAGTGGTCTTGTTGATGATTTCCTTGTTGGAGATCAATGGGTTTTGCCGAATTTGCCGGAGGATATACAGAGCAGTATTCGTTCGATTGGCAGAGGGTGGGATGAAACAGACGTATGTATCTGGAAGCCGGCGGTCGGGGAGAATTTACGGTAAAACTCTTTTATGCCTGGCTATGCCCGCGCCCAACTATTCAGGGTTGGACTCGCTTTATTTGGAGACCGTTTATTCCACCGGCTCATTCCTTCATCTGTTGGCGTGCCTACCTTGGTTACTTGCCAACTTATGATCAGCTGCGAAAACGAGGGTGTATTGTCGTCTCTCGCTGTCCATTATGTCAAGGCGATAACGAGTCGATAAATCACATCTTTATTGATTGCAGGTTTACGCAGGAGGTATGGAAGGGTATCTCTTCGATGTTTGGTCGACGGTTTGATTCAGTTAAGTCGGTCTGTGAGCTGCTGGATACTACTGCCCGGTTTCGTTTTAGCGCTCAGATCAGTGAACTATGGGCTTCAACGGTGGTTAACAGTATATGGGCAATTTGGCTTACTCGCAATAAGGCTATTTTTTATGACGAGGTACCACGCATATCAGACGTTCTTTGAAGAATCTGGAGAGCGTTGAAGGAATCTTCGAGTTTAGGAAAAGGGTCTATGTGGAACTCTACTATTGAGCTACACATCCTTCGTGAACTTAGAGTGTCCAGACGGCACAGTAAGGCTCCACGAATGCTGCAGGTTTATTGGCGGACTCCGTTTGAGTCTTGGGTCAAAATAAACACATATGCCTCAGTTGCGCGCGACGCCGCAGGCTGCGGATGAGTTTTTAGATCGTCAAATGGACATTGGCTCGATGCTTTTACCTTTCATTTGGACTGTCCTTTCGCTTATATTGCAGAGCTAACGGCAGCCATTCGAGCTATTCAGTTGGCTGCGGATCGCGGTTGGACTCGCCTCTGGCTGGAGAGTGATTCGACATATGTGGTTCATGCTATTCGCTCCAGAACTCGCATTGCTCCATGGCAGATCAGACAGGATTGGCTAAACTGCATCGCCCTCATGGACTCAATGCAATGCGTGGTCTCTCATGTCTACCGTGAAGCCAACACCGTGGCGGACGCCTTGGCTAATTATGGGCGCACTGTGGAGGACTTTCAGTGGTGGGATTCGGTCCCCGATTTTTGTATTTCCTTGCATTTTAGAGACGTCAGGGGCGGCTTTGCTTACCGCTTTTGCTAATTTTTGGTTCATTTTCTTTCCGTTTGTAATCTTTTTTGTTTGCCTATTGGCTTTTAATAAAGGGTTCGGGGTTTAATTACGATTATTCACATGACTTAAAAATTAGTTATTTATGTTAATTTCTGTTGTAATTATTAAATTACGACCAAATTTTCATTAATTAATTTTGGGGTTTGGTTTTATTTTAAAAATTCAATTAACTGTCTACTTTTTTTTTGAACAATATTAAAATGTGCATCTGTGTATTCTATTCTATTGTTTTAAACATTCTGCTCTATTGTTTTTATATTTTCTTTTTTGTTTATTTCAATCTCATCATTATGCCCTTATTTGCTACTGTTATATGTTTTATTTTAATCTCGTCATTTATATATTTATGTTTTTAATATATATTTCCATTATTAATTAAACTATAATTTGATAAACAATCATTAATTATATAATATTCACAGCTAATTATGGAGAAATGGATACCAGAAATTGAATATTGATAATTTATTGATATATCTTTCTGAATGGGATAGGAAGGAGAAAGAGAAGCTTATCATCATCTACAACTTTCTTCCACAAGGAAATATAAGAATGCACAACATAGATTTCTAAATTACACGAATCACTTAACTGGTTACTATGCATAATTTCCATCTGATTCTACTACCGGAAAATTGGATCGCGTGAATGACGAGAAAAGTGCAAACCTTGATGATCTATTAATGAACAACTACGAAATTCTCTCTGAAAGTTTAGATTTCAAATTTTTAGAGAGCAATGATAATGATCCATATACACTAAGTTCTTCCTTATCACTTCATCAAACTAATATCGATTCAATTCTTTCGTGGGATAAATACTATTTACAACAATTACCACCATTAATCATAAAAAAAATATTAAGGTCGAAGAAGAAGGAGGAGGAGAGGGAGAGGACATCGCATTCGCAGAGGAATTTTTGTTCGGTTATGAAGAAAAACATTGCAGATGATTATTGGAAGAGTTTTGTGAGAAAAAGAAAGACGAACAAATCAATTAAGAAGTCAAACTTAGAATGTTATTTTTTTTATGGTTTTTCTAATTGATGCATATTTGGAAATTAAATACTCAAACTTGGATTTTATTTTATTTTTACCGGACAATTTCATATTTTGGAATTAAAGAATCATAAAAGCGAAATAAGTTCTGTTAACTCTTGTATAGATCTAATTCCTACAATACAAATCTATTCATCTATCTCTTATTTTCATTACATAGTGTTACTAGAACTTAGTAATATAAATATGTGAAACCAAATATTAAAAAGGTTATATAAATAAAGGAAATATATAATTTCATAATAAAAATAAAATCAAAGGGCTTATGTCACAACTAAAGTAAAAGAGGAACTCTTTTAATCAAGTTACTTGATATTCAACCAAATAAGAATCTCTTAAACAATCAAGCTACTTAATATTTAACCCAATAAGGAACTCAACAATTAATTAAGAATGTCAGTTTATATTCAAATAATATAAACTGTTTCGACACCCCTACAATTAAAGGACTTAGGGCGTATTTTTTTTACCTACTGTTTGTTGTTGCTGTTTACTGTTTGCTGTTACGGTTTGCTATTTGATGTTGCCATTGCGGTTTGCTGTTGGAAAAAACTACTTTTCCAAAAAGCAGAGATTCACTGCTTTTGTAAAAGGCTGCTTTTCGGGTGTAAAAGGCAAACAAGAAGTCACTAACCAAACACCTAATGCTGCTTTTCAGATATAAAAGACAAACAGGAGATGACTAACCAAACACCTAAAATTCTCATTTTTAAAGTGAAAATGCAAACAAGAGTATAAAAATCAACAACTAAAACACCTCCTTAGTTTACACAAACACCTCCTTAATTTACACAATAAAATAAAATAAAGTAAGGAACTGGTTTACACAATAAAAATTACAACCAAAACCAAATAGCTAAAAAGACAAATCTAAAGGATCAGAAAAAAAAATCATGAAGATCCTTATATCATCTTCAATTCATCAAGGTGTTAGCTAAAATGCATATTTTATCCCTCATCAGTTTATTTTTAATTAATGAAACCTTTATTTTTTAAGGGATAAAATGTAAAAATACCTCTAACTTTTAGAGGTAAAAGCATTTTTATCTTTAACATGTAAAATGATGCAATTTCACACCCAACGTTGCAAACCAAAAGCAATTTCACTTTAACATTGGCAAGTTAGGTCAATTTCAGACATTATTATAAAACACATATTTTGTTCCTTATTTTGCACCAAGTGCTCATAAGTTGATTTAAAATAAGGATTTCATTTTTTTATTTAATAATAGAATTAAAAATTAATATTTTTAAAATATTTGAATTTTTTTGTCCAACTCGTACAAAATACAGTATAATTTTTATTTTTATTTTTAAAATTTTCACATCTAATCATATATTTGTGATTTGTTACTAATGAGCACATGTGAAGTGTAGATGGCAAGTTTGTAACCTAGAAAACAATTTGATGAATAATTTCTCCAAATAACCCAACTTGTCAATTGACTTTAGGGTCCTCCCCAACAAAATTTATATGTCCAAGATCACCAATACCAACATTATCAATAATACCTATAATTCTAGCAATCTTATTGTGCTCAAAATCATTAAAAGCATTCCTCATCGCTATCGACATTATGAATAATAACAGGATTGGGATGCCTTACCTCCTGTTCCCTAAGGTCCACATGTGGTTGAAAAATAGGTCGCTTTTGAGGTGGAGATTATTTCAGGCTTGGTTGGCTTTAGGGTTAAGATCGAATGATATCTTGATGCCTCTATTGAAGTCCTTCGGCGAGTTGTGGATGGCTATTCTGCATCTCTATCTTGAACTCCTCGGGAGATGCATTCAACTCCCTCATCCTTTCATCATGCCTTTCATTTTGTACCGTGAGGGCTTCTCTATACAACTCTCCATGCCTTCAAACTTCTTTTCCACGGATTCAAATCTCGTGTCAATAGATTTCATGGTTTCTTGTGGTAGACGGGGTTGGATCATTTTCAAGAAGAAGTCTCCAGAAGGAAAATGACTTGACTCTGATGCCAACTCATACAGATCAAATCAGACATGAAGGTTTTAATCGTAAACTTGCAAAGCTGTTTCTTCTCAACCCTAGCTTGAAGGAGTTGATCCTAAAGAACAAGTCGATAAAGCTCCAATGGAGGCTAAAATTAATTTATTTAATAAAGTTAAGTTTCATTACAAATAAGGAGGTTTATATACCTCCTCTAAAGGTGTGAAAAAATAATAAAATATCCCCACTAGTGTTACAACTTGAAAGGATAAAGATAGGGGTAGTATGAGAGTAGATGTGCAAATGGAAAAGATGATAATAAGCCTAATGGTAAAATAGTAAATAAGATAATGGCATAATAGTAATTTAATGTGTGGCAGCCCTTGTCCCCTCTCCTTCAACCTGGTGAATAAGGCAGCCCACACGTCGAGTCACATTCCCGCATGGCGTGTGGGTGCCTTGCTGCTTCTCCGCGGCCTTCCGTCCTTTTATTGCACGAGCATCACGCGCCAAGCGACTGGTGACACGCCGAGTGGAATGTCACATGATGTGTCACTGTAGGTCTGAACTTTGAGTTACTTTGGCTTACCCTCACACGGCATGTGTCCTGATGCACATGGTGTGTGAGGCAGTTTTGCTGCCTTGGGAAACTTGGCTCCTCCCGTTGGGCCCATGTTGGAGATGTCCGCATCAGAGGCTTGAAATGAGGGGGCTCGTCGAGTTCAGGAAGTTTGGTGTGAACCATGACAGACAATGGTCCATTATGTTAAGTGTAACGTTGATGCGGTTGTGTTTCAATCAGAGAATAGTTTCAGTATGGTTGTACCAGCAATTTTATTACGTGTTTCGGTTCTTTTGCGACATGTAGTATTCAAGTTTCGCTAGCTGAGGCATTGGCTCTCCGTGACGCGATACTATGGGTAGTTTCACTCCACTTTCAGAATGTTCAGTTTGAAATAGATGCTAAAGGGGTGGTGGATCGCATTTCATCAAAGGTTCATGATATTACTGAGTTCAGGGTTATTATAGAACAAATTTGAGATTTGTTACTTATCCATCCAGATTGTTCTGTGGCTTTTGTCCCTAGATTAGCCAACGACGTCACCCATTCAATGGCTCATCATTCCCGTTCCAATGTTAACTTCTCCAGTGATATTATTGCTCCTAGTTATTTAGATGATGCTTTTTGTATTTACAATGTTTTCATTTCTTAATAATAGTTGGTTTCTTTTATAAAATAAAAATAAATATTTAGTATATAAGTATATAATTTTAATAATTAATAGGTCGGGTCTGACTAGAGGTGTTCAAAAAATTAAACTCGACCAAAATCACGAACATATAGTTCAGTTTTTTGGTCTATTGTATTCTGTTTCGATTATTTTTTCATAGTATTTTCATCGGTACGGTTTTGTGATAAAATTACTGAATTATCCGAAACAACTGAAATAAAATTAAATTAATTTTATAACAGATTGATTTTTTTTATTAGAAGGTAGAGGACAAGGAAAGGAGGTCCGAGACATCCCAACAAGGTTGGCACCCCTCAAACAACCACCCCCAAATGCAAATCAAAATAAATAAATAAATAAAATAAAAACCAATAATGTCAAAGAAAGGAATGGTAAAACTAAACGAACCGGTACAAGTCTCAGCCGTTACAATTGTCCCAAATATAACTAGAACATAAATGAGGATGTGAGTCCCACCAGCGAGGCTCCGAACTGATCCTGCCAAAGTTGGCCAGTGCATCTGCAACTTGATTACCTTCCCGAAAAATGTGCAACACAATCAAATGCATTTCACGAATCAACGTGCGACACTCATAAGCTCTTGATGTTTCTCCCAGGGGGCCGATAAGTCGGCATCACGAATTAGAGATACCACATAGGTTGAGTCACTTTCAAGCCAAAGATGATGCCAGCCTTTATTGAAGGCCAAACGAATTGCATAAAGCGCATCACAAAGTTCCACAATATGCACCAAGGAACGAGTTATTGAAAAAGAAAATGAGCCCACTGAGTGTCCAGCAGAATCCTGAAACACACCTCCACAGCTGTCATTGATAGTGGTAACAGAGGCATCTGAATTACACTTGATCCAGCCAGGCAGAGGAGCAGACCGGTAAAATCCTAGGCGCTCAGGACCGACGAGGCAACAACTGCAGCGTGAGGAGCAGATCAAGTTCAACAGTTGAGTTCCAAACAGAGCCAAATGACAGAAGATCAGTCCGACGAATTTGAAGCCAAAGAAGAATCAACATAGAATGAATATTAGGGGACAAATCTAAAAATATGGAGTCATTGCGCGTCTTCCAGATTACCCAAAGCACATGAAGGACTGCACTGCACGAAAGAGCAAAAATCTAAGAGCTAAACCTCTGATCCACAACCCAACTAAGCAGACTGGCAACGGATGATGTGATAATTCATCGGCCAAACAGCAAGCACACACTTTGCCAAAGCGTCTGAGCAAACTGACAATCCACAAACAGATGTTGTATGGACTCACAATTCTCAAGGCATAAACAACAACGAGAGACAATAGATATAATGTGAAGCCCCAGAGCATCGTGGGTGGGGAGATAACCAAGCAAAGCATGCCAATAAAAAAGAGAGTGTGTGTGTGTGCGGAATGAATTTTCGCCAAAGGAAGACGGTTCATTCCCTAACCAAGCGTAGAAAAGTTTGACCGTGAAGCCACCCTTATCTGCAGGGTGCCAGATATAGATGTCAGAGGGGTCACGACCTTTCCAGATGGCAGATATCACACACAAGACATCCGGAGGCAAATCAGGTAAATCCCTTCATACTCCATCTACCAGAAAATTGTCCAAAAGAGCAATGAGACGATGTTGAGCAGAAGAAGAAAGCCCAACCCTATCCGCAACCGTCGGAGTAATCCACTTAGACGTCCAAAATTGAAGCCAAGTTTCCTCCCTAATCCACCACGTACAATGCTGCCTGAGAATAGAATAGACTGCACGAACCGATCCCCAAATGGAAGAATTAAGCACACGACCACGAGTCAACCCAGAACCAACAAGGAACCACAAATGTAACAAAGATAACCAAACATCATCAGAGGAGAGCAGACCCCAAGCCAGTTTACCCAAAAGAGCAGTGTTAAATCTCTCGAGCTGTTTAACACCCAAACCGCCATCTCTAACCGACTTAATGCAAATGTGCCATGGAACCGTTACCAGTTTCTGCTCAAAAATATCACCACTCCAAATAAAGTTTCGAATGTGCTTGGTTAAACGTTTAATAAGACTCGAAGGCCATTTATGGACGGCAAAAGAATGAGTCAGGGAACTAGTAATTACATCGTTGACTAGAGTAAGCTGACCTGCCAAGCGACTTCCCCTTCCAACGGGAAAACTTCCAAGAGATCTTATGCGCAATGGCTGACAAGTGAGACAATCTAGGGGCACCACGGAAGAGAGGGACACCAAGATAATAGAATGGGAGTGATCCAATCCTGATTCCACTAATCCTAGACAGACGACCCCTCCGCCTAGTCGTAATAGCACAACCAAAGAAGGATTTTGACTTCTGCCAATTAACGTGCTGACCACAAAAAGAGCCATAATGTGTAAAAGTCTCATACAGGGTCTGAACATTAGAATAAGAAGCTCTACAGAATACTAGGACATCATTAACATAGAGCAAGTGAGTAGGGAACTGAGAAGAGCGAGAATAAGTCATAGGAATAAGACTTCCCGTCGACACCAAAGACGAAAGTAGTCTACTAAGGTAATCCTCAGCAATCCCAAATAAAATGGGGGACAAACGGTCCCCCTGACGAACTCCCCTTTAACAAGAGAAATAGCCTTGGGGACCCACAGAGGTCATAATAGAAATCCGACCAGAAGAAAGAATATTAAGGATCCAATCACGGAACTAAAGGGAGAAGCCAAAAGCCTGAAGAACCTCAAGTAAGAAATTTCAATCAAGCGTGTCAAAGGCCTTCCGAATGTCAATTTTCATACCCATATTACTGCCAAAACATTTTTTGTCAAGAATATTCACACCTTCAGAAGCCACATCAATACAATGATGGATGTTCCTTCCTTTTACAAACCCAAACTGGTTGTCAGAAACAATCCTGCTAGCTACCTGAGCCAACCTATCCGCGAGGATCTTTGTTATTATTTTATAGCAAAAATTGCTCATAACAATCGGGCGAAATTGATCAATTGTAATTGCACCATCCACCTTAGGAATCAGGGCCATGATGTTTGAGTTCAGACCCGAGGTAATGAAACCATGTTCAAAGAACCAAAAAACCATAAGACACACATCAACCGTAATAATATCCTAAAAAGACTGAAAGAACTCACCAGTAAAGCCATCCGGACCAAGAGCGCTACTAGGGTCCATAGCCATGACATAATCCCTAATTTCAGAACTGCTCGAAACACGGGTAAGGGAGTCATTATCATCGGCAGACACAAGACTCAGGATGATATCATGAACCCGCGAAAGATCCACCAACCCCAAAGGGTTAGAAAAAAGGCTGGAGTAATAAGAAATAATCTGAGTAGAAATTTGATCAGGATCAGTGAACAACTCACCATCCACTTCCAATTCTATAATGCCCTTGAAGCCTTTTTTCGATTGGCAGAGCGATGAAAGAAAGCGTTGTTCCGGTCTCCCACCTCAAGCCATCTAATTCGGCTCTTCTCTTTCAGGTAAATCTCTTTCTCTAATAAATGATGATCTAGATCCGCATGAGCAGAACCCTTGAGACTATGGAGCTCAGGAGAAAACCCAAAAGCAGCAATATCCAACTGAATGTTATGAAGCTTCTCCTCACATCTGGAAATGTTGACATCAAGGTTACCAAAGACCTCACGATTCCACTGCCGAAGAACCTGACGGAGACCTCTCAATTTATAACTAATTAACTACATTGGTGCAAGCAATGGGTGTGCAAGAGACCAGTAGTCAGTGATCACCTACCGAAGCCAAGGATGAGACAACCACATTTTCTGAAACCGGAACCGAGCAACCCGGGGTTTACCTTTGGTAAAACGAAAGAGTAAAGGATGGTGATCTGAGTGATGCCTGGGAAGCATCGTGCTACTATAAGACCAAAAGGCTCAAAAACCATAGCCTATCAAGTCTATTGTCAACCTGAGCCACACCCTGGCGACCATTACACCAAGTGAACTGGGGTCCCGAAGCAGGCACATCCAACCAATTATTCCATTCTAAAAAGGTACGAAATTCCTTACAAGGTCGAGGAGCAGGCGGTCGGTCTTTCTTTTCATGAGCCCCTAACAAAGCATTGAAATCACCCAAAAGGAGCCACTGACCCGAAGACACACTATGGAGGCGAGAGATGGTATCAAACAAGTCAAGATGGTGATTCGCCCAAACACTACCATAAACAAAGAAGATAAATTGAGTAATACCAAAAGTGAAGAAGCTAAGGAGCACAAATTGATCATGAGACAAAACAACAGAAACCAGAGGAGCAAAGGTAACAGCTTTGAAGACCCAAAGAGTCTGGTGATCCCTTTGGTTATTAGCAACAAAAGTCATACCAATACTATCGCAAAAGGATTGATGAATAGTAAGCAAATCAACTAACGGCTCAGCCAGACAAAGAAAATCAGGCTTATGCAAAGAACATAAATGGAAAAGGTAACGTTGGGTATCTGAGTTGTTGATACCCCTGCAGTTCCAATATAACACAATCATGTAAAACGAGTAGGTGGTCTACTAACCCTCTTGGAATAGGTTTGCAAACTTTTTGGAAGATCCGAAAAGACCCCTGATTTCTTGTTTCTGTTCCTAACCACAGTCTGCCACTCTCCCTCATCCATTTCAGATTGATCAGCCCATGAAAGCGAGGGTGAGTCAGCAGTAGCTCCCATAAATAAATTATCAGTACCCGGTGAATCAGGGTGAGGAAACATGTCAGCTACATGATCCATAACATGACCTTGAGGGCTTCTAGATAAAATCCCCCCAGATTCCTTCTTAGGCCTAGCCATAATAGGTGGAGCAGTATCCGCAACAATTCTGGCATTCACTTCACGAATTGGAATTACATTGTGTTGCTTTTCAGGCCGTGGCTTAGCCGCACGATCTCTAATGTCTGCATCCTTAACAGGGAGGCGTGATTCAAAAAAGGTAGGTTTCTTGTTCTTCCTACAGTCATAAGCCATATGTCCTATGCAAGAACAAACTTTGCAAAAACTAGGAAGTATCTCATAAACCACATCAATCCAAAATTTCTTACCATCCCGTTCAATGCCTAGTTGGGTAGGAAGATCCCCAGCTAAATCCACATCCAGTAATATACGAGCATAGTGGCCAAAATCACCCTCAATGGTAGCCTTGTCAACTCGAAGAAGACCCCCCCAGACCTTTTGCAATATCTGACAGTATCTGTACATCCCAGTATTCCTAAGGGAGGGAGTAGAGATGAACCCATACTTGAGCATTAGTAGATTTCTCCATAAATGGATCAAAATCCATCACCCAAGACTGAAGACGAAAGGAACCTGGTTTTACATTGAGAATACCCTTGCTAAGAACCAATTCCTTGGTTTCCTGAGAATGCAAAATGACATGGAAATATCCACGACCAATTGAGATAAGCCTCCATGGTTCAGTCAAACCCCAAATCGAATTCAGAACTCTCTTTAAATCTAGCACCCTCCATGGGGCATCTCCCTTCGAGAGAACCAACCTTCCAATTAGCGAGTGGGAACACAAAGTGACACGACGGTCATAACCGCCTTGCGAAATCCTAATGAATTTGATTCCGCCGATATCAGATACCAGAGCGGAAGAGGATGGCGGTGCCCGTAGAGAATTTGAAAGAACAGAAGCAAAAGAACACTTCGGCACCGTCGATTGAATGATGGAGGAAATGGAAGTGTCAGAAAATCTTAGACTAGGATTGAAAAGGATACCAATACCAATATAGTCCTCCGAAAGAGGGACAGACAGAAGACCCGCCATGAAATTGAAGGCGGCAAAATCAGGGGTAGCTAGGGTTTAGAAATAAAAAACCAACCATAAACCAAGATCCAAAACAAAAAGCAAATATAAAATTTCTACGATAATCAAGAATTAAGCATCAGATCCTAGGAATGGATGATCAATCCATCAATGGTGGTTTTTATTTTTTATTTTTTTTGTTTTTCACAACCTCAAAGACGGAGAAAGACGAGATCAAGCGGTCAGCTCTCAAAGAAAGACCGATGGCAATCTTCTCCTTAGTTAAAGCAGCGGCAGCGGAAAACAACTCTCTAAAATTGGGGCGGTGGCAGCAGGGATCAACTCTCACTCGCAGCGGTGGCGATCTCCCAGTTCTCTGCAAACGCCTCTTTTCCTTCTAATCAGCGATCGCCTTTTAGTAGAAGAAACAGCAGACGGTGGATACCAAATTCGATAGAAGAATATAGGGAAGCGGTGCAGGAGATTGAAAAGGTGCAGAAAAAAATTGAAGCCACAGGTCAGGGCATAATTCCCTCAAGATCCTATTTATTTTATTGTTTTTGCTTTTCTTCTATAAAAGATTGATTAATAGTCTTTCCAGTCTAGGTTTTCTAATTAATATTTTTATTTGTAAATCATGCGTTATTTATGAACTTTTATAAGTCCAAACTATTGTAAATTTGTAATTGATCTTTTTCCCTATATCAATTGTAAATCAATGAATTGAAAATTTTGAAATATAATTAACACATGAGAGCAAACAATCAATTTTAATAAAACTTTGTGTTACATCATTACAATAATTATAATTAATATAATTTATGGTTGCTTATTAAAATATGGAGAATAAGTGGGTTTAAGGAAAAAAAAAAGCCAATTAACGTAATACATATTGAATTAAATAGTATATAAGGGATGTTATTCTAGTTGTGTTGTCCTCTAGCAAGTTTGGTTTGGCTACGTCAGCATTTTTAACGGTGTTAAGCCCTTTTCCGTTTTTCGGGTAACGGCGTAAACCACGGTCCTTTTTTTTTGTAAAAACAAACCACATGAGTTTTTTTTAACAACGTGAAACCACAGGGGTTGTTTTTGGAATTTACCCTTTTTTTCCATCTACGACATCATCAAGTAATTTTGAATCGTTGTATGTTGCTCTCTCGGTCGAAGATAAGGAGAATGGTGGAGCAACGGTGCCCGATGAAGATCTCAGTGTTAATCATCTTGATCTTCGCTGGTCCTTTGTTGGAATCAGACTGGATGGAAACCGCGGAGAAGGGGTGCTTGGTGGCTTGTCAATGATGCGGGTGTTAGAGATGGTGACGATAGTTCCATGATGGTGGTGGACGGATCTGGTGCGACCGAGAAAAAGGTAAATAATAATTATGTTGGAAGTAAATGCTCAGTTAAAAGCATTAATGATAATTATAATAGTAGTAACTGCTTAATTAAAAGTGTAACTCATAATTGTGTTGATAGTAACTGCTCAATTAAAAGTGTAACTCATAATTGTGCTGATAGTAACTGCTTAATTAAAAGTGTAACTAATAATTAATGATGGTAGTAACCGCTCAATTAAAAGTGTAATAAATGGGGTAGTAAATATGGAGGTTACTATATTAATAGGGATTCAAATAAAGAATGAATTAAATAGGCATTTTGCAAATTAAAGGAGTAGTATCTCTGCACAAAAACAACGAAGGATAGAGGTCTGTTTTGTAGAAGACAACATAAGAAATTGATGGAAAAATATAATTGTTTGCAGCTAGCTATGGACGAATGGACATGGGAAGTTGAATATGGTAATTCATTCACATTTCTTTCTGAATGGGAGGAAGAAGAAAGAGAAGCTTATAATCAAGTGCAACTTTCTTCTCAATGGAAATATCAGAATGCACAACAGAGATTCCTAAATTACACTAATCTCTTGATTGGTTACTATGCACAAGTTCCATCTGATTCTTCTCCCGGAAAATTGGATCGCCAGGATGACGAGAAAAGTGCAAACCTTGACAGTCCAATTCTGCCTGAAAGTTTGGATTTGGATTTTTTAGAGAGCAACGACAATGATTCATACGCACCAGGTTATTCCTTATCACTTGATCAAACTAGTATCGATTCAATTCTTTCGTGGGATAAATACTATTCAGCACAATTACCAACATTAACCATACGAAATACTAAAATTTTGTGTTACATCACTACAATAATTATAATTAATATAATTTATGATTGCTTATTAAAATATGGAGAACAAGTGGTTTTAAGGAAAAAAAAGCCAATTAACATCATACACATTGAATTAAATTGTATATAAGGGATGTTATTCTAGTTGTCTTGTCCTCTAACAAGTTTGGTATGTCTTGTCATCTGACAAGTTTTTCTCTTTTCTTTTAAATCTTGTTTAAATGTTTTTTCCATCTATAGCATCATCAAATAATTTTGAATCGTTGTATGTTGCTCTCTTAGTGGAAGATAAGGAGAATGGTGGAGCAACAGTGTCTGATGAAGATCTCAGTGTTAATCATTCGCTGGTCCTTTGTTGGAATCAGACTGGATGGAAACCACGGAGCAGGGGTGCTTGGTGGCTTGTCAATGATGCGGGTGTTAGAGGTGGTGGCGATAGTTCCATGATGGTGGTGGACAGATCTGGTGCGACCGAGAAAAAGGTAAATAATAATTATGCTGGCAGTAAATGCTCAGTTAAAAGCATTAATGATAAATATGATAGTAGTAACTTCTTAATTAAAAGTGTAACTCATAATTGTGTTCACAGTAACTGCTCAATTAAAAGTGTAACTCATAATTGTGCTGATAGTAACTGCTTAATTAAAAGTGTAACTAATAATTAATGATGGAAGTAACCGCTCAATTAAAAGTGTAATAAATGGGGTAGTAAATATGGAGGTTACTATATTAATGGAGATTCAATTAAAGAATGAAATAAATATGCATTTTGCAAATTAAAGGAGTAATATCTCTGCACAAAAACAACGAAGGATAGAGGTCTGTTTTGTAGAAGACAACATAAGAAATTGATGGAAAAATATAATTGTTTGCAGCTAGCTATGGACGAATGGACATGGGAAGTTGAATATGGTAATTCATTCACATTTCTTTCTGAATGGGAGGAAGAAGAAAGAGAAGCTTATAATCAAGTGCAACTTTCTTCTCAATGGAAATATCAGAATGCACAACAGAGATTCCTAAATTACACTAATCTCTTGATTGGTTACTATGCACAAGTTCCATCTGATTCTTCTCCCGAAAAATTGGATCGCCAGGATGACGAGAAAAGTGCAAACCTTGACAGTCCAATTCTGCCTGAAAGTTTGGATTTGGATTTTTTAGAGAGCAACGACAATGATTCATACGCACCAGGTTATTCCTTATCACTTGATCAAACTAGTATCGATTCAATTCTTTCGTGGGATAAATACTATTCAGCACAATTACCAACATTAACCATACGAAATACTAAAATTTTGTGTTACATCACTACAATAATTATAATTAATATAATTTATGATTGCTTATTAAAATATGGAGAACAAGTGGTTTTAAGGAAAAAAAAGCCAATTAACATCATACACATTGAATTAAATTGTATATAAGGGATGTTATTCTAGTTGTCTTGTCCTCTAACAAGTTTGGTATGTCTTGTCATCTGACAAGTTTTTATCTTTTCTTTTAAATCTTGTTTAAATGTTTTTTCCATCTATAGCATCATTAAATAATTTTGAATCGTTGTATGTTGCTCTCTTAGTGGAAGATAAGGAGAATGGTGGAGCAACAGTGTTTGATGAAGATCTCAGTGTTAATCATTCGCTGGTCCTTTGTTGGAATCAGACTGGATGGAAACCACGGAGCAGGGGTGCTTGGTGGCTTGTCAATGATGCGGGTGTTAGAGGTGGTGGCGATAGTTCCATGATGGTGGTGGACAGATCTGGTCCGACCGAGAAAAAGGTAAATAATAATTATGCTGGCAGTAAATGCTCAGTTAAAAGCATTAATGATAAATATGATAGTAGTAACTTCTTAATTAAAAGTGTAACTCATAATTGTGTTCATAGTAACTGCTCAATTAAAAGTGTAACTCATAATTGTGCTGATAGTAACTGCTTAATTAAAAGTGTAACTAATAATTAATGATGGAAGTAACCGCTCAATTAAAAGTGTAATAAATGGGGTAGTAAATATGGAGGTTACTATATTAATGGAGATTCAATTAAAGAATGAAATAAATATGCATTTTGCAAATTAAAGGAGTAATATCTCTGCACAAAAACAACGAAGGATAGAGGTCTGTTTTGTAGAAGACAACATAAGAAATTGATGGAAAAATATAATTGTTTGCAGCTAGCTATGGACGAATGGACATAGGAAGTTGAATATGGTAATTCATTCACATTTCTTTCTGAATGGGAGGAAGAAGAAAGAGAAGCTTATAATCAAGTGCAACTTTCTTCTCAATGGAAATATCAGAATGCACAACAGAGATTCCTAAATTACACTAATCTCTTGATTGGTTACTATGCACAAGTTCCATCTGATTCTTCTCCTGGAAAATTGGATCGCCAGGATGACGAGAAAAGTGCAAACCTTGACAGTCCAATTCTGCCTGAAAGTTTGGATTTGGATTTTTTAGAGAGCAACGACAATGATTCATACGCACCAGGTTATTCCTTATCACTTGATCAAACTAGTATCGATTCAATTCTTTCGTGGGATAAATACTATTCAGCACAATTACCAACATTAACCATACGAAATACTAAAATTTTGTGTTACATCACTACAATAATTATAATTAATATAATTTATGATTGCTTATTAAAATATGGAGAACAAGTGGTTTTAAGGAAAAAAAAAGCCAATTAACCTCATACACATTGAATTAAATTGTATATAAGGGATGTTATTCTAGTTGTCTTGTCCTCTAACAAGTTTGGTATGTCTTGTCATCTGACAAGTTTTTCTCTTTTCTTTTAAATCTTGTTTATATGTTTTTTCCATCTATAGCATCATCAAATAATTTTGAATCGTTGTATGTTGCTCTCTTAGTGGAAGATAAGGAGAATGGTGGAGCAACAGTGTCTGATGAAGATCTCAGTGTTAATCATTCGCTGGTCCTTTGTTGGAATCAGACTGGATGGAAACCACGGAGCAGGGGTGCTTGGTGGCTTGTCAATGATGCAGGTGTTAGAGGTGGTGGCGATAGTTCCATGATGGTGGTGGACAGATCTGGTGCGACCGAGAAAAAGGTAAATAATAATTATGTTGGCAGTAAATGCTCAGTTAAAAGCATTAATGATAAATATGATAGTAGTAACTTCTTAATTAAAAGTGTAACTCATAATTGTGTTCATAGTAACTGCTCAATTAAAAGTGCAACTCATAATTGTGCTGATAGTAACTGCTTAATTAAAAGTGTAACTAATAATTAATGATGGAAGTAACCGCTCAATTAAAAGTGTAATAAATGGGGTAGTAAATATGGAGGTTACTATATTAATGGAGATTCAATTAAAGAATGAAATAAATATGCATTTTGCAAATTAAAGGAGTAATATCTCTGCACAAAAACAACGAAGGATAGAGGTCTGTTTTGTAGAAGACAACACAAGAAATTGATAGAAAAATATAATTGTTTGCAGCTTGCTATGGACGAATGGACATGGGAAGTTGAATATGGTAATTCATTTACATTTCTTTCTGAATGGGAGGAAGAAGAAAGAGAAGCTTATAATCAAGTGCAACTTTCTTCTCAATGGAAATATCAGAATGCATAACAGAGATTCCTAAATTACACTAATCTCTTGACTGGATACTATGCTCAAGTTCCATCTGATTCCTCTCCCGGAAAATTGGATCGCCAGGATGACGAGAAAAGTGCAAACCTTGACAGTCCAATTCTGCCTGAAAGTTTGGATTTGGATTTTTTAGAGAGCAACGATAATGGTTCATATGCACCAGGTTCTTCCTTATCACTTGATCAAACTAGTATCGATTCAATTCTTTCATGGGATAAATACTATTCAGCACAATTACCACCATTAGCCATACGAAATACTAGTGTGGATTACTCGCCATTCACATCACACTCAATTCCCAACTCTTCATTCTTTTCAACATCGGATTGGAATCTGAATCAAAATACTGAGATTGGAGGAGAAAGACAGACTGTCGTAGTACAAGAGCATTCTTTCTTCGGTTATGCAGAAGAAGAGATTGAAGATGACTTGTTCGAGCAGTTCTATAAGAAAAAAATGATTAACAAATCAATTAAGGAGGAATTAAAGAATCAAGCTTAGGGTTTTTTGTATGACTTTTCTAGCTTATGCATATTTGAGTATTATATTACTACTTTCTTTATCATCTATGTCTTAATATGTTTTCATCCTTCAAGTTGGCTTACACCATCAATTTCCTACTAAATGGACATTGAGCATCAAAATCAACTAATAATGTTGATACATGTTTAATTTAGTTTTATTATTATTTATGATCAAGTGTTTTTTTTATACTTATTAAATTCTGATATTAATACTTATCATATTGGATTAGTTTGGAGAAACAAATATAGATTAAATTGATGCTAAAGTTTCTTTTTAGATAAATTGATCCTCTAAGACAATTTAAATGTCCAAATTCACATAGTAGTTAACATTTCAATTAGGTTTAATGTATTAGTCCTCTGTACTTACTCAAATAATCCGATTGCTTTCTGAACTTTAAGTTGTCTTACTTAAATTTGCTTAAAGTGATATATTATTCTTTAAACTTACTTAAATGTTGCATTTTCAACATTAAATTTGCATTTCGAAGTTCACGAGACATCTCAAAAATTTAGAGGGCCTCTAATACATATGTTGAGACTAAAATTAAGTCATTTTATACCTTAAAAACCTCAGAACAATTTTCATACCTTATTCCAAATATGCTAAATTAAGAAATTTGGAATACAATTAGGAATACAATTAGGAAAAATAAGAAACATGGTGCTCGACAAAAGATAGATAAAAAGAATTTCTAATCCAATTAGGAAACCAAAACTGTAAGCAAATAGGATTTACATTTACATGCTTGCTACTTTATAAATAAATGGCCAATTAGAACACGAAAACTATAACTATAATCAAATAGGATTTATACAGCTGAAGCTTATAAATACTCAAGAAACAAGCATAGGATAGAGAAACTGAAGCTTATAATTGTTGTCAGAAGACATAAGAAATAAATGGAAAAAGACAATCGTTTAATTCATTCTTTTTTATGACGAAGTGTTTCTTTTGATACTTGTGAAATTCTGATATTGATACTTGTCATATTGGTATGACGAAGTGTTTCGTTTTACATAGATTAATCATGTAAGCCAATTTAAATATTCAAATTCACATACTAGCTAACATTTCAATTATTAGCTCTTTTAGTCAAATAATTTGATTGTTTTTTTTTAGAGATGTCTTATTAGTCTATAAATTTATTTAAACCGACTTATTAATACCTTAAATTTGCTTAAAGTAACCTATTATTCTCTAAACTTACTTAAAATTTGCATTTTTAACACTAAGTTTGCCTTTGAGAGCTAACGGGACATCTCAAAAGTTTAAAACACCTCTAATAAATGTATTGAGCCTTTGAATTATGTAATTTCTAGTTAGTTTGCGTAAAATCATAATCTCCATCGTAATTTCCAGTTTTCCATTTGCAATCAATCAGCCCTATCAACAATATTTCATGCTTGGATTTTCTTCGGATGAGAAACTTTAGCAACTCTAGGGGTTGGACTATAACAATTTAGTTAAATACTATATATGTAAACAATCTTTTAGGACCGCTCTTCTCCTAAGTCTTCCGTCCGCTTCATCCCTTCAAGACCCGATCATTGTAAAGAGACTCCCATCTCGCTTGTGAACAAAAAGCTACTTCATGTATGATAAGAGCTGTATCCACACCTAAACTAATAATATTAAAATAAGATTACCATGATATGTGTATTTATATATTTAAGGTGATTATATAAGATACATTAACATAAAAAAATCATTGTGTCAAATGCGTAGTGTCAAGCTGATTGTCTCTATGAATCGTGTTGTCTTATCACAAAATCAAGGTTACTTCAATTTTAAGCTCCCGTGTTATTCCACCCTCTTAGAAATTTTGTTTTGCGTGCGTCATGTTGATCTAGTTGGACCGGTAGAAATGTTATTTCACACTCTGTTTTCCTTTTTGGTTAAGAAAAAAGTTAAGGGTCCAAGGGGTATCTCCATCCTCGGGTTGGAGAAAGTTTCAAAGCCATAAAAAGATTTAAGAAATCAAACCTGATAATTAACTACAATGGAAATCAAACCCAAGTGGACAAGAATTGTATATACTGCCACCTCGATGACTGCGTACTTGTAATATTTTTTCAATTCTGAAATTAGTTTGAATAGTCAATTAAAGTTGATTTAAGTGATCAAAAATTTTAAATCGATTAAATTACAAATCTTCAGTTTGATTTATAGTGTATTAATTAGAACAAGAACCACTTAAAAATACTTGACAAACTTAGAATCAAGTCGAATAAATTAAAAAAAAAATTTGAATGAATGATATATAATTAGTTAAATTGTTTATTGTCTTATTTGGGTTTCCATTTTGAATGGAATATTTTCAATCCAAATTTATATTTTATTTAGCATAAAGTTTTGAATATTTAATAGCAAAGGTATTCAAAATTAGGTTGTATTTTACCTAAAAAGACGGTCATAAATAAAGTTTATGTTATCTTCTAAAAAAATTAAGCATGCTATATAATTTGAATTTTGTTTTTGACATAATTTATCATTTAAATAACTATATTTCATCTTTAACACATTTAGTATGATGTAATTTAAATTTTCTCAAAGTTTTATAAGTAATTATCGTGGGTATTAACACACTGTTGAAAGATAAACACTTAATGAAATCAAATCCCACATTGTGGGATAACAATAACCTTAAGTAACTTAGTTTCAAGCCTAACAATTTACATTGCTGATGTTGGTAACTCAAGCTTATGACTCAAGTGGTGACAAAAAAAATATATGATGGAACATTGCTCTGCCATAATAAGCACTCTCGTGTTATGATCATATAATAGTAGATGGACAGTTATATTAGGTTTAAACTCCTGAACTTTACCTGTTTTAAGGATTAAATCGATCATCATTGATTTTGTTATTGATTTGACTCTTATTTAACTTTTCCGTCGAGTTTAGAAGATGAGAAGACCGATCTAACGATTCTAATGTTGAAAATCACAAAATGGTAGAGGAGAAAATCGAGTTTGGAAGAATATACTGAAAATTAATTTCTATAATTTTTGTTTTAGTTTTTAATTTTTATCTCTCCTAATCAAGGAATTCTTATTTTTATTTGTCCATGTCAACAAGTCGAATCGTCCTAACGATATATACAGTCCAAACTCGACGAAAAAGTTAAATAAGGGCCTAATCCATAATATAATCAATGATCAATGGCTCAATGTGAAAAAATAAATGATCAGGGGCTTAATCCTTAAAACAACCAAAGTTTGAGGGTTTAATTATGCTTTTTGCCTATATATTATGATCTAGTTAAATGGATTGAATTAACTGTTATTAAACTATGACATTATATTTTCTAAACAACCTTATCGATAATCTGAAATAAATTGTGCATTTTGACATGTTGTATATAACTATGTTTTTCATATTTTCAAGTATGTGTAATTTTAATATTGTAAAATAAAATAAAATAAGAATAAGAATTGTGTTGTCCTTTCGTAAAAACGTGATGCAATTAACATTATTAACTGTGTCAGGTGTTAAGACAACCTGACACAATAAGCATGTTAATTGGGCCGAGCTTTATACAAGTGCGACCCAATTGACACAATCTCTTTATTGCGTCGCGCTTTCAGCTGATGCAAAATAATTGGGTCGAGGTCTATTGTGTTGTTAGAAATCCGATGCAAAGAGACTTAAAAGTGCGACGTATTCAAACCTAAAGATCATGAATTAATATTTTTTTCTATTAGTGTTTCTTTTTTTATCTCGCTTTGCATTAGAGTCCGTAATCGTAGAATTCTTCGGATTTTCATATTTATTTGTGAAATTATGATGTCGAGGCAACATATTATCAACACATTGTGTTCAAACCTGAAGATCATGAATTTTCAAGGTTGCAACACGAAACCTTTCTACATAATCTTTTAAGCTTATTCTCTCATCTTGCTTTATGGTTAGGAGATATGTTCCATTTTTTTTCCTCGTGTTAATGATGAAAGCACTTATGAGTTCTTTTCTTATTTGATCAAAGCTAGAGATAGAGCCTTCATTCAAATTATTGAACTATGTACGAGCATCATCTGTCAAAGTGAGTGAAAATGTTCAACACATCACAACTTCGTAGTTTTACATATGGTCAATGGGGATCATCTTTCCCAAAATAAGTGGCTAGCACAAGCATCTTGAACTTTTTGAGGGAGAGGCTTATTCTTGATTTCTTTCGTACAAGGAACCTTTTCGCTACTTTCCACAACTTTATGGTATCCCAAATTATTCTTGAAACCAACTTTTTATGTTCTAAAACTTGTTCAATCAATCTTTAGATCTATTGTTTCTCTTGCGTTGAACATCGATTTCTCTCCATTCTTTTCCAATACTCTCGAATTTCCCCCGTAAGTACTTTCCACAACTTCATGGTATCCCAAATTATTTCTTTTACGATTTTGACCCTCAACATGCTCCAAATTGTTAGGATGAGGATTTTGACCCTATCTTGGAACGAATTTCATGGTTAGGAAGTTCTTATTGAACAAAGAGCATCAATTCTTCTAGCTTGTTATTATTTTTATCAAACTTCTTTTTCAAAACTTCATATTCGGCTAGGGGAACGGTAGTGGAACAGTTCCTTCCTGATGCTCCATATTGATTCTCAACTTGTTCTTCTTTATTATAATGGTGTGCATTCATTTCATTTGTATTAAGGGATGCCTGAGAAGGTGGAACTTTATATCTCTTCGGACGCATTTTTTATTAAGAAAATGACATAGGTAGAATAATGACTTTTCGATCATTTTCCACAAACGATGCCAACTGTTGTAGTAGGAAGTAAACAGAGAAATTTGTTAAACGAAATTTGATCATTGGAAGCTTGACAAACTCGATAACGGTTGAAATTCCTTAAACTTAACGGTTGAGGTTTGAGTCTTTTTGATATATCTGTTACAATATGAGAAGGGTGTTCTTCCCAATAATCTAATGCTAAAGTCAATAGACGTAATAATTGTTATGCCTCTATCTCTAAAAATCCAACCTTTGTAGTAATAAATGAACATCTATTTGCAACCTTAGAGATACGATTACCTTGATGCAGGAAGGTAGTGATGATGGTGGAGGATATCTTGAGAACCGTTTCTCACGTTGTTAAATGTTGTTACAACTAAAGAGTTCGGTTAGTTCCTATATGTGAGATTGAGGGTTAACTGCGTGTATGAAGGTGAGCTTAAATCCCTATTTGATCTTTGATCTATTCAAAATTTTGTCATTTGACCATGACGTATTATTTGGTCACATTTAGCCAATGACATGCCCCAATTGGTGAAATTTCACCCAATTTAAATAGAGACTTAATAAAATTGTTATCCAACTTACAAGTGCTGATATTTTGACACTTAGATTTGATAAATTTTATTTTAGAAATTTGTTTTTATTATTTTTTCTTTTTTTAATCTAATTAATTATGTTCAAATAAGAAAATCTATGAGACAAATAAACTTTAAGACGTGACACATATCAAAATATCACCATATATCGGTGGGATAACAAGTCTCCATCTGAATTTGATAAAATTTCACAAATTGGGATAGTTGAAAAACCAAATAACACTTTAAGTTTATAAAGGTTATATAATGATGTTTGAAACAATTGAACGTGATAGCTAAATAATGGTAAACTAATATGTTCAATTTTTTTTTTGTTAAAAATTATTAAAATTGATATTATTTAAAAATATTAGAGGTAAAATTTTATATACAAAGTTTATCCTAAAACATTATCATTTTAAAGGTGCAAAGTTTGGGTTAATTAGGGTTGCAAATGAACTGAACCACTTATAATCGGTTCAACATTCATCTTGATGAAAACTCATTAAAGTTCAGCTCGATTTACAAATTAGTCGAGTTTAAATACGGTGAAACTGGTTTTGAAAACTCGCAAAAATGCTCGATTAGAGGTTTATCAACAAGCTCGATTATAATGTTCATAAATAAATCGAGCACTTTACGAACAAGATATTGAACTTGAAATTTTTCTAAACTACATGCCAAAACCTGTCTCAGCTCGGCCTCATTATAGCCAAAAATGAGTTTCCCTCCATAAATTAAGTTCCCGCCAACTGTAATTGTGTTATGTACTCTAAGGTCACGTCCGTCAATCTCCCAATCAGTTCAGCGTTTCTCTTTTTCCAGGCCATCAATTTCCCTTCGGGTAATACTTGCTTCTCTCTCACTTCCAATTTCTGTAATTGCTATGCTTCCTGATTTTTATGTTATTTTCTTGATTTTTCATTCATTGTGTTACTGAATCGTAGAATTTAGATAAGATTAAACACCTGCTTCATCAGATTTTAGGTTTCAATCTCTTAAATCGGCTATGAATGGCTGTTCCAGGAAAATGGTAGAAAATCAATCGCTAAATCGTCAGATGAATTCATTTACTTTCAAAATATATCGATAAAATAGAAATTTAATTTCAATTTGCTCATACACTCATTTCCACTGTCTCAGTATTGTGAAAAGAAGAAGGAATTCAACAGCAAAGAGAAAAAGGAATGAAAGGGGGGAATCAGCCACATACGCATTAACTATTCAGGTCCTTCATTTTCTGATCTGCCAAATACCATTCTGGTAAATATTCTACTTAGGCTCACTACAAAGAGGATTTTTGTATGCAAATGTGTATGCAAAATATTGTATGATCTAATTTCAGACCCTGAGTTTGCAAAGCTCCATTTCGATCAATCTGAGGTATATCCTCTACTTCGGACCTCGGGTTTTACATTGCTGTCAAGAATGCTTAGTAGGTTAGGAGATAAGATTGTTCAAATATTGGACTAGACCGAAATAATCAATCAAAATAAAGTTTAATTAAATTTATAACAGAATGGTTAATAGTCTGTTTCGTCTAAAATTTAGGGTTAAAATGTAAAAATACTCCTAATATTTTGAGTCAATAGCAATTTTACCATTAACGTCTAAAATGGTGCAACTTTATCCCTAACATTTGTAGCCAAGAGCAATTTTACACCAACGTTCATAATTTGGGTCAATTTCAGACACTATTATAAAACACAGATTGTTTTGTTTTTTATTTTGCACAAATTGCATATCAATTCATTCTAAAAAAATATTTCTCATTTTTTTGTAATTTAATAAAAGAATTGGAGATTAATATTTTTAAATTTGGTGAATTTTTTAATTTTGTTTGTCTAATTCTTACAAAAGACAGTATATTTTTCTATTTTTTTTTCACATTCCAATATATGTTTGTGATTTGTTACTGATAAAAAGATGCACGTATGAAGTGTAGATGATAAAATTAATGATCGAGAAGACAGTTTGATGAATTATTTCTCAAATTGACCCAATTTATCAACATTAGGGGTAAAATTGCTCTTGGCTTCCAATGTTAGGGGTAAAATTTTACCATTTTAGACGTTAGGGGTAAAATTGCTCCTGACCAAAAACGTTAATGGTATTTTTGCACCTTAACCCTAAAATTTATAATTAATATTTTTATTTGCAAATGATCGTTATTTCTAATTAATAGTGGTTTTATGCTATTTTTATAAATTTCAAAATCCGTCTTAGATAGCGATTCTGAACAAGACCGAAAATTAGTGTTATTTTATGTTTAGATATTGATATAATAAAATAGACAGTGAATACTTAATTATGTAGTTAAAAACTTACAGATGATGATGACGTTAGTGCTGGATTAGAACTGAAAAATTAGATAAAACGAATGCACCAAAACTGAAACGAAAACTCTAAATACCAGAGCAATAGGTAAAAAGAATTTGTAATTAAAGAATGAAATAAATGTCCAATTAGGAAACTAAGACTGTAATCAAATAAGATTTATACATATAAATAGAGTTACATAGTTTACAGAGGAAGAAAGGAAAAAAAAACAAAGAGAGCCACGTCTTAAGAAACATAAGACTGCCTTATAAGTAAATTTCCATCCTTTATTTCTAAGGTAAAAGTTAATATAAACATTAAAATCACATGAGTTCAAATTAGTTATTTATGTTAATTTCTGTTGTAATTATTAAGTACTAATCATTAATTATATACTATTTGCACTAACTATGAAGGAATGGGCACCAGAAGTTGAATATGATCATTCATTCATATTTCTTTCTGAATGAGAAGAAGAAGAATATGAAGCTTATATTCAACAGAGATTTTTAAATTGCACGAATCATTTAACTGGGTACTACGTACAATTTCCATATCATTCTACTCCCGGAAATTTGGATGGCATGGATGACGAGAAAAGTGCAAACAGTGATGATTTACTACTGAACAACTACAAAATTTTGTGTGAAAGTTTGGAGTTAGAATTATTAGAGAGCAATGATGATGATTCATATACACCTAATTCTTCCTTACGATTTGATCAAACTAGTATCGATTCAATTCTTTTGTGGGATAAATACTATTTACAACAATTACCACCATTAATCATAAAAAAATATTAAGGCCGAAGAAGAAGAAGGAGAAGGAGAGAAGGAGAGGGAGAGGACATCGCATTCGCAGAGGATTTTTTGTTCGGTTATGAAGAAGAATATATTGCAGATGATTATTGAAAGAGTTCTACGTGAAAAAGAATGATGAATAAATCAATTAAGAAGAAATTAAGGAATCAAATTTAGGATGTTATTTTTTTTATGGTTTTTCTAATTGATGCATATTTGGAAATTAAATACTCAAACTTGGATTTTATTTTGTTTTATTTTTGCCGGACAATTTCATATTTTAGAATTAAAGAATCGTAATACAAATCTATTCATCTATCTCTTGTTTTCATTAGATAGTGTGATGAAATATTTTTTTTATTATTTCCAAATTTAGCATAAACACTAGGATGATCTACTATTACTAGAACTTAGTAATATAAATATGTGAAACCAAATATTAAAAAGGTTATAAAAATAAAGGAAATATATAATTTGATAATAAAAATAAAATCAAAGGGCTTATGTAAAAGAGGAACTCTTTTAATCAAGTTGCTTCATATTCAACCAAGTAAGAATCTCTTAAACAATCAAGTTACTTAATATTTAACCAAATAAGGAACTCAACAATTAATTAAGAATATCAGTTTATATTCAAATAATATAAACTGTTACAACACCCCTACAATTAAAGGGCTTATGGCGTGTTTGTTTTACCTACTGTTTATTATTGCTGTTTGTTGTTTGCTGTTACGGTTTGCTATTTGATGTTGCTGTTGCGGTTTGCTATTAGAAAAAGCTGCTTTTCCAAAAAGTAGAGATTCACTGCTTTTGTAAAAGACTGCTTTTCGGGTGTAAAAGGCAAACATGAAGTCACTAACCAAACACCTAATGCTGCTTTCAGATATAAAAGGCAAACATGATATCACTAACCAAACACCAAATTCTCATTTTTGAAGTGAAAATGCAAACAGGAGCATAAAAATTAGCAACTAAAACACTTCCTTAGTTCTCACAAACACCCCCTTAATTTAATTTACACAATAAAATAAAGTAAAGTAAGGAAGTGGTTTCCACAATAAAGATTACAACCAAAACCAAATAGCTAAAAGACAAATTTAAAGGATCATCAGAAAAAAAAAATCATGAAGATCGTTATATCATCTTCAATTCATCAAGGTGTTAGGTAAAATGCATACTGATCAGTTTATTTTTAATTAATTAAACCTTTATTTTTTAAAGGGATAAAATGTAAAAATACCTTTAATTTTTGGAGGCAAGAGCATTTTTATCTTTAACATCTAAAATGATGCAATGTCACACCCAACATTAGAAGCTAAGAGCAATTTCACTTTTAACATTGGCAAATTGGGTCAATTTCAGACATTATTATAAAACACATATTTTGTTCCTTATTTTGCACCAAGTGCTCATAAGTTGATTTAAAATAAGGATTTCATTTTTTTTATTTAATAATAGGATTAAAAATTAATATTTTTAAAATATTTGAATTTTTTTGTCCAACTCGTACAAAATACAGTATATTTTTTTTAAAAAAAATTTCACATCTAATCATATATTTGTGATTTGTTACTATTGAGCACATGTGAAGTGTAGATGGCAAGTTTCGTAACCTAGAAAACAATTTGATGAATAATTTCTCCAAATGACCCAACTTGTCAATTGACTTTAGGGTCCTCCCCAACAAAATTTATATGTCCAATACCACCAATACCAATATTATCAATAATACCTATATTTCTAGCAATCTTATTATGCTCAAAATCATTAAAAGCATTCCTCATCGCTATCGGCATTATGAATAATAACAGGATTGGGATGCCTTACCTCCTGTGCCCTAAGGTCCACATGTGGTTGAAAAATAGGTCGTTTTTGAGGTGGAGATTATTTCGGGCTTGGTTGACTTTAGGGTTAAGATCGAATGATATCTTGATGCCTCCAGTGAAGTCCTTCGGCGGGTTGTGGATGGCTATTCTACATCTCTATATTGAACTCCTCAAGAGATGCATTCAACTCCCTCATCCTTTCATCATGCCTTTCATTTTGTACTGTGAGGGCTTCTCTATACAACTATCCATGTCTTCAAACTTCTTTTCTACAGATTCAAATCTCTTGTCAATGGATTTCATGGTTTCTTGTGGTAGACGGGGTTGGGCCATTTTCAAGAACAAGTCTCTAGAAGGAAAATGACTCGACTCGGATGCCAACTGATACAGATCGAAATCAGACATGAAGGTTTTAATCGTAAACCTACAAAGCTGTTTCTTCTCAACCATAGCTTGAAGGAGTTGATCCTAAAGAACAAGTCGATAAAGCTCCAATGGAGGCTAAAATTGATTTATTTAATTAAAGTTAAATTTCATTACAAATAAGGAGATTTATATACCTCCTCTAAAGGTGTGAAAAAATAATAAAATATCCCCACTAGTGTTACACCTTGAAAGGATAAAGATAGGGGTAGTATGAGAGTAGATGTGCAAATGGCAAAGATGATAATAAACCTAATGGTAAAATAGTAAATAAGATAATGGTATAACAGTAATTTAAAGTGTGGCAGCCCTTGTCCCCTCTCCTTCAACATGGTGAATAAGGCAGCCCACACATCGAGTCACATTCCCACATGGCGTGTGGGTGCCTTGCTGCTTCTACGCGCCAAGCGACTGGTGACACACCGAGTGGAATGTCACATGTTATGTCACTGTAGGTCTGAACTTTGAGTTACTTTGGCTTGGCCTCACACGGTATGTGGCCTGATGCACATGGTGTGTGAGGCAGTTTTACTGCCTTGGGAAACTTGACTCCTCCCGTTGGGCCCATGTTGGAGATGTCCGCATTAGAGGCTTGAAATGAGGGGGCTGGTCAAGTTCAGGAAGTTCGGTGTGAACTACGACAGACAATGGTCCATTATGTTAAGTGTAACGTTGATGCGATAGTGTTTCAATCAGAGAATAGTTTCTGTATGGTTGTACTAGCAATTTTATTGTGTGTTTCAGTTCTTTTGTGGCATGTAGTATTCAAGTTTCAATAGCGGAGGCATTGGCTCTCCGTGATGCAATGATGTGGGTAGTTTTCACTCCACTTTCAGAATGTTCAGTTTGAAATGGATGCTAAAGGGGTGGCGGATCGCATTTCATCAAAGGTTCATGATATTACTGAGTTCAGGGTTATTATAGAAGAAATTTGAGATTTGTTACTTATCCATCCAGATTGTTCTGTGACTTTTGTCCCTATATTAGCCAACGGCGTGGCCCATTCAATGGCTCATCATTCCCGTTCCAATGTTAACTTCTTCAGTGATATTGTTGCTCCTAGTTGTTTAGATGATGCTCTTTGTATTTACAATGTTTTCATTTCTTAATAATAGTTGGTTTTTTCTATAAAATAAAAATAAATATTTAGTATATAAATATATAATTTTAATAATTAATAGGCCGGGTCTGACTAGAGGTGTTCAAAAAATTAAACTCGACCAAAATCACGAACATATACAGTTCAGTTTTTTGGTCTATTGGATTCTGTTTCGATTATTTTTTCATAGTATTTTCATCGGTATGGTTTTGTGATAAAATTACTGAATTATCCGAAACAACTGAAATAAAATTAAATTAATTTTATAACAGATTGAATTTTTATTTATTAGAAGGTAGAGGAATAGGAAATGAGGCCCAGGACATCCCAACAAGGTTGGCACCCCTCAGACAACCACCCCCAAATGCAAATCAAAATAAATAAATAAATAAAACAAAAACCAATAATGTCCAAGAAAGGAATGGTAAAACTAAACGAACCGGTACAAATCTCGGCCGTTACAATTTTCCCAAATATAATTAGAATGGAAATGAGGATGTGAGTCCCACCAGCGAGGCTTCGAACTGATCCTGCCAAAGTTGGCCAGCGCATCTGCAACCTGATTACCTTCCCGAAAAATGTGCAACACAATGAAATGCATTTCACGAACCAACGCGCGATACTCCATAAGATCCTGATGTTTCTCCCAGAGGCCGATAAGTCGGCATGACGAAGTAGAGATACCACATAGGTCGAGTCACTTTCAAGCCAAAAATGATGCCAGCCTTTATTAAAGGCCAAATGAATTGCATAAAGCGCATCATAAAGTTCTGCAATATGCACCAAGGAATGAGTAGTTGAAAAAGCAAATGAACCCACAGAGTGTCCAACAGAATCCTGAAACACACCTCCATAGTTGACATTGATAGTGGTAACAGAGGCATCTGAATTACACTTGATCCAGCCAGGCGGAGGAGCAGACCAACAGACCGTAGAATCCTAGGCGCTCGGGACCGATGAGGCAACAACTGCAGCGTGAGGAGCAGATCAAGTTCAACTGTTGAGTTCCAAATAGAGCCAAATGAAAGAAGATCAGTCCGACGAATTTGAAGCCAAAGAAGAATCAGCGCAGAATGAATATTAGGGGACAAATCTAAAAATATGGAGTCATTACGCGTCTTCCAGATTACCCAAAGCATATGAAGGACTGCACTGCACCAAAGAGCTAAACCTCTGATCCGCAGCCCAGCTAAGCACAACATATGATGTGATAATTCATCGGCCAAATAGCAAGCACACACTTTTCCAAAGCGTCTGAGCAAACCGACAATCCACAAACAGATGTTGTATGGACTCACAATTCTCAAGGCATAAACAACAATGGGAGACAATAGACATATCACGAAGCCGCAGAGCATCGTGGGTGGGGAGATAACCAAGCAAAGCATGCCAATAAAAAAGAGAGTGCGTGTGCGGAATGAATTTTCGCCAAAGGAACCGATAAACTGCTAATGAAGACGGTTCATTCCCTAACCAAACGTAGAAAAGTTTGACCGTGAAGCCCCCCTTATCTATAGGGCGCCAGATACAGATGGAAGATATTGCACACAAGACCTCCGGAGGAAAATCAAGTAAATCCCTCCATACTCCATCCACCAGAAAATTGTCCAAAGGAGCAACGAGACGACGTTGAGCAGAATAAGAAAGCCCGACCTTATCCGCAACCGTCGGAGTAATCCACTTAGATGTCCAAAATTGAAGCCCATTTTCCTCCCTAATCCACCATGTACAATGCTGCCTAAGAATAGAATAGACCGCACGAACCGATCCCTAAATGGAAGAATTAAGAACACGAACCTGAGGCAACCCAGAACCAACAAGGAACCACAAATGTAACAAAGATAACCAAACATCATCAGAGGAGAGCAGTGTTAAATCTCTCGAGCTGTTTAACACCCAAGGCCCCATCTCTAACCGACTTAATGCAAATGTGCCATGGAACCGTTACCAATTTCCGCTCAAAAATATCACCACTCCAAATAAAGTTTTGAATGTGCTTGGTTAAATGTTTAAGAAGACTCAAAGGCCATTTATAGACAGCAAAAGAATGAGTCAAAGCAAGAGATCTTCTCCGCAATGGCCGACAAGTGAGATAATCTAGGGGCACTGATAGGGGCATTTTGTCCCTATCCTTTAGCGTGAATTACAGTCTAATTATGGGCTAAATAAATGAGTTTAGTTACAAAAATAATGTGTTTCGATAAAATAACAAAATAAAAATAAATTGTATGCTTTTGATTTGTTTTCTTTGTTTTCAGTTAAATTCAGAGAAATAAAACATCAAATTAACTCGGCCGTCGAGAATTGTATTTCGCAGGTACAAGAAAGGAGTAAAATCCACCACCCACGCGGGGCGTACAGGAGAAAATTCCGCAAAATAAGTTCCAGGAGCTCATTTACGCAGGGCGTCCTCCTTACCACGCGGGGCGTGGTCCGAACCATGCGAGACGCTTGAGGCATGATTCAATCAATAAAACTTCAGGAGCTCAAGTACGCGAGGCGTGCATCAACCTACGCGGAGCGTGCCCATGACATCAGGTCTGAAATCTGAATCACACACAGAAAATTATCGAAGGAATGGGCACCACGCGGGGCGCTTGCTGGTCCACGCGGGGCGTGCCCATGACATCAGGCCTGAAATCTGACCCACACAGTCAATTATCAACGAAGTATGTCATCTACGTGGGGCGTCTGTCTGGCCATGTGGGGCGTGGTCCGAATAACAAGAATTGTACCTGATCCATTTGCAGAAATTGTCAACGGAATGGGCACCACGCGGGGCGCCTGCCTGGCCACACGGGGCGTGTCCTGAGAAAAATAAAGAAACTTGTGCAACTTGTGTATTTACAATTTTACCCCCGAGTTTGTGTATAAGTAGGAGTGATTAGCACGTATTTTAGGGATTCAGTTTTCCATGTATTAGAGTTCCTCACACCTTGAGAGCTTGTTCGATCTTCTCGTCACGCCGTCGAAGTTCCGCTCCATCCGCATACACCAAGCTCGAGAGTTCCGCCTCCAAGCCCTAGAGACGACTTTGAGTCCGGTTAACTAGTCTTAAAGGCCGATTCTTCTTCCCTTTCTACTTGTTAATTAGCATGTGCTCTTTCTAAGTACTAGGCTTAGTTGTATCCCATATTTTCGTATTCCACATTTATAACATATGATTTACGATTCCATTTGCTATACGTGTTAATGTTTATTACTTGCTTTGACACTTATAATTGATTGTTGTGTAGGCTGATTACGAGCTCCGAAACCTATTAGGAACCATATAGGTGCTGCCTCACCGGAGTTGACAAACCGAAAACCGTAGGAATTGACAAACCACGGAACTTACGGGCCCTAGTTTCTGATCCTAAGAATTAGAGTCGCCTTAATAGGGAGCCACGACTCTAAGAACTTCACGGAGTTGGTCGGTCCATTCAATAGTCGTCTTTGCAAGAGTAAAACTAATAATCGTATACATATTTCATGTTGTTTATCATATGTTATAACTTATCATCACCCGCATCATTCTAAGAGGGCTCGAAACACATGAAAATCGTCTCACCCTAGATTAGGAGTAGTTTGTAGTTGTCACCCCAACCAACTAAAGTACACACCGCTTAGATAACAAGTAAAACCGAGTAGTTTAATACTTGTCATTATAAATCCCGTGGATTTGATACCCGGTCTTAACCGGATTATTACTTGATACGACGGGGTACACTTGCCCCTACGTTGTAGCATCCAGTAGAGTCAGAAGCACTTAGAAAGATCGTATATATAGCCATAGCACACACATTAAGTCATATATTTTTACCACTCTACTCGGGCCCCGTCAAGTTTTTGGCGCCGTTGCTGGGGATTTATAATCTCGTGCAGTATTAGACCAAAACGTTTTAGTGTTAGTCTAAGCATTATCCTTATATAAATTGTTTATATATACTTTTACTAACAACATTTTTTCTTGTTAATACTATCTTTGTTTATGCACACCCGATCTCGGAGTGATACTCTCGTTCCTATTTATTCTGAAATTGAACGAACTCTTTGTAGGATTCGGAGAGAGAAGATGGCCAACCTCAACAACCAAGCCAACCAACCCGAGGCAAACCAAAGGCCACCCGTCCAACCCGTGAACAACAACCCAAATGGAGGAGGAAACGATACCCGGACAATGATGGAGATCCTAGCTCCGCATCGACCGTAAAATCGCAATGGGATAGTCGCCCCCACCATTCCGGCCAGCACAGAAATAAAGACTAGCATGATCCAGTTGATCCAACAACTCGGTCAATTCGGAGGAGAACTTCATGAGAATCCTAACGAACACCTTGACAAATTTCTTATGTGTGCCGATACTTCTCGGCAAAACGGTGTCCCGGTTGAGCCCGTACGACTAAAACTTTTTCCTTTCTCTTTGACAGGCCAAGCGTTGGAGTGGTTGCACTCATTGGAAGCCGGTACTATTACGTCATGGGTCAAGCTCGAAAAGGAGTTCCTCTCATATTACTTTCCACCTTCCAAGACAGTGAAGTTGCGCAATGATATCACTTCCTTTCAACAACTCGAATACGAAGCCCTTCATGCGGTTTGGGCGAGGTTCAGAAAGTTGCTTCAAAGTTGCCCACAACACGACATCCCCAAGCACGATTCGGTAAGTACTTTTTATCATGGTTTAACACCTACTAATCGTGCTACCGTGGATTCCGCAGCAGGTGGGGACCTGTTCAGGAAATCAGCAAGCGAAGCATACGAGCTCATCCACGAGTAAGCCGACCTGCCATGCGACTTCCCCTTCCAACGGGAAAACTTGCAAGAGATCTTATCTGCAATGGCCGACAAGTGAGATAATCTAGGGGCACCACGAAAGAGAGGGACACCAAGATAATAGAATGGGAGCGATCCAATCTTGATTCCACTAATCCTAGATAGACGACCCCTCCGCCTAGTCGTAATAGCATAACCAAAGAAGGATTAAGACTTCTGCCAATTAATGTGCTGACCAGAGAGAGCCATAATGTGTAAAAGTCTCATGCAGGGTCTGGACATTAGAATAAAAAGCTCTACAGAATACTAGGACATCATCAGCATAGAGCAAGTGAGTAGGGAACTGAGAAGAGCGAGAATAAGTCATAGGAATAAGACTTCCCGTCGACACCAAAGACAAAAGTAGTCTACTAAGGTAATCCTCAGCAATCCCAAATAAAATGGGGGACAAAGGGTCCCCCTGACGAACTCCCCTATAGCAGGAGAAATAGCCTTAGAGACCCACTGAGGTCATAAAAGAAATCAGAGCAGAAGAAAGAATATTAAGGATCCAATCACGGAACTGAAGGGAGAAGCCAAAAGCCTGAAGAACCTCAAGTAAGAAATTCCAATCAAGCGTGTCAAAGGCCTTCCGAATGTCAATTTTCATACCCATATTACTGCCAAAACATTTTTTTTGTTAAGAATATTCACACCTTAAAAAGCTACATCAATACAATGATGGATGTTCCTTCCTTTTACAAACCCAAACTGGTTGTCAGAAACAATCCTGCTAGCTACCTGAGCCAACCTATCCGCGAGGATCATTGTTATTATTTTATAGCAAAAATTGCTTATAACAATCGGGCGAAATTGATCAATTGTAATTGCACCATCCACCTTAGGAATCAGGGCCATGATGTTTGAGTTCAGACCCGGGGTAATGAAACCATGTTCAAAGAACCAAAAAACCATAAGAGACACATCAACCCTAATAATATCCCAAAAAGATTGAAAGAACTCACCAGTAAAGCCATCCGGACCAAGAGCGCTACTAGGGTCCATAGCCATGATATAATCCCTAATTTCAGAACTGCTCGGAACACGGATAAGAGAGTCATTATCATCAGCAGACACAAGACTTAGGATGATACCATGAACCCGAGAAAGATCCACTAACCCCAAAGGGTTAGAAAAAGGCTGGAGTAATAAGAAATAATCTGAGTAGAAATTTGATCAGGATCAGTCAACAACTCACCATCCACTTCCAATTCTATAATGCCCTTGAAGCCTTATTTCGATTGGCAGAGTGATGAAAGAAAGCGTTGTTCCAGTCTCCCACCCCAAGCCATCTAATTCGGCTCTTCTCTTTCAGGAAAATCTCTTTCTGCAATAAATGACGATCTAGATCCGCATGAGTAGAAGCCTCGAGACTATGGAGCTTAGGAGAAAACCCAAAAGCAGCAATATCCAACTGAATGTTATGAAGCTTCTCCTCACATCTGGAAATGTTGACATCAAGGTTACCAAAGACCTCACGATTCCACTGCCGAAGAACCTGACAGAGACCTCTCAATTTATAACTAATTAACTGCATTGGTGCAAGTAATGGGTGCGCGATAGACAAGTAGTCAGTGATCACCTACCGAAGCCGAGGATGAGACAACCACATTTTCTGAAACCGGAACCGAGCAACCCGGGGTTTACCTTTGGTAAAATGAAAGAGTAAAGGATGGTGATCTGAGTGATGCCTGGGAAGCATTGTGCTACTATAAGACCAAAAGGTAGCAAAAGGCTCAGAAACCATAGCCTTTCAAGTCTACTGTCAACCTGAGCCACACCCTGGCGACCATTATACCAACTGAACTGGGGTCCCAAAGCAGGCACATCCAACCAATTATTCCATTCCAAAAAGGTAAGAAATTCCTTACAAAGTCGAGGAGCATGCGGTCGGTCGGTCTTTTCATGAGCCCCTAACAGAGCATTGAAATCAACCAAAAGGAGCCATTGAACTGAAGACACACTATGAAGGCGAGAGATGGTATCAAACAAGTCAAGGCGGCGATTCGCCCAAACACTACCATAAACAAAGCAGATAAATTGAGTAATTTCAAAAGTGAAGAAGCTAAGGAGCACAAACTGATCATGAGACAAAACAACAGAAACCAGAGGAGCAAAGGTAACAGCTTTGAAGACCTAAAGAGTCTGGCGATCCCTTTGGTTAGCAGCAACAAAAGTCATACCAATATTATTCCAAAAGGATTGACGAATAGTAAGAAAATCAACTAACAGCTCAGCCAGACAAAGAAAATCAAGCTTATGCAAAGAACATAAATGGAAAAGGTAACGTTGGGTATCCGAGTTGTTGATACCCCTACAGTTCCAATATAACACAGTCATGTAAAATGAGTAGGTGTTCTACTAACCCTCTTGGAATGGGTTTGCAAACTTTTTGGAAGATCCGAAAAGACCCCTAATTTCTTGTTTCTGTTCCTAACCATAGTCTGCCACTCTCCCTCATCCATTTCAGATTGATTAGCCCATGAAAGCGAGGGTGAGGCAGCAGCAGCTCCTATAAATAAATTATCAGTACCCGATGAATCAGGGCGAGGAAACATGTCAGCTACATGATCCATAACATGACCTTGAGGGCTTCTAGATAAAATCCCCCCAGATTCCTTCTTAGGCCTAGCCATAATAGGTGGAGCAGTATCCACAACAATTCTAGCATTCACTTCATAAATTGGGATTACAGTGTGTTGCTTTTGAGGCCGTGGCTTAGCCGCACGAGCTCTAATGTATGCATCCTTAACAGGGTGACATGATTCAAAAGAGGTAGGTTTCCTGTTCTTCCTACAGTCATAAGCCATATGTCCTATGCAAGAACAAACTTTGCAAAACCTAGGAAGTCTTTCATAAACCACATCAATCCAAAATTTCTTACCATCTTGTTCAATGCCTAGTTGGGTAGGAAGATCCCCAGCTAAATCCACATCAAGTTACATACGAGCAAAGTGGCCAAAATCACACTAAATGGTAGCCTTGTCAACTCGAAGAAGACCCCCCCAGACCTTTTGCAATATTTGACAGTATCTGTACATCCCAGTATTCCTGAGGGAGGGAGTAGAGACGAACCCATACTTGAGCATTAGTAGATTTCTCCATAAATGGATCAAAATACGTCACCCAAGACTGAAGACGAAAGGAACCTGGTTTTACATTGAGAATACCCTTACTAAGAACCAATTCATTGGTTTCTTGAGAATGCAAAATGACATGGAAATATCCACGACCAATTGAGATAAGCCTCCATAGTTCAGTCAAACCCCAAATCGAATTTAGAACTCTCTTTAAATCCAGCACCTTCCATGGGGCATCTCCCTTCGAGAGAACCAGCCTTCCAATTAGCGAGTGGGAACACAAAGTGACACGACAGTCATAAGCGCCTTGTAAAATCCTAATGGATTTGATTCCGCCGATATCAGATACCAAAGCGGAAGTGGATGGCGGTGCCTGTAGAGAATTTGAAAGAATAGAAGCAAAAGAACGCTTCGGCACCGTCGATTGAACGATGGAGGAAATGGAAGTGTCAGAAAATCTTCGACTAGGATTGAAGAGGACACCAATACCAATATAGTCCTCCGAAAGAGGGAAAGACAGAAGACCCGCCATGAAATTGAAGGCGGCAAAATCAGGGGTAGCTAGGGTTTAGAAATAAAACCAACCATAAACCAAGATCCAAAACAAAAAGCAAATATAAAATTTCTATGATAATAAAGAATTAAGCATTAGATCCTAGGAATGGATGACCAATCCATCAATGGTGGTTTTTATTTTTTATTTTTTTTGTTTTTCACAAAAAGATGGAGAAAGACGAGATCAAGCGGCCAGCTCTCAAAGAAAGACCGATGGCAGTCTTCTGCTTAGTTAAAGCGGCTGTAGTGGAAAACAACTCTCTAAAATCGGGGCGGTGGCGGCAGCTAACTGCTCAATTAAAAGAGTAGCTCATAATTATGCTGATAGTAACTGCTGAATTAAAAGTGTAACTAATAATTAATGATGGCAGTAACCGCTCAATTAAAAGTGCAATAAATGGGATAGTAAATATGGAGGTTATTATATTAATGGAGATTCAATTAAAGAATGAAATAAATAGGAATTTTGCAAATTAAAGGAGTAATATCTCTGCACCAAAACAACGAAGGATAGAGGTCTGTTTTGCAGAAGACAACATAAGAAATTGATGGAAAAATATAATTGTTTACAGCTAGCTACGGACGAATGGGCATGGGAAGTTGAATATGGTCATTCATTCACATTTCTTTCTGAATGGGAGGAAGAAGAAAGAGAAGCTTATAATCAAGTGCAACTTTCTTCTCAATGGAAATATCAGAATGCACAACAGAGATTCCTAAATTACACTAATCTTTTGACTGGTTACTATGCACAAGAACCATCTGATTATTCTCCCGGAAAATTGGATCGCCAGGGTGCCAAGAAAAGTGCAAACCTTGACAATGCAATTCTGCCTGAAAGTTTGGATTTGGATTTTTTAGAGAGCAATGACAATGATTCATACACACCAGGTTCTTCCTGATCACTTGATCAAACTAGTGTCGATTCAATTCTTTCGTGGGATAAATACTATTCAGTACAATTACCACCATTAACCATACGTATTTGGGTTCTATAAGAAAAAAAATGATTAACAAATCAATTAAGGAGGAATTAAAGAATCAAGCTTAGGATTTTTTTATGACTTTTCTAGCTTATGTGTATTTCGGTATTAAAAACTCAAACTTGGATGTTCTTTTATTTTATTTTTCTAAAGTATTGCTACTTTCTTTATCATCTATGTCTTTATATGTTTTCATCCTTCAAGTTGCCTTACACCATCAATGTCCTACTAAATGGACATTGAGCATCAATATCAACTAATAATGTTGATACATGTTTTAATTTAGTTTTATTATTATTTATGATCAAGTGTTTTTTTATACTTGTTAAATTCTGATATTTATACTTGTCATATTGGATTAATTTGGAGAAACAAATATAGATTAAATTGATGCTAAAGTTTCTTTTTAGATAAATTGATCCTCTAAGACAATTTAAATGTCCAAATTCACTATTAGTGTTTCTTTTTTTTATCTCGCTTTGCATTAGAGTCCGTAATCGTAGATTTCTTCATATTTTCATAGTTATTTGTGAAGTTATGATGCCGAGGCAACATATTATCAACACACTGTATTCAAAAATGAAGATCATGAATTTCCAAGATTGCACCATGAAACCTTTCTACATATTATTTTAAGCTTATTCTCTCCTCTTGCTTTATGGTTAGAAGATACTTTCCATTTTTTTTCCTCGTGTTAATGATGAAAGCACTTATGAGTTCTTTTCTTATTTGATCAAAGCTAGAGATAGAGCCTTCATTCAAATTGTTGAACTATGTACGAGCATAATCTGTCAAAGTGAGTGAAAATGTTCAATGCATCACAATTTCATAATTTTACATATGGTCAATGGAGATCATCTTTCCCGGAATAAGTGACTGGCATAAGCATCTTGAACTTTTTGGGGAAGAGGCTTATTCTTGATTTCTTTCGTAAAAGGAACCTTTCTCGCAACTTGTTATTCATTCCTGGAAACCAACATTTTATGTTCTAACACTTCTTCGATCAATATCTTTAGATCTATTTTCTCTTTTGCGTTGAACATCGATTCCTCTCCATTCTTTTCTAGTACTCTCGAATTTCCCCCGTAAGTACTTTCCACAACTTCATGGTATCTCAAATAATTTCTTTTACGATTTTGACCCTCATCATGCTCCAAATTATTAGGATGAGGATTTGATATTTCATCTTCCCTATCTTGGAAATTCAAACGAATCCCATGGTTAGGAAGTTCTTATTGAACAAAGAGCATCAATTCTTCTAGCTTGTTATTATTTTTGTCAAACCTCTTTTTCAAAACTTCATATTCGGCTAGGGGAATGGTAGGTAGAACAGTTCCTGATGCTCCATATTGATTCTCAACTTGTTCTTCTTGATTGTCATGATGTGCATTCATTTCATTTGGATAAGGGATGCCTAAGAAGGTGGAACTTTATATCTCTTTGGACGTATTTTTTATTAAGAAAATGAAATAGGTAGAATAATGACTTTTCGATCACTTCCCACAAACGATGCCAACTGTTGTAGTAGGAAGTAAACCCAGAAATTTGCTAAGCGAAATTTGATTGTTGGAAACTTGACAAACTTGATAACTATTGAAATTCCTTAAACTTGACGGTTGAGGTTTGAGTCTTTTTGATATACCTGTTACAGTGTGAGAAGAGTGTTCTTCCCACCAATACTCTGATGCTAAAGTCAGTAGATGTAATAATTGCTATGCCTCTATCTCTAAAAATCTAACCTTTGTAGTAATAAATGAACATCTATTTATAGCAGATACAATTACCTTGATGTTGGAAGGTAGCGAGGATGGTGGAGGATACCTTGAGAACTGTTTCTCATGTTCTTAAATGTGGTTACAACTAAAGAGTTCTGTTAGTTCTTATATGTGAGATTGAGGGCTAACTACATGTACAAGGGTGAGCTTAAATCTCTATTTGATCTTTGATCTATCCAAAATTTTGTTATTTGATCATGACCTGTTATTTGGTCATATTTATGACATACCCCAATTGGTGAAATTTCACCCAATTTAAATGGAGACTTAATAAAAATTTTATCCAATTTACAAGTGCTAATATTTTTTTGACACTTATATTCGATAAATTTTATTTTAAGAATTTGTTCTTATTATTTTTTCTTTTTTTAATCTAATTAATTATGTTCAAATAAGAAAATCTATGAGACAAATAAACTTTAAGACGTGGCACGTGTCAAAATATCACCACATATCAGTGGGATAACAAGTCTCTATCCAAATTTGACAAAATTTCACAAATTGGAATAATTAATGACTAAGTGTGACCAAATAATAGGTATGAAGACAAATGACAAAATTTTGGATAGTTGAAAGACCAAATAACACTTTAAGTTTATAAAGGTTATATAATGATGTTTAAAACAATTGAACGTGATAGCTAAATAATGGTAAACTAATATGTTCAATTTTTTTTATTAGAGACTATTAAAATTGGTATTATTTAAAAAATACTAGGGGTAAAATTTTATATACAAAATTTATCCTAAAAAATTATCATTTTAAAGGTGCAAAGTTTGGGTTAATTAGGGTTATGAATGAACTGAACTCCTTATAATCGGTTCAACAATCATCGAGTTTAAATACGGTGAAACTGGTTTTGAAAACTGGCGAAACTGCTCAATTATAGGTTCATCAAGAAGCTCGATTATAATGTTCATAAAGTAACTCGAGCACTTCATGCCAAAAATGCATTTCCCTCCATAAATTAAGTTCCCGCCAACTGTAATTGTGTTATGTACTCTAAGGTCACGTCCGTCAATCTCCCAATCAGTTCAGCGTTTCTCTTTTTCCAGGCCATCAATTTTCCTTCTGGTAATACTTGCTTCTCTCTCACTTCCATTTTCTGTAATTGCTTTGCTTCCTGATTTTTATGTTATTTTCCTGATTTTTCATTCATTGTGTTACTGAATCATAGAATTTAGATAAGATTGAACATCTGCTTCATCAGATTTTAGGTTTGAATCTCTTAAATCGGCTATGAATGGCTGGACCAGAAAAATTGTAGAAATCAATCGCTAAATCGTCAGATGAATTCATTTACTTCCAAAATATATGGATAAAATAGAAATTTAATTTCAGTTTACTTCCAGTGTCTCAGTATTATGAAAAGAAGAAGGAATTCAACAGCAAAGAGAAAAAGGAATGAAAGGGGGGAAATCAGCCACATACGCATTAACTATTCAGGTCCTTCATTTTCTGATCTGCCAAATACCATTCTTGTAAATATTCTACTTAGGCTCCCTATAAAGAGGATTTTTGTATGCAAATCTGTATGCAAAACATTGTATGATCTAATTTCAGACCCTGAGTTTGCAAAGCTCCATTTCGATCAATCTGAGGTATATCCTCTACTTCGACCCTCGGGTTTTACATTACTGTCAAGAATGCTTTATCTTGTGCAGCCAGACCAGGATGATTTTGAGCGCAAGCTGGATATGTTTTATGATTTTGAGAATAACGATGGCATGTCTCATGGTAGCTTATCTATTAAGATTAATCTTGACTCAAAATTGAAACTCCCACTGCGCAACATCGAAATGATAGATAAAGAAGCGGTAGGGAGTGAGAATTGCTTGAAGTTGAATATGAAGAATCACAACTATAAGATAGTAAATTCATGTAACGGCTTGCTTTGTTTGTCCAATCCATCTGATAATGACCCTGTTATAGTTTGCAATCCGGTTACAGGTGAGTTTATTAATCTTCCAGAGGTTAGGACGGTTAAGGGTGTTCACATGCCTCTTGAATGTGGTTTTGGTTTTAGTCCCGTGACTAACCAATATAAGGTGATAAAAATGTTTACGCGTTGGACTGAACATGAAATACTTATGGTGGCTGAAGTACATGTTCTTGGTACAGAAACATGGAAAGACCTTCCCTTTTTTCCCAAGTCAACACAGAAATTGTTCCCTACTTATTTTAATGGGTGTGTTTATTGGATTTCTTCTGTACCACGTTCTGTAATTTCTTTTGACATTGAGAAAGAATGTTTTAAGTCAAGTACAGCACCACCATGTGAGGAGAAATATGATATAGTTTCAAGAGTGAGCATGGGAGTATTAGGTGGGAAACTCTGCATAACTGGGGCTTTCGACTGTGATCATATGGATGTTTGGACAATGGAGGATCGTGGTGGTAAAAAGGTTTGGTCTAAAATGCTCTCCATTAACATGGATGGTGATAGATGGCCTCGTGGCTCATATCAACCTATAAAGTACCTGAACAATGGGGCGTTATTGATGTTTAATTCTCATAAACATGCTTTTATTATATATGATGAGCCAAACAAATGTGGATTTAGATATTTGAAGGTCCGTGGAATGGAATCAAAAGTGGAAGCAATTTCTCATATTCCAACCTTTCTTTCACTCAAACATGCTTTATCAGGGCATAATATGCCTGTTCTTAATGTCAAGTCAAGGTATTTCTCTTATATTTTTGCTACTTCATGCTTTGCTTGATCTCAATGCTTTACATTTTTTTCTATTTGCTGCTGCTAATGATTCAATCATGAATGAGAATTTTCAATTCAGGATATTACAATGGAGCTTCTAATAATTAATGGACAGGAAGTTTGCAAATGAATTCTTAGTGAAATTTCTCGTCTACTTTAAATTTTTTGCATTGTTTGTGGGAGCATCTAATAGAGAAAATGCTAAGAGGAATGAAGGTTAATTTGGGAACTAGAGGGATACATGGTTTGGAGCATGGTGAAAGAGAGAGAGAGTTTAGTTACTACATATATCATCTATGGCTAAAGATAATAATTGTGGTGGTGATGAAAAATGGACTATGAAGACTTTAGTCTTGATGATTAGTAGTTGATTATTTCTTAGTTATTATGAATAACTGTATATGATTATTTGTGGCATTAAAAATGTTAACTGTTGTAATTTATAGAACTAACCTTCATTTCTACTAGCATATTCTCTATAAAGAATCAGTTCTCATATGTAGCGTTTCTGTGTTTCGTGTCCATTTTCATTTCTATTAGTTTATGAAGGTTATGTTTTAGAAATAACATTTTCCGTGTCCATTTCCATGTCCATGCCTGTTTCCATATTTGTGTCCATGCAGCAAGGTCATGAACCATTTTATGAATTCGTTGAGCAGGTGCGGAGAGCTGAAGCTGCACAAAGAGAAGAAAGGTATTTCCATAGTTCAAGAAATTAGGGAACTGGAGACTGGTTCTGAAGATAGTGAACTGTATGAGGATGATTCTGAAGGCATGGATCTGTAGTTTCAGCAGAGGTAAATGTTATGTTGCTCTCAAGTTAACATCTGCTAAACTATTTATAATCATTTTGTCAACTACAAACAAGATATCAACTATGTAGTTGTAGCTATATTTTGCTATTGTAGATATGAACTTAGGAGTTAGTTTGTGTGATTGAAAGTGACGTGGTATTTTTGCTAACTTAATTCTGAATGTCAACTTTAGAATCCATTTTGCCACACAAATACAATTAAAAAATGTGATCAAAGTTAAATGTCAAATAGCTAAAACTAGCACGGTAAGTCCAATTTTAATTTGGATTAAAGCATTATTTGCTCATGGATCTATCTAAAATGTTGGTCTTTCCTCCTGATCTATTATTTGAAAAACATTTATCTCATGGTCTATGTATAATGTTGATAAAGCTGAGATTTGTCCCCTACTTCGAAGCAACAAGTTTATCAATTAAAGACGTGGAGGACTTAAATTTGAGTTTATCAATGCGAAGTTTTTACTTGTTACCGCAATTCCTTTTCAACAGTGCTTCACTTGTTAAATTAAGAATAGTTGGTTGTAGCTTTATACCTAATGGAAAGGTAAATTGGGGATGTCTTACCGTATTGAATATTAGACGTTGTAAATTGACTGATCAAGCCATAAAGCATCTTGTATCTGGTAGTCCGTTGCTCGAATCCTTAGAATTAATCAGCTGTTCTAAGTTTGATAAAATTGTTATTGCTTCCAAATCCTTGAAAAGATTGGTTTTACATTATTGCTTACCTAGCATTTGTGTTCTTGAAATTTCATGTCCAAAGCATGAGGAATTATGCCTTCAAGGCATGGTTACAAATGATCCAAAGCTGTTTGCTCGAGCGATTGAAAATGTTCTATCTGGAAGTTCCTTGCTCGAGTCAATGTCAATTGAATCAATCTACCATCGCGTGCTTCATCGGCTAGTTATCTCTTCAAAATCTTTGAAGAGATTGGTTGTAGGAACTATTAGAGGCGTTTTTGATATTGAAATCTCATGTCCAAAGCTTAAAGAACTGAAGCTGCTCCAGTGTTTGAATGTTAACGATGCTAAATTGCTGAATTTGCCTTCTTCACTTTGCGCTATTATTGATTTTCGACATCCTTGGAGGCAAAAAACTTGTAAAGGCTTGATTAAGGACATTATGCAGCAGCTTCAACATGTCAAGGAACTAAAATTCGGGGGTTTGTTTATCTCGGTAACTTCTAAGAAAAAAGACATTTTATTATTGTTTATTTTGGAACAAGTGTAGTTAACATTTTTAAATTTCAAATTAAAGCTTTACTCCTTTTTTTTTCTTCTGAATTTCTATTTCCACTAGGTTCTGTCAACTATAAAGGTGGAAGATGGGTTTTCTCCACTGTTAAACATCAAATCTTTGACTTTGAATTATCCTCATCTAATAGAGCATCATTCGGGAATTGCACACGTACTTCGTATTTCACTTGTGCTTGAGAAATTAATTATCAATGTTCCGCCATATCATAAGGTAATTTCTTGAAGTTTTGAAATTTTAAATATCAAATTAGTTCAATACTTTATGCATTAGAAAATTCTATCACTTCATGTGTTTTCTCAATTTTTAGTTTATGAAGAAAATGGAATAATCGAGAGTGATCTAACTTGTTAATTTGTATAGTTTAATGAATATACGTATTCAGTTTACATGTATCCTTAAGTTCCTTGGCTGAACATTTGCTAATGTTAGGTCAATCATGAGGCTGGGAATAATTACTGGCTTCCAGAGGCGTCTGTTTTCGATTGTTTGGAATCACATCTTAAGACTATTAAGATCATTGGCTTTTATTTTCCGGAGGGAGATATCAGACGTCAGCATATGCTATACTTGGTTCAATTTCTACTCAAGAATGCAAGAGTGCTGGAAAAGATGGTGGTCATAGTGAAAGATGAGGGAACAGGTTTTCCGTTGGAAGTTTGTCATGAATTGTTAAGCTTACCCAGATGTTCTCAAAATGTCACTATTGAGTTGCTATGCTCTAAGGAAATAGGAAACTTTTTGTAGTTTTTTTCTTTACATTTGGAACAAATAGTTGTAGGAGTAGATGATTAACTGCTTTTATATATTGCTATATGGTACTGAAAATGGATTTGATAGATGACTTTTGTTCATTTCTGAAGCATTAGTCAAAATGGTAATACTGATATTAGTGTTAAGGCTACAGTTGTTGATTGTTGGAGATAACATAGATGGAAACTTCTGAACTTCTGAGCATGCTTGGGAGGTTGTTCAACAGTTTCAGATTTCTTTGGTTAAATCGGATGGTATTAAATGGAAGGGGAATCGTTCTGGCTGTTTTTCTGTTGCTTCTGCCTGGAATTCTGTTCGGAAAAATCATGCCTGTAATCTGGTTTGAGTGTCAAGCTGAGGCTTTTCAGCATCAGCTCTGGGATGCAATATGAGATTAAGAGATCAGATCTGCTGGTTTTGTAGGAAAGCTTTGGGTGAGAGTTTTCTTGCTCGGTTGAGCTGTTTATGTTCTGGGGCAAGCACACAACGGTTTGTATTTTTAGAATCTTCAACCTGACGTTGAGGATTTAATTAGGCTAGCGGCGTTTTATGTTCGTTATCAATTGTTTGGAATGTTTTAATTTGGCGTGAGTTTGTTATGGTTTGTTGTTTATAATATTGATTGATTTCAGCAAAAAGATTATGTAAGTTTCTACTTTTCCAGAAAATGTGATGAAGCTTATTTCTTAGGTGTTCTTCTTGGTGAATACTGTTTTGAGATTGAAGTTTGAAATTTAGCCTTTAGAATTACAGGTTACAAGTTTCACATGAAGGATTCTGGGTTACATTATTGATGTGTTGTGTTATTTTCATCATTGAATGGACTAATTGTACGATGAATTTGTAGAGAAAGCAAAGGCTAGTGTTGTGAGGTGCGTTTCGGACTAATCATTTTTGTTTATTGGTGATATTCATAGTTAATTGTCATTAATGAAATCTGATGTGAATTCAGACAATAGTTTTGGTTGTGTTTTATTGATTATTGTACTCATATGGTTGTTTTTAGTGTTCTTTTCCTTTCAACTTAACTGGAAAATTCAAATGAATTTCTCAGCAAATTTTCATGTTCTTGAATATTATATATTTGAAGATTCTATCAACTATTTTGTTTTTGAAACAAAGATTCTATCAACATATCAGACTAAAGCCATTAATTCAATATATAGAGCTAGAGAATATATTGATTGGGATGAGAAATTTACTTGATGACTTGTAAAAACATTTACTTTACATGTTATGTGGAATGTTAACTCATATTGCGTGATTATGACACGATGATCTGTTTTGACTTCTCTATCTCCACAAAATATTGAGGTTAAATCATATAGCATGATTATGACACGATAACACGTGGTAGGCATATGATATTCTTAATGCACTTGGAATTTATTAGAGTTAACATAAAAAATTTCCTCTGAAATGGAATTTTGGAGAACTTGTCCTTAATGGAGTCTGAAATAGAACATGTATTCTTAGTGAGGCCCAACCCAAAAAGGCATAACTTAACTTCCCGCAAATTTCCAGTGTGCAAATTGTGGTATATAAATGCACTTCCCTGACTCTACCAATCAGTTCACACGACTTGAAGCGTTTCCTTTTTTTCCTGTTTTTGCAGCCAGGCCATCAATTTTCATTCCGGTAATACTTTCTTCTCTTTCACTCCCATTTTCTATAGTTCTAATCATCATGTACTGTAATGTGTTCTAATCAGCTATGCTTCGAACTTGTTTTTATACTCTTTTCCCCATTTTTCATTTAGCTATTCATTCAGAATTTAGGGTTGCTGCTCGATAAGATTAAAACCTGCTTTTGAGATTTTAGGTTTGGATCTTTTGAATCAGATCAGAGTGGTTGGAGTAGACAAAAATGTAGACAATTCGTTAAATCATCAATTCGTTGAATTCAGTTTGTTAATAATGTCATTTGCGCTGTCTCAGTGTCATGAAAAGAAGAAGGAATTGATCAACAGCTTCTAATGCAAGTCGAAGAGGCAATGGAGCAGGGAAAGTTAGCCACATACAAATTAATTACTCTTCAGGTCCTTCATTTTCTTATAAATTTTCTGATAAATATTCTACTTAGGCTTTCGATAAGCAGGATTTTCCTATGCAAATTTGTGTGCAAAACATGGTATGATCTAATTTCAGACCCTGACTTTGCAAACCTCCATTTGGACCAAGCTCAGGTTTATCCCATGAACTTCAGGTTTTACATTACTGTCAAGAATGGTTTATCTTGTGCAGCCAGAACAAGATGATTTTGAGAGCAAGCTTGACATGTCCTATGATAGCTCATCTTTTAAGATTAAACTTTACTCAAAATTCAAACTCCCATTGCACAACATTGACATGGTACTTGATAAAGAAGGGGTAAGGAGTGAGAATTGCTTGAATTTGAATATGAAGAATCACAAATATAAGATAGTTAATTCATGCAACCGATTGCTTTGTTTGTCCAATCCATGTGATAATGACCCAGTTACAGGTGTCCAATCCATGTGATAATGACCCAGTTACAGGTGAACTTATTAATCTTCCAGAGGTTAGGACGGTTAACAATCTTGACATGCCTATTGAGTCTGGTTTGGGTTTTAGTCCTGTGACTAAGCAATATAAGGTGATAAGAATGTTTATGCGTAGGCCTGGACATGAAAAAGTTATGGTGGCTGAAGTACATGTTCTTGGTACAGAAACATGGAAAGACCTTCGCTTTTTTCCCGAGTCAACATGTAAATTGTTCCCTACTTATTTGAATGGGTATGTTTATTGGATTTCTGATGAACCGTGTTCTGTAATTTCTTTTGACATTGAGAAGGAATGCTTTAAGTCAATTAGAGCACCACCATTGGAGAAATATAATGTAAGTTTGAGAGTGGGCATGCGAGTATTAGTGGGCGAACTCTGCATAACCGAGGCTCTGGACCGTGATCATATGGATGTTTGGGCTTATGGTGGTGGAGAAAAAGGCTTGGTCTAAAATGCTCTCCATTGACATGGATGGTGAAGATAGATGGTGTGATGGCTCATATCAACCCATAAAAGCATGAGTACCTAAATAACGCGAAGTTGTTGTTTAATCTCATAAACGTGTTTTTATATATCATAAGGCAAGAAATTTGGATTAAGATATTTGAAGGTCTGTGGAATGGAATCAAAAGTGGAAGCGATTCCTCATATTCCAAATTTTATTTCACTCAAACATGCTCATGTGACGGTTCTTAATGTCAAGTCAAGGTATTTCTCTATTATTTTGCTACTTAATGCTTGGCATATTTTTCTATCTGTTGCAGTCAATGATTTAATGATGAATGAGAATTTTTTATTCAACCTTTACAAAGGAGCTTGTAAGTGTTTATCAGAATTGAGTAGGAAAGAAATTAACACAATTAACATAGGATTGAGAACCTTCAAAATGAATTTGTTGTTGGAGATAATAATTGAGGTGGTGATGAAAAGTCTTTGATGAGTGTTGAATCTATTAGTTAATTAACTTAGGATTTGGTTTAACTTTAGTCCTTAAGTTTGGAGTTTATTATCATTACTTTTGATTATGGTTAATATTATGAATAATTGTATATGATTAGCAATTGATTATTTGTTGCATTATAAATGTGAATTGTTGTTATTTATACAATTAACCTTCATTCCTATTACAATATTCTCTATCAACATCATTTTATCTATCTTGTTGAGCAGATGCGGAGAGTTGAAGCTGCACAAAGAGGGATATGTATGAATATGATACTGAAGACATGGATTTTTGAAACATTTTGTCAACTACAAACAAGATAGACAAATTATAGATATTATTAATAAAGCCAAATTCAAATTAATTCCCTAAATCAATGAAGATTTACATTTTGATTTTGATGCCCTCATGTTTACATTTGTGTTGTAATTAGTAATTATGCCCTCAAGTTTTTAGAGTCCACACAATCGCTCAAAAACTGTCGTAGTTTCAGATTTCTGACCACTTTAGATTTTCCGTTGCCCACTCCTACAGAGCAGTCTAGCCCTAGACTGAGGAAATGGAAAGCAAAAGGATGAATATGGAGGAGAAAGAAGATCGAATCAGTGCTTTGCCAGATTCAATCCTTCAACACATCCTCTCCCTTCTGCCATCAACCAAACAAGCTATTCAGACTGGAATTCTATCAAAACGGTGGGAGAATCAATGGACTCAAGTTCCTGTTCTCATCTTTGATTCAACTGGTATGTGTTATGAAAACTTCCTTCGATTCATTGACAATACCTTAATTCTCCATGACTGCTCTAAAATCAACGAATTTCACCTCAAATATTGTTATAGCGATAGGAAGGATACTCAATTTAGTTCAAAAATCCGGTTTGCAACAAGAAAAGATGTGGATAATTTATATTTATGTTCGAGTACAATCAAGCAAGAATACAAGTTGCCGAACTTCCTGTTTAACAATGCTTCACTGGCTAAATTAACAACAGGTAATTGTATTTTTATGCCTAATGGAGAGGTAAGTTGGGAATGTCTGACCACATTGTCTATGGTAAGCTGTAGATTCGGTGATCAAGCAATGAAACTTGTTCTCTCTGGCAGTCCGCTACTCGAAAAATTATCATTAAGAAACTGTTTTGGGTTTAAGAAGCTGGCTATTGCTTCCAAATCCTTGAAAATATTGGTTTTCGAACAATTTTTCAACATTTTTTATATTGAAATTTCATGTCCAAAGCTTGAGAGATTGTGGCTTCACGAATGTTTGAATGTTAGAACTGCTAAACTACTGAATTTACCATCTTCACTTTGTGCTAATATTGAATTTAAGCATCATGAGGATCAGTGTAAAGAAATCCGTATAAGTTTGATTAGAGACATCCTTCAACAACTTCATCATGTCAAGGAGCTAACAATCGGGAGTTGGTTAATGGAGGTAACTTCTAATGTGTGTAATATTTTTAAATGTAAAATTGAATTATTGCACTCTCTTTCTAAATTTCCATTTCACATTATGTTTGTAGTTTCTGTTACAAACACAGCTGGGAGATCACTTGTCTCCAGCCTTACACATCAAAGGATTGACTCTGAGGTCTCATAATATCTCTGGAATTGCTTGTTTACTTCGTAATTCACCCGTGCTTGAGAAATTATCTATTAATGTGACATTTTATGATCAGGTGACAACTAAAACCTTGTAAATTTTCTAAATATCAAATGTAGTTACAAGTATTATTGTGAATGATATAGTGTATATGGTTTAGAAAGTTTGAGCATTTCTTGAGTTTTCTCAAATTTTACATGAATATATGTATATAAATTTTTTATGACCAGGACTATCGTGATATTGGGGAAAACTACTGGTCGGATGCGACTGTTTTCAAATGTTCGGTATCTCATCTGAAGACTATTAAAATCATTGGCTTTCCAAAGGGAGATGGCAAACATAAGCTTATGCTAAACTTTGTTCAATTTTTTCTCAAGAATGCAAAAGTGTTGGAAAAGATGGTCGTCGAACTGAAAGATGATGGAACAGATTTTCCGTTGAAAGTTTCTCAAGCATTGTTAAGCTTACCAAGATTTTCTCAATATGCCATTATTGAGTTGATCTTCCATAAGTAGATAGGAAAGGTTTTTTAGTTTGTTGTGCTTAATGTAAGCTTTTAATATTTGGGATAAATTGTTGGGAGGTGTAAATGGAATACGGTTTTATGAATAGTTGGATGATGATTATTGTTTGGTGACTTTTAATTAGCAGAAACATATGAGCATTAGAATATAACTTCTTTACAAACGATCCCAGCTCTTGTCTCGATATTGCATTTTCTTTACTTTTATTCTTCCTACCTCTGTTATTCAGGAAAGGGGCTGTTTGAATATAGCGTGGGAAATAGGCATAAGTTTTCTTTTTGGCTCAATGGATGGATGTAGTTTAGTTGATATGTTTACCTTGTCTGAACATTGCTGATACTGATGTTAGTGTTAAGGCTAAAGTTGTTGATTGTTGGAGAAGACATAAATGGTGACTTCCTGGTCCGTTAAATGAAGAAACAGAGCATGCTTGGGGGATTATTCAACAGTTTTAAGAAAGTTTGGGTAGGAGTTTTCTTGCTCGGTTCAGAAGGGTGACGTTTGTTACCACTGTTCATGTGATGTGGCAAGCACATAATTAGGCTTGTACAGGCGTCTGTTTAGCCAAGGAGCTAAATATCACTCAGCTGCTTATTGAGTTTGACAACGTCTATTTTCTGTCAAACCCTTCCCTGTTTCCTGCTGCATCCGGGAAAATATTCAGCAGCCTTCTTAAACTCCTTTCCAAACCAAATCGAATTGCCGACAAACTAGCATCCTTGGCACATGATCTCCCGGTTGGCATCACTTGACTCAATGGCCCTCAGCCGCTCCTGGACGATAGAGTGGGAGCTGTTTTCCTCAGGAAAGTTCCCCCTAGTTCTGAGTTTCAAAGACCCCCATAATACTACTGTACTACACACCGTGCCTCAACATCATCAACATTCTTACTGAAAAGCACTGTTGATTTCTCGAAGTTAACTATTTGCCCAGAAGCTAATTCGTACTCATTAGGGACATCTTAAACAACCTGAGACTTAGATACAATAACTTCAAAGTATAAATAGCAGTCGTCGGAAACTCTTTATAAGGATTTTTAAATTTTTAATGACAGGTTTTCCTTATTAAAAACCTATTTTTTAATAGTGGATGTAATGTTTATTAGATTATAAACTCAATTACAAATATGTCAAAATGTCAACAATTAAATCTGTAACCTATAAGTTAATTACGAAAAAAGTTGTGACTAAAATGTTTACTATATTACTAACAAAGTCATCAAAACACACATTTCTTGAATTTATTGATAAAATCGTTTGACATGTCTTATATGACAATCAAATAATCGGTTCAAATTATTTTGGTAGACAAAGTAAAATTGATCTCATTTAGAAACTTAGGGGGTAAATTTGTACTATTTCACACATTAACGATAAATCTGCACTTTCAAAAGAATGATAAGGATAAATTTAGACATAAAGGGCTACAATATTAATAATACTATTGTTTAGGGACCCTGAGTGTATTTTGCTGTACATTTATATAGTTGTAAACCATTAAAATTTAAATAAGATAAAACATCGTATAATTAGACATCACACTTACAAACTCCACCTGTAGGGACTTCAACAGCTGCAACATAATTTAAATCCAAGTGAAGGTCCCACAAGGGATGCTTCCTTACCGATGAACACACTCCCATAGTAAATATGTTCATGGGTCGAGTTGGGTCGGAGTAGGTCCAATGGGCTTTTCCCTAAAAAATGCTTAGCCCAAACCCATTGTATTCTGTTATGATTTTAGAAGGGTTCGGACTTACAAATCAAATCCACTTGAAAAATCAAATGCAAAATTGAAAAGCTTAGCATTTGTTATAACTTGAACCTTTTATGACAGATATTAGTATAAAGACTCCTTTCTTCTATATTTATAGAGAGAGAGTTAATGGGCGTGCTCTACCACTGAGCTAATTGCCCGTCGTGCAGGCCTTCCTCCATGCCAAAAGCTAGAGGAACTTCATCCTTCTCTTTCCTTTTTTCACCCCATGTTGTATTTATGGAAATAGTGTTTTATTCCTGACACATCACTGATATAATTAAACTGAAGTTGGACTATATTACATATTATTATTATTATTATTATTATTATTTAATCATCTAGACAAACTTAGTGTAGTTTGGTTTTATTTTTCAGAACTATTTTTTTTTTTCCTTTTAATTCTAAACATGAGATAAAAAGTGTTTGGTAAAATTTCGAAATAGTTATTTTTAGCAGAAAACTTAACTAGTATCTACTATTTATCAGCAAACATGTAAACCTAATTTGGATGTTATAGACATAACACTGTATAATCACTAGAACTGATCAAGTTTCCCATTAGAAGAAAATTCCACCAGGAAATGTTGTTGATAGGAAACATTAAATAATTCCTAATCCAAAAATTACCAATTCATTAACTAAAATAGCTTTCCTTTAGTTTTTAATAGTTTCGATCCAGTAATTTCCTGTTCCAGACCATTTAAAGTTCAATTTTACACTCGACTTCTTATAAATATTTGTGTCTCATAGTCTGAATTTCAATTTAGTATTTTGTTTTGCCTGATTCCGTGTCCGAAAACCAATTTTACTAGCTAATCTTTGCACCTCAAATTCTTTTACACAATCTGTCCAGTTTTTTCTTTATTCTGTGTTTAACCCGTTTTTCTCATTTTCCGTATTTTTTTTTTTACGTTTTTCTTGTATTTTGTGTAAGCAAGTTTAAGAGGCAAATGGATCGCTATAAGTAAGTTCATGGGATCAATAAGTTATTTTAAGCAAGTTCAAAGAGCTAACGAGATATTATCTAAGTTCATGAGGCTAATCAATTTTTTTTCAGGGTTTTTGATGTATTAAGCTTTTTTATTTTTATTTATTTTTTTTTTTAATACCAACGCATATTGTACAATCCAAATACTTTAAGTTATTCCTAACCCAAGAATGCATATCCCTCCATAAATTAAGTTCCCGCCAATTGCAATTGTGTTATGTACTCTAAGGTCACGTCGGTCAATCTCCCAATCAGTTCAGCGTTTCTCTTTTTCCAGGCCATCAATTTTCCTTCAGGTAAGACTTGATTCTCTCTTCCTTCCATTTTCTGTAATTGCTATTCTTTCAGATTTTTTATGTTAGTTTCTTGATTTTTCATTCACTGTGTTACTGAATCATAGAATTTAGATAAGATTAAACACCTGCTCCATCAGATTTTTGGTTTCAATCTCTTAAATCGGGTATGAATGGTCGGACCAGAAAAATTGTAGAAATCAATCGCTAATTCGTCAGATGAATTCATTTACTTTCAAAATATATGATAAAATAGAAATTTAATTTCAATTTGCTCATACATTCATTTCCACTGTTTCAGTATTATGAAAAGAAGAAGGAATTCAACAGCAAAGAGAAAAAGGAATGAAGCGGGGGAAACTTAGCCACATACGCATTAACTATTCAGGTCCTTCATTTTCTGATCTGCCAAATACCATTCTGGTAAATATTCTACTTAGGCTCACTATAAAGAGGATTTTTGTATGCAAATGTGTATGCAAAACATTGTATGATCTAATTTCAGACCCTGAGTTTGCAAAGCTCCATTTCCATCAATCTGAGGTATATCCTCTACTTCAAACCTCGGGTTTTACATTACTGTCAAGAATGCTTTATCTTGTACAGCCAAACCAAGATGAGTTTGAGGACAAGCTTGATATGTTTTATGGTTTTGAGAGCAAGCTTCACACGTCTTATGATAGCTCGTCTATTAAGATTAAACTTGACTCAAAATTGAAACTCCCACTGCGCAACATCGAAATGATAGATAAAGAAGCGGTAGGGAGTCAGAATTGCTTGAAGTTGAATATGAAGAATCACAAGTACAAGATAGTTAATTCATGTAATGGCTTGCTTTGTTTGTCCAATCCATCTGATAATGACCCTGTTATAGTTTGCAATCGGGTTACAGGTGAGTTTATTATTCTTCCAGAGGTTAGGACGGTTAAGGATCTTAACAAGCCTGTTGAATGTGGTTTCGGTTTTAATCGTGTGACTAACCAATATAAGGTGATAAGAATGTTTACGCGTTGGACTGAATATGAAAAAGTTATGGTGGCTGGAGTACATGTTCTTGGTACAGAAACATGGAAAAAGTTAGAGGTAATACTTTCTTCTCTTCTACTCCCATTCTCTATAGTTCTAATCATTATTAAGTAGGACCTGTAATTTCATATCCTTCCTACTTGTTTTTATACTCATTTCCCCATTTTTCATTTATCTATTCATTCATAAAATTTAGGTTTGCTACTTGATAAGATTAAAACCTGCTTTTGAGATTTTAGGTTTGGATCTTTTGAATCAGATCAGACATTAATAATTCGTTAAATCATCAAATGGATTCATTTATTTTAAGCAATTGAAATTCAGTTTGTTGATAACGTGATTTGCGCATGTCTCAGTGTCATGAAAAGAAGAAGGAAATCAACAGCTTCTAATGCAAATGGAGCAGGGAAAGTTAGCCACATACAAATTAATTACTCAGGTCCTTCATTTTCTGATCTGCCAGATAACATTCTCATCAATATTCTATTTAGATTTTCGATAAAGAGGATTTTCCTGTGCAAATTTGTGTGCAAAACATGGTATGCTCTAGTTTCAGACCCTGACTTTCCATTTCGACCAAGCTCAGGTTTATCCTCTTCTTCGAACTTCCGGTTTTACATTACTGTCAAGATGATTTTGAAAGCAAGCTTGACATGTGTAATGATTTTGAGAGCAAGCATGAGATGTCCTATGATAGCTCATCTTTTAAGATTAAACTTGACTCTAAATTCAAACTCCCATTGCGCAACATTGAAATGATACTTGATAAAGAAGGGGTATGGAGTGAAAATTGCTTGAAGTTGAATATGAAGAATCACAAGTATAAGATAGTTAATTCATGTAATGGCTTGCTTTGTTTGTCCAATCCATCTGATAATGACCTGTTATAGTTTGCAATTTGGTTACAGGCGAGTTTATTAATCTTCCAGAGGTTAGGACGGTTAAGGATCTTCACATGCCTGTTGAATGTGGTTTCGGTTTTAGTCCTGTGACTAACCAATATAAGGTGATAAGAACGTTTACGCGTTGGACTGAACATGAAAACGTTATGGTGGTTGAAGTACATGTTCTTGGTACAGAAACATGGAAAAACCTTCGCTTTTTTCCCGAGTCAGCATGGAAATTGTTCCCTACTTATTTTAATGGGTGTGTTTATTGGATTTCTCCTGTACCATGTTCTGTAATTTCTTTTGACATTGACAAGGAATGCTTTGAGTCAATTAGAGCACCACCATGGAACACATATAATATAGTTTGGAGAGGGAGCATGGGAGTATTAGGGGGCGCACTCTGCATAACGGAGGCTTTCGACTGTGATCATATAAATGTTTGGTCAATGAAGGATCTTGGTGGAGAAAAGACTTGGTCTAAAATGCTCTCTATTATCATGTATGATGAAGCAACATGGCCCCGGGGCTCATATCAACCTATAAAGTACTTGAACGATGGGGCCTTATTGATGTTTAATTCTCATAAACATGCTTTTATATATCATAAGCCAAACAACTTAGGATTCAGATATTTGAAGGTCCGTGGAATGGAATCAAAAGTGGAAGCAATTCCTCATATTCCAACCTTTGTTTCACTCAAACATGTTTTATCAGGGCATAATCTGGTTGTTCTTAATGTCAATTCAAGGTACTTAATGCTTGGCTTGATCTCAATGCTTTACAAATATTTCTATTTGTTGCTGCTAATGGTTCATACTAGAGTATATGTTGAAAATGAATTTGTTGTTGGAGATAATAATTGTGGTGTTGATGAAAATGGACTATGAAGACTTTAGTAGTTGATTATTTGTTAGTTAATTTATGGTTAAGATTATGAATATGATTATTCGTGGCATTAGAAATGTTAATTGTTAGAATTAAGCTTCATTCATTCCTATTCCTATTAGCAGGTGCGGAGAGCTGAAGCTGCACAAAGAGAAGAAAGATATTTATATAGTTAAAGAAAATAGGCAACTGGAGACTGATTCTGAAGTTTCATTTTGAATAGCTTACCTTATGAGATAGACTTCATTCAGCAGAGGTAAATGTTATGTTGCTCTGAAGTTAACATCTGCTAAACTATTTATAATCATTTTGTCAACTACAAACAAGATATCAGCTATATTTTGTTATTTTAATAACTATCAAGATATGAGTTTTGGAGTTTTAGTTATGTTTTTTTTTTTTTTTTTTTTTATGAGAAATGGAACAAATGTTTTTGGTTCATTTTTAAGTTTATTTTTAATGCTTACAAATTCAAAATGGCAGGGCCTTAGTTTTAATTATTCACACTAGCAACATTTTCAATTCTTAAATTATATTTTTAATAACCAATTAAAGTTGATTGGAATGACTAAAGATCTTAAGTCTCTTAAATTAGAAATTTGAGTTTCAAAAACTTCAATTGCGGAGACAAAACACCTAAAAAATATGTCTAACAATATCCTAAAACTGAGTAGATAAATTATTATAAAAGAAGATAGTTTTTGAATGAATAATATATGACAAGCCTTCTGTCTTGGTTGGATTTTCCATTTTGAATTCTTTTGGAACGAAACATTATTGTAATAAATCTTACATAGTTTATTAGTTTCAATCTTATTTTGTTAGATAACAATAACCTTACATAGTTTATTAGTTTTAAGCATTACAACTTGCATCACCAAGCTTGGTTAAGCAAGCTTATAACACAAGTGGTAGCAACAATGTGACGAACATTCCTATGGCTTAAAAGTCTGAAATCGATGCAACTATAACATTAGGTTTGCTTGTTCCAAGTTGAGAGTTTAACCAAGTTGTTTTGACTGAGGTTGAGATGGCTTGTTCCTAATAGTGAAAGGAATACAACTGGTGCAACTTGAGTTACGAAGCTATTATATTGTTTGTTAAATTAATATACCATTGTTCATGTGTTTTCTATTGAAATGTAATTTTACCCTTTAATTGGAGCTTTCTCTGATTATACCTTTAACATTTTGTGATACATCTGAACACCAATTAAAAGAGGGATGTATACCAATTTATTAAAGATGATTATTGTTAAAAAATGAATATATAAAAATGATATTATTTAATTGGACGAGTGTATTATACCAGAAATATTATAGAGTTTTTCTAATACAAAACCATGTCTTAGAGAGGGTGTTCTACTATCTAATCTTGCTACTGAAATGAAGAAAAACTCTTTCCAATCCTGCTTTAATATATTGATAATCAAATAACGGTTAAATGAACCAATTCAAATTTTCAAATAGATATAGATAAATTTGATCTTATTTAGAATCGTTAGGGGTAAATTTATACAATTTCACACGTTAAGGGTAAATCTGCACTTTCTAGAGAATGGTAAGGGTAAATTTAAACATTATCACTTTCATTTTTTTTTACGGATTTTAATGTTATAATAATGTAAAATTCAATGATTTTTATGTTGTAAAATAAAATTTAAGGGCTATAATATTAATAATAGTAGTATTCAGGATCAATTGGTGCAAAATAAGTATCAAAATATCCGTGTCTTAAATGATATATGGAATTGATCTAACTTTTCAATTTTAGGAGTTAAATTACACCATTTTAAACATTAGGAGTAAAATTGCTCCCGACTTAAACGTTAAACTATTTTTACACTTTATCCCATTGGTATAATATTAAAAATATGTTATATTTTTTTTAATTTTATTAAAATATATACGACTGTTTGTGTGATTTACTAATTTACCATGGATTTTTACATTTTGATGCCCTCGTGTTTACATTTGGGTTGTAATTAGTCATTATGCCCTCAAGTTTTTAGAGTCCACACAGTCGCTCAAAAACGGCGGAGTTTCAGATTTCCGACCACTTTAGGTTTTCCGTTTCCATCTTGTTTTCCTACTGGTCCAGAGCAGTTTAGCCCTAGATTGAGGAAATGGAAAGCAAAAGGATGAATATGGAGGAGGAGAAAGAAGATCGAATCAGTTCTTTGCCAGATTCAATCCTTCAACACATCCTCTCCCTTCTGCCATCAACCAAACAAGCTATTCAGACTGGAATTCTATCAAAACGGTGGGAGAATCAATGGACTCAAATTCCCGTTCTCATCTTTGATTCAACTGGTATGTCTTATGAAAACTTCCTTCGATTCATTGACAATACCTTAATTCTCCACGACTGCGCTAAAATCGACAAATTTCACCTCAAATATTGTTATAGCGATAGGAAGGATCCTCAATTTAGTTCGAAAATCCGGTTTGCAACAAGAAAATATGTGGATGAGTTATATTTGTATTCGAGTACAAACGTGCAAGAATACAAGTTGCCGAATTTCCTGTTTAACAATGCTTCACTGGCTATATTAACAACAGTTAATTGTATTTTTATGCCTAATGGAAAGGTAAGTTGGCAATATCTGACCACATTGTCTATGGTAAGGTGTAAATTCGGTGATGAAGCCATGGAACTTGTTCTCTCTGGCAGTCCGCTACTCGAAAAATTATCATTAGGAAACTGTTTTGGGTTTAACAATCTGGCTATTGCTTCCAAATCCTTGAAAATATTGGTTTTCGAACAATTTCTCAACATTTTTTATATTGAAATTTCATGTCCAAAGCTTGATAGATTGTGGCTTCACGGATGTTGCAATGTTAGAACTGCTAAACTACTGAATTTACCATCTTCACTTTCTGCTAATATTGAATTTAAGCATCATGAGGATCAGTGTAATGAAATCCGTATAAGTTTGACTAGAGACATCCTTCAACAACTTCAGCATGTCAAGGAGCTAACAATTGGGAGTTGGTTATTGGAGGTAACTTCTAAAGTGAAAAAAAAACATTTCATCCTATTTCTTAAAGCAATATATGCAATATTTTTAAATTAAAATTGAATTATTACACTCTCTTTCTAAATTTCCATTCCGCATTATGTTTGTAGTTTCTGTCACAAACACAGGTGGGAGATCACTTGTCTCCAGCCTTACACATCAAAGGCTTGACTCTGAGGTCTCATAATATCTCTGGAATTGCTTGTTTACTTCGTAATTCACCCGTGCTTGAGAAATTATCTATTAATGTGACATTTTATGACCAGGTAACAACTAAAACCTTTTAAATTCTAAATATCAAATGTAGTTACAAGTATTATTGTGAATGATATAGTGTATATGGTTTAGAAAGTTTGAGCATTTCATGAGTTTTCTCAAATTTTACATGAATATATATATATATATATTTTTTTTTCTTTTATGACCAGGACTATCGTGATTTTGGGGAAAACTACTGGTCGGATGCGACTGTTTACAATTGTTTGGTATCTCATCTGAAGACTATTAAGATCATTGGCTTTCCAAAGAGAGATGACAAACATAAGGTTATGCTAAACTTTGTTCAATTTTTTCTCAAGAATGCAAAAGTCCTGGAAAAGTTGGTCGTCCAATTGAAAGATGATGGAACAGATTTTCCGTCCAAAGTTTCTCAAGAATTGTTAAGCTTGCCAAGATTTTCTCAATATGCGATTATTGAGTTGATATGCTGTAAGTAGATAGGATTATTTTTTTTTTAGTTTGTTGTGCTTAATGTAAGCTTTTATATTGGGGATAAATTGTTGGGAGGAGTAAATGGAATATGGTTTAATGAGTAGTTGGATGATGATTATTGTTCGGTGACTTTTAATTAGCAGAAACATATGAGCATTAAAAATATAACTTCTTTCCTAACGATCCCAGCTCTTTTAATTTCTTTATTTTTATTCTTCCTAGCTCTGTTATTCAGGAAAGGGGCTGTTTGAATATAGCATGGGAAATACGCATAAGTTTTCTTTTTCTGAACATCTCTGATACTGATGTTAGTGTTAAGGCTAAAGTTGTTGATTGTTGGAGAAGAAACTGAGCATGTTTGGGAGGGTGTCCAACAGTTTCAGGTTTCTTTGGAAAAATCTGATAAACCTGCTTCTTTTTCTGTTGCTTCTGCCTGGAATTATCTTCGGATAAAGTGATGGTTTTGTAAGAAAGCTTTGGGTAGGAGTTTTCTTGCTCGGTTCAGAAGGGTGACGTTTATTACCACTGTTTATGTGATGTGGCAAGCAAATAATCATTTGTATTTTCAGAATCTTCAACCTGATGTTGAGGATTTAATTAGGCTTGTGGGGGTTTATGTTGTTATGAATTGTTTGGTGATAAAGTGTCCTGTAGGTTTTTATCGAAATGTTTGGTCCTAGATAGACCTGGTTTATAATATTGATTGATTTCAGCAATAGTTTTTGTATGTCTATGAACCTAACTTGTTAGCTGTTCTTCTAGGTGAGTCCTGTTTTGAGCTTCAACTTTGGAATTTAACCAGTTGGATTTGTTAGACTTTAGAAATACAGGTTACTGGTTTTACATTTAACATTATTGTATTTTATTGATTGTTATATTTTGCATCTCATACTACTACTGTAACCACATGAAGGATTCTGGGTTTACATTATTGATGTGTTGTTTTGATGATTGAACTGACCAAGTGTATGATCAATGATGAATTTGTGGACAAAGCAAAGGCTTGTGATAGGAGACGGGTTTCGACGATCGCTTCAAGGCAGGCATTAAGCACGGTATTCATCATATTACAGAAAGTAGCTATATGCATATATCGGAGTACAGAAAGTTTAAATGCATAAGCAGTTAGAATTTTCTATTAACTTGTTGCCTAATAATAATAGTACCAGTTCATGTCTCAATATCATGAAATAGTTGTTTTATGTCGCTGAACTTAATCTAAGTTCAAAATGAGTTGGATTTGTTATACTTTGATATTTATTTGTTTATTATTATATATACATTATTTTTGTGAAAGTTCAAATAAAACCCTTGTGGTTTCACTAATTTTCAGATAAAGGACTGTGGTTTCTTTTTGTCAAAACGAGGACTGAGGTTTCGCACTTTTAATAATACTATTAAAACTATCTTTAACGACCTGAAAATGAAAATTTTCAAGAATTAAAGTTGTTCAATGTCATATTATCTTTTTGGAACTTTCTCTCTCTAAACATTAACTTTCTCTCTAAATAATCTCGAAATAAAAAAGCTAAAGAATTAAAGTTGCTTAAAATATTAGTAGTTCTTAAAATATGTCATTTTTGAAGTTGTTAAGGGTGATTTTAATAATATCAATCGAAAAAGTTATTATTTTGCTAAAGTTGAAAACCTCAGTCCTCGTTTTGACAAAAAGTAAACCACAGTCCTTTATCTGAAAAAGAACAATTCATTAAGCACATGTGGTTTTGGCCATAATATCGGCATTGGTTCGTCGTTTGATGCTGAAGTTTGGGGTGTTTGTACAGACGACTGTTAGCCAAGGAACTAAATATCACTCAGCTGCTTAGGACAACGTCTATTTTCTGTCAAACCCTTCCTTGTTTCCTGCTGCATCCGGGAATATATTCAACAGCCTTCTTAAACTCCTTTCCAAACAAAATTGAATTGCCGACAAACTAGCATCCTTGGCACATGATCTCCCGGTTGGCATCACTCGATTCAATGACCCTCCGGCTTCGGTCGCTCAGCTGCTCCTGGACGATAGATAGAGTGGGAGCTGTTTTCCCCAGGAATGTTCCTTGCCAGTGCTATTTGTTGTATTCTGTTTTTTTTTTTTTTTTTTGCTTCAGTTGTATAAAAAAAGAAGCTAAAATAAAGCAAATCCAAAAGGCAATAGGAAGACATTCATAACATAAGTTGGAATTAGCTTGAGTAACAGTTTTGAATAAAATTTCTTTACCTGCTCTGGAAAGGATTTTTGAATGCCAAGACTCCATTCCAAGTTCTATTCTTTGATAAATCTTAGAACTTCCTTGATCAAGGTAATGCCCCTAATACTACACACCGCTCCTCTATTAACATAATCAAAATTCTTACTGAAAAGCACTGTTGATTTGGGAAGTTAACCATTTGCCCAGAAGCTAATTCGTACTCATTAAGTACATCTTGAACAACCTGGCAGTTAGATACAATAACTTCAAAGTATAAATAGCAATCGTCGGAATACTCCGCATAACGATTTTTAAATTTTTAATGATGGTTCCTTATTAAAAACCTATCTTTTAATAGTGGTGTAATGTTTATTAGGTTATTAACTTAATTACAAGCAACCTGTCAAAATATCAACAATTAAATCTGTAACCAACAAGTCAATTAAAATGTTTACTATATTACTAACAAAGTTATCAAAACACACAAAATTTCTTTAGTTTATTGATAAAATTGTTTGACATGTCTGATATGACAATCAAATAACCGGTTTAAATTTTTTCCGTAAACAAAGTAAAATTGATCTCATTTTGGAAATTTAGGGAGTACATTTGTACTATTTCACACATTAATGATAATTCTGTACTTTCAAAAGAATGATAGGGGTAAATTTAGACATCATTTCTTAAATTTTGTTGCTTTAGATTTTAATATTACAATAATGTAAACTTCAAGAATTTTTAAATTGTAAAATGAAGTTTAAGGGCTACAATATTAATAATATTATTGTTTAGGGACCTGAATGTATTTTGCCCTACATTTATTTAGTTGTAAACTATTAAAATTTAAATAAGATAAAACATCATATAATTAAACATCGCGCTTACAAGAGGGTTTATTACTCCACCTATAGGGACTCCAACAGCGGCAACATAATTCAAATCCAAGTGGAGGCCCCACAAGGAACGTTCTTACCGATGAACATACTTTCAGAACTACTTTTTTGCCTTTTAACTCTAAACCATTAAGCATGCCCACCCAGCTATTGGATAAGCTTAGAGTTGATGTTATCATTCAATAATTTTAAAACGATTGCCGTGATTACCGAACAAACTAATGGGTTGACTGAAATTAACAAAACAAATGGTCCTTCAGACCTGATTGCCAGTCCAACCACGCCCCGCTATCATCTCGCAAACGGCTAATCGGATTCTTCTTTCTTCGGTTAGACGCAGCAGTGTGGAAAAATCTGGAGTTTAAATCACTAGCTTTGAGCCAAAGTTGCTTAGACCTCTGGCGCCAGAAAACTTCCCTCTGGAGTAGTAACGCATCGAGCTCCTCTCTGATACTGAGAAAACAGTTCTGCGACACAGGGTCACTCCGCCTCCGCAGAAGCCGCAACTCGTCTTTGCACCCACGGATCCGATTAGAGAACTTTGATCGGATTTTATCCCCCCAACTGAGCAGATTGTCAGCACACCTGTCCTGTTTAACCAACAGACTCGCCGTTCCGCTCTCAAAAGGTCTTTTAACTTAATTGGCACGGCCTCTATCATTATAATGGATTGCTATTCACCGCCTCCAAATTACTTATCGCGGCTTCCTCAAGACACTTTTGCCTATTTCATTTGTTAAATTTAAAAAATGAAATTCTCTAAAAAAAATTTGAAATTAAAAAACCCGAACAACATTCATGAGACTTAAACACGGTAGAGGAAAAAGACTAATGATTCATTGGATAAGTATATTTATTTGAAAATCGAATCGAAACCATGAGTTCCGTCTCCGGATTCGGAGACAAAATTCATCCTAAATGTGCTAAACGGGTGATTCACACCACCTGGCCTAGGCAGAAACGGATGAACTACCTGTTTCTGCCTAGGCGGAAATGGATGATCCACCCGTTTCCCCCTAGGTCAGGTGGTGTGAATCACCCGTTTAGCTGGATGAATTTTTTTTACATACAGATTGGATCGATAAGTTTTTGGAGACAAAGTTCAATTAGTGTAAATAGGAACTGTAGTTATTTAATTTCCTCGACGTTCTCGGGTCCATTTTTCAGAAATCCAATTTTTGGCTCGGGAGAGAGAGGATATTAAGGGCCCGTTTGTTTTACCTACTGCTTGTTGTTGTTGTTTGTTGTTTACTGTTACGGTTTGCTGTTTGTTAATTCGGTTTGCTGTTGCTGTTGCTGTTTGCTGTTACGGTTGGAAAAAGTTGCTTTTCTAAAAAGCAGAGATTCTCTGCTTTTGTAAAAAGCTGCTTTTCAGGTGTTAAAGGCAAACAGGAGGTCACTAACCAAACACCTAATACTGCTTTTCATGTGTAAACGGCAAAGAGGAAGTCACTAATCAAACACCTAAAACTCTCCCTTTTGAAGTGAAAAGGTAAATAGGAGTATGAAAAGGAGCAACCAAACACCCCCCTAAGTTTTTGAATGGAAAAATGAAAAGGGCGAAAATATCCAAAAGGAGTGGTGATAAGTAATTTGGAAGCGGTGAATAGCAAAACCTTATATAAAAATATGTTATTAACACCGTTAGTCAATTTGGTATGTGTTTACTAACGGAATGAACCCCAAGATACATTTGGTATGTGTTTGCTAACGGAATAAAGCCCAAGGTATATTTGGTATGTGTTTGCTAACGGAATGAACCCCAAGAAGGTATATTTGATATTATTTTTTATTTTAAGGTTTGTTTGTGATAATTAGATAATAAATATAAGGACTAAATTAACTCTTTTCCCTTTGACTTTTAACACCGTTAGTCAATTTGGTATGTGTTTGCTAACGGAATGAACCCCAAGGTACCATTTTGCAACTTTTAAACCACATGGTTGTTGTTCGAAAACAGGTGTAACCACAAGTTTATTTTTGTAATTTTCCCTTTAAAATTTAAATACTAAATTAACTTTGTTTATATTGCAAAGGTTGATATTTATCAAAAATATATAAAAAAAATACTAAATTAAATTTTAAATTTTAAATATCAGTATAATATATAAGTATATAATGTTGTTTTTAATTATAAGTTGAAAACTAGCTTAGTGGTAAGATGTACTTAGGTGCTGTTTGATAAAATTGAAAATTAAGTGCTGAAAAAATAAGTATTGAATTTTAAGTGCTGAAAATATTGAATGATATAATTTTTTATAAAAATATTAGTTGATAATGTTTAATTTAAAATGTTAAGTTAAATACTTTAACTTATCAAAATAAGTGGTTTTTAACTTAATTAACTAATTTAAGTGGTGGGAAAACAACCGTTATCAAACGCATTTAAATTAAATAAGTGCTTAACATTTTAATTTAAGTAATTAAGTGGATTATCAAACAAGACCTTAATGATCCCTAAGACCTAGATTCGAATCCCATCTTCAACATATTTTTTTTAAGTTAAACATGTGTGAGTGGCTAACTGTATCAAACCGCTCAACCGGACTGATTCCTGGCCGGTTCAAACGGTTCAATCCAGCTCTTTGAACATATTAAAACCCAGTATCAACCGGACTGAAGACCTGACCGGTTCACGGTTGAACCGATCAAACCGACCGATCCGGTCCTGTTTTCATAACATTGGTCTATACTACATGCAATCCCATTTCCTTCCTTTCCTTCCCCCAGAACATACTATTAAGGCTTAATACATCATTTGTTCCCTAAATTTGTCTTGTCCAAAAAGTTTGATTGTCCAAAAAAGTAAAACGACCAAGATTGAGATATGCGGTTCTAATATTAGAGAAGACAAATTTTATAGTTGATCAAGTAATAACTTCCTTTTAATATATTTTTGAATTTTGTAATAACATTCTAAGATGCGTGGAATAATCTTCCGCATTTAATTTATTTTTTTGCAACTGAGTGATCAATTGATTAGATTTTATGCAAATTAATGAGACTAAATGAACCTTTTATGCAAGTTGATGGAGCTATCAAGACACTTTAAAAATTCAAAGGACTAATCAATCTTTTTAAACAAATTCAGAAGCAAACGATGTATTAAGCCTACTATTAATGTTTATCAATAACCTTATCCAAATATTTTGAAGTGCACATAACTTAATAATAAATTGGAGTGATGTATTAAGTGTTGTGGCGTGAGTAAAATCAAGGTAACATTCATTACAGAATATTAAAGAAAGGAAGAAGACGAACATCCCAAATATTGCTTTTATTCCCTTTGAATCCCAAACATAGACTCTAACGTTTATATAACAAATAGTACGAAAAGGAAACAAATAAAATAGCAAAACCGACCATTCCAAGGACACTAACATGTGTCACAATGACAAAAGATAATGATAGAATGTTTAAATTTTTTGAATAAATTAAAACTATAGAACTCTTTAAGTACATTTAAAAATATAGAGTCAGCAATAGATTACTATGAGAAAATTCAGAGATCCAATAGATTAATATAAGAAAGTTCATAAGTGTATATCACTTTAAACTTTAAACAAATTCATAATGTTAATAAATCCAAGCAAGTTCAGACGAAGTTATAAAATATCAACAACGAACACCACCATAAGATCTAAAAAAACCTCATCTATTTCAGATTAAAAATGATTTGAACAAAATCTCATTACTTATATAAAAGAATAGGGTAAATTACACCCATGACCACTGAACTTTGATCGTCTTTGCGGTATAGCTACTGAACTTCAAAACCTAACATAAAAACCACTGAATTTTACCCTTTCAACATAAACCCCACTATTTCCGTTCATCATATATCATGACATTTGACTCCTCTTTTTAAGTTAGTAATTCATCTCCTCCCTTATCTCGTCTTTTTACTTAATATAGTAACTTCTCCTTCATATACCACGTGCTTGACAATATTTAAATAATAAAGTTAAAATAGTAATTTGCTAAATTTACTTTTACATTTAATTACTCTATCATTGAACATAGCAGCAGACACTGTTGTGGAAGCTTTGCAGCACTTCTTTAAAATATATACACAGAATGGCTTTTTTTTATTCCACAATCCGAATGGTTTTTTTATTTATTCCAACAATAAGAATGGCTTAAAATATATATGAAAAGAGAACAAAAATAAAAGAAAGTAAAAACATGATGAATCTTAATCTGATATTAATTGCTGAATGAAATATATATAATCGAAAATCATAAAATGAATATCAATCTCAGATTCTTCAAACATGAATATACCTTCCGCATCTTTCACTTGATTCAACAAACCCAAGCTTGGTTCGTCTAGGTAATACATTTACCTCTGTGGCAACTTACAAGATCGATGATATCGGGGTCTTTGCACAACATCAACTTTCGCGCAACTATTCAACAGAGTAATAAAATGGTTAGAAGGTATAAAAATAAGCAGCATTCAAAAACATTCTTGTCATAATCTGCAGAATCAAAATTACCTAGACCGGACATTATACACCTTCACATTCTGTCCCGATAGAGCATGTTTGAGTGAAACAAAGCTTGGAATATGAGCAATTGCTTCGACTTTGGAATCTATCTTACATTGGCAGACCTTCAAATATCTCAATTCACTTTCTTTTGGATCCATGTACACTAAAGCATCTTCACCGGAGTTAAACATCAGTAATGCTCCATCATTCATGTACTTAATGGGTCGATACCTGACATAATATCGTCTTTCTCTAGAATACATGTGATCAAAGGAGAAAACTTTAGACCACACTTTTTCGGTACCATTATCTTTCATTGTCCAAACATGAACACCAGACTCAAGAACCTCACATATGCAGAGTTCTCCCCCTAATACTCCCACATTGTTATAAGGTTTATTCAGTGGTGGTGCTGAAAGTGATCCAAAACGTTCCTTCTCAATGTCAAAACTAAATATAGATAATGGTTTTAAATAAGAAGACCAATAAAGAAAACCATTCAAATAAGCAGGAGGGTGCGCAGGCATTGCCTGGGTGAAAAAGTCAATGTTTTTCCATGTTTTTGTACCAAGAATATGTACTTCAGCTTCATTACCAAGAGGGATGTCTCGCTTAGACATTCTTATCACTTTATATTGGTTAGTCGCAGGACTAAAACCAAAACCATAATTTATTTTATTCCAACCAAACTCAATCATCTTAGGCACTCGAGGAAGGTTAATAAACTCACCTGTAACAGGATTGCAAACAATAGGACGATGTCTATCAGATAGATTGGGCGAGAAAAGCAAGCCGTTGCATGTAACTATACCATGTCCATTGTGATGTTTCATGAGCCCGTATATTTTAGGGACTTCAAATCTGGCTTCAATTTTATCATGAACAGTGGAGACACATCCAGGCTTAGACAAGGTATGATCACACATCCCAAGATTGAGCTCAAAGTCATCCTTATTTGGCTGCATAAGATGAACCATTTTCGACCCATTTCTACTATATGAGGTTCGAATCAAAGGATAAACCTCAGCATGATCAAAATGGAGGTTTGCAAATTCAGGATCTGAAACTATATCATACCACGTTTTGCATACACATTTCAATACAAAAATTCCCTTAATTGACACCCTAATTAGGATATTTAGCTGAACATCCTTCGGGAGATCAGAAAATAAAGAACCTGAATATGAGTCTCTACTTGACTAACTTCTTCTGTTTGTTTTCTACCTCTCGTTGTATCCGAAGAAATCCTTTTTCTTTTCATGATTATTTGGGAAGCGACGATACTGAAACAAAACACAAATGACATTATCAGCCCACTGAATTCAAAATGCTCAAAAACCAAATAGAAATAAACGAATTAACTGAAACATAATCGTGAGAAGAAACAGTGCAAAGAGAAGAGATGGTCTGAACTCTGAATTGAAATTGCTAAAAAGAAAACCCTAATTAATTGAAATCAAAGAATTCATAGAATGGTAAAAATCTCATAAAGAAGAGGCTTAATCGTATATATTAGGAACACTAAATGAATAGAATAGCCAAATAAAAATCGTGAGAAAGAACACTGCAAACAGAATAAATTTTTACCGGAAAAACCAGAAGCTCTCTGTTCCGAACTCTGATAAACCTCAGTAGAGTAAACGAGGTTTAGGAAGAAGAAAGGATTTCGTATTTTTAAAATAAGGAACGAGATCGTATGGTAAGAAGAAGTTTATATAGGGTCCACATTATTCTAATTAGGGTTAATGTGTAAAAATACTCCTAACATCTAAAATGATGTAATTTTACTCATAACGTTGGAAGATAAGAGCAATTTTACCCCAACGTTAATAAATTGGGTTAGTTTAAGAAATAATTCATCAAACTGTTTTCTCGGTTATGAATCTTGTTATCTACACTTCATATGTGTGTCATTTTATCAGTAACAAATCATAAACATTCGTTGGGATGCAAAAAAAGTAAAAAAATAAAAAAAATACACTGTGTTTTTGTACGGATTAGACAAAAAAAATTCAAAAAAATCCACCGAATTTATAAATATTAATCTCAAATTCTATTATTAAATTATAAAAAACATGAAATCTTTTTTTTTAAATGAATTGTTATGCAATTGGTGCAAAATAATTAACAAAAATGTTTGTGTTTTATAATACTGTCTGAAATTGACTCAATTTATCAACATTAAGAGTAAAGTTGCTCTTAACTTCCAACATTAGGGGTATTTTTGCACCTTAACCCTTTTAGGATAGAATCCTAATTGTGTACGTGTTTGTTTAAACATTATGGATTAATTTTATTTTTTAATGCAAAAAATACTTATCTACGTAATGATATGCTGAAATTACTGTCTTTCTCCTTTAATATTTTGTTTTGCCCCTGAATTTAACCAAAAATCTTGATTAGCCCCCTTAAATTTTGAAGTGTTTTGATATCCCTCTCAACTTACATTACGTTATGTTACGCTAAGTTAGGTTACGCTACATTACATTACTATGAGTTATGTTACGTTATGTTACTATGACTTACATGACATTCCTATATGTTACGTTACGTTATTCTGAGTTACATTACGGTACACTAAGTTATGTTACACTAAGTTAATATACGTTACGTTACGTTATGTTACTCTAAGTTACGTTACTCTGAGTTACGTTATGTTACGTTACATTACTCTAAGTTACGTTACTCCGAGTTACGTTATGTTATGTTATGTTACGTTACGTTACGTTATGTTACTCTAAGTTACGTTACTCTGAGTTACGTTATGTTACGTTATGTTACTCTAAGTTACGTTACTCTGAGTTACGTTATGTTACGTTACATTACTCTAAGTTACGTTACTCCGAGTTACGTTACGTTACGTTACGTTACGTTACGTTACGTTACGTTACGTTTCCTTACGTTTCGTTGCATTACGTTACGTTACGTTACTCTGAGTTATGCTACGTTACTCTGAGTTATGCTACGTTGCTCTGAGTTATGCTACGTTGCTCTGAGTTACAGTACTCTAAGTTACATTACATCATTACGTTATGTTACTCTAAGTTATGCTACGTTACTCTGAGTTATGTTACGTTACATTATGTTATGTTACTCTAAGTTATGTTATGTTACGTTACGTTACTTTACGTTACTTTGAGTTACACTACGTTGCTCTGAGTTACGCTACGTTACTCTGAGTTACGCTACATTACTCTGAGTTACGCTACTCTAAGTTACATTACGTTACTATGAGTTATGTTACATTATGTTACTATGACTTACATGACGTTCCTATGTTTTATGTTACGTTACTCTGAGTTACGTTACGTTACGTTACGTTGAGTTACGCTATGTTACTCTGAGTTACATTACTCTGAGTTACCTTACTTTACGTTACTACTATGAGTTACGTTATGTTATGTTACTATAAGTTACGTTATGTTATTCTGAGTTACGTTACATTACTCTAAGTTATGTTATGTTACTCTAAGTTACGTTACGTTACTCTAAGTTACGTTACTCTAAGTTACATTACGTTACATTACTATGAGTTATGTTATGTTACGTTACGTTACGTTACGTTACGTTACGTTACGTTACGTTACGTTACGTTACGTTACGTTACGTTACGTTACGTTACGTTACGTTACGTTACGTTACTATGAGTTATGTTACGTTACGTTACACTACGTTACTCTGAGTTATGCTACGTTGCTCTGAGTTACAGTACTCTAAGTTACCTTAGTTTGCATTACGTTACATTACTCTAAGTTACGTTACTCTGAGTTACGTTACGTTAAGTTACGTTATATTACGTTACGTTACGCTACGTTGCATTACGTTACGTTACGTTACGCTACGTTACGTTACGTTACGTTACGCTACGTTACGCTATGTTACGTTATGTTACGTTACGCTACGTTACGTTACGCTACGTTATGTTACGATACGCTACGTTACGTTACCTTACGTTACGTTACCTTACGAAAGGTTACGTTACGTTACGTTACGTTACATTACGCTACGCTACGTTACGTTACGTTACGTTACGTTACGTTACGTTATGTTACGTTACGTTATGTTTCCTTACGTTTCGTTGCATTACGTTACGTTACGTTACTCTGAGTTATGCTACGTTACTCTGAGTTATGCTACGTTGCTTTGAGTTATTCTACGTTGCTCTGAGTTATAGTACTCTAAGTTACATTACATCATTACGTTATGTTACTCTAAGTTATGCTACGTTACTCTGAGTTACGTTACGTTACATTATGTTACGTTACTCTAAGTTACGTTACGTTACGTTACGTTACGTTACGTTACGTTACGTTACGTTACGTTACGTTACGTTACATTACGTTACGTTACGTTACGTTACGTTACGTTACTATGAGTTATGTTACGTTACGTTACACTACGTTACTCTGAGTTATGCTACGTTGCTCTGAGTTACAGTACTCTAAGTTACCTTAGTTTGCATTACGTTACATTACTCTAAGTTACGTTACTCTGAGTTACGTTACGTTAAGTTACGTTATATTACGTTACGTTACGCTACGTTGCATTACGTTACGTTACGTTACGCTACGTTACGTTACGCTACGTTACGCTATGTTACGTTATGTTACGTTACGCTACGTTACGTTACGCTACGTTACGCTACGTTACGTTACGATACGCTACGTTACGTTACCTTACGTTACGTTACCTTACGAAAGGTTACGTTACGTTACGTTACGTTACATTACGCTACGCTACGTTACGTTACGTTACGTTACGTTACGTTACGTTATGTTACGTTACGTTATGTTTCCTTACGTTTCGTTGCATTACGTTACGTTACGTTACTCTGAGTTATGCTACGTTACTCTGAGTTATGCTACGTTGCTTTGAGTTATTCTACGTTGCTCTGAGTTATAGTACTCTAAGTTACATTACATCATTACGTTATGTTACTCTAAGTTATGCTACGTTACTCTGAGTTACGTTACGTTACATTATGTTACGTTACTCTAAGTTACGTTATGTTACGTTACATTACTTTACGTTACTTTGAGTTACACTACGTTACTCTAAGTTACGCTACGTTACTCTGAGTTACGCTACATTACTCTGAGTTATGCTACTCTAAGTTACATTACGTTACTATGAGTTATGTTACATTATGTTACTATGACTTACGTGACGTTCCTATGTTTTATGTTACGTTACTCTGAGTTACGTTACGTTACGTTACTCTGAGTTACGTTACGTTACATTATGTTACGTTATGTTACGTTACGTTACGTCACGTTACGTTACGTTACGTTACGTTACGTTACATTACGTTACGTTACGTCACGTTACGTTACATTACGTCACGTTACGTTACGTTACGTTATGCTACGTTGCTCTGAGTTACAGTACTCTAAGTTACCTTAGTTTGCGTTACGTTACTATGAGTTGCGTTCGGTTATGTTACTATGAGTTATGTTACGTTATTATGAGTTACGTTACGTTACTCTAAGTTACGTTATGTTACTCTAAGTTATGTTATGTTACTATAAGTTACGTTACGTTACGTTATATTATGCTATGTTACGTTACTCTAAGTTACGTTACGTTGCTCTAAGTTACGTTACTCTAAGTTACGTTACTATGAGTTACGTTATGATACGTTATATTATGTTACTCTGAGTTACACTACATTACTCTAAGTTACCTTACTTTACGGTATGTTACTATGAACTACATTACGTTATGTTACTATGAGTTAGGTTACCTTCTTATGAGTTATGTTACGTTATTCTGAGTTACGTTACATTACTCTGAGTTACGTCACGTTACTCTAAGTTACGTTACGCTAAATTACATTACTCTAACTTATGTTACTCGAAGTTATGTTACGTCAGGTTGAGTTACATTACATTACTCACAGTTACTCTACGTTACTCCGAGTTACTCTACGTTACTCTGACTTACATTACTCTAAGTTACCTTACTTTATGTTATGTTACTATGAGTTACCTTACTTTACATTACGTTACTATGAGTTACGTGAGGTTTCTATGAGTTATGTTACGTTATTCTGAGTTACGTTACGTTATTCTGAGTTACGTTACGTTACCATATGTTACGTTGCGTTACGATACGTTACGTTACATTATTCTCAGTTACGTTACGTTATGTTATGTTACGTTACGATACGTTACGTTGAGTTACGCTATGTTACTCTGAGTTACATTACTCTAAGTTACCTTACTTTACGTTACTACTATGAGTTACGTTATGTTATGTTACTATAAGTTACGTTATGTTATTCTGAGTTACGTTACATTACTCTAAGTTATGTTATGTTACTCTAAGTTACGTTACGTTACTCTAAGTTACGTTACTCTAAGTTACATTATGTTACGTTACTATGAGTTACGTTATGTTACTATGAGTTACGTTACGTTACGTTACGTTACGTTACCTGTGACGAAAACCTGAAACAAGACGGTCGAAGCGATTGATTCCGAGAGTTTTGAAAAATATATAAAGAATAATAAGCTGAGGAAAATTAACGGCACGGCGCGGGCACACAACGGCATCCCGCACGCGGATGACGATGGTCGAGCGCCCGCTTGACGGCTCGAGACGTGCACGCGGCGTCCGTCGGACGCACCGCGAGTGGCATGCTCTCGACGCCCGAGCAATGCCTGGGACCGCTGGCGGTGCGCGCCCTCATGGACCGTTGAGCACATGTGCCTGGGAGCGCGAGGCGCGCGTTCGGCGGCCGCGACGTGCGAGCGTCTAGCTGCGCGGAACGCGCGCTCGGCGGCCACGGAGTGCACGCGTCCGACGGTGCGGGGCACGCCCCGAGGGTCGCCGGGCGGGCACCCAACCACGTCGGGCGAACGCCCAACGCGTCGGGTGGACGCCCGACGAGGGTTGGGCGCGGGCGCCCAACCTCGTGTTGGGCGCTCGCCCAACGCCGTTGGGCAATCGCCCAACGAAAGTTGGGCGATCGCCCAACAAGGTTGGGCGGTAGCCCAACACTAGGTTGGGCGGCCGCCCAACCACAATGGGCGACGCCCAATTTTTTTTGGGCGTCGCCCATTGTTCCGGGATCCGTTTCCCTATATAAGGGCACGGATCCCAAGGTGAAAGGGAGGATTTTTTAGAAGAGGAAAACTTTCTCACTCTAAACATTTTTAGAGAGAGAGAGTGGATTTTTTTGAGAAAAATATTTTTTTTCTCAAAAATTTCAAATTTCCTAAGTTCAATTTTTACTAAATTTTCATTAAAAAACGGAAGCTCGCGGTTCGTGGAATCAATCGGCTTCGACTGTCAGATACCGAATTAAAGGTATTATCCGAGGACTAGACTCTTTATTTAATTTATTTCTCTCCTTCTATTTTTTTTTTATGTTATAGTTTTTTTATTCCTTTAGTCATTTATTTATTTTGTCACGTTTTATTTAGTTAGCATATTTATTTAATTTTCGTTTCGTGTTAAATAAAATTCGGTTTTGTTTTAAAATAAAAACCTCGTTTTGACATCCCAATACGAACCGTGATCCGATAAAAAGGTAGTTCGGGTGTCGAAAACGTTGTACTTATAAGTTTTTTAATTTAAAAGAAATTTCCAAATAATGTTTTAAAATAAAAACATCGTTTTAGGAACTTCCGTTTTCGACTATGATCCATTTTCGGTAGTTCGGAAGTCCAAAACGATTGAATTAGATTTAATTTAAGGCTTTTGAACAAATCTGGAAAATATTGGAGTGCTGCTGTAATTTGCCAATTCTGTCACTAAAGGCTGTTTACCGACGGATTTCCGTCGGTAAATCTGCCAAAATGTAAAAAATGCCATTTCAGTCCCTTTTTCTTAACTTTTAGACTTTTAATCCTTAGTATATATATATATGATTATGTAATACATGTTTTTCAACTTATTTTAGAACTTTAGTATATATATCTATTTTAGAATATTTGTATATCTCTTTTTATTCTATTTTGTAATATAAGTATAAATATATATATATGTATTTCCCTTTTTTATTAACTTAGGTTATATTTAAATATTAGTTACTTGATATTTTGAGAAATAATGAATAGACATTAGCATATGGTATTTTTGATATTTAAACTATATTAATTATGTATATATATGTATAGTTTTTTTAGAATATTTGGGTTATTTTAGTGATTATTGAGTTAAATTATTTTTAGATAAGTATTACTTTCTTAGTTATAGGATTTACTTATTATTTTCACATTTCAAAGTATAAGATATATTGTGTTTATTATCTTCATATACATATAGTGATTTTTGGTTAAATCTTATTTTCTTATCTTCCTTTTTGATTTAAATGTATACATATATATATATGGTCTAAAACCATTTTCTTTATTCTTTTGGCCTATTCATAGGGTCCATGTTTCAAAAGGGCTTCATTTGAGTGTAAATGTTAGTTTATTGTAATTATAATAGTTAAAGAGTCCATTAAAGTAAGTGGGGAAAATAAATCACCAAAAAGAGAGTTTTCAATTGAATTATTTAAACTAATGTTCTTTTTAGATTTGTAATGTAAATAAATGGAGTCATTCTTGTTAATATTTCAAATCGTCTTCAAAATACCAAGTTTTAAAACCCTAATCCGTTCCAAAGGCGGATTAAAGGATCATTGTAATTAAAATCGTTTTCTTTGCGAATAATAGAGTTTTGAACCATTTTCTTAAAGAATTTGTACAAAATAAAATTGACTTGTATGTTTAACCATGTTTTCTCATTAAAAGGTTTTTTTATCTCAAACGTTTTCAAATACTCGAGTCGTTCCAACGGCGATTCGGGTAAACTTCATCAAACGGGGTTTTAAAACGCACCTGAATCGTTCCAACGGCGATTAAGGTGCGAACCATGTAAATAAATCCGTTTTTGGGAAATAAGTTAGTGTAGAATAAACACACGATATAATATTTAATACAGTTGTAAATAAATCACTTCTTTCTTCCCCCTCTCTGTGTATGTATAAACATAAATGAGTGATTCTTTACTGATGTGGCTTTTCAATATCATATGCTCAAAGCGGTTTCTAAAAAGAGAAAGAAAAGGGTTTCAAATGAATTTTAAACTTAAAGAAGTATACGATTAGTCCGTTATCGCCTAACATGCTGAGTAGGAGGCCGGTGGTTCATAACCGGGCGATGTCGGGGTGCCTAGTAGCCTTTCTCCGGAAAGGAGCTAGCCTTCTCGGCTCGTACCTAAGTTTTCCGAACCCACACCAGTCTCCCGCAAGGGATCGGTGTTCATTTTCCCATTCGTGGGTGGCGACTCTTCCATATCTCCGAGCTCCGGTCCTGCCGAGCAGCTTGATTCCACGATTGGTTGCTTTTGGCGCCAATCACCGCTTACGTCGCCATGAGGTTGTCCACCCCCCGGTCCGCCCGGGAGATTAGGCCGCGATACCTCGTCTTACAAGTGGCGACTCTACTGGGGAAGCGAGAAATTTGATTCCGGAAGGCATGCACTAAGCCCTTAACGGGGACGGATCGTTTTACTTCTTTTCGTATGCATTCACGAGCATTATTGCAAACCCTTTGGGTAATTTCCGCGAAACCTCTAGCGAGAGTCCATTCGTCGCTCGAAAGAGGCTAGCGTAAGTTCCCCCTTACAGTAAGGCGCCAAAGGGTCCCCATCCATTCGTTAGGGGCGAATCTGTGCGGTCCTGTGAGGTCCCGCGGTCAGCCGTGTCAGCATATAGTAGCCTTAGAAGTTTCCATAGGATTACCCGTTACTATTTTTGATGTGATAAATGAATCAGTTCGTGTTTTCAAACCGCCATGATACGTGTCTAATCCTAAATTATGTAAAGAAAATGAGACGATGCGTTAATATATACTCATGAATCGACATACTAATTACCCTAAAACATCGAAACGATTTGAACTAAAGACGACTTAGTCATCTCATATGAATGAACATGTGCGACCCGCCTTGTCCCTTTCGGTGTCCCGACGAAGGCACGTGTTCAGGAAATACGTTATGACGTAAGCACGTATTAGTATTAATCGGTTCGGTGTTAAGGATAGTTACATTTCGATACAAAAGACTATATTAACGGTAGCCGTTATTCACATTCTTTAAATAAATTGGGATAAAACGAGATCACGACGAAACGAAAACGAAGAACATTTCTGTTTCAAACGACCTTGTTGTAACGTGAAAAGTTTCGCACAAGTAGCCCGTCCCTTCCGAATAAAAGACGAGCTTTTACGTTATGCCTGGTGTCATTCTTAAGAGAAATGGACGTGTCCGCAAAAGGTGACTAAGAAAATAAAAAGGAACTAATCGACCAAAATCATTCTGAATCTACGATATATGTTAATCCCGCGAGTAGTTAAAGAAAATAAACCAATATCGTTGAATACGTGCCTCGGACGAGAGTATACCCCGTTTAAAATCTCGAAGCCGAATTAAGCCAAACCATATAATTGCGCCATATGGACGAGACTGCGGGTTTTGGCTAACGACTCGATCATTTCGACCGTTACCAAAACTGCAAGAAATATGGCCCGATATACGTGTTTGCTTAAATTCGCGCCTAAAGGAAGGAAAACGGTGATATCCTCGCTTCGAATAAACATGCGATTCAACGAAACATTGATTTTCTATAACCACACTGAGATGATATATCCCGTGGGTTGGGAGGAACAAAGAGTTGTAATTAGCCGAAAGATTATCGTGCGCTCAAATAAGACTCGCCGTCTTTTCATGTAGCAAAATGAGTAAACGGAATCTCAACGCTAAAAACAAACACGTTACGCAATGAATCCGTTCCCTAAAATAAATCCAAAAGTGATTCCATCACTAAACAAACGCATGGTTATGTTCTCGATAAAATCCCCATTGTAACCCAAAAATCGAGACATGAACCCACGCGAATAAAAGGGAACGAGTCATTGACAATAACGAACGATTGGACTAGAAGAATAACTCGAACCATGTCTAAAAACCGAGATGCGCTCAAAGGGAGTCAAAACCCGAATTAACGCATCTCGCGAAAGGACAAAAGACGAGTTATTCCGAAAGGACAATCCAACTTGGTCGATTTCTTAGTCACTGAATATGGATACGTCAAAACGAACTGTATTGTCTGATGGTTGATTTACTTTCCCGCAATAATCGACGGCATCACGCGTCCCCTGGACCGCAATGTGAGCCAAAAAAAACCAAAATCCTAGGAAAGAGACCTGGACCAACGAGTGTGTGGAGGAATAAGGGTGGAAGAGAGATGTTGTGATACGTGTAATTAGAACTAACGTTTGTTCTTCTTATCTTATAATCGCAAATAAATAAACGCACACACCACGAATCATGCATATGAAATCATACATACATACTAATGGATACCGTTCGCGCAGACGTCATCATTAAGCGGTTGTGGTTTCGCGAGAGTAATCGGCTTGTCAGACAGTTTGATCAGTCGCGAGTAGACAGTCCCGAATCAGTAGTTGTGGCTTCTGAATCATCTTCATCCGAGTATACTCAGTCTTCCGTCAGTATGTCTCCAACCGACGAGAAGGTGGCTGAATTGGAGAATTTTGTGAACAATATCAACGACCAACTGGCCGCAATCTTGGCCCAGCTAGCTGAGTTAGCACTGAAGGACAATAAGAGTGGTAGTAAGCATGCTGAGAATGAGGTGAACGATGGCCCTCGCTTTGGGAATGAGGAGGATTATCAGGATTATGTCCGAAAACAGTTAGAGAAGGAGAAAGCTAAGGAAGAGGAGTGGAGGCAACACATCACACAGGAAGTGCAGGACTTGCGCGGAGGAAGCTCCGGGAGTCAAGATTTCTATAACTTGAAGAATTGCTTGACAGCAACAGCTTTGCCTCTGAAATTCCGGCTCCCTGACATGAAAAAGTTCGATGGAAGTGGAGATCCCACCGCTCACATGAATCAGTACGTTGCGGTAATGAAGCACACGATCCTGACCGAGGATCAAGTCTTGGGGCTGTTTAACACTTACCTGGAGGGGGCTGCCCTCACATGGTTCCATGCGTTACCAATGGTGACAAAGAAGGATTGGAAGGAGTTGGCGAAGTCGTTCATCGCTCAGTATAGCTTTAACACCATGCTGGAAGTCACTTTGAAAGAGTTAGAGAGCACTAAGCAGCAGACTGGGGAATCCCTTTCAGACTTCGTGAAGAGATGGAGGGCTAAGGCCGCGGTCATGAAATAGAAGCCGCTTGAGCAAGATCAGATCCGAATGGTGATTGGCAATACGTTGCCGTATATTAAGAATGAATTGCGGTATATGCCGTTCACGGATTTCAATCAGATGTATAGTTGTGCCTTGACTGTTGAAGGCGATGGGGGGCCGAAGAAAGCTTATACCAAGTGGACGAAGTCTGGATATAGTGCCGGAGGGCCTAGCGCGAGTACGGAATCCGCAGCAGTGAAAGTGGTTGATCTTAATGCTATTGAAAAGAGGCGGTTTGCCAAGTTCGATCAGACCTATACTAAAGTTTTCGAGCGTCTGCAGAAAAAGGGATTGTTGAAAGCCCTTACCCCGTATAACAAAGCTCAACCTACTCCGCAGATACAGGCTAGAGGGTATTGTGAGTTCCACAGCAGTTATGGACATACGATTGAGAATTGCGAGAGGCTGAAACACGAAATCCAAGATTTGATTGAGGAGAAGAAGATAGCTGATCCTTCGTCAGCAAACCCTTCCATTAGGCGCAATCCATTGCCTAATCATAGGGTGAGCATGATCGAAGCTGGTTTGATGGAAACTGTGGTGATGGAATCTTTTGAGGAAGATGTAGAGGAGTTGTTGGACTCCGTCGAAAGAAGCAATGTAGGAAATGGTCTGTATGTGTCCTTCTTGGGTGAGGAACAAGAGGATGAACCAATGGAGGAAGGATCAGATGGTGGAGCACCATATGACGAGGATAGTGCCGAAGAGACCGGTGAAGGGGCGTCTCGGACTATCGTGCCAAATTTGGGTTTGTTCAGTGGAGGAAGGGATCCCGAAGTGCACTTGCGTGAGTATATGCACGACATGTTTATTGAATCCTTCGGGGTAGATGAAATTGCTCAGTGGTTCCACCATTCGCTGGTAAGTGAGCCTTTGCAATGGTTCCATTCATTGCCCGACTCTTGCAAGCACGATTGGGATCGGTTGTCGGATTTGTTTCTTGAAAAGTATCAGAGAGCAGAGGATAGAACCGCGGAGCACTTTGCAATGCAGATTGGACCCATCAAGCGTCCATTGCCAAGGGTGAGCAAGTATAACGGCAATAAGGACCCTATGGAGCACCTTCACTTCTATTTGTCGGCTATGACAGCCTTGAGTTTCAAAGAGGAAGAGATCACTAGCTTGTTTTGTAATTCATTGATGGGTGAACCGCTGATGTGGTACATGTCGCTGCCGATGTATGTTAAGACCGATTGGGCAGCTATGACGAAGAGATTTATCAAGGAATATACGGTATGGATGTTAGCAGAGCAAACCCCTGATTCCCCATCTTACCAAACACCTGATGCGGTGTTAGCGATGCCTAGGTATGGTGGATACCAGGATCCTGTGGAGCATGCAAGGATATTCCGCGATCATATGTATAACGCTGGATTTCCACAGTGTGAGTTGCATGAACATTTTTCGAAAACCTTGATAGGTGAAGCCTTATTGTGGCATCAGGGTCTGTCGGAGGAAGAGATGTGTCATTGGGTACCACTCAGAAATGCCTTTGTGGCGAGATACGAAATGTACATTCCGTGGACGGGATCCCTGGATGATTTGGACAGGATTAGGCAATTCCCCGAGGAACATTTTGTGGATTATGCTAGGAGGTGGATGCACCGTTATGAGCGGTGTAATGAGACAATGAGTGATAAGGTGCAGCTTATGTGCATACAACGAGGCGCTATTCCGTTGGCCGCAAGAAGGATGAGTAGAGTGTCCCTCCGTGACTATGATGAGTTGATAGGTTGGGCCTTGTATGGATCGGCGGATCCCTTTTTCCTGAATCCGAGTGTTCCTCACGTCATGGATTTAATGGTCGTAGACATTTGGGCGAGTTCCTCGAACGAGGAGGATGCCAATCGAAGGGTTTCTATTAACATTTGGGACGAGTCGGATGACGAGCCAGAAGTTGCGGTGATGACGAGATCAGGTCGTGTGGCCGAGGGAAAGGCACCAATGGTAGAGACTGAGATTGGAGAAGGTTCGGCTCCTAAGCCCGACGACCAAATTCTTGAACAGTTGAAGAAGACGCAAGCTAAGTCTACGGTCTGGGAAGTTTTATGCCACTCTAAGTACCATCGTGAGAACCTGATGAAGGAGTTGCAGAATTTGGTGATCTCCACCGACACTGAGCCGGCAGCGCTAGTAGGGGCAATAATGGCCCGAAAGAAGAGTGAGATCACATTTACCGACGAGGATCTCCCAGAAGAGGGGAAGGCTCACAACAAGCCATTGTATATCCGAGCAGAAATTAACGGGAAGAAGACTAGCTGTGTGATGGTCGATGATGGATCGGCCATTAATGTTTGTCTGTTGAAACTCTTGTCGAAGTTGGGAGTGGAGAGAGGAGACTTGACAGCTTCTGAAACAGTGATCAGAGCATACGATGACAGCCGTAGGCATATTGAAGGAGTCTTCAAGGCCAAATTGAAAGTAGGGCCGCATGAGGAAGAGACTGAATTCACAGTGTTGGACATCCCGGTAACTTTTGCTGTGTTGTTGGGACGCCCTTGGTTCCACAAGCTGGGAGGTGTGCCCTCCACGCTCCACCAAATGATCAAGTTCCCTTTCGGGGAGGAGATAGTAACAATTAGAGCCGAGAAATTGAGCTCGGTGGCAGCATTGGGAATTGAGCCTCAACTCTTCTCCGGATTCCAAGTCTCTGGGATTTACGAGTCGAGCATGACCACCGATGTGGTGAAGATGATGAAAGGAGGTTTCATCCCGGGAATGGGATTAGGAGCACACCATCAAGGGTTGTCGGAGTTTCCGGATTCTAAAAGTCAGAAAACCCGGAGGGGTTTGGGATATGAGCAGGGGAGTCCATCCAACATGAGTGCAGAAGGAAAAATAGGCTTGAGGAAGCATTTTGTAAGCGAGGGGCATGGAAAGCCATATTCAGGAACCTCCGAGTCGTGGACTAGCACGGAAGGAAAGATTTTGCCAGGGTTTGAAATCTTCAATGATGTCGCCGACTGGGGCAAAGGAAAGGCAAGCTGCTTTGTCGAGGAGATCATGATGTTGGATTCAAATGCCGAGGAGCAGGTCATTACCATTGAAGCGGCTACAGGAGCTGAAATTGAGCCTAGTACCTCGAGAGTATATGAGAAGTCCGAAGATATTGAGGATGAAAATTGTATTACTGCTTTGTTTGAGTCCGATGATGTAATCACCCACGCTATCAATGAAATGAATTCTGATTTTGCTTACTTGCTTGATGTTGATCATGATCATTCCATGCATTCTCATTCATATAACATGCCTACATTTGAAATCAATACAATAGAAATGTCAACTTTCAATCTTGGTACGGATGAAAATCCTAAACTTATACAAATTGCTCAAGAATTAACTATTAAAGAGAGAAAAGAATTTGAGAGAATAATTAAAAAATACGAAATTGTATTCGCGTGGACATACGAAGACATGCCTGGAATCGATCAATCAATCGTAACTCACCGTATTCCAACATATCCCGAGGCGAGGCCCGTAAAGCAGAAGCTCCGACGTATGAGACCCGAATGGGCAGATAAGATCAGAGAGGAGGTGAAGAAGCAGTTAGAAGCAGGATTCATCGAAGTGATCGACTATCCCCCTTGGGTCGCAAATGTAGTGCCCATTGCGAAAAAGGATGGCAAAGTGAGGATGTGCGTGGATTACAGAGATCTTAACAAGGCATGCCCCAAGGATGAGTTCGCCTTGCCTCATATCGATGTATTGATCGACAGTGCAGCATCAAGCGTCTTACACACAAATGTGGATGGTTTCATGGGCTACATGCAAGTTCAGATGGCCGAAAAGCACAAAGCGAAAACCTCGTTCACAACAGAGTGGGGAACATACTGTTACAGAGTGATGCCATTTGGTTTGAAAAATTCCGGGGTAACCTACCAGCGAATGGCCACAGCCCTGTTCCATGACATGATACACAAGGAGGTAGAAGTCTACGTGGATGACATGATGGTCAAATCAGAGACAAGAGAAGGGCATTTTGCCGCACTCGAGAAGTTTTTGGCCCGAATTGCAGAATTCAAGCTAAGGTTAAACCCGAAGAAGTGCTTTTTCGGCGTTTCGTCGGGGAAAATCTTAGGCTATGTAATCGGAAATAAGGGAATTGAGGTGGATCCTGATAAAGTGAAGGCTATAAAGGAAATGCCAGCGCCGAGAAATGAGAAGGAAGTGAGGGGGTTTCTGGGGCAAGTTCAGTATATCAGTCGGTTCATAGCAAGACTCACCACAATCTGCGAGCCAATCTTTAAGTTGTTAAGGAAAGACCAACCCGTCGTTTGGAATGATAAGTGTCAACAGGCGTTGGAGAGTGTCCGAATTTACTTGTCTAATCCGCCAGTGTTGAGACCGCCTAAACTGGGAAAGCCACTTCTCCTCTATGTAGCAATTGAGGAGCGATCTATCGGAGCAATGTTAGCTCAAGAGGGAGACACCGGTGTGGAACACGCGGTGTATTATTTGAGTAAGAAGTTCCTAGAGTATGAGCTCAAATACAACATGATCGAAAAGACATGTGTGGAAGTGGTGTGGTTGACGAAGAAACTGCGGCACTATTTCCAATCGTATAAAGTGATCATTATTTCTCGGATGGACCCCGTGAAGTATCTATACCGAACTCCATCCTTGACGGGGAAGTTAGCCAGATGGTTGTTGCTTTTGTCCGAGTTTGACATTGAATATGTGACGAAGAAGGTTATCAAAGGAAGAGCCGTGGCAAAATTTTTGGCTAATCAACCCCTGAATACAGAAGAAGAAGAGATAAGATATGATTTCCCCGATGAACATTTGAATGCAATCGAAGTTATACCGTGGAAAATGTTCTTCGACGGAGCAGTTAATTCGAATGGAGCCGGAGTAGGAGTACTACTTATCTCCCCGGAAGGAGAAAGAATCCCGATGGTGAAGAAGTTATCCTTCCCCCTTACCAACAATATGGCCGAATACGAAGCATGCATTTATGGTTTGGAGTCATTAGCAGCACTGGGAGCGTCATATGTCGAAATTTGGGGTGACTCCAAGTTGATCATCGAACAGGCACAAGGAAACTGGGAAGTGAGAGAAGAAAGGCTACGTCCGTATCTAGATCAGCTAGAAGGGTTGGCATTGAGATTCCAAGAATGTCGCTTCTATCACATTCCTCGAGCTCAGAATCAGGCCGCGGATGCCTTGGCCACTTTGGTGTCAATTTGGGACAACCCCCGGAACCTTGCTTCGAAACCATTGGTATTGAGAAGATCTCACAAACCGTGCTACGAAGACGTAATGCTGTTAGGGGCAGATGAAAAACCGTGGTATTTCGATATCGTGAACTTCATGAAAGATGGAACATATCCGGCAGAGTCAGAACCTAGGGATCAAGCTGTGATTAGAAGGCTAGCTCGTCAGTTCGTCATCCATAACGACTTGCTTTACAAAAGGCACATTGACGGATTACAACTAAGATGCTTGGATGCTGGAGAAGCCCGCGAGGCGATGGAATCAGTACATTCGGGAATTTGTGGAGCCCATATGGGAGGAGCAATACTAGCTAAGAAAATTATTAGGCAAGGCTTTTATTGGCTCACCATGGAAAGAGATTGTAACGAGTATGCGAAGAAATGTCACGATTGTCAAATCCACGGCGATTGCAGTCATCTTCAGGCCATGGAACTACATGTGCTAGCACCTATTTGGCCATTCGCTGCCTGGGGCATTGACATCGTCGGCGAAGTAAGGCCTAATGCTTCAAATGGACATAAGTTTATTGCAGTCGCCATCGATTATTTCACCAAATGGGTAGAAGCAGAGTCGTTTAGCAAACTGGGATCCAAGCAGATGAGAAAGTTCATTGAAAAACACTTGATCACCAGGTTCGGAGTGCCTCATCATATGATCACGGATAACGGGGTCCAGTTTCAGGGGGAAGTAAGGAATCTTTTCCGAGAATATGACATTGAACATCACAGGTCTTCTCCGTACCGTCCACAGGCTAATGGGGCAGTAGAAGCAGCTAATAAGAACCTTAAAAGGACCCTCGTAAAGACGGTGGAATCACATCGGAATTGGCATGAGCACCTCCCACTCGCGTTGTGGGATTATCGCATGACAGTCAGAATCTCGACTGGGGCAACGCCATTCTCCTTGGTATACAGAACAGAAGCAGTCCTGCCGATTGAGATCGAAAAGCGATCGTTGAGAATCGCAGTGGAAGCAGAAATTCCCGAAACGGAATGGGTGAAGAGGCGATGTGAGCAGTTGGCTTTAGTTGATGAGAAAAGGATGGAAGCCCTTTACCATGTACAGTTATATCAAAGAAGGATGGCTCGGGCTTTCAATAAAAAAGTCAAGACCAGCCCTATCAAAGAAGGAGATTTGGTGCTGAAATAGATCCGTGTGACGCACACCAACCCGAGGGGGAAGTTCAGGCCTAACTGGGAAGGACCATTCGTCGTGAGGAAGATACTAAGCAAAGGAGCGGTGAAGTTAACCACAATGGACGGCATGGAATTCTCCGAACCTACCAACCTGGATAGGCTTAAGAAATACTTTTCGTAAAAAAAAAAAAAAGAAAAATAAAGAAAATTCCCGATAGGTTGAAAACCCGCAAAGGGCGACCTATGCAACAATAAGGGAAATCCCAATGGGTGAAAACCCGAAAGGGCACTCATTTAAAAATTCCGGGATAGTAAAAGGAGAGGAGAAAAATCGTCGGGATCTGAAAACCGAAAGGCGGGTCCTGGTAACAATAGTTATAACTTGAGCAATTACAAAAACAATGTATAAGAGACTAAGTATTTCTGTTGTTTGTAAATAAATAAAGGCATGAATATATTTAACGAGAATGATTGGAATCATTATAATCTACCGAATGCATGGTAATATGAATCACGGGTTATACATTTTCTATCCTACTTTCCACAAAAAGCCTACCTACTATCCACCCCACTCCCTATACATCAGCTATACATCGGGGAAACTCTAATAAAAGCTACAAAGCAACAATGAAAGCTACAAAGCAATACATAACGAGCCTAATACGGAGGGAAGCCCCAATAGTTCTCAAAATCTCTCAGGTGAGATGCCCGCTCCGCAGATAGTGCCTCCTCGGCAGCACGCGCTCTCTCATCAGAAACTCGCGCTCTCTCATCAGAAACCCATGCTCTCTCATCAGCAGCTCGTGCTCTCTCCTCTGCAGTAAGGCGTCTGATCGACTCATCACGCGCCCTCTCCTCGACGGTAAGGCGACCCTCAGTCTCCCGTCGCATCATCCCCGACTAGTGGTCATTCCTCTCTTGATACACATGACCAACTCGGGCATCAGCTTCCCGCACTAGCTCGCTCTGTCTCCGCTCGTGGGCATGCAGATCACTCTACAGAAAAAGAAAAAAAAAACAGATAAAAGGCAACATAAGGCAAAAGCATAAATCATACATACATGCATACATTCCACTACACTAAAGTACAGTAATGATACATACCAGGTGATCGGTGCAGCGCAAGCTGAGGCGGTCTCGGAGATAACCAGACAGCCCCACGTAATCCGTACAAGTCTCTCTCGTGGTCAGAGAAGCGTCTGAGGGATCAAACGGGACCCTCGAGGAGAAGATAGGAGGGGCCGCCTCAAATCCCGCGTAAGGTGCCCCGGACTCGTCATAGCAGATCGTAGCATAATCTCTCCCATAGTCTGGTATAGGCATGCCTATGGACGACCCCTCCGGTCGAGCTGCACTGGATGACTCGCCGAAAAAATAGGGCTGCTCGCACACCGGTGTTTGAGCCCGAGTGCCATCGAAAAAATCTGATAGGTGGGCACTCCGCCAGGATCCCTCCTGCAAAAAAGGCAAAAAAAAACACACAATAAAACCTCCGAGCATATCATGAATAAAATGAAAAGAGGGCGGAATCACTTACCGGAACCTCCGCCTGACCAAAGACGGCCTCGACTGCCTCTCTCGAAAACACGTCCGCCACCGGATCTACCTCCATCGCTGCCGTCGGGGCATCCATCGCGCTCAGTAAAGTAGACAAATAAGGCTTGCGGCCCCCGGCATGAACCCAGACCACTCTACCGACAAAACGACGGGTCAGATCTCGACGAATGGTCGATAAGGGCAGAGTCCGCACAGCAAACATGGAAACGGGAATCCCCCCCGGCGTCCAGTGAACATCACTCACTCCGGTGATGCCTTGATCTCCCAAATACCACGCCCACACACAAGGGCTGGTGAGCACGCACTGCTGCTCCTGGATCATCGATGTGTATGCATACTCGGGACCGAAGTCAAGGTCGTCCCACCTGAACTTAATCTAAAAAAATATGCACAAAGAAAAGGGTCAGAAAGACTCAAGCCAAAGTCTAGCGAGACTAAGCGAAATCTACCTGTGTGAGGACCAATGAGTCAATCCGATCTAGGAGCCATGGCACTGTCCGCCTCCTCTCAGCGCTCAGATCAAAATCTCTCTATCGAACCATAAAAGGCGGCCTCTGTGCTCTCAATCGAGGTCGAGATCGACTGGGAAGGATGCGTCTCTCGTACGCCCACACCTGCGGTATAAACAAGGACTAGGAGTGTGAGAAAGAAAAAAGCAAAGACCGGCGAATCAAGAAGGCATCACGTACCAGCAGAGCAAAGGTGTAACCACCGAAATCCTTGCGCTTCCAGCAAGTCAGGTCTAGAAACTTGTAGAGAAAAGCTAAGCCTGCCCTCGCCCAATCGTAGGAAGCTGCGGCATCTAAATCACTAAGGGCCTGGATGAGACCCGCATGTACCTTTCCGCCCTTCGTGCGGAAAATCGTCTCACTCAGAGCATATACAAGGAAGCTGCGAACCGCCAGATCAGTAGCATCAGTCTCACAGAAGTCCCGTCTACTCAAGAGGCTAGCAGTCGAAATAAACTTCGCCGGGGTAGATTTGGCGCATAGGGGAACTCCTGGTCCTATCAAGGCGGCAAGCCTAGCAGGGTCGACCCGCGGTCGCATCATGCCATAATGGAAGGGGACGGGGGTGTTTCTCCCTTGTAATCCGGTCAATAATGAGAAATCTCGGGGCGAGATGGTCATCTCCCCGAAGGAAAGGTGGAAGGTGTGGGTCGAGTCAACCCACCGCTCACACAGGGCCCGTAGGCCAAAGGGATCGCACACCCCGTTGGTGCGGGGCAGCGCTGCAATGAAGGATCCGAAGCCCAACTCCTGCACGCGGGCTCTCGCTGTGGCGCTCAGCCTATCATACCATGAAAGAACCTCGGCAGTGGTCCCGGAAATCTCGATGAGCTAAAGAGGAACAAGATAAAAAAAATTTAATACAACTCCTAAGGCAAGCAAGTGATAAGAACGCGTTAAGACTAGGTATTCTTTCATTTTCTAACCTAGAGACATCCGGTCAGTTAGGACCAATTTTCTGTAAAAATCTCTCATGTAGGGTCCTTCACGTAAGGTTGAGTCAATTCTTTGATCCACTCTCGTCTGCGGTGACGAGAAGCGTAGATTAGGTTTTACTATTCACGTACGTTAACGGGTATTAGGTAAGTTTTTATTATTCACGTTTTTACTATTCACATGCACTATTCACGTTTTTACTATTCACGTGCACTATTCGCGTTCTACTATTCACGTGCATTAGCTAAGTTTTTACTATTCACGTGCACTATTCACATTTTTACTATTCACGTTTATTAGCTAAGTTTTTACTATTCACGCATACTATTCACGTTTTTTTACTATTCACATGCATTAACTAAGTTTTTACTATTCACGTTGTCACTATTCACGTTGTCACTATTCACGTTCTACAGCTAAGTTTTTACTATTCACGTTGTCACTATTCACGTGCATTATTCACGTGCATTAGCTAAGTTTTTACTATTCACATTGTCACTATTCACGTGCATTAGCTAAGTTTTTACTATTCACGTTGTCACTATTGACGTGCACTATTCACGTGCATTAACTAAGTTTTTACTATTCACGTTGTCACAATTCACGCGTACTATTCACGTTTTTTACTATTCACGTGCATTAGCTAAGTTTTTACTATTCACGTTGTCACTATTCACGTGCATTAGCTAAGTTTTTACTATTCACGTTGTCACTATTCATGTGCATTAGCTAAGTTTTTACTATTCACGTTGTCACTATTCACGTGTACTATTCACGTTTTTTAGCTAAGTTTTTACTATTCACGTTGTCACTATTCACGTTTTTACTATTCACGTTTTTACTATTCACATCGTTTTTACTGTTAACATGCATAAATTCGTAGTGTACTATTCACATGCATATAGCGCGCATTCTTACAAAAACAAACAGGTGTTACGTGTAAATAAAGGAATTCACGTTTTCTAGCTAAAGTCCTCTAAGGCAGTCTAAGAGTTAGCATGCAAATCATGTTCGTATAGGAGTGCTAAAACCTAGAGTTCAAATCAAATAAAAGTGAGAAACCACTTACCTCGTTGCAGCGTGTCCTGCTCAAGTGTGTCGTAGGGTCGTGGAAGGTATCCACTCTATCCAGGTTTACGTAAACCTCGTCCATGCCTCTGGTGCCATCCCATTCGTCTAAATCCATCCCGAGAATAATCCAAATTGAAGTCTAGTAAGAGAAAGAGGAGAGAGAAGGTGTGGGGTTGAAATGAAACCCCACCACCTTATATAGGAAAAGGGAATGGCATTCCCGTAAATAGGGAAAAAACTACGATTTGACATAAAGGTAAAAAGTAAATAATTAATTACCAGGTGCACAGACCTCCGATTTGCAGTCCGTTTCAGCCTGCATTTCTCCCAGACAGTGACTAACATTGTCAAAACATCAATTCCAGACAACAGCTAATTTTTACAGAACAGTGACATCAGTCAAAATACAGACGACAGTCAACAGAAAAACAATCAGTAGTCTATTTCATTTCGGACTCAGACGTGTGCCCATTGAATCGTCGAGATGATAGCTCCAGTGAGAAAATACAGACAACAGTGTGGTAAGAAAATCCAGAAACAGAACCCGCTTTTTAGCCATTTGACTCACGGTCGCAGACCGGAGTTGCTTTTGAGCCATTTGACTCTCGGTCGCAGACCGAAGTTGCTTTTTAGCCATTTGACTCACGGTCGCAGACCGGAGTTGCTTTTGAGCCATTTGACTCTCGGTCGCAGACCGAAGTTGCTTTTTAGCCATTTGACTCACGGTCGCAGACCGGAGTTGCTTTTTAGCCATTTGACTCTCGGTCGCAGATCGGAGTTGCTTTTTAGCCATTTGACTCTTGGTCGCAGACCGGAGTTGCTTTTTAGCCATCTGGCTCATGGTCGCTGACCGGAGTTGCTTTTTAGCCATCTTCACCACAGTCGCAAATCAGGGTAGCTATTTAGCCATTATCCCCGTGATCTTGAAATAGGGTAGCTGTTTAGCCATTATCCCCGTGATCTTGAAATAGGGTAGCTGTTTAGCCATTATCCCCGTGATCTTGAAATAGGGTAGCTGTTTAGCCATTATCCCCGTGATCTTGAAATAGGGTAGCTGTTTAGCCATTATCCCCGCGATCTTGAAATAGGGTAGCTGTTTAGCCATTATCCCTGCAATCTTGAAATAGGGTAGCTGTTTAGCCATTATCCCCGCAATCTTGAAATGGGGTAGCTGTTTAGCCATTATCCCCGCAGTCGTAAAACAGGGTAGCTGTTTAGCCATCATCCCCGCAGTCGTAAACCAGGGTAGCTGTTTAGCCATCATCCCCGCAATCTTAAAATAGGGTAGCTATTTAGCCATTATCCCTGCGATCTTGAAATAGGGTAGCTGTTTAACCATTATCCCCGCGATCTTGAAATAGGGTAGCTGTTTAGCCATTATCCCCGCAATCTTGAAATAGGGTAGCTGTTTAGCCATTATCCCCGCAATCTTGAAATGGGGTAGCTGTTTAGCCATCATCCCCGCAGTCGTAAACCAGGGTAGCTGTTTAGCCATCATCCCCGCAATCTTAAAATGGGGTAGCTATTTAGCCATTATCCCCGCAGTCATAAATCAGGGTAGCTATTTAGCCATTATCCCCGCAATCTTGAAATAGGGTAGCTGTTTAGCCATTATCCCCGCGTTCATAAACTAGGGTACCTATTTAGCCATTATCCCCGCGGTCGTGAACTAGGGTGCAGCCCGAAGCAGAGTCTGATGCAGTCAGAGAGCAACGCCGGAGCGCGCAACGCAAAGGTCAGGTATGTTTCCTCCTACTCGTTACGTGTCTTTTACTTTTATATGTTTTACATTGCATGTGTTACGTTAGCAAAAACGTTTTCGAACCACACACATCACTGTCAAAATAGAAAAGTAGGGGCAACTGTAGACACCAAGTCGGAGGACCTGTGACGAAAACCTGAAACAAGACGGTCGAAGCGATTGATTCCGGGAGTTTTGAAAAATATATAAAGAATAATAAGCTGAGGAAAATTAACGGCACGGCGCGGGCACACAACGGCATCCCGCACGCGGACGATGATGGTCGAACGACCGCTTGACGGCTCGAGACGTGCGCGCGGCGTCCGTCGGACGCACCGCGAGTGGCACGCTCTCAACGCCCGAGCAATTCCTGGGACCGCTGGCGGTGCGCGCCCTCTTGGGCCGTTGAGCACACGTGCCTGGCAGCGCGAGGCGCGCGTTCGGCGGCCGCGACGTGCGAGCGTCTAGCTGCGCGGAACGCGTGCTCGACGGCCACGGAATGCACGCGTCCAACGGCGCGGGGCACGCCCCGAGGGTCGCCGGGCGGGCACCCAACCACATCGAGCGAATGCCCAACGCGTCAGGCGGACGCCCGACGAGGGTTGGGCGCGGGCGCCCAACCTCGCGTTGGGCGGCCGCCCAACAAGGTTGGGCGGTAGCCCAACACTAGGTTGGGCGGTCGCCCAACCACAATGGGCGATGCCCAATTTTTTTTGGGCGTCGCCCATTGTTCCGGGATCCGTTTCCCTATATAAGGGCACAGATCCCAAAGTGAAAGGGAGGATTTTTTAGAAGAGGAAAACTTTCTCACTCTAAACATTTTTAGAGAGAGAGAGTGGATTTTTTTGAGAAAAATATCTTTTTTCTCAAAAATTCCAAATTTCCTAAGTTCAATTTTTACTAAATTTTCATTAAAAAACGGAAGCTCGCGGTTCGTGGAATCAATCGGCTTCGACTGTCAGATAACGAATTAAAGGTATTATCCGAGGACTAGACTCTTTATTTAATTTATTTCTCTCCTTCTATTTATTTTTTTTTATGTTATAGTTTTTTTATTCCTTTAGTCATTTATTTATTTTGTCACGTTTTATTTAGTTAGCATATTTATTTAATTTTCATTTCGTGTTAAATAAAATTCGGTTTTGTTTTAAAATAAAAACCTCGTTTTGACATCCCAATACGAACCGTGATCCGATAAAAAGGTAGTTCGGGTGTCGAAAACGTTGTAATTATAAGTTTTTTAATTTAAAAGAAATTTTCAAATAATGTTTTAAAATAAAAACATCGTTTTAGGAACTTCCGTTTTCGACTATGATCCATTTTCGGTAGTTCGGAAGTCCAAAACGATTGAATTAGATTTAATTTAAGGCTTTTGAACAAATCTGGAAAATATTGGAGTGCTGCTGTAATTTGCCAATTCTGTCGCTAAAGGCTGTTTACCGACGGATTTTCCGTCGGTAAATCTGCCAAAATGTAAAAAATGCCATTTCAGTCCCTTTTTCTTAACTTTTAGACTTTTAATCCTTAGTATATATATATATATGATTATGTAATACATGTTTTTCAACTTATTTTAGAACTTTAGTATATATATCTATTTTAGAATATTTGTATATCTCTTTTTATTCTATTTTGTAATATAAGTATAAATATATATATATATGTATTTATCTTTTTTATTAACTTAGGTTATATTTAAATATTAGTTACTTGATATTTTGAGAAATAATGAATAGACATTAGCATATGGTATTTTTGATATTTAAACTATATTAATTATGTATATATATGTATAGTTTTTTTTTAGAATATTTGGGTTATTTTAGTGATTATTGAGTTAAATTATTTTTAGATAAGTATTACTTTCTTAGTTATAGGATTTACTTATTATTTTCACATTTCAAAGTATAAGATATATTGTGTTTATTATCTTCATATACATATAATGATTTTTGGTTAAATCTTATTTTCTTATCTTCCTTTTTGATTTAAATGTATACATATATATATATATGGTCTAAAACCATTTTCTTTATTCTTTTGGCCCATTCATAGGGTCCATGTTTCAAAAGGGCTTCATTTGAGTGTAAATGTTAGTTTATTGTAATTATAATAGTTAAAGAGTCCATTAAAGTAAGTGGGGAAAATAAATCACCAAAAAGAGAGTTTTCAATTGAATTATTTAAACTAATGTTCTTTTTAGATTTGTAATGTAAATAAATGGAGTCATTCTTGTTAATATTTCAAATCGTCTTCAAAATACCAAGTTTTAAAACCCTAATCCGTTCCAAAGGCGGATTAAAGGATCATTGTAATTAAAATCGTTTTCTTTGCGAATAATAGAGTTTTGAACCATTTTCTTAAAGAATTTGTACAAAATAAAATTGACTTGTATGTTTAACCATGTTTTCTCATTAAAAGGTTTTTTTATCTCAAACGTTTTCAAATACTCGAGTCGTTCCAACGGCGATTCGGGTAAACTTCATCAAACGGGGTTTTAAAATGCACCTGAATCGTTCCAACGGCGATTAAGGTGCGAACCATGTAAATAAATCCGTTTTTGGGAAATAAGTTAGTGTAGAATAAACACACGATATAATATTTAATACGGTTGTAAATAAATCACTTCTTTCTTCCCCCTCTCTGTGTATGTATAAACATAAATGGGTGATTCTTTACTGATGTGGCTTTTCAATATCATATGCTCAAAACGGTTTCTAAAAAGAGAAAGAAAAGGGTTTCAAATGAATTTTAAACTTAAAGAAGTATACGATTAGTCCGTTATCGCCTAACATGCTGAGTAGGAGGCCGGTGGTTCATAACCGGGCGATGTCGGGGTGCCTAGTAGCCTTTCTCCGGAAAGGAGCTAGCCTTCTCGGCTCGTACCTAAGTTTCCCGAACCCACACCGGTCTCCCGCAAGGGATCGGTGTTCATTTTCCCATTCGTGGGTGGCGACTCTTCCATATCTCCGAGCTCCGGTCCTGCCGAGCAGCTTGATTCCACGATTGGTTGCTTTCGGCGCCAATCTTATGTCGCCATGAGATTGTCCACCCCCCGGTCCGCCCGGGAGATTAGGCCGCGGCACCTCGTCTAACAACGGTACGGTACATTACGTTACGTTACGTTACGTTATGTTACGTTACGTTACGTTACGTTACGTTACGTTACGTTACGTTACGTTACTTGGAGTTATGCTACAATACTCTGAGTTACATTACTGTAAGTTACCTTACTTTACATTATGTTACTATTATGAGTTACGCTACATTATGTTACTATGAGTTACGTTACGTTATGTTACTATGAGTTACGTTACGTTATTCTAAGTTACGTTACATTACTCTAAGTTACGTTGCTCTAAATTATGTTACGTTACTATGAGTTACGTTACTCTAAGTTTCATTATGTCACTCTAAGTTTCGTTACGTTACTCTAAGTTTCGTTACCTTACTCTAAGTTTCGTTACTCTAAGTTACGTTACGTTACGTTACGTTGAGTTACGTTACGTTACGTTGAGTTACGTTACGTTACCATGAGTATGTTATGTTAGTCTAAGTTACGTTGCTCTGAGTTATGTTATGTTACTCTGAGTTATGATACGTTACGTTACTATGAGTTATGTTACGTTACGTTGAGTTAAATTACGTTATGTTGAGTTACACTACGTTGAGTTACGATACGTTACTCTGATTTACCTTACTTTACATTACGTTATGTTACGTTACGTTACCTTACCTTACTTTACCTTATGTTATGTTATGTTACGTTACGTTATGTTACGTTGTGTTGCGCTATGTTATGTTGTATTACATCACGTTATGTTACGTTACGTCACGTGAGGTTACTTTATGTTACGTTACTATGAGTTACGTTATGTTACTCTGAGTTACGCTACGTTACTCTGAGTTACATTACTCTAAGTTACCTTCCTTTACGTTAGGTTACTATGAGTTACGTTACATTCTGTTATTATGAGTTATGTTATGTTCCTATGAGTTATGTTACGTTATTTCGAGTTACGTTACATTACTCTCAATTATGTTACGTTACTATGAGTTACGTTATGTTATGTTATGTTATATTATGTTACTCTGAATTACTCTAAGTTACTCTAAGTTACTCTACGTTACTCTGAGTTACTCTACGTTACTCTGAGTTACATTACGTGACTATAAGTTACGTTTTGTTACCATGAGTTTCGTTATGTTACTATGAGTTACGTTACGTTATTCTGAGTTACGTTACTCTAAGTTACATTATGTTACGTTACTATGAGTTACGTTATGTTATGTTACTATGAGTTACGTTATGTTACTCTAAGTTACGCTACATTACTCTGAGTTACATTACTCTAAGTTACCTTACTTTATGTTACGTGACTATGAGTTAGGTTATGTTATGTTACTATGAGTTACGTTACGTTACGTTACTCTGAGTTACGATACATTACTCTGAGTTATGTTACGTTACGTTACGTTATGTTACGTTACGTTACATTACGTTACGTTACGTTACTTTAGGTTACATTACGTTACTTTACGTTACGTCACGCTACACTACGATACGTTACGTTGCATTACGTTACTCTGATTTACGTTACTTTACTCTGAGTCACGTTACGTTACGTTATTTAATATTATATGAGTTTTTATTATGTATAACAACAAAACAATTTTTTTTGAAGAAGAAGTTGATTCAATATTAAATATAAATCGAAAGTTTGAAAGGATGATATGAAATCTTTGAAGGATTGAAGTTGTTAGGTTATTGATTTAAAATGAGATCTAGGTGCAATAATATCCACGTTCCATCCCTTCATTCTTTTAAATCCTATTTAAAAATATTCATTTTTATCATAGCATTGATAAATTAAAAGAACATAAATATCTAAATATGGATTAATTAGATGTGAAAGTACAAAACTAAACCTTGAATTTCACAATTGCTGTTAAATATGGATTAATTAGATGTGAAAGTACAGTATTTTTTGTATCTTAGATTTTTGAAGTTGCATAAAGAGGCTAATCCTCTGTTTGGCAAATAGCTGATTACATTAGCTGTGTAAACTTATTTGATAAAATTTAACTGATTGCTAATACATATTTGTGTAAAATGACAAATAAAGACATTGATATTTTGTGTAACATAACTGCTTGTGTAACAAAATGCTAAGTAAATGACTGACATGATGAATATATAGAAAATAGTAAAATTTTATCATGGTTTTCAACCCAGAGCAATCTTGGCAGGTTGGAACAGTGAGGACAATATTTTACAATTTCTTTCCATTAGAATATATTTGCACTCCCCCCAAAAACGATAGGTGCATCATTGAAATTTATCCTAACAAGGTAACATAATTTTCATGCCTATAAACCAAAAAGCACAAGCTCCATATCTAACAATGAACAAGGAAACCTTTTTCCACACAACTAGATAAATAAACAAAAACAAAATGCTACCTTCAAAATGCAATTCCTGATGCAAAAATATGTTTATGGTTTCACCCAAACTTTTGAAAAGCAATACTCATAGTTACCCCACCAGTATTTTTCCAATCCATATGGTACACAACACTCATGTAAATAATACTCAACCTCATAAGGATCATATTCAGAATTCGATTCAATCGTCTTCTCATGCAAGGAAACAGATCTAAGTTCGCCCTATAGTTTCAACCCACCACACCTGTAGTTCAAATAATTCAATGAGTAAAGCAAAAACAATTTACTTATATACAGAAAGAAACAGTTTGGTTAGCAAGTACCTTGAATTGACATTAAGTACCTCCACGTTACACCCTGCAAGAACATCCTTAAGTGAGATGAAGCTTGGACTGTGAGCAATTATCTCAAAGCTTGATTCCGTTGGGTGAACCTCGAAATGCTTCAATAAAGGTTTTCTCGGGTCATAATAAATTAGAACATTCCTCGGATAATTAAACATCAAAAGTGTTCCATTATTCATGTATTTTATAGGTTGATATAATCCATAAACCAATATATCACAAGAACACATGTCGATTTCAAAGAGCTTAGTCCATGATTTTTCAACACCGTAATTCTTCATCACCCAAACACAAACCAATGGTTGATTCGAAGAGTCACACACACAAAGACATCCTCCTAGAACTCCCATACCAACATTGACCATGTTGCCCTCTATTAATGGAGGTGATGAAAATGGTAGGAAACATTCTTTCTCACAATCAAATGAAACCATAAGACTCAATTTGTCACCAAGAAGACAAAGCCAATGAACTGCACCATCCAAATAAGTAGGAAATGCTAATATATAGCCCAAACCGGGAGCAGATTTGATAATTTTCCATGATCCTGTACCAAGAATATGTACTTGAGCCAGTCTACCGACGATGTCATGTTCCGGATGACAATATTGCTCAAAAATTCTTACCACTTTGTATTGATTGGTCTTTGGATTAAAACCAAATCCACAATCAATATCACCATCATAACCATCAACATTGTTACCCTCAATGACTTGCGGAAGATTAATAAACACGCCTGTAACTGGATTGCACACAATAACAGGCTTATTATCCATTGGTTCAGACAAACAAAGAAATCCATTACACGAATTCACTATCTTATAACAGTGATCATTCGCCTTCAATGTGATTTCTTCATTGCCAACAGTGCTATCTCTTAAAACCAATGGGAAGTTGCGCACTGGAATCTTTAACTTGGAATCGAATTTCATACTAACCTAGCAAACCAATTCATCCTGCTCTAGCTCAAGGGGATAAAGTATTCTTGACATGTGTGTATAATCCACAATTCGAGCAATTGGAAAGACCCCAGATTGAGCAAAATCAGGATTTGAAATTATAGCATACAAAGATTTGCATATGCATTTACAAACAATTATCTCCTTAATCTACAGTCTAAAAAGAATAGCTGCAAGTAGGTGGATAGGTAAATCCGTAATTGAACAACCTGAATATTGGATCTCTACTTAGGAAGCCTCATCTTCTTCATTTCTACTTTTTTGGCCACAAGCTTTTGAAATCTTTTTCAAATTGATGAAAACCCTAGCTGGACTCAACTCCTAACCATGACCATATCGAAGTACAGAAATAGAGAGAGAAAAAGAAATACCTGAAATTGATGGAGAAACAATGGGATACAAGTTACAATCACATAAAGGAAGACGAGACAATATTCATTTGGTTAAATAACAAATTTAGGAACCGAACCTAAATGAATTTGATGATCAACACGATGATAGTGGTGGTGATGACTTCAATGACTGATTAAAACTTAATACATTAGGGTCCTATAAATTTGGTTTAAAAAGTCATTTGGTCTTTCTTAGATTACAAGATATCTCATTGGGTTAAGGTATAAAAATACTCCTAACGTTTTGGGTCAGGAGCAATTTTAACCCTAACGTCTAAAATGGTGTAATTTTACCCCTAACGTTGGAAGCCAGGAGCAATTTTACCCTCTAACGTTGATAAATTGGTTCAATTTGAGAAATAATTCATCAAACTATCTTCTCGGTAATGAATTTTGTCATTTACACTTCACATGTGAATCATTTTATCAGTAACAAATCACAAGCATATGTTTGGGATGTGAAAAAAAAAATAATAAAAAAAAGAATATATCGTCTTTTTGTACGAATTAGACAAGAAAATTCAAAAAATTCACCGAATTTATAAATATTAATATCCAATTCTAAAAAAAAATATCCAATTCTATTATTAAATTATAAAAAATATGATTTTTTTTTTAAACCAATTGTTATACAATTGGTGCATAATAAGAAACAAAAATATCTATGTTTTATAATAGTGTCTGAAATTGACCTAATTTCTATGGGTAAAATTGCTCTTTGCTTCCAACGTTAGGGATAACATTGCACCATTTTAGACATTAGGGGTAAAATTGCTCCTGATCCAAAACATTAGGGGTATTTTTGCACCTTAACCAAAAAGTCATTTGGTCTTCTTAGATTACAAAATATCTGATTAGACCTTTAAATTTATTTATATTAATTTATTGACTATTTGAATTTGTTTAAACTGTCATATTGACTCTTTGAATTTTTTTTTATACTGATCTATTGGCTTCTCGAACTTTAATATATATTTGAATTTATCCAAATCTTTCGTTGTTTTGATATGTGGACTTGGGGAGGGGTTAATCATGCATTTTAAGTTGCTTTCTCACTTTCCTTTTTTTCACTTCTAGACAAATACTTTTTAGGAAACATCTTATAATTTATAAATAACAGCTTAACTCTCTTCATAGTCCTTTCTGGAAAAGAGATTTTAATACTTGTCTTGAGACAAGACGGATTCCACCATGATTCGATAACCAAGTCAACTTTATCGGCATCAAGGTAGATGTGGGAAGATGGCCAACTAATAAAATAGTTTGCATCATCGGTTAAAGTGATTTGACATAAAGATCTCCTCCTCCCATTCAGAAACAGGTCAATTCCCATTTCATTATACAATTTCAGCACGAAACCAGATGATCAACCACAGCTAGAACTGTTGTTGTTGTTTTGGGGGCCAATCTGATTGAATGTAAAAGCGATTGTGAAATCCTCCTGTTATTACTTTAAGAAATAGAATTAGTAAATCTTTAATGGTCCAAGTTTTATTTGATGAAGACATTCATTCAAATTTTGAATTTAGTGTAGTGTCCAAACCTTGGACCTGCGCGTGCACTTAAGACTTGAAAACCTCTTACGCCTTTAATAAGTATGCTTTCCAAACACTATTGAATATGTGTGCAAAGTTCAAACTACTTAGAGAGGCTTAACTATGTTTAAAATATCGTAATGAAACTTTTCATAATATAAATTCTGAAATTTTGAGTTCGTTGATTTTTTTGGATTACTGTTGATTATGTCTCTGATATTTCAACTTGACATATTGATTCCTTAATTATAATAACATATTGAGCCATAAATCGCGAGAAAAGTTAGCTTTTAACATAAAAATTTGCTTGAGTCATTATTAATTTTATTTTCATTTGAAATTTGTACTTTCAACAATTTGAGAGTAGTTTTGTTATGTGTAATACAACTATAAAATGATTAGCACTTTTTTTTTTTAAAATTGATTAACGCTCTTTTCATTGAACAAGAGGTTTTTAGTTAATTCTTGGCAAGCAATAGTATTAGATTATGAGAATTAATAAACTTTGTAATTACAAAGCTGGCTAATTTTTATAATCTAATAAATAGCTTAATGTGTACAATTATAATTAATCGATTATTCAACGTGTTAAATCGAGATATCAAGAGTTCAATCAATAAAAATTGAAAAGGTCAAGAGCCTAAAGATGTTTTTTTTCCTTAAATTTATTTTTATTTTAAATTTTGTGCAATTAATCTTTGAGCTAGATTCCTTAAATGTTATTAGGCTGTTACAGAAAGAGGAAGCTAGTCGTCATAGGTTTTTTTATTGGCTTACCGAGAAGTGTCGTGTGATGATTAAACGTGTTTGGGAGGTTAAATTGGTTCATGTGTTTCATGAGGGAAATAGAGCTGCGGATTGGATGGCAAACTATGCTGAACAGTCTCCACGAGTGTGATGAGCCTCCTATAGATATTCTTGATATTCCCCTTGAATCCCAAACATATACCCTAACTTTTATATTACGAAGAGTACGAAAAGGAAACAAATAAAATAGCAAAACAGACTCATTTTTTAATAAATTAACGTATAACTCTTTAAGTACGTTTAGAAACATAAAGTCTGCAATAGATTACTATAAAAAAAAAATTCAAAGATCCAATAGATTAATATAAAAAAAGTTTATAGATGTAGGTCACTTTAAAATTGGGATAAGGTATCAAAATAGGTCTAAGGTTTTTGAGGAAGTACCAATTTAGGCTCAACGTTCAAAATAGCAGCAATATAGGCTTAACGTTTACAACATAATATCAATTTAGGCTTAACGTTTACAATATAGCATCAATTTAGGCCTCACGTATAAAATAACATCAATATAGGCTTAACGTTTATAAAATAATACGAATTTAAGCTTAACGTTTACAAAATATATACAATTTAAGCTAAACGTCAAAATTAAATTAACCATATTATATTCTTTCCCTATTAATTATATATGTTATCTTTTATTTAGTTCTATACTCCTATTTATTATAATACAATTAATTAGTATTTTTGTCCATTAAAATCTTATATTTATTTTCTATTAACCATTCCATGACTACTAAATTTCATTGTTCATGTAATATATACAAACTAAAAATAATTGAATATCCACTATATTTCGAACACTGACATGTTTCAATATTAGGAGTCGTGGAACGGTTGATGAAAAACAAATATAAAATCTTAATGGGCAAGAATACTAATTAGTTGTATTATAATAAATAAGAAAATAGAACTAAATAAACATATAAAGTTAATATGAAAAGAATATAATATGGTTAATTTAATTTTGACATTTAGCTTAAATTGGATATATTTTATAAACGTTAAGCTTAAATTCGTATTATTTTGTAAATGTTAAGCCTATATTGGTGCTATTTTGAACGTGGGGCCTAAATTGATGCTATATTGTAAACGTTAAACCTAAATTGATATTATATATGGTAAACGTTAAGCCTGTATTGTTGCTATTTTGAATGTTGTGCCTAAATTGGTACTTCCCCAAAAACCTTAGACCTATTTTGATACCTTATCCCTTTAAAATTTAAACTTCACATATAGCTATTTCAGATTAAAAATGACTTGGAACAAAATCTCAATAGTAATATAAAAGAAAAGGGTAAATTACACCCATGGTCACTGAACTTTGTTCGTTTTCACTGTATAGTTACTGGACTTCAAAACCTAACATAAAAACCACTGAATTTTACCCTTTTCAACATGAGCGCCACTATTACCATTTATCATATATCATGACATTTAACTCCTTTTTTTTTATGTTGTAATTCATCTCCTTATCTCCTCTTTTTACTTAATATTAGTAACTTTTCCTTCATATACCACGTGCTTGACAATATTTAAATAATAAAATTAAAATAATAATTTGCTAATATCAAATTTACTTTTACATTTAATTACTTCATCATTGAACATAGTAGCAGAGGCTTTTGTGGAAGCTTTGCAGCACCTCTTTAAAATATATACACAAAATGGCTTTTTTATTCCACAATCCGAATGGTTTTTTATTTATTCCAACAATAAGAATGGCTTAAAATATATATGAAAAGAGAACAAAAATAAAAGAAAGTAAAAACATGATGAATCTTAATCTCATATTAATTGCTGAATGAAATATATATAATCGAAAATCATAAAATGAATATCAATCTCAGATTCTTCAAACATGAATATACCTTCCGCATCTTTCACTTGATTCAACAAACCCAAGCTTGGTTCGTCTAGGTAATACATTTACCTCTGTGGCAACTTACAAGATCGATGATATCGGGGTCTTTGCACAACATCAACTTTCGCGCAACTATTCAACAGAGTAATAAAATGGTTAGAAGGTATAAAAATAAGCAGCATTCAAAAACATTCTTGTCATAATCTGCAGAATCAAAATTACCTAGACCGGACATTATACACCTTCACATTCTTTCCCGATAGAGCATGTTTGAGTGAAACAAAGCTTGGAATATGAGCAATTGCTTCGACTTTGGAATCTATCTTACATTGGCAGACCTTCAAATATCTCAATTCATTTTCTTTTGGATCCATGTACATTAAAGCATCTTCACCGGAGTTAAACATCAGTAATGCCCCATCATTCATGTACTTAATGGGTCGATACCTGGCATAATATCGTCTTTCTCTAGAATACATGTGATCAAAGGAGAAAACTTTAGACCACACTTTTTCGGTACCATTATCTTTCATTGTCCAAACATGAACACCAGACTCAAGAACCTCACATATGCAGAGTTCTCCCCCTAATACTCCCACATTGTTATAAGGTTTATTCAGTGGTGGTGCTGAAAGTGATTCAAAACGTTCCTTCTCAATGTCAAAACTAAATATAGATAATGGTTTTAAATAAGAAGACCAATAAAGAAAACCATTCAAATAAGCAGGAGGGTGCGCAGGCATTGCCTGGGTGAAAAAGTCAATGTTTTTCCATGTTTTTGTACCAAGAATATGTACTTCAGCTTCATTACCAAGAGGGATGTCTCGCTTAGACATTCTTATCACTTTATATTGGTTAGTCGCAGGACTAAAACCAAAACCATAATTTATTTTATTCCAACCAAACTCAATCATCTTAGGCACTCGAGGAAGGTTAATAAACTCACCTGTAACAGGATTGCAAACAATAGGACGATGTCTATCAGATAGATTGGGCGAGAAAAGCAAGCCGTTGCATGTAACTATACCATGTCCATTGTGATGTTTCATGAGCCCGTATATTTTAGGGACTTCAAATCTGGCTTCAATTTTATCATGAACAGTGGAGACACATCCAGGCTTAGACAAGGTATGATCACACATCCCAAGATTGAGCTCAAAGTCATCCTTATTTGGCTGCATAAGATGAACCATTTTCGACCCATTTCTACTATATGAGGTTCGAATCAAAGGATAAACCTCAGCATGATCAAAATGGAGGTTTGCAAATTCAGGATCTGAAACTATATCATACCACGTTTTGCATACACATTTCAATACAAAAATTCCCTTAATTGACACCCTAATTAGGATATTTAGCTGAACATCCTTCGGGAGATCAGAAAATAAAGAACCTGAATATGAGTCTCTACTTGACTAACTTCTTCTGTTTGTTTTCTACCTCTCGTTGTATCCGAAGAAATCCTTTTTCTTTTCATGATTATTTGGGAAGCGACGATACTGAAACAAAACACAAATGACATTATCAGCCCACTGAATTCAAAATGCTCAAAAACCAAATAGAAATAAACGAATTAACTGAAACATAATCGTGAGAAGAAACAGTGCAAAGAGAAGAGATGGTCTGAACTCTGAATTGAAATTGCTAAAAAGAAAACCCTAATTAATTGAAATCAAAGAATTCATAGAATGGTAAAAATCTCATAAAGAAGAGGCTTAATCGTATATATTAGGAACACTAAATGAATAGAATAGCCAAATAAAAATCGTGAGAAAGAACACTGCAAACAGAATAAATTTTTACCGGAAAAACCAGAAGCTCTCTATTCCGAACTCTGATAAACCTCAGTAGAGTAAACGAGGTTTAGGAAGAAGAAAGGATTTGTATTTTTAAAATAAGGAACGAGATCGTATGGTAAGAAGAAGTTTATATAGGGTCCACATTATTCTAATTAGGGTTAACGTGTAAAAATACTCCTAACATCTAAAATGATGTAATTTTACTCATAACGTTGGAAGATAAGAGCAATTTTACCCCAACGTTAATAAATTGGGTTAGTTTAAGAAATAATTCATCAAACTGTTTTCTCGGTCATGAATCTTGTTATCTACACTTCATATGTGTGTCATTTTATCAGTAACAAATCATAAACATTCGTTGGGATGCAAAAAAAGTAAAAAAATAAAAAAAATACACTGTGTTTTTGTACGGATTAGACAAAAAAAATTCAAAAAAATCCACCGAATTTATAAATATTAATCTCAAATTCTATTATTAAATTATAAAAAACATGAAATCTTTTTTTTAAAACGAATTGTTATGCAATTGGTGCAAAATAATTAACAAAAATATTTGTGTTTTATAATACTGTCTGAAATTGACTCAATTTATCAACATTAGGAGTAAAGTTGCTCTTAACTTCCAACATTAGGGGTATTTTTGCACCTTAACCCTTTTAGGATAGAATCCTAATTGTGTACATGTTTGTTTAAACATTATGGATTAATTTTATTTTTTAATGCAAAAAATACTTATCTACGTAATGATATGCTGAAATTACTGTCTTTCTCCTTTAATATTTTGTTTTTGCCCCTGAATTTAACCAAAAATCTTGATTAGCCCCCTTAAATTTTGAAGTGTTTTGATATCCCTCTCAACTTACATAAAATGTTCAGTTAGCCTTCCGAACTTGCATAAAATGTAATCAATTGATCAATCGGTTGCAAAAAAAAAAGTAAGTTAGATATATTACACGCATCTTAGAATGTTATTACATAATTCAAAAATAGATTAAAAATGAAGTTATTGTTTACTCAACAATACAACTTGTCTTCACTAATATTAGAATCGTATACCCCGATTTTGGTCGTTTTTCTATTTTTAAGACTCGTGCAATACATTTTTCATATTTAACTTATTATTTTGCAACCGAGTGATCAATTGATTACATTTTGCGCAAATTCAGAGCGCTAACTGAATATTTTATACAAGTTGAGAGAACTATCAAGAGCTTTTGAAAGTTTAGGGAGCTAGTGAAGCTTATTGGATAAATTTAGAGGCTAAAAATATAGTGAACCTTTTGTTTTTTTAATCAAATTACAGAATTGCAATCAAATTAGACTCACTAAAAATCTCAATTGACTCTTCAAGAAAAGACCTCAATTGTGAGGAGCTGACCTACAAAACATACTCAAAAAAAAAATACAAAAAAAAAATTAAAATTAAATTAAATATTTTAGACAAATTTAAATATTTTGCTTACAGTACGTTAAAAGTAAATTTATAACCTTTCATATATTAGAATCAAATCTGAACTTCTTTAAAAAAAAATATATTAAGATTAAATTTAACACTTATTCTAATATAAATAAAAAAGTAGCATGAAATGAGATTAAAGGAAAAAAAAAACTCATACTCTCTCTATTCCTTTATATAGGTTAGTAATTGGTTTTTTTTTTTAAATATAAGTCATTTTAGTTTTCTGAAAAGTTTTAGTTTATTTTTTATCCAAATATTTTTTTTTTATTATTTTAGTTCATGTGTTAACATTTTAATGCTTATTTCCCAACTATGAAATGAGAGAGAATTTTTTTATTTGACCAATGTAATTTTACCTAATACACTGTTTAGTCCTCCTATTTTGAAAAACACATTTTAAGGCCCCTATCTTTTACCAATATTAAACCTGTGGTCCTTTTATCTATTTTTTTTATTTTTAACCGAATATATCTTAGCTTTTAGGACAACCACAGTACAATACAAGTTGACCATGTTACTCTGTTATTTTATATATGTCTATTTATGCTAAAATATAATGGTTACAAGGCTAAAAAACTAGACAAAAGTACCAAAGGGTTAATATTGGCAAAAGATATGGACCTTAAAATGTGTTTTTCGAAATAGGAAGACTAAACTGTGTGTTAGGTAAAAACTAGGGGACTAATAAATTATTTACCCTTTAAATTAAAGTAAACTAAAAACACTCAAATTATACCCTAAATTAGAAATTCTAAATAAACCCTAAAATAGAAATCCTAAATTAATTAGAATTACTAAAGAATTTTAAGCAAAAACAACATATTAATAATCTCCAAATAAAATTGTAAATTAGAAATCACTAAAAAAAAAAACTCCCAATTTAGCAATCCCTATATAAATCATAAAACAAAATCTAGAAATAAAATAAAAACTAAATAAAGTTGAGTGAAAATAAAAAAATGATTAAGGAATAATTTTAAAAATTTTCTCTTTTATTGGGGAGTAAAATAACAATTTGCCTCATCTTTCTCAATAAAAAGAGAAAGAAGAGGCGAAGGTGTAAAGCGCATTTTAGCCCTTTCCATATATTTTTTTTCAATGGAAGTTTTGGTCTGGATCTATTTAAAAAAAAAAATAGACGGAAAGGGCATTCCTTTCAACGAAAAGAAGACTCCGGGTCTTTTTCTTCAGCCGCCATGGCGGCTCCTGACGGAGCCATGGTTCAAAACCCTTATTAAGGGGGTTTCCGGTAGGGCCGGAGGGTGGAGAGACCATCCCCTACCCCCTAGCTCCGCCCCTGGATAAACTTGTATCATTTTAGATGTTAAAGATAAAATTGCTCATACTTATCAACATTAGAAGCATTTTTGCATCTTATTCTAGAATAATAATTTCCACTACCACTAAAATATCTCCACCATTCATTTTCACAGTTTTTACTTCCCCCTGATAATTTCACTTAGAATTCCACTTCCCACTAAAACACTACCACCATTAATTTCACTTTCCTCCATTAATTTTTACACTTTTCACTTCCTCTGATCATTTCACTTGGAGAGAATTTTTACCGTATTTCAGGAGTAATATTCCGACCAATGAAAATAGTTTTGAATCCCATTATATGGACATGATTGGTGGAAAGAACAATTATATATATATATATATATATATATACATGTATCGCGAATTCATTGGATAGGAGTATTACTCCAGGAGTACCCTAAACTCTCTCAGGTTTAGGATAAAATCCAAATTGTATACGTGTTTCTTTAAGAATTATAGATTAATTTTATTTTTAATTAATATATATATAATAATGAAAAAAAATACTTATCTGACTAATGAGATTCTGAAGTTAATGTGTTTCTCCTCTAAATTTTTGTTTTTTTTAAGGGCAGAAAACATATTAATCAAAATTTCAATCAAATTAGACTCCCTAAAAGACCTCAATTGTGAGGAGCCGACGATTGAAAACATACTGAAAATATACTTAAAAAAACATACTCAAAATAAAAAAATTACCCAATAAAGGAAATAAAATTGAATATTTTAGACAAATTTAAATATTTTGATTGGAGTACATTAGAAATAAATTTATAAAATTTGATGATCAAATCTGCACTTCTCTAAAAATATAAGAATAAATTTGACAATTATCAAAATACAAGTAAAAAAGTTATAGTTAACAGCTACAGTACAAAGAGCAAAGAAAAAGAAAAGAGAAAAAGAGTTTATGATTCTTCCTCTTTCTAATTTTGGCACTGTTTGGCAATTAGTTGTTAGCTGATAATTGATTACATTAGCTGTAAGCTGATTACCTTTTTGGTTAGCTGATTTGACTAGTGGATTGTGTGAACTTGTTTGGTAAAACTTAGCTGATTGTTAATAGCTGTTTGTGCAAAATGACAAAAAAGGACATGGTAAAACATTTATTTGGAATTAAATAGTATTAATTAGGGGTAAAAATGTCCATAAAAAGAGATGGAGCAATAAACTAATTGAAAAAACTCTTAAAATGAGTTTTTTGGACCCAATAAGCTCTTTCAAACCTTTTTTTTACCAAACACCACTATTAGAGGTTTGACTAGTCAAAACCTCTGAACTGTCTCAAACCTCTAATTTTACTCCAACAAGTTGTTTACCAAACATGGCCCTTATTTAAAAAGAATATAAATAAACAACATAAAAAATACTATTAGTATAAAAGGTTAATTTCAAATAAATGTTTTGTGGTTTCACGTTTTTGCAGATCATTACCTATGGATTTTTTTGTTACAAACCGAACCCTATGATTTGTAAAATTTTCATGTTTTGTTGACTATACAGGAGGTACGGTTTGTAACAATACCTCATTTCTTTCTACTTTAGTGTTTGTGTTTGTTTTACAAAAAGGTTCAATCCAAGAAGTTTGCATAGGCGTATGCATTATTATTTTCCAGTTAAAGGGGTTGAATTGATTGCTACATGATTATCACATCGTATTTTCTAAATAAATTTATTGATAAATTAAAACAAATCTGTACATTTTGAGAAATTATTTGCAACTATGTTTTTTCCATTTTCAGGTGTGTGTAATCATTTAATATTGTAAAATAAAATAAAATAAAATAAAAATAACAATTGCATTGCCCTTTTGTAAAAGCGTGATGCAATTAACATTATTAATTGTGTAAGGCGTTAAGAGAACTTGACACAATAAGCATGTAAATTGCGTCATGCTTTATAAAAGTGCTACCCAATTGACCATTGTCATATTCCTGCATGCTAACATCAATTGACGCAAATAACCTCTTTATTGCGTCGCGCTTTCGGTCTATTGTGTTGTTAACAACCCGACATAGGTAGACCTAAAAGTGCGACGTAATTTTTTTTCCTATTAATGTTTCTTTTTTGGCTCGCTTTGCATTAGAGTCTGTAATCATAAAAATTCTTCATATTTTCATAATTATTTGTGAAGTGATGATACCGGGGCAATATAAATCGTGTTATGAGCACATTGAATTCAAAATACTAAAAAAGCCCTAATTGTTTAATAAATTAATTGAAACATAAAGAAGGTTTAATAGTATAAAGTATAAGCTTATATTTTATTACCCAATGGCACAATAAATGAATAGCTAAATGATAATGGGGGAGAAAAGAATAATATAAAGAGAATAAAATTTAAGCTGATAGTTAAGGTTGAATAACTTTTATATTAATCTACACTCTAAATTTTAGTTCAACTAGTCAAATACCTGTACAGTGCACGGGTTAATTATATACACAAATGCTGAAACATGCTTTAATGACGCTTTATTACTGACCGTTACAACTTACAACCGATGCCAAAGATCATTGGGGTCGGTTGTTACGAAGAACTGACCTCAATACTGCCTTATGGCCATGTTCATTAAGATAAAAAGATTTAATTTTAGTTTCAACATCTATCAAATGAGATAATCAACATGCTCTCATAGTTCGATATGGGTATCCTACTTGGAACTGACAATTGGTGAAGATGTTTCATTTGAGTTCCGACAACAATATTTTAAAAGAATAATGGGTAATGCAGCATTTTCATTACATGGTAGTTCAAAGTAGAATGATCACTTGAAACTATGATAACATAATGTTGGCCCAAAATAAATAAATTTTATTTTCATGTACATAGAAAGCTTATATTTAATTTTAGGGTATAGTTTCTATTCGTCTAAATAAAAGAAATAAAAATGATGAAAAATAATAAAAATACATTTGTAAATTCATCCCATACGCGGGGCGTATATCTTCATACGTGGGGCGTACTCCACACATCCAAAGGCATTCCACTTCAGAGACTCGTTTACGCGGGGCGTTCCCTTTCATACGCCACGCGTAAACGTCATCGACAGGACGCGCAAGCTCTAGAAGCCCCGATACGCGAGGCGTAACCAAGGATACGCGGGGCGTATCGTCTCTTCCGGCAGCAGTTGGAAGCAGTCAACAGCAGTTAATGGGAGTTAAAAGAAGTTAAGTTAATTGGTGATGTGGCAAGTTAGTGGGAGAGATTTTCAAGGGGTAGTTGGTAAATAATTACCAAAATACCACTGAATAATTACCAAAGTGCCACTTCAAAATACTATAAATAGACCCCCTCCCCTTCATTAAAAAACACACTCAACACACAACAAAACCCCTCTCTCAAGCTCCAATGCTTAATCCTTAGTTTTGCTCTTTAGTTCTTAAGTTCTTTCGTTCTTAGTTCTTCAAGTTCTTCTTTTCGTTCTTCATTTTTCGTAGCTTCAGTCCCTCCTTTAGCTTCCTTTAGCTTCAATTCAAGTTCTAAAAGCCTCTTTTCAACTTTCTCGACTCAAATTAGTGTTTCTAAGTCGTTACTCTGCTCATATTTTCAATTAGAATTTCCTTTCTAAAGTAATTTTCCAGATTCTTCCATCCCTTTTCAAAGCCCAATTCTGTCAATTTAACGTTATTTTTTGCCTTCGATCCCTTCGACAAAGTTGTTCCTAACGTCCTGAATTTCGATCTAGACTTTTGATTCACTCAATTCCTTGTCCAGAAACTCTATTTACAAGCTGATCTTTGTACCCCAAATTCTTTTAGCTATTCTGACCGGAATTTCCCAGATTCGACTAGTTGTTTTCAAAGCCAGATTCCGTCCATTTAGAATCCGTTTTAGCCTTCGATCCCTTATAGAAAGTTGTCCCTGACTTCCCGAAGTTCAATTTACCCTATTTACTTGTCCAATTTCGAATTCTTAAGCACTACAATCAAGCTCCCCAAAGTCAAAGTTTAAATCTGCCCCATTTGCCTACCAACGTTTTGACATTACACAAAGCGCATACCGTACGGGCCCGACCGACTGCAGCTCTCCGAGGACCTCGTACCAACGCCAAAATTCAACATCAATCCGAGATAGCTATTGTGGCTCCGAGTTTGTTGTTGAATTCCAATTTTATTTTAATTGCATCTCAATTCTTTATATTGATTTGTCTTTTCTTAGTATTCAATTGATTGTCTATACGTTTAATATAGAAAATTTTCAGTTGTAATTCATTTCCAATTTCATGTATTCAAACACTTATTCAATCAATAAAATACCAATTTTTCCAAAGTCTTTTGTCAATTCCGCACTTTAATTTCCTTTATTTTTCCGTCTTCAATTTATACGCCTAGCTTAAATAAAAACAATTTATCTCGCAAAGTTTCTATAACGGCGCGAGAGACCCAAGAGGGACTTTTTCAATCCTTGCGTCCCTCGTCAATCGCTTCAATTTAGAATTCATGTTTTCGCCGCACAATTTCACAAACGTAACCGTTTTTCATAATTGAGGAATAATTCCTTTGGCACGCCGGCACCCTAACCACACGTGACAAGGTTGAAATTAGCATATTCGCAAAATATCGCTAACACATAATATAAAATCTTCATCGGATAATACAACATTTATCAAATTGTAAACTGTAATGTTGAAAGATAAATGTGATTATGGAATTGATATGTTGCGCCTAGTTATAGAAAAGCCAACAACACAATCATGTAATGTATCGTTTTAATTGTACCATTTGACAAACATTGAATTTGAAATTGTGTAGTTTTATACGTGAGGACTATATTGACTTTTCCTCATAAACCAATTGAGGCTGTTTTGATATCATATCCTTTGGTATTTTGGATAACTTGTTTTATAGTTTATAATTATTTTGTTAAAAGGTCTTAATTTTGATGGTGTTTTGGTAAAAATATCTTAAAAAATTACCCCCTTTTCATTAGACAGCAACATGATTTAGTGATGCTTTATCAGCGATGGTTACAACATATAACCGATGCCAATGGTTATTAGGGTCGGGTTTTATGAAGAACCGATTCCAATAATTCTTTATTTGCCACGGTCATTACGATAAGTCGACGCTAAAAACCATAGTTTTAGATGTGTGGTATATTAAAATGTGTGGTTTATTAAGAGTCTTTGTCGGTTATTAACAAATAACCATGGCTAATATTGTCATTAGGGTTGGGTTTTTATACAACCAACCCTAATGATTTATCATTGGCAATAGTTATTCATAAACCGACTCCAAAAATACAATAAAATAAAAGATGGAAGTAAAAAATATGCATTAAAACATGATGAATTTTAATCTGATATTGTCTAAAGATTAATTGAGTAAAATATATATAATCTAGAACCATAGCAAGAATATCAATGTAGTTATAAAAAAAATGGATTCTTCAAACATATTGTGTAACACCCATTTCTAATAAAATAAAATAAAATAGCATAAAACCATAACTATACCGTACCATGTATATATGTGCTATAATTATAAATATCATATATACTTATATATTACTATATATAATAATCAAGACTTTAAGATTAAAAAAAAATAGTCATGTAATTTATATATACATATATATATAAAGGAAAAGGACAAGATTGTTTACTGTTGAGATAAAAAAAATAATTTGTATAGATATATATATATACCTGTACAAATATAAAATAGGTTTACCCAAATTTAATAGTAGACATAATAATACATTAGATAAAATAACTAATAATAAAAAAACAAACAAAAAAAAACGTAATATTTCAATAAAAGAAATTAACTAAAACCTCAAACTTCATCATATGGGCTTAAAATGTACCGCACATTTATTACCGCACAAGAACATAGTTTCGATGTGAATTGAATTAATAATATATAAATTGACATAAAAGGTCTCAATAACTAATCCAGATAGTACAAAATAAAATCCTAATAATGACGACTTCACATACTGACCGACCGGAACCAGCGTCCCTAATCTTTTATTCCTGAAAAGTGGTGGTGGCAAGAGATGAGCTGCCTACTCAATAAGGTGATAGCCAATATATATTTGTCACATGCAACATATAAATCACCAAAACAATTTATACAGGGATATAAATGCAAAATACTAAATTATCACATAAAAAAAACATTTCATAGTTCATATTCTAATGTCATACATGTTTTCATGTTAATTTATTAATTAAGGGCCCTGCTTGCCAAGTAAAAGTATACTCAATGGTTCACCAGTTAATTCAACTATCAAATTCAATCATATCTCACCATTTTGTATATCATCAGCACAGGATACCACTCTCCGCCAGGTATCCCCGCACCTCCCCAGTGCGTAGCAAAAACAGCACAGAGTATCTCCAAATCCTGAGATACTCCGACACTTGCCATAAGGACAAGTGTCTAGCAAATCATATTCCAACTAAACCATATAAACCAACATCGCAAAATGACCATTGAGTATAAATCCACTATGACAAGCTATTAATTTACCAGTATTCTCTATTGTTCCTGTTTATCTCCTAACGCACCCAATGTCAGACAATCCAGTACAATATCATTACACGTGTCCATAACGTTCACAAATTTCAACTCAAACCAAACGTCATAAAATCCCAGACAATCAATTTACACAATACATCCTAATCTTTCCAATTTCACGTCCATTGTACCCATTAATGGCAATTAATTATTATAAGCATAGATAAACACAACAATCAAAGCAAATATATATCCACTATCACTTACTTGGAAGTCCGAGTACCCACAACGAAATGACACGTCTTGATCACTAACCGTTTACTCTCTCAGTATCGCCTAATATAATTAATTATTATTAAACACAGTTCAAACAATATGATATTATCCTAAACAGTTATCATAATTACTAATAACTATGTTTTTTTTTTCTTTTCTTTCTGATGTTTGATGGTTCATTAGTCTAAAAAAAATCATACATATTATATGTATATACTTAATGGATATATGGAAGATAATGACTTACCACTTGTTTACGATGAGTATGAATGGGTATGAATTCTGAAATTTTTCCTCCTAGCTGTTTGCGGCTCCCTCCCGTTTCTCTTTCTTTTCAAATCCCTAGGTTTTCCTTTATTAGTTTCATATATATACTATTTTAATTCGAACCGACCTAACTCTATTATTTATTATTATAATTGTTAATATCTTAATTATCTTAAATATTCTATAATTGTTTATTACTATACTTATTTTATTTTGAGCTTTTAATCAAACTTTTTTTTACCCACCCTAATTAAATATATAAGTCTTTTTTTTTTTTAGCGTTACATATTGAATATGTATTTGTAGTAACAAAAATTCCAAATCAGAAGTCCATCTCATTTTCCTCGGAACTGGAATCATAATCAGGATGAAATTCTTCTCCAACTATATGAATATCAGCCTCTTTTGTGCAACTTTAAGTTTAGGCGCCTAGTCAACAAAGTAATTAAATGGTTAGAAAGAGAAAAAAAATAAGCAACATTCAAATTCATTTCACGGCTAATTCTTTATTTTCTCAAAATCTTTCTTATCATAATGTGAAGATTCAAGATTACCTTCTCATATTAAGCATCTTCACATTCTGTCCTGATAGAGCATGTTTGAGTGAAACAATGCTTGGAATATAAGCAATTGCTTTGAATTTTGAACCTATCTTTAATTATTAAGTATCTTCACATTCTGTCCTGATAGAGCATGTTTGAGTGAAACAATGCTTGGAATATAAGCAATTGCTTTGAATTTTGAACCTATCTTTAATTGGCGGACCTTCAAATATCTCAATCGATTTTCTTTAAGATCTATGCATACTAAAGCATCTTCATAAGTGTTAAACATCAATAATGACCCATCATTCATATACTTAATGGGTTGAAATGAGTCATAATATCTTATTGGATTAGAATACATGTGATCAAAAGAGAAAACTTTAGACCACACCTTTTCGGTACCCTTATCTTTCATTGTCCAAACATGAAGTGTACCAGAGAGAAGATACTCACATATGCAGAGTTCTTCCCTTAATACCCTCACATTGTTATGTTGATAAGGTTGATCCAATGCTGGTGCTGAAACTGATTCAAAACGTTCCTTCTCAATGTCAAAAGTACATATAGACAATGGTTCTAAATAAGAACACCAATAAAGAACACCATTCAAATAAGCTGGAGATAACATGGGCGATATGTAGCCCATGAAAAAGCCAATATTTTTCCAGGTTTTTGTACCAAGAATATGTACTTCAGCCTTATTGGTTTTTCCAGATTGCTCATATATTCTTATCAACTTATATTCGTTAGTCACAGGACTAAAACCGAAACCATAAAGTATATTATAACAGATTAAGTCAATCTTCTTAGGTTTTGGAATGTTAATAAACTCACCCGCAACAGGATTGCAAACGATAGGAGGATGTTTATCAAATGGCTTGGACAAGCAAAGCAATCCGTTGCATGTAACTATACAATATTTATGATGTTTATCGTGATATTTCATGAGCCGGACTTCAAATCTGGCTTCAATTTCAACCTCAACATTAGAGACACATCCAGGATTGAGCTTGAAATCATTTTCAAAAAGATGAACCATTTTGGACCAACGTTTACTAGATGAGGTTTTAATCAGGGGATAAACCTCACCTTGATCAAAATGAAGCTTTGCAAATTCTGAGCCTGAAATTATATCATACCACGTTTTGCATACACATTTGCATACAAAAATTCTCTTAATGGGCAACCTAAGTATGATATTTATTAAAATATCATTGGGGAGATCAGAAAATGAAGAACCTGAATTTTGAGTATTTACGTGGCTAACCTCCTTTGTTTTTCTTCTAGCTCTCATTGGATTAGAGTATGTAACCAAAGAAATCCTTTCTCTTTTCATGATTATTTGCGAAACTATGATACTGAAACAAAAGCAAATGGCATATCAGCACACTTATTTTAAAATGCTAAAAAAAACCCTAATGGAGGTGAGAGTCGGAGGATGCAATAAAAATGGAATGGAAACTATGGAAATGAAGGTTAAAATTTAATTTTGTTTGAGAATTGATGGAATGTAAATAAGAGTTAAAAAACTAATTTACATTAAAAATAATTACGTTAGTCACATTAACTCGCATTTTGGAGGTTAAAAATATAGAGTTAATGGAAGTAAGTAAACTATTAACTTTCATTAACCTTCATTTACTATTAAGAAGAAGCACCCAAATAAGATTAATTTAAAATGTCACTCCCTCTTTTCCACAATCAGTAGTGTTCATATGGACCCTAATGACCATAGTGAATTTGGTCATTCAGCGTTAGATGTAGGCTGACTAAAATCCTAAGGTGGAGATTCAAACCATCCTAAGGCTTAAATTCAATCAGCCTATATCTAACGGTGAATGACCAAATTCACGTGGTCATCAGGGTCCATGCGAAAAATACTGGTTCCACAATACATGTCTTTTAAGGTTAATGCACACTAATTAAGAAATGCAATTAATTGCATCCACTGGTAACTTTATCTATTTTCAATGCAAAAAGTCAATTTAAATAGGGGTATATTTGGTAAAAGTAAATTAATATGCATAGATTGAAGCAAAATGTCATGTATTGTGAAACAAAAAAAACTTCTCTAGAAAGACATGTAATGCAAAACGGTGACAGCACATTCCATTACTTTCATTAATTTCCATTAAGCTCCTTATTTGGCTAATTAATTCAAACCTAAAATCTCATAAATCAGAGGATTAATAATATCTAGTAGTAAATCAATGCAATAATAAATGAATACATAAATCAAAATGGGGAGAAAGAAGAGTGCAAAGAGAAGAAATACTTACCGGAAAATTGATGGAACAGGAAAAGGCTCTCTGAACTATGAACTCCGGCGACTACTTTATGTTAGTTTAAATAAGGAAGGAAATTGGATTTTATTTGCATTTAACAATGTACAAAACCCTTAAATGAGATTTTATTTGAACGATGCAGTCCCTCCTTTCATCTTATATTAATTTTTTTTGGCCTAAACCATAAGCAGCCTCATGAGCTTATAACTTTTAGTCATTTTACTGTCTAAACTTACGGGACAACCCATTTGCCCCTTCAACTATTTAAAAGTGATATTAGCAACCTTCTATTTTCATTATACTGTAATAGAAATAATTATGACATGTTCTTATTGTAAGCACCAAGCTCATAATAAAAAGGGTTGTGCACTACTAAACCAACCTGTAAATAAGGTTAGTATAGACTGGTTCTAATACTTCCATGAACACTTGTACTAATGTTGAAACTTCATTTTGTTTCCGTTATAATGAAAATAAGGGGTTGCTAATACCACTTTTAAATAGTTGAGGGGACAAATAGGTCGTCCCGTAAGTTCAGGCGATAAAATGACCAAAATTGATAAGTTTAAAGTGCTGCGTATAGTTTAAGCCTAATTTTTTTTAAGAAGCATAGCATAAAATCAAAGAATTTTTTTTGTAGGAGTATAGAATTAAAGAATTGAAACGGTACAATTGTTGAAAAAGATAAGTTTAATTTGTGATTAATTATATTAATTCGTGTATAATTGTCAAACTAATATTAAGACATTTTATTTGTCATTACAATATTAACTCATAACAATTACAATTCTTGAAGCTGAAGTAAGAGCTAATCCAAGTTATATTTGGCGTAGTATCCTTGCTGGTCTTCCACTGTTGAAATCACAAATTCGTATTCTTATCGGTTCAGGGGAGGAGGTGAATGTATGGACTGATCCTTGGCTACCTGATGAAATTAATCCATATGTTGATAGTATTTCGCCACCAGGTGATGAATCAATTACTGTGGCTATGTTGCGATCTGATAGGAATGGTGAGTGGGGTCATTCGATTTTGCAGAGTCTATTCTCGGTAAGGGATAGAATTCTTATTTCTAAGATCACTCTGAGTCAGAGAGAGACACGGGATCATTGGTGGTGGAGGTTAGAACGAAATGGGGCCTATTCGGTTAAAAGTGGCTATAGCTTCCTGCAAAATAATATTATTAATGGTCAATAGGGTGAGATGGGTAGGGTTCTGAACAACATTTGGATGATTAAAATCCCTCCTAAAGTTCGACATCTGATGTGGAGAGCAAGCACTCTGTGTCTGCCAACAAGATCCGAGCTAGTAAAGAAACGAATCAATATCCCAACACTTTGTCCTAGATGCAATATTCATGATGAAACTATCCTACATGCGCTAGTCACCTGTCCGGAAGCAAGACAGGTTTGGATGCTGTCTAAAGTAGGAGATATGAGCTCTCGGTTTAGTAGCTTCTGTGATTTCTGGGCTTTTATTATAAATCACCATGATAATATATCTGTTGAGATTGCTGCTACATTATGCTGGGCAATTTGGAATGATAGAAATAAGCTGGTATGGGAAGAGAAGCGACAACCTCCTGCTGTTTCTTATAACAATGCAACAATGTTTCTGAACAGTTGGCAGCAGGCCTAGACAGTGATTGCAACGACTGGTGGAGAAGAAGTTGGGTTGAAGTGGTTGTGCCCGGCACAAGATAGTTTGAAGCTCAATGTTGATGCTGCTCTATTCCAGGATACAGGTCATGCTGGTTTTGGTTTTGTGTTAAGGAATCATGAGGGGTGCTTCATAGCTGCTGGCAATGGTATGATCAATAACTGTCAGGACCCGCTATTGGCTGAAGGAATGAGTTGTCGTGAAGCTCTTAGTTGGTTGAAGAATGAAGGGTTTCCGAATGTTCATCTGGAAATGGATTATCAGCTCTTGGTTCTTGCAATTTCTGGAACTACAGAACTAGTTTCCCCTTTTGGCATTATTGTTGATGATTGTAAAGCTCTGATTAGCGAGCTAAATATTTTATCTGTTTCTTTCATTAGGAGGTCAGCGAATAAGATTGCTCATATACTAGCAAGAGCATCTAGTTCTGTGTCTGATCATGGGATATGGAAACATAATCCCCCCAGTTCATTTGTAATGACTTAAGTGCTGATATTGAATGATAAAGTTTCATTTGATTTCAAAAAAAAAAAAAAACTCATAACAATTAAGGTTGATTTGAATTTTAAGACATTTTATTTGTCATTAACCGGTGTGTTCCCATGTTTTTAATTATTTTTTCAATTTTTGTTAATGAAATTAAGTTTTAATTAACAAAATGGATTTGAATTTTAAAATAAATTTTTAACTAAACTAAAAAAATCGGCGTTTGGTATTTGATGGGGATAGAAACAATAATAAGATAGTTAAGAATTATTATTCACAGGTTGTTTATAGTGAGGATGATATTGACTTTTCACCGTAAACCAATTGAGGCTAGTTTGATATCTTATCCTATAGTATTTTGGATAACTTGTTTTACCGTTTATAATTATTTTGCTAAAAACTCTTAATTTTGATGGTGTTTTGGTAAAGATATCTTAAAAATTACCCTATTTTCACGGGAGCAGCAACATGATTTAGTGACACTTTTAATAGAGGTCGGTCAATACGGTTGAATTAGTCATTAACTAATTCAGATTTATGTAGATATTTGTGAAGATAATATCTCCTGATATTTGGTTAATATCTGCATTTAAATTAGATTAGATTTTATCTCATTTTTGTTGTAATAACTCTCCTGTATCCTCTTTATAAGCACAACTCTATCATAATACGAATTAGTTGAAACCTGAACCCTTTCATGGTATCAGAGCTATCTGAGGTCTAATAACCCTGTAAAATTATTACTATTACTATTATTTTTTCTTCTTCCCTTCCGCCCCACCATGTCCAACGGCAACCCCACCACCGAAACCACCACTCCTGCTGCCCGAATCTCTCACAATGTACTCACATCTCAGGTTTCTGAAAAATTAACTCCCACAAATTACCTACTATGGAAAACGTAGATTATGCCCATCTTAAGAGGTAAATGTTGGTCCCTTATAACGTAACAAGTTAGTTCCAAGGGGGGGATAGGAACTATTTAAAATTTTGGTACGTTAAGGCTGACTTCTTTTACAATGAAAAGGATTACACAGCGCGCTGAGTGAATTTAAGACACTAGCTTAGTCAACTTGTGACTAAGTCAGCTTCTTTTCTTGAGTCAGGAGATAGCACTTGAGTCTATTCCTGAACTCAGATACTCAATGCACACAACTCAGCGTGACCTCCTTACTTAGTCAGTTTTCGAGCAAGCAAAATATATCAAATGAGTTTAAAGGTTAGAAATATATTACTCAGCAGATTTATCCAGGTTCGGCCTCTATGCCTACGTCCTGTCCCTGGAACACATTCCGAGCTTTCGAATTCTCTACTGAGCTCTTTAAAGGTAGAGCACCAAACCTTTTACAACTAGAAGCTGAGTATAACAAGAGTACCTTCCTCTATACCTCTACTCACTCCTATTCTACCGCTGAGTACTATAACCGAGTACTCAGCCTCTCCTTTCTATACTTCTAAAAATGATAATGAGATTGTCCTAAACAAAAATTGCTAAGACACTTTAGAGGATTGGAAATCACTCTAGACTTTTACACAAAATATGGAAATTGGTGTAAGGAATTTGCTTTGCTTTTCTCACAGAATCTTCGAGTATGAAATTGGTCAGCGTTTTGACAACTTGAAGTTCTGTGTGGATTGAAGCATATCGATGGCATTTATATAGTGACACTTGAGGCACCTGGTCATTTCGAATTTCGTAATAACCGTTGGAGGGAAACGGCTTCCTATCGTTGTCACTCTAGGCGTGCTTAGCGTCGTTGGCCAATAGAATCCTTGCATCTTCTGTCTTCGCCAGTCTTCGACAGAATGTTTCGACATTTAAGGAAAAGTCCATGAGACAGCTTTCTGCGCTTTTTGATCTTTTCCCAAAGTAGAAATACTTTGTCTGGAAGTTGAACATTCTTTGCCGCTGTCCAGACTGCTTTGTCGTCCAACTCAGCAGCTTCCTCTTGAAGCTTTTGCCACGAAGGCTTCTCGATCCTTCTCTTGCTGAGTCGTCGTTTTGGTTGATACGGCTTCGTTTTGAACTTCTAAGCCGAATGGTGTTGATGTGTTGACTTGGGCTTGACTTCCACTTTATTGGCCTTTGGGCTTTTTAATCTTAATGTCTTATACACAATTAAACTCAACATTGAACAAACACATTAGTCTAAATCAATCAAAGCATTATAAATTTAATGTGTTAGAATATTTTTATCATAACTTAAATAATTTTGTCAAATCAAAATCATGTGGAAAGGTGTTTCAACAGTAAAGGGTTGGCACACTATATTGATGCAACCGAAATACCTCCTGTCAACGAACTGCCAACCGGAGCTGTCAATCCGGCTTACAAAGTTTAGGAACAAAAGGATCAACAGGTCCTTAGCTGGATAATCAATTCTTTGACAAGCAGCGTTTTACCCCAAATTGTTGGTGCTGAGACTACACTTGATGCATGGAAGAAGCTAGTGAAGGCATATTCCACTGGCTCCCGATCGCAGATACGCGATCTAAAACACATGCTTCACAATCTGAAGCGTGACAATGACTCAATTTCATCATATCTCCAAAACTCAAAGCACATATAAGTGATCAACTAAATGCCCTTCAGAATCCTGTCTCATCATATGACCTTGTTGAATCAATTCTTGACGGTCTTGGTGTCGCATATAGACCGTTTGTCCATGCTCTCGAGGATCGACTGAAGTCTGTTTCCTTTGATGATCTCACTGGCCTCCTGTTAAGTGAAGAAAGACAACTTGCTCGTGAAACTCCTCTTTCGACCTTCACACCCTCTGTTCATTTTGCGACTCGCAATAGTAATGGAAGAGGCCGATTTTACCATAATTGAGGTTGGGGTAATTTTTCTGGCCACAATTCTAATCGGAATAATTTCACAACAAATGCTCCTCTCGATGTCAGTACAATGACATGTCACAATTGCAAAGGGGCTGGCCACATAGCCAAATAGTGCCTTTCACCTAAACTGAATCAAAATTTTAGGGCTAATTTTAAACCAGGATCAAATTTGGCAACCATTTCTCAATCGAGCTCGAATGACTGGTTAATACACTTTAGTGCGACTCTTTTTAAGGATCCATTTACATCCTATTGGTTTACAACCTGGTGGTAAGTCTACTAAGTGCCAAGTTTGGTTTGACTCAAGTGAGTCCATTTCATCATTAATGGCTTCTTGCCATAGATCAACATCTAAGGAGGTTAAGGCTTCATGTATAGTAAGTGGATCCTCTTCTACTGTGAAAGTATAAAAGTCAGAACCAAAGTCTTTGGATACTCTAGGTCTCTTACTTCTCCTAGGTTCAGATTCCTCACTCTCATTTTGCACTATAGGTCTAATAGCAGGTATGCTACTAGATGATGCACCCCCACTATTTCTCAATTTAAAAGGAAATCTATCTTCATAAAAGTCAGCATCATTTGACTCCAAGATGACTTTTGCATTCAAATCATAGAACTTATATACTTTGCTATTCACAGCATATCCAATAAACACACATTCATAAGCCCTACTAGCAAGTTTGACTCTCTTTGGGTCAGGAATCCTAACATAAGCCAAACAACCCCAAGTTCTAAAATATGATAGGCTAGGTGTTTTATTTTTCAAGATCTCATAAGGAGAGATTTTGCTTCTTGATTTAGGGACCCTATTTAGCACATAGCAAACAGTCAAATGGATTTCTCCCCACTAATGTGAGGCAGCACCTGAACTAAGCATAATAGCTACTACAGATTCGGTAAGTGTCCTATTTTTTCTTTCAGCCTTTCCGTTCATTTCTGGTGAATAAGGTGCTGTGGTTTCATGTATAATGCCATGTGTTTTATAGAAATCAATAAATAGGCTAGAACTATATTCTGTGCCTCTATCACTACGAAGTCTCTTGACTTTCCTATTGTATTGATTTTCTATTTCAACTATGAACAACTTAAACATGTCAAACGCTTCACTTTTATTTTTCATCAAATAAACAAAAGTAAAGTCAGAACAATCATCAATAAAGGTTATAAAATACCGTTTGTCATTTCTAGTCAACTTCCCATCTAATTACATATATCAGAATGAATTAAATCTAGAGGTTCAGAATCCCTAACAACAGATTTATGAGGTATTTTTGTGATTTTTGCCTGACTACAATAATCACATTTAAGAAACTCATTTAAATTCAATTTTGGAATTAAACCTAAGTTACTCATGTTCTTAATGATACGCTTATTAACATGACAAAAACGAGCATGCCAAACATTAAAAGTACACAAGGAGTAAACAGAAGCATTCACTTTATTAATCTCAACATTCAACTTAAACATGCCTTCAGTTGCAAAACCTTTTTCCTACAAACACATTGTTCTTAGTCAAAGTAAATAAATCTGCTCCTATAGTCTGAGTGAAACCAGCCTTGTTGAGAAGATAGCCCGAAACCAAATTTTTCCTCATTTCTGGAGTGTGCATCACATCCTTCAAGGTTAAGGTTTTTCCAGATGTGAAGTTCAATTCCACATTACCAATTCCAGCAACAATAGTGGTATGGGAATCACCCAATAACACTTTCTTATCTTCGGTCACAGCAGTGTATGTTTTGAACATACTTCTATCATAGCAAACATGGCGGGAAGCACCAATGTCTACCCACCACCCATTTGATCCACCTATGAGGTTGATCTCAGAAATCATAGCAACAAAATTATGTTGCTCTTCAGTCAGGTTAACACTAGGAGTAGTGCTTGGCCTGTTCCTGCACTTACGTGCCATATGACCTGGTTTCCCACAGTTAAAGCATAGGAAAGCATCATCATTTCTAAGTGGTTCTTGTTGTGGCCTATTTTGGTTCCTTTGAAGGTTCCAATTCAAATTAACTCGGTTGTTGCAATTTTGGATTGGTTTGCGGTTCTGATTCTTAAAAAAATTTTGAGTAGATTTCAGAAACGCAGTGGACCTTTTAGTGTTATTAGAAACAATAAGCACTTCTTCTTTTAAATCTTGTTTTCGAGCTTCCTCCTCAATTCAGAGGCGTGTAATCAGACTTTCCATCGAAATTTCTTTTGTTTTGTGCCTCAAATTTTTTTTTAAAAATCTTTCCACGAAGGAGGCAATTTGTCAATAATGACAGCAACTTGAAATTGATCATTTAGAGGCATACCTTCTGAAATGATTTCAAGTGCTATTTTTTGCATTTCATGAGATTGAATCTCCATTGATTTGTCATCCGTCATTTGAAATTTGAGGTAGCGGCTGACAACATATTTTTTCGACCCCGCCTCCTCTGTGTCATATTTCCTCTGTAGAGCTTCCCAAATTTATTTGACAGTTTTTTCTTCAGTAGTGTAATAATCATACAGATCATCTGTTAGCCCATTTAGAATATAGTTTTTGCACAGAAAATCTGTATCTGTCCATTTTTCAGCAACACGAATATCAGCACGAACATTTGCCTCATCACCATCTTCAGGAACAATCGACTTTTCAGAAGTCAGAACAGAAGCTACCTTCTTTGTTGTGAGGTAGAACAACATCTTCTGTCTCCATCTTCGGAAGTGAGCTCCTTCAAACCAGAATGGTTTGTTGATTTCAGCAATCCCATTTGATTATTCGGTAGCCATCTCAGCAGTAATCGAATCCGTCTTAAAGTTGTTGGAACTGGAATATAAAAACAGCAGGAGACCGAACAAAAAATAAATGGGCAGAGTCGCGGAAAATATCGCTTTCTTTAAGACGTTCGCGTAACTGCCGGAAAATTGCAAGCAGTATGAACTTCGGTCGCCTCCAGGATAAAACAGCCCTCTGTAATACGATTTTGTATTGCAACCGTACAAAATCGTTTCTGTCTACACTCTCAATTTGCTCAGTATCGAAAATACAGAATGAATAGTTTCGTAAATACAGACTGAATGAATGAAAAAAAATTGTGTCATTAATGGCAGTCTCACACCTCCTATTTATACAGAAAAATAGAGCTGTTGAGCTCTGATTTACTGGAGAAGAAGGTGGGAGGAAAATCAGGAAGGTGGAGAAGGCTGGGTTTGTGAGAGAGACACGTTCAAAAAAAGAGACGTTAAAAAACGTTCAGAAAAGACTAATTCAGAGTATTTAATTAAATAAAAATTAAATCTGAAATTAATAAAAATAAAAATAAAAATAATAAAATATTATTAGTTTTTTCAATAAAAATTATAGGATTCACACCAACCCAACCCAACCCGGTTCGGTCGGTCGGACGGACGGCGGCGCGCGGTGGTCAACCAAGGAGATAGGTCCTCACTCTTTCACAAAAGTGGGTACCCCTTGGGGCACATCCCAAACATGTGAGGACCTCCTTAATAAGTATCTCCACCAAGTGCTTTGAAAGCAATGTGGGATACTTTACAACTTAAGCCTTTGTATGGGGGGAGGTTAATGGGAGTAAATGAGAGTAATGGGAGGTTAAGTATTAAGTTAACCTTGTTTGGGAGTTATTTTTTGAGAGTAAATGGAGGTTAATGGGGTTAAATGTTTACTTCCTCTAACCTCCAAACTCTAACCTCCAAATTGGGGGTTAATGAGAGTAACGCAAACTTTTTTAAAATTTCTTGTCTCTGCAGAGTAAATTTAACCTTCCTTCCCCTCCATATTTAAACTCTCAAACGAGGTTAAACATTTAACCTCATTTACATCCTATAAACTCCCAAACAAGGTTAATTTTTAACTTTCCATTCCATCACTTCCCTTCCGTTTCCATTACCTCCTTTAACTCTCACCTCCATTAACCTCCAAACTCCCAAACAAAGGCTAAAACTCAAGGATATGGGCTCTTTTCATAAATTAAAATTGGGCCAAGCCCAACAACTACGTGTATAAGGGTGAGCTTAAATCCCTATTTGATTTTTGATCAATCCAAAATTTTGTCATTTGATCATAACCTATTATTTGGTCACATTTAGCCAATGACATACCTCAATTGGTGAAATTTCAGTCAATTTAAATGGAGACTTAATAAAATTGTTATCCAATTTACAAGTGCTGATATTTTGACACTTAGATTTGATAAATTTTATTTTAGGAATTTGTTTTTATTATTTTTTCTTTGTTTAATCTAATTAATTACGTTCACATAACAAAATAAAATTATAAGACGTGACACGTGTCAAAATATCACCGCATATCAGTGGGATAACAAGTCTCCATCCAAATTTGATAAAATTTCACAAAATTTCACAAATTGGGATAGCTAATGACTAAGTGTGACCAAATAATAGGTAAGAAGACAAATGACAAAATTTTGGATAGTTGAAAGACCAAATAACGCTTTAAGTTTATAAAGGTTATATAATGATGTTTGAAACAATTGAACGTGATAGCTAAATAATGTAAACTAATATGTTCAATTTTTTTTTTTTTTTGTTAAAAACTATTAAAATTGATATTATTTAAAAATATTAGAGGTAAAATTTTATATACAAAATTTATCCTAAAAAATTACATTTTAAAGGTGCAAAGTTTGGGTTAATTAGGGTTGCGAATGAACTGAACCACTTATAATCGGTTCAACATTCGTCTTGATGAAAACTTATTAAAGTTCAGCTCGATTTATAAATTAGTCGAGTTTAAATACGGTTAAACTAGTTTTGAAAACTCACGAAAATGCTCGATTATATGTTCATCAACAAACTCGATTATAATGTTCATAAAGTAACTGGAGCACTTCACTAACAAAATATTGAGCTTGAAATTTTTCTAAAGAGACGAATATCTACATGCCAAAAATGCATTTCCCTCCATAAATTAAGTTCCCGCCAACTGTAATTGTGTTATGTACTCTAAGGTCACGTCCGTCAATCTCCCAATCAGTTCAGCGTTTCTCTTTTTCCAGGCCATCAATTTTCCTTCGGGTAATACTTGCTTCTCTCTCACTTCCATTTTCTGTAATTGCTATGCTTCCTGATTTTTATGTTATTTTCCTGATTTTTCATTCATTGTGTTACTGAATCATAGAATTTAGATAAGATTGAACACCTGCTTCATCAGATTTTAGGTTTGAATCTCTTAAATCGGCTATGAATGGCTGGACCAGAAAAATTGTAGAAATCAATCGCTAAATCGTCAGATGAATTCATTTACTTCCAAAATATATGGATAAAATAGAAATTTAATTTCAGTTTGCTCATACATTCACTTCCAGTGTCTCAGTATTATGAAAAGAAGAAGGAATTCAACAGCAAAGAGAAAAAGGAATGAAAGGGGGGAAATCAGCCACATACGCATTAACTATTCAGGTCCTTCATTTTCTGATCTGCCAAATACCATTCTTGTAAATATTCTACTTAGGCTCCCTATAAAGAGGATTTTTGTATGCAAATCTGTATGCAAAACATTGTATGATCTAATTTCAGACCCTGAGTTTGCAAAGCTCCATTTGGATCAATCTGAGGTATATCCTCTACTTCGAACCTCGGGTTTTACATTGCTGTCAAGAATGCTTTATCTTGTGCAGCCAAACCAAGATGAGTTTGAGGACAAGCTTGATATGTTTTATGGTTTTGAGAGCAAGCTTGACACGTCTTATGATAGCTCATCTATTAAGATTAAACTTGACTCAAAATTGAAACTCCCATTGCGCAACATCGAAATGATAGATAAAGAAGCGGTAGGGAGTGAGAATTGCTTGAAGTTGAATATGAAGAATCACAAGTATAAGATAGTTAATTCATATAACGGCTTGCTTTGTTTGTCCAATCCATCTGATAATGACCCTGTTATAGTTTGCAATCCGGTTACAGGTGAGTTTATTAATCTTCCAGAGGTTAGGACGGGTAAGGGTGTTCACATGCCTCTTGAATGTGGTTTTGGTTTTAGTCCCGTGACTAACCAATATAAGGTGATAAGAATGTTTACGCGTTGGACTGAACATGAAATACTTATGGTGGCTGAAGTACATGTTCTTGGTACAGAAACATGGAAAGACCTTCCCTTTTTTCCCAAGTCAACACGGAAATTGTTCCCTACTTATTTTAATGGGTGTGTTTATTGGATTTCTTCTGTACCATGTTCTGTAATTTCTTTTGACATTGAGAAAGAATGTTTTAAGTCAAGTACAGCACCACCATGTGAGGAGAAATATGATATAGTTTCAAGAGTGAGCATGGGAGTATTAGGTGGGAAACTCTGCATAATAATTGTGGTGGTGATGAAAATGGACTATGAAGACTTTAGTCTTGATGATTAGTAGTTGATTATTTCTTAGTTATGATAAAATAACTGTATATGATTAGTAGTTGATTATTTGTGGCATTAGAAATGTTAATTGTTGTAACTTATAGAATTAACGTTCTTTTCTATTAGCATATTCTCTATAAAGAATCAGTTCTCATATGTAGCGTTTCTGTGTTTCATGTCCATTTTCGTTTCTATTAGTTCATGAAGGTTATGTTTTAGAAACAACATTTCCCATGTCCATGTCTGTGTCCATGCAGCAAGGTTATGAACCATTTTATGAATTCGTTGAGCAGGTGCGGAGAGCTGAAGCTGCGCAAAGAGAAGAAAGGTATTTCCATAGTTCAAGAAATTAGGGAACTGGAGACTGGTTCTGAAGATAGGGAACTGTATGAGGATGATTCTGAAGACATGGATCTGTAGTTTCATTTTGAATAGCTTATAAGGTAGACTTCATCAGAGATAAATGTTGCTCTGAAGTTAACATCTGCTAAACTATTTATTATGATTTTGTCAACTACAAACAAGATATCAACTATGGAGTTGTAGTTGTAGCTATATTTTGCTATTGTAGATATGAACTTAGGAGTTTGTGTGATTGAAAGTAATGTGGTATTTCTGCTAACTTAATTCTGAATGCCAACTTTAGAATCCATTTTAGAATAACCATTAACAATCTTAAAATGGAAAATTTCAAGAATTAAGGTTGTTTAGTATCACATGCTATCAGACGGGTAAAAGATCTTACAAATTGAGGAACTGATAGTAAGTTAACTAATTTTAGACATTATTAATGAAGTTCTCCCGGAGGTGCCACTGCCAAATAAGGCTGTAATTGAACCAAACTTTGGTCTGTTCAGGCTCGGCTCATCAAAAAGCTCTTAATATTTTGTACGTGAGATGCTCACGAGCTGTTCGTGAGCTTGTTAATAAACTTGTTTATGAGCTTTGCCCCAGTTAAAAATAAAATTGCTATGGATTGAAAATATTACAGTATTTTTTGTATCTTAGATTTTTGAAGTTGCATAAAGAGGCTAATCCTCTGTTTGGCAAATAGCTGATTACATTAGCTGTGTAAACTTATTTGATAAAATTTAACTGATTGCTAATACATATTTGTGTAAAATGACAAATAAAGACATTGATATTTTGTGTAACATAACTGCTTGTGTAACAAAATGCTAAGTAAATGACTGACATGATGAATATATAGAAAATAGTAAAATTTTATCATGGTTTTCAACCTAGAGCAATCTTGGCAGGTTGGAACAGTGAGGACAATATTTTACAATTTCTTTCCATTAGAATATATTTGCACTCCCCCCAAAAACGATAGGTGCATCATTGAAATTTATCCTAACAAGGTAACATAATTTTCATGCCTATAAACCAAAAAGCACAAGCTCCATATCTAACAATGAACAAGGAAACCTTTTTCCACACAACTAGATAAATAAACAAAAACAAAATGCTACCTTCAAAATGCAATTCCTGATGCAAAAATATGTTTATGGTTTCACCCAAACTTTTGAAAAGCAATACTCATAGTTACCCCACCAGTATTTTTCCAATCCATATGGTACACAACACTCATGTAAATAATACTCAACCTCATAAGGATCATATTCAGAATTCGATTCAATCGTCTTCTCATGCAAGGAAACAGATCTAAGTTCGCCCTATAGTTTCAACCCACCACACCTGTAGTTCAAATAATTCAATGAGTAAAGCAAAAACAATTTACTTATATACAGAAAGAAACAGTTTGGTTAGCAAGTACCTTGAATTGACATTAAGTACCTCCACGTTACACCCTGCAAGAACATCCTTAAGTGAGATGAAGCTTGGACTGTGAGCAATTATCTCAAAGCTTGATTCCGTTGGGTGAACCTCGAAATGCTTCAATAAAGGTTTTCTCGGGTCATAATAAATTAGAACATTCCTCGGATAATTAAACATCAAAAGTGTTCCATTATTCATGTATTTTATAGGTTGATATAATCCATAAACCAATATATCACAAGAACACATGTCGATTTCAAAGAGCTTAGTCCATGATTTTTCAACACCGTAATTCTTCATCACCCAAACACAAACCAATGGTTGATTCGAAGAGTCACACACACAAAGACATCCTCCTAGAACTCCCATACCAACATTGACCATGTTGCCCTCTATTAATGGAGGTGATGAAAATGGTAGGAAACATTCTTTCTCACAATCAAATGAAACCATAAGACTCAATTTGTCACCAAGAAGACAAAGCCAATGAACTGCACCATCCAAATAAGTAGGAAATGCTAATATATAGCCCAAACCGGGAGCAGATTTGATAATTTTCCATGATCCTGTACCAAGAATATGTACTTGAGCCAGTCTACCGACGATGTCATGTTCCGGATGACAATATTGCTCAAAAATTCTTACCACTTTGTATTGATTGGTCTTTGGATTAAAACCAAATCCACAATCAATATCACCATCATAACCATCAACATTGTTACCCTCAATGACTTGCGGAAGATTAATAAACACGCCTGTAACTGGATTGCACACAATAACAGGCTTATTATCCATTGGTTCAGACAAACAAAGAAATCCATTACACGAATTCACTATCTTATAACAGTGATCATTCGCCTTCAATGTGATTTCTTCATTGCCAACAGTGCTATCTCTTAAAACCAATGGGAAGTTGCGCACTGGAATCTTTAACTTGGAATCGAATTTCATACTAACCTAGCAAACCAATTCATCCTGCTCTAGCTCAAGGGGATAAAGTATTCTTGACATGTGTATATAATCCACAATTCGAGCAATTGGAAAGACCTCAGATTGAGCAAAATCAGGATTTGAAATTATAGCATACAAAGATTTGCATATGCATTTACAAACAATTATCTCCTTAATCTACAGTCTAAAAAGAATAGCTGCAAGTAGGTGGATAGGTAAATCCGTAATTGAACAACCTGAATATTGGATCTCTACTTAGGAAGCCTCATCTTCTTCATTTCTACTTTTTTGGCCACAAGCTTTTGAAATCTTTTTCAAATTGATGAAAACCCTAGCTGGACTCAACTCCTAACCATGACCATATCGAAGTACAGAAATAGAGAGAGAAAAAGAAATACCTGAAATTGATGGAGAAACAATGGGATACAAGTTACAATCACATAAAGGAAGACGAGACAATATTCATTTGGTTAAATAACAAATTTAGGAACCGAACCTAAATGAATTTGATGATCAACACGATGATAGTGGTGGTGATGACTTCAATGACTGATTAAAACTTAATACATTAGGGTCCTATAAATTTGGTTTAAAAAGTCATTTGGTCTTTCTTAGATTACAAGATATCTCATTGGGTTAAGGTATAAAAATACTCCTAACGTTTTGGATCAGGAGCAATTTTAACCCTAACGTCTAAAATAGTGTAATTTTACCCCTAACGTTGGAAGCCAGGAGCAATTTTACCCTCTAACGTTGATAAATTGGTTCAATTTGAGAAATAATTCATCAAACTATCTTCTCGGTAATGAATTTTGTCATTTACACTTCACATGTGAATCATTTTATCAGTAACAAATCACAAGCATATGTTTGGGATGTGAAAAAAAAAATAATAAAAAAAAAGAATATATCGTCTTTTTGTACGAATTAGACAAGAAAATTCAAAAAATTCACCGAATTTATAAATATTAATATTCAATTCTAAAAAAAAATATCCAATTCTATTATTAAATTATAAAAAATATGATTTTTTTTTTAAACCAATTGTTATACAATTGGTGCATAATAAGAAACAAAAATATCTATGTTTTATAATAGTGTCTGAAATTGACCTAATTTCTATGGGTAAAATTGCTCTTTGCTTCCAACGTTAGGGATAACATTGCACCATTTTAGACGTTAGGGGTAAAATTGCTCCTGATCCAAAACATTAGGGGTATTTTTGCACCTTAACCAAAAAGTCATTTGGTCTTCTTAGATTACAAAATATCTGATTAGACCTTTAAATTTATTTATATTAATTTATTGACTATTTGAATTTGTTTAAACTGTCATATTGACTCTTTGAATTTTTTTTTATACTGATCTGTTGGCTTCTCGAACTTTAATATATATTTGAATTTATCCAAATCTTTCGTTGTTTTGATATGTGGACTTGGGGAGGGGTTAATCATGCATTTTAAGTCGCTTTCTCACTTTCCTTTTTTTCACTTCTAGACAAATACTTTTTAGGAAACATCTTATAATTTATAAATAACAGCTTAACTCTCTTCATAGTCCTTTCTGGAAAAGAGATTTTAATACTTGTCTTGAGACAAGACGGATTCCACCATGATTCGATAACCAAGTCAACTTTATCGGCATCAAGGTAGATGTGGGAAGATGGCCAACTAATAAAATAGTTTGCATCATCGGTTAAAGTGATTTGACATAAAGATCTCCTCCTTCCATTCAGAAACAGGTCAATTCCCACTTTCATTATACAATTTCAGCACGAAACCAGATGATCAACCACAGCTAGAACTGTTGTTGTTGTTTTGGGGGCCAATCTGATTGAATGTAAAAGCGATTGTGAAATCCTCCTGTTATTACTTTAAGAAATAGAATTAGTAAATCTTTAATGGTCCAAGTTTTATTTGATGAAGACATTCATTCAAATTTTGAATTTAGTGTAGTGTCCAAACCTTGGACCTGCGCGTGCACTTAAGACTTGAAAACCTCTTGCGCCTTTAATAAGTATGCTTTCCAAACACTATTGAATATGTGTGCAAAGTTCAAACTACTTAGAGAGGCTTAACTATGTTTAAAATATCGTAATGAAACTTTTCATAATATAAATTCTGAAATTTTGAGTTCGTTGATTTTTTTGGATTACTGTTGATTATGTCTCTGATATTTCAACTTGACATATTGATTCCTTAATTATAATAACATATTGAGCGATAAATCGCGGAGAAAAGTTAGCTTTTAACATAAAAATTTGCTTGAGTCATTATTAATTTTATTTTCATTTGAAATTTGTACTTTCAACAATTTGAGAGTAGTTTTGTTATGTGTAATACAACTATAAAATGATTAGCACTTTTTTTTTTTTAAATTGATTAACGCTCTTTTCATTGAACAAGAGGTTTTTAGTTAATTCTTGGCAAGCAATAGTATTAGATTATGAGAATTAATAAACTTTGTAATTACAAAGCTGGCTAATTTTTATAATCTAATAAATAGCTTAATGTGTACAATTATAATTAATCGATTATTCAACGTGTTAAATCGAGATATCAAGAGTTCAATCAATAAAAATTGAAAAGGTCAAGAGCCTAAAGATGTTTTTTTTCCTTAAATTTATTTTTATTTTAAATTTTGTGCAATTAATCTTTGCGCTAGATTCCTTAAATGTTATTAGGCTGTTACAGAAAGAGGAAGCTAGTCGTCATAGGTTTTTTTATTGGCTTATCGAGAAGTGTCGTGTGATGATTAAACGTGTTTGGGAGGTTAAATTGGTTCATGTGTTTCATGAGGGAAATAGAGCTGCGGATTGGATGGCAAACTATGCTGAACGGTCTCCACGAGTGTGATGAGCCTCCTATAGATATTCTTGATATTCCCCTTGAATCCCAAACATATACCCTAACTTTTATATTACGAAGAGTACGAAAAGGAAACAAATAAAATAGCAAAACAGACTCATTTTTTAATAAATTAACGTATAACTCTTTAAGTACGTTTAGAAACATAAAGTCTGCAATAGATTACTATAAAAAAAATTCAAAGATCCAATAGATTAATATAAAAAAAGTTTATAGATGTAGGTCACTTTAAAATTGGGATAAGGTATCAAAATAGGTCTAAGGTTTTTGAGGAAGTACCAATTTAGGCTCAACGTTCAAAATAGCAGCAATATAGGCTTAACGTTTACAACATAATATCAATTTAGGCTTAACGTTTACAATATAACATCAATTTAGGCCTCACGTATAAAATAACATCAATATAGGCTTAACGTTTATAAAATAATACGAATTTAAGCTTAACGTTTACAAAATATATACAATTTAAGCTAAACGTCAAAATTAAATTAACCATATTATATTCTTTCCCTATTAATTATATATGTTATCTTTTATTTAGTTCTATACTCCTATTTATTATAATACAATTAATTAGTATTTTTGTCCATTAAAATCTTATATTTATTTTCTATTAACCATTCCATGACTACTAAATTTCATTGTTCATGTAATATATACAAACTAAAAATAATTGAATATCCACTATATTTCGAACACTGACATGTTTCAATATTAGGAGTCGTGGAATGGTTGATGAAAAACAAATATAAAATCTTAATGGGCAAGAATACTAATTAGTTGTATTATAATAAATAAGAAAATAGAACTAAATAAACATATAAAGTTAATATGAAAAGAATATAATATGGTTAATTTAATTTTGACATTTAGCTTAAATTGGATATATTTTATAAACGTTAAGCTTAAATTCGTATTATTTTGTAAATGTTAAGCCTATATTGATGCTATTTTGAACGTGGGGCCTAAATTGATGCTATATTGTAAACGTTAAACCTAAATTGATATTATATATGGTAAACGTTAAGCCTGTATTGTTGCTATTTTGAACGTTGAGCCTAAATTGGTACTTCCCCAAAAACCTTAGACCTATTTTGATACCTTATCCCTTTAAAATTTAAACTTCACATATAGCTATTTCAGATTAAAAATGACTTGGAACAAAATCTCAATAGTAATATAAAAGAAAAGGGTAAATTACACCCATGGTCACTGAACTTTGTTCGTTTTCACTGTATAGTTACTGGACTTCAAAACCTAACATAAAAACCACTGAATTTTACCCTTTTCAACATGAGCGCCACTATTACCATTTATCATATATCATGACATTTAACTCCTTTTTTTTTATGTTGTAATTCATCTCCTTATCTCCTCTTTTTACTTAATATTAGTAACTTTTCCTTCATATACCACGTGCTTGACAATATTTAAATAATAAAATTAAAATAATAATTTGCTAATATCAAATTTACTTTTACATTTAATTACTTCATCATTGAACATAGTAGCAGAGGCTTTTGTGGAAGCTTTGCAGCACCTCTTCAAAATATATACACAAAATGGCTTTTTTATTCCACAATCCGAATGGTTTTTTATTTATTCCAACAATAAGAATGGCTTAAAATATATATGAAAAGAGAACAAAAATAAAAGAAAGTAAAAACATGATGAATCTTAATCTCATATTAATTGCTGAATGAAATATATATAATCGAAAATCATAAAATGAATATCAATCTCAGATTCTTCAAACATGAATATACCTTCCGCATCTTTCACTTGATTCAACAAACCCAAGCTTGGTTCGTCTAGGTAATACATTTACCTCTGTGGCAACTTACAAGATCGATGATATCGGGGTCTTTGCACAACATCAACTTTCGCGCAACTATTCAACAGAGTAATAAAATGGTTAGAAGGTATAAAAATAAGCAGCATTCAAAAACATTCTTGTCATAATCTGCAGAATCAAAATTACCTAGACCGGACATTATACACCTTCACATTCTTTCCCGATAGAGCATGTTTGAGTGAAACAAAGCTTGGAATATGAGCAATTGCTTCGACTTTGGAATCTATCTTACATTGGCAGACCTTCAAATATCTCAATTCATTTTCTTTTGGATCCATGTACATTAAAGCATCTTCACCGGAGTTAAACATCAGTAATGCCCCATCATTCATGTACTTAATGGGTCGATACCTGGCATAATATCGTCTTTCTCTAGAATACATGTGATCAAAGGAGAAAACTTTAGACCACACTTTTTCGGTACCATTATCTTTCATTGTCCAAACATGAACACCAGACTCAAGAACCTCACATATGCAGAGTTCTCCCCCTAATACTCCCACATTGTTATAAGGTTTATTCAGTGGTGGTGCTGAAAGTGATTCAAAACGTTCCTTCTCAATGTCAAAACTAAATATAGATAATGGTTTTAAATAAGAAGACCAATAAAGAAAACCATTCAAATAAGCAGGAGGGTGCGCAGGCATTGCCTGGGTGAAAAAGTCAATGTTTTTCCATGTTTTTGTACCAAGAATATGTACTTCAGCTTCATTACCAAGAGGGATGTCTCGCTTAGACATTCTTATCACTTTATATTGGTTAGTCGCAGGACTAAAACCAAAACCATAATTTATTTTATTCCAACCAAACTCAATCATCTTAGGCACTCGAGGAAGGTTAATAAACTCACCTGTAACAGGATTGCAAACAATAGGACGATGTCTATCAGATAGATTGGGCGAGAAAAGCAAGCCGTTGCATGTAACTATACCATGTCCATTGTGATGTTTCATGAGCCCGTATATTTTAGGGACTTCAAATCTGGCTTCAATTTTATCATGAACAGTGGAGACACATCCAGGCTTAGACAAGGTATGATCACACATCCCAAGATTGAGCTCAAAGTCATCCTTATTTGGCTGCATAAGATGAACCATTTTCGACCCATTTCTACTATATGAGGTTCGAATCAAAGGATAAACCTCAGCATGATCAAAATGGAGGTTTGCAAATTCAGGATCTGAAACTATATCATACCACGTTTTGCATACACATTTCAATACAAAAATTCCCTTAATTGACACCCTAATTAGGATATTTAGCTGAACATCCTTCGGGAGATCAGAAAATAAAGAACCTGAATATGAGTCTCTACTTGACTAACTTCTTCTGTTTGTTTTCTACCTCTCGTTGTATCCGAAGAAATCCTTTTTCTTTTCATGATTATTTGGGAAGCCACGATACTGAAACAAAACACAAATGACATTATCAGCCCACTGAATTCAAAATGCTCAAAAACCAAATAGAAATAAACGAATTAACTGAAACATAATCGTGAGAAGAAACAGTGCAAAGAGAAGAGATGGTCTGAACTCTGAATTGAAATTGCTAAAAAGAAAACCCTAATTAATTGAAATCAAAGAATTCATAGAATGGTAAAAATCTCATAAAGAAGAGGCTTAATCGTATATATTAGGAACACTAAATGAATAGAATAGCCAAATAAAAATCGTGAGAAAGAACACTGCAAACAGAATAAATTTTTACCGGAAAAACCAGAAGCTCTCTATTCCGAACTCTGATAAACCTCAGTAGAGTAAACGAGGTTTAGGAAGAAGAAAGGATTTGTATTTTTAAAATAAGGAACGAGATCGTATGGTAAGAAGAAGTTTATATAGGGTCCACATTATTCTAATTAGGGTTAACGTGTAAAAATACTCCTAACATCTAAAATGATGTAATTTTACTCATAACGTTGGAAGATAAGAGCAATTTTACCCCAACGTTAATAAATTGGGTTAGTTTAAGAAATAATTCATCAAACTGTTTTCTCGGTCATGAATCGTGTTATCTACACTTCATATGTGTGTCATTTTATCAGTAACAAATCATAAACATTCGTTGGGATGCAAAAAAAGTAAAAAAATAAAAAAAATACACTGTGTTTTTGTACGGATTAGACAAAAAAAATTCAAAAAAATCCACCGAATTTATAAATATTAATCTCAAATTCTATTATTAAATTATAAAAAACATGAAATCTTTTTTTTAAAACGAATTGTTATGCAATTGGTGCAAAATAATTAACAAAAATATTTGTGTTTTATAATACTGTCTGAAATTGACTCAATTTATCAATATTAGGAGTAAAGTTGCTCTTAACTTCCAACATTAGGGGTATTTTTGCACCTTAACCCTTTTAGGATAGAATCCTAATTGTGTACATGTTTGTTTAAACATTATGGATTAATTTTATTTTTTAATGCAAAAAATACTTATCTACGTAATGATATGCTGAAATTACTGTCTTTCTCCTTTAATATTTTGTTTTTGCCCCTGAATTTAACCAAAAATCTTGATTAGCCCCCTTAAATTTTGAAGTGTTTTGATATCCCTCTCAACTTACATAAAATGTTCAGTTAGCCTTCCGAACTTGCATAAAATGTAATCAATTGATCAATCGGTTGCAAAAAAAAAAGTAAGTTAGATATATTACACGCATCTTAGAATGTTATTACATAATTCAAAAATAGATTAAAAATGAAGTTATTGTTTACTCAACAATACAACTTGTCTTCACTAATATTAGAATCGTATACCCCGATTTTGGTCGTTTTTCTATTTTTAAGACTCGTGCAATACATTTTTCATATTTAACTTATTATTTTGCAACCGAGTGATCAATTGATTACATTTTGCGCAAATTCAGAGCGCTAACTGAATATTTTATACAAGTTGAGAGAACTATCAAGAGCTTTTGAAAGTTTAGGGAGCTAGTGAAGCTTATTGGATAAATTTAGAGGCTAAAAATATAGTGAACCTTTTGTTTTTTTAATCAAATTACAGAATTGCAATCAAATTAGACTCACTAAAAATCTCAATTGACTCTTCAAGAAAAGACCTCAATTGTGAGGAGCTGACCTACAAAACATACTCAAAAAAAAAATACAAAAAAAAAATTAAAATTAAATTAAATATTTTAGACAAATTTAAATATTTTGCTTACAGTACGTTAAAAGTAAATTTATAACCTTTCATATATTAGAATCAAATCTGAACTTCTTTAAAAAAAATATATTAAGATTAAATTTAACACTTATTCTAATATAAATAAAAAAGTAGCATGAAATGAGATTAAAGGAAAAAAAAAACTCATACTCTCTCTATTCCTTTATATAGGTTAGTAATTGGTTTTTTTTTTTAAATATAAGTCATTTTAGTTTTCTGAAAAGTTTTAGTTTATTTTTTATCCAAATATTTTTTTTTTATTATTTTAGTTCATGTGTTAACATTTTAATGCTTATTTCCCAACTATGAAATGAGAGAGAATTTTTTTATTTGACCAATGTAATTTTACCTAATACACTGTTTAGTCCTCCTATTTTGAAAAACACATTTTAAGGCCCCTATCTTTTACCAATATTAAACCTGTGGTCCTTTTATCTATTTTTTTTATTTTTAACCGAATATATCTTAGCTTTTAGGACAACCACAGTACAATACAAGTTGACCATGTTACTCTGTTATTTTATATATGTCTATTTATGCTAAAATATAATGGTTACAAGGCTAAAAAACTAGACAAAAGTACCAAAGGGTTAATATTGGCAAAAGATATGGACCTTAAAATGTGTTTTTCGAAATAGGAAGACTAAACTGTGTGTTAGGTAAAAACTAGGGGACTAATAAATTATTTACCCTTTAAATTAAAGTAAACTAAAAACACTCAAATTATACCCTAAATTAGAAATTCTAAATAAACCCTAAAATAGAAATCCTAAATTAATTAGAATTACTAAAGAATTTTAAGCAAAAACAACATATTAATAATCTCCAAATAAAATTGTAAATTAGAAATCACTAAAAAAAAAAACTCCCAATTTAGCAATCCCTATATAAATCATAAAACAAAATCTAGAAATAAAATAAAAACTAAATAAAGTTGAGTGAAAATAAAAAAATGATTAAGGAATAATTTTAAAAATTTTCTCTTTTATTGGGGAGTAAAATAACAATTTGCCTCATCTTTCTCAATAAAAAGAGAAAGAAGAGGCGAAGGTGTAAAGCGCATTTTAGCCCTTTCCATATATTTTTTTTCAATGGAAGTTTTGGTCTGGATCTATTTAAAAAAAAAAATAGACGGAAAGGGCATTCCTTTCAACGAAAAGAAGACTCCGGGTCTTTTTCTTCAGCCGCCATGGCGGCTCCTGACGGAGCCATGGTTCAAAACCCTTATTAAGGGGGTTTCCGGTAGGGCCGGAGGGTGGAGAGACCATCCCCTACCCCCTAGCTCCGCCCCTGGATAAACTTGTATCATTTTAGATGTTAGAGATAAAATTGCTCATACTTATCAACATTAGAAGCATTTTTGCATCTTATTCTAGAATAATAATTTCCACTACCACTAAAATATCTCCACCATTCATTTTCACAGTTTTTACTTCCCCCTGATAATTTCACTTAGAATTCCACTTCCCACTAAAACACTACCACCATTAATTTCACTTTCCTCCATTAATTTTTACACTTTTCACTTCCTCTGATCATTTCACTTGGAGAGAATTTTTACCGTATTTCAGGAGTAATATTCCGACCAATGAAAATAGTTTTGAATCCCATTATATGGACATGATTGGTGGAAAGAACAATTATATATATATATATATATATACATGTATCGCGAACTCCAGGAGTACCCTAAACTCTCTCAGGTTTAGGATAAAATCCAAATTGTATACGTGTTTCTTTAAGAATTATAGATTAATTTTATTTTTAATTAATATATATATAATAATGAAAAAAAAATACTTATCTGACTAATGAGATTCTGAAGTTAATGTGTTTCTAAATATCTTAGACAAATTTAAATATTTTGCTTACAGTACGTTAAAAGTAAATTTATAACATTTCATATATTAGAATCAAATCTGAACTTCTTTAAAAAAATATATATTAAGATTAAATTTAACACTTATTCTAATATAAATAAAAAAGTAACATGAAATGAGATTAAAGGAAAAAAAAACTCATACTCTCTCTATTCCTTTATATAGTATAATTTATTACTACTATATTAATACTATTTATTAATAGTATAAGTTTTTTTGTATAATGGGGTTATTTTTATATTATAAAATTTCTTTTTATATAATATTTCTATTTCTAATATTAAATATATAGAATATGAAAATAATAAGAATCGTCCTGAAAAAATATCTAGGATAGCTGTTCACAAATATGATCCAGACATTGTGTATCAAGAACGAAAAAAAAATTAGTAATTGTTTACTAATGGCCCTTTGGTCACGGTCGAACAACCGTAGCTAAAGATGCCAAGCATTTGCCACGCCTCCATTGGCCACGGTCGCGAAACCGTGGCTAATGTGGGTAAACGACCGTGGCCATATGCCATTTCTGTACTAGTGATAGTGAGATTGATCTAAGGAAATTCCAGTTCCAGACCTAGTTATCTTTATGCCAAGAATGACGTTCACTTCTCCTAGATCTTTCATGTCAAAGTTTTCACATAGCATTGACTTAACAGAATTCACAACATGAATATTAGATCCAAAAATAAGCAAGTCATCAACATATAAGCATATAATGGTGCAGAGACCATTTTCATATTTGTAGTAGATACACTTATCACTTTCATTCACCTTAAAGCCATTTGAAATAATCAAGTTATCAAATTTTGCATGTCATTGCTTAGGTGCTTGTTTTAGCCCATATAAAGACTTATCTAATTTACATACCTTATGGGCTTGATCAAAGACTACAAAGCCCTTAGGTTGATCCATATAAACCTCCTCTTCTAATTCACCATTCAAAAAAGCAGTTTTCACATCCATTTGGTGCACCACTAGATTGTGCACAGAAGCAATAGCAATCAAAGCACGTATTGACGTAATCCTAGTAACAGGTGAATAAGTATCAAAGAAATCAACATTTTCTCTTTGTCTAAAGCCTTTAGCTACAAGGCGAGCCTTATACTTATCTACTGAACCATCAGGTTTCAGTTTCTTCTTAAGGATCCATTTACATCCTATTGGTTTACAACCTGGTGGTAAGTCTACTAAGTGCCAAGTTTGGTTTGACTCAAGTGAGTCCATTTCATCATTAATGGCTTCTTGCCATAGATCAACATCTAAGGAGGTTAAGGCTTCATGTATAGTAAGTGGATCCTCTTCTACTGTGAAAGTATAAAAGTCAAAACCAAAGTCTTTGGATACTCTAGGTCTCTTACTTCTCCTAGGTTCAGATTCCTCACTCTCATTTTGCACTATAGGTCTAATAGCAGGTATGCTACTAGATGATGCACCCCCACTATTTCTCAATTTAAAAGGAAATCTATCTTCATAAAAGTCAGCATCATTTGACTCCAAGATGACTTTTGCATTCAAATCATAGAACTTATATACTTTGCTATTCACAGCATATCCAATAAACACACATTCATAAGCCCTACTAGCAAGTTTGACTCTCTTTGGGTCAGGAATCCTAACATAAGCCAAACAACCCCAAGTTCTAAAATATGATAGGCTAGGTGTTTTATTTTTCAAGATCTCATAAGGAGAGATTTTGCTTCTTGATTTAGGGACCCTATTTAGCACATAGCAAACAGTCAAATGGATTTCTCCCCACTAATGTGAGGCAGCACCTGAACTAAGCATAATAACTACTACAGATTCGGTAAGTGTCCTATTTTTTCTTTCAGCCTTTCCGTTCATTTCTGGTGAATAAGGTGCTGTGGTTTCATGTATAATGCCATGTGTTTTATAGAAATCAATAAATAGGCTAGAACCATATTCTGTGCCTTTATCACTACGAAGTCTCTTGACTTTCCTATTGTATTGATTTTCTATTTCAACTATGAACAACTTAAACATGTCAAACGCTTCACTTTTATTTTTCATCAAATAAACAAAAGTAAAGTCAGAACAATCATCAATAAAGGTTATAAAATACCGTTTGTCATTTCTAGTCAACTTCCCATCTAATTACATATATCAGAATGAATTAAATCTAGAGGTTCAGAATCCCTAACAACAGATTTATGAGGTGTTTTTGTGATTTTTGCCTGACTACAATAATCACATTTAAGAAACTCATTTAAATTCAATTTTGGAATTAAACCTAAGTTACTCATGTTCTTAATGATACGCTTATTAACATGACAAAAACGAGCATGCCAAACATTAAAAGTACACAAGGAGTAAACAGAAGCATTCACTTTATTAATCTCAACATTCAACTTAAACATGCCTTCAGTTGCATAACCTTTTCCTACAAACACATTGTTCTTAGTCAAAGTAAATAAATCTGCTCCTATAGTCTGAGTGAAACCAGCCTTGTTAATAAGATAGCCCGAAACCAAATTTTTCCTCATTTCTGGAGTGTGCATCACATCCTTCAAGGTTAAGGTTTTTTCAGATGTGAAGTTCAATTCCACATTACCAATTCTAGCAACAATAGTGGTATGGGAATCACCCAATAACACTTTCTTATCTTCGGTCACAGCAGTGTATGTTTTGAACATACTTCTATCATAGCAAACATGGCGGGAAGCACCAATGTCTACCCACCACCCATCTGATCCACCTATGAGGTTGATCTCAGAAATCATAGCAACAAAATTATGTTGCTCTTCAGTCAGGTTAGCACTAGGAGTAGTGCTTGGCCTGTTCCTGCACTTACGTGCCATATGACATGGTTTCCCACAGTTAAAGCATAGGAAAGCAACATCATTTCTAAGTGGTTGTTGCTGTGGCCTATTTTGGTTCCTTTGAAGGTTCCAATTCAAATTAACTCGGTTGTCGCGATTTTGGATTGGTTTGCGGTTCTGATTCTTAAAATTTTTTTGAGTAGATTTCAGAAATGCAGTGGACCTTTTAGTGTTATTAGAAACAATAATCACTTCTTTTAAATCTTGTTTTCGAGCTTCCTCCTCAATTCGGAGGCGTGTAATCAGACTTTCCATCGAAATTTCTTTTGTTTTGTGCCTCAAATTTTTTTTGAAATCTTTCCACGACGGAGGCAATTTGTCAATAATGACAGCAACTTGAAATTGATCATTTAGAGGCATACCTTCTGAAATGATTTCATGTGCTATTTTTTTGCAATTCATGAGATTAAATCTCCATTGATTTTTCATCCGTCATTTGAAATTTGAGGTAGCGGCTGACAACATATTTTTTCGACCCCGCCTCCTCTGTGTCATATTTTCTCTGTAGAGCTTCCCAAATTTCTTTGGCAGTTTTTTCTTCAGCAGTCTAATAATCATACAGATCATCTGTTAGCCCATTTAGAATATAGTTTTTTCACAGAAAATCTGTATCTGTCCATTTTTCAGCAACACGAATATCAGCACGAACATTTGCCTCATCACCATCTTTAGGAACAATCGGCTTTTTAGAAGTCAGAACAGAAGCTACCTTCTTTATTGTGAGGTAGAACAACATCTTCTGTCTATATCTTCAGAAGTGAGCTCCTTCAAACCGGAATGGTTTGTTGATTTCAGCAATCTCATTTGATTGTTCGGTAGCCATCTCAGCAGTAATCGAATCCGTCTTAAAGTTGTTGGAACTGGAATATAAAAACAGCAGGAGACCGAACAAAAAATAAATGGACAGAGTCGCGGAAAATGTCGCTTTCTTTAAGACGTTCGCGGAACTGCCGAAAAATTGCAAGCAGTATGAACTCCGGTCGCCTCCAGGATAAAACAGCCCTCTGTAATACGATTTTGTATTGCAACCGTACAAAATCGTTTCTGTCTACACTCTCAATTTGCTCAGTATCGAAAATACAGAATGAATAGTTTTGTAAATACAGACTGAATGAATGAAAAAAATTGTGTCATTAATGGCAGTCTCACACCTCCTATTTATACAAAAAAAATAGAGCTGTTGAGCTCTGATTTACAGGAGAATAAGGTGGGAGGAAAATCAGGAAGGTGGAGAAGACTGAGTTTGTGAGAGAGACACGTTCAGAAAAAGAGACGTTAAAAAACGTTCACAAAAGACTAATTCAGAGTATTTAATTAAATAAAAATTAAATCCGAAATTAATAAAAATAAAAATAATAAAATATTATTAGTTTTTTCAATAAAAATTATAGGATTCACACCAACCCAACCCAACCCGGTTCGGTCGGACGGACGGCGGCGCACGATGGTCAACCAAGGAGATAGGTCCTCACCCTTTCACAAAAGTGGGTACCCCATGGGGCACATCCCAAACATGTGAGGACCTCCTTAATAAGTATCTCCACCAAGTGCTTTGAAAGCAATGTGGGATACTTTACAACTTAAGCCCTTGTTTGGGAAGAGGTTAATGGGAGTAAATGGGAGTAATGGGAGGTTAAGTATTAAGTTAACCTTGTTTGGGAGTTATTTTTTGAGAGTAAATGGAGGTTAATGGGGTTAAATGTTTACTTCCTCTAACCTCCAAATTGGGGGTTAATGGGAGTAACGCAAACTTTTTTAAAATTTCTTGTCTCTGCAGAGTAAATTTACCCTTCCTTCCCCTCCATATTTAAACTCCCAAACGAGGTTAAACATTTAACCTCATTTACATCCTATAAACTCCCAAACAAGGTTAATTTTTAACTTTCCATTCCATCACTTCCCTTCCCTTTCCATTACCTCCTTTAACTCTCACCTCCGTTAACCTCCAAACTCCCAAACAAAGGCTAAAACTCAAGGATATGGGCTCTTTTCATAAATTAAAATTGGGCCAAGCCCAACAACTACGTGTATAAGGGTGAGCTTAAATCCCTATTTGATTTTTGATCAATCCAAAATTTTGTCATTTGATCATAACCTATTATTTGGTCACATTTAGCCAATGACATACCTCAATTGGTGAAATTTCAGTCAATTTAAATGGAGACTTAATAAAATTGTTATCCAATTTACAAGTGCTGATATTTTGACACTTAGATTTGATAATTTTATTTTAGGAATTTGTTTTTATTATTTTTTCTTTGTTTAATCTAATTAATTACGTTCACATAACAAAATAAAATTATAAGACGTGACACGTGTCAAAATATCACCGCATATCAGTGGGATAACAAGTCTCCATCCAAATTTGATAAAATTTCACAAAATTTCACAAATTGGGATAGCTAATGACTAAGTGTGACCAAATAATAGGTAAGAAGACAAATGACAAAATTTTGGATAGTTGAAAGACCAAATAACGCTTTAAGTTTATAAAGGTTATATAATGATGTTTGAAACAATTGAACGTGATAGCTAAATAATGTAAACTAATATGTTCAATTTTTTTTTTTTTTTGTTAAAAACTATTAAAATTGATATTATTTAAAAATATTAGAGGTAAAATTTTATATACAAAATTTATCCTAAAAAATTACATTTTAAAGGTGCAAAGTTTGGGTTAATTAGGGTTGCGAATGAACTGAACCACTTATAATCGGTTCAACATTCGTCTTGATGAAAACTTATTAAAGTTCAGCTCGATTTATAAATTAGTCGAGTTTAAATACGGTTAAACTAGTTTTGAAAACTCACGAAAATGCTCGATTATATGTTCATCAACAAACTCGATTATAATGTTCATAAAGTAACTGGAGCACTTCACTAACAAAATATTGAGCTTGAAATTTTTCTAAAGAGACGAATATCTACATGCCAAAAATGCATTTCCCTCCATAAATTAAGTTCCCGCCAACTGTAATTGTGTTATGTACTCTAAGGTCACGTCCGTCAATCTCCCAATCAGTTCAGCGTTTCTCTTTTTCCAGGCCATCAATTTTCCTTCGGGTAATACTTGCTTCTCTCTCACTTCCATTTTCTGTAATTGCTATGCTTCCTGATTTTTATGTTATTTTCCTGATTTTTCATTCATTGTGTTACTGAATCATAGAATTTAGATAAGATTGAACACCTGCTTCATCAGATTTTAGGTTTGAATCTCTTAAATCGGCTATGAATGGCTGGACCAGAAAAATTGTAGAAATCAATCGCTAAATCGTCAGATGAATTCATTTACTTCCAAAATATATGGATAAAATAGAAATTTAATTTCAGTTTGCTCATACATTCACTTCCAGTGTCTCAGTATTATGAAAAGAAGAAGGAATTCAACAGCAAAGAGAAAAAGGAATGAAAGGGGGGAAATCAGCCACATACGCATTAACTATTCAGGTCCTTCATTTTCTGATCTGCCAAATACCATTCTTGTAAATATTCTACTTAGGCTCCCTATAAAGAGGATTTTTGTATGCAAATCTGTATGCAAAACATTGTATGATCTAATTTCAGACCCTGAGTTTGCAAAGCTCCATTTGGATCAATCTGAGGTATATCCTCTACTTCGAACCTCGGGTTTTACATTGCTGTCAAGAATGCTTTATCTTGTGCAGCCAAACCAAGATGAGTTTGAGGACAAGCTTGATATGTTTTATGGTTTTGAGAGCAAGCTTGACACGTCTTATGATAGCTCATCTATTAAGATTAAACTTGACTCAAAATTGAAACTCCCATTGCGCAACATCGAAATGATAGATAAAGAAGCGGTAGGGAGTGAGAATTGCTTGAAGTTGAATATGAAGAATCACAAGTATAAGATAGTTAATTCATATAACGGCTTGCTTTGTTTGTCCAATCCATCTGATAATGACCCTGTTATAGTTTGCAATCCGGTTACAGGTGAGTTTATTAATCTTCCAGAGGTTAGGACGGGTAAGGGTGTTCACATGCCTCTTGAATGTGGTTTTGGTTTTAGTCCCGTGACTAACCAATATAAGGTGATAAGAATGTTTACGCGTTGGACTGAACATGAAATACTTATGGTGGCTGAAGTACATGTTCTTGGTACAGAAACATGGAAAGACCTTCCCTTTTTTCCCAAGTCAACACGGAAATTGTTCCCTACTTATTTTAATGGGTGTGTTTATTGGATTTCTTCTGTACCATGTTCTGTAATTTCTTTTGACATTGAGAAAGAATGTTTTAAGTCAAGTACAGCACCACCATGTGAGGAGAAATATGATATAGTTTCAAGAGTGAGCATGGGAGTATTAGGTGGGAAACTCTGCATAATAATTGTGGTGGTGATGAAAATGGACTATGAAGACTTTAGTCTTGATGATTAGTAGTTGATTATTTCTTAGTTATGATAAAATAACTGTATATGATTAGTAGTTGATTATTTGTGGCATTAGAAATGTTAATTGTTGTAACTTATAGAATTAACGTTCTTTTCTATTAGCATATTCTCTATAAAGAATCAGTTCTCATATGTAGCGTTTCTGTGTTTCATGTCCATTTTCGTTTCTATTAGTTCATGAAGGTTATGTTTTAGAAACAACATTTCCCATGTCCATGTCTGTGTCCATGCAGCAAGGTTATGAACCATTTTATGAATTCGTTGAGCAGGTGCGGAGAGCTGAAGCTGCGCAAAGAGAAGAAAGGTATTTCCATAGTTCAAGAAATTAGGGAACTGGAGACTGGTTCTGAAGATAGGGAACTGTATGAGGATGATTCTGAAGACATGGATCTGTAGTTTCATTTTGAATAGCTTATAAGGTAGACTTCATCAGAGATAAATGTTGCTCTGAAGTTAACATCTGCTAAACTATTTATTATGATTTTGTCAACTACAAACAAGATATCAACTATGGAGTTGTAGTTGTAGCTATATTTTGCTATTGTAGATATGAACTTAGGAGTTTGTGTGATTGAAAGTAATGTGGTATTTCTGCTAACTTAATTCTGAATGCCAACTTTAGAATCCATTTTAGAATAACCATTAACAATCTTAAAATGGAAAATTTCAAGAATTAAGGTTGTTTAGTATCACATGCTATCAGACGGGTAAAAGATCTTACAAATTGAGGAACTGATAGTAAGTTAACTAATTTTAGACATTATTAATGAAGTTCTCCCGGAGGTGCCACTGCCAAATAAGGCTGTAATTGAACCAAACTTTGGTCTGTTCAGGCTCGGCTCATCAAAAAGCTCTTAATATTTTGTACGTGAGATGCTCACGAGCTGTTCGTGAGCTTGTTAATAAACTTGTTTATGAGCTTTGCCCCAGTTAAAAATAAAATTGCTATGGATTGAAAATATTACAGTATTTTTTGTATCTTAGATTTTTGAAGTTGCATAAAGAGGCTAATCCTCTGTTTGGCAAATAGCTGATTACATTAGCTGTGTAAACTTATTTGATAAAATTTAACTGATTGCTAATACATATTTGTGTAAAATGACAAATAAAGACATTGATATTTTGTGTAACATAACTGCTTGTGTAACAAAATGCTAAGTAAATGACTGACATGATGAATATATAGAAAATAGTAAAATTTTATCATGGTTTTCAACCTAGAGCAATCTTGGCAGGTTGGAACAGTGAGGACAATATTTTACAATTTCTTTCCATTAGAATATATTTGCACTCCCCCCAAAAACGATAGGTGCATCATTGAAATTTATCCTAACAAGGTAACATAATTTTCATGCCTATAAACCAAAAAGCACAAGCTCCATATCTAACAATGAACAAGGAAACCTTTTTCCACACAACTAGATAAATAAACAAAAACAAAATGCTACCTTCAAAATGCAATTCCTGATGCAAAAATATGTTTATGGTTTCACCCAAACTTTTGAAAAGCAATACTCATAGTTACCCCACCAGTATTTTTCCAATCCATATGGTACACAACACTCATGTAAATAATACTCAACCTCATAAGGATCATATTCAGAATTCGATTCAATCGTCTTCTCATGCAAGGAAACAGATCTAAGTTCGCCCTATAGTTTCAACCCACCACACCTGTAGTTCAAATAATTCAATGAGTAAAGCAAAAACAATTTACTTATATACAGAAAGAAACAGTTTGGTTAGCAAGTACCTTGAATTGACATTAAGTACCTCCACGTTACACCCTGCAAGAACATCCTTAAGTGAGATGAAGCTTGGACTGTGAGCAATTATCTCAAAGCTTGATTCCGTTGGGTGAACCTCGAAATGCTTCAATAAAGGTTTTCTCGGGTCATAATAAATTAGAACATTCCTCGGATAATTAAACATCAAAAGTGTTCCATTATTCATGTATTTTATAGGTTGATATAATCCATAAACCAATATATCACAAGAACACATGTCGATTTCAAAGAGCTTAGTCCATGATTTTTCAACACCGTAATTCTTCATCACCCAAACACAAACCAATGGTTGATTCGAAGAGTCACACACACAAAGACATCCTCCTAGAACTCCCATACCAACATTGACCATGTTGCCCTCTATTAATGGAGGTGATGAAAATGGTAGGAAACATTCTTTCTCACAATCAAATGAAACCATAAGACTCAATTTGTCACCAAGAAGACAAAGCCAATGAACTGCACCATCCAAATAAGTAGGAAATGCTAATATATAGCCCAAACCGGGAGCAGATTTGATAATTTTCCATGATCCTGTACCAAGAATATGTACTTGAGCCAGTCTACCGACGATGTCATGTTCCGGATGACAATATTGCTCAAAAATTCTTACCACTTTGTATTGATTGGTCTTTGGATTAAAACCAAATCCACAATCAATATCACCATCATAACCATCAACATTGTTACCCTCAATGACTTGCGGAAGATTAATAAACACGCCTGTAACTGGATTGCACACAATAACAGGCTTATTATCCATTGGTTCAGACAAACAAAGAAATCCATTACACGAATTCACTATCTTATAACAGTGATCATTCGCCTTCAATGTGATTTCTTCATTGCCAACAGTGCTATCTCTTAAAACCAATGGGAAGTTGCGCACTGGAATCTTTAACTTGGAATCGAATTTCATACTAACCTAGCAAACCAATTCATCCTGCTCTAGCTCAAGGGGATAAAGTATTCTTGACATGTGTATATAATCCACAATTCGAGCAATTGGAAAGACCTCAGATTGAGCAAAATCAGGATTTGAAATTATAGCATACAAAGATTTGCATATGCATTTACAAACAATTATCTCCTTAATCTACAGTCTAAAAAGAATAGCTGCAAGTAGGTGGATAGGTAAATCCGTAATTGAACAACCTGAATATTGGATCTCTACTTAGGAAGCCTCATCTTCTTCATTTCTACTTTTTTGGCCACAAGCTTTTGAAATCTTTTTCAAATTGATGAAAACCCTAGCTGGACTCAACTCCTAACCATGACCATATCGAAGTACAGAAATAGAGAGAGAAAAAGAAATACCTGAAATTGATGGAGAAACAATGGGATACAAGTTACAATCACATAAAGGAAGACGAGACAATATTCATTTGGTTAAATAACAAATTTAGGAACCGAACCTAAATGAATTTGATGATCAACACGATGATAGTGGTGGTGATGACTTCAATGACTGATTAAAACTTAATACATTAGGGTCCTATAAATTTGGTTTAAAAAGTCATTTGGTCTTTCTTAGATTACAAGATATCTCATTGGGTTAAGGTATAAAAATACTCCTAACGTTTTGGATCAGGAGCAATTTTAACCCTAACGTCTAAAATAGTGTAATTTTACCCCTAACGTTGGAAGCCAGGAGCAATTTTACCCTCTAACGTTGATAAATTGGTTCAATTTGAGAAATAATTCATCAAACTATCTTCTCGGTAATGAATTTTGTCATTTACACTTCACATGTGAATCATTTTATCAGTAACAAATCACAAGCATATGTTTGGGATGTGAAAAAAAAAATAATAAAAAAAAAGAATATATCGTCTTTTTGTACGAATTAGACAAGAAAATTCAAAAAATTCACCGAATTTATAAATATTAATATTCAATTCTAAAAAAAAATATCCAATTCTATTATTAAATTATAAAAAATATGATTTTTTTTTTAAACCAATTGTTATACAATTGGTGCATAATAAGAAACAAAAATATCTATGTTTTATAATAGTGTCTGAAATTGACCTAATTTCTATGGGTAAAATTGCTCTTTGCTTCCAACGTTAGGGATAACATTGCACCATTTTAGACGTTAGGGGTAAAATTGCTCCTGATCCAAAACATTAGGGGTATTTTTGCACCTTAACCAAAAAGTCATTTGGTCTTCTTAGATTACAAAATATCTGATTAGACCTTTAAATTTATTTATATTAATTTATTGACTATTTGAATTTGTTTAAACTGTCATATTGACTCTTTGAATTTTTTTTTATACTGATCTATTGGCTTCTCGAACTTTAATATATATTTGAATTTATCCAAATCTTTCGTTGTTTTGATATGTGGACTTGGGGAGGGGTTAATCATGCATTTTAAGTCGCTTTCTCACTTTCCTTTTTTTCACTTCTAGACAAATACTTTTTAGGAAACATCTTATAATTTATAAATAACAGCTTAACTCTCTTCATAGTCCTTTCTGGAAAAGAGATTTTAATACTTGTCTTGAGACAAGACGGATTCCACCATGATTCGATAACCAAGTCAACTTTATCGGCATCAAGGTAGATGTGGGAAGATGGCCAACTAATAAAATAGTTTGCATCATCGGTTAAAGTGATTTGACATAAAGATCTCCTCCTTCCATTCAGAAACAGGTCAATTCCCACTTTCATTATACAATTTCAGCACGAAACCAGATGATCAACCACAGCTAGAACTGTTGTTGTTGTTTTGGGGGCCAATCTGATTGAATGTAAAAGCGATTGTGAAATCCTCCTGTTATTACTTTAAGAAATAGAATTAGTAAATCTTTAATGGTCCAAGTTTTATTTGATGAAGACATTCATTCAAATTTTGAATTTAGTGTAGTGTCCAAACCTTGGACCTGCGCGTGCACTTAAGACTTGAAAACCTCTTGCGCCTTTAATAAGTATGCTTTCCAAACACTATTGAATATGTGTGCAAAGTTCAAACTACTTAGAGAGGCTTAACTATGTTTAAAATATCGTAATGAAACTTTTCATAATATAAATTCTGAAATTTTGAGTTCGTTGATTTTTTTGGATTACTGTTGATTATGTCTCTGATATTTCAACTTGACATATTGATTCCTTAATTATAATAACATATTGAGCGATAAATCGCGGAGAAAAGTTAGCTTTTAACATAAAAATTTGCTTGAGTCATTATTAATTTTATTTTCATTTGAAATTTGTACTTTCAACAATTTGAGAGTAGTTTTGTTATGTGTAATACAACTATAAAATGATTAGCACTTTTTTTTTTTAAAATTGATTAACGCTCTTTTCATTGAACAAGAGGTTTTTAGTTAATTCTTGGCAAGCAATAGTATTAGATTATGAGAATTAATAAACTTTGTAATTACAAAGCTGGCTAATTTTTATAATCTAATAAATAGCTTAATGTGTACAATTATAATTAATCGATTATTCAACGTGTTAAATCGAGATATCAAGAGTTCAATCAATAAAAATTGAAAAGGTCAAGAGCCTAAAGATGTTTTTTTTCCTTAAATTTATTTTTATTTTAAATTTTGTGCAATTAATCTTTGCGCTAGATTCCTTAAATGTTATTAGGCTGTTACAGAAAGAGGAAGCTAGTCGTCATAGGTTTTTTTATTGGCTTATCGAGAAGTGTCGTGTGATGATTAAACGTGTTTGGGAGGTTAAATTGGTTCATGTGTTTCATGAGGGAAATAGAGCTGCGGATTGGATGGCAAACTATGCTGAACGGTCTCCACGAGTGTGATGAGCCTCCTATAGATATTCTTGATATTCCCCTTGAATCCCAAACATATACCCTAACTTTTATATTACGAAGAGTACGAAAAGGAAACAAATAAAATAGCAAAACAGACTCATTTTTTAATAAATTAACGTATAACTCTTTAAGTACGTTTAGAAACATAAAGTCTGCAATAGATTACTATAAAAAAAATTCAAAGATCCAATAGATTAATATAAAAAAAGTTTATAGATGTAGGTCACTTTAAAATTGGGATAAGGTATCAAAATAGGTCTAAGGTTTTTGAGGAAGTACCAATTTAGGCTCAACGTTCAAAATAGCAGCAATATAGGCTTAACGTTTACAACATAATATCAATTTAGGCTTAACGTTTACAATATAACATCAATTTAGGCCTCACGTATAAAATAACATCAATATAGGCTTAACGTTTATAAAATAATACGAATTTAAGCTTAACGTTTACAAAATATATACAATTTAAGCTAAACGTCAAAATTAAATTAACCATATTATATTCTTTCCCTATTAATTATATATGTTATCTTTTATTTAGTTCTATACTCCTATTTATTATAATACAATTAATTAGTATTTTTGTCCATTAAAATCTTATATTTATTTTCTATTAACCATTCCATGACTACTAAATTTCATTGTTCATGTAATATATACAAACTAAAAATAATTGAATATCCACTATATTTCGAACACTGACATGTTTCAATATTAGGAGTCGTGGAATGGTTGATGAAAAACAAATATAAAATCTTAATGGGCAAGAATACTAATTAGTTGTATTATAATAAATAAGAAAATAGAACTAAATAAACATATAAAGTTAATATGAAAAGAATATAATATGGTTAATTTAATTTTGACATTTAGCTTAAATTGGATATATTTTATAAACGTTAAGCTTAAATTCGTATTATTTTGTAAATGTTAAGCCTATATTGATGCTATTTTGAACGTGGGGCCTAAATTGATGCTATATTGTAAACGTTAAACCTAAATTGATATTATATATGGTAAACGTTAAGCCTGTATTGTTGCTATTTTGAACGTTGAGCCTAAATTGGTACTTCCCCAAAAACCTTAGACCTATTTTGATACCTTATCCCTTTAAAATTTAAACTTCACATATAGCTATTTCAGATTAAAAATGACTTGGAACAAAATCTCAATAGTAATATAAAAGAAAAGGGTAAATTACACCCATGGTCACTGAACTTTGTTCGTTTTCACTGTATAGTTACTGGACTTCAAAACCTAATATAAAAACCACTGAATTTTACCTTTTATATCATGACATTTAACTCCTTTTTTTTTATGTTGTAATTCATCTCCTTATCTCCTCTTTTTACTTAATATTAGTAACTTTTCCTTCATATACCACGTGCTTGACAATATTTAAATAATAAAATTAAAATAATAATTTGCTAATATCAAATTTACTTTTATATTTAATTACTCCATCATTGAATATAATAGCAGAGGCTTTTGTGGAAGCTTTGCAACACCTCTTTAAAATATATACACGGCTTTTTTATTCCACAATCCGAATGGTTTTTTATTTATTCCAACAATAAGAATGGCTTAAAATATATATGAAAAGAGAACAAAAATAAAAGAAAGTAAAAACATGATGAATCTTAATCTCATATTAATTGCTGAATGAAATATATATAATCGAAAATCATAAAATGAATATCAATTTCAGATTCTTCAAACATGAATATACCTTCCGCATCTTTCATTTGATTCAACAAACCCAAGCTTGGTTCGTCTAGGTAATACATTTACCTCTGTGGCAACTTACAAGATCGATGATATCGGGGTCTTTGCACAACATCAACTTTCGCGCAACTATTCAATAGAGTAATAAAATGGTTAGAAGGTATAAAAATAAGCAGCATTCAAAAACATTCTTGTCATAATCTGCAGAATCAAAATTACCTAGACCGGACATTATACACCTTCACATTCTGTCCCGATAGAACATGTTTGAGTGAAACAAAGCTTGGAATATGAGCAATTGCTTCGACTTTGGAATCTATTTTACATTGGCAGACCTTCAAAAATCTCAATTCATTTTCTTTTGGATCCATGTACACTAAAGCATCTTCACCGGAGTTAAACATCAGTAATGCCCCATCATTCATGTACTTAATGGGTCGAAACCTGGCATAATATCGTCTTTTTCTAGAATACATGTGATCAAAGGAGAAAACTTTAGACCACACTTTTTCGGTACCATTATCTTTCATTGTCCAAACATGAACACCAGACTCAAGAACCTCACATATGCAGAGTTCTCCCCCTAATACTCCCACATTGTTATAAGGTTTATTCAGTGGTGGTGCTGAAAGTGATCCAAAACGTTCCTTCTCAATGTCAAAACTAAATATAGATAATGGTTTTAAATAAGAAGACCAATAAAGAAAACCATTCAAATAAGCAGGAGGGTGCGCAGGCATTGCCTGGGTGAAAAAGTCAATGTTTTTCCATGTTTTTGTACCAAGAATATGTACTTCAGCTTCATTACCAAGAGGGATGTCTCGCTTAGACATTCTTATCACTTTATATTGGTTAGTCGCAGGACTAAAACCAAAACCATAATTTATTTTATTCCAACCAAACTCAATCATCTTAGGCACTCGAGGAAGGTTAATAAACTCACCTGTAACAGGATTGCAAACAATAGGACGATGTCTATCAGATAGATTGGGCGAGAAAAGCAAGCCGTTGCATGTAACTATACCATGTCCATTGTGATGTTTCATGAGCCCGTATATTTTAGGGACTTCAAATCTGGCTTCAATTTTATCATGAACAGTGGAGACACATCCAGGCTTAGACAAGGTATGATCACACATCCCAAGATTGAGCTCAAAGTCATCCTTATTTGGCTGCATAAGATGAACCATTTTCGACCCATTTCTACTATATGAGGTTCGAATCAAAGGATAAACCTCAGCATGATCAAAATGGAGGTTTGCAAATTCAGGATCTGAAACTATATCATACCACGTTTTGCATACACATTTCAATACAAAAATTCCCTTAATTGACACCCTAATTAGGATATTTAGCTGAACATCCTTCGGGAGATCAGAAAATAAAGAACCTGAATATGGAGTCTCTACTTGACTAACTTGTTCTGTTTGTTTTCTACCTCTCGTTGTATCTGAAGAAATCCTTTTTCTTTTCATGATTATTTGGGAAGCGACGATACTGAAACAAAACACAAATGACATTATCAGCCCACTGAATTCAAAATGCTCAAAAACCAAATAGAAATAAACGAATTAACTGAAACATAATCGTGAGAAGAAACAGTGCAAAGAGAAGAGATGGTCTGAACTCTGAATTGAAATTGCTAAAAAGAAAACCCTAATTAATTGAAATCAAAGAATTCATAGAATGGTAAAAATCTCATAAAGAAGAGGCTTAATCGTATATATTAGGAACACTAAATGAATAGAATAGCCAAATAAAAATCGTGAGAAAGAACACTGCAAACAGAATAAATTTTTACCGGAAAAACCAGAAGCTCTCTGTTCCGAACTCTGATAAACCTCAGTAGAGTAAACGAAGTTTAGGAAGAAGAAAGGATTTCGTATTTTTAAAATAAGGAACGAGATCGTATGGTAAGAAGAAGTTTATATAGGGTCCACATTATTCTAATTAGGGTTAACGTGTAAAAATACTCCTAACATCTAAAATGATGTAATTGTACTCATAACGTTGGAAGATAAGAGCAATTTTACCCCAACGTTAATAAATTGGGTTAGTTTAAGAAATAATTCATCAAACTGTTTTCTCGGTTATGAATCTTGTTATCTACACTTCATATATGTGTCATTTTATCAGTAACAAATCATAAACATTCGTTGGGATGCAAAAAAAGTAAAAAAATAAAAAAAATACACTGTGTTTTTGTACGGATTAGACAAAAAAAATTCAAAAAAATCCACCGAATTTATAAATATTAATCTCAAATTCTATTATTAAATTATAAAAAACATGAAATCTTTTTTTTAAAACGAATTGTTATGCAATTGGTGCAAAATAATTAACAAAAATATTTGTGTTTTATAATACTGTCTGAAATTGACTCAATTTATCAACATTAGGAGTAAAGTTGCTCTTAACTTCCAACATTAGGGGTATTTTTGCACCTTAACCCTTTTAGGATAGAATCCTAATTGTGTACATGTTTGTTTAAACATTATGGATTAATTTTATTTTTTAATGCAAAAAATACTTATCTACGTAATGATATGCTGAAATTACTGTCTTTCTCCTTTAATATTTTGTTTTTGCCCCTGAATTTAACCAAAAATCTTGATTAGCCCCCTTAAATTTTGAAGTGTTTTGATATCCCTCTCAACTTACATAAAATGTTCAGTTAGCCTTCCGAACTTGCATAAAATGTAATCAATTGATCAATCGGTTGCAAAAAAAAAAAGTAAGTTAGATATATTACACGCATCTTAGAATGTTATTACATAATTCAAAAATAGATTAAAAATGAAGTTATTGTTTACTCAACAATACAACTTGTCTTCACTAATATTAGAATCGTATACCCCGATTTTGGTCGTTTTTCTATTTTTAAGACTCGTGCAATACATTTTTCATATTTAACTTATTATTTTGCAACCGAGTGATCAATTGATTACATTTTGCGCAAATTCAGAGCGCTAACTGAATATTTTATACAAGTTGAGAGAACTATCAAGAGCTTTTGAAAGTTTAGGGAGCTAGTGAAGCTTATTGGATAAATTTAGAGGCTAAAAATATAGTGAACCTTTTGTTTTTTTAATCAAATTACAGAATTGCAATCAAATTAGACTCACTAAAAATCTCAATTGACTCTTCAAGAAAAGACCTCAATTGTGAGGAGCTGACCTACAAAACATACTCAAAAAAAAAATACAAAAAAAAAATTAAAATTAAATTAAATATTTTAGACAAATTTAAATATTTTGCTTACAGTACGTTAAAAGTAAATTTATAACCTTTCATATATTAGAATCAAATCTGAACTTCTTTAAAAAAAAATATATTAAGATTAAATTTAACACTTATTCTAATATAAATAAAAAAGTAGCATGAAATGAGATTAAAGGAAAAAAAAAACTCATACTCTCTCTATTCCTTTATATAGGTTAGTAATTGGTTTTTTTTTTTAAATATAAGTCATTTTAGTTTTCTGAAAAGTTTTAGTTTATTTTTTATCCAAATATTTTTTTTTTATTATTTTAGTTCATGTGTTAACATTTTAATGCTTATTTCCCAACTATGAAATGAGAGAGAATTTTTTTATTTGACCAATGTAATTTTACCTAATACACTGTTTAGTCCTCCTATTTTGAAAAACACATTTTAAGGCCCCTATCTTTTACCAATATTAAACCTGTGGTCCTTTTATCTATTTTTTTTATTTTTAACCGAATATATCTTAGCTTTTAGGACAACCACAGTACAATACAAGTTGACCATGTTACTCTGTTATTTTATATATGTCTATTTATGCTAAAATATAATGGTTACAAGGCTAAAAAACTAGACAAAAGTACCAAAGGGTTAATATTGGCAAAAGATATGGACCTTAAAATGTGTTTTTCGAAATAGGAAGACTAAACTGTGTGTTAGGTAAAAACTAGGGGACTAATAAATTATTTACCCTTTAAATTAAAGTAAACTAAAAACACTCAAATTATACCCTAAATTAGAAATTCTAAATAAACCCTAAAATAGAAATCCTAAATTAATTAGAATTACTAAAGAATTTTAAGCAAAAACAACATATTAATAATCTCCAAATAAAATTGTAAATTAGAAATCACTAAAAAAAAAAACTCCCAATTTAGCAATCCCTATATAAATCATAAAACAAAATCTAGAAATAAAATAAAAACTAAATAAAGTTGAGTGAAAATAAAAAAATGATTAAGGAATAATTTTAAAAATTTTCTCTTTTATTGGGGAGTAAAATAACAATTTGCCTCATCTTTCTCAATAAAAAGAGAAAGAAGAGGCGAAGGTGTAAAGCGCATTTTAGCCCTTTCCATATATTTTTTTTCAATGGAAGTTTTGGTCTGGATCTATTTAAAAAAAAAAATAGACGGAAAGGGCATTCCTTTCAACGAAAAGAAGACTCCGGGTCTTTTTCTTCAGCCGCCATGGCGGCTCCTGACGGAGCCATGGTTCAAAACCCTTATTAAGGGGGTTTCCGGTAGGGCCGGAGGGTGGAGAGACCATCCCCTACCCCCTAGCTCCGCCCCTGGATAAACTTGTATCATTTTAGATGTTAAAGATAAAATTGCTCATACTTATCAACATTAGAAGCATTTTTGCATCTTATTCTAGAATAATAATTTCCACTACCACTAAAATATCTCCACCATTCATTTTCACAGTTTTTACTTCCCCCTGATAATTTCACTTAGAATTCCACTTCCCACTAAAACACTACCACCATTAATTTCACTTTCCTCCATTAATTTTTACACTTTTCACTTCCTCTGATCATTTCACTTGGAGAGAATTTTTACCGTATTTCAGGAGTAATATTCCGACCAATGAAAATAGTTTTGAATCCCATTATATGGACATGATTGGTGGAAAGAACAATTATATATATATATATATATATATATATACATGTATCGCGAATTCATTGGATAGGAGTATTACTCCAGGAGTACCCTAAACTCTCTCAGGTTTAGGATAAAATCCAAATTGTATACGTGTTTCTTTAAGAATTATAGATTAATTTTATTTTTAATTAATATATATATAATAATGAAAAAAAATACTTATCTGACTAATGAGATTCTGAAGTTAATGTGTTTCTCCTCTAAATTTTTGTTTTTTTTAAGGGCAGAAAACATATTAATCAAAATTTCAATCAAATTAGACTCCCTAAAAGACCTCAATTGTGAGGAGCCGACGATTGAAAACATACTGAAAATATACTTAAAAAAACATACTCAAAATAAAAAAATTACCCAATAAAGGAAATAAAATTGAATATTTTAGACAAATTTAAATATTTTGATTGGAGTACATTAGAAATAAATTTATAAAATTTGATGATCAAATCTGCACTTCTCTAAAAATATAAGAATAAATTTGACAATTATCAAAATACAAGTAAAAAAGTTATAGTTAACAGCTACAGTACAAAGAGCAAAGAAAAAGAAAAGAGAAAAAGAGTTTATGATTCTTCCTCTTTCTAATTTTGGCACTGTTTGGCAATTAGTTGTTAGCTGATAATTGATTACATTAGCTGTAAGCTGATTACCTTTTTGGTTAGCTGATTTGACTAGTGGATTGTGTGAACTTGTTTGGTAAAACTTAGCTGATTGTTAATAGCTGTTTGTGTAAAATGACAAAAAAGGACATGGTAAAACATTTATTTGGAATTAAATAGTATTAATTAGGGGTAAAAATGTCCATAAAAAGAGATGGAGCAATAAACTAATTGAAAAAACTCTTAAAATGAGTTTTTTGGACCCAATAAGCTCTTTCAAACCTTTTTTTTTACCAAACACCACTATTAGAGGTTTGACTAGTCAAAACCTCTGAAGTGTCTCAAACCTCTAATTTTACTCCAACAAGTTGTTTACCAAACATGGCCCTTATTTAAAAAGAATATAAATAAACAACATAAAAAATACTATTAGTATAAAAGGTTAATTTCAAATAAATGTTTTGTGGTTTCACGTTTTTGCAGATCATTACCTATGGATTTTTTTGTTACAAACCGAACCCTATGATTTGTAAAATTTTCATGTTTTGTTGACTATACAGGAGGTACGGTTTGTAACAATACCTCATTTCTTTCTACTTTAGTGTTTGTGTTTGTTTTACAAAAAGGTTCAATCCAAGAAGTTTGCATAGGCGTATGCATTATTATTTTCCAGTTAAAGGGGTTGAATTGATTGCTACATGATTATCACATCGTATTTTCTAAATAAATTTATTGATAAATTAAAACAAATCTGTACATTTTGAGAAATTATTTGCAACTATGTTTTTTCCATTTTCAGGTGTGTGTAATCATTTAATATTGTAAAATAAAATAAAATAAAATAAAAATAACAATTGCATTGCCCTTTTGTAAAAGCGTGATGCAATTAACATTATTAATTGTGTAAGGCGTTAAGAGAACTTGACACAATAAGCATGTAAATTGCGTCATGCTTTATAAAAGTGCTACCCAATTGACCATTGTCATATTCCTGCATGCTAACATCAATTGACGCAAATAACCTCTTTATTGCGTCGCGCTTTCGGTCTATTGTGTTGTTAACAACCCGACATAGGTAGACCTAAAAGTGCGACGTAATTTTTTTTCCTATTAATGTTTCTTTTTTGGCTCGCTTTGCATTAGAGTCTGTAATCATAAAAATTCTTCATATTTTCATAATTATTTGTGAAGTGATGATATCGGGGCAATATAAATCGTGTTATGAGCACATTGAATTCAAAATACTAAAAAAGCCCTAATTGTTTAACAAATTAATTGAAACATAAAGAAGGTTTAATAGTATAAAGTATAAGCTTATATTTTATTACCCAATGGCACAATAAATGAATAGCTAAATGATAATGGGGGAGAAAAGAATAATATAAAGAGAATAAAATTTAAGCTGATAGTTAAGGTTGAATAACTTTTATATTAATCTACACTCTAAATTTTAGTTCAACTAGTCAAATACCTGTACAGTGCACGGGTTAATTATATACACAAATGCTGAAACATGCTTTAATGACGCTTTATTACTGACCGTTACAACTTACAACCGATGCCAAAGATCATTGGGGTCGGTTGTTACGAAGAACTGACCTCAATACTGCCTTATGGCCATGTTCATTAAGATAAAAAGATTTAATTTTAGTTTCAACATCTATCAAATGAGATAATCAACATGCTCTCATAGTTCGATATGGGTATCCTACTTGGAACTGACAATTGGTGAAGATGTTTCATTTGAGTTCCGACAACATATTTTAAAAGAATAATGGGTAATGCAGCATTTTCATTACATGGTAGTTCAAAGTAGAATGATCACTTGAAACTATGGTAACATAATGTTGGCCCAAAATAAATAAATTTTATTTTCATGTACATAGAAAGCTTATATTTAATTTTAGGGTATAGTTTCAATTCGTCTAAATAAAAGAAATAAAAATGATGAAAAATAATAAAAATACATTCGTAAATTCATCCCGGGCGTATATCTTCATACGTGGGGCGTACTCCACACATCCAAAGGCATTCCACTTCAGAGACTCGTTTACGCGGGGCGTTCCCTTTCATACGCCACGCGTAAACGTCATCGACAGGACGCGCAAGCTCTAGAAGCCCCGATACGCGAGGCGTAACCAAGGATACGCGGGGCGTATCGTCTCTTCCGGCAGCAGTTGGAAGCAGTCAACAGCAGTTAATGGGAGTTAAAAGAAGTTAAGTTAATTGGTGATGTGGCAAGTTAGTGGGAGAGATTTTCAAGGGGTAGTTGGTAAATAATTACCAAAATACCACTGAATAATTACCAAAGTGCCACTTCAAAATACTATAAATAGACCCCCTCCCCTTCATTAAAAAACACACTCAACACACAACAAAACCCCTCTCTCAAGCTCCAATGCTTAATCCTTAGTTTTGCTCTTTAGTTCTTAAGTTCTTTCGTTCTTAGTTCTTCAAGTTCTTCTTTTCGTTCTTCATTTTTCGTAGCTTCAGTCCCTCCTTTAGCTTCCTTTAGCTTCAATTCAAGTTCTAAAAGCCTCTTTTCAACTTTCTCGACTCAAATTAGTGTTTCTAAGTCGTTACTCTGCTCATATTTTCAATTAGAATTTCCTTTCTAAAGTAATTTTCCAGATTCTTCCATCCCTTTTCAAAGCCCAATTCTGTCAATTTAACGTTATTTTTTGCCTTCGATCCCTTCGACAAAGTTGTTCCTAACGTCCTGAATTTCGATCTAGACTTTTGATTCACTCAATTCCTTGTCCAGAAACTCTATTTACAAGCTGATCTTTGTACCCCAAATTCTTTTAGCTATTCTGACCGGAATTTCCCAGATTCGACTAGTTGTTTTCAAAGCCAGATTCCGTCCATTTAGAATCCGTTTTAGCCTTCGATCCCTTATAGAAAGTTGTCCCTGACTTCCCGAAGTTCAATTTACCCTATTTACTTGTCCAATTTCGAATTCTTAAGCACTACAATCAAGCTCCCCAAAGTCAAAGTTTAAATCTGCCCCATTTGCCTACCAACGTTTTGACATTACACAAAGCGCATACCGTACGGGCCCGACCGACTGCAGCTCTCCGAGGACCTCGTACCAACGCCAAAATTCAACATCAATCCGAGATAGCTATTGTGGCTCCGAGTTTGTTGTTGAATTCCAATTTTATTTTAATTGCATCTCAATTCTTTATATTGATTTGTCTTTTCTTAGTATTCAATTGATTGTCTATACGTTTAATATAGAAAATTTTCAGTTGTAATTCATTTCCAATTTCATGTATTCAAACACTTATTCAATCAATAAAATACCAATTTTTCCAAAGTCTTTTGTCAATTCCGCACTTTAATTTCCTTTATTTTTCCGTCTTCAATTTATACGCCTAGCTTAAATAAAAACAATTTATCTCGCAAAGTTTCTATAACGGCGCGAGAGACCCAAAAGGGACTTTTTCAATCCTTGCGTCCCTCGTCAATCGCTTCAATTTAGAATTCATGTTTTCGCCGCACAATTTCACAAACGTAACCGTTTTTCATAATTGAGGAATAATTCCTTTGGCACGCCGGCACCCTAACCACACGTGACAAGGTTGAAATTAGCATATTCGCAAAATATCGCTAACACATAATATAAAATCTTCATCGGATAATACAACATTTATCAAATTGTAAACTGTAATGTTGAAAGATAAATGTGATTATGGAATTGATATGTTGCGCCTAGTTATAGAAAAGCCAACAACACAATCATGTAATGTATCGTTTTAATTGTACCATTTGACAAACATTGAATTTGAAATTGTGTAGTTTTATACGTGAGGACTATATTGACTTTTCCTCATAAACCAATTGAGGCTGTTTTGATATCATATCCTTTGGTATTTTGGATAACTTGTTTTATAGTTTATAATTATTTTGTTAAAAGGTCTTAATTTTGATGGTGTTTTGGTAAAAATATCTTAAAAAATTACCCCCTTTTCATTAGACAGCAACATGATTTAGTGATGCTTTATCAGCGATGGTTACAACATATAACCGATGCCAATGGTTATTAGGGTCGGGTTTTATGAAGAACCGATTCCAATAATTCTTTATTTGCCACGGTCATTACGATAAGTCGACGCTAAAAACCATAGTTTTAGATGTGTGGTATATTAAAATGTGTGGTTTATTAAGAGTCTTTGTCGGTTATTAACAAATAACCATGGCTAATATTGTCATTAGGGTTGGGTTTTTATACAACCAACCCTAATGATTTATCATTGGCAATAGTTATTCATAAACCGACTCCAAAAATACAATAAAATAAAAGATGGAAGTAAAAAATATGCATTAAAACATGATGAATTTTAATCTGATATTGTCTAAAGATTAATTGAGTAAAATATATATAATCTAGAACCATAGCAAGAATATCAATGTAGTTATAAAAAAAATGGATTCTTCAAACATATTGTGTAACACCCATTTCTAATAAAATAAAATAAAATAGCATAAAACCATAACTATACCGTACCATGTATATATGTGCTATAATTATAAATATCATATATACTTATATATTACTATATATAATAATCAAGACTTTAAGATTAAAAAAAAATAGTCATGTAATTTATATATACATATATATATAAAGGAAAAGGACAAGATTGTTTACTGTTGAGATAAAAAAAATAATTTGTATAGATATATATATATACCTGTACAAATATAAAATAGGTTTACCCAAATTTAATAGTAGACATAATAATACATTAGATAAAATAACTAATAATAAAAAAACAAACAAAAAAAAACGTAATATTTCAATAAAAGAAATTAACTAAAACCTCAAACTTCATCATATGGGCTTAAAATGTACCGCACATTTATTACCGCACAAGAACATAGTTTCGATGTGAATTGAATTAATAATATATAAATTGACATAAAAGGTCTCAATAACTAATCCAGATAGTACAAAATAAAATCCTAATAATGACGACTTCACATACTGACCGACCGGAACCAGCGTCCCTAATCTTTTATTCCTGAAAAGTGGTGGTGGCAAGAGATGAGCTGCCTACTCAATAAGGTGATAGCCAATATATATTTGTCACATGCAACATATAAATCACCAAAACAATTTATACAGGGATATAAATGCAAAATACTAAATTATCACATAAAAAAAACATTTCATAGTTCATATTCTAATGTCATACATGTTTTCATGTTAATTTATTAATTAAGGGCCCTGCTTGCCAAGTAAAAGTATACTCAATGGTTCACCAGTTAATTCAACTATCAAATTCAATCATATCTCACCATTTTGTATATCATCAGCACAGGATACCACTCTCCGCCAGGTATCCCCGCACCTCCCCAGTGCGTAGCAAAAACAGCACAGAGTATCTCCAAATCCTGAGATACTCCGACACTTGCCATAAGGACAAGTGTCTAGCAAATCATATTCCAACTAAACCATATAAACCAACATCGCAAAATGACCATTGAGTATAAATCCACTATGACAAGCTATTAATTTACCAGTATTCTCTATTGTTCCTGTTTATCTCCTAACGCACCCAATGTCAGACAATCCAGTACAATATCATTACACGTGTCCATAACGTTCACAAATTTCAACTCAAACCAAACGTCATAAAATCCCAGACAATCAATTTACACAATACATCCTAATCTTTCCAATTTCACGTCCATTGTACCCATTAATGGCAATTAATTATTATAAGCATAGATAAACACAACAATCAAAGCAAATATATATCCACTATCACTTACTTGGAAGTCCGAGTACCCACAACGAAATGACACGTCTTGATCACTAACCGTTTACTCTCTCAGTATCGCCTAATATAATTAATTATTATTAAACACAGTTCAAACAATATGATATTATCCTAAACAGTTATCATAATTACTAATAACTATGTTTTTTTTTTCTTTTCTTTCTGATGTTTGATGGTTCATTAGTCTAAAAAAAATCATACATATTATATGTATATACTTAATGGATATATGGAAGATAATGACTTACCACTTGTTTACGATGAGTATGAATGGGTATGAATTCTGAAATTTTTCCTCCTAGCTGTTTGCGGCTCCCTCCCGTTTCTCTTTCTTTTCAAATCCCTAGGTTTTCCTTTATTAGTTTCATATATATACTATTTTAATTCGAACCGACCTAACTCTATTATTTATTATTATAATTGTTAATATCTTAATTATCTTAAATATTCTATAATTGTTTATTACTATACTTATTTTATTTTGAGCTTTTAATCAAACTTTTTTTTACCCACCCTAATTAAATATATAAGTCTTTTTTTTTTTTAGCGTTACATATTGAATATGTATTTGTAGTAACAAAAATTCCAAATCAGAAGTCCATCTCATTTTCCTCGGAACTGGAATCATAATCAGGATGAAATTCTTCTCCAACTATATGAATATCAGCCTCTTTTGTGCAACTTTAAGTTTAGGCGCCTAGTCAACAAAGTAATTAAATGGTTAGAAAGAGAAAAAAAATAAGCAACATTCAAATTCATTTCACGGCTAATTCTTTATTTTCTCAAAATCTTTCTTATCATAATGTGAAGATTCAAGATTACCTTCTCATATTAAGCATCTTCACATTCTGTCCTGATAGAGCATGTTTGAGTGAAACAATGCTTGGAATATAAGCAATTGCTTTGAATTTTGAACCTATCTTTAATTATTAAGTATCTTCACATTCTGTCCTGATAGAGCATGTTTGAGTGAAACAATGCTTGGAATATAAGCAATTGCTTTGAATTTTGAACCTATCTTTAATTGGCGGACCTTCAAATATCTCAATCGATTTTCTTTAAGATCTATGCATACTAAAGCATCTTCATAAGTGTTAAACATCAATAATGACCCATCATTCATATACTTAATGGGTTGAAATGAGTCATAATATCTTATTGGATTAGAATACATGTGATCAAAAGAGAAAACTTTAGACCACACCTTTTCGGTACCCTTATCTTTCATTGTCCAAACATGAAGTGTACCAGAGAGAAGATACTCACATATGCAGAGTTCTTCCCTTAATACCCTCACATTGTTATGTTGATAAGGTTGATCCAATGCTGGTGCTGAAACTGATTCAAAACGTTCCTTCTCAATGTCAAAAGTACATATAGACAATGGTTCTAAATAAGAACACCAATAAAGAACACCATTCAAATAAGCTGGAGATAACATGGGCGATATGTAGCCCATGAAAAAGCCAATATTTTTCCAGGTTTTTGTACCAAGAATATGTACTTCAGCCTTATTGGTTTTTCCAGATTGCTCATATATTCTTATCAACTTATATTCGTTAGTCACAGGACTAAAACCGAAACCATAAAGTATATTATAACAGATTAAGTCAATCTTCTTAGGTTTTGGAATGTTAATAAACTCACCCGCAACAGGATTGCAAACGATAGGAGGATGTTTATCAAATGGCTTGGACAAGCAAAGCAATCCGTTGCATGTAACTATACAATATTTATGATGTTTATCGTGATATTTCATGAGCCGGACTTCAAATCTGGCTTCAATTTCAACCTCAACATTAGAGACACATCCAGGATTGAGCTTGAAATCATTTTCAAAAAGATGAACCATTTTGGACCAACGTTTACTAGATGAGGTTTTAATCAGGGGATAAACCTCACCTTGATCAAAATGAAGCTTTGCAAATTCTGAGCCTGAAATTATATCATACCACGTTTTGCATACACATTTGCATACAAAAATTCTCTTAATGGGCAACCTAAGTATGATATTTATTAAAATATCATTGGGGAGATCAGAAAATGAAGAACCTGAATTTTGAGTATTTACGTGGCTAACCTCCTTTGTTTTTCTTCTAGCTCTCATTGGATTAGAGTATGTAACCAAAGAAATCCTTTCTCTTTTCATGATTATTTGCGAAACTATGATACTGAAACAAAAGCAAATGGCATATCAGCACACTTATTTTAAAATGCTAAAAAAAACCCTAATGGAGGTGAGAGTCGGAGGATGCAATAAAAATGGAATGGAAACTATGGAAATGAAGGTTAAAATTTAATTTTGTTTGAGAATTGATGGAATGTAAATAAGAGTTAAAAAACTAATTTACATTAAAAATAATTACGTTAGTCACATTAACTCGCATTTTGGAGGTTAAAAATATAGAGTTAATGGAAGTAAGTAAACTATTAACTTTCATTAACCTTCATTTACTATTAAGAAGAAGCACCCAAATAAGATTAATTTAAAATGTCACTCCCTCTTTTCCACAATCAGTAGTGTTCATATGGACCCTAATGACCATAGTGAATTTGGTCATTCAGCGTTAGATGTAGGCTGACTAAAATCCTAAGGTGGAGATTCAAACCATCCTAAGGCTTAAATTCAATCAGCCTATATCTAACGGTGAATGACCAAATTCACGTGGTCATCAGGGTCCATGCGAAAAATACTGGTTCCACAATACATGTCTTTTAAGGTTAATGCACACTAATTAAGAAATGCAATTAATTGCATCCACTGGTAACTTTATCTATTTTCAATGCAAAAAGTCAATTTAAATAGGGGTATATTTGGTAAAAGTAAATTAATATGCATAGATTGAAGCAAAATGTCATGTATTGTGAAACAAAAAAAACTTCTCTAGAAAGACATGTAATGCAAAACGGTGACAGCACATTCCATTACTTTCATTAATTTCCATTAAGCTCCTTATTTGGCTAATTAATTCAAACCTAAAATCTCATAAATCAGAGGATTAATAATATCTAGTAGTAAATCAATGCAATAATAAATGAATACATAAATCAAAATGGGGAGAAAGAAGAGTGCAAAGAGAAGAAATACTTACCGGAAAATTGATGGAACAGGAAAAGGCTCTCTGAACTATGAACTCCGGCGACTACTTTATGTTAGTTTAAATAAGGAAGGAAATTGGATTTTATTTGCATTTAACAATGTACAAAACCCTTAAATGAGATTTTATTTGAACGATGCAGTCCCTCCTTTCATCTTATATTAATTTTTTTTGGCCTAAACCATAAGCAGCCTCATGAGCTTATAACTTTTAGTCATTTTACTGTCTAAACTTACGGGACAACCCATTTGCCCCTTCAACTATTTAAAAGTGATATTAGCAACCTTCTATTTTCATTATACTGTAATAGAAATAATTATGACATGTTCTTATTGTAAGCACCAAGCTCATAATAAAAAGGGTTGTGCACTACTAAACCAACCTGTAAATAAGGTTAGTATAGACTGGTTCTAATACTTCCATGAACACTTGTACTAATGTTGAAACTTCATTTTGTTTCCGTTATAATGAAAATAAGGGGTTGCTAATACCACTTTTAAATAGTTGAGGGGACAAATAGGTCGTCCCGTAAGTTCAGGGGATAAAATGACCAAAATTGATAAGTTTAAAGTGCTGCGTATAGTTTAAGCCTAATTTTTTTTAAGAAGCATAGCATAAAATCAAAGAATTTTTTTTGTAGGAGTATAGAATTAAAGAATTGAAACGGTACAATTGTTGAAAAAGATAAGTTTAATTTGTGATTAATTATATTAATTCGTGTATAATTGTCAAACTAATATTAAGACATTTTATTTGTCATTACAATATTAACTCATAACAATTACAATTCTTGAAGCTGAAGTAAGAGCTAATCCAAGTTATATTTGGCGTAGTATCCTTGCTGGTCTTCCACTGTTGAAATCACAAATTCGTATTCTTATCGGTTCAGGGGAGGAGGTGAATGTATGGACTGATCCTTGGCTACCTGATGAAATTAATCCATATGTTGATAGTATTTCGCCACCAGGTGATGAATCAATTACTGTGGCTATGTTGCGATCTGATAGGAATGGTGAGTGGGGTCATTCGATTTTGCAGAGTCTATTCTCGGTAAGGGATAGAATTCTTATTTCTAAGATCACTCTGAGTCAGAGAGAGACACGGGATCATTGGTGGTGGAGGTTAGAACGAAATGGGGCCTATTCGGTTAAAAGTGGCTATAGCTTCCTGCAAAATAATATTATTAATGGTCAATAGGGTGAGATGGGTAGGGTTCTGAACAACATTTGGATGATTAAAATCCCTCCTAAAGTTCGACATCTGATGTGGAGAGCAAGCACTCTGTGTCTGCCAACAAGATCCGAGCTAGTAAAGAAACGAATCAATATCCCAACACTTTGTCCTAGATGCAATATTCATGATGAAACTATCCTACATGCGCTAGTCACCTGTCCGGAAGCAAGACAGGTTTGGATGCTGTCTAAAGTAGGAGATATGAGCTCTCGGTTTAGTAGCTTCTGTGATTTCTGGGCTTTTATTATAAATCACCATGATAATATATCTGTTGAGATTGCTGCTACATTATGCTGGGCAATTTGGAATGATAGAAATAAGCTGGTATGGGAAGAGAAGCGACAACCTCCTGCTGTTTCTTATAACAATGCAACAATGTTTCTGAACAGTTGGCAGCAGGCCTAGACAGTGATTGCAACGACTGGTGGAGAAGAAGTTGGGTTGAAGTGGTTGTGCCCGGCACAAGATAGTTTGAAGCTCAATGTTGATGCTGCTCTATTCCAGGATACAGGTCATGCTGGTTTTGGTTTTGTGTTAAGGAATCATGAGGGGTGCTTCATAGCTGCTGGCAATGGTATGATCAATAACTGTCAGGACCCGCTATTGGCTGAAGGAATGAGTTGTCGTGAAGCTCTTAGTTGGTTGAAGAATGAAGGGTTTCCGAATGTTCATCTGGAAATGGATTATCAGCTCTTAGTTCTTGCAATTTCTGGAACTACAGAACTAGTTTCCCCTTTTGGCATTATTGTTGATGATTGTAAAGCTCTGATTAGCGAGCTAAATATTTTATCTGTTTCTTTCATTAGGAGGTCAGCGAATAAGATTGCTCATATACTAGCAAGAGCATCTAGTTCTGTGTCTGATCATGGGATATGGAAACATAATCCCCCCAGTTCATTTGTAATGACTTAAGTGCTGATATTGAATGATAAAGTTTCATTTGATTTCAAAAAAAAAAAAAAACTCATAACAATTAAGGTTGATTTGAATTTTAAGACATTTTATTTGTCATTAACCGGTGTGTTCCCATGTTTTTAATTATTTTTTCAATTTTTGTTAATGAAATTAAGTTTTAATTAACAAAATGGATTTGAATTTTAAAATAAATGTTTAACTAAACTAAAAAAATCGGCGTTTGGTATTTGATGGGGATAGAAACAATAATAAGATAGTTAAGAATTATTATTCACAGGTTGTTTATAGTGAGGATGATATTGACTTTTCACCGTAAACCAATTGAGGCTAGTTTGATATCTTATCCTATAGTATTTTGGATAACTTGTTTTACCGTTTATAATTATTTTGCTAAAAACTCTTAATTTTGATGGTGTTTTGGTAAAGATATCTTAAAAATTACCCTATTTTCACGGGAGCAGCAACATGATTTAGTGACACTTTTAATAGAGGTCGGTCAATACGGTTGAATTAGTCATTAACTAATTCAGATTTATGTAGATATTTGTGAAGATAATATCTCCTGATATTTGGTTAATATCTGCATTTAAATTAGATTAGATTTTATCTCATTTTTGTTGTAATAACTCTCCTGTATCCTCTTTATAAGCACAACTCTATCATAATACGAATTAGTTGAAACCTGAACCCTTTCATGGTATCAGAGCTATCTGAGGTCTAATAACCCTGTAAAATTATTACTATTACTATTATTTTTTCTTCTTCCCTTCCGCCCCACCATGTCCAACGGCAACCCCACCACCGAAACCACCACTCCTGCTGCCCGAATCTCTCACAATGTACTCACATCTCAGGTTTCTGAAAAATTAACTCCCACAAATTACCTACTATGGAAAACGTAGATTATGCCCATCTTAAGAGGTAAATGTTGGTCCCTTATAACGTAACAAGTTAGTTCCAAGGGGGGGATAGGAACTATTTAAAATTTTGGTACGTTAAGGCTGACTTCTTTTACAATGAAAAGGATTACACAGCGCGCTGAGTGAATTTAAGACACTAGCTTAGTCAACTTGTGACTAAGTCAGCTTCTTTTCTTGAGTCAGGAGATAGCACTTGAGTCTATTCCTGAACTCAGATACTCAATGCACACAACTCAGCGTGACCTCCTTACTTAGTCAGTTTTCGAGCAAGCAAAATATATCAAATGAGTTTAAAGGTTAGAAATATATTACTCAGCAGATTTATCCAGGTTCGGCCTCTATGCCTACGTCCTGTCCCTGGAACACATTCCGAGCTTTCGAATTCTCTACTGAGCTCTTTAAAGGTAGAGCACCAAACCTTTTACAACTAGAAGCTGAGTATAACAAGAGTACCTTCCTCTATACCTCTACTCACTCCTATTCTACCGCTGAGTACTATAACCGAGTACTCAGCCTCTCCTTTCTATACTTCTAAAAATGATAATGAGATTGTCCTAAACAAAAATTGCTAAGACACTTTAGAGGATTGGAAATCACTCTAGACTTTTACACAAAATATGGAAATTGGTGTAAGGAATTTGCTTTGCTTTTCTCACAGAATCTTCGAGTATGAAATTGGTCAGCGTTTTGACAACTTGAAGTTCTGTGTGGATTGAAGCATATCGATGGCATTTATATAGTGACACTTGAGGCACCTGGTCATTTCGAATTTCGTAATAACCGTTGGAGGGAAACGGCTTCCTATCGTTGTCACTCTAGGCGTGCTTAGCGTCGTTGGCCAATAGAATCCTTGCATCTTCTGTCTTCGCCAGTCTTCGACAGAATGTTTCGACATTTAAGGAAAAGTCCATGAGACAGCTTTCTGCGCTTTTTGATCTTTTCCCAAAGTAGAAATACTTTGTCTGGAAGTTGAACATTCTTTGCCGCTGTCCAGACTGCTTTGTCGTCCAACTCAGCAGCTTCCTCTTGAAGCTTTTGCCACGAAGGCTTCTCGATCCTTCTCTTGCTGAGTCGTCGTTTTGGTTGATACGGCTTCGTTTTGAACTTCTAAGCCGAATGGTGTTGATGTGTTGACTTGGGCTTGACTTCCACTTTATTGGCCTTTGGGCTTTTTAATCTTAATGTCTTATACACAATTAAACTCAACATTGAACAAACACATTAGTCTAAATCAATCAAAGCATTATAAATTTAATGTGTTAGAATATTTTTATCATAACTTAAATAATTTTGTCAAATCAAAATCATGTGGAAAGGTGTTTCAACAGTAAAGGGTTGGCACACTATATTGATGCAACCGAAATACCTCCTGTCAACGAACTGCCAACCGGAGCTGTCAATCCGGCTTACAAAGTTTAGGAACAAAAGGATCAACAGGTCCTTAGCTGGATAATCAATTCTTTGACAAGCAGCGTTTTACCCCAAATTGTTGGTGCTGAGACTACACTTGATGCATGGAAGAAGCTAGTGAAGGCATATTCCACTGGCTCCCGATCGCAGATACGCGATCTAAAACACATGCTTCACAATCTGAAGCGTGACAATGACTCAATTTCATCATATCTCCAAAACTCAAAGCACATATAAGTGATCAACTAAATGCCCTTCAGAATCCTGTCTCATCATATGACCTTGTTGAATCAATTCTTGACGGTCTTGGTGTCGCATATAGACCGTTTGTCCATGCTCTCGAGGATCGACTGAAGTCTGTTTCCTTTGATGATCTCACTGGCCTCCTGTTAAGTGAAGAAAGACAACTTGCTCGTGAAACTCCTCTTTCGACCTTCACACCCTCTGTTCATTTTGCGACTCGCAATAGTAATGGAAGAGGCCGATTTTACCATAATTGAGGTTGGGGTAATTTTTCTGGCCACAATTCTAATCGGAATAATTTCACAACAAATGCTCCTCTCGATGTCAGTACAATGACATGTCACAATTGCAAAGGGGCTGGCCACATAGCCAAATAGTGCCTTTCACCTAAACTGAATCAAAATTTTAGGGCTAATTTTAAACCAGGATCAAATTTGGCAACCATTTCTCAATCGAGCTCGAATGACTGGTTAATACACTTTAGTGCGACTCTTTTTAAGGATCCATTTACATCCTATTGGTTTACAACCTGGTGGTAAGTCTACTAAGTGCCAAGTTTGGTTTGACTCAAGTGAGTCCATTTCATCATTAATGGCTTCTTGCCATAGATCAACATCTAAGGAGGTTAAGGCTTCATGTATAGTAAGTGGATCCTCTTCTACTGTGAAAGTATAAAAGTCAGAACCAAAGTCTTTGGATACTCTAGGTCTCTTACTTCTCCTAGGTTCAGATTCCTCACTCTCATTTTGCACTATAGGTCTAATAGCAGGTATGCTACTAGATGATGCACCCCCACTATTTCTCAATTTAAAAGGAAATCTATCTTCATAAAAGTCAGCATCATTTGACTCCAAGATGACTTTTGCATTCAAATCATAGAACTTATATACTTTGCTATTCACAGCATATCCAATAAACACACATTCATAAGCCCTACTAGCAAGTTTGACTCTCTTTGGGTCAGGAATCCTAACATAAGCCAAACAACCCCAAGTTCTAAAATATGATAGGCTAGGTGTTTTATTTTTCAAGATCTCATAAGGAGAGATTTTGCTTCTTGATTTAGGGACCCTATTTAGCACATAGCAAACAGTCAAATGGATTTCTCCCCACTAATGTGAGGCAGCACCTGAACTAAGCATAATAGCTACTACAGATTCGGTAAGTGTCCTATTTTTTCTTTCAGCCTTTCCGTTCATTTCTGGTGAATAAGGTGCTGTGGTTTCATGTATAATGCCATGTGTTTTATAGAAATCAATAAATAGGATAGAACTATATTCTGTGCCTCTATCACTACGAAGTCTCTTGACTTTCCTATTGTATTGATTTTCTATTTCAACTATGAACAACTTAAACATGTCAAACGCTTCACTTTTATTTTTCATCAAATAAACAAAAGTAAAGTCAGAACAATCATCAATAAAGGTTATAAAATACCGTTTGTCATTTCTAGTCAACTTCCCATCTAATTACATATATCAGAATGAATTAAATCTAGAGGTTCAGAATCCCTAACAACAGATTTATGAGGTATTTTTGTGATTTTGCCTGACTACAATAATCACATTTAAGAAACTCATTTAAATTCAATTTTGGAATTAAACCTAAGTTACTCATGTTCTTAATGATACGCTTATTAACATGACAAAAACGAGCATGCCAAACATTAAAAGTACACAAGGAGTAAACAGAAGCATTCACTTTATTAATCTCAACATTCAACTTAAACATGCCTTCAGTTGCAAAACCTTTTTCCTACAAACACATTGTTCTTAGTCAAAGTAAATAAATCTGCTCCTATAGTCTGAGTGAAACCAGCCTTATTGAGAAGATAGCCCGAAACCAAATTTTTCCTCATTTCTGGAGTGTGCATCACATCCTTCAAGGTTAAGGTTTTTCCAGATGTGAAGTTCAATTCCACATTACCAATTCCAGCAACAATAGTGGTATGGGAATCACCCAATAACACTTTCTTATCTTCGGTCACAGCAGTGTATGTTTTGAACATACTTCTATCATAGCAAACATGGCGGGAAGCACCAATGTCTACCCACCACCCATTTGATCCACCTATGAGGTTGATCTCAGAAATCATAGCAACAAAATTATGTTGCTCTTCAGTCAGGTTAACACTAGGAGTAGTGCTTGGCCTGTTCCTGCACTTACGTGCCATATGACCTGGTTTCCCACAGTTAAAGCATAGGAAAGCATCATCATTTCTAAGTGGTTCTTGCTGTGGCCTATTTTGGTTCCTTTGAAGGTTCCAATTCAAATTAACTCGGTTGTTGCAATTTTGGATTGGTTTGCGGTTCTGATTCTTAAAAAAATTTTGAGTAGATTTCAGAAACGCAGTGGACCTTTTAGTGTTATTAGAAACAATAAGCACTTCTTCTTTTAAATCTTGTTTTCGAGCTTCCTCCTCAATTCAGAGGCGTGTAATCAGACTTTCCATCGAAATTTCTTTTGTTTTGTGCCTCAAATTTTTTTTTTAAAATCTTTCCACGAAGGAGGCAATTTGTCAATAATGACAGCAACTTGAAATTGATCATTTAGAGGCATACCTTCTGAAATGATTTCAAGTGCTATTTTTTGCATTTCATGAGATTGAATCTCCATTGATTTGTCATCCGTCATTTGAAATTTGAGGTAGCGGCTGACAACATATTTTTTCGACCCCGCCTCCTCTGTGTCATATTTCCTCTGTAGAGCTTCCCAAATTTATTTGACAGTTTTTTCTTCAGTAGTGTAATAATCATACAGATCATCTGTTAGCCCATTTAGAATATAGTTTTTGCACAGAAAATCTGTATCTGTCCATTTTTCAGCAACACGAATATCAGCACGAACATTTGCCTCATCACCATCTTCAGGAACAATCGACTTTTCAGAAGTCAGAACAGAAGCTACCTTCTTTGTTGTGAGGTAGAACAACATCTTCTGTCTCCATCTTCGGAAGTGAGCTCCTTCAAACCAGAATGGTTTGTTGATTTCAGCAATCCCATTTGATTATTCGGTAGCCATCTCAGCAGTAATCGAATCCGTCTTAAAGTTGTTGGAACTGGAATATAAAAACAGCAGGAGACCGAACAAAAAATAAATGGGCAGAGTCGCGGAAAATATCGCTTTCTTTAAGACGTTCGCGTAACTGCCGGAAAATTGCAAGCAGTATGAACTTCGGTCGCCTCCAGGATAAAACAGCCCTCTGTAATACGATTTTGTATTGCAACCGTACAAAATCGTTTCTGTCTACACTCTCAATTTGCTCAGTATCGAAAATACAGAATGAATAGTTTCGTAAATACAGACTGAATGAATGAAAAAAAATTGTGTCATTAATGGCAGTCTCACACCTCCTATTTATACAGAAAAATAGAGCTGTTGAGCTCTGATTTACTGGAGAAGAAGGTGGGAGGAAAATCAGGAAGGTGGAGAAGGCTGGGTTTGTGAGAGAGACACGTTCAAAAAAAGAGACGTTAAAAAACGTTCAGAAAAGACTAATTCAGAGTATTTAATTAAATAAAAATTAAATCTGAAATTAATAAAAATAAAAATAAAAATAATAAAATATTATTAGTTTTTTCAATAAAAATTATAGGATTCACACCAACCCAACCCAACCCGGTTCGGTCGGTCGGACGGACGGCGGCGCGCGGTGGTCAACCAAGGAGATAGGTCCTCACTCTTTCACAAAAGTGGGTACCCCTTGGGGCACATCCCAAACATGTGAGGACCTCCTTAATAAGTATCTCCACCAAGTGCTTTGAAAGCAATGTGGGATACTTTACAACTTAAGCCTTTGTATGGGAGGAGGTTAATGGGAGTAAATGAGAGTAATGGGAGGTTAAGTATTAAGTTAACCTTGTTTGGGAGTTATTTTTTGAGAGTAAATGGAGGTTAATGGGGTTAAATGTTTACTTCCTTTAACCTCCGAACTCTAACCTCCAAATTGGGGGTTAATGAGAGTAACGCAAACTTTTTTAAAATTTCTTGTCTCTGCAGAGTAAATTTAACCTTCCTTCCCCTCCATATTTAAACTCTCAAACGAGGTTAAACATTTAACCTCATTTACATCCTATAAACTCCCAAACAAGGTTAATTTTTAACTTTCCATTCCATCACTTCCCTTCCGTTTCCATTACCTCCTTTAACTCTCACCTCCATTAACCTCCAAACTCCCAAACAAAGGCTAAAACTCAAGGATATGGGCTCTTTTCATAAATTAAAATTGGGCCAAGCCCAACAACTACGTGTATAAGGGTGAGCTTAAATCCCTATTTGATTTTTGATCAATCCAAAATTTTGTCATTTGATCATAACCTATTATTTGGTCACATTTAGCCAATGACATACCTCAATTGGTGAAATTTCAGTCAATTTAAATGGAGACTTAATAAAATTGTTATCCAATTTACAAGTGCTGATATTTTGACACTTAGATTTGATAAATTTTATTTTAGGAATTTGTTTTTATTATTTTTTCTTTGTTTAATCTAATTAATTACGTTCACATAACAAAATAAAATTATAAGACGTGACACGTGTCAAAATATCACCGCATATCAGTGGGATAACAAGTCTCCATCCAAATTTGATAAAATTTCACAAAATTTCACAAATTGGGATAGCTAATGACTAAGTGTGACCAAATAATAGGTAAGAAGACAAATGACAAAATTTTGGATAGTTGAAAGACCAAATAACGCTTTAAGTTTATAAAGGTTATATAATGATGTTTGAAACAATTGAACGTGATAGCTAAATAATGTAAACTAATATGTTCAATTTTTTTTTTTTTTTGTTAAAAACTATTAAAATTGATATTATTTAAAAATATTAGAGGTAAAATTTTATATACAAAATTTATCCTAAAAAATTACATTTTAAAGGTGCAAAGTTTGGGTTAATTAGGGTTGCGAATGAACTGAACCACTTATAATCGGTTCAACATTCGTCTTGATGAAAACTTATTAAAGTTCAGCTCGATTTATAAATTAGTCGAGTTTAAATACGGTTAAACTAGTTTTGAAAACTCACGAAAATGCTCGATTATATGTTCATCAACAAACTCGATTATAATGTTCATAAAGTAACTGGAGCACTTCACTAACAAAATATTGAGCTTGAAATTTTTCTAAAGAGACGAATATCTACATGCCAAAAATGCATTTCCCTCCATAAATTAAGTTCCCGCCAACTGTAATTGTGTTATGTACTCTAAGGTCACGTCCGTCAATCTCCCAATCAGTTCAGCGTTTCTCTTTTTCCAGGCCATCAATTTTCCTTCGGGTAATACTTGCTTCTCTCTCACTTCCATTTTCTGTAATTGCTATGCTTCCTGATTTTTATGTTATTTTCCTGATTTTTCATTCATTGTGTTACTGAATCATAGAATTTAGATAAGATTGAACACCTGCTTCATCAGATTTTAGGTTTGAATCTCTTAAATCGGCTATGAATGGCTGGACCAGAAAAATTGTAGAAATCAATCGCTAAATCGTCAGATGAATTCATTTACTTCCAAAATATATGGATAAAATAGAAATTTAATTTCAGTTTGCTCATACATTCACTTCCAGTGTCTCAGTATTATGAAAAGAAGAAGGAATTCAACAGCAAAGAGAAAAAGGAATGAAAGGGGGGAAATCAGCCACATACGCATTAACTATTCAGGTCCTTCATTTTCTGATCTGCCAAATACCATTCTTGTAAATATTCTACTTAGGCTCCCTATAAAGAGGATTTTTGTATGCAAATCTGTATGCAAAACATTGTATGATCTAATTTCAGACCCTGAGTTTGCAAAGCTCCATTTGGATCAATCTGAGGTATATCCTCTACTTCGAACCTCGGGTTTTACATTGCTGTCAAGAATGCTTTATCTTGTGCAGCCAAACCAAGATGAGTTTGAGGACAAGCTTGATATGTTTTATGGTTTTGAGAGCAAGCTTGACACGTCTTATGATAGCTCATCTATTAAGATTAAACTTGACTCAAAATTGAAACTCCCATTGCGCAACATCGAAATGATAGATAAAGAAGCGGTAGGGAGTGAGAATTGCTTGAAGTTGAATATGAAGAATCACAAGTATAAGATAGTTAATTCATATAACGGCTTGCTTTGTTTGTCCAATCCATCTGATAATGACCCTGTTATAGTTTGCAATCCGGTTACAGGTGAGTTTATTAATCTTCCAGAGGTTAGGACGGGTAAGGGTGTTCACATGCCTCTTGAATGTGGTTTTGGTTTTAGTCCCGTGACTAACCAATATAAGGTGATAAGAATGTTTACGCGTTGGACTGAACATGAAATACTTATGGTGGCTGAAGTACATGTTCTTGGTACAGAAACATGGAAAGACCTTCCCTTTTTTCCCAAGTCAACACGGAAATTGTTCCCTACTTATTTTAATGGGTGTGTTTATTGGATTTCTTCTGTACCATGTTCTGTAATTTCTTTTGACATTGAGAAAGAATGTTTTAAGTCAAGTACAGCACCACCATGTGAGGAGAAATATGATATAGTTTCAAGAGTGAGCATGGGAGTATTAGGTGGGAAACTCTGCATAATAATTGTGGTGGTGATGAAAATGGACTATGAAGACTTTAGTCTTGATGATTAGTAGTTGATTATTTCTTAGTTATGATAAAATAACTGTATATGATTAGTAGTTGATTATTTGTGGCATTAGAAATGTTAATTGTTGTAACTTATAGAATTAACGTTCTTTTCTATTAGCATATTCTCTATAAAGAATCAGTTCTCATATGTAGCGTTTCTGTGTTTCATGTCCATTTTCGTTTCTATTAGTTCATGAAGGTTATGTTTTAGAAACAACATTTCCCATGTCCATGTCTGTGTCCATGCAGCAAGGTTATGAACCATTTTATGAATTCGTTGAGCAGGTGCGGAGAGCTGAAGCTGCGCAAAGAGAAGAAAGGTATTTCCATAGTTCAAGAAATTAGGGAACTGGAGACTGGTTCTGAAGATAGGGAACTGTATGAGGATGATTCTGAAGACATGGATCTGTAGTTTCATTTTGAATAGCTTATAAGGTAGACTTCATCAGAGATAAATGTTGCTCTGAAGTTAACATCTGCTAAACTATTTATTATGATTTTGTCAACTACAAACAAGATATCAACTATGGAGTTGTAGTTGTAGCTATATTTTGCTATTGTAGATATGAACTTAGGAGTTTGTGTGATTGAAAGTAATGTGGTATTTCTGCTAACTTAATTCTGAATGCCAACTTTAGAATCCATTTTAGAATAACCATTAACAATCTTAAAATGGAAAATTTCAAGAATTAAGGTTGTTTAGTATCACATGCTATCAGACGGGTAAAAGATCTTACAAATTGAGGAACTGATAGTAAGTTAACTAATTTTAGACATTATTAATGAAGTTCTCCCGGAGGTGCCACTGCCAAATAAGGCTGTAATTGAACCAAACTTTGGTCTGTTCAGGCTCGGCTCATCAAAAAGCTCTTAATATTTTGTACGTGAGATGCTCACGAGCTGTTCGTGAGCTTGTTAATAAACTTGTTTATGAGCTTTGCCCCAGTTAAAAATAAAATTGCTATGGATTGAAAATATTACAGTATTTTTTGTATCTTAGATTTTTGAAGTTGCATAAAGAGGCTAATCCTCTGTTTGGCAAATAGCTGATTACATTAGCTGTGTAAACTTATTTGATAAAATTTAACTGATTGCTAATACATATTTGTGTAAAATGACAAATAAAGACATTGATATTTTGTGTAACATAACTGCTTGTGTAACAAAATGCTAAGTAAATGACTGACATGATGAATATATAGAAAATAGTAAAATTTTATCATGGTTTTCAACCTAGAGCAATCTTGGCAGGTTGGAACAGTGAGGACAATATTTTACAATTTCTTTCCATTAGAATATATTTGCACTCCCCCCAAAAACGATAGGTGCATCATTGAAATTTATCCTAACAAGGTAACATAATTTTCATGCCTATAAACCAAAAAGCACAAGCTCCATATCTAACAATGAACAAGGAAACCTTTTTCCACACAACTAGATAAATAAACAAAAACAAAATGCTACCTTCAAAATGCAATTCCTGATGCAAAAATATGTTTATGGTTTCACCCAAACTTTTGAAAAGCAATACTCATAGTTACCCCACCAGTATTTTTCCAATCCATATGGTACACAACACTCATGTAAATAATACTCAACCTCATAAGGATCATATTCAGAATTCGATTCAATCGTCTTCTCATGCAAGGAAACAGATCTAAGTTCGCCCTATAGTTTCAACCCACCACACCTGTAGTTCAAATAATTCAATGAGTAAAGCAAAAACAATTTACTTATATACAGAAAGAAACAGTTTGGTTAGCAAGTACCTTGAATTGACATTAAGTACCTCCACGTTACACCCTGCAAGAACATCCTTAAGTGAGATGAAGCTTGGACTGTGAGCAATTATCTCAAAGCTTGATTCCGTTGGGTGAACCTCGAAATGCTTCAATAAAGGTTTTCTCGGGTCATAATAAATTAGAACATTCCTCGGATAATTAAACATCAAAAGTGTTCCATTATTCATGTATTTTATAGGTTGATATAATCCATAAACCAATATATCACAAGAACACATGTCGATTTCAAAGAGCTTAGTCCATGATTTTTCAACACCGTAATTCTTCATCACCCAAACACAAACCAATGGTTGATTCGAAGAGTCACACACACAAAGACATCCTCCTAGAACTCCCATACCAACATTGACCATGTTGCCCTCTATTAATGGAGGTGATGAAAATGGTAGGAAACATTCTTTCTCACAATCAAATGAAACCATAAGACTCAATTTGTCACCAAGAAGACAAAGCCAATGAACTGCACCATCCAAATAAGTAGGAAATGCTAATATATAGCCCAAACCGGGAGCAGATTTGATAATTTTCCATGATCCTGTACCAAGAATATGTACTTGAGCCAGTCTACCGACGATGTCATGTTCCGGATGACAATATTGCTCAAAAATTCTTACCACTTTGTATTGATTGGTCTTTGGATTAAAACCAAATCCACAATCAATATCACCATCATAACCATCAACATTGTTACCCTCAATGACTTGCGGAAGATTAATAAACACGCCTGTAACTGGATTGCACACAATAACAGGCTTATTATCCATTGGTTCAGACAAACAAAGAAATCCATTACACGAATTCACTATCTTATAACAGTGATCATTCGCCTTCAATGTGATTTCTTCATTGCCAACAGTGCTATCTCTTAAAACCAATGGGAAGTTGCGCACTGGAATCTTTAACTTGGAATCGAATTTCATACTAACCTAGCAAACCAATTCATCCTGCTCTAGCTCAAGGGGATAAAGTATTCTTGACATGTGTATATAATCCACAATTCGAGCAATTGGAAAGACCTCAGATTGAGCAAAATCAGGATTTGAAATTATAGCATACAAAGATTTGCATATGCATTTACAAACAATTATCTCCTTAATCTACAGTCTAAAAAAAATAGCTGCAAGTAGGTGGATAGGTAAATCCGTAATTGAACAACCTGAATATTGGATCTCTACTTAGGAAGCCTCATCTTCTTCATTTCTACTTTTTTGGCCACAAGCTTTTGAAATCTTTTTCAAATTGATGAAAACCCTAGCTGGACTCAACTCCTAACCATGACCATATCGAAGTACAGAAATAGAGAGAGAAAAAGAAATACCTGAAATTGATGGAGAAACAATGGGATACAAGTTACAATCACATAAAGGAAGACGAGACAATATTCATTTGGTTAAATAACAAATTTAGGAACCGAACCTAAATGAATTTGATGATCAACACGATGATAGTGGTGGTGATGACTTCAATGACTGATTAAAACTTAATACATTAGGGTCCTATAAATTTGGTTTAAAAAGTCATTTGGTCTTTCTTAGATTACAAGATATCTCATTGGGTTAAGGTATAAAAATACTCCTAACGTTTTGGATCAGGAGCAATTTTAACCCTAACGTCTAAAATGGTGTAATTTTACCCCTAACGTTGGAAGCCAGGAGCAATTTTACCCTCTAACGTTGATAAATTGGTTCAATTTGAGAAATAATTCATCAAACTATCTTCTCGGTAATGAATTTTGTCATTTACACTTCACATGTGAATCATTTTATCAGTAACAAATCACAAGCATATGTTTGGGATGTGAAAAAAAAAATAATAAAAAAAAAGAATATATCGTCTTTTTGTACGAATTAGACAAGAAAATTCAAAAAATTCACCGAATTTATAAATATTAATATTCAATTCTAAAAAAAAATATCCAATTCTATTATTAAATTATAAAAAATATGATTTTTTTTTTAAACCAATTGTTATACAATTGGTGCATAATAAGAAACAAAAATATCTATGTTTTATAATAGTGTCTGAAATTGACCTAATTTCTATGGGTAAAATTGCTCTTTGCTTCCAACGTTAGGGATAACATTGCACCATTTTAGACGTTAGGGGTAAAATTGCTCCTGATCCAAAACATTAGGGGTATTTTTGCACCTTAACCAAAAAGTCATTTGGTCTTCTTAGATTACAAAATATCTGATTAGACCTTTAAATTTATTTATATTAATTTATTGACTATTTGAATTTGTTTAAACTGTCATATTGACTCTTTGAATTTTTTTTTATACTGATCTATTGGCTTCTCGAACTTTAATATATATTTGAATTTATCCAAATCTTTCGTTGTTTTGATATGTGGACTTGGGGAGGGGTTAATCATGCATTTTAAGTCGCTTTCTCACTTTCCTTTTTTTCACTTCTAGACAAATACTTTTTAGGAAACATCTTATAATTTATAAATAACAGCTTAACTCTCTTCATAGTCCTTTCTGGAAAAGAGATTTTAATACTTGTCTTGAGACAAGACGGATTCCACCATGATTCGATAACCAAGTCAACTTTATCGGCATCAAGGTAGATGTGGGAAGATGGCCAACTAATAAAATAGTTTGCATCATCGGTTAAAGTGATTTGACATAAAGATCTCCTCCTTCCATTCAGAAACAGGTCAATTCCCACTTTCATTATACAATTTCAGCACGAAACCAGATGATCAACCACAGCTAGAACTGTTGTTGTTGTTTTGGGGGCCAATCTGATTGAATGTAAAAGCGATTGTGAAATCCTCCTGTTATTACTTTAAGAAATAGAATTAGTAAATCTTTAATGGTCCAAGTTTTATTTGATGAAGACATTCATTCAAATTTTGAATTTAGTGTAGTGTCCAAACCTTGGACCTGCGCGTGCACTTAAGACTTGAAAACCTCTTGCGCCTTTAATAAGTATGCTTTCCAAACACTATTGAATATGTGTGCAAAGTTCAAACTACTTAGAGAGGCTTAACTATGTTTAAAATATCGTAATGAAACTTTTCATAATATAAATTCTGAAATTTTGAGTTCGTTGATTTTTTTGGATTACTGTTGATTATGTCTCTGATATTTCAACTTGACATATTGATTCCTTAATTATAATAACATATTGAGCGATAAATCACGGAGAAAAGTTAGCTTTTAACATAAAAATTTGCTTGAGTCATTATTAATTTTATTTTCATTTGAAATTTGTACTTTCAACAATTTGAGAGTAGTTTTGTTATGTGTAATACAACTATAAAATGATTAGCACTTTTTTTTTTTAAAATTGATTAACGCTCTTTTCATTGAACAAGAGGTTTTTAGTTAATTCTTGGCAAGCAATAGTATTAGATTATGAGAATTAATAAACTTTGTAATTACAAAGCTGGCTAATTTTTATAATCTAATAAATAGCTTAATGTGTACAATTATAATTAATCGATTATTCAACGTGTTAAATCGAGATATCAAGAGTTCAATCAATAAAAATTGAAAAGGTCAAGAGCCTAAAGATGTTTTTTTTCCTTAAATTTATTTTTATTTTAAATTTTGTGCAATTAATCTTTGCGCTAGATTCCTTAAATGTTATTAGGCTGTTACAGAAAGAGGAAGCTAGTCGTCATAGGTTTTTTTATTGGCTTATCGAGAAGTGTCGTGTGATGATTAAACGTGTTTGGGAGGTTAAATTGGTTCATGTGTTTCATGAGGGAAATAGAGCTGCGGATTGGATGGCAAACTATGCTGAACGGTCTCCACGAGTGTGATGAGCCTCCTATAGATATTCTTGATATTCCCCTTGAATCCCAAACATATACCCTAACTTTTATATTACGAAGAGTACGAAAAGGAAACAAATAAAATAGCAAAACAGACTCATTTTTTAATAAATTAACGTATAACTCTTTAAGTACGTTTAGAAACATAAAGTCTGCAATAGATTACTATAAAAAAAATTCAAAGATCCAATAGATTAATATAAAAAAAGTTTATAGATGTAGGTCACTTTAAAATTGGGATAAGGTATCAAAATAGGTCTAAGGTTTTTTAGGAAGTACCAATTTAGGCTCAACGGTAAAACGTTGTTGCCGTGTGACCTGAGGTCACGGGTTCGAGTCTTAGGAGCGGCCTCTTGCCAATTAAATTGGCAAGGGAAGGCTTGCCCCCAATACACCCTTGTGGTGGGACCCCTCCCCGGACCCTCGCTCAGCGGGGACGCGTAATGCGACCGGGCCGCCCCCTTACCAATTTAGGCTCAACGTTCAAAATAGCAGCAATATAGGCTTAACGTTTACAACATAATATCAATTTAGGCTTAACGTTTACAATATAACATCAATTTAGGCCTCACGTATAAAATAACACCAATATAGGCTTAACGTTTATAAAATAATACGAATTTAAGCTTAACGTTTACAAAATATATACAATTTAAGCTAAACGTCAAAATTAAATTAACCATATTATATTCTTTCCCTATTAATTATATATGTTATCTTTTATTTAGTTCTATACTCCTATTTATTATAATAAAATTAATTAGTATTTTTGTCCATTAAAATCTTATATTTATTTTCTATTAACCATTCCATGACTACTAAATTTCATTGTTCATGTAATATATACAAACTAAAAATAATTGAATATCCACTATATTTCGAACACTGACATGTTTCAATATTAGGAGTCGTGGAATGGTTGATGAAAAACAAATATAAAATCTTAATGGACAAGAATACTAATTAGTTGTATTATAATAAATAAGAAAATAGAATTAAATAAAAAGATAACATATAAAGTTAATATGAAAAGAATATAATATGGTTAATTTAATTTTGACATTTAGCTTAAATTGGATATATTTTATAAACGTTAAGCTTAAATTCGTATTATTTTGTAAAGGTTAAGCCTATATTGGTGCTATTTTATACGTGATGCCTAAATTGATGCTATATTGTAAACGTTAAACCTAAATTGATATTATATATTGTAAACGTTAAGCCTATATTGGTGCTATTTTGAACGTTGAGCCTAAATTGGTACTTCCCCAAAAACCTTACACCTATTTTGATACCTTATCCCTTTAAAATTTAAACTTCACACATAGCTATTTCAGATTAAAAATGACTTGGAACAAAATCTCAATAGTAATATAAAAGAAAAGGGTAAATTACACCCATGGTCACTGAACTTTGTTCGTTTTCACTGTATAGTTACTGGACTTCAAAACCTAATATAAAAACCACTGAATTTTACCTTTTATATCATGACATTTAACTCCTTTTTTTTATGTTGTAATTCATCTCCTTATCTCCTCTTTTTACTTAATATTAGTAACTTTTCCTTCATATACCACGTGCTTGACAATATTTAAATAATAAAATTAAAATAATAATTTGCTAATATCAAATTTACTTTTATATTTAATTACTCCATCATTGAACATAATAGCAGAGGCTTTTGTGGAAGCTTTGCAACACCTCTTTAAAATATATACACAGAATGGCTTTTTTATTCCACAATCCGAATGGTTTTTTATTTATTCCAACAATAAGAATGGCTTAAAATATATATGAAAAGAGAACAAAAATAAAAGAAAGTAAAAACATGATGAATCTTAATCTCATATTAATTGCTGAATGAAATATATATAATCGAAAATCATAAAATGAATATCAATCTCAGATTCTTCAAACATGAATATACCTTCCGCATCTTTCACTTGATTCAACAAACCCAAGCTTGGTTCGTCTAGGTAATACATTTACCTCTGTGGCAACTTACAAGATCGATGATATCGGGGTCTTTGCACAACATCAACTTTCGCGCAACTATTCAATAGAGTAATAAAATGGTTAGAAGGTATAAAAATAAGCAGCATTCAAAAACATTCTTGTCATAATCTGCAGAATCAAAATTACCTAGACCCGACATTATACACCTTCACATTCTGTCCCGATAGAACATGTTTGAGTGAAACAAAGCTTGGAATATGAGCAATTGCTTCGACTTTGGAATCTATCTTACATTGGCAGACCTTCAAAAATCTCAATTCATTTTCTTTTGGATCCATGTACACTAAAGCATCTTCACCGGAGTTAAACATCAGTAATGCCCCATCATTCATGTACTTAATGGGTCGAAACCTGGCATAATATCGTCTTTGTCTAGAATACATGTGATCAAAGGAGAAAACTTTAGACCACACTTTTTCGGTACCATTATCTTTCATTGTCCAAACATGAACACCAGACTCAAGAACCTCGCATATGCAGAGTTCTCCCCCTAATACTCCCACATTGTTATAAGGTTTATTCAGTGGTGGTGCTGAAAGTGATCCAAAACGTTCCTTCTCAATGTCAAAACTAAATATAGATAATGGTTTTAAATAAGAAGACCAATAAAGAAAACCATTCAAATAAGCAGGAGGGTGCGCAGGCATTGCCTGGGTGAAAAAGTCAATGTTTTTCCATGTTTTTGTACCAAGAATATGTACTTCAGCTTCATTACCAAGAGGGATGTCTCGCTTAGACATTCTTATCACTTTATATTGGTTAGTCGCAGGACTAAAACCAAAACCATAATTTATTTTATTCCAACCAAACTCAATCATCTTAGGCACTCGAGGAAGGTTAATACACTCACCTGTAACAGGATTGCAAACAATAGGACGATGTCTATCAGATAGATTGGGCGAGAAAAGCAAGCCGTTGCATGTAACTATACCATGTCCATTGTGATGTTTCATGAGCCCGTATATTTTAGGGACTTCAAATCTGGCTTCAATTTTATCATGAACAGTGGAGACACATCCAGGCTTAGACAAGGTATGATCACACATCCCAAGATTGAGCTCAAAGTCATCCTTATTTGGCTGCATAAGATGAACCATTTTCGACCCATTTCTACTATATGAGGTTCGAATCAAAGGATAAACCTCAGCATGATCAAAATGGAGGTTTGCAAATTCAGGATCTGAAACTATATCATACCACGTTTTGCATACACATTTCAATACAAAAATTCCCTTAATTGACACCCTAATTAGGATATTTAGCTGAACATCCTTCGGGAGATCAGAAAATAAAGAACCTGAATATGGAGTCTCTACTTGACTAACTTCTTCTGTTTGTTTTCTACCTCTCGTTGTATCCGAAGAAATCCTTTTTCTTTTCATGATTATTTGGGAAGCTACGATACTGAAACAAAACACAAATGACATTATCAGCCCACTGAATTCAAAATGCTCAAAAACCAAATAAAAATAAACGAATTAACTGAAGCATAATCGTGAGAAGAAACAGTGCAAAGAGAAGAGATGGTCTGAACTCTATTGAAATTGCTAAAAAGAAAACCCTAATTAATTGAAATCAAAGAATTCATAGAATGGTAAAAATCTCATAAAGAAGAGGATTGCTCATTTATTAATTTCACTTAAGTTAATTTGAATTGCAACATATAAGATAGAATATCCAAAATCAATTCCAACGAGACTTCTTTAGTGTATCTGTATTTATCAAATCTGTTCCTATCTAACGGAACGCTATTGGATCAAATGACAAAGGCATTGTTGAGAAAAAGATGGCTTTTTCCGGATGAAATTAATCGTATATATTAGGAACACTAAATGAATAGAATAGTCAAATAAAAATCGTGAGAAAGAACACTCCAAACAGAATAAATTTTTACCGGAAAAACCAGAAGCTCTCTATTCCGAACTCTGATATGTAACAATATGATTCTCAGTAATTGTTATTGATGATAAGTTTAGTATTTATACAGAATACAGTTTACTCTAGGTAAACAACTATAGTCAACAAACTAACCTATATTCTAGGCTAGAGATAAGTAACAGAATAAATACAGATAAGTAATAACTAAATATATAGTCTAATACACCCCCGTAGTCGAAAGGTTCGGAGGGCGAACATTGAGGCTATTCCGAAAATCTTCAAATAGTGTCGATGGTAGACCCTTGGTAAAGATGTCAGCAATTTGATAACGAGAAGACACATGGATGACACGGACTTCTCCTTTGGCAACTCGTTCTCGGACAAAGTGAATGTCCATTTCCACATGTTTGGTGCGATGGTGCTGAACCGGGTTGCCTGTCAAATATACGGCGCTGATGTTGTCACAGTACACTAGTGAAGATTTCTGAATTGGGCAGCCAAGTTCCAACAACAGGTTTCGGATCCAGCATGTCTCAGACACGACGTTGGCAACGCCGCGATATTCGGCTTCTGCGCTGGAGCGGGACAGCGTTGGCTGTCTTTTTGCGGACCATGATATGAGATTGTCTCCTAGGAATACACAGTAGCCTGATGTTGATCGGTGAGTGTCGGGACAGCCTGCCCAATCGGCATCCATATATGATATCAATTGACTGAGAGGAGATGCTAGAAGTGTGAGGCCGAACTCAATAGTTCCTTTAACATACCGGAGGATGCGTTTAAGGGCAGCCATGTGTGTTGTTTTGGGATTGTGCATGAATAGGCATACCTGCTGAACCGCATATGAGATGTCAGGTCGGGTAAGAGTGAGGTACTGAAGTGCACCAGCCAATCTTCTATATTCAGTTGGGTCATGATAAGCAGAACCAGAAGAGATACTGAGCTTTTGCTTGGTGTCCACTGGAGTGGTAGCCGGATTGCACGAGCTGAGTCCGGCTTTTGCAATGATGTCGGAAGCATACTTTCGCTGAGAAAGGAAAAGAGAGCCTGGAGAGTGAGTTACTGATATTCCCAAAAAATAATGCAGAGGACCCAAGTCTTTCATTGCAAATTCGGAACTCAATTGGGACATTATGGAAGCCTGAAGTGTGTCAGACGAGGTTATTAACACTATATCATCAACATATAGAAGAAGATAAGCTGTGTCCGAGCCTTGTTTGTAAACAAAAAGTGAGCTGTCAGATATGCTATTGGAGAACCCAATTTTGAGAACAAAGTTAGCAAAACGCTGATACCAGGCCCGAGGTGCCTGTTTGAGGCCGTATAATGATTTCTGTAGCAGGCAGACATGATCAGGATACCTGGAATCCCGAAAACCCAATGGTTGATGCATGTATACTGTTTCATGAAGATCCCCATGCAAGAAAGCATTTTTGACGTCTAATTGCCGAATTTTCCAATTTTTAGACAACGCTATGCTGAGGACAGCACGAATAGTGGCTGGTTTAACCACAGGGCTAAATGTTTCACCACAATCAATCCCTGGCGGCTGTCCTGAACCATTTCCAACCAATCTTGCTTTATATCTCTCAAAGGAGCCATCTGACTTTGTTTTGTGCCTGAAAATCCACCAACTACGAATAATGTTAGCACATTTTGGACGGGGTACAAGTACCCACGTCTTATTTTGAATAAGAGCCTCAAATTCATCAGTCATAGCTTGTATCCAGTTTGGATCACTTAATGCAAGAGCGGGTGATTTTGGAATAGGAGATATGGGAGATTGGGTTAAGACAGAGAGATTTAGCATGCGACGGGGTTTGTGGATTCCATGTTGGGCTCTTGTTGTCATTTTGTGAGTAGTAGGAACCTGTAATTGAGGAGAGATGACAGGATTATCAGAAGATGTTTGTGGTGCAGTGGAGGAGGATGGGGAAGGTGAGACTGACTCGAAGGATTCTGTTTGCGCTGTGCGCACGGACGATGGTGCGACTGGACTGATATTGCGCGATGAGACCGGAGATGACATTGACGGACTGATTAAATTCGACGGGACAGCAGAGGATACAGACTGATTAATGGGAGTGGACTTAGAGACAGACGACGCGGATTGATTCGACACGACAGGGGACGACGACGCTGATTGGTTTGACACGATAGGAGACGATACGATTGACTCGGGGCTGACAGAATTTTGAGAATGAACAGCAGGTAGAAAATTGTTGTCCGACGCGGAATGAATTGGAGGGGAGGGATCGCGATTTTGAGGCGCGGTAGAAAACGGAAGTGTGGATTCGTCAAATACAACATGTCGGGAGATTATGATTTTGTTCTTAGACAAGTCCAGACACTTATAGCCTCTATGATTAGATGGATAGCCTAAGAATACACATGGATGAGAACGAGATTCAAGCTTATTTCGTGTTTGGGATGGAATTAGAGGGAAGCAAAGGCATCCGAAGACGCGCAGGTGGGAGTATGTAGGTTCCTGGTGATATAGAATTTTGGTTGGTGATTGATATCCTAGAACCTTGTGAGGATATATATTTAGAAGATAGGTTGCTAATTCGAGGGCATGGTGCCAGAATTTAAGTGGAATGGAGGCATGATGCATGACTGTTCTAATCAGATTATTAATGGTGCGGATGGTGCGTTCTGATTTTCCATTTTGAGGTGAGGTGTACGGACATGAGAACCGGAATTGTATGCCGTTAGTTTGACAAAATTGTTTGAAAGAATTATTATTGAATTCACCCCCATTGTCACACTGAAAAACTTTAATTTCTCTTTCAAACTGAGTTCTGACATATGACCGAAAGATAAGAAAAACGGAATATACTTATGATTTGTGAGCTAACGGAAAGGTCCATAGAAAATTAGTGTAAGAATCGAGAAATAGAACATAAAAACGATGACCACCCGAGCTAAGAGCGGGTGATGTCCAGATATCACTATGAATTAAATCGAATGGCATACAAGCAAAATTGTTCGAGGACTGAAAAGGTAATTTTACTTGTTTTCCATTAATACATGAAGAACAAACAGAAGAATCCTTAACTTTATTACAAGAAATTAAATTCTTATTGACCAGGGCGTTCAAAATAGGAGGCCCTGGATGACCTAATCTATGATGTCAGACGGCGGAAGATAAAGCAGTAAAAGCAGAGTGAGACGACGATGAATTGGGGAAGCTAGAGGTGACTGGATATAGATTGCCGGAGCTTTTACATCTCATGATAATATTGCCCGTCCGTAAATCCTTCACAGAAAAACCGAAAGGATCAAATTCCACAGAAACTTGGTTATCTTTAGTAAATTGACGGACAGAAATAAGATTTTTGATAAGATGAGGTGCATGCAAGACATTGGTTAACTTTAAAGGGTGATGTTTAGAAGCTAAAGTTGCATTACCAGATCCACAAACAGGCATACAATGACCATTACCGACAATTATGGTTTCATTGAGACTCGAATTAAAATAAGAAGTGAGTGTACCTTTGTCGGCTGTCATGTGTGATGTAGCTCCTGTGTCCATGTGCCACTGATCAGAAGGTGGAGTTAGTGTCATGGTGTGCATAGCTTCAGCAATATCTGTAGGCACATATGATGGTGATTCCATATGGAGGTGTGCTTGTTGCATGTGAGGACGTGGTCCTAGAATACCAGACTGAGACGGTTGCCTGCCTGATGTGGGATAGGGGCAAGGAGGAGATGCCCATGATTGCGGCGGTGCCCAAGGGTAAGTATATCCCCAAGGAGGAATAGCAGCAGGGCGATAGTGCGGTGGCTGAGATGATCGGTGGTGGTGTCTGCCGCCTCTACCGCGATAGGGACGGCCACCGTGTCTGCCGCCGCGGTACGAGGAGGAGCCGCGATATTGCGCAGGTCGGTAAGACTGGTGTTGCGGCGGCGGAACAGTAGTGTCACCAGACGACACAGTTAATGCAACAGGTTCGGACGGAGGGAGATTCTTATGGGCATGAGCAGTTTCCTCTAGAATCAGCATAGATCGAGCTCTCTGAAAAGTGGGAAGGGGATCTCCATGTCTAATTTGAGTGCCGACAGTATCATACGCGTCAGTCAGACCGGATATAAGCTGTAACACCATCTGATCATTGGTAACCGGGCAATCCACATTTGATAATTGATCAGATAGGGATTTGAGGTGCTGACAGTATGTGGAGATATCAGAATAGTCACTGAGTTTGGTTTTGGAGAACTCTTGTTGAAGAAATAGAGCCCGAGAATTTTTGTTGTCTGAGAAAATCTCCTGAAGATGGCTCTAGGCCCTGGCGGCTGTGGAGTCGGCTACAATAATAGTATGTAGAAGGTCAAAGGAGATGGTGCTATAGATCCATTGAAGAACAACAGCATCAATACGAGTCCAGAGAGCAGGATTGGATTGTTTGAGAGTATTAGCGGAAGGGTCTGTCGGTGAGGGAGGAAGTATGTGGTCTAGGACCTCAAATGCCGTGGCATGGAGTTTGAATAGAGCCGCCCAAGTAGGGTAATGTCCCTTTTCTATGTCGAGGGTTATTTTGATGAAGGTAGATATGTTGGATACGGTGAGGGAGGGATGGTGACTAGGGTTTGTGTCTGTGGTGCTAAGGTTAGAGTTTGTGCTGTTGAGGTTCGAGTTTGTGCTCTGATACCATGTCATGGAACCGATTGAACTAAAAGCTCAAGCTGATAGTGAAGGCCCAATCATAGATCTTATATTATTCTCCGACACACCCCCATATGCAAATGCCCATTGGGCTTGCAGCGTGCACAACACAGGCCCATCCCGCCATGTGTTTTTAATTCCACACGTTAATGAGGTTGCCGGGACTCGAACTCTCGACCGTTTGGTCCTAGAGGCTCTGATACCATGTAACAATATGATTCTCAGTGATTGTTATTGATGATAAGTTTAGTATTTATACAGAATACAGTTTACTCTAGGTAAACAACTATAGTCAACAAACTAACCTATATTCTAGGCTAGAGATAAGTAACAAAATAAATACAGATAAGTAATAACTAAATACATAGTCTAATATGATAAACCTCAGTAGAGTAAACGAGGTTTAGGAAGAAGAAAGGATTTCGTATTTTTAAAATAAGGAACGAGATCGTATGGTAAGAAGAAGATTATATGCCAATGAGGGTTGGTCCGAGTGGTAAGGCGTTGAACTTCTGCTTGAAAGGTTTGAGGTTCGATTCCCCACTGTTCTTTTTCTTTTTCTCCATAGCTTCTTCTTCTAAATTGGATTTCCTTTTCTGAAATTTGAAGGTAAATAGTAAAGGGTAATTTAGTAATTTCCGAAGTCATAAACGCTAAAAAATCTAACAAACACACGGAAGGACTAAACAGTTCACTGAGAAAAAGGTTATGGACCTTACAATGTGTTTTTGAAAATACAGGAACTAAACAGTGTGTTTTATCAAAATATAGGGACTAATAAATTAATTACCCTTTAATTTTTTAATGCAAAAAAAAAACTTATCTACGTAATGATACGCTGAAATTAGGCTTTAAAGCATTTTTTGACCCCTGACCTATCCAAAATTTGTGTATTTGGCCCCTGACCTATTATTTGGTCATATTTGGCCCCTAACCTATCAAATTAGATAAAATCCAACCCATATTGAATGAAAAATTAATTGTGTTGAAAAATTAACGGCAGTAACCAATACAAAAATGACACATGACACAAATAAAATTAATTTTCACTTTATTGGAACTCTAGAAAAAATTTTAGGATTTTTTTACTGTGTAAAATAATTACTATTGACATTTCTAGTTGAAAATTAATTTTATTTATGTGTCATGTGTCGTTTTTGTATTGGTGACTACTGTTAATTTTCTAACAAAGTTAATTTTCCATTAAATATGGGTTGAATTTTATCTAATTTGATAAGTCAATGGTCAAATGTGATCAAATAATAGATAATGGGTTAAATGCACAAATTTTAGATAGGTCAAAGACCAAAAGGTACTTTAAGCCCTGAAATTACTGTCGTTCTCCTTTAATATTTTGTTTTTGCCCCTGAATTTAACCAAAAGAACTTGATTAGCCCCCTTAAATTTCGAACTGTTTTGATATCCCTCTCAACTTACATAAAATATTCAGTTAGACTTCTAAACTTGCGTAAAATGTAATCAATTGATTATTCGGCCGCAAAAAAAGTAAGTTAAATTTGGAATATATATTCCACGCATCTTAGAATGTTACTACATAATTAAAAAAATAGATTAAAAATGAAGTTATTGCTTGCTCGCACTAGTACAGAAATGGCCTACGGTCACGCCTTATTAGCTACGGTTGTTTGCAAAACCGTGGCTACAGGTAATTGGGGTCGGTTATTTAAAAAACCGACTCAAATAATTTGAGCATTAAAGTTAGTTTTTTGAAAAAACCGACTCTAAATGTGATTTTTTAAAAATGGCGCGCGGTTTGGACAGTCATTAGTGTCGGTTCTTCTTAAACCGAAGCTAATGACCCAACAATTATCCTCGGTTTAAATATAAATCGAAGCCAATGAACCAGTAATTAGCATCGGTTCAGGTTGAACCGACCCCAATTACTAGGGTTAATGGCATCGGTTCATTGAGAACCGATCCCAATTACTCTTTAGAGTCGGTTAATTAAAAAACCGACTCTAAAGATTCAAACATACCGTAACCTATTGTTCTCCCCTTCCTCTTTCTCTCTTTGCGCCTAATTTTAGCAGCTATCCTCCTTTCCCTGTTTAAGTCGAAAATTGATTCTACTCTTAAGCAGCCGTCGACTCTAACAATTTGTTTAGGAGTTTAGAGGTTAATGGAGGTGAGAGTTAAAAGAGGTAATGGAAAGGGAAGGGAAGTGATGAAATGGAAAGTTAAAAGTTAACCTTGTTTGGGAGCTTATAGAATGTAAATGAGGTTAAATGTTTAACCTTGTTTGGGAGTTTAAATATGGAGAGGAATGCAGATTAAATTTACACTGCAGAGACAAGAAATTTTAAAAAAGTTTATGTTACTCCCATTAACCCCCAATTTGGAGGTTGGAGTTTGGAGGTTAGAGGAAGTAAAGATTTAACCCCATTAACCTCCATTTATTTACTCTCAAAAAATAACTCCCAAACAAGATTAACTTAATATTTAGCCTTCCATTACTCCCATTTACTCCCATTAACCTCCTCCCAAACAAGGGCTAAAGATTCAAATATCAACTATAACCTATTGTTCTCCCCCTTTCTATTTCTCTCTTTGCGCAACCCATTAACAGCTCTTCTCCTTTTTCTCCTTTGCGTCGAAATTTGAGTTTCATAAGCAGCAGCTCGTTTGAAGTTTCAGGCGTTGACTGGGTTTTGTTGTTTTCGATTTGGCAGCAGCAGCTCGTTTGAAGTTTCAGGCGTTGACTGGGTTTTGTTGTTTTCGATTTGGCAGAAGCAACGGAAAAGAGGTACGTCAATGAGTTTGATTTGTTATTCTTCCAAAACTTGAAGAACTGTTAGGAAATATTTATTCAAATCAGAATCTTTGAGCTTCATTGTTATATCCTGTTCTATCTTGTGAATTTTGTTACGATTTCGTTTTTTGTTTCTTTCTTATGGGCTTCGTTTATTGTATGGTGTTCGTGTTCCCTCTGGTTTCGCCCCTGTTCCGTATTCATTCTTATTGTCATATGGTGTTCTATCTTCTAGTTTCGTCCTGTTCGTATTCATTCTTCTGGTTTTGTCCCTGTTCGTATTCATTCCTCTGGTTTCCGGTGAATGGCCTATTGAGTAATTTCGAAAGATTGGGACCGTACTCGAGCTTCAGATCAATGTCCCCAGAAGAAACTATATGGGCAAAATTGAAACTTAGGACATCGACCTTCACCTAGACTAACAACATCATCCCTTTATTGTTCACAATAATACTCAACACTAGAAGAACACACACAAAAGGAGGGGGGAGGGGATGGAGCTGATATCATTACTTCACATAACACTATAGAAGACTTTTAGAACAATTGAGATTTAATTAGTTAAAATCTTTAATAGTTGTGTTTGATGAGAAACGGTTTGAGAAAGCGGATTGTGCTCAAACAGCTAATTTAAAAAAAAACTGGTGAAAGGAGGTTTTACAAATAGATGGTTGAAACATTTATATTAAAAGACTATTTTATCTTTAATAATACTCAGCTATTAGCAATCATCCAAGTTTTACACAAACGCTAAAACAAAAGCTGAGTTTTACACAAAAGCTAAAACAAAAGGATAATCATCTAACAGTTAATGTAATAAGCTAAATTCTGAACTCTGTTTGCAAATGACTATAGCAGAAAGTTTAGAAATTAACTATACCTATAAGACAAAAGTTGTATAATCTAAAGACAGACAAATAAGGTAAAATAATCTATCAATTTAGGATAGAGGGAGTAAAACATCAAATAATCCCAACTCAACGACACACATTGTTAAGAATTGTAAACAAAGTAGCAGTAAATGAACTTTTTAAAAGGCTTGTTTTTCATTCCTGCCCTTAAATTTACTTGACATAAAAAGTAGATAGAAAGATTGGATAGCACTCCATGGATAAAAAACAACAACAATAACAACAATAATAAATCTGAAATTTGATACTTGATCCTCACAAAATAAGTAGGCAACGCTGGGATATGACAAAAGCAGACTCGTTTCGAGATTGTGAAAATCAGCATACAGCATACCAACAGACATACTCAAAACAATCTAAGCTAATGTTACAAAGGGCCTGTTTTAAAACTTAGAATGAGCTCAAAACCACTAGACTGCTGCCTAACCTACATCATGTCACGGGCAATCTTGAGGTTAAATAAGATATACATATTTCTTAGTTAAAGTTGAAACTCAGATTTAGGGATCTTCTGTTACATAATATATACAAAGTTGTGAACAAAATAGGCACTTATGATAGAACAAACATGACATTCACGCACTGTGAGTTTCTACTCATGTCCTATCTCAAAGATTGGCCACAAAATAGTGAATTATGCACTAATTCCTCATGAATAAAGGAGCTGTCTAAGTGTTGATAAAACCTGACTTTTGATTAGCACTAGAAAAACCAAACGCCTTGTTGACAAGAGGAAACACAATGTAATGAATCTTAATTAAATAGTATCAATTGTAAGTCCCAATTATCAGCAAAAGAAATCGAAATTTAGTAAAAATATAGCAAATATTAGTTGATTTAAATTGGGATAAGGTACTAAAATAGGCCTAAGGTTTTTGGGGAAGTACCGATTTAGGCTCAACGTTCAAAATAGCACCAATTTAGGCTTAACGTTTACAACATAATATCAATTTAGGCTTAACGTTTATAAAGTTAATAGGGAAAGAATAATATGGCTAAATGAATTGTGATGTTTAGCTTAAATTGTATATATTTTGTAAACGTTAAGCTTAAATTCGTATTATTTTGTAAACGTTAAGTCTATATTGGTGCTATTTTGTATGTGAGGCCTAAATTGATACTATATTGTAAACGTTAAGCCTAAATTGATATTATATTGTAAACGTTAAGCCTAAATTGGTGCTATTTTGAACGTTGAACCTAAATCGTACTTTCCCAACAACCTTAAACCTATTTTGATACCTTATCCCATTTAAATTTGCTGAAGAATACCTCTGTATCTGTTTTCAAATATATTGAATAAAACATCAGACATCCCAACCAAAAAGAATTAGAGGCTCAACTCAAACTTAACCTCCCATAACCAAATTCACTGCACTATGTGCAAACCTAACTAAACTTTCTATTTTTGTCAATGGAATTTGAAAAAGAAAAAAGAAAAAAAGATATATATCTGCACTGAATAGTGAATACAGAGACACCTTGCTTTATATGTGTGGTCAACCCCTAAAACCACTCTTCTAATGTTATTGTTCAGCTCCCTAATCAATCCCACATTTCGAGTCAAGTTATCAGGAATCTTTGATTCATGGTTTTGGTTTATTTCACTGATTAGCAATCTGTTTTGATCTAGAATGTCCTGAACTTCCATAAAACTCTTCTGAACTGTTTGTAAAGCCTTGTTATCTATTTGGGTTCCATTGCCTATTCCAGAAAATAAATTGTCTTCCATCTCAGCTTTGGATTGGCTTCACTCAATCAAACCCTTCTCCTGCATAAAAAATTATTAAATGAGAGAAAGGAATCAGCTTTACTAAAGTTGAATTATATCTCTTGTGTTTTTCCTTCATTTTCTTAGGAAACAAATAGAGAACACTTTATTACATTACACAAAAATCATATCCCTTTTCACATAGAGAAAGGAACTTTTTTAGATAAAAAGAAAAAGAAAAGAAGCAATCTCGAGTTAAGAACACAAATTTTAAAAAGGAAAAGAAAATGAATCACCACAACATATGAGAAAAGTCTATTTAGGATAATTAGCTGCAGATTAAGATCCATATTTATTTGGTAAAAAAAGTGAGATAGAAATTGTTCAAAATCTCTTTAGAATATACTCAGGATGTCAGATATTTGAACATTGTACAAACTGAAGTGGTGTAGTGATTTTAATATACACGGAAATGTGTAATATTCTGAAATTTGGCCCTATAGAACAGCTTAAAAGACATATTCATGGTCACATGCAAAGTAAGATGAAAACTTATCCAACTTAATATTCAGTTTTTTAGGAGAAAAAACAATTAGTCCTCATATTACCTCATTCAAAAGAGAGTTTGAATCACAATGGCTGATGGAGCATATTTGGTTTGTTTGTTGTGATTCCAAGCTGTGAAAGCAATCATCTAAGATCATACAGAACTATCAAATGGAAGAAAAAAAACCAAAAAATTCACAATTATGAAATACAACTCCTAAAACAATAAAAAAGGCATAAGATAATTTATAGTAGAAACAACATTAACCAACAATGATAATTTTTCTTGCACTAACGATCAAGCTCTTTACTAACTATTTTCCCCTTTTTGAATGACTGTGAAAACAAAGCTTAATATGATATCTCCCATATATATCTATTAGTTGATGTTGTCATGTTAAGCTTATATAGTAAGAAATGAAAGCATATAACATGCAAGAAAACATGGCGTTTTAGCATTACATTGTCAAGTAATATATATACGCTACCTCTGCTCTTCACCAATATCCCTACCATTGCTTCCAGTAAATTTATTGTTGGGTAGTGGAGCTTGGCCAGATTCTATGTACATGAGATCTTCCACAAGACGGTCATAGTGCCTCTTTACTTCGTCAGGTGTTTTTCCACCCAGAGCCTTAGCCACATTTTGCCACCAGTCTGGGGTCTTCTTGTCATATATAACTAGTGCCTGCTCAAATAGCTTATTTTGCTTGGGTGTCTAGGATGAGCTAGAACCATGAGAATAAGATGAGCAGAAGTAACTAGATGCCACATGTGGATTAAGTAACTTTTGGATTAAATCCACAGCTTTGCTCATTTAGACACATGTATACCTCCTTTTATGCAAAAATCAACTCTTCAGAGCTATGTAGTTTGCTGATTGATGGGTTTGCTTATTAATTTTCTTATTAATTTCTGTATTGCTTTATGTTGTCATTCCCTATTAAATAATAGCTATTACAATATTAACATAACTCTGTTAGCGATGTTTATTTTTTAAACCCCTAAACCCTAAACTCCATCAATCCCTAGACCATATAAACCCTATAAACCTTTAAGCCCCTAAACCTAAACTTTATAAACCCTAAACCCTACGAATTACTGATATTTCAATTTTGGTTGCAGTGAGCTTTCTTTCTGATCTTGGAGGGCTGGGCGTTTGACAATATTTGTGATTCCATATTTGCTTCGCTTTGATCACTCTTAAAGGTAATTTTTTTATCTTATCCATCACAATACTGATTTATTTTAGTATGGAATATATAATAGCATATATGTGTAAGTAATGTATGATGATGCACTTAAGTCAATAGAAATAATATATGCATGGTTGGCCTAGATACCCGTTGAGGCTTATTCATTAGGAGTAAGTCTCGAATAGTCCTCGATTTGGGACTGTTCTTAAATTTTTCAATCTCAATTAGGACATGAATACATATATTGATTTTGGTTCTAATGAATGTCACGCCTCGCCACACGAATGCTCTCTGAGTACATATGTAGATACATGATACATTGTCTACTTCGTGTACTTGGAGAACTGTAGGGAGGTGCTGCCGAAGTTTCATTAGAATGTAAAAGCTCTACATGCATTTACAAGTCAGATTGGAAATTTAAGAATGGGTTAGGTTGGAGTGATAAGGAGTACCATACATTTAATATGGAGGTGGGAACTATGGTTTTAACCAACTGATATCCATCATTTGATTCTGTTATTCATTGGCCAATTTTGAGCTGCAACCTTTAATATTCATTCCTATTTTTGACATGCATTTAAATTGGGCCAATAATTGTAGTAGGTGATGGATATAAGAAAATTTTCTTATATTCAAGTGGGTATTTGCATGTTTTGTTACTGCATACCAAATAAGCATATAGTGGATATTCTAATCCAGGAATGTAGGCTATACATATCTTCTGCATTTATTATATCATGGAACTTGAAAACAACTATTATCCCAACTATTCCACAGCATATGTATCACTTTCTGCACTTGGTGTGATGATGGTACTGCTTTGTATACCATCATTGCTGCATCCATTTCATTTCAATTGTTACACTCATTTCAACCTAAACTATAACATCATACGTGTGTACCTTCAATAAGAAAGATGAATCCGCAGAACATCATGAATGGATGAACATGTAGAACACTTGCATCAACATTACATTTAATATTATATATGCATGATACTGATACAGTTATGAAAATTGTCTTGTCATGAATTTCCTCTTTCTACATTTTCTTATTTTCATAGAAATTCAGAGCAGAAAACTTTTAGTTCTGAGGTACAATAAAGTGTTCAATGATTTTGCTATTTATGTTGGATACTAATTAAAGCTTGATTCATGGACAGGAAAATACTGCTGAGATAGGGAAATGTATACGGCAAGTAAAGAATCTAATCTGCCCTTATGTTTTCAACTTTAACATTTCTGGTTAAATTTTTTTTAGCCTTATCATGATGCTATTTGTTTCTCTAAAACTGTAGACAAAATAAGCCTGCGATTGATATATAGAATGACATCTCTTGGGCAGAACAAATCAGCATCTGTTATTCGAGCAGAGGAGGTCTAGTCATATCTTGAATCAGCATTCCCTAGCTTCGTGAAATGTTTGGTCAGATCACACATTGGTTGTTCTTTTTGGATGGTAAGCTTAAAGAAGTTATATGAAGCTGAGTTAATTAGATTGGTGACTTATCAAAAGAAACAAAGAAGTATAGCCATTTTGACATTAGCATGTTGTAGAGAGTAGTATGATAGAGTAGTAATGAGTATATATCAATTTTTTTTTTTGTGTTTGCAGTAATATACTTGAAAATACTGTGAATATTGATACGAATATATAGCAGATTAATTAATTACCCTATTTTTGTGTACTTTTTTTTTTATTGATTTTGCATTTAATTTCAGTAATACATCAGGATCAATTTCGATTACGGTAAATAGTTGAGGATAAAAAATCTTGTTTACAGTTAATTACAGTAATACAAAAAAATAGAGCAGGTTTAATTTGAACCTGCTGATGTAAAATTGTTAAAAACAATAACATTAGGGTCAGTTGTTTGTAGCAACCGACTCTAATATAATTAACATTAGCCACGGTTGCAAAACAACCGACTCCAATGATAAGAGCATTAAAGTCGGTTGTTATAACAACCGACTCCAATGCTGTTATCATTAGCCACAGTTCTTCTACAACCGACTCTAATGATCAGAGAATTAAAGTCGATTGTTACGAAATACCGTGGCTAAAAACTCATTTTAGCCACGGTTTTTCGTAACAAGCGTGGCCAAAACATAAGGTATTAGAGTCAGTTATACGTAAAAACCGACTCTAATGTCCTTTTGGCCACGGTCGATAAACAGTGGCTAAAGACGAGAAGCATTTGCCACGCTCCCCTTTGGCCACGGTCGACAAACCATGGCTAATGACAAAAATTGACCGTGACCATAGGCCATTTCTGTACTAGTGTCAACTATACAACTTGACTTCTTTAATATTAGAACCGTATACCCCGATTTTGGTCATTTTACTATTTTTAAGACTCGTGCAATATATTTTCCATATTTAACTTATTATTTTGCAACCGAGTGATCAATTGATTACATTTTGCGTAAATTCAATTGGCTAACTGAATATTTTATACAAGTTGAGAGAACTATCGAGAGCTTTTGAAAGTTCGGAGAGCTAGTGAAGCTTTTTGGATAAATTTCGAGGCTAAAAATGTACTGAACCTTTTGTTTTTTTAATCAAATTACAGTAATCAGAATTGCAATCAAATTAGACTCATAAAAGACCTCAATTGAACCTCAATTGTGAGGAGCTGACCTACAAAACATACTCAAAATAAAAAATATAAAAAAATTAAAATTAAAATAAATATCTTAGAAAAATTTAAATATTTTACTTACAGTATGTTAAAAGTAAATTTATAACATTTCATATATTAGAATCAAATCAGAACTTCTTTTAAAAAACATATTAAGATTAAATTTAACACTTATTCTAATAGCATGAAATGAGATTAAAGGGAAAAAAAAAACTCATACTCCCTTTATTCCTTTATATAGGTCAGTAATTGTTTTTTTAAAATATAAGTCATTTTAGTTTTCTAAGAAGTTTTAGTTTATTTTTTTATCCAAATATTAATTTTTTTATTTTAGTTCATGTGTTAACATTTCAATGCTTATTTCCCAACTATGAAATGAGAGAGAATTTTTTTTATCTGACCAATGTAAATTCATTAATTTAACTCTATATTAATTGTATTTTTTAATTTGTGTGAAATACCAAGAAATGAATGGAGTAATAAAGAATTACATGTTACCTCATTTGTTAAAGAAGACGGATCGACAATTTTGTGTGCAGAAGCTTCAAATGAGCTAACTATAGGTGTGTGATAGGTTTTTAAAACCAACTATAGATATGTAATCAGTTAGTTTAAAAGTTCAGGGTTCTAATAAGCAAAACATACCAAATTTAATGGTGTAAATATGCATTAAGCCAAAAAAGAGAGTAAGAAAACATGTTACATGGTCTTTCTTTGCATCGTCCTTTTGTCTTCTCCTTTCTGTCGTCTTCTTTGTACTTCGATTGGTTTCTTTCCTTGATCTCTTCCTCACTTTTCATTTGTTTTCTTTTAAAATATAAGGAGTTGGATTTTGGGGCAATTTAAAAAAAAAATTAGAAGAAAATTCATCATCTTCTTTTTCATTGGCCAACATAATCCGACAAAGTCTGTCCAACAATCCCCCATAGGGGTTTCTAAGAGGGCTGGAGAGTTGGCCGACCCTCCATGACCCTCCCTGACAACCATTTTGCATTATCTTCTTACATGAGAAAGCCTAGAAATATTTAAATTACTAGCAAGAAGATGACATGTACTAATAATTGCTCCAAACTCAGAATCATCAGTCTACTTACTCTGAAAAGCCATCAACAACACTCTTAGCATTTGTTTCCATCCAAACTTCACTTCCCCTCAGTTTATGAGGCTCTATTACCATAAATCATTGATGCACAAACTGTTATCGAGGCATGAACCAAGCTATACAAGACGTCTTCTTTGATATCGCGGTCTCACATTTGTAACCTTCGTGGTCAATTACAACGGTTAACTTGAGGCAATGATAACCTTCATTAAAAGCATTTCTATAATTTTTCCGTAGTTTTAGACTAAATTCATCAAAAATTTATTTATATTTTATTTAATTTATCAAAAAATATGTGTTGAAATCGAAAAACCTAACCGAAAACTGAATTAATTGATTCTTCATTGTTATTCGATTAGGTTCGGTTATCTCCAATTTTGAAAAGGAACCTCTTGATTAGGATGGGCTAGCTCGTGCTATTTTTATAAATCTCAAATCCATGATTACGGATACATTTAGGAATAAATTAGGAAAAATTAGAAATTTGGTGCTAGTAAAAAAAAAGATGATTAAAAAGAATTTCTAATCCAATTAAGAAATTTGGTGCTAGCAACACATCTATGGCAGCATTCTTCGTTGTTGATTCAACAGCAAGCTATCAAATCTTGCTAGGGAGAGACTGGATTCATGCCAATTGGTGTGTACCGTCCTCACTCCATCAATTCTTGCTTTTTTGGAAAGGAAATGAAGTAGAAGTTGTCTGGGCAGATGGGAAACCATTTACAACTCAAGCTGATTCCGTGGAGGCGAGGTACTATGATGGAGCTGTGGGTCCAATAGAGTTCAGAGGTGAAAGCAAGAGAGGGGGACCCAAAAGTATCACCTGGAAGAAGCAATGTCAGAACAAAGGGAAAGCTATCCTCCAACCATCAGCCATCGTTCCAGCCAAAGCTTGGGGAGCGTTGGGAGAACCGATCATCGAAGAAATCGATGATTAGTAAGCATAATGAGAAAGAAATGGCAGTAGCTGCCGCTGCCATAGAAAAAGCCCAAGTGCAGCAGGTGTTGGATGAATTGCAGAAGGAAGAAGGTCTGGAGGCTCTAGGTGCTGAAGTAATATATGAAGAAGAGCCTCTGGAAGAAGAAAGTGAAAACGTCATCCAGATAGATGAATTGAAACCAGCTCCTTCACCACTAGAGGATGACAGATCATTGGCTAGAGATCCATTGGAGGAAGTGAACTTGGGAACTTTTGAGAACCCAAGATGTACATACATCAGTAGTCTTTTGGATCCACACATCAAAGAGAGACTCATTGCATTGTTGCAAGAGTACATGGATTGTTTTGCATGGGAGTATCATGAGATGCCTGGACTCAGTAGAAAGTTGGTTGAGCATCGTATGCCAATGAAGCCAGAATTCAAACCTTATAAACAACCTCCCAGAAGAATGTCCAAAGAGGTAGAATTGAAGGTGAAGGAAGAAATTGAAAAGTTGCTAAAAGCTGGATTCATAAGACCCATCAGGTATGCTCAATGGTTATCTAATGTTGTACCGGTGGTAAAGAAGAATGTCAAGCTACGAGTTTGTGTGGACTTCAGAGACCTTAATACAGCAACTCCGAAGGATGTGTATGTGATGCCCATGGCAGACATGTTGGTGGATGCAGTAGCTAACAATGAGCTTTTATCTTTTTTAGATTGTGTGGCAGGATATAATCAAATTGTCATTGCTGAAGAAGATACTTCAAAGACCGCCTTTCGATGTCCAGGTGCTATTGGGACATTTGAGTGGCTGGTCATGCCTTTTGGCTTGAAGAATGCAGGTGCTACCTACCAAAGAGCCATGAATGCCATTTTCCATGATATGATTGGAAAAAATCTTGAGGTTTACATTGATGACATCGTCATAAAGTCCAAAAAAGAAATGGAGCACATAGATCACTTGAGATGTGGTTTTCAAAGGATGAGGGAGCATCAACTAAAACTCAATCCCCTCAAGTGTGCTTTTGGGGTGAAAGCTGGAAACTTCTTTGGGTTCCTGGTGCACCAAAGAGGCGTAGAGATAGATCAGAACAAAGCCAAGGCGATCATGGAGTCCAAATCCCCTCAAACAAAAAAGGAGCTTCAGCGGTTCTTGGGGCAAGTGAATTATCTCAGGAGGTTCATCTCCAACTTGGCTGGAAAATCTAAGACATTTTCTGATTTGCTGCGGTTAAAGAAGGAAGATGAATTCAAATGGGAGGAACACCATCAGCAAGCCTTCCAGAGTATCAAAGAGTATCTATGCAAACCTCCTGTACTTATGTCGCCAAGGCCATCATTATATGATTGGGGCAAGGGTGTTGATGATATCTCAGACTGACTTGATCAAGTACATGTTGAATAAGCCGCTCATAACTGGGAGGATTGGAAAGTGGTCGATGGCTTTGGCAGAGTTTACTCTGGTGTACTATCCTCAAAAATCTGTAAAGGGCTAAGCACTTGCAGATTTCCTTGCAGATCACTCATGTCTTGATGTGAAGGATGAAATAGATCAAGATCTACCAATCTTCAGTGTTGAAAAATCCTGCTGGATTTTGAAATTTGATGGATCTAGCACCGAGACATCTGCAGGAGCAGGAATAGTCATTATATCCCCCGTGGGAACCAAAACAACAATGTCTTTCAACCTGGATTTCAAATGTACGAACAATCAGGCTGAATATGAAGCTGCAGTCATTGGCCTAGAGATCTTGAGGGAGTTAGGAGCAGATGAAGTCTTGATCCAAGGGGATTCCCAACTCGTGCTGAGGCAACTATCAGGAGAATACAAATGCACTAGTCTTAGCTTGGCTCCATATTATACAGCCGCTGTTCAACTACTACAGGAATTCAATGATTTCTCCTTTCTTCATGTTCCAAGAGAGATGAACTGGGAGGCTAAAGAGCTAGCTCAAATAGCCTCTGGTTTAAAAATGTCAGAAGAACTCACCCATAAGTTGATAATGATCAAGAAGCTCAGACATCCTTCCATCATGGAGAGGGGAATTCAAGTGGAGACATTCAATACAGATGTCAATCTAGCTAGTGACTAGAGGAGTCCCATCAAGGAGTATTTGTCGAACCCAGGAAGATGAGTACCTTATTCCCTCAAGATTAGAGCATTGAACTTCTTATTGATGGAAGGTGACTTGTACCGCAAAAATGTAGATGAACTTTACTGAAATGCTTAGGATTTCCAGACCCCATGGAAGTTATGAAACAAGTCCACGAAGGAGTATGTGGAGCTCATCAGGCAGGCATCAAGATGAAGTGGCTCATCAGGAGACATGGGTACTTTCTGGCCATCTATGCTGAAGGATTGTATGTCCTATGCAAAAGGATGCCGCCAATGCCAAAGATATGGGCAGATTCAAAGAATTCCTGCAGATGAGATGCACGCAGTCGTCAAGCCATGGCCCTTCAGAGGATGGGCAATTGATTTGATAGGGAAAATTTATCCTGCATCATCAAAAGGGTACAACTTCATGATCGTGGCAACAGACTACTTCACAAAATGGGTGGAAGCCTTACCAATGAAGAAAGTGGACCAAATAGATGTTGTGAAGTTCATCAAGGAGAACATCATTCATAGGTATTGGATCCCTCAGTCAATTACCACAGACCAAGGAACCATGTTCACTGGAGAAGAGATGAAGGACTTCATGGAAGATTATGGAATCAAGTTGTTGCACTTTACTCCTCATTATCCACAAGCTAATGGTCAAGCGGAGGCCTCCAACAAAGTTCTCATCAACATCCTTGAAAAGATGATCGAAGATAACCCTAGGGAATGGCACGTCTTACTTTCAGAAACTTTATGGGCATACAAAACATCAAAAAGGAGTGCTACCGGCGTCATTCCTTTCTCATTAACATATGGACATGATGTCGTGCTTCCTATGGAGGTAGTAGTGCCATCCCTCAGAGTAGCCAGACAAAATGAACTCACTCCAACAGAATACACAGAAGCTATGATGATGGAACTTGAAGAATTTGATGAAGCTAGAATGCAAGCACTTGATCGAATGATCGTCCAGAAAAAGAAAGTAACCAAAGCATACAATAAAAGAGTGAAGAAAAAGACCTTTGAAGAAGGAGACATGGTTTGGAAACTCATCTTACCAGTTGGGAGTAAAGATATAGCATATGGAAAATGGTCTCCAAATTGGGAAGGACCATTCAAAGTCTTCCAAGTTCTAAAAGGAAACTCTTATTGGTTAGCCAGCTTGCAAGGGGAGCCACATAAGAGGTTCATCAATGGAAAGTACCTCAAGAAATTCTATCCCACCCTTTGGGAACTGAGGGAGCATTAGCCATAGGAGATAGGTAATATGTAGTTGATGTAATGCAAAGCAATTTTAATTTGAAAATTGTAAAGATGGCTTATAGCCGCTATTCTGTTTGCAATAAAATAATAGCAGGCCTCAAGGCCGCCATTTATTCATCAAGCAATGTCTATCAAGTCTATCTAACAAAGAAATCTCTCTGAGGAGAATTTACCTTTCCCTTGATGGAATCATGTTGATTTTCTCCATTGAGTTGATTGATTCAGCCTCTACTCCTTGGCACCGGCAAGCCCATCGTCAGCATAGGGATTGGTAGTGCACTGATCTCTACAACAGCTTCATTGACAAGTTCTATTTCTCCATTGAATTGATTGATTCAGCCTCTACTCCTTCGCACCGGCAAGCCCATCGTCAGCACAAGGATTGGAAACTTTTCGTCAGAATAGGTACTGGTTGTGCACTTGTGTTCAGAGTTCTCTACTTCATGGCACCGACAAACCCTTTGTGAGAACAAGGACTGGTTATGGACTTATATTCAAGAGCTTTAATCCAATGTGCAAGCAGGCCTGGTTATGGACTTATGTTCAAGAGCTTTAATCCAATGTGCAAGTAGGCTGAATGATGGAATCTTCATCAACAATACTTGGTAGTGCAACATGGACAACTTGATAGCACTATGATTAAAGGAAACCGATCAGTTGACTGATCCGGCCTCTAATCCTTAGCATCTACAAATCTTTCGTCAGAATAAGGATAGGTAGTGCACTGGTATCCACAATAGCTTCATTGACAACTTGAGTTGGTGATGTAATCACGAGTATGGGTAAGTTGATTGATTCGGCCTCTAATCCTTGGCATCAGCAAATCTTTCATCAGAATAGGGATTGGTAATGCACCGATGTCCACAACAGCTTCATTGACAACTTGAGTCGGTGATGCAATCACAAGCAACTTGTTGGCACCTTGATTAAAGGAAACCGATCAATGATTGATCCGGCCTCTAATCCTTCTCACCGGGAAACTTTTTGTCATAATAGGTACTGGTTGTGCACTTATGTTCAGAGGCCTCTACTTCTTGACACCGACAAACCCTTCGTGAGAACAGGGACTAGTTATGGACTTCAAGAGCTCTAATCCAACGTACAAGCAAGCCCAATGATGGAAACTTGGTCAACAAGAGTTGGTGATGCACGTACATCTTGGTAGCACCGTGATTAAAGGAACCCGATCAATGATTGATCCGTCCTCTAATCTTGGATAATAGCAAGCTTTCCCGTCACAATAGGGACTGTACATGTAATAATATATACACATCAGCCCCAGGGACGACTTTGTCACGATCACGATTCAAGAAGATGCAACAGATACGGTCATTGTTCAACCTGCAATTTAAAAAAAAAAAAACAAACAAACAAACAATGAGGTTGTAAATTGAAATTATCAACTAGTTGATGAAGTTTGAGGGAGATCAGTAGAATTGACGGAATGTTCAAACGGCAAGCCAAACTGAGATCAATCGGTTGTTTGAGTTTAATCACCAAAACCTTCTACAACAACAAGAGAGATTTTTCTCGAAGAAAAAACAATCTCTCTGATGTGTTGGGCAAAATCAGATTTGAGTCTTTGCAGAAAAGAGCAGATTATATGTTCAACCTGTGCGTTGCGTCCACATCATTCCTGATCCTCCATAAACATAAAGAACAAATTCATCTTGAGGGCCTTGTCAATTGTCGATCGGTATAGAAAAGAAGATTACAGAGCAGACATGAAGACGATAGAAAGACCGGCTACTGCAAACCAAAAATAAGAGCCGCCAAAGACATACAATGAAAGAGTAAGTTTTATATTCTTCTGACTTTTCGAATAAAACCCTTATGTTTTAGGTTCTATTTCTTTTCAATTCTTTTTCAATTATAACTCTTTGTTGAAGTTTTTCACTGTACTTCAATTTGTTATTTATTAATACTTTTTAGGTGTCCTAGTTTGGTTTTTAATCAATCATTTTTTTTCTTTTTTTTTATTTGCTGGATTTAAGTCTATTTTTCTTTTGATTTTTCTTTTGCTTTCCGATTGCATAAGTTTTTATTATCATTATTTTTGTTTTTACTTAGATTAGGATTAGCTTTATTAGCAAAGATTCAATCAAATTGGAAGACTTAATTTATACTCTTCTACTTTAATTAAATTCTATAGTTTTTTCTTAATTATATTTTCTTTATATTTTTCAAATTCTTCTGAAGTCTAAACGATTGTTGTAGGAGAAAACGAGCACAAATTTTACCTTTCAAGTTCATGTTTGTGGGGGGCAATTGTTTGCACCATAATTAAATTTTTGGCTTTTAATTATTTTTAAATATATTAATTGGTCTAACCTACATTTAAATAGATTTTCCAATAGTGAATACTGGGTGAAAACTATTTTCTAGGATGAACCTCAAGGAGAACCTAAGGTAAATCAAAGGGACATCAGAAGGCTAGTTAATATTTTAACGTGTATTTTTGTGAGCCAATTAGAATGCAGGAAAGTTAGAAAGCGTCATAATCAATGTTATCGTGGAAGTCAAAGTGGAGCGGTTACTCAATGTGGTGGAGAACGTGGATTAGTGGAAAGAAGCAGGAAGTTACCTCCAACATCTATAAAAGGAATGAATCACGATGAACAATGCCCAATCAACCAACTCAACAACAACTACCCAAAACTCTAGCAAATTATCTCTAGACTTCAGCATTTTTACAATTCTCCATTGTTTCCTTAGATTTAATTTTCAAGTGCAAAGTTCATTCAAGCTTCCAGTACATTTTTATTTTATTTGTTGTTCAACCATTTTCTGTAAGGTCGGTATCGTTTTGATAATCGAATCTTAGGAATTTTACGGTCTCTTTATTCCTTAAAATCGTTTTGATAATTAGAAGTTAGCAAGCGCACTCAATTTCACTCTATAGTTTGATAATACTATAATTATCTGGCACGCCCGCAATTTCCCACGAAAGAGCCAAACAAAACATAATGATAACATTGAGATATTATCCCGAGGACTTAGGGGGATATTCACCTAAGTAAACGCCGCGTATTGACAAGATCCGCCTGGCGGATCACCGGATCTCCAAGGGCCCATTAAAAGAGACCCGCCGGCGAACCTATGAGGCGAATCTCCTTGGACACTCATTCGCCATTATAACGGCTGAGCCGACCTGGCCATAAAGACCATTAATGAGCTATCAATTAGCTAACCGCCAGCTTAAGGATAACTTGTAACCGCCATTAATGGAGCATTAATGGAGACTTTCTAGTTACTGAAGGTTACAACTTTCTAGCTATATATAGCCTACGTCTCAGGCTATCCAGGTACACACACATTCCCTTACCCTTTGTCACTTCAGTTTGCCCTTCTGTTCATCCTTACTGACTTTGGCATCGGAGCTTCCCCCCGTCGAACCCAACGACGCCCCCACAGGGATGGAAGTTGATCGGAATTTCTCTACTTGTCATCAATTGGTGCGGTGAAAATATTAGATGATATAATTGTAATAAAAATATTATTTGATACTCCCTCCATTCTCAAATAAGTGTCATTTTAGAATTTTCTCACAAATTAAGAAACACAATTAATATGCACTTAAATTAATAAATTTACATGGATTAACTAAATAAAAATTCTCTCTCCTATAATGATTGGAGAAGAAACTTTAAAAGCTTCAAAAACACATAAATCAAGACAAAATTTAAATGTTTAGACCAAAAAACTATAATAAATTTTATTGAAAAACGAAAATGACACTTAAAAAAGAACAAAAATAATTATCTAAAACTACACTTATTTGAGAATGGAGGGAGTAATGTTTAACTTAAAATCTTAAGTTAAATATTTTGACTTATCAAATTAAGTGATTTTTTAACTTAATTTGCTAATTTAAGCGGTGGAGAAATAATTATTATCAAACGTACTTAAATTAAAAAAAAATGCTTAATATTTTAATTTAAGTGATTAATGGCTTATCAAAGTACTTGAGATTAAACTAGTTAAAATCAAAAGTTTCAAATAGCTACCTATAATATATTAACTTGTTATTTTAGGCTAGTCTAGATATAAAGTTGAAGGGCTAAATTGATTTCTAAATAGAATTTTGGATTAAATTTATTCTACTTGTTAAATTTAGGGACACGATTGTCCCTTAATACTTTCTCTCTTTGTTATAGAAATTCATCTTGACACAAATCAATAGTGATCGAGAAAAAGAAGTATGAAAGTCAAAGTTTTGACCTAAACTTTCTCAAACTTAATTTGAAGGAATTTATTCTTCTAACAATGTCTGAATCTTTAAGCGATAATACTTTAATGGCTAATAAGATTGATGATAATGATCCCTTTACAATCTAATAGCTATGTGTATAAACTAAAATGCCCTAAAATTTGATTTCCGGATAGGTATAAGGTAAAATTAATCTTACTTGGAAATGTTAGGGGTAAATTTGTATAATTTCACACGTTAATGGTAAATTTGTACAATTTCACACGTTAATGGTAAATTTGTCCTTTCCAAAGAACGATAGGGGTAAATTTGAAAATTATCCTTTTTATTTTTTTATGGATTTTAATGTTAAAATAAAGTAAAACTCAGGGATTTTTATGTAGTAAAATGAAATTCAATGGCTATAATATTAATAATACTGTGGTTTAGGGACCATTGATACCCTATATGTTTTATATTTTTTTTATCAGGATATATGTTTTATACTTGTACATATAAAAATTTAATTAAGATAAAGTGGTATATAATTACACCTCGCACCTACGAGTGAGCTTATGTATCGCTCCATATACAGGGACTCCACCAACAGTAGCAGAATTCCAATTTAAGTGAGGGTGCCACAAGAATGCTTTCTTACCGTTAAGTCCACTTTCATAGTAAATATGTTGATTGGTCGGGTTGGGTTGGACTCGGCCTAATAGGCTTTTTTTTCTAAAAATGCTTAGCCCAACCTCAACACAACATGATGTTATTTTAGGTGGATTGGGGTTTAAACATTATATATATATATATATATATATATATATATATATATATATATATATTTGTGTGTGTTTAATAGTAAAAATTAAAATTACATAAAGCCCATTTGGACCCCTAAACTATAGGGCCAAAATCAATTAGTCGTCATTCTATATAAATCAGTAATAAGATCCTTAACTTTTGCAAAAACCAATCAAGCACAAATTAATAGCATCTCCAATAGAGTATAATGGGCCACTTATTATACTCATTCATTAAACTCTCTCCCATTAGATTGAGTTTAATTTATTGGACACTTATCAACTGCTCAATAGATATTGAGTAGTTTATTAAGCTTTTGACTATTTTTATAATATATTTTTAACTTTTAAAATGATATGATAGAGTTTAATTAATCGGTGGATCTCTTGTGATTGGTTGGATCCCTTATTATTGAGTTGTTGTAGAGTTTAACTATTAGAGTTACTCCTTCAGTTCCATAATAGATGTCTTTCTAGAGAATTTTTTTTCATAATACATAACATTTTGATTCAAGCCATGCACATTAATTAACTTTTACCTAATATACTCATGTTTAAGTTGCCTTTTTACTTTGAAAATAGATAAAAAAAATTAATTAGTGGATGCAACTAATACAAGAGTAACAAAGTTTTTAGTTAAAATTAATTGCATTTCTCAATTTTTGTGTTTTAATCTTAAAAGACATCTATTGTGGAACAAATGGAGTAATAGTTTAATAAAATGAAGTTTATTAAAAAAGTTCTTACAATAATGAAGTGTCGTTTGTATTAAATGGTTGTGGATATCAACCATTGGAGATGCTCTAACATATTATAAGCAAGTAGGAAACTAAAACTATAATTAAATAGGGTTTACATATTGATTTATGAATACTTGGTATTGAGTGATTCTCATCTTCAAGGAACGAAGACGACGATATGCAACACTAATTTGAATTCCTCTACGATTTGAATTCAATTGCTAATTTTCGAAGTTGATTGAACTAAAGATTAGATTCTTAGGTTTTACATACTCCATAAATGGGCAGAAGAAGATAGAGAATCTGAAGCTTATAATTGTTTGCAAAATACAGAAGAAACAAATGGAAAAAGATAATTGTTTGCAGCTAACTATGGAGGAATGGGCAAGAGAAATTGAATCTGATAATTCATTCATATTTGTTTCCGAATGGGAGGAAGAAGAAAGCGAAGCTTATAACCTCTTGCAACTTTCTTCCCAATGGAAATATGAGAATGCACAACAGAGATTCCTAAATTATAGGAGTCACTTAATTGATTACTATGCACAATTTCCATCTGGTTCTTCTCTAGGAAAATTGGATCGCGTGGATGACAAGCAAAGTGCAAACCTTGATGATCTATTAATGAACAACTACGAATGTCTGAAAGTTTGGATTAAGAATTTTTAGAGAGCAATTATAATAATTCATATACACCATGTTATTCCTTATCGCTTGATCAAACTAGCATCGATTCAATTATTTCGTAGGATAAATACTATTCAGTACAATTACAACCATTAACCATAGAAAATATTGAGGCTGAAGAATAAGGAGAAGGAGAGAACATCGTATTCCTAGAGGATTTTTTGTTCGGTTATGAAGAAGAACATATTGCAGATGACTTGTTCGAAGAGTATAAGAAAACGAATGATTAGCAAATCAAGAAAGAATCAAACTTCAGATGCTTCCTTACTATTGAGCCAACCCTCAAAGTAGATATGTTGATGAGTCGGGCTAGGCTTAAGAGGCTTTTCGGAGACCTAGTCTGTTGTTATTTTAGCCGAGCTTTGGCTTAAAAATGAAACCCCAAGCCCTCATTAAATAATCCCATCTAAAAATATATATAGTTTTTAATAATAAAAATTAAAATTATAATAAGAGTAGATTGGTTGAATGGTTCTCACCTCATGAAGTAAATATTATTTCTAACATGGTGGGGTCTGCATCAACTAGAGATAGCTCATTTGGTATTTTTCCATAGATAATTTGTATCTGTCTAAATCCACTTATCGTTTGCTTGAAGACACACATGAGGAACTTGACTAGTGCGGACTCGAGTTGATTATGGAGCCTTCATATTCTAGGTAAAATCAAATTGTTTATCTAGAAATCATATGCTAAACTATTTCCTCTAAGACCAAGAATGATACACTGACATCTTATTTCGAGTAATTGCTTATTATGTTCATCAGATATTGAACATGGTTGACATATATTCTCGGATTGTGATTATGCCAAGGCGTGTTGGGAAGTGGCTGGTTTGCAAAGCTCTTGTACCCAAATGGATTGGGTGGAGGACTATCATATGCTATCAACAATGGGTAGAGAGGAAACGAGAAGGTCTACTGTTATTACGGAGTTCGGGGTTATTATAGAAGAAATTTGAGATTTGTTACTTATCCGTCCAGATTATTTTGTGGCTTTTGTCCCTAGATTAGCGAACGGTGTAGCCTGTTCAATGGCTCATCATTCCCGTTCCAATGCTAACTTCTTTAGTGGCATTTTTACTCCTAGTTATTTAGATGATGCTCTTTGTATTCACTGTGTTTCCATTTCTTAATAATAGTCGGGGTTTTCTATAAAGTAAAAAATAATATTTAGTATATAAATATATAATTTTAATAATTAATAGGATGAGTTCGACTAGGGGTGTTCAAAAAAATAAACCCGGCCAAAATCACGAACTGACAGTTCATTTTTTTCTATTGGATTCCATTTGGATTATTGTTTTCATAATACTTCAATCGAAACAGTTTTGTGATAAAATAACTGAATTAACAGAAACAACTGAAATAAAATTAATTTAAATTTATAACAGATTGATTAATAATCTTTTAAGTTTACGTTTTCTAATTAATTAATACTTTTATTTGTAAATCATTCGTTATTTATAAACTTTTATAAGTCAAAACTGTAGTAAATTTGTAATTGATCTTTTTCTCTATATCAATTGCAAATCAATGAATTTAAAATTCTGAAATATAATTCACACCTAAGAGGAAACAATTTATTTTAATAAAACTTTATGTTACATCACTACAATAATTATAATTAATATAATTTATGGCTGTTTTTTAAAATATGGAGAACATGTGGTTTTAAGGAAAAAAAAGTCAATATGCGTAATACACATTGAATTAAATAGTATATAAGGAATGATTTCCCAGATTGGATAGAAACCTCAGAGTAGGGGTGCTTGTTGGCTTGTCAATGATGCGAGTGTTAGAGGTGGTGGTGGTAGTTCTACAATCATGGTGGAGGGATCTGGTCCGACCGAGACAATCAAGGTAAATGATAATTATCTTGGCGGTAAATGCTTAATTAAAAGCATTACTGAAAATTATGACAGCAGTAATTGCTCATTAAAACTGTAACTGATAATTGTGCTGATAGTAACTCCTCCGTTAAAAGGGTAACTGATAATTAATGATGGCAATAACCGCTCAATTAAAAGCGTAAAGAGGAGTAGTAAAAATGAAAGTTACTATAAAGAATGAATTCAATAGGCAGTTTTGCAAATGTAATTGAGTAGTTATCTCTACTATAAAATAATGAAGGATAGAGGCCTATGAGGATTGCAATAACATTTTGGCTCTTCATCTATCTGCCAATGAAGAGACCGATCTTGGTTCTGGGCTCTGAAGCATAATGTCGGAGAGGCAATAGCGATTCGGGAAGCACTATTGTGGATTAAATTGTTAGGTATAAGTAATGATAGTTCAATTAGATTGTCTTTCGGTTGTTCAAGTCATTAATAAATCATCCAATTCTTTATCATATTTACTGATGTAGTTCAGGAGTGTGTCGATTGCATTAAACAGTTAGATAATATGTCAATCTCTTATATCAAGCGTTCATCATATTCTGCAACTCATTTCTTAGCTAAGGTGGTAGTTTCTGTGTCTGTTCATGAAGTGTGGGAATGTACACATATTTTCCTTATTGATGTACTGGTTTCAGATTTATTTTAAAGAAGTTTTGTTTCAAAAAAAAAATTATGGAGAACATGCCAAAAGTAGAGAAAATTACAAAAATAAGCCATCTGGTTTGGTTGATTTACAAGGTTAGTCCCCAAGGTTTAAAAGTTTGCAAATAGAAATTCTATGCTTTATGCAGTTTATAAACTCGGTCATTTGGTAAAAAAATTATAGGTGTGACTATTTACCCTATGAGAGAGCAATTTAAAATTAAAAAGAATATCTTTGCAAACTGCCCAAAATAAAAGTTCTGACTTTGCAAATTAATTAAACAACAAATATTGTTTAATTGAAAAACTAATCCACATATCCTTTAACTGCAAATTTTACAAATCACAAACTCATGTTTTAAACTTTGAAAACTACGGGCACCGTCTATGAAAATCGGCCAAACCACAAATTTGTATACGTTTCTCTTGAATACATTTTTATAAATTTTTTGAGGTTTTAGGTTATATTCATTTAACTTTTATACATATTTTATTTTAATTAATTTCAAAATGTGTTGAAGCCGAAAACCTAACGAACCAACTGAATTAATCAATTCTTCATTGAAATTCTGTTAGGTTTAATCTCTTTTTTAGCGGTTCCATGTTATTTTTATAAATCTCCAGTCCGTCTTAGATATATGTGAGTTGTGGCTCTGGATCGGACATGCAAGGACTGAAATAATCAATCGAACTGATGCAGTTCGATTTTTGAATCTATTAGATTCAGTTCCGATTTGGTCGGTTCAGTTTTAGGGTAAAGTTGCCTAATGAACCGAACCAACCGAAATAAAGTTTATTTAAATTTATAACATAATAGTTAATAGTCTTTTGAGTCCACAAATTCTAATTAATTAATATGTTTATTTGCAAATCATCGTTATTTATAAAATTACTGTAATTTTGTAATTGATCTTTTTCCATATTGAATTGCAAATGAAAGAATTGAAAATTTGGAAATATAATTAGGACTTAATTAATAGCACAAATAGGTGAATTGGAAACTCACATGTTCTTATGCACAATTTCCTAAATTATTAGTTTAGAGTTCTTAATAAGTATGAAACAAGCAGAAGATATAGAAGCTGACGCTTATAATTGTTTTGCAGAAGACGACAGAAGAAATAAATGGAATTTGATAATTCATTGACATTTCTTTCTGAATGGGAGGAAGAAGAAAGAGAAACTTATAATTACGTGGACATTTCTTGCCAATGGAAATATCAGAATGCACAACAGAGATTCCTAAATTACACCAATCTCTTGACTGGTTACTATGCACAATTTCCATCTGATTTTTCTCCCAGAAAATTGGATCACCTTGATGATGAAAAAAGTGCAAACATTGACTACGAAATTCTGCCTGAAATTTTGGATTTAGAATTTTTAGAGAGCAACGATAATGATTCATGCACACCAGATTCTTCCTTATCACTTGATCAAACTAGCATCGATTCAATTTTGTCATGGGATAAATACTATTCAGTACAATTACCACCATTAACCATACGAAATACTAGTGTGGATTATTCGACATTCACATCATACTCGACTCCTACCTCTTCATTCTTTTCACCATTGGATTGGAATCTGAATCAAAATTCTGAGATTGAAAGAGAAGGAGAAGGACATGCTATCGTACTACAAAAGCAGTTTTTCTTCGGTTATGCAGAAGAAGAGATTGAAGATTACTTGTTCGAGCAGTTATATAAGAAAAAAAATGAATAACAAATGAATTAAGGAGGAATTAAAGTATCAAACTTAGGATTTTTTTATGGCTTTTCTAGGTGATGCATATTTGGGAATTAAAGACTTAAATTTGGATGTTCTTTTATTTTATTTTTCTAAAGTATTGCTACTTTTTCCATCTTCTACGTCTTTATATGTTTTCATCCTTCAAGTTGGGTGACACCATCAATTTCCTACTAAATGGACATTGAGCATCAAAATCAACTATTAATGTTGATACATGTGTAATTTATTTTATTGTTTTTATGACCAAGTGTTTCTTTTGATACTTGTTAAATTTTGATATTGATACTTGTCATATTGGATTAATTTGGAAAAAAAATATATCAAGTTGAAGGACTAAATTGATGATGAAGTTTCTTTTTAGATAAATTGATCCTCTAAGATTTCAATTAGGCTTAATATATTAGTTTTCTATACTTACTCAAATAATCCGATTGCTTTCCAAACTTTAGGCTGTCTTACTTAAATTTGCTTAAAATGATCTGTTATTCTTTAAATTTTGCATTTTTAACATTAAATTTGCATTTCAAATTTAATGAGAGACATCTTAAAAGTTTAGAGCGCCTCTAATACATATATTGAGACTAAAATTAAGTCATTTTATACCTTCAAAGCCTTAAAAATATTTTGACACCTTATTCCAAATGCTAAATAAGAAATTTGGAATACAATTAGGAAAAATAAAAAAATATGGTGCTGGACAAAAGGCAGATAAAGAATTTCTAATCCAATAGGAAACCAAAACTGCAAGCAAATAGGATTTACATTTACATGCTTGCTATTTTATAAATAAATAGCCAATTATAACTCAAATCAAATAGGATTTACACAACCGAAGCTTATAAATACTCCAAAAACGGGCATATGATAGAGAATTTGAATGTTATAATTAGAAGATAGAAGAAATAAATGGGCTCTAGGATTTGAAGAAACCAACAAAAAAAAATGTCATCTTCTTCATTTTCCTTCGCATTTTCTGTCAAAGGTTTCTATTTTGTTGATCTACTTTGAGGAGGATGAAAGAAGTCTATCTTGCTTCTTCCTCCTTCTACCGGGTTAGGATTTTTTATTTTTTATTATTGCTTTTTTTATTTTTAGTCCGTGTTCATATATTTCATCGGATCTCTTTATCCGTCTAAATTGTACTTCCTCTGTTTCATATTACATGTCGTTTTAGAGACTTGCATAGAAATTAAGGATATTAGAGGAAAGACGTTGTTGCCCCTTTATTTATTGATTCCACTATTTATTTATTCTATAATAAGTACATTATACTAATTAATTTTCGTAAATCCACGTTTTATAGCAGAAAAAAAGATGACTTAACGTGTACTGATCATATAAAATGACATGTAATATAAAACAAAAAATAGTCTCTAAAAAGACATGTAATATGAAACGGAGGTAGTATCTGCTTTCTACTATTCTGTCGTTTATACTATTTTCCGATTTAGCAAGAGCGGAAACAGTTTATCTTATCCGTGGATCAATAAATCTACGTGGTTGCAACAAAAGAAATGACTCGGATCCAAATGTTCAGAGCGTCCTAAATGGTGAAATTTGGATTCCATCTACTTTTCTGCAGATTCCGATTTACGAGAAATATATGTTTCATTGTTGTTTTGTATTTTTTTATGCCTTTATGGCCCTTTTTGCTCTATGTAGTCATTTTATTCTCTTTGTAGATCTTGTAATGTTTGATTCCTTACTGTTGTTTTCTTGTTGTATTTGTTGTGTTTTGATCTAATGAAATTATAAGCATTTTCTATCAAAAAAAAGAAGAAATAAATGAAAAAAAAGGCAGCTAAATTTCGAATTAAAGCCCACACGCTGTGTGGCAATTCTTACACGTTGTGTGGACTTTTAAAATGCATTATATGATCAATCTTGTCCCTCACTCTAGATCCTTTCTAATTACAATTTTACCACCCATTTACATCTATCTCATTTTACCCTTTACATTTATCTCATTTTACCCTTTAAGCTTCATTTATTTTAATTTAATGCATTTTTCCTTTTATGTAATTTCGTCTTTAGGTTTAGAGATGATATAAATTCATTTCTTTCATTTGTAATGTTTAACTTTTATCAATCAAATTATCTTTCTCTTTGAGAAGTATTCGGGTTCATTCCTTTTATCAATGCAGATCTTTGATTCCTATGAGTTTTAGCTTGTAAATATTGGGATTCATTTCTAGTACACCATAGATTGCCTATAGCAACCAATTTTAAGAAATCGTATCGTGGATCGTTGCATTTTCTAATTTTTTTATTGCAAATCTTTATGTAAGTGAAATGCAACGATGATGTATGAAGTGTTGCTTTAGATTTGTTTTTAATTGTTTCATTTGAACTAAGGTAACATTAATATAACATTTACGACTTGTTGCCTTTTTAACTTGATAATTAGATAAAGCAATGATTTACCATGTAAAAATTCTATTATAATGTTGTCTTTAATAAAAAAAATACAATCAATGTACCTAATTAATTTGATAAATTTAATTTCAACACATATTAATTAAGGATTCTATATATAGTTTGTAAATAATTGTTTTTATTGATTAATCATAATGCAAAATGTCGTGTAAAGTGTAATTAGGCAGTAATAGAAAACAACTAATAAAAAACAACTAAAATACCAATCAAGATTGACTTGAGTAGTTAAGAGCCTCAAATCGCTTATGGTAGTGATATCAGGTTCGAGTCATAGTGTATGCAGAAAATTTTAATTGGACGAGGATCCACTTAAAGAGTGTCTAACGAGCTTCGAACCGAGTAATCGGAAAATTTATAAAAAAAAGCAACTAAAAAATAAATTATATTCCTAATAAATAATATTCCAATTAATTAAGAATTCGGTTCAAAATAATATTTCTCACAATAAAAAAAATTAAAATTTTACCAATTAAGATTGACTTGAATGGTTGAGGGATTCAAGTCGTTTAAACTGTAAAAAAAAAGAATAAGGTACAGAAATATACTTAATGTTTGTTGGTCCTGTATAACGTGACAAGGTTAGTTCCAAGGGGGGATAGGAACTATTTAAAATTTTGTCCGTTAAAGCTGACTTCTTTTCTTTGAGAAAAGGTTTACACAGTGGCGCTAAGTAGATTTAAGACACAAGCTTAGTCAACTGGTGATTAAGTCTGCTTCTTTCCTTGAGTCAGGAGATAGCACTTAAGTCTATTCCTGAACTCAGCTTCTTAGTGCACTCAACTCAGCGTGAGTTCGTTACTTAGTCAGTTTTAATAGCAAGCAATATATAAAGGAGTTTAAAGGTTAGAAATATGTTACTCAGTAGACATATCCTGGTTCGGCCTCTCCACCTACGCCCAGTCCCTGGAACTCGTTCCGATCTTTTTGAATCCTCTACTGAGCTCTTTAAAGGTAGAGCACGAAACCTTTTACAATAGAAGCTGAGTATACAAGAGTACCTTCCTCTATACCTCTACTCACTCCTATACCTACCGCTGAGTACTATAACCGAGTACTCAGCTTCTCCTTTCTATTCTTCTAGAAATGATAAGTGTTTGTCCTAAACAACAATTGCTAAGACACTTTAGATGAATGAAATCACTCTAGATTTTTACACAAAGATTGGAATTGGTGTAAGGTTTGCTTTGCTTTTCTCACAGAACTTCAAGTATGATTTTGGTCAGCGTTTCGACTTGATTGAAGATCTGCATCGAATGAAGCATTTGAGAGGCCTATTTATAGTGACACTTCAAGCACCGGTGATTTTGAATTTCAAAATAACCGTTGGAGGCTAACGGCTTCCTGTCGCTTTCATTCTGGACGTGCTCAGTGTCGTTGGCCAATGAGATTCTTGTATCTTCTGTCTACGGCAGTGCTCAGCAGCTTTTCGTCAGATGAACATAATGTTTCGACATTAATAGTAAAGTCTTCCAGACAGCTTACTGTGTCTTCTGAGCTTTACCCAAAGTAGAAATACTTTGTCTCTACGTTTGTTCTGTTCTGCCGCTGACCTGACTACCTTGTTGTTCAACTCAACACCTTCGTCTTGAAGCTTTTGTTAGAAGGCTTCTCGATCCTTCTCCATGCTGAGCTGTCGTTTTAATTGATACGACTGCGTTTTGTCTTCCTGGGCCGTGAGGTCTTGATCTGTTGACTTGGTCTTGACTTCCTCTTATGGGCCTTTAGGCTTTTTATCTTAATGTCTTATAAATGAATTACTCAACATTGAACAAACACATTAGTGTGAATAAATCAAAGCATTTAAATTTAATGTGTTAGAATATTTTTATCACTCACATAAATAATTTTGTCAAATCAAAATCATGTGGAAAGGTGTTTCAACAAACTCCCCCATTTTGATGTTGGCAAAAATATTCAGTAAGGAACTCAGTGTTGAGCTCCCCCATGATAGTTGACCTTGTTTTTCAAGATACTCCCCCGTAAGGGTTGAGCTACTGACTTAGTTTTACTTTAAACATTTCAAGGTTTAATCAAGTAAGTCTAAGGTCAGTTTTCAGAAATAGGTCAGCTCATGAAACATATTCTATTTAACTCAGTTAAGTTATGCGAAAGATTTAGATATCAGAGTACACTGAGTATATCTTTGTTCAATGAGTTTTAGTTAAGAAGACATATAAAAGAGGTCAACTTATAGATCAACACAACAGACAATCATGAAGCAAAGTAAGCACATAGCACAGTTGATTTATGAAGATACATTAAGTGTTTTAGCACAAAACATAAGTAGGCATCACATAAGATTTGTCAGTTTTGAGAAAAGGTAGATGCATGCATAGTTTTGTATTAATGGTCAGCACAACAAAATACATTAGGAAAAGAATACAAATTTTAAGTCTAGCAATCCTAGTCAAGATATTTTTTCTTATAGTTGATCTGGACAGGATGCTCTTTGGCTTTTCCCTTTTCTTTCTGCTGACTTCCAGATGCTTCTCCTGTTTGCTGAGTTCTTTGAGCTTGTTCTTTCTCCCCCGTTTTGTCAGCATCAGGTGGAGGTGGAATGAAGGTGTCTTCGATGGCAACACGAGTTAATCTTGCAGAATATGCCTTAAGCTTCTTAGTGCTTTCATTGAGACCGTCAAAGACGGGAATACCATCATCCAGAACAGAACGGGGAACCCTGATAGCCGAGGCACTGAGCATACTCAGGATGTATTCTTGAGACTTCCCAACCCAGTGGATAGTGTTAGTCAGCATGTGTTATCTTGCATTTTCATATAGTTTTTAATATATTTTAATTGTAGTAATCATACATTTTAAGATAGTTTTTAATATTTTATAATTGTTTTATGTTTAATTTTGTGTTTTAAGAAATAATGTTTGTTCCATATGTTTTTAGGTATTATTTGAGGCAAAAATGCAATTATGGAATCATTACTGAAGTAAATAAAGTTGCCCAGTCAGAACTCCCTCCAGTCACGACCTCGTAGCAGTTCAAGAATGAAGAATCCATTATTCTTTAAATAAGTCTTTATTGTCATAAATTCCTCAATAACCATCCAAGGAATGTTATGACTATTTGAAGAGTCTTTTGAATGCTCAAGAAGGAGTTACACTACTTAATGCTCTCTTTAATTCTATGAAAGTTAAAAAGTTACAAAGAAGAATTCAACTCTCCATTAATCTTCTTTTTAACTACATCAAAGTTAGGAAGTTAGAGCATTAAGAATTCAATCCTCCATTAATCTTCTCTTTAATGACATTAAAGTTGGAAGTTACAAGGAATGCATGAAGGCATGTGCAACTATAAATACCTACATTTGGAAGCATGAAGGCAGACCTGGAACAAACATGGAACATGCCTCACCACATCTTTTTAGCTCTCTTTTAGACTTTTTGTAGTTTTCTTTTTGTTCATTTTCGTTCTACCTTTGTAACTGATTCTAGTTCTATTTCAAAGTTTATTCTCCTTCATCTTTTCTTTTCTTTTATTTAATTATGTTTTCTAGTTTGTTTTCTATTAAATTTCTTGTTTTCTTTCCATCTACCATGAGCTAAGTCCTCCATAGCTAGAGCTATGGCGGATCCTAATCGAAGTAGATGATTTACTTGCAATCCAATTTCAAGTTCATAATTTATTAAATAGAGAATTAAACTATGGAGCTTAATTTCCTAGTTAGATATCTGATCAATATTTAGCTAAATTACAATTAATGATTTTGGTTGACCGACACTAAGATAATTAATGGAACTGCATAGTTTAGACCTGTGTCTATGCGGTGCGGTTTTTCAGGGTTTAGTTTCACGACTTAACTTTGGGGTTATTTCAGAGAACTTAATGCTTTCATTATACCTTTATTCTTGACTAGGCCAAAGCTAGGATAATTGTATGTGAAATAGGATTAATCTTGACTAGACCAAAGCTTGGTTAATTACTTTAGGAAATAATCACCATCTCTAGATTAAAACTTAAGAACTTGGATAGGATTGTTATGTGGATTACATACATTTGGTTAGGTGAAGCCTTGCTCTAGTGATTTACATCATATTTAAATCCATTTTGTTTCCTTCTTTGTTTACTTTATTTAGTTGTTTTAAATTCATTAGTTTAGTATCTCAAACAATTCAAGTTTTGATTGCTTAGATAATAGAAATTCACAAAAATCAATAGCTATAAACACAATCCTCGTGGGAACGATACTCTACTTACTATTTATTACTTGATAACGATAGGATGCACTTGCCCTTAGTTTTTGCACGATACACATTTCGTCCATCAGCATGGTATAAGCTTGATGAAACATCTTTAGCAAAGCCGAATCATAATACTGACGTTGAACATTCGAGTGGCGCACATGGTTGAAAGTGACTCGAGAGTACTTCAGAATTTCATTCTTCTTGAGTTGGTCAGTTTCCATCTCTTCCTTACTCAAGTTGAGTAGACAGACATCCTCACTGATTTGCTCAATGGAGCATTGGAAGGAGGAAGAGAGTTGCTCATTGGTTCTGGCTTACTCAGATTAAAGCTGGTTGAAGAGTTGATGAACTTCAGCAGAAGTTGCATACAAGGAGTTCGCAGCTGACAAGGTGTGAAGTTGACCCTGAAGAGAGTTCATGTGATTGACCATTGTCAGCTGGAGTTTCGCCAGCTTTGTTATCGATTCCTGCTTGGGCTGTTGAGACTGGAGTGAAGTCATGGCACTCAGAAGATCCTTAAGACCTTTGATTTCTGTGAGAAGCTGAGTGACAGATGAAAGTTGAGTTGGCTCAACAGGAACTGACCCAGCGGCTTCGGCATTGGTTTGGTCCTGGAGCAAAGCTTGAGCTGAGTCAATGATTCTTCGACCAGACTCTGTTGCGTGTAAGTAGTTGTAGGTTCCATCAATGTGTGGCCCAAATTTCGGAATATGAGTTGAACCGGATGGAGGAGGTGTTTGGTTCAGTTCATTATTTGAAGTGCCAGCATTATCAGCGGTTGGACTTGAGTTTAGATTGCCAGCAGGAGCTGACTGGTTGATATTCTGCACTTGTGGTTGTGGAAGAGAATGATCGGCAGAATTATCTACTTGCTCAGAGTCAGGCTGAAGTTGACTGGTTTGAGGAGGTTGAGGTGTTTCAGCACTGACCTGAGCAGGTATTTCCTTAGCTAGCTCAACATGTTGAGGAGCAGGAACTTCGAGCACTTGCTCGGTATCACCTTGGCTTAGAGGAGCAATTGAGTCAGCATGTTCCTTAGGCTGAGAAACAGAGGCTTGCTCAGGGTAGGTGGCCTCTCGAGTTGAAAATAGCTTGGTCCAGCCGTTCTTTGAGATCCACTCACAGAAGGGTTGCTCAGCTTCCACAAATCCCTTCGAGAACCAGCGGGAGTGGTCAACTTTGTATCCCCTTACACAGCTATAAACCAGGGAGTAGGTACGTTCCACCGGTTTCTTTGCCTTGTCCTGCTTTTGTTTCCCTTTCGAGGAGGTAGCTTGGTCAGCCTAGGTTTTCTTCCTTGGGGTAGTGACCTTAGAGTGGTCACGCTGACCAGATTCTTGAGACTTGGTGGGAGTCTCGCTATATTCCTGCTGAGCAAGAGATGGAGGGTTTTCATCGGAGCGGTTATCATCGTTGTAACAGCCTCCGGAGAGATTCTGAGAATCCGACATGATTTTTAGAGAAATTTAAGAAGTTTGCGAATTTTAGAGAGAAGAGGATTTGAATACTAGAAATTTCTAAGCGTAAAGAGGTACAAGTGGGAATTCGTCCACTATTTATAGAGGTGTCGAGTTGATCTGATGCGTTGAGGTGGCCGTTTGACCTCGAGATACTCAACCGACAAAGATTCTGGCATTTATGACACAATCAGCGCATGTATTTTCTAATTATTGCGCTTACGTCATCCTAGGTGGCTATTCAATTCGCGTGTTTAGCATTAATTTGTGCAACAGATCTTTTACTCAGTGTTTAAGAATTTTAAACGTTTAATGTTCTGAGTAGTCAGTTTTACGCAAAGGAATCATTCGTGTGCTTAGTAGCTCAGCTTAAGATAACCACTCAGCGTGTATATCTACTCAGCATGTAATAGTTATTGATTTAGCACAAATCATTCAGCATGGTAATTCACTCAGCATGCATATATCACATATTATACTTAGAATTTATTGAAGAGGATTAAACATACCAATGGCTTCTCTAAGTATGTTGAATTTCTCACGAGCCAGTGGCTTTGTGAAGATATCAGCAAGCTGCTCATCCGTTGGGACATAGGTCAGCTTGATCTCTCCCTTGAGTACATGGTCTCTAATGAAGTGATGTCTTATACTGACGTGCTTCATCCTGCTGTGCTGGATTGGGTTCTTTGATAGGTCAATGGCACTCTTGTTGTCACATTTGACTTCAATTGTCTTAGTCTGGACGCCATAATCTTCTAGTTGTTGCTTAATCCAGAGAACTTGACCAACACAGCTTCCAGCAGCAATATACTCAGCTTCAGTGGTTGACAAGGCTACTGACGCCTGCTTCTTACTGAACCAGGACACAAGACACCTGTAGACACCGAGTCGGAGGACCTGTGACGAAAACCTGAAACAAGACGGTCGAAGCGATTGATTCCGGAAGTTTTGAAAAATATATAAAGAATAATAAGCTGAGGAAAATTAACGGCACGGCGCGGGCACGCAACGGCATCCCGCACGCGGACGACAATGGTCGAACGCCCGCTTGACGGCTCGAGACGTGCGCGCGGTGTCCGTCGGACGCACCGCGAGTGGCACGCTCTCGACGCCCGGGGCAATGCCTGGGACCGCTGGCGGTGCCCGCCCTCGTGGGCCGTTGAGCACACGTGCCTGGCGGCGCGAGGCGCGCGTTCGGCGGCCGCGACGCGCGCTCGGCGGCCGCGGAGTGCACGCGTCCGACGGCGCGGGACACGCCCCGGGGGTCGCCGGGCGGGCACCCAACCACGTCGGGCGAACGCCCAACGCGTCGGGCGAACGCCCAACGCGTCGGGCGAACGCCCAACGCGTCGGGCGGACGCCCGACGAGGGTTGGGCGCGGGCGCCGAACCTCGCGTTGGGCGCTCGCCCAACGCCGTTGGGCGATCGCCCAACATTGTTGGGCGGCCGCCCAACTCATGTTGGGCGGCCGCCCAACCACAATGGGCGACGCCCAATTTTTTTTGGGCGTCGCCCATTGTTCCGGGATCCGTTTCCCTATATAAGGGCACGGATCCCAAGGTGAAGAGGGATGCTTTTTTTGGGGAAAACTTTCTCACTCTAAACATTTTTAGAGAGAGAGAGGGTGGATTTTTTTTTAGAAAAATATTTTTTTTTCTCAAAAATTCTAAATTTTCTAAGTTCAATTTTTACTAAATTTTTATTAATATCGGGAGCTCGCGGTTCGTGGAATCAATCGGCTTCGACTGTCAGATACCGAATCAAAGGTATTATCCGAGGACTAGACTCTTTATTTTATTTAATTTATTCTCTCCTTCTATTTTTTTTATGCTATAGTTTTTATTCCTTTAGTTATTTATTTATTTTGTCACGTTTTATTTAATTAACGTATTTATTTAATTTTCGTTTCGTGTTAAATAAAACTCGGGTTTTGTTTTAAAATAAAAACCTCGTTTTGGATATCCCAATACGAACCGTGATCCAATAAAAAGGTAGTTCGGGTATCGAAAATGTTGTAATTATAAGTTTTTAATTTAAAAGAGGTTTTCAAATAACGTTTTAAAATAAAAACATCGTTTTAGGAACTTCCGTTTTCGACTATGATCCCTCTTTGGTAGTTCGGAAGTCCAAAACGATTGAATTAGATTTAATTTAAAGCTTTTGAATAAATCTGGAAAATATTGGAGTGCTGCTGTAATTTGCCAATTCTGTCACTAAATACTGTTTACCGACGGATTTTCCATCGGTAAATCTGCCAAAATGTAAAAAATGTCATTTCGGTCCCTTTTTCTTAACTTTTAGACTTTTAATCCTTAGTATATAAATATATAATAATGTAATATATTCTTTTCAAATTGTTTTAAAACTTCAACATATATAATTATTTTAGGAGATTGGTATTCCATTTTTTATTCTAATTTTTTGTATATGTACATATTACTTTCTTTTTATTATTATTCATTTAAATTACATTAAATTCTATTTTAAATGTTATTTACTTGGGCATTTTGGGAGATAATTAGTAGATATTGGGGGATGAACATATAGTCTTTTTGACATTAGGATTATATTAGTTATGTATATATATATAGTTTTGGGGTATATTTGGGTTATCTTAATTATTGTTAAATAAAATTATTTTGAGTGATAAAGGCTATTTTCCTATTTATGAATTTCATTCACTATTTTCTTATGTTTAAAGTATAAATATATTATTTTCATTATTCTTTCTTATATATATATTAGATAATATATATTCTTTTACTCTTATTTTATGTCTTTTGGGCTAAAATGTGTAAATATATATCTATATTATTTTCTTTATTTCTTTTGGTCATTTATAAGTCCATGTTTCAAATGGGCTTCACTTGGAAAAATTAAATTTTGGGCCTAAATGTGTTTATTGATGTAATTATAATAGTTAGAGAGTCCATTAAATAAGTGGAGAAAATAAGTCACAAAAAGAGAGTTTTCAATTAAATTATTTAAGCTAATGAGCTTTCTTAAATCTCTAATGTAGATAAATAGAGTCATTTTGGTTGATATTTCAAATCGTTTTCTAAACACCACGTTTTAAAACCTTAGTCCGTTCCAATGACGGATTAAGCGAACATTGTAATCAAAATCGTTTTCTTTGTTAATAATGGAGATTTTGAATCGCTTTCTTAATGAATTTGTACAAAATAAAATTGACTTGTATGTTTAACCACGTTTTCTTATTAAAAGGCTTTTACTTTAACGTTTTCAATTACTCGAGTCGTTCCAACGGCGACTCGGGTAAGCTTCATCAAACGGGGTTTTAAAACGTACCTAAATCGTTCCAACGGCGATTAAGGTGCGAACCATGTAATAAACATCATTTTGGGGAAATAAGTTAATGTAGAATAGACACACAACATAACATTTAAATACGGTTGTAAATAAATCACTTCTTTCTTCCCCCTCTCTGTGTATGTATAAACATAAATGGGTGATTCTTTACTGATGTGGCTTTTCAATATCATATGCTCAAAATGGTTTCCAAAAAGAGAAAGAAAAGGGTTTCAAATGAATTTTAAACTTAAAGAAGTATACGATTAGTCCGTTATCGCCTAACATGCTGAGTAGGAGGCCGGTGGTTCATAACCGGGCGATGTCGGGGTGCCTAGTAGCCTTTCTCCGGAAAGGAGCTAGCCTTCTCGGCTCGTACCTAAGTTTCCCGAACCCACACCGGTCTCCCGCAAGGGATCGGTGTTCATTTTCCCATTCGTGGGTGGCGACTCTTCCATATCTCCGAGCTCCGGTCCTGCCGAGCAGCTTGATTCCGCGATTGGTTGCTTTCGGCGCCAATCACCGCCTATGTCGCCATGAGGTTGTCTACCCCCCGGTCCACCCGGGAGATTAGGCCGCGGCACCTCGTCTAACAAGTGGCGACTCTGCTGGGGAAGCGAGAAATTTGATTCCGGAAGGCATGCACTAAGCCCTTAACGGGGACGGATCGTTTTACTTCTTTTCGTATGCATTCACGAGCATTATTGCAAACCCTTTGGGTAATTTCCGCGAAACCTCTAGCGAGAGTCCATTCGTCGCTCGAAAGAGGATAGCGTAAGTTCCCCCTTACAGTAAGGCGCCAGAGGGTCCCCATCCATTCATTAGGGGCGAATCTGTGCGGTCCTGTGAGGTCCCGCGGTCAGCCGTGTCAGCATATAGTAGCCTTAGAAGTTTCCATAAGATTACCCGTTACTATTTTTGATGTGATAAATGAATCAGTTCGTGTTTTCAAACCGCCATGATACGTGTCTAATCCTAAACTATGTAAAGAAAATGAGACGATGCGTTAATATATACTCATGAATCGACATACTGGTTACCCTAAAACATCGAAACGATTCGAACTAAAGACGACTTAGTCATCTCACATGAATGAACATGTGCGACCCGCCTTGTCCCTTTCGGTGTCCCGACGAAGGCACGTGTTCAGGAAATACGTTATGACGTAAGCACGTATTAGTATGAATCGGTTCGGTGTTAAGGATAGTTACATTTCGATACAAGAGACTATATTAACGGTAGCCGTTATTCACATTCTTTAAATAAATTGGGATAAAACGAGATCACGACGAAACGAAAACGAAGAACATTTCTGTTTCGAACGACCTTGTTGTAACGTGAAAAGTTTCGCACAAGTAGCTCGTCCCTTCGAATAAAAGACGAGCTTTTACGTTATGCCTTGCGTCATTCTTAAGAGAAATGGACGTGTCCGTAAAAGGTGACTAAGAAAAGAAAAATGAACTAAAAGACCAAAATCATTCCGAATCTGCGATATATGTCAATCCCGAGAGTAGTTAAAGAAAATAAACCAATACCGTTGAATACGTGCCTCGAACGAGTGTATACCCCGTTTAAAATCTCGAAGCCGAATCAAGCCAAACCATATAATTGCGCCATATGGACGAGACTGTGGGTTTTGACTAACGACTCGATCATTTCGACCGTTACCAAAACTGCAAGAAATATGGCCCGATGTACGTGTTTGCTTAAATCGTGCCTAAAGGAAGGAAAACGGTGATATCCTCGCTTCGAATAAACACGCGATTCAACGAAACGTTTATTTTCTATAACCACACTGAGATGATATATCCCGTGGAGTGGGAGGAACAAAAGAGTTGTAATTAGCCGAAAGATTATCGTGCGCTCAAAATAAGACTCGCCGTCTTTTCACGTAGCAAAATGAGCAAACGGATCCTCGACGCTAAGAACAAACGCGTTACGCGATGAGTCCGTTCCCTAAAATAAAATCCAGAAGTGATTCCATCACTAAATAAACACGTGGTTACGTCTCTCGATAGATCCAAAAGGTCCCGTTGTAATCCAAAAATCGAGACACGAACCCACGCAAACAAAAGGGAACGAGTCATTGACAATAACGAACGATTGGACTAGAAGAATAACTCGAACCACGTCTAAAAACTGAGATGCGCTCAAAGGGAGTCAAAACCCGAATTAATGCGTCTCACGAAAGGACGACAGACGAGTTATTCTGAAAGAACAATCCAACTTGGTTGATTTCTTAGTCACTGAACGTTGATACGTCAAAACGAACTGTATTGTCTGATGGTTGATTTACTTTCCCGCAATAATCGACGGCATCACGTGTCCCCTGAACCGCAATGTGAGCCAAAAAACCAAAATCCTAGGAAAGAGACCCGGACCAATGAGTGTGTGGAGGAATAAGGGTGGAAGAGAGATATTGTGATACATGTAAATAGAACTAACGTTTGTTCTTCTTATCTTATAATCGTAAATAAATAAACGCACACACCACGAATCATGCATATGAAATCATGCATACATACTAATGGATACCGTTCGCGCAGACGTCATCATTAAGCGGTTGTGGTTTTGCGAGAGTAATCGGCTTGTCAGACAGTTTGATCAGTTGCGAGTAGACAGTTCCGAATCAGTAGTTGTGGCTCCTGAATCATCTTCATCCGAGTATACTCAGTCTTCCGTCAGTATGTCCGCAACCGACGAGAAGGTGGCTGAATTGGAGAATTCTGTGAATAATATCAACGACCAGCTGGCCGCAATCTTGGCCCAGCTAGCTGAGTTAGCACTGAAGGACAACAAGAGTGGTAGTAAGCGTGCGGAGAATGAGGTGAACGATGGCCCTCGCTTTGGGAATGAGGAGGATTATCAGGATTATGTCCGAAAACAGTTAGAGAAGGAGAAAGCTAAGGAAGAGGAGTGGAGGCAACACATCACACAGGAAGTGCAGGACTTGCGCGGAGGAAGCTCCGGAAGTCAGGATTTCTATAACTTGAAGAATTGCTTGACAGCAACAGCTTTGCCTCTGAAATTCCGGCTCCCTGACATGAAAAAGTTCGATGGAACTGGAGATCCCACCGCTCACATGAATCAGTACGTTGCGGTAATGAAGCACACGATCCTGACCGAGGATCAAGTCTTGGGGTTGTTTAACACTTAGCTGGAGGGGGCTGCCCTCACATGGTTCCATGCGCTGCCAATGGTGACAAAGAAGGATTGGAAGGAGTTAGCGAAGTCATTCATCGCTCAGTATAATTTTAACACCATGTTGGAAGTCACTTTGAAAGAGTTAGAGAGCACTAAGCAGCAGACTGGGGAATCCCTTTCAGACTTCGTGAAGAGATGGAGGGCTAAGGCCGCGGTCATGAAACAGAAGCCGCTTGAGCAAGATCAGATCCGAATGGTGATTGGCAATACGTTGCCGTATATTAAGAATGAGTTGAGATATATGCCGTTCACAGATTTCAATCAGATGTATAGTTGTGCCTTGACTGTCGAAGGCGATGGAGAGCCAAAGAAAGCTTATACCAAGTGGACAAAGTCTGGATATAGTGCCGGAGGGCCTAGCGCGAGTACGGAATCTGCGACAGTGAAAGTGGTTGATCTTAATGCTATCGAAAAGAGGCGGTTCGCCAAGTTCGATCAGACCTATGCGAAAGTTTTTGAACGTCTACAGAAGAAGGGGTTGTTGAAAGCCCTTACCCCGTATAACAAAGCTCAACCTACTCCGCAGATTCAGGCTAGAGGGTATTGTGAATTCCACAGCAGTTATGGACATACGATTGAGAATTGCGAGAGGCTGAAACACGAAATCCAAGATTTGATTGAGGAGAAGAAGATAGCTGATCCTTCGTCAGCAAACCCTTCCGTTAGGCGCAATCCATTGCCTAATCATAGGGTGAGCGTGATCGGAGTTGGTTTGATGGAAATTGTAGTGATGGAATCTTTTGAGGAAGATGTAGAGGAGTTGTTGGACTCCGTCGAAAGAAGCAATGTGGGAAATGGTTTGTATGTGTCCTTCTTGGGTGAGGCACAAGAGGAAGAACCAATGGAGGAGGGATCAGATGGTGGAGCACCATATGACGAGGATAGTGCTGAAGAGACCGGTGAAGGGGCGTCTCGGACTATCGTGCCAAATTTGGGTTTGTTCAGTAGAGGAAGGGATCCCGAAGTGCACTTGCGTGAGTATATGCACGACATGTTTATTGAATCCTTCGGGGTAGATGAAATTGCTCAGTGGTTCCACAATTCGCTGGTAGGTGAGCCTTTGCAATGGTTCCATTCATTGCCCGACTCTTGCAAGCATGATTGGGATCGGTTGTCGGATTTGTTTCTTGAAAAGTATCAGAGAGCTGAGGATAGAACCGTGGAGCACTTTGCAATGCAGATTGGACCCATCAAGCATCCATTGCCAAGGGTGAGCAAGTATAACGGCAATAAGGACCCTATAGAGCACCTTCACTTCTATTTGTCAGCTATGACAGCCCTGAGTTTCAAAGAGGAAGAGATCACTAGCTTGTTTTGTAATTCATTGATGGGTGAACCGCTGATGTGGTACATGTCACTGCCGATGTATGTTAAGACCGATTGGGCAGCTATGACGAAGAGATTTATCAAGGAATATACGGTATGGATGCTAGCAGAGCAAACTCCTGATTCCCCGTCTTACCAAACACCTGATGCGGTGTTAGCAATGCCTAGGTATGGTGGATACCGGGATCCTGTAAAGCATGCGAGGATATTCCGCGATCATATGTATAACGCTGGATTCCCACAGTGTGAGTTGCATGAACATTTTCCGGAAACCTTGATGGGAGAAGTCTTATTGTGGCATCAGGTTCTGTCGGAGGAAGAGATGTGTCATTAGGTACCACTCAGAAATGCCTTTGTGGCGAGATACGAAATGTACATTCCGTGGACGGGATCCCTGGATGATTTGGATAGGATTAGGCAATTCCCCGAGGAACATTTTGTGGATTATGCTAGGAGGTGGAGGCACCGTTATGAGCAGTGTAATGAGACAATGAGCGATAAGGTGCAGCTTATGTGCATACAACGAGGCGCTATTCCGTTGGCCGCAAGGAGGATGAGCCGGGTGTCCCTCCGTGACTATGACGAGTTAATAGGTTGGGCCTTGTATGGATCAGCGGATCCCTTTTTCCTGAATCCGAGTGTTCCTCACGTCATGGATTTGATGGTCGTAGACATTTGGGCGAGTTCCTCGGACGAGGAGGATGCCAATCGGAAGATCCCTATCAATATTTGGGACGAGTCGGATGATGAGCCGGAAATTGCGGTAATGACGAGATCAGGTCGTGTGGCCGAAGGAAAGGAACCAATGGCAGAGACTGAGATTGGAGAAGGGACGGCTCCTAAGCCCGATGACCAAGTTCTTGAACAGTTGAAGAAGATGCAAGCTAAGTCTACGGTCTGGGAAGTTTTATGCCATTCTAGGTACCATCGTGAAAATCTGATGAAAGAGTTGCAGAATTTGGTTATTTCCACCGATACCGAGCCGACAGCGCTAGTAGGGGCAATTATGGCCCGAAAGAGGACTGAGATCACATTTACCGACGAGGATCTCCCAGAAGAGGGGAAGGCTCACAATAAGCCATTGTATATCCGAGCGGAAATTAACGGGAAGAAGACTAGCTGTGTTATGGTCGATGATGGATCGGCCATTAATGTTTGTCCTTTGAAGCTCTTGTCCAAGTTGGGAGTGGAGAGAGGAGATTTGACAGCTTCTGAAACAGTGATCAGAGCATACGATGACAGCCGTAGGCATATTAAAGGAGTTTTCAAGGCCAAGTTGAAAGTGGGGCCGCACGAGGAAGAAACTGAGTTCACGGTGTTGGATATCCCAGTAACTTTTGCTGTGTTGTTGGGACGCCCTTGGTTCCACAAGCTGGGAGGTGTGCCCTCCACGCTCCACCAAATGATTAAGTTCCCCTTCGGGGAGGAGATAGTTACAATTAGAGCTGAAAAACTAAGCTCGATGGTAGCATTGGGAATTGAGCCTCAACTTTTCTCCGGATTCCAAGTCTCTGGGATTTACGAGTCGAGCATGACCACCGATGTGGTGAAGATGACGAAAGGAGGTTTCATCCCGGGAATGGGTTTAGGAGCACACCATCAAGGGTTGTCGGAGTTTCCGGATTTTAAGAGTCAGAAAACCCGGAGGGGTTTGGGATATGAGCAGGGGAGTCCATCCAACATGAGTGCAGAAGGAAAAATAGGCTTGAGGAAGCATTTTGTAAGCGAGGGGTATGGAAAGCCATATTCGGGAACCTCCGAGTCGTGGACTAGCACGGAAGGAAAGATTCTGCCAGGGTTTGAAATCTTCAATGATGTCGCCGACTGGGGCAAAGGAAAGGTAAGCTGCTTTGTCGAGGAGATCATGATGCTGGATTCAAATGCCGAGGAGCAGGTCATTACCATTGAAGCAACTGCAGGAGTGAGAGATGAGCCTAGTACCTCCAAAGTTCATGAGAAGCCCAAAGATATTGAGGATAAAAATTGTATTACTGCTTTGTTTGAGTCCGATGATGTAATCACCCACGCTATCAATGAAATGAATTCTGATTTTGCTTACTTGCTTGATGTTGATCATGATCATTCCATGCATTCTCATTCATATAACATGCCTACATTTGAAATCAATACAATAGAAATGTCAACTTTCAATCTTGGTACGGATGAAAATCCTAAACTTATACAAATTGCTCAAGAATTAACTATTGAAGAGAGAAAAGAATTTGAGAGAATAATTAAAAAATACGAAATTGTATTCGCGTGGACATACGAAGACATGCCTGGAATCGATCAATCAATCGTAACTCACCGTATTCCAACATATCCCGAGGCGAGGCCCGTAAAGCAGAAGCTCCGACGTATGAGACCCGAATGGGCAGATAAGATCAGAGAGGAAGTGAAGAAGCAGTTAGAAGCAGGATTCATCGAAGTGATCGACTATCCCCCTTGGGTCGCAAATGTAGTGCCCATTGCGAAAAAGGATGGCAAAGTGAGGATGTGCGTGGATTACAGAGATCTTAACAAGGCATGCCCCAAGGATGAGTTCGCCTTGCCTCATATCGATGTATTGATCGACAGTGCAGCATCAAGCGTCTTACACACAAATGTGGATGGTTTCATGGGCTACATGCAAGTTCAGATGGCCGAAAAGCACAAAGCGAAAACCTCGTTCACAACAGAGTGGGGAACATACTGTTACAGAGTGATGCCATTTGGTTTGAAAAATTCCGGGGCAACCTATCAGAGAATGGCCACGGCACTGTTCCATGACATGATACACAAAGAGGTAGAAGTCTACGTGGATGACATGATGGTCAAATCAGAGACAAGAGAAGGGCATTTTGCCGCACTCGAGAAGTTTTTGGCCCGAATTGCAGAATTCAAGCTAAGGTTAAACCCGAAGAAGTGCTTTTTCGGCGTTTCGTCAGGGAAAATCTTAGGCTATGTAATCGGAAATAAGGGAATCGAGGTGGATCCCGATAAAGTGAAGGCTATAAAGGAAATGCCAGCGCCGAGAAGTGAGAAGGAAGTGAGGGGGTTTCTAGGGCAGGTTCAGTATATCAGCCGGTTCATAGCAAGACTCATCGCAATCTGCGAGCCAATCTTTAAGTTGCTAAGGAAAGACCAACCCGTCGTTTGGAATGATAAGTGTCAACAAGCGTTGGAGAGTGTCCGAAGTTACTTGTCTAATCCGCCAGTGTTGAGACCGCCTAAACTGGGAAAGCCACTTCTCCTCTATGTAGCAATTGAGGAGCGATCTATCGGAGCAATGTTGGCTCAAGAGGGAGACACCGGCGTGGAGCACGCGGTGTATTATTTGAGTAAGAAGTTCCTGGAGTATGAGCTCAAATACAACATGATCGAAAAGACATGTGTGGCAGTGGTGTGGTTGACGAAGAAACTGCGGCACTATTTCCAATCGTATAAAGTGATCATTATTTCTCGGATGGACCCCGTGAAGTATCTGTACCGAACTCCATCCTTGACGGGGAAGTTAGCCAGATGGTTGTTGCTTTTGTCCGAGTTTGACATTGAATATGTGACGAAGAAGGTTATCAAAGGAAGGGCCGTGGCAGAGTTTCTGGCTAACCAACCCCTGAATGCAGAAGAGGAAGAAGTAAGCTATGATTTCCCCGATGAACATTTGAACGCAATCGAAGTCATACCATGGAAAATGTTCTTCGACGGAGCAGTTAATTCGAGTGGAGCCGGAGTAGGAGTACTACTTATCTCACCGGAAGGAGAAAGAATCCCGATGGCGAAGAAGTTATCCTTCCCTCTTACTAATAATATGGCCGAATATGAAGCGTGCATTTATGGTTTGGAGTCATTAGCAGCAGTGGGAGCATCATATGTCGAAATTTGGGGTGACTCCAAGTTTATCATCGAATAGGCACAAAGGAACTGGGAAGTGAGAGAAGAAAGGCTACGTCCGTATCTAGATCAGCTAGGAGGGTTGGCACGAAGATTCAAGGAATGTCGTTTCTATCATATTCCTCGAGCACAGAACCAGGCGGCGGATGCCTTGGCTACTTTGGTGTCAGTTTGGGACAACCCCCGGAACCTTGCTTCGAAACCATTGGTATTGAGAAGATCTCACAAACCGTGCTACGAAGACGTAATGCTGTTAGGGGCAGATGAAAAACCGTGGTATTTCGATATCGTGAACTTCATGAAAGAGGGAACATATCCGGCAGAGTCAGAACCTAGGGATCAAGCTATGATTAGAAGGCTAGCCCGTCAGTTCGTCATCCACAACGACTTGCTTTACAAAAGGCACATTGATGGATTACAACTAAGATGCTTGGATGCGGGGGAAGCCCGCGAGGCGATGGAATCAGTACATTCGGGAATTTGTGGAGCCCATATGGGAGGAGCAGTACTAGCTAAGAAAATTATTAGGCAAGGCTTTTATTGGCTCACCATGGAAAGAGATTGTAACGAGTATGCGAAGAAATGTCACGATTGTCAAATCCACGGCGATTGCAGTCATCTTCCGGCCATGGAATTACACGTACTAGCACCTATTTGGCCATTCGCTGCTTGGGGCATTGACATCATTGGCGAAGTAAGGCCTAATGCTTCAAATGGACATAAGTTTATTGCAGTCGCCATCGATTATTTCACCAAGTGGGTAGAAGCAGAGTCGTTTAGCAAACTGGGATCCAAGCAGATGAGAAAGTTCATTGAAAAACACTTGATCACCAGGTTCGGAGTGCCTCATCACATGATCACGGATAACGGAGTCCAGTTTCAGGGGGAAGTAAGGAATCTTTTCCGAGAATATGGCATTGAGCATCACAAGTCTTCTCCGTACCGTCCACAGGCTAATGGGGCAGTAGAAGCAGCTAATAAGAACCTTAAAAGGATCCTCGTAAAAACGGTGGAATCACATCGGAATTGGCATGAGCACCTCCCACTCGCGTTGTGGGCTTATCGCACGACAGTCAGAACCTCGACTGGGGCAACACCATTCTCCTTGGTATACGGAACAGAAGCAGTCCTGCCGATTGAGATCGAAAAGCGATCGTTGAGAATCGCAGTGGAAACAGAAATTCCCGAGGCGGAATGGGTAAAGAGGCGATGCGAGCAGTCGGCTTTAGTTGATGAGAAAAGGATGGAAGCCCTTTACCATGTACAGTTGTATCAAAGAAGGATGGCTCGGGCTTTCAATAAAAAAGTCAAGACCAGCCCTATCAAAGAAGGAGATCTGGTGCTGAAACAGATCCGTGTGACGCACACCGACCCGCGGGGGAAGTTCAGGCCTAACTGGGAAGGACCATTCGTCGTGAAGAAGATACTAAGTAAAGGAGCGGTGAAGTTAACCACAATGGACGGCATGGAATTCTCCGAACCTACCAATCTGGATAGGCTTAAGAAATACTTTTCGTAAAAAAAAAAAAAGAAAAATAAAGAAAAATTCCCGATAGGTCGAAAACCCGCAAAGGGCGACCTATGCAACAATAAGGGAAATCCCAATGGGTGAAAATCCGAAAGGGCGCTCATTTAAAAATTCCGGGATAGTAAAAGGAGAGGAGGAAAATCGCCGGGATCCGAAAACCGAAAGGCGGGTCCTGGTAACAATAATTATAACTTGAGCAATTACAAAAACAATGTATAAGAGACTAAGTATTTCTGTTGTTTGTAAATAAATAAAGGCATGAATATATTTGACGAGAATGATTGGAATCATCATAATCTACTGAATGCATGGTAATATGAATCACGAGTTATACATTTCCTATCCTACTTTTCACAAGAAGCCTACCTACTATCCACCCCACTCCCTATACATCAGCTATACATCGGAGAAACCCTAATAAAAGCTACAAAGCAACAATGAAAGCTACGAGCCTAATACGGAGGGAAGTCCCAATAGTTCTCAAAATCTCTCAGGTGAGATGCCCGCTCCGCAGATAGTGTCTCCTCGGCAGCACGCGCTCTCTCATCAGAAGCTCGCGCTCTCTCATCAGAAACCCGTGCTCTCTCATCAGCAGCTCGTGCTCTCTCCTCTGCAGCAAGGCATCTGATCGACTCATCACGCGCCCTCTCCTCGACGGTAAGGCGACCCTCAGTCTCCCGTCGCATCACTCCCGACCAGTGGTCGTTCCTCTCTTGATACACACGACCAACTCGGGCATCAGCTTCCCGCACTAGCTCACTCTGTCTCCGCTCATGGGCATGAAGATCACTCTACAAAAAAAAACAAACAAAAAACAAATAAGAGGCAGCATAGGCAAAAACATAAATCATACATACATGCATACATTTCACTACACTAAAGTACAATAATGATACATACCAGGTGGTCGGTGCAGCGCAAGCTGAGGCAATCTCGTAGGAAGCCGGATAGATCCACGTAGTCTGTACAGGTCTCCCTAGTGGTCAGTGAAGCGTCCGAGGGATCAAACGGGACCCTCAAGGAGAAGATAGGAGGGGCCGCCTCAAATCCCGCATAAGGTGTCCCAGACTCGTCATAGCGGATCGTAGCATAATCCCTCCCGTAGCCTGGTATAGACACGCCTATGGACGATCTCTCCGGTCGGGCTGCGCTGGAGGACTCACCGACGAAGTAGGGCTGCTCGCGCGCTGGTGTCTGAGTCTGAGTGCCATCAAAAAAATCAGATAAGTGGGCACTCCTCCAAGATCCCTCCTGCAAAAAAAAAAACACACAATAAAACCTCCGAGCATATCATGAATAAAATGAAAAGAGGGCGGAATCACTTACCGGAACCTCCGCTTGACCAAAGACGGCCTCGACCGCCTCTCTCGAAAACATGTCCGCCACTGGATCTACCTCCATCGCTGCCGCCGGGGCATCCCTCGCGCTCAGTAAAGTAGACAAATAAGGCTCGCGGCCCCCGGCATGAATCCAGACCACTCTACCGACAAAACGGCGGGTCAGATCTCGACGAATGGTCGATAAGGGCAGAGTCCGTACCGCGAACATAGAGATGGGGATCTCACCCGGCGTCCAATGAGCGTCTCTAACCCCGGTAATGCCTCGATCCCCTAGATACCACGCCCGCACGCAGGGGCCGGTGAGCACACACTGCTGCTCCTGGATCATCGACACGTATGCATACTCAGGGCCGAAGTCGAGGTCATCCCACCTGAACTGAATCTAAAGCAAAATACACAAAGAGAAAGTCAGAAAGGCTCAAACCAAAATCTGGCACGATGGGGCAAAATCTACCTGACTCAGGGTCAGCGAGTCGATCCGATCCAGAAGCCGCGACACGGTCCGACTCCTCTCAGCGCTCAAGTCGAAGTCCCTCCATCGAGTCATAAATGGCGGCCTCGGCACTCTCGGTCGAGGTCGAGACCGGCTAGGAAGGATGTGTCTCTCGTATGCCCACACCTGCGGTAAAAACAAGGACTAGGAGTGTGAAAAATGCGAAAAAGATAAGACGGATAAGTCAAGAAGGCGTCACGTACCAGCAGGGCAAAGGTATAACCGCCGAAGTCCTTGCGCTTCCGGCAAGTCAGATCCAAGAACTTGTAAAGAAAGGCTAAGCCTGCCCCTGCCCAATCATAAGAAGCCGCTGCATCCAGATCGCTAAGTGCCTGAATAAGACCTGCGTGTACCTTCCCGCCCTTCGTGCGGAAAATCGTCTCACTCAGAGCATATACTAAGAAACTACGAACCGCCAGGTCGGTAGCGTCAGTCTCGCAGAAATCACGTCTACTCAAGAGGCTCGCGGTAGAGACAAACTTCGCCGGAGTAGACTTGGCGCATAGGCGAACTCCCGGTCTAATCAAGGTAGCAAGCCTAGCGGGGTCGACCCGTGGTCGCATCATACCAAAGTGGAAGGGGACGGGAGTGTTGCTCCCTCGCAATCCTATCAACAGCGAAAAATCTCGAGGCGAGATGGTCATCTCCCCAAAGGAAAGGTGGAAGGTGTGGGTCGAGTCAACCCACCGCTCGCATAAGGCCCGTAGGCCAAAAGGATCGCATACCCCGTTGGTGCGGGGCAGCGCTGCAATAAAGGGCTCGAAGCCCAACTCCTGCACACGGGCTCTCGCCGCGGCACCTAGACTATCATACCATGAGAGAACCTCGGCGGTGGTCCCCAAAATCTCAATGAACTAAAAAAGAACAAGATAAGAAAATTTAAATACAGCTCCTAAAGCAGGCAATTGAAAAGAACGCGTTAAGACTAGGTATTCTTCCATTTTCTAACCTAGAGACATCCGGTCAGTTAGGACCAATTTTCTGCAAAAATCTCTCATGTAGGGTCCTTCACGTAAGGTTGAGTCAATTCTTTGATCCGCTCTCGTCTGCGGCGACGAGGAGCATAGATTAGGTTCTACTATTCACGTGCATTAGCTAAGTTTTTACTATTCATGTTTTTACTATTCACGTGCACTATTCACGTGCATTAGCTAATTTTTACTATTCACGTTGTCACTATTCACGTGCACTATTCACGTTCTACTATTCACGTGCATTAGCTAAGTTTTACTATTCACGTGCGTTAGCTAAGTTTTTACTATTCACGTTCTACTATTCACGTGCGTTAGCTAAGTTTTTACTATTCACGTGTACTATTCACGTTTTTACTATTCACGTGCATTAGCTAAGTTTTTTCACGTTGTCACTATTCACGTTTTTACTATTCACGTGCACTATTCATATTTTTACTATTCACATCGTTTTTACTGTTAACATTCATAAATTCGTAGGGTAATATTCACATGCATATAGCGCGCATTCTTACAAAAACAAACAGGTGTTACGTGTAAATAAAGGAATTCACGTTTTCTAGCTAAAAGTCCTCTAAAGCAGCCTAAGAGTTAGCATGCAAATCATGTTCGTATAGGAATGCTAAAGCCTAGAGTTCAAATCAAATAAAAGTGAGAAACCACTTACCTCGTTGCAGCGTGTCCTGCTCAAGTGTGTTGTAGGGTCGTGGAAGGTATCCACTCTATCCAGGTTTACGTAAACCTCGTCCATGCCTCTAGTGCCATCCCATTCGTCTAAATCCATCCCGAGAATAATCCAAATTGAAGTCTAGTGAGAGAAAGAGGAGAGAGAAGGTGTGGGGTTGAAATGAAACCCCACCACCTTATATAGGAAAAGGGAATGGCATTCCCGTAAATAGTGAAAAAAGTACGATTTGACATAAAGGTAAAAAGTAAATAATTAATTACCAGGTGCACAGACCTCCGATTTGCAGTCCGTTTTAGCCTGCATTTCTCCCAGACAGTGACTAACATTGTCAAAACATCAATTCCAGACAACAGCTAATTTTTACAGAACAGTGACACCAGTCGAAATACAGACGACAGTCAACAGAAAAACAATCAGTAGTCTATTTCATTTCGGACTCAGACGTGTACCCATCGAATCGTCGAGATGATAGCTCTAGTGAGAAAATACAGACAACCGTGTGGTAAGAAAATCCAGAAACAGAACCCGCTTTTTTGCCATTTGACTCACGGTCGCAGACCGAAGTTGCTTTTGAGCCACTTGACTCTCGGTCGCAGACCGGAGTTGCTTTTGAGCCATTTGACTCACGGTCGCAGACCGGAGTCGCTTTTGAGCCATCTGACTCACGGTCGCAGACCGGAGTTGCTTTTGAGCCATATTTACCTAAGACCGTTGAAATAGGGTAGCTGTTTAGCCATTATCCCCGCGATCTTGAAATAGGGTAGTTGTTTAGCCATTATCCCCGTGATCTTGAAATAGGGTAGCTGTTTAGCCATTATCCCCGCAATCTTGAAATAGGGTAGCTGTTTAGCCATTATCCCCACAGTCGTAAATCAGGGTAGCTGTTTAGCCATTATCCCCGTAATCTTGAAATAGGGTAGCTGTTTAGCCATTATCCCCGCGGTCATAAACTAGGGTAGCTATTTAGCCATTATCCCCGCGATCGCGAACTAGGGTGCAGCCCGAAGCAGAGTCTGATGCAATCAGAGAGCAACGCCAGAGCGCGCAGCGCAAAGGTCAGGTATGTTTCCTCCTACTCGTTACGTGTCTTTTACTTTTATATGTTTTACATTGCATGTGTTACGTTAGCAAAAACGTTTTCGAACCACACACATCACTGTCAAAATAGAAAAGTAGGGGCAACTGTAGACACCGAGTCGGAGGACCTGTGATGAAAACCTGAAACAAGACGGTCGAAGCGATTGATTCCGGAAGTTTTGAAAAATATATAAAGAATAATAAACTGAGGAAAATTAACGGCACGGCGCGGGCACGCAACGGCATCCCGCACGCGGACGACAATGGTCGAACGCCCGCTTGACGGCTCGAGACGTGCGTGCGGCGTCCGTCGGACGCACCGCGAGTGGCACGCTCTCGATGCCCGGGGCAATGCCTAGGACCGCTGGCGGTGCCCGCCCTCGTGGGCCGTTGAGCACACGTGCCTGGCGGCGCGAGGCACGCGTTCGGCGGCCGCAACGCGCGAGCGTCTAGCTGCGCGGAACGCGCGCTCGGTGGCCGCGGAGTGCACGCGTCCGACGACGCGGGACACGCCCTGGGGGTCGCCGGGCGGGCACCCAACCACGTCGGGCGAACGCCCAACGCGTTGGGTGGACGCCCGACGAGGGTTGGGCGCGGGCGCCCAACCTCGCGTTGGGCGCTCGCCCAACGCCGTTGGGCGATCGCCCAACGAATGTTGGGCGATTGCCCAACATTGTTGGGCGGCCGCCCAACTCATGTTGGGCGGCCGCCCAACAAGGTTGGGCGGTAGCCCAACAAGGTTGGGCGGTAGCCCAACAAGGTTGGGCGGTAGCCCAACACTAGGTTGGGCGGTCGCCCAACCACAATGGGCGACGCCCAATTTTTTTTGGGCGTCGCCCATTGTTCCGGGATCCGTTTCCCTATATAAGGGCACGGATCCCAAGGTGAAGAGGGAGGCTTTTTTTGGGGAAAACTTTCTCACTCTAAACATTTTTAGAGAGAGAGAGTGTGGATTTTTTTTTAGAAAAATATTTTTTTTTCTCAAAAATTCCAAATTTCCTAAGTTCAATTTTTACTAAATTTTTATTAATATCGGGAGCTCGCGGTTCGTGGAATCAATCGGCTTCGACTGTCAGATACCGAATCAAAGGTATTATCCGAGGACTAGACTCTTTATTTTATTTAATTTATTCTCTCCTTCTATTTATTTTTTTATGCTATAGTTTTTATTCCTTTAGTTATTTATTTATTTTGTCACGTTTTATTTAATTAACGTATTTATTTAATTTTCGTTTCGTGTTAAATAAAACTCGGGTTTTGTTTTAAAATAAAAACCTCGTTTTGGATATCCCAATACGAACCGTGATCCGATAAAAAGGTAGTTCGGGTATCGAAAATGTTGTAATTATAAGTTTTTAATTTAAAAGAGGTTTTCAAATAACGTTTTAAAATAAAAACATCGTTTTAGGAACTTCCGTTTTCGACTATGATCCATCTTTGGTAGTTCGGAAGTCCAAAACGATTGAATTAGATTTAATTTAAAGCTTTTGAATAAATCTGGAAAATATTGGAGTGCTGCTGTAATTTGCCAATTCTGTCACTAAATGCTGTTTACCGACGGATTTTCCGTCGGTAAGCTAAAGCCAATAGCCGTAGAAGTTCAAGCTCTCTATCAGAAGGTAGGAAAGGTCCTCTTGCTCTAGCAGTCAACGAATCGGAATCGGAAAGGGATGATCTTCTTACTGGTTGGTTCAATACTAGAAAGGTAATAAGTTGAGGAAGATAGATATTCAATAGTTACAGTTGAGGAATCAACATATTCAATCGTTACAGTTGAGTAAGATACATATTCAATAGTTCCAATATCGGCACAAAGATAAGGTTTATAGGCAGTAAATGGTCTAGCATCAGAGTTCATAGAGAAGAGGAGAGGTAGGTAAGCGGCTGGAAGAGGAGAGGTGGTCCACCACCACCCAGATTACCAATTCCCCAACCCAAGATCAGGTCTACTGCTTCTCTCTGCCAAAATGTAAAAAATGCCATTTCGGTCCCTTTTTCTTAACTTTTAGACTTTTAATCCTTAGTATATAAATATATAATAATGTAATATATTCTTTTCAAATTGTTTTAAAACTTCAACATATATAATTATTTTAAGAGATTGGTATTCCATTTTTTATTCTAATTTTTTGTATATGTACATATTAATTTCTTTTTATTATTATTCATTTAAATTACATTAAATTCTATTTTAAATGTTATTTACTTGGGCATTTTGGGAGATAATTAGTAGATATTGGGGGATGAACATATAGTCTTTTTGACATTAGGATTATATTAGTTATGTATATATATATATATAGTTTTGGGGTATATTTGGGTTATCTTAATTATTGTTAAATAAAATTATTTTGAGTGATAAAGGCTATTTTCCTATTTATGAATTTCATTCACTATTTTCTTATGTTTAAAGTATAAATGTATTATTTTCATTATTCTTTCTTATATATGTATTAGATAATATATTTTCTTTTACTCTTATTTTATGTCTTTTGGGTTAAAATGTGTAAATATATATCTATATTATTTTCTTTATTTCTTTTGGTCATTTATAAGTCCATGTTTCAAATGGGCTTCACTTGGAAAAATTAAATTTTGGGCCTAAATGTGTTTATTGATGTAATTATAATAGTTAGAGAGTCCATTAAATAAGTGGGGAAAATAAGTCACAAAAAGAGAGTTTTCAATTAAATTATTTAAGCTAATGAGCTTTCTTAAATCTCTAATGTAGATAAATAGAGTCATTTTGGTTGATATTTCAAATCGTTTTCTAAACACCACGTTTTAAAACCTTAGTCCGTTCCAACGACGGATTAAGCGAACATTGTAATCAAAATCGTTTTCTTTGTTAATAATGGAGATTTTGAATCGCTTTCTTAATGAATTTGTACAAAATAAAATTGACTTGTATGTTTAACCACGTTTTCTTATTAAAAGGCTTTTACTTTAACGTTTTCAATTACTCGAGTCGTTCCAACGGCGACTCGGGTAAGCTTCATCAAACGGGGTTTTAAAACGTACCTAAATCGTTCCAACGGCGATTAAGGTGCGAACCATGTAATAAACATCGTTTTGGGGAAATAAGTTAATGTAGAATAGACACACAACATAACATTTAAATACGGTTGTAAATAAATCACTTCTTTCTTCCCCCTCTCTGTGTATGTATAAACATAAATGGGTGATTCTTTACTGATGTGGCTTTTCAATATCATATGCTCAAAATGGTTTCCAAAAAGAGAAAGAAAAGGGTTTCAAATGAATTTTAAACTTAAAGAAGTATACGATTAGTCCGTTATCGCCTAACATGCTGAGTAGGAGGTCGGTGGTTCATAACCGGGCGATGTCGGGGTGCCTAGTAGCCTTTCTCCGGAAAGGAGCTAGCCTTCTCGGCTCGTACCTAAGTTTCCCGAACCCACACCGGTCTCCCGCAAGGGATCGGTGTTCATTTTCCCATTCGTGGGTGGCGACTCTTCCATATCTCCGAGCTCTGGTCCTGCCGAGCAGCTTGATTCCGCGATTGGTTGCTTTCGGCGCCAATCACCGCATATGTCGCCATGAGGTTGTCCACCCCCCGGTCCGCCCGGGAGATTAGGCCGCGGCACCTCGTCTAACAACAGCTTCCAAGGAAGTGACATCCTCCTGAGGTGCTTTTTCGTTCAAGTTTGTCTCGTCCGTAGTCAACGTCAGTGTATCCAATGAGTGTGAAATCATGAGTATTGGGATACCATAAACCTGCATTCACCGAGCCTTACAAATATCTAAGGATTCTTTTTACAGCTATGTAATGAGATTCCTTAGGGTTAGATTGATATCTAGCACAATAACATACTAAGAACTGAATGTCCGGCCTACTCGCAGTTAAGTAGAGTAGAGAGTCAATCATACCTCGGTACAGTTTGTTGTCTACTTACTTAACATTTTCGTCAGCGCAAAGGACAGTGTCAGTGCCCATATGAGTGGATATTGACTTGCAATTTTCAAGTTCATACTTCTTCAATATTTCCTTGGCATACTTCGTTTGACTGATGAAGATGCCATTTTTCCCTTGTTTGATTTGAAGTCCAAGGAAGAAGTTGAGTTCTCCCATCATAGACATTTCAAACTCAGTCTGCATCTGCTTGCTAAATTCCTTGCACATGGACTCATTAGTGGCACCAAAAATAATGTCATCAACATATATCTGAGCCAGTAGGGTATCTTTACCCTTCCTCTTAATGAATAAGGTTGTATCAGCTTTTCCTCTGACATAATTTCTAGTCAGCAGGAAACTGGTCAGCCTCTCATACCAAGCACGTGGTGCTTGCTTGAGACCATACAGAGCCTTTTTGAGTTTATAAACGTGGTTTGGGAACTTGGGATCCTCAAACCCTAGAGGCTGATTAACATAGACTTCCTCGTTTATAACTCCATTAAGGAATGCACTCTTAACATCCATTTGAAATAATTTAAAGTTCATATACTTTGCATATGCACATAAGATTCTTATAGCCTCTAGCCTTGCCACTGGGGCAAAGGTCTCACCATAGTCAATACCTTCTTGCTGACTGTAGCCCTGAGCCACAAGTCTTGCTTTGTTCCTGACCACGTTCCTTTGTTCATCTAGTTTGTTGCGGAAGACCCATCTTGTTCCTATGGTCTTCTGGCTTCTTGGATTTGGCACTAAATTCCATTCTTCATTTTTTCTGAACTGATCAAGTTCTTCTTGCATTGCACTCATCCAGAACTCATCGTCCTCAGCTTCAACGAAGTTCTTTGGTTCATGAACTGAGACGAATGCTACGTTGCTGAGGTATCTCCTGAGTTGATTTCTTGTCATCAGCGTGTTTTCAGCAGCATCAAGAATGGCACTCTCTGAGTGTCCTCTTGGTATTCTGATCTCTTTTGGTAGAGTGATGTCTTGAGCTGGTTGTGTTTCAACAATCTCTGCAGTTATAGATTGGTCAGTGAAAACAATTTGAGTTTCGCTTTTACCTTTGGTCAGCCCTTGAGGTAGTGACTCAGCGGCTGTTTCTTGGTCAGCGGATGCTGAGTATGGATCATCCTCAGTCAGCTGCTTGTCTTTTCCTGCAGGGTTAGTTTCATCAAACTCAACGTGTACTGACTCTTCTAAGACCTGAGTTCGTTTATTGAAAACTCTGTATGCTTTGCTGTTTGTTGAGTAGCCTAAAAAGATAGCTTCATGAGCTTTTGAATCAAACTTAGCAAGGCTGTCTTTAGTATTTAGAATAAAAAATTTACAGCCGAAGGCACGAAAGTATCCAATGTTGGGCTTTCGTCCTTTCCAAAGTTCGTAGGGAGTCTTCTTTAATATGGGTCTGACTAGAGCCCTATTAAGTATGTAGCAAGCTGTGTTGACAGCTTCTCCCCAAAAGTACTTTGGAAGCCTATGCTCACTCAGCATTGTCCTGGCTATTTCAACCAAGGTTCTGTTTTTCCTTTCAACAACCCCATTCTGTTGATGCGTTCTACGAGCAGAGAAATTATGGTCAATGTTGCTGGCTTCACAGAATTCAACAAACTGTTGGTTTTTGAATTCTCCACCATTATCACTTCGGATGTGAGCTAACTTTAGGCCTTTATCATTTTCAAGTTTTCTTACTAATGTTGAAAATGTCTCAAAGGTTTCATCCTTGCTACTCAGCAAGATGATCCAAGTGTACCGAGAAAAGTGATCTACGATGACCAAGGAAAATCTTCTACCACCCAAGCTTAGCGGCTGGACTGGACCGAAGAGATCCAAGTGTAGCAACTCTAGTGGACGCTTGGTTGAGACAATGTTTTTACTATGAAAAGATGTTTTAGTTTGTTTTCCAGCCTGACAAGCGTAGCATAATTAATCCTTTTCGAACTTAAGTTCTGGTAGTCCCTCAACTAATTGCTTTCTTGCTAATTTGGCCAGGAGGTCCATACTTACATGACCAAGTCTCCTGTGCCATAGCCAGAAATTTTCTTCCTTTGACACTAAGCATACATTTTTTGAAAATTTCTTTTCCAAATTCAGCATAAAGACATTATCAATACGAGGGGCAGTTAAAATCAATTCATTTGTTTTTCCCTCGAGTATTTTACATCCAGTGTCATCAAATATAACTTTTCTCCCATTATCACATAGCTGAGCTACGCTGAGTAAGTTATATTTAAGTCCGCTGACTAGGGAGACTGACTCAATAGTAGGATTACCACCAACGGTTCCTGACCCTACTATCTTACCCTTTTTGTTCTCTCCGAAACTTACGCTTCCACCTCGTTTACGCACAAGTGTGATCAACTGAGTTTCATCACCAGTCATATGCCTCGAGTATGTGCTGTTAATGTACCACATTTTTTATGTCACACCCGACCCTAAACGACCTCAATCGGCATCGGGCGTGAAATAGAAAGATCATAATCAATACTTAGGAGTCTCCAATTTATCCAAATATCATTATATTACAATTGCAATACCAAAGTTCTAACCATAATTCTAATAATAAGCAACCAACTTCCAAACCTCGCCTAACCGGTCAGTAACCTGCTCTATATCCTGCACTTTCTCACCTAAAAACATTAAAACATTTAAAAACGTGAGACAAAAATCTCAGTAAGAAACTATCAGCCATAAAAACCAACTTTACTTAACATAGCTACATATATATGTTTATAAAGTGATTTAATCAAAACCTTATAAACTATACTCAAAACGTAAGTTCATAATATAGTCAAAGTCGTAAACCAAAACCATAAAAATATATAATCTTGTATCCATCCTTGAGTTCAAAACCTTATAAAATATTGTAATCAAATAAGTGTTTTATCAAACCAACTCGTATTTAATCAAACGTAAAACCTTATATCAAAATCAATCATAATCCAAATGAACTTAAAACATTGTATCCATCCTCGAGTTTCTCCCCTTAAGTATCAATCCATAACCACATATATAGTCGAGACGTCTCTTAACATTGCCTATCCCATATGGTCTTACCCAACACTTCGCTGCCATACCCAATAGGTCTTAAGATTGTGTACACAGGCCATGTCCCTCACTGAACATGGTCTTCAAATATAAAACCACCGATCCGGATAACTCTCGATGGATATAAAATCATAAAATCATAACGTGCTCAAATCATATTTGGACTTCAATCCAAAATAATAACAACAATAAACCGCAACAGATTTCTCAATCCAAAAACAATTCGTAAGAAATCATCAAATTCATTTTGTTCAATATAGATATATATTGAAACCAAAAACATATATGTATATATGTAAATCAACCAAATTAAGCCTTAAATCATCATAATCAAGTAAAATCTGAAATTCACATAGAAGCATAATCCATAGCTTCATTTGAACCGTAATTTCACAATAAAAAGCAAAATCATGAAAACCCCTAATTTTACAAAATTCCTGCATAACCCTAAAATATCAATTTCTGAAACTTCTTTGATTATATATATATATATATATATATATATATATATCTATATACAAAAAAACTCAAAATATAGTTGATAGTTACTTACCTTGGCTACTAATTGAGAAAAACACACCCGTTTAATTCTCCTCTAAATCGACGTTTCCCTCCAAACACTGCCGAAACTCAAAAACTCTTCGGTTAAAACTTAGATCTATATATAAGGATGCTATGGTTCCAATTTCAAGTGATTCGGACGGTCGAATCTTCGTAAATCAAAGAAACGGTGGAGAAACGGTTCGGAATCGATAATAGCTGATGACAGAAGAAGAAAAGGAAAAAAGAAAACAAAAGAAAAGATAATGAATACATCATCTGGAACCTTTCGCCATATACATATCCAAATTTGGCAAATATCCAGTTTGGTCCTCCATCTTTATATAATCTTTAAAAATTACTCTAAACTTTTTATTTACACATAAAACCATCAAATTAACTTCAAACTTTTCCTATAACACCGATTTAACTTCACACATCCAATAATTATAATATATATTACTATCAATGTATAAATTTTAGAAATTTAGACCCGGACGTGACAATTCTCCCCCACCTTAAGAAATTTCGTCCTCGAAATTCACGTGCTCTAATCTAAATTTTTTTCCTCCAAATAATCTCAACCTGGTTAATTCCATCACCATAAATCCACACTAAAACTTCAAATATCATATTTGATATATATAACTCTAAACTTCAAATATCATATATTTGATATATGATACACTTTATATTCGTATTTTGCTAGTATTAAACCCAATCTCACTTTAGTAGATTTAAATCACAATTGATTTCATCCATTGCAGATGTATCCAATATATTTCACCTATCTCCAAGTTCTACAGACTTCAAAAACTTTTGAACCGCTAATATGTATGATATTATATTTTTCTTAAACTTCAAATATTTCGAATCAATGATTTGCATCAGCATATAATCTTACTTCATCATAATAATAATACTTATATCTATAATTTTTCACTCCAATCATGATGAATATGAACTCCAAATCATCATCATCAATCAAATATAAACCTTATATCGATAACATATTTCCTATATGAATATCACTTTGACTTATTTATTTTCGTAAAACCGCTATAATCAAATCTTTACAATAAGAAAAATCAATATAGATCAGTCGTATACCCATCATCCTACATCCCATTAATAACTCCAAATAAATTTAAGTTTCTCATCAAACTAGGATAACAAATATGATTTACTTAAATCGTAATGTGAAAGTTTTTGAAATCTCCAAGCAATATCCTCAAACACAATAAAAGGCTAAAAATTTGATAATGTCATTCAATTTCTTTATTTGATATTATAATCCTCAAAACTTCAATCTTTTCTCCAAACCATAAAACCATATAACCAAGGAAGATAGAGTACCTAAATTACGATAATCAATGTTTTTTTTCCTCCAACCTTCAAATAATATCTTTACACCCATAAAAGTCAATAAATCTATAATATCATTCGATTTTCTTATTTGACCCATAAACACTCAATTTGATCCTTATATAACCATAATCACACAAACTTCAACTAAAAATAACTTCTATTAATAATATATGTACTACAAAATTTCAATTATCAACATATATATCCTCTTATATCATATTTATCTTTTAATTTCCTACATCAAACTATGCTTAAGATCAGCAAAATTTGTCCTCAAAATTCATACCTTAATTATTTCCTCAAACACTATTTAAACTTACCAAATGTTTATATGTAATCATCAAATGATGAACTCTAACATATTCTCCCACTTTACTTATCATTGATCACTAACAATCCGTATCTCTCTAAACATCATTTATATAACTCTCAATAATTCTAAACCTCAACCCAATGAAGTTCACTGATTCTATAATATACTAAATTAATGTTATAATCTCCCAATCATTAATCAACTTCCAAACCCATTAAATGAAACCTCCATATTTTATCTTTTTCAATCTCATATCTATTATCTTCAATTTATCACTTTATCATTTCCTCAATCTCCTATAATCCTAAGAAGATCAACTTATCATGTAAACTAGTAGCAATGTCTCTCAAATCAGGAGAAAAATCAAAGCAAAAACCAAATTCTGGTTTAACGCTAAAATGACCAACATATGCCGTTTTCAGCATAACTTTTTCATACGGAGTCCGATTAAGGCGATTCAAAAATCCTTGGAAACGTAAGATAATAATAAAGAACTTTCATTTAGGACTCATTGACAGATTCAGCCTCTATCTGGTCGAAAAACGCATCATAAGATTCAGATACGAATCTGATTCTCATGCAACACCTATATAGACAATTCTTTATTATCTCTAGCTCAAAGTAATAATTTACTCATATCTCATATATCTATGGTTGTAAGCTAATTATTGAACTCTCAAATATCAACTTCAAGTCATACTTAATATCAAGTATGTAACCATATCACCAAATATCAAATAATTTGCTAATTTTTCAAACACCCAATATTTTACTAACCACCAAATCTCATTTCTACCCCTCATTAGCTAGTTACTCAATACTTGAAAATTTTCAAATTATTTCTTAGCTTGCACCAAATATCCATATTCCTCAATTATTATCGATTATTTCTTCGCTATCACCAAATATTCATATTCCTCAATTACTATCAACCTTAGGTCCGAAGAATTTAACCTAGAGCTCTGATACCAATCTGTCACACCCGACCCTAAACGACCTCAATCGGCATCGGACGTGAAATAGAAAGATCATAATCAATACTTTTTTTTTGAAGAAATCATAATCAATACTTAGGAGTCTCCAATTTATCCAAATATCACTATATTACAATTGCAATACCAAAGTTCTAACCATAATTCTAATAATAAGCAGCCAACTTCCAAACCTCGCCTAACCGGTCGGTAACCTGCTCTATATCCTGTACTTTCTCACCTAAAAACATTAAAACATTTAAAAACGTGAGACAAAAATCTCAGTAAGAAACTATCAGCCATAAAAACCAACTTTACTTAACATAGCTACATATATATGTTTATAAAGTGATTTAATCAAAACCTTATAAACTATACTTAAAACGTAAGTTCATAATATAGTCAAAGTAGTAAACCAAAACCATAAAAATATATAATCTTGTATCCATTCTTGAGTTCAAAACCTTATAAAATATTGTAACCAAATAAGTGTTTTATCAAACCAACTCGTATTTAATCAAACGTAAAACCTTATATCAAAATCAATCAAAATCGAAAACATAATCCAAATGAACTTAAAACATTGTATCCATCCTCGAGTTTCTCCCCTTAAGTATCAATCCATAACCACATATATAGTCGAGACGTCTCTTAACATTGCCTATCTCATATGGTCTTACCCAACACTTCGCTGCCATACCCAATAGGTCTTAAGACTGTGTACACAGGCCATGTCCCTCACTGAACATGGTCTTCAAATATAAAACCACCGATCCGGATAACTCTCGATGGATATAAAATCATAAAATCATAACGTGCTCAAATCATACTTGGACTTCAATCCCAAATAATAACAACAATAAACCGCAACAGATTTCTCAATCTAAAAACAATTCGTAAGAAATCATCAAATTCATTTTGTTCAATATAGATATATATTGAAACCAAAAACATATATGTATATATGTAAATCAACCAAATTAAGCCTTAAATCATCATAATCAAGTAAAATCTGAAATTCACATAGAAGCATAATCCATAGCTTCATTTGAACCGTACTTTCACAATAAAAAGCAAAATCATGAAAACCCCTAATTTTACAAAATTCCTGCATAACCCTAAAATATCAATTTCTGAAACTTCTTTGATTATATATATATATATATATATATATATATATATATATATCTATATACATAAAACTCAAAATATAGTTGATAGTTACTTACCTTGGCTACTAATTGAGGAAAACACACCCGTTCAATTCTCCTCTAAATCCTGTCTAAGACGTTTCCCTCCAAACACTACCGAAACTCAAAAACTCTTCGGTTAGGCCTTAGATCTATATATAAGGATGCTATGGTTCCAATTTCAAGTGATTCGGACAGTCGAATCTTCAAAAATCAAAGAAACGGTGGAGAAACGGTTCGGAATCGATAATAGCTGATGACAGAAGAAGAAAAGGAAAAAAGAAAACAAAAGAAAAGATAATGAATACATCATCTGGAACCTTTCGCCATATACATATCCAAATTTGGCAAATATCCAGTTTGGTCCTCCATCTTTATATAATCTTTAAAAATTACTCTAAACTTTTTATTTATACATAAAACCATCAAATTAACTCCAAACTTTTCCTATAACACCGATTTAACTTCACACATCCAATAATTATAATATATATTACTATCAAGGTATAAATTTTAGAAATTTAGACCCGGACGTGACATTTGACTTCTCAGCACATCTCAGGCTTACTTGCAATATAGCTAGTTATCTTTAGGTACCCAAGTCTTTTTGGGTCCTTGTTTGTTAGGCTCAGCAGGTAAAGCATCATACTTAATCTTATGACGACATACTTGGACAGTGTGTCCATTTTTCCCACAGAAGTCACAGATGACCTTCCGTTTGGGATATCTCACTGACTGGTCAGCACCCCAGTGCTGAGCATGCCAGCACACCTTTGTGGTGTGTCCCTTCTTCCCACATAAGTCACACTGGACATTCCGCTGAGGATTCCATCTCTGCTGACTAGTACTTCGGTACTGAATGTTCAGAGGAATATTTCTTTTATTTGGAACCTTGAATTGATTCTGAATAGATGTGACATCCTTTCTCAATTTCTTAGAATCTGATTGGACCTCAGAGATAAACTTATGCATAGTTTCTACGTTGCTATGCAAAGTTGAGTTGTCTTGGAGAAGATATCGAAGGTCACTCAGTTTGACCTCTTCAATCTCGTCACATCGCCTGCTGAGTTCTCTAACCTTCTTGTTACACTTTTTGATAAGTGTGTAGAGGTCACTCAAAGCATTTATCATTTCATTTCTGAGCAAGGGCAGTGATATTACCTCAGTTGAGTGTGCCTCATCGTCAGATGAAATGGAGGGGTCAGCATGCTCAGAAACACAAGGCTCAGCAAGCTCATCTGCCATGAAGCAGATATTTGCTGACTTAGTGGCATCAGCTCTTGATGATGATGACTCATCACTATCACTCCAGGTTGCCACCATTGCCTTCTTGATGTTCTTCTTTTCCTTCCTCAAGGTAGGACAACTTGATTTGATATGGCCAGTTTGATGACATTCAAAGCATGTGATGGGCTTTGAGCTGTCCTTCTTGTACTTGCTATCGCTAGACTCAGCTTTGTACTTGTCAAACTTCTTGTAAGGCTTCTTGGAATATTTATCATTCTTTCTGAACAACCTTTTCATTTTTCTAGTGAACATGGCCATCTCTTCATCGTCTGTTGAGCTCCCATCAGTGGAGTCAGCTTTCATGACAAGAGACTTTTGCTTCTTGTCCTCAGACTTCTCCTTAACCTCAAAATTCTTCATTGAGATTTCATGGGTCAGTAGAGATCCAATGAGTTCATCATACTTGTAGGTGGTCAAGTCTTGAGCTTCCTCAACAGCAGTTTTCTTGGCTTGCCAGCTTTTAGGAAGGCTCCTCAGTATCTTCTTGACTTGCTTTTCCTCAGTAAAGATCTTGCCAAGTCTTTTGAGCTCGTTGATAATGTTTGTGAATCTTGAGTTCATTTCAGAGATTCCTTCATCATCATTCATTTCAAACAGCTCGTACAACCTCATGTGCTGGTTCACCTTGGACTCCTTAACTTTGTTGGTTCCTTCATAGGTGACCTCCAGTTTCTTCCAGATCTCCTGCGCTGACTCACAACCTGAAATCTTGTTGTACTCTACAGCATCTAACGCACAGTGAAGCATGTTTATAGCCGAAGCATGATTTTGTAGCTTCTTGAGGTCATCTTCTGACCACTTAGCCTCGGTTTTGACAACCGTTTGGCCGTCAATAGTTTTAACAGGAACAAATGGGCCTTGGACTATAGAAAGCCATGCACTCATATTTGTTGCCTGAATGAAATTTTTCATTCTGTTCTTCCAAAAGGTGTAGTTAGACCCGAAGAACAGAGGAGGGCGAGTAATGGACAGTCCCTCAGGAAGAATCTGAGTTGTCTGATTTCCTGGGAGGAAACGAGTGCTGTTCTCAACCATTGTGGGGATCAGCTCAAGATAGTTATATCTTGCTCAGTGAGCTACTACGCTCTGATACCACTTGTTGGTCCCGTATAACGTGAAAAGGTTAGTTCCAAGGGGGGGATAGGAACTATTTAAAATTTTGTCCGTTAAGGCTGACTTCTTTTCTTTGAGAAAAGGTTTACACAGCGGCGCTAAGTAGATTTAAGCCACAAGCTTAGTCAACTGGTGACTAAGTCTGCTTCTTTCCTTGAGTCAGGAGATATCACTTAAGTCTATTCCTGAACTCAGCTTCTTAGTGCACTCAACTCAGCGTAAGTTCGTTACTTAGTCAGTTTTAATAGCAAGCAATATATAAAGGAGTTTAAAGGTTAGAAATATGTTACTCAGCAGACATATCCTGGTTCGGCCTCTCCGCATACGTCTAGTCCCCGGAACTCGTTCCGAGCTTTTTGAATCCTCTACTGAGCTCTTTAAAGGTAGAGCATGAAATCTTTTACAATAGAAGCTGAGTATACAAGAGTACCTTCCTCTATACCTCTACTCACTCCTATACCTACCGCTGAGTACTATAACCGAGCACTCAGCTTCTCATTTCTATTCTTCTAGAAATGACAAGTGTTTGTCCTAAACAACAATTGCTAAGACACTTTAGATGAATGAAATCACTCTAGACTTTTACACAAAGATTGGAATTGGTGTAAGGTTTGCTTTACTTTTCTCACAGAACTTCAAGTATGAATTTGGTCAGCGTTTCGACTTGATTGAAGATCTGCATCGAATGAAGCATTTGAGAGGCTTATTTATAGTGACACTTCAAGCACCGGTGATTTCGAATTTCGACATAACCGTTGGAGGCTAACGGCTTCCTATCGCTTTCATTCTAGACGTGCTCAGTGTTGTTGGCCAATGAGATTCTTGTATCTTCTGTCTACGGCAGTGCTCAGCAGCTTTTCGTCAGATGAACAGAATGTTTCGACATTAATAGTAAAGTCTTCCAGACAGCTTACTGCATCTTCTGAGCTTTACCCAAAGTAGAAATACTTTGTCTCTACGTTTGTTCTGTTCTGCCGCTAACCTGATGACTACTTTGTCGTTCAACTCAGCACCTTCGTCTTTAGACCTCGGCATGGGCCGGGCTGGGCCGGGCCTGTCGGGCCTGTGATAAAACCTGATAAGCCCAAGCCCAGTCCAAGCCCACACTAATTAGATTCGGGCTCGGGCCTAAACAAGGAATCCCAAGCCCGCCCATCCAAGCCCATATCTATATTAAAAAAAAATCAATTAAAATAAAATACTAACTTTTTTTTAATAAAAAATAATAAACATAATAGTTAATAAGTCTTAGAAAAAATATAACAAACTAATAGTTAAGTTCGAAATAAAATTACAACATAACAATAAAAAAAATAACTATCTAAAATTACAACATAACAATAAAATATAGCTATCTAAAATTTATATAACTAAATTTATAAATATATATATAACGGGCCGGGCCGGGCCGGGCCAGGCCAGGCCCGCCGGGTATTTACATAGCCCAGGCCCGCTCATTTACTAGGCGGGCTTAATCGGGCTTGGGCCGGGCCGGGCCTGCCACTAATTTTATGTGTCCAGACCCGGCTAAATGGGCTTGGGCTCGGGCCGGGCGGTCGGGCTCATCGGCCCATGGCAAGGTCTATTCGTCTTGAAGCTTTTGTTAGAAGGCTTCTCGGTCATTCTTCATGTTGAGCTGTCGTTTTATTTGATACGACTGCGTTTTGTCTTCCTAGGCCGTGAGGTCTTGATCTGTTGACTTGGGCTTGACTTCCTCTTATGGGCCTTTAGGCTTTTTATCTTAATGTCTTATAAATGAATTACTCAACATTGAACAAACACATTAGTGTGGATAAATCAAAGCATTTAAATTTAATGTGTTAGAATATTTTTTATCACTCACATAAATAATTTTGTCAAATCAAAATCATGTGGAAAGGTGTTTCAACAATGTTGACAACTAGGAGCAATTTTACCACTAACATTAACAACCACTAGCAATTTTACCTTTAATGTTGGCAAATTTGACCAATTTGAGAAACAATTTATCAAACTGACTTCTCTGTCACAAATTTTATCATCTACGCTTTACATGTGTCATTTTATTACTTATTAGTAACAAATCACAGACATATAAATGTTAAAAAAATAAAATTACAAATTAAAAAATTATATTGTATTTTGTACGAATTGGATAGAAAAATTTAAATATTTCATCGAATTTAAAAATATTAATCTCCAATTCTATTACTAAATCACAAGAAAATTTGAATTCTTTTTTTTACAACTAACCGATATGTAACTGGTGCAAAATAAGTAAAAAACATTTGTATTTTATAATGATATCTGAAATTGATCCAACATGCCAACATTAAGGGTAAAATTATTCTTGACTGCCAATATTAAGGATAAACTCAGTGGCGAAGCCAGGAGCTAAAGGTCGGAGGGGCTAGACTGTGGACGGAATTTTTTTTAATGCTACTTCAATGTATTTATAAAAAATATATGGTTAAAAAATACTCTAACATTTACATTCAGGAGAGATTTTACTTCTAACATATAAAATGGTACAATTTTACCGCTAATGTTGACAGAGAAGAGCAATTTTACCCTTAGCGTTGGCAAGTTGGGTCAATTTTAGCCATCAGTATACAACATACACATTTTGTTCGTTATTCTACACTAATCGCATATCCGTTTCAAAAAAATTATGCATTTTGTTCCTAAATAAAATAAAAACAAACAACCAAAATTAAGGTAAATTAGAATCCCAAACATAATCAATAAATCATAATTTAAATTAGGGTAAATAATTTATTAGTCTCCTAGTTTTTACCTAATACAATGTTTAGTCATCCTATTTTGAAAAACACATTTTAAGGCCCATATCTTTTATCAATATTAACCTTGTGGTCCTTTTATCTATTTTTTTTTATATTTTAACCGAATATATCTTAGCTTTTAGGACAACCACAGTACAATATAAGTTGATCATGTTACTCTGTTATTTTATATATGTCTATTTATGCTAAAATATAATGGTTAAAACTCTAAAAAAATAGACAAAAAGATCAAAGGGTTAATATTGGTAAAAGATATAGACCTTAAAACATTTTTTAAGAAGTATATTATGGAATTAAAGAATTGAAACGGTACAATTGTTGGAAAAAATAAGTTTAATTTGTAATTAATTATATTAATTCATGTATAATTGACAAATTAATTAGAAAATCGAATTTAAAAGAATCTACTAGAAATTAATTTCTGTAATTTCTGTAATTTCTTGTTATTTTTTATTCTTTATCTATTATGGTCAATCAATTTTTATTTTTATTTGTCCATGTCAATAAGCTGAACCGCCCTAACGATGCGCGCCGTCCAAACTCGACGGAAAAATTAAATAAGGGCCAAATTCATAACAAAATCAATGATCAATGACTCAATAGTAGAAAAATAATTGATCATGAGCTTGATCCTTAAAACATGTAAAGTTCAGAGGCTTAATTATACGTTTGGCCTTTATTTGTCATTAACAATATTAACTCATACTAATTAAGGTTGGTTTGAATGTTAAGACATTTTATTTGCCATTAACCGGTGTGATCCCGGGTTTTTAATTATTTTTTCAAAAAACTTTAATGAAATAAAATTTTAATTAACAAAACGAATTTGAATTTTAAAATATATTTTTTAACTAAACTAAAAAAATCAGGGTTTGGTATTTGATTGATGGAGATAGGGACAATATTTTAAATGTTTGGATAACGGTAAAGATAAAAAAGATGTGGATAAGATAAAAATATGATAGTTGAGAATTATTATTCACAGTTTGTTTCCTAGGATAGGGAGGGAGATAAAATAATATATTTTACTATATTACCCTACGTAAACTACATAACATTGATTTAAAGGATAAATTGGACTTTTCGATCTCATTTAAATTGTAGGAGCTTATCACACCTCTTACACCACCTCTTCCCAAGTATAAGATTTGAAGGATCAGACCCTTGTCTCTTTCTTATCTCATTGCTTTATCCCTAAAACAAACATGGGATAATTGATTTTTGGATTTTTTATCCATGTCCCACCTCATTTATCCCTCATAGCAAACACCCTCAAATGTATGGTAAGGATTAAAAAACAATATATCGAAGCAAGAGTAGGCCAATATCTCCACTAAGCTAGCCAAAAAGTGATAGTTCAATCGACTGGGCTCTTCTTTTAGACCACAAAAGGAACTGAATCCTGTCAGGACAAAGCCAGACCCCGTGAGCTTTTGAGCCTTAGAAGTGTTCCATCACATTATTGTGGAACCATGCGGCCCGACCTTCAACTTAACCTTGAAGACTCCTTCAATATGCCTGCGACTATCATCGTAGGCCCTAATCACAATTTCATCACAAAGTGTTCCATCACAAAGTCTAGACATACGTGAATATTAAAGACATATCGGTGATGTTTGCTGTGCTATTAGGGCGCTCATGGTTCCACAAGCTTGGAGGTGTGCCCTCCACTCTTCATCAAATGATTAAGTTCGCCTACGGGGATGAGGTGGTCATGATCAGAGCAGAAAAGTTGAGTTCGGTAGCGACATTAGGAATTAAGCCTCAGCTCTTCTTTGGGTTCCAGATTTCGGGGATCTACGAGTCCAGCATGACCACCGATGTGCTAAAGATGATGAAGGGAAGTTTCATTCCTGGCATAGGCTTGGGTGCACATATCAGGGACTACCCGCGTCGCCAGACTTCAAGAGTCAGAAAACCCGGAAGGGTTTGGGATATGAGCTAGGAGGCCCGTCCAATAAAGGCTGCGAGGGGAAGGTAGGCCTGAAGAAGTATTTTATGGGTGAAGGTCATAGAAAGGTTTATTCAGGAGCTCCTGAGTCATAGACTATCGCTGAGGGGAAGATTCTGCCGTGTTTTGATATTTTCAATGATATTACCAGCTGGGGCAAAGAGAAGGCAAGCTGCTTCGTGGAGGAGATCATGATGCTAGACCTGAATGCGGAGGAGCAGATCATCACTGCTAAGGCAACCGTGAGAATGGCATATGAATCGAACAATTCTAAGGCCCATGAGAACCCCGATGATGACAATGTTATTACCGCTTTGTTTGAACAAAAATAAAGATGGCATATTTCATTTTTTAAGAAACTGTTTTGGGAAATCAATCCCATAATCGTTAAAACATAATTAATCAATTAATTAATTAAATAGTAATAAAAACAACTAATCAGAATTGCTGCTGGTGGAGTTCTTCGGGATGCTGGTGGCGCCTGGCTGGCTGGGTTTACCCATAACTTAGGTACGGGCTCCTCCTTTACTGCAGAGCTCTGGGGGATCTTGTCTGGCATTAAACTCGCCATTCGCATGGGTGTTAAAAGACTTTCGGTGGAGTTTGACAATTTGGAGGCTATCAACAAGATTTCGGATAGACAGGCTGTTTGTCTTAAGAGTCAGAATCTCATTAAAGCCATCTTGAGGCTTCGTCCTGCCTTCGATTCTCTTACCTTCTCCCATATTTATAGGGAGCAAAACCGCGTGGCGGATCGCTTGGCAGCTGCTGGGCATGGGGGGATGTTAGGTGTTTCTACCCTTTCCGTTCCTCCTTCTTTTCTGTTACCTTCTCTTCTTGAGGATAGGATTGGGGTCAGTCTTCCTAGACTGATCCCGGGTTAGGTTTTTGTTTGTTTGTTTTTTTTTTCTTCCCTTCTTACCAAAAAAAAAAGAATTAAAAATTATTTTTAATTGTAAATTCAATACCATGAGTCTATATGAATAACATAACATATTTAACATTTATAGAACTCAAAATCTCCACTAAGCTAGCCAAAACGTGATAGTTCAATCGACTAAGCTCTTCTTTTAGATCACGAGAGGAACTGAATCATGTTATAGACAAAGCCAGATCCCGTGAGCTTCTGAGCCTTAGAAGTGTTCCATCACATTATTGCCCCCAACATGGGTTACAAGCTTGCTACCAAGCTCGGCGGTGTTTACTAATTTGCTATTCAAACTAATAAACTTGGTGAGATTCTTATTATTAGCCGATGTGGGATTGCTTACCTTCATTATTTATAATAGTTATTGATAATTTCAAATGCCAATGTTGGATTGTTCACTTTCCTTATTACAAAAAAAAAAAACAAATATGTTCTTCATTATAAGTTATTTCCTTCTTTCTTTTATTCATCTATTTCTATTTATTTCTCAATTCAAACTAATAAGCTCTATATAGTTGTTATTCTCTTTCAATGTGGGATTGCATAACATAAATAAAAATGGAATATTCCTTTTTTTTAAGAAACTGTTTTGGGAAATCAATCCCATAATCTTTAAAACATAATTAATCAATTAAATAATTAAATAGTAATAAACAACTAATCAGAATTAAAAATTATTTTTAATTGTAAATTCAATACCATGAGTCCATATGAACAACGTAACATATTTAACATTTATAGAACTCAAAATCTCCACTAAACTAGCTAAAAAGTGATAATCGACTAGGCTCTTCTTTTAGACCACGGGAGGAACTGAATCCTGTCATGTTTAAACTTCGAATATCAAAGTAAAAGCATAATACTAACTACTGTGATCCTATTCAATAATATATATAATAATATTTAAATTTTTAAAAATATTATTTATTTTTAAAACAAATATTATTTATTTTTATTTTTCTAACTTTCTTTTTGAGAATTTTTTTTATAACGTTTTTAAGTTATATATTTAAAATACATAAAAATTAAAAGTTGCTCAAAAATTTTATCAACATCAAGTAAGCACAAACAATTATTGATGAAAAACACCAAAATATTACTGCTTCTAAATAAACTAAAAGCATTTACTGTATAAACCTAACTAAATACCATATTTTCTCGATTTGGGGTGAGGGTAAAGCGGTAGCAAGCTTGTAAATAAACTGATGGGATGTGTTGTAAATAAGAGATGATAAAGTTGTAATTATAAGGAAGTTCGAGGAAGGGATGAAGCTGATTTGCAAGGGCTTTTAAAAGTCTACACGACCTGTGGGAATAGTCACACTTCGTGTGGACTTTATTTTCGAAATAGAACCAGTGACTTTGTCCGTACAACATGCAAGAATAGCCACATGATGTGTTGTTTACAAATTAAGAAGCAGAAACTCTTCTTTAAATCCACACAACGTATGAGTTTTCTACACGGTATGTGAGCTCTGTTTTTGGCATGAATGATCATCTCTTCTTCTTTGATGTAGTCGCCCCTTTGGTTCGGCTTCTCTCACCACTCTTTTCCACACATTTGGTCAACTTGATGCTAGAAGAAGGATTATGGGTTGGACCAATTATTTTATTTTTGTTTGTTAGGTGTGATTTATTAATTGATTGATTGATTCTAATCATAATCAAATGTTTTGGTGATTCTCTGTGTAAATGGAAATTTTTTTGGAAGATCTGTAAACGGGGATGGAAACAAATCTATCTCCGTCTAACTTGCGGGAACGGAAATGGGGCATCCTCGACTGGGAACGGTAATAGAAAATGCATTTCCCGTCGCATTCCATTTATATCCCTAGCTTTGTCCCCTCTCATTTAATAACTCGCGGGGATGGAGATAGGACAACCTCGATTAGTCGGAAAACGGGAATGAAAAATGCATTCCCCACTCCGTTCGTTTATATCCCTAGATGGGAATTCCTGCGAGACGGTGATAAAGACAAATCTATTTCCGTCTAACTCGTGAGAATGGGAATGTGGGAAATGCATTCCCCGTCCCGTTCCGTTTATATCCCTAGCTTTATCCCTTCTCATTTAAATATTGGTGGCTTCTTTGGGGATGCAAATAGAGAATCTGATATTTTAGGGTCTAAAAAATATAGTAACTTAATTAAAGTCGGATTCAGCAGCTCTCACATACATCCAACTGGAGCAAGCCCAAAATTAATGAGATTAGAAAATCTAAATGGCTGTTATTTATAAGACATAATTTAGACAATTTGTTCATCTTGAACCGATGTGGGACTACTTAAGTGTAGGGCTAGAAAAAAAAAACATTCTAAGGATGGGATTTTGGCTTATGACAGCATACTAATTGTTGCTGTGTATCTATATGATTAGCTATTTGTATTATTATACCTCAATTAATTAGTCACATCCACCCACGTTATCCATGTATTGATAAGGAAGTGCAATCCGGATACTCCCACTTGGGTTACAGGCATCCATGTATTGATAAGGAAGTGCAATCCGGATACTCCCACTTGGGTTACAGGCCTTCGTCACTAAGCCCAGTGATAGTATTCAATGTTTGATTTGTATATAAAGTTATATACTTATACATTTGAAGACAATGTGGGATGTAATTGAGCTTATTAAATTTATTATATATATTGTAATATCATCCTTTTGCAATAAAAACTGATGTGGGATTGGTTGTTAAAATAAAATAAATAAAAGGGAAAAAGATAAGAGTTAGGTTTCGATGTGGGATTTGGTGTTAATTATGGAATCTGTGGTGTCAATTATGGTAATTAAATTGTTCCTGAATTGTGAACTTCCACTTTAATTATAGTATTTTATAGTTAATCTAAGAGGATTATAGAAACTCTCTATACCGATGTGGTAGCATTTTATGATAGAAAATATTTTGCAATGTCAATTCTCTGTGTAGATCTTAAGAAAAAAAAAAAGCATTTTAAGGATGATTAATTTATATGCAGGAGCTCATTTGGTGTAAGGTATATTCTATATATTTAGAAGAAAATATCACTAAATAAACAGTTATTGAAATACTTTTATTCTTTTCCCATGACTGTGTTATGTGGTTTTAAATAATGGAATGTCCTTTGAATATAAAAAGACTTAATTCTATCCCACATTGGTAAAAAACTTCATGTAAATGATTTTTATATACAAGGTATTATCACTCCGCTTAGTGACGAAGGCATGTAACCAACTGAGAGCATCCTGATTGGGTTTCCATGTTTAAACTTCGAATATCAAAGTAAAACCATAATACTATGTACTGTGATCCTATTCAATAATATGTAGGAACAATTACAAAACTAGCACCTTTTAAGGGGCTAGTTTTCTTTTCTAACTCATTTTGAGAAACTCACCAAAACTAACACATTTCATTAACAATATTACAACCTTGCCCTCCTCTCTAACACTCCGCTCCCGCTCTTTAACATTCGAACTTCCATCTCTCTAACCTAACACCCCGTTATTCATCTCTCTAACTTTCCGGCGATTCATTGCCCGATTCTGTACATTTCATCCGGCGAATCTCTGTTACTTCGAGTGGACATGGCGAGAACACCAAGCTCAGACAACGAATCGAATTCAGAAGGAAGGACGAAAAAGAGGGTAAATAACTTGACTTTACATATGCGTTTCTCTCTTGTATTGCATGTACATTTGTTGTGTTTGAGAAGGAATATTTCGTTTCGTTTCGTTTCGTTTCGTTTACTTCTTCTGGTGTTAGGGTTTTTTCTGGGTTCGTCTGGTGTTAGGAAGTCATTCGGTTTGGTTGAAATTCGTCGATGTGTATGTTCATCGGCAACCTAATTGTAGATAGTACATAGTCATAGACAGCCTAATGGCCGATAGAACATCCATATCGACGATATATTGCCGATAGAACATTCATATCGTCGAGCTAATTGCCGATAGAACATTCATATCGACGAACTATTACTGATAACTCTCTTATTTTAGCATACGCTAGCTCATTCTAGCTCAACGTTATAATTAGCTTAATTGTATGTTCCCTGATGATATGTCTACAACATTTTTCAGCATGATCGTGTAGACAAGAGGAAAAGAGATGAGCATTGTCACGTCCGTGACTAAATTTCTAGAATTTATATTTTGATATTAGTATATATGATAATTATTAGGTGTATGATTTTTATTTGGTGTTATAGGAAAAGTTTGGAGTTAATTTGGGGATTTTAGATGTAATTAAAAGTTTAGGATAATTTTTAAAAGATTATATAAAGATGAGGATCAAACTGGATATTCTCCAGATATGGATATCTATATATATACGCAGGAGGTGGGGAGAGATGATCATTATCTGATTTCTTTTTCCTTTTTCTTCTTCTTTCCGTTTCTTCTGCAGATTATCGTTCCTGAACCGTTTTTCCACCGTTTCTTTGATTTACAGATATTCGACCGTCCGAATCACTTGAAATTTAAATCATAGTATCCTTATGTATAGATCTAAGTCCTAGCTGAAGAGTTTTTGAGTTTCGGCAGTATTTGGAGGAAAATGTCTTAGACAGAGTTTAGAGGCGAAATGAACGGGTTTGTGGTCTTCAATTAGTGACCAAGGTAAGTAACTATCACCTATATGTTGAGTTTTATGTATATCTCTATATATATAATCAAAGAATTTTCAGAAATTGATATTTTAGGGTTATCCAGGAATTTTATAAAATTGAGGTTTTTCACGATTTTGCTTTTTATTGTGAACTTATGGTTCAAATGAAGCTATTGATTATGCTTCTATGTGAATTTCAGATTTTACTTGATTATGTGGATTTAAGGCTTAATTTGGTTGATTTACATATATACATATATGTTTTTGGTTTCAATATATCTCTACATTGAACAAAATGAATTTGATGATTTCTTACGAATTGTTTTTGGATTGAGAAATCTGTTGCGGTTATTGTTGTTATTATTTTGGGTTGAAGTCCAAATATGATTTTTATGATACAAAAGGGCTAATTGAAGCCAAAATGATTTTTGGTTATCAAATAGTTTGGAATTTGATTGTGAAAGGATATTTGAGCACGTTATGATTTTATGATTTTATATCCATCGGGAGTTATCCGGATCGGTGGTTCCATATTTGAAGACTATGTTCAGTGAGGGACATGGCCTGTGTACATAGTCTGAAGACCTATTGGGTATGGTAGTAAAGTGTTGGGTAAGACCATATGGGATAGGCAATGTTAAGAGACGTCTCGCTTATATATGTGGTTATGGATTGATACTTAAGGGGAGAAACTCGAGGATGGATACAATGTTTTAAGTTCATTTGGATTATGTTTTCGGTTATGATTGATTTTGATATAAGGTTTTACGTTTGATTATATACGAGTTGGTTTGAGAAAACACTTATTTGATTACCATATTTTATAAGGTTTTGAACTCAAGAATGAATACAAGATTATATATATTTTTGGATTTTGGTTTCATCCTTTGACTATATTATGACTTTACGTTTTGAGTATATTTTATAAGGTTTTGATTAAATCCCTTTATAAATGTATATATGTAGCTATGTTAAATAAAGTTGGTTTTTATAGCTGATAGTTTCTTACTGAGATTTTTGTCTCACGTTTTTAAATGTTTTAATGGTTTTAGGTGAGAAAGTACAGGATATAGAGAAGGTTACCGACCGTTTAGGCGGGGTTTGGAAGTTGGCTGCTTATTGTGAGAATTATGATTAGAACTTTGGCAGTTCAATTGTAATATAATGACGTTGGATAATTTGGAGACTCTTAAGTATTGATTACGATCTTTTTATTTCACGCCCGATGCCGATTGAGGTCGTCTAGGGTCGGGTGTGACAGTTTGGTATCAGAGCTCTAGGTTAAATTCTTCGGACCTAAGGTTGCTAGTAATTGAGGAATATCGATAGTTGGTAATACCGAAGAAATAATCGATAGTAATTGAGGAATATGAATATTTGGTGATAGCTAAGAAATAATTTGGAATTTGTTGAGGATTGAGTAACTAGCTAAGGAGGAGTAGAAATGAGATTTGATGGTTAGTAAAATATTGGGTGTATGAAAATTAGCAAATTATTTGATATTTGGTGATATGGGTTATGAGTAAGTCATAACTTTGAGCTAGAGATGTAGAGAATTGTCTATATAGGTACTGCTGGAAAATCAGATTCGTACCTGAATCTTGTGATGCATTTTTCGACCAGATATAGGCCGAATCTGTCATGGAGTCCTAAATGAAAGTTCTTTATTTTTATCTTACGTTTCTAGAGGTTTTTGAATCGCCTTAATCAGACTCCGTATGAAAAAGTTATGCTGAAAACGGCAAATGTTGGTCATTTTAGCTTTAAACCAGAATTTGGTTTTTGTTTGATTTTTCTCCTTAGTATGACTTGGAATTGATATTTGAGAGTTTAATAGTTAGCTGAAAAATATACGTATCTCAGATATGAAGTAAGGTTAGGAGATTTTGAAATGATATGATGAGTTTTGAAGTTAATATATATATGAGTAAGAAAGCGAAAGTGTGGAGATTTCAATTAATTGTTTTGGAGGTGGATTATAAATTTGAGATTATGATAGGAGTTTAATAAGTTATGAAATCTTAATTGGAATAAATGATATCCGAATTCAAATTGCAGATCTATTGTTGAACTTTATCGGATTGAGGTTTAGAATTGTTGAGAGTTATATAAATGATGTTTAGAGAGAGACTGATGTTAGTGATCAATGAGAAGTAAAGTGAGAGAAGATATTAGAGTTCATGATTTGATGATTAATATGAAAATAAATATTGTTTGAGGAAATAATTAGGATATGAATATTGAGAAGAAAATTATTTGATCTTAAGCACAGTTGAGGATACATATATTTACATTTAAATTTATATAGTACTTTAATCATAGTCAAGTTATTTTAGTTGAAAGTTGGAGGATTATAGTGTAAGTTTATATAATGAGGATCAAATTAAGAGTTTATAGGTCAAATAAGAAAATTGGATGACAATATAAATTTTACTGACTCTATATGGGTAAAGATAGCATTTGGAGTTTGGAGAAAAGTGATTATCGTAATTTAGGTACTCTATCTTCCTTGGTTATATAGTTTTATGGTTTGGAGACAAGATTGAAGTTTGGAGGATTATAGTCTAACTTTACATAAAGATCAAATTGAGTATTTATAGATCAAGTAAAGAAATTGAATGACATTATAAAAATTTTAGGCTTTTAATGTGTTTGAGGATATTGCTTGGAGATTTCAAAAACTTTCACATTGCGATTTAAGTAAATCGTATTTGTTATCCATATAGTTTGATGAGAAACTTAAATTTATTTGGAGTTATTAATGGGATGTAGGATGATGGGTATAAGAATGATCGATATTGACTTTTCTTATTATAAGGATTTGATTATAGAGGTTTTACGAAAATAAATAAGTCAATGTGATATTCATAGAGGAAATATGTTATCGATATAAGGTTTATATTTGATTGATGATGATGACTTGGAGTTCATATTCATCATGATTGGACTGAAAAATTATAGATTTAAGTATTATTATGATGAAATGTGCTTATAGGTGTGTGATGTTTATTGATTCGAATTATTTGGAAGATCTAAGAAACAAATAATCTCATATATATTAGGGGGTCAAAATTGATTTTTTTTGGAAGTCTATAGAACTTGGAGATAGGTTGGTGATGGAATTGACTAAGTTGAAGTTTAGAGTTACTAAGAGTATATTAAGATGTCAATATTGATAAAGGATGACGTTAATGGAAGGCAACATTAGAATTTATGGTCTTATGATGATTATGAGGAATTTTGATAATTTGAAATAATTGTGTGGTCTTGGAGATTAGTTGAGGAAGAAAAATTAGATTAGAGAACGTGAATTTCGAGGACGAAATTTCTTAAGGTGGGGAGAATTGTCACGTCCGTGACAAAATTTAGAATTTATATTTTGATATTAGTATATATGATAATTATTAGGTGTATGATTTTTATTTAGTGTTATAGGAAAAGTTTGGAGTTAATTTGGGGATTTTAGATGTAATTAAAAGTTTAGGATAATTTTTAAAAGATTATATAAAGATGAGGATCAAACTGGATATTCTTCAGATATGGATATATATATATATATATATATATATATATATATATATATATATATATTGCAGGAGGTGGGGAGAGATGATCATTATCTGATTTCTTTTTCCTTTTACTTCTTCTTTCCGTTTCTTCTGCAGATTATCGTTTCTGAACCGTTTTTCCACCGTTTCTTTGATTTACAGATATTCGACCGTCCGAATCACTTGAAATTTAAATCATAGTATCCTTATGTATAGATCTAAGTCCTAGCCGAAGAGTTTTTGAGTTTCGGCAGTGTTTGGAGGAAAATGTCTTAGACAGAGTTTAGAGGCGAAATGAACGGGTTTGTGGTCTTCAATTAGTGACCAAGGTAAGTAACTATCACCTATATGTTGAGTTTTATGTATATATATATATATATATATATAATCAAAGAATTTTCAGAAATTGATATTTTAGGGTTATGCAGGAATTTTATAAAATTGAGGTTTTTCACGATTTTGCTTTTTATTGTGAACTTATGGTTCAAATGAAGCTATTGATTATGCTTCTATGTGAATTTCAGATTTTACTTGATTATGTGGATTTAAGGCTTAATTTGGTTGATTTACATATATACATATATGTTTTTGGTTTCAATATATCTCTATATTGAACAAAATGAATTTGATGATTTCTTACGAATTGTTTTTGGATTGAGAAATCTGTTGCGGTTATTGTTGTTATTATTTTGGGTTGAAGTCCAAATATGATTTTTATGATACAAAAGGGCTAATTGAAGCCAAAATGATTTTTGGTTATCAAATAGTTTGGAATTTGATTGTGAAAGGATATTTGAGCACGTTATGATTTTATGATTTTATATCCATCGGGAGTTATCCGGATCGGTGGTTCCATATTTGAAGACTATGTTCAGTGAGGGACATGGCCTGTGTACATAGTCTGAAGACCTATTGGGTATGGTAGTAAAGTGTTGGGTAAGACCATATGGGATAGGCAATGTTAAGAGACGTCTCGCTTATATATGTGGTTATGGATTGATACTTAAGGGGAGAAACTCGAGGATGGATACAATGTTTTAAGTTCATTTGGATTATGTTTTCGGTTATGATTGATTTTGATATAAGGTTTTACATTTGATTATATACGAGTTGGTTTGAGAAAACACTTATTTGATTACCATATTTTATAAGGTTTTGAACTCAAGAATGAATACAAGATTATATATATTTTTGGATTTTGGTTTCATCCTTTGACTATATTATGACTTTACGTTTTGAGTATATTTTATAAGGTTTTGATTAAATCCCTTTATAAATGTATATATGTAGCTATGTTAAATAAAGTTGGTTTTTATAGCTGATAGTTTCTTACTGAGATTTTTGTCTCACGTTTTTAAATGTTTTAATGGTTTTAGGTGAGAAAGTACAGGATATAGAGAAGGTTACCGACCGTTTAGGCGGGGTTTGGAAGTTGGCTGCTTATTGTGAGAATTATGGTTAGAACTTTGGCAGTTCAATTGTAGTATAATGGCGTTGGATAATTTGGAGACTCTTAAGTATTGATTACGATCTTTTTATTTCACGCCCGATGCCGATTGAGGTCGTCTAGGGTCGGGTGTGACAAGCATGGCTCTCCTTCGAAGAAGAAAGCCAAGAAGAAATCTGGGTATAAATACAAAAAAGCATTTGGAACGGAAAGCGTCATCACAGTTAGGTATAACCTAGAAGCAGCAAAACATATAAAGGATTGTTTAACACTAAACCAAGCAAATCTATTTAGGAAGAGTTGCTTCTGCCAGTATTTGGATATGACCAATACAGTATTTGCAGGAGTCCTTTGTCATACCCTTTTAACAAGGGAGATCATACATGAAGACCTCAAACCTAGGGAGCTTTGCTTCAAAGTTAGAGGTGTTGAGTTAAGATTTGGGGATTGGGAGTTTGGACTCCTAAGTGGGTTACGGTTTGGAGACATGGAAGCATTTCTAGAAAGGTTCAGTGCGATAAATAAGCCATATAGATTTAGGAATAAGTTTTTTCCAGGCATCCCTACACCAACCTTTAAAGAGGTGGAAACAATTATGCTGCAAACTTTTGGAAGGATGAATCTGATCACGATGCAGTTTCATTTGCCATGTTGTATTTTGCCATTGGCTTTGTGTTGGATAACACTGCCGCAAAAAAAGCTCTTCCTTGGGTGTTGGAACTTGCTGAATTTCCAAGATTGTTTAACGAGTTCCCGTGGGGTGTTTGTGGCTGGGATGTGACCTACAAGTCTCTTGTTAATGGGATAGATGGTGGAAAAGACCGAATTGATCAATTGGTCGCTTATAGGGAGAATTTTAGGACTAACCGTGTCTTATACAACCTATATGGTTTTGCACACGTATTTCAGGTATGATGTGTGTATATTCTGTATACTAGAAATGTTGGTAATAGGCATAAATAATGAATTGGAACTTTGTTGCAGGCTTGGTTGTTCGAAGTATGGGATGCCACCCACGCATGGTATGAGAAGAAAGGCACTCGCATCCCACGATGGCTACGATGGAAAAAGACCGGTATGGCTAAATTGCCCAAAGTTCTAGCCATTTTTGAAGTAAGTTGACCACTCATTGTGCCTATATGTGTCACTATTGTGCTATACATCTAACTGACTTGTTTATTTGTACATTTGTATTTTTAGTCGGGTAAAAAACCAAATGACATGCAACTTACAGCTGAAGACATGGAGAAAGAAAGCTCATGGTATCCTCATCTAGTAAACCATGTGGATGGTCTGCAGTGTAATTATGACCAAGTGTTTACCAATTTGGAAAAGGGGCAAGAGGAGGATAAGGGGCAAGAGGAGGAAAAGGGGCAAGAGGTTGCAAAGGGGAAAGAGGTGGAAGAAAAGGGGAAAGAGGAGCAAGAGGATGAAGGCATGGAAAAGGAGGAACATGAGGGATTGAGTACATATGAAGGGGGAGATGTTGGTGTAGAGGATGACAGTGAATCTGAGACTGATAATGATGAAAATGCCTTCATTGTCTCACCTAGAGTACCTATCCAAAAGAAGAAACAATCTGGTCTGGAACGACTACTGAGGAGGATGTTTGATGAGCATGAGAAGAAAATGAATGACAAGTTTGCTGAGCAAGAGAAGATGATAACTGAACAGTTTGGTCAGCAAGAGAGGAAAATGAATGCCTTTGTAAATAGATTGTCCGTTGTAGAACGTGATGTGCAGGAACTGAAATCACAACGGGATGTTGATATGTATGAGATGGAGATTGGAGGACAAGAGATGGAGTAGGAGGCGAGGGAGAAGAAAGAGCAGGAGGAGAGGGAGAAGAAACAGCAGGAGGAGAGGGAAAAGAATGAGCATGAGGAGAGGGAGAAGAAACAGCAGGAGGAGAGGGAGAAGAAACAGCAGGAGGAGAGGGAAAAGAAAGAGCAGGATGAGAGGGAGAATAAACAGCAGGATAGGGAAATTGTTATAATGATTGATGTAAGTTTGTTTTTAATGTTTAATCTGGTGCTTTTAACATAGAATAATGATATAATCTGTGTTTCTAATTGGTGTTTTAACAGGATGAGAGCCATGACGGCTATGATGTTGAGATAGATCATGGACAGCTCACTCTTCTGGTTAACCAAGTTGTCCAATCATCTTTACCTATACGTGAAGACAAAGGAGAAATAGAAGATTTGACTATCGAGGTTAAACATGAGGAGGAAGGGAAGGGCAAAAGAGGAGGAAGAGGAGGAGGAAGAGGAGGAGGAAGAGGGAGATGAGGGGGGGTAAGGGATGCAGGAGGAAGGGATGGAAGGGGAGGAAGAGGGGCAAGAGGAGGAAGAAGAGGGAGAGGAAGGGATGAAAACATCAAGGAGGAAGAAGAAGTGAAAGGGAGACCCCAGCGAGAAAAGAAACCTGGGAAAGACGTTAAGTCACCATTCACTGATCCTCAGATGGAATATCATTTTGATGATGATGATGATCAGTACCTCATGGAACAACACGATGGTCGCGATCGTATAAAAGGACACCTTCTACAGGCATATGACGACTGGAAGAAGAGTACCCCCCATGATCAGCTGAGGAAGTTAGGTGGAACCGATTGGGGACAGACTGTATCGTGGTTTGAAGAGGCAGAGATAACTGGAAAGTACATAGACAGCCAAGTAAGATATTGCTCACTTTCCATGTTTTGGTTTATATTGCTCACTTTGTATGTGTTTGTACTTATTTTTGCATGTGTTGCAGCTTGTAAATGCATTTTTGTGGTTATTGAATGGAAAATACGTCCATCACAGTCAGGATTGGACTGCCATCGACTCAAATTTCTTTGGCTTTATGGAGTTTGCAAATATGACCAAGAATTATGACAAACCCGGAAAGTGGGGACAATCCAAGTTGTTTGTGCAACGAATCAATGGGATGGAAGAGTTTCACACTCGGCCTTGGTATGAGGTTAAACATGTGCTAATACCCATCAACTATAAAGGAGAACACTGGTTACTCGGTGTGTTTTACGTGGAAGAAATGAGGATGGAGTTCTATGATAGTCTGGAGTCAAATGCATCCAACGAATCAATAGACAAATGGCTAGAACCCCAGTTTCGTATTATGACACGAGCAATGGAAGAGGCCGATTATTGGAATAAAAGTGGGAGGCATGATAACGGTAATCGATTGATAAAGTGGGAGAGGGCTCGCGGGTGCCCACAATAGCTGCGTAAATCCAATGATTGTGGTGTCTTCCTATGCTTGTTTGCTCAGCATTATGTTGAAAAAGGGCCATTATGTACGAATTATGGATTCTTCGGGTCTGATTGACGTTTCTATAGGCTGCGGGTGTGCTTGGAACTCTTCAACCAACGATTGTTCAACCAGAATGATCTAATTACAAGGCCTAATTTGCTTGGATTGTAATCTTTTGTAAAATGTAAACGTTTGTTGGTAACTTATTAATGTAAATTGTTATTGGTGATAGACGTTTGTTGGTAATAGGACAGATGGGAACATATCTGCATCTATGTAGTCGATATGGGACCATATCGGCGTGTACGTAGGACAGATGGGATCATATCGGCGTGTACGTAGGGCAGATGGGATTATATGCGCGACTATATAGTCGATATGGGACCATATCAGCGTGTATGTAGGGCAGATGGGATCATATCCGCAACTATATAGTCGATATGGGACCATATCGGCGTGTACATAGGACAGATGGGATCATATCAGTGTCTATATAGTCGATATGGGACTATATCGATGTCTATATGGTCGATATGGGACTATATCGGCGCTTATATATGACATATTGTTGCGTAAACTCCTGATTCAAAAGACAAACTCTCAATCGTGTAATTATCATGGAAAGAATACACAAAATTTCACAAATTATCAATACAGAAATTATCAATACAGAAGATAGAGTACACTATTTGCCAGCTGAGCTTTTAGAGCAGCTTGCTTCACTCGATATTGTTGGTGGAAGCCGAGATGGAACTCGTAACATACTAGTACAATTCGCTCGATTATGACCAGTATGCTCGCATCTGGTGCATCTTGTTGGAGTTACCTCCTCGCCCCTTGACGGTATTCGGCTTTGATTTCTAGGACGTCCCACTCTAGGCGCAGCCTTTTTAGGAGGAAGCATCCTCTTAGGAGTCTCACAAACTTTCCATTCAGACTGGTGGCCTAGTGGATGTATGGGCTCATGGTACGACAATCGTACAGTCTCATTTTTGTAGTAGCGATGCACCCACGCATATGCATTCTCTAATCGATGCATTGATGCAATCTTACATACATGTCTGCATGGAAATTGTGACAATTGCCATTTCCTACACGTGCATGTTCCCCCGCGAAGATTCACTATTCCACCTTTACCTCGATCGTCGATTTCAAAATTGTGAGCATCAATGGGCTTATATGAACACCGAACTGACTTATTGACATGTTTATGCATCTTCTTGTTATAAAATGCGGAAAAATATGTCTCCCATTCCCCTGCAAAAACATTTTCAATATTAGCATATAAGAACTCTTAGTACATTATACTAGGGACAAGGTCCTAATATCAAACCTGCTTTTGTGCGTCTCTCATGAAACCATGCTTGGAGGATTGTCCTTATATACTCAACCAACAATGTGATCGGTAGACGTCTACCATCTCCCATTCTCGCATTGAATGATTCTGATATGTTTATCGTCATAATGTTATACCGACGTGCACAAAAGTACGCACGTGTCCATTTCTCTCTTCGAGCTTCCTCTAGGTAGTCCGCTTCCCCCGAACATATACTACGAAGTCTGGCGAATCTTTCCTGGAAATCAGAGATCCGCCAGGGTTTTGCAACTTGCCAATACGCTATGTCTAACTTTTTCCCGCCCCCAAACTTAGCCTTCACATTCTGTTTCAAATGCTGAGCACAACTTCCATGTACCGCATTTGGATACACCATATTGACTGCATAATCAATGCTCTTATTCTTGTCTGATATTATGACGAGGTCTTCAACATCACCAATACATTCTTTCAACCTGGTGAAGAAATAAGCCCATGATTCATTACATTCATTCGGCCCAATTCTGAATGCAATTGGGTAAATTTGATTATTACCATACTTTCCAACTGCAACATAAAGTACCCCGCCATATTTAACCTTTAAGTGTGTTCCATCTACACATATAACGGGGCGAATATGTGCGTTAAAACCCCAGATTGAAGCACCCATGGCCATGAAGAAGAATTTGAAATGATCTTCATCGTCAGTTTCAATATGTGTCACCGTACCTGGATTAACAAATTTCAGTGTCTCACAATAATCAGGTAACAACATGTACGATTCTTCAGGTGTACCACTCGTGCTATCTACCGCCCAACATCTTGCTCTCTAAGCTTGCATGTAAGATAAGTTGATTGAAAATAATTTTTCAATCTCCCAAATGATGTGACTTGGACGGTACACCCGATTCTCTATATCTAACTTCTCACTAAGTATGATACATGCGATTCATTTCCCCGCTTGCCTATGATGTGGCAATAGTTGTCCACCCCTATCACAAGTGTGACTGTCCATACTGTCAATTCTCCGAAGCATGAACATATCTGAACCGAGTATGACTCCACCTCTAGCCCGCCACTTGCATGTGTCAACATGCTTGCATCGGACCTCAAACAAAGACTTAGTTGATCTATGCACCTTCCATTCGAACATATTATCAATTGAATATCTCCCAAGTGCATCTTGCAGTTCTCGTTTGCTTTTGAACATATCATGCGCCTTCAACCCACCATCCCCTAAAGATTCTGTAGTTTTCATTGGAATGTCTCCATCCTCTGGTACTTGTGGAACAAACCGAAATGGATCCGTTCTCCTTCTCATTCCTGCTTCATCATCAATCTCATGCAAACTTTGTTGAACATTATCAATCGATGGTTCTGAAACGGATCTTTGGCGATCATCGTTATCATATACGTGATCATCATTGTCATATCCATTGTAGTCGTTATCATATCCATGGTCATCGTTATCACATCCATTACCATATCCTTGATCATCCCCGTGCACTACATTATCATACCCACAATTGTGATCCAATGTAATATCGTCTAGCCTAAGAGGAGATTGGGTATATGGATTCATGACATGTTTTGCCGGACCATGAGTCTCAATTGCTATGTTAGGTACACAATAACTTATTCTGGTTGCCTCTACTTCAGCAACATTTTGTGGCCATAATTCAGCAACAATTGGTCGTCTTACTTCAGCAACAATTGGTCGTCTTACTTTTGAAACAATTGGTCGTTTTACTTTCACAACACTTGGTCGCCATACTTCAGCAACCATTGGTCGCCTTACTTCCGCAACACTTGTTTGAGAAGTCATAGTCATATATAATGGCATCACATCGGGTTTATTCCATCTACAAAACTCAACGAAACCAGCAATATCACTGTCATCCACTATGTGTGCTAATCTTCCAAAAAGTTTATTTGGACCGTATGTTGTGTGCATTGCCATTTGTATGTCAAAATAGGTTGCATCAACATTCAAGGAAGCATGAATTCTATCTCTCAAAGTTTGATAATCAGTTGGCGTTGAAAAATGGAGCACCTTCGATTGACCACTGACACGGCCTCAGCGGTGTCACTCGATGAGGCCGATCTTAGGGATAAGTGTACCCCGTCGTTATCAAGTAATAAAATTCTGGATAAGTCCAGGTATCGTCCACAAGATTTATTTCTGCAAGTATCGAGCTACTTAGTTTCAGGTGTTATCTAGGCTTTGGGGGTTTTGAGTTTGGTTTTTCTTTAGTTAATCTACTCCTAGGTTGAATTATACTACTCCTAGCTAAGTTATCTAATTCTAACTAAGTTATTCTACGCCTAATTAAATTACTCTACCCCTAATTAAATTAAACTACTCCTAGGTGATCTTTTACCAATGTAATTATCCGAAGGAACATGAAGGGATACGATGATAATGAAAATAGATTGTCTAGACAATGGAATTAAAACCTAATCTAAGTCACTTGTGTCCGAGGCGATTAACCCTACCTATCCTCCTGAGGTCCCTAGTTCGTGATTCCCTTGTAAGGCCAAAACTAGCTCTAAGGCTCAGCAATTTGGGCTTAATCTTCTATAGGGTCGTCAATCCTATAGGCACTGACTAGGTCAGATTCAGCTCGCAATATGTGCCAACTTAATTTTGGGATTATCGAATGAGTTAAACCAATCAGACAAAGCGTAAGACAAAGATTAAAGCAATAAAACAATTGAATAAACAAAACTATAATATATATCAAAGATGAAAGTATTGTCACGAAGATACAATGAGCCTAGGATTCATAACATGGATCAGAGGCTAGACAGAATATAAAAGAAGAAAAATCCCTTTCAGGGAACCTGTCTACCAATGCAGGCGTCTTCCTAGGACTTAAGGATGGAGCTTGAGCAATCCTCGGTGAGCGGAGCTTTGGAGGTGTCTTCAATGGAGGTTTGAAGGATATGGAGGAGGTGGAGAGGATTTCTCAAGGTGAAAAGCTAAGAAAATTACAAAGATAAAAGATATCTAATTTACAATGGAAAAGTTCTATTTATAGATGTAGCTCGGGCCCTCTTTCTGACCTAATTCGTATCTTATTGCAGGTAGGAAGTCGTGGGGCCGATCGTGGAGTCGTGGGGGAGAAATTGGGATTTTTGACCAATTCCCGCAGGTCATCTCGCCGAGCTGGGTGCCAGCTCGGGCGAGCTGGCCTCTGATGGCCAGCTCGCCGAGCAGCTCGCCGAGCTGCAGGACGAGCTGGCCTCCAGCAGCCAGCTCGGCGCGACCTGGCCTCTGATGGCCAGCTCACCGAGTAGCTCACCGAGCTGCAGGATGAGTTGGCCTCCAGCAGCCAGCTCGGCGCGAGCTGGCCTCTGATGGCCAGCTCGCCGAGCTGCAGGATGAGCTGGCCTCTGATGGCCAGCTCGTCGAGCAGCTTGATGGGCGTAGGATCTAGGTAGAGTTTTCTAATGACGACTAAATGTGTATTGCGGTGAATGTGCTATGAATATGGATGTGATATTTTAAATGTTCTAACTCCACTAGACACTACGACTACTTAGGGGCAAGTGTACCCCGTCGTATCAAGTAACAATCCGGTTAAGACCGGGTATCGAATCCACGGGATTTATAATTACAAGTATTAGACGACTCGGTTTCGTATGTTATTTAAGCGGTGATTACTTTGGGGTAAAGTAAGACGCAACTACACACACTATTCCTAACTATTGGCGACACAGATTTATGTAGCTAAAACCCTATGAAGTAGAATGAGTAACGATAAGTTATAACCACGAACGACTCTAAATGTATACGGATAATAATTTACTCTTGTAAAGACGACTAAGTGTAGTAGGACCGACCCGTGAAGCACTTAGACTACGTGATTCCTAGTCAAGGTGTGTCTAATGCGGGGGAATTAGAAACTAGGGCCCGTAAGTTCCGTGGCTTGTCAATTCCTACGGTTTTCGGTTTGTCACTTCCGGTAAGGCAACACCTATATAACTCCCTAAGGATAGCCCGAATGGCGGCGGAAATCGCGTTCTCCTACACAATAATCAATTACGAATATCAAAACAAGTAATAAACATTAACACGTAAAGGGAAATAGAGATTATGAATCATAAATTATAAATATGGAAAGTAAATAGATGAAATACAACCAAGCCTAGTACATAGGAAGAGTACAAGCTAATTAGCAGGTAAAAAGGGAGAATCCGCCCTTGGAACTAGCTAATCGGACTCAAAGCCATCTCCTAGGTCGTGGAGGTGGAACTCTCGAGCTTGGTGACGAGTGGTGGAACAGAAGTTCGATGGAACGCCGGAACAACCGAACAAGCTCTCGAGGAGGAGAGTTTAACTACAAAATCTGAATCTAAATTACAATAATCAAAAGAGTATAGTTTTGCTCTCTAGTGTGTAAATTGGTGTCAAATGGAGTTCAAGAGCTTCCTATTTATAAACATCAAGCAAGGGCAATGTTGTAACTTCACAAAGCATAAGTATGGAGCAACATTATTTGGTGCAGAAATCCCATGATACGCCCCGCGTAAGGTGGTCTACGCCCTGCGTAAGTGCCCATTTCGTCAGAAATCTCCTGCATGTGGACCAATTCCATGTCTTGTTGTCTCAAGCACGCCCTGCGTAGCTGAAGTACGCCCCGTGTGTTTGAGTCTCTGAAGTTTTATTGCTTGTATTGGAGCTTTTACGCCGTCGTAGCTGAAGTACGCCCGCATAAATGAGTCTCTGAGCTTTTATCATTGAGGAATTTCCTGGTACGCCTCGCGTGTATGGTGATACGCCTCGCGTACGAAGAGTTGACTCAAGGAGACAGTGCAGTCTGACTTTCAGGATTAGGCCAATCATTTCCGACATGTGTCATACGCCCCGCTAAGGGTGGCATACGCCCCGTGTATGCTGAGTCAATTCCACATGGCGTCTGCGGATAAGGCAATTATTACTGACACCATGTTTCACGCCCCGCGTAAAGGATGATACGCCCCGCGTATTTGAGTAGATTTTTGCTCTTTGCTCGTACCTGAAATACAAATCTTGCGAGCCGAGTTAGCTTGACGTTTTTATTTCCGGAACTAATCAAAAACACAGAAAATTAACTGAAAGCACGAAATTTATTTTTATTTCTTTATTTTATCAAAACGCTTTATTTTTTTAATTAAACTTATTTATTTTACCCAAAATCATCCCGTAAATCACGCTAAAAGATAGGGGTAAAATACCCCTATCAAACCTCCTCGGACTTTAAAGTTTTACTTGTCCTCAAGTAAAAGAAATCGAAAGACAAGGGATTGAGAAAATTAAGAAACAAACCGAAGGTTGGTTTTGCCAAGTGCGTGATTTTAAAGTTATGGTTTTATGCAAAGGTTTCGGTAAGTACCTACGCAAACAATTGAGTACAAAACTTGTTTGAAACCTCCATGATCAAGATTAATAGGCAATATTAACGGGGGTTGATTATCTTTTGAGAACCTGATAGTACCTCACCAAGGGATTTCGCTCTTACGCTCAATTTTAGGTGGGTCGGGATTTTAGCACTCTTCTTTGCACTTACTCGAGATCATGTTGAATTTGCATTTTCATCCGGGTTTTTCCTCCTAAAATATGGTTAGGCAACATTAAAAATGAACCCGGAGGGGGGTTGTAATGTGGGTGGCTTCTTTAGTGGTTAGTTTAAAGAAACTCGAGTTCAAAAATACCGTTTTGTGATTGCACCGTGTTTTTGTTTATTTCGGCCTTGACGAATTTTACAAAATATACTTCAAAATTGCTCGGGTGGAGCTTGAGAATGCCTTTTTATTTTTATCGTATCCTTTGTTTTGATAGAGGCACAAAAACAATATTTGAAGGCTTATGGTGCTCGTTTGTTAAGGCCGTGACTTTTTTCGAGTGATTTGGGTGCAAATTGATTTTGTCGGTATTCGAACAAGAGGAAAAAAGGTTAAATGTTAAAAGGGTATTAACAAAAAAGTTGGTTAATAGGCTCGAAGGGGTTCCCTAATGTTTAATGAAAACGAGAAAAATAAATTAAGAAAAATTAGCCTAAGTGGGTTGGGTTTATCATCTATTGCCTTTTTACCAAAAATAAGTGTACTTACCCGGTATTGGATGCAAATTCTATGAGTCGAGTAAAGTCAAAGCTCTCGAAAAATTGTGAAAGAATTAGAGTTCTCGTACGAACTCCTTTAGGCTCAACTATCCCGTTTTTATTGCCTTTTCAAAGTTCATTATGGAGATAACATTTGGGTTAAGACTCAATGTCTTAGTTTAGTACTAACCTAAGCTTTGCACAAATTCCCTAATTTCAAAACCAAGACTAAAATTCCTTAATTAGATCATCCCCTTGTGTCGACGTCTTTTATTTTTGATGACAAATAATGAAACTTTAATTAATTTCCGAAGGAGGGATAGCGTGTCGGGAGAAATTAGAAGAGTCAATAAACTAGTTTAATTATTTTTGTGTTTATTTTATTTTTGTTTTTGTTAGTACAAAACAAACGTTAAGTGCGGGGTTGCACGGCCCTCCGCGTTATTTAAAATGACGCATGTTCCAAGGGCGTCGTAAAAAGAAGTCAAAACAAAAACAAAAATAAAGGTAAGGAAGGAAAAGAAGACCCTTAGTGGTCAGGGGCCCTACGCGAGGCGTGCCCAGGAGGGCGCCCCGCGTAGGGTGGCGTTTTTATCTCTTTTTGAGTCAGAGACTCAAATACGCGAGGCGCAAGAAGAGGGCGCCTCGCGTGTCTGAGTTCCTGAACTTGGGAACCACAGAAAGGTACCCATACGCGGGGCGTAATAGGGGGTACGCCCTGCGTGAAAGCTGCCCCTTGCATTATTTTGGATCAGAGGCATAAAGACGCGGGGCGTGCATAGAGAGACGCCCCACGTAATATGTTGGATTATAATTGGGATTTGGCTTTCCGTGGCTGTGAAGCGAAATGAAGAAAACAAGGAAAAATTGAATAGATATATACAGGGGGTTTGAGAGCATCAACCAGCGCTACATTTATAGTCGGAGTAGCTCGACTTTCCTTGGTGATGTGCAAGCTTACGGTGTTGCGAGGAGTGTGGTTTCGCCTTGTTGTGGAAAAATGCCGCCGCGGTATATCTTTAGACGGTGGCCGTTGACCCGGAGGGTTGCATTATCGGGACCTTGGATTTCAATTGCTCCGGAGGAGTGCAGATTGATGACGGTGTATGGTCCCGACCACCGACTTTTTAATTTTCCGGGGAATAACCGGAGGCGAGAATTGTAGAGGAGAACTTGATCCCCCTTGTTGAACTCCCGAACTTGGATGTGCTTGTCGTGCCACCGTTTCGTACGTTCTTTGTATAGTTTGGCATTTTCGTATGACCCTAAGCGAAGTTCATCAAGATTATTGAGTTGGAGGAGGCGGTGTTCTCCTGTAGCCTGCATGTCAAAATTTAAAAATTTCAGCGCCCAATATGCTTTATGTTCTAATTCCACGGGCAAATGGCACGACTTTACAAACACTAGACGATAAGGGGACATCCCGATGGGCGTCTTAAACGTCGTGCGGTAAGCCCAAAGAGCATCATCGAGCTTCAAGCTCCAGTCTTTCCTAGAGGAGTTAACCGTTTTTTCTAAAATGCATTTTAGCTCTCGGTTAGAAACCTCAACTTGCCCACTAGTTTGCGGGTGGTAGGGTGTAGAGACTCGGTGTGCAACCCCATATTTAAGTAAGAGTTGATCGAATTGTCGATTGCAAAAGTGGGAACCCCCGTCGCTAATGATAGTTCGAGGGGTCACGAACCGAGTAAAAATGTTTTTCTTTATGAATTTCCCTACCGCCTTAGAGTCGTTTGAAGGTAAGGCAATGACTCTACCCATTTGGAGATATAGTCAACCGCTACAAGAATGTAAGCGTTGTTATACGACTTAGGGAAAGGTCCCATGAAGTCTATCCCCCACACGTCAAAAAGTTCGCAAACTAGGATTCCTTGTTGGAGCATTTCATGTTTTCGGGAAATGTTCCCGCTCCTTTGACAAGCGTCACATGATTTGACGAAGTCTTGGGAATCTTTGGATAAAGTAGGCCAATAAAACCCACATTGTAAGACTTTTTCCATAGTCCGACTAGGGCCAAAGTGGCCCCCCGGCTCTTGGGTATGACACATATGTAGCACATGATTAACCTCTTCTTCCGGTATACACCTACGAATAATGTTATCAGCACATGATTTGAACAGATAGGGTTCTTCCCAAAAATAGTGCTTAGCATCGTGAAAGAACTTCTTACGCTGCTTGTATGTAAGGTGCGGGGGAAGAATATTACCGGCTTTGTAGTTTGCCATATCGACATACCAAGGTAAAGATGTTACCGCGTAGAGTGCTTCGTCGGGAAAGGTCTCCTTAATCTCAATAGTTTCCGGAGATTCGTCTTGCTCGCCTTGTAAGCGAGAGAGATGGTCGGCCATAACATTCTCTACTCCTTTTTTGTCTTTGATCTCGATGTCGAATTCTTGTAGGAGTAGGATCCACCGTATCAAGCGTGGTTTGGCATCCTGCTTAGTCATCAAGTACTTGAGAGCTGCGTGGTCAGTGTATACGATAATTTTGGATAACACAAGATATGATCTAAATTTATCAAAAGCAAAAACAAGGGCAAGCATCTCCTTTTCCGTGATGGAATAGTTTTGTTGGGCCTCATTGAGCGTTTTGCTCGCATAATAGATAGGGCGAAAGAGTTTATCCACCCGTTGGCCCAAACAAGCACCTACAGCCAAATCACTCGTATCACACATTAGTTCAAAGGGGAGGTTCCAATCGGGTTTCACCATGATAGGTGCATTAATTAATTTTCCCTTTAGTGTGTTAAACGCAAGTAAACATTGGTCGGAAAAATTAAATTCTGCATCCTTTATGAGGAGCTGGGTCAAGGGGGTTGCTATTCTAGAGAAATCCTTGATGAATCGTCTATAGAACCCCGCATGACCCAAGAAACTCCGAATTCCCTTAACGTTGATTGGTGGAGGTAGTTTTTCAATTACCTTAATCTTGGCCGGATCGACCTGGATCCCCTCCCCGGACACCTTGTGTCCCAAAACAATGCAATCTTGAACCATAAATTGACATTTTTCCCAACTAAGCGCAAGGTTAGTGTCTTCGCAACGTTGGAGGACTTTATCAAGATTACCTAAACAAATCTCAAAGGACGACCCAAAAACAGAAAAATCGTCCATGAAGACCTCCATGAAGTCCTCGATCATTTCGGAAAATATAGCCGTCATGCACCGCTGAAAGGTGGCAGGGGCATTACAAAGCTCGAATGGCATCCGCCTATATGCAAATGTCCTATATGGACAAGTGAATGTCATCTTCTCTTGATCCGAAGGATCAACGGGAATTTGCATATAGCCGGATAGGCCATCGAGGGTACAAAAGAATTTATGTCCCGCCATTCTTTCCAACATTTGGTCAATGAACGGTAAGGGAAAATGATCTTTTTGGGTGGCTTCATTAATTTTCCTATAATCAATGCATACGCGCCACCCGGTCACTTTTCGCGTGGGGATTAATTCCCCCTGATCATTTTCCGTCACCGTTGTGCTCCCCTTTTTGGGAACACATTGGACCGGACTAACCCATGGACTATCGGAGATAGGAAAGATTATACCTGCGTCGAGGAGTTTGATTACCTCGGCCTTCACTACCTCTTTCATATTGGGGTTAAGCCGTCGTTGCGGCTGCACGGAGGGCTTGACTTTATCCTCCATAAATATGCGGTGTGTGCAAATGGTGGGGCTGATCCCTTTTATGTCGTGAATGGTCCATCCAAATGCGCCCTTGTGTCTTTGTAACACCGCGATTAATGCTTTCTCCATTTCCACCGTCAAAAGTGAAGAGATAACAACTGGTAAGAAGTTAGGAGGTTGCAAAAACACATATTTAAGATTAGGGGGCAAGGGTTTTAGTTCCAAAGTCGGAGGCTCCTCGAGAGAGGACTTCGGCTTTGCTTTGCTATCCCGGTCCAAACCCTCGAACCGGCTCCTTGCCAACAGACATTGTTCTATTTCGGAGGAGTATTCAAATGGCTTGTTTAATGGCTCCTCATCCAAATGCTCATTACCATCTATTCCCGAAGAGGTTTCCGCAGAAGACCTATCACAAAATTCTTCAACAAAAAGATCAATAGAGTCTACGGAATTTAAAAAATTACAATCCGCCATGGTATTAGACGGAAATTTTATGGAGTTATACACGTTAAATTCTACCTCTTCGTCTTGCAACCGTAGGATGAGCTTACCTTCGTGGACATCAATGAGAGTCCTACCTGTTGCAAGGAATGGTCGTCCTAGGAGGATCGGTACCGAATCATCTTCCGCCATATCGAGCACTACAAAATCGGCGGGGAAAATGAACTTGTCCACTTTCACTAAGACATCCTCTACAACTCCTTTTGGCCAGGCAATGGATCTATCGGCCAGCTGGAGCGTCATATTAGTAGGCTTAGGTTCCCCCAATCCGAGCTTCCTAAACACAGATAAAGGCATTAGATTAATACTAGCACCCAAATCACATAAAGCTTTCCTAAACTCAACATTACCAATTGTGCACGGGATAGAAAAGCTACCTAAATCTTTGAGTTTAGGTGGGAGTTTGTTTGTTATAATCGCAGAGCATTCCTCCGTGAGCGCTATCGTTTCATTATAATCTATCTTCCTCTTTTTGGCGAGGATTTCTTTAAGAAACTTCGCATATGTAGGCATTTGTTCCAATGCTTCCGCAAGCGGAATGTTAATGTGAAGTTTCTTAAAAATCTCTAAAAACTTGCCGTATTGGTGGTCCAATTTTTCCTTTTTAAGTCGTTGCGGAAAAGGGAGCTTCGGCACGTAAGCTCCAATTGGATCACATATATTTTTATTCTTATCCGAGGAAGTCGTGGGTTTCAGATCCGAACCGGGGTTGCTTACCACTTTCGGTTCGTCATTTACCTTTGGAGCGGGTGGAGTCGCCTTTGGAACCGGTGGTTCCAAACCCTTACCACTACGGAGAGTTATTGCTTGTGCGGTCTCCCGGTTCTTTGGTCTTGGGTTTTGTTCGATGTTAAACGGGAGAAACTCATGTTGTCTCTCTCGTTGTTGGCGACTCAATTGGGCTACTTGATGTCCCAAATCCCTGCAAAATGCTTCATTATTAGCAAGACGGGAGGATATTTCTTTAAGAAGATCAATTACCATAGCGTCTTGCGCATTGCTAGGAGGTTGAGATTTTTGTCCTCCATGGGCGTGAGGGAATTGGCCCGAAGTTTGCTCCGTGAATTCTCTATGGGGTTTGGATGGGAGCTCCAACACATCCCGTATGTCACCATAAGATGGATTCGGGTGTGGGTGTTGAGGCCGCCATCCGTTGTTATTGTTGCTATGGTGGTGATAAGCATTTGAGTTAGAATAGGAGTTATAATAAGAATTATACCTTTTTTGTCCTCCTACATAACTTACGCTTTTGGTGTCGCCGGCGAAAGGGCTTCCGAATTGACAATCCTTACCTTGGTGGTCACCACCGCAATGCGAGCACACTAGGACTTGTGCTTTGTTCTTGAGGCTCATTTGTGCCATTAAGGCGTCTAGCTTCTTATTCATTTCAACCATGAAGATTGGGGGAGCCTCATCTTCTACGGCAAAAGTTTAATGTTGCTAGGGTCCGGCAAGCCGATCTTCTTGCCATTGGACACTTTTCTTAGCTAATTCGTGGATAAGCTCATAAGCCTCGCTTGCCGATTTGCGGAACAAATCCCCACCTGCGGCAGAATCAACGATTGCGCGATTAGTAGGTGTTAATCCATGATAGAAGGTACTTACTAAATCATGCTTAGGAATATCATGATGGGGACAGCTCCGGAGCAACTTTCGGAACCTAGCCTAAGCTAAGTGGAGGGCCTCGCGTTCAAGTTGCTTAAAGGAAGTGATGTCGTTCCTCAACTTAACCGTTTTGGAAGGCAAGAAGTAATAAGAAAGGAACTCTCTTTTGAGCGCTTCCCATGATGTGATCGATCCTGCCTCCAACGAGTGTAACCATTCCAACGCTTGTCCTGTCAAAGAAAAAGGAAATAATTTGAGTTGGATTGCTTCAACCGGAACACCGTGTTGCCGAGAAGTTTCGGCACACATAAGAAATTTATCGAGGTGTTCGTTAGGGTTTTCATACGGTTCCCCTCCGAATTGACCAAGTTGTTGGATTAATTGGATCATGCTAGTCTTGATCTCGTATGTGTTGGCTGGGATTGTGGGAGCGACAATGCCGTTACGATTTTGGGGACGATGCGGAGCAAGGATCTCCATCATCGAACGCGTATCATTGCCCCCGCGGATGTTGTTCACGTGCGGCCTTTGGTTTCCGTTGGGATGGTTGACCTCGGCGTTGGGGTTTGCCATTCTTTCTCTACGTAACCTACAAAGAGTACGTTCAATTTCGAGATCAATAGGTACGAGAGAATCACTTTTAGATCGGGTGTGCATAAAGTAAAACAAGTATAAAAGAATTATCAACAAGAAAGAATAACGTTAGTAAAAGTATATATAAACAATTTATACAAAAAGAATGCTTAAACTAACAATAAAACGTTTTTGTCTAATATTGTAGGAGATTATAAATCCCCGGCAACGGCGCCAAAAACTTGATGGGCGTAGGATCTAGGTAGAGTTTTCTAATGACGACTAAATGTGTATTGCGGTGAATGTGCTATGAAAATGGATGTGATCTTTTAAATGTTCTAACTCCACTAGACACTACGACTACTTAGGGGCAAGTGTACCCCGTCGTATCAAGTAATAATCCGGTTAAGACAGGGTATCGAATCCATGGGATTTATAATTACAAGTATTAGACGACTCGGTTTCGTATGTTATTTAAGCGGTGATTACTTTGGGGTAAAGTAAGACGCAACTACACACTATTCCTAACTATTGGCGACACAGATTTATGTAGCTAAAACCCTATGAAGTAGAATGAGTAACGATAAGTTATAACCACGATAAATTACGACTCTAAATGTATACGGATAATAATTTACTCTTGTAAAGACGAATAAGTGTAGTAGGACTGACCCGTGAAGCACTTAGACTACGTGATTCCTAATCAAGGCGTGTCTAATGCGAGGGAATTAGAAACTAGGGCCCGTAAGTTCCGTGGCTTGTCAATTCCTACGGTTTCCGGTTTGTCACTTCCGGTAAGGCAACACCTATATAACTCCCTAAGGATAGCCCGAATGGCGGCGGAAATCGCGTTCTCCTACACAATAATCCATTACGAATATCAAAACAAGTAATAAACATTAACACGTAAAGGGAAATAGAGATTATGAATCATAAATTATAAATATGGAAAGTAAATAGATAAAATACAACCAAGCCTAGTACATAGGAAGAGTACAAGCTAATTAGCAGGTAAAAAGGGAGAATCCGCCCTTGGAACTAGCTAACCGAACTCAAAGTCGTCTCCTAGGTCGTAGAGGTGGAACTCTCGAGCTTGGTGACGAGTGGTGGAACGGAACTTCGATGGAACGCCTGTAGACACCGAGTCGGAGGACCTGTGACGAAAACCTGAAACAAGACGGTCGAAGCGATTGATTCCGGAAGTTTTGAAAAATATATAAAGAATAATAAGCTGAGGAAAATTAACGGCACGGCACGGGCACGCAACGGCATCCCGCACGCGGACGACGATGGTCGAACGCCCGCTTGACGGCTCGAGACGTGCGCGCGGCGTCCGTCGGACGCACCGCGAGTGGCACGCTCTCGACGTCCGAGCAATGCCTGGGACCGCTGGCGGTGCGCGCCCTCATGGACCGTTGAGCACACGTGCCTGGCGGCGCGAGGCGCGCGTTCAGTGGCCGCGACGTGCGAGCGTCTGGCTGCGCGGAACGCGCGCTCGGCGGCCACGGAGTGCACGGGTCCGACGGCACGGGGCACGCCCCGAGGGTCGCCGGGCGGGCACCCAACCACATCGGGCGAACGCCCAACGCGTCGGGCGGACGCCCGACGAGGGTTGGGCGCGGGCGCCCAACCTCGCGTTGGGCGCTCGCCCAACGCCGTTGGGCGATCGCCCAACGAAAGTTGGGTGATCGCCCAACATTGTTGGGCGGCCGCCCAACAAGGTTGGTTGGTAGCCCAACACTAGGTTGGGCGGCCGCCCAACCACAATGGGCGACGCCCAAATTTTTTTGGGCGTCGCCCATTGTTCCGGGATCCGTTTCCCTATATAAGGGCACGGATCCCAAGGTGAAGAGGGGGATTTTTTTGGAGGAAAACTTTCTCACTCTAAACATTTTTAGAGAGAGAGAGTGGATTTTTTTTGAGAAAAATATTTTTTTTCTCAAAAATTCCAAATTTCCTAAGTTCAATTTTTACTAAATTTTCATTAAAAAAACGGAAGCTCGCGGTTCGTGGAATCAATCGGCTTCGACTGTCAGATACCGAATTAAAGGTATTATCCGAGGACTAGACTCTTTATTTTATTTAATTTATTTCTCTCCTTCTATTTTTTTTTTTTATGTTATAGTTTTTTATTCCTTTAGTCATTTATTTATTTTGTCACGTTTTATTTAGTTAGCATATTTATTTAATTTTCGTTTCGTGTTAAATAAAATTCGGTTTTGTTTTAAAATAAAAACCTCGTTTTGACATCCCAATACGAACCGTGATCCGATAAAAAGGTAGTTCGGGTGTCGAAAACGTTGTAATTATAAGTTTTTTAATTTAAAAGAAAATTCCAAATAATGTTTTAAAATAAAAACATCGTTTTAGGAACTTCCGTTTTCGACTATGATCCATTTTTGGTAGTTCAGAAGTCCAAAACGATTGAATTAGATTTAATTTAAGGCTTTTGAACAAATCTGGAAAATATTGGAGTCCTGCTGTAATTTGCCAATTCTGTCACTAAAGGCTGTTTACCGACGGATTTTCCGTCGGTAAATCTGCCAAAATGTAAAAAATGCCATTTCAGTCCCTTTTTCTTAACTTTTAGACTTTTAATCCTTAGTATATATATATATGATTATGTAATACATGTTTTTCAACTTATTTTAGAACTTTAGTGTATATATCTATTTTAGAATATTTGTATATCTCTTTTTATTCTATTTTGTAATATAAGTATAAATATATATATATGTATTTCCCTTTTTATTAACTTAGGTTATATTTAAATATTAGTTACTTGATATTTTGAGAAATAATGAATAGACATTAGCATATGGCATTTTTGATATTTAAACTATATTAATTATGTATATATATGTATAGTTTTTTTTAGAATATTTGGGTTATTTTAGTGATTATTGAGTAAAATTATTTTTAGATAAGTATTACTTTCTTAGTTATAGGATTTACTTATTATTTTCACATTTCAAAGTATAAGATATATTGTGTTTATTATCTTCATATACATATAGTGATTTTTGGTTAAATCTTATTTTCTTATCTTCCTTTTTGATTTAAATGTATACATATATATATATATATATATGGTCTAAAACCATTTTCTTTATTCTTTTGGCCCATTCATGGGTCCATGTTCCAAAAGGGCTTCATTTGAGTGTAAATGTTAGTTTATTGTAATTATAATAGTTAAAGAGTCCATTAAGTAAGTGGGGAAAATAAATTACCAAAAAGAGAGTTTTCAATTGAATTATTTAAACTAATGTTTTTTTAGATTTGTAATGTAAATAAATGGAGTCATTCTTGTTAATATTTCAAATCGTCTTCAAAATACCAAGTTTTAAAACCCTAATCCATTCCAAAGGCGGATTAAAGGATCATTGTAATTAAAATCGTTTTCTTTGCGAATAATAGAGTTTTGAACCATTTTCTTAAAGAATTTGTACAAAATAAAATTGACTTGTATGTTTAACCATGTTTTCTCATTAAAAGGTTTTTTTTTTATCTCAAACGTTTTCAAATACTCGAGTCGTTCCAACGGCGATTCGGGTAAACTTCATCAAACGGGGTTTTAAAACGCACCTGAATCGTTCCAACGGCGATTAAGGTGCGAACCATGTAAATAAATCCGTTTTTGGGAAATAAGTTAGTGTAGAATAAACACACGACATAATATTTAATGCGGTTGTAAATAAATCACTTATTTCTTCCCCCTCTCTGTGTATGTATAAACATAAATGGGTGATTCTTTACTGATGTGGCTTTTCAATATCATATGCTCAAAACGGTTTCTAAAAAGAGAAAGAAAAGGGTTTCAAATGAATTTTAAACTTAAAGAAGTATACGATTAGTCTGTTATCGCCTAACATGCTGAGTAGGAGGCCGGTGGTTCATAACCGGGCGATGTCGGGGTGCCTAGTAGCCTTTCTCCGGAAAGGAGCTAGCCTTCTCGGCTCGTACCTAAGTTTCCCGAACCCACACCGGTCTCCCGCAAGGGATCGGTGTTCATTTTCCCATTCGTGGGTGGCGACTCTTCCATATCTCCGAGCTCCGGTCCTACCGAGCAGCTTGATTCCACGATTGGTTGCTTTCGGCGCCAATCACCGCTTACGTCGCCATGAGGTTGTCCACCCCCCGGTCCGCCCGGGAGATTAGGCCGCGGCACCTCGTCTAACAAGTGGCGACTCTGCTGGGGAAGCGAGAAATTTGATTCCGGAAGGCATGCACTAAGCCCTTAACGGGGACGGATCGTTTTACTTCGTTTCGTATGCATTCACGAGCATTATTGCAAACCCTTTGGGTAATTTCCGCGAAACCTCTAGCGAGAGTCCATTCGTCGCTCGAAAGAGGCTAGCGTAAGTTCCCCCTTATAGTAAGGCGCCAGAGGGTCCCCATCCATTCGTTAGGGGCGAATCTGTGCGATCCTGTGAGGTCCCGCGGTCAGCCGTGGCAGCATATAGTAGCCTTAGAAGTTTCCATAGGATTACCCGTTACTATTTTTGATGTGATAAATGAATCAGTTCGTGTTTTCAAACCGCCATGATACGTGTCTAATCCTAAACTATGTAAAGAAAATGAGACGATGCGTTAATATATACTCATGAATCGACATACTAATTACCCTAAAACATCGAAACGATTTGAACTAAAGACGACTTAGTCATCTCATATGAATGAACACGTGCGACCCGCCTTGTCCCTTTCGGTGTCCCGATGAAGGCACATGTTCAGGAAATACGTTATGACGTAAGCACGTATTAGTATGAATCGGTTCGGTGTTAAGGATAATTACATTTCGATACAAAAGACTATATTAATGGTAGCCGTTATTCACATTCTTTAAATAAATTAGGATAAAACGAGATCACGACGAAACGAAAATGAAGAACATTTCTGTTTCGAACGACCTTGTTGTAACGTGAAAAGTTTCGCACAAGTAGCCCGTCCCTTCCGAATAAAAGACGAGCTTTTACGTTATGCCTTGTGTCATTCTTAGGAGAAATGGACGTGTCCGCAAAAAGTGACTAAGAAAATAAAAATGAACTAAATGACCAAAATCATTCTGAATCTACGATATATGTTAATCCCGCGAGTAGTTAAAGAAAATAAACCAATGCCGTTGAATACGTGCCTCGAACGAGAGTATACCCCATTTAAAATCTCGAAGCCGAATTAAGCCAAACCATATAATTGCGCCATATGGACGAGACTGCGGGTTTTGACTAACGACTCGATCATTTCGACCGTTACCAAAACTGCAAGAAATATGGCCCGATATACGTGTTTGCTTAAATTCGCGCCTAAAGGAAAGAAAACGGTGATATCCTCGCTTCGAACAAACACGCGATTCAACGAAACGTTTATTTTCTATAACCACACTGAGATGATATATCCCGTAGATTGGGAGGAACAAAGAGTTGTAATTAGCCGAAAGATTATCGTGCGCTCAAAATAAGACTCGCCGTCTTTTCACGTAGCAAAATAAGCAAACGAATTCTCGACGCTAAGAACAAACACGTTACGCGATGAGTCCGTTCCCTAAAATAAAATCCAAAAGTGATTCCATCACTAAATAAACACGTGGTTACGTCTCTCGATAAATCCAAAAGATCCCGTTGTAATCCAAAAATCGAGACATGAGCCCACGCGAATAAAGGGGAACGAGTCATTGACAATAACGAACGATTGGACTAGAAGAATAACTCCTACCACGTCTAAAAACTGAGATGCGCTCAAAGGGAGTCAAAACCCGAACTAATGCATCTCACGAAAGGACGAAAGACGAGTTACTTTGAAAGGACAATCCAACTTGGTCGATTTCTTAGTCACTGAATATGGATACGTCAAAACGAACTGTATTATCTGATGGTTGATTTACTTTTCTGCAATAATCGACGGCATCACGCGTCCCCTGGACCACGATGTGAGCCCATACCAAAATCCTAGGAAAGAGACTTGGACCAACGAGTGTGTGGAGAAATAAGGATGGAAGAGAGATGATGTGATGATTGTGATTGTTATCTAACGTTTTCTTTCTCTTATTGCGATCTACTTACGCATTATGTACGATTTTCGCTAATTAGTTTGTTTGTATAGATTTATATCTTGTTGTACATAAGCCAAGTCAAATTTAAGTTATAATGCATTCTATGCTTAACAAATCATTGCAATCATACCATAATAGAGCGTTGCATGCTAACCAAATTGCGTGCAGCCATTCTAGGTTTCGTAGACTTAGGACGTATTTATTAGGAATGTGAGAAAGAGTCGACCCCAACGTCGCGTGTCATTCTGGAGGCATACTAGTTATGTCGTGACGTATCCTATACGTCTTTGCCTTGTCATACCTAGGTGTTGGGATGCATCCTATGCGTCCTTGGCACGTCTCACGCGTCTTCACCGTGTTGTTTGTATGCTAGCTAGGAGGCATGTCCATTATGTCGTGACGTATCCTATGCGTCTTTGCCTTAGCATACCTTATGCATGGTGGTGTACCTCGTATGTTTCTTCAGTGTCGTAGGCACTAGTCGGAAGGTACAACCCTTATGTCATGGCGTATCCCATACGCCCTTATTTTGGCATACCCCGTATGTCACGGCACCTCCAATATGTCCTTACCCTGTCAAGAGGCGTACTATTCTCTCGTGACGTATCCCCTATGTCCTTGTTGTGTCGTGTCATCACGCATCCACCCATCAGGAGTCCCACCTGTCATGTGGTGACGTATTCCTTGCATCTTTACTTTGTCGTACCCTTGAGGACGTAACGCACCCCCCCATGCACTTTCTAGTAAACATTCAGACATTGATCAAGGGGTGTACCCGTTATGCTATGACGTATACCACATGCCCTTTCCCTGTTGTGCCTCGTATATTATGATCCATTCCTTGTGTCTCTACCACGTCATTGCACACCGGTCAGAAGGGGTACCATGTGTGTCATAACGCATCATGTACATCTTTGCCTCATTCCTTGCGCCAACCAAGGGGCATGAGTTGCATGCCCCATATGTCAGGGCATATCAGGTGCTTGTTCACCATGTTATGTACGTTAGATGAAAGGCATACCATTTGGGCTGTGACGTAGCCCATACGTCCTTACCTTGTCCCATCTTCCATATCGTGGAGGTCCCATGCGTCTCCATCACGTCAGCTATAGACCAATCAAGACGTGTGCTCGATGCACAACTGTGCATCATGTACGTTCGGGTATTGTCAAGGTCGTACACCACGATAGGTCGCATATGCAGCTTCCATATCAGATACACTAGTCCAGAGCCATATCCCGTGTAACAGAAGACATACCCCGCATGTTGTGATGTGTCTCATATATTAATTCGGAGGAGCACCTTTAGACCTTTAGGTATTCCCTACGTCTTCGCCATGTTATACTTTGTGGGGGATACACCGCACATGTCTTTATCATCCTGTTCATACCATTAGAGAGTGTACCTGGTGCATCGTGACATGTCACATGCGCCTTCACCGTGGTGTTTACATCATCCGGAGACATATCCCATATGTCGTAATGTATCCTGTATCCCTCTATCGTGGTTAGGCTTGTTTGGTGGTCATACCCCGCTTATCCTGACATTCGCATCTTGGGGGCAAGTCCCGTAAACTGTCTGCACGGTCAATTCAAGACGTACTAGGTGTGTCGCCATGTCACCGACAACATATCGGTTGTTTAAAAAAAAAGAAAAAAATATCACGACGTCGGTTCCCTCGAGACTCGAATTAACCATTCATCACATGTCTCACACACGTCCTACTTACGCCTCAAGACATACCATGTATGTCGCTACGCCTTAGCCAACACATCTCAAGATTATGACTGGTACCTTGATCTCAAATAGAACCATAATCTCACGGGTCGTCGTCACCTCCCTTTCATATCTCAAGACATACCCACGGATGTCGCCACGCTATACACCATGCCTAGGTGATTCCAAATTACGTTGTGGTATTATCCATGCCCCTCACCTCGTAGGTTGCCATCATGACCTTCGCACGCTAAGACACGCCACGTGTGTCGGCGCGCCGTGCACCTATACTCCAAAGTTACGTGGTTGTAAGATCGAAACCTTAGGTGCATATCCCACGCTAAAACATGCCACGTGTATCAGCTTTCGGTGCATGTCCCGTATGTCACCGCTTGTGCCTTAGTCATACGTTGGGCCTTGTCAAAATGTGCCCCACATGTCGCCTTGTCATTGACAATATTTGTAGCCCACGAATATGTCATTAGGCTATCCAATTTTGGACCGACCTTTGACGCGTGTTCCGTATGTCATCCCTCGCACCTTACTCACATATCAAAGACTGAGTCGTTTATACCATCCAGTCAGGGTTAAGCTTGTGGCACACACCCACATACGTGGTTCGGTACGTCCTATTCGCATGACAAATGTCGAGTCACTCATGACATTGAGTTCCAGTCGAATCTGGGGCAAGTTCATATATGTCATCACGTGCATCTTGCTTACACCCCCAACGTCGAGTCATTTGTATCGACAAGTTCAAGTGGACTTTTGGCCCGTACCTGTCATATAGAGTGATTCATGTCATCGAGTCCAAGTCACACCCTTAGGCATGTACCCTATGGGGCCGTCTTGAGCATCCCGCTCATACCTCGACACACTGAGTCGTTCATGTCGTGAGGTTCCTATCAAACTCTTGACGTACGCCCTGTAAATTGTCACTCATATCTTGAGTACGCCTCAAACAGCGGTTTATTTATGTTGTCAAATCCTCGACACGCTCCCCTTACACCCTTGGTATTATTGTCTATGCGCCCCAAACTCTAAATTGCCTTATTTACGAGTCTGAGACATATGCCCTATGTGTCGCTATTTGGGTCTCGCTCGTATCAGTAGTATCGAGTTGTTCATACCGCGGCTAAATCCAACATTTGGCACTTACCTTGAAGGTCTTGGTGTGCGTCCCCGTTGCTCCTCGAGTTTTTCATAGTAATAGGTCCTAGTCATCTCAAATATCGGTGATGAACCCTATACGTCGTAAATATCCACATAAGATCTTTAGGGATTCTCGTAAAACATGTCATCATCAGGTTTGCACTATGAAACAAATTGACCTTCGACACGTACCGGGTAAGTCGTCGTTTTCGTCTCGTTGATACCTCGATCGAATTAGGACACTTCTCATTCTACCAGACGCACCGATGTCCGCAAATTCATCGAGGTATTTGGGGTCTCTAGCTTAAGTTAATCCTTAGACTGCACCATGCGTGTCGGTATCGTGTGTAGCTGACACTTCCAATGTTGTTAGAAGGTACCTCTCGAGTCATCTCTGTGCTTCATCTATACCCAAAGTTGGTCAGATAATACGTGTGTCGTATGCATACCCTATTCGTGTCTCGTACCTAGCATGTTGGATTTCCCCCACGATGGTTGAAATCCCAAAATCGAGCCATCACATCGTTCGTCAGTTGCGTATAAGTCAATCGTGGGGGCACATTAAGTGGGACTCCCATCCGGCCGTTTGGCTACCTCTAAGGCATACAACGTACGTCACCGCATTTCCTAAATGCACCACGTTTCGAACCACTCTGCCCAAGCACTAGTGAGTCGAGTAGGAATTAATAATTGGCACATGCCTCGATGTTGACATATGCATCCTATTCGAACCTCGAGTATCAGGTATTCCATGTGCATTATCCCGTCAAATAATACCCGTCATTGCAATAGTTGCTTTCCAAGAGAAGCTGACAATTGGCGCACATCACGTATGTCACTCGCGTCCTCCTTATGCCTTAACCTGTTTGAGGCACGCCCCGTGTGTTACCACTTTCTGCATAGCCCGCCAAGGTTCCGTTGGTACGTCTACGCATTTGTGTCTTGGGTTTAAACTAACCATCGACCCACACCCCACATGCGGTGGTCTCATCCCGCTTGCTTCTAGTTTAGGACACGCCCTCTACGTCGGTCTGTTTCAGGAAACTTGTGTTTCCCAGAAAGACGGTTCCCTGTTATCAGTATCGATACCAAGTAAACTATGGACAAATGCCCCGCATGCCTCCATCACGGTCTGTTTGAGTCTCGGACATGCCATGAGCGTCACATCAGTCCGTGTAACACCGCCTATCTTCGAAGTACGTCATTGCCACCAAGGATGGCAATCCCTCACATACACCTCATGCATGGTCACTTAGGTTGTTCTTTTTAGATCGTGAGTCGTATCAATGTACCAAGTATGTCATTCCCACCACTCATGTCGCTACCCCTCCAATACCTAGCGTCCTAGGGAACTTTACTCATCATGAGGGTCGTCTCAATCTCACAAGTGTCAGTCGTGTCAAGCGTCATTCAACATTGTACATCTTGTAAAGCATTGCAAGGTGAACTTGTAGGGTTCGTACTAATGTGTGTATAACAGTTGAAATGGTTTTAGGCATCGGCACTTCCAAACAGGTAAGTTAGCACAAACGACCAAAGTACTGCCGACGGCTCTGATAAAAAAAAAAAAAAAAAAAAAAAGAAAAGAAAAAAGAAGAAGGGGTTTAGCTCCAGTCAAATCGTGTTTATGTTGTAAGAAATAAAGCGCAGACCACGAATCATGCATAAATCATACATCCATCTATAGGAGGCACAAGTAGATAGCTTTAGCATTCGCATCGCACGTGCATCATCAAAATTCATAATGCCTAAAAAGCTCCACTCACCGATCCTTTCTCTTTCCTTGTTAGAAACCCAACTCATGGCCCAGTCCAGCAATTCAAACCACAATCTTGAGAGCCGTGTGCAAGGGGCTTTAGCCAAATACATCTTTTCTGATGAGTTCAAACGTGCTCTTAATGATCCGGAGAATACTAAGCATGAGGGGGTTGAAAATTCCCAAGAGATGATAGGAGATTTCAATCTCAGAGCAGAAATCGAGCGAGTTCTTCCCGATATCCTTGCTTCAGATGAATTCAAGATAGAGCTGAAAAGGTTGGTCAGGGAGGTCCTGAGCGAGTCACTGGTCGCAGAGATCCCAAAAGCTATTGTGGAGAAACCTATGTTCCAGCTCGTGTCACAAGTTAATCCACAAATATTCACTCCACCAAGGGTAGTCTCACACCATATTTCACGAACACAACAAGATCCACACCATCGGGGACATGAGATTACCAGGGTTGTTCGCCCTCCGTCGCCCACTCAGTATAGAAAGGAGGGAAGGGAATTCTCCACTTTCACTCAACCATTATTAGAAGTGTTGGAGGGTCTACAAATGCATGATATACTTCATCCCCTACCAGCCACGGGAGGTCCAACCACTGAATTAGTCAAACGCAGGGGCTACTGCCACTTCCACCAGAAATATGGTCACGAAACAAGCACTTGCATGAAGTTGAAGCATGAAATCCAAGATCTCATCGAAGCTGGGAAGATAAGTGACCCAGATCCTTCTCAGCGGATGAAGTCTTCGACTTGTTCCTTGAACGGTGAGGTCTACCACGGATCAGGATAAACGAAAGAAGAGGTTCTCTAGATTGAGGACGCTGATGAAGCAGGAGAACTTGAAGCTTCCTGAAGTAGTATGAGAGAGAGGATTGCACTTGTAGTCTTTATCCTTGTCTTTTATTTTATCTTCTATTCCACAAGATGTTATTAACCTCCTTTTGAATTCAATGAAATTTCGTTTCCACAAGTTTATCCTAAACATACGTACTTACATTTGATATCCACTTAATTGAGATATTCCCGCTTCTATCATGGCACGGACATAAGCTCTAGAATATACTTATTGCTCAGTACTTAACCACTGAAGAGAGAAAATTAAGAGAATAAAAAAAAACAAAATAAATCATGAGAAGCGATTCCCTGACTCTACAATGATAAGTCGGACGTAGATCCATAAAACGAAGGGTTCTCACCGGCTTTTGCCAAGAAGAAGATTGAGCGACAATCAACAAAGTCCAAAAGAGAGAAAAAAGAAAAGAAAATATGGAGCAAGCAACAAGCCCTCAGAGCCATACTTACACTGAGGCACCGACAAAGATTTCTCCCCCCAAAGGGGGACACAAGTACATGAGTGCGCCATTTAGAACGAGGCGGGGGCAACTGACCTATCAGCGATAAAGTATTTTGTTCCAGGATCAACGAAAGGGTTAGACCTATGATGACTCAAAGTTAAACAAAGGAAGAAGAAAAAAATGATGCTAACAAGGCCCTGGGGCAAAGTCAAGTCAATCGGAAGTAAAAGAAAATAAATCAAAAGCTGACGTGATCAGCCAAGAGGCGTCAAGGTGGCAAGAACGGTTGACATTGTCCAACAAATGTGTAATCAAATGTACGAGAAAAGCTCACTGTAACGAAAAAAGATCAAATGCGTAGTCAAGGGAAGCCGAAGGCGGCAACAAAGTTCAGAACTTTAATCAATCTCGAGGGAACCGAGGAATCCTTCTCATAAAAAAAAAGAAAGAAATAAAATCCCGATAGGTTGAAAATCCACAAAGGACGGCCTATGCAACAATAAGGGACACCCCAATAAGTGAAAACCCCGTGGGGTGCTTATTTGAAAATTCCGGGGATAGAAGGAGAGAGTTAAAATAACTGAAGTGTGAAAACCCGAAAGGGCATACTTCGGTGACAGTGGTTAATAAACTGAGCAGTAATCAACTCAATTTATGTTTGCCAAGTGCTTTACTTAAGCTAGATGGTTGCATTTGCCATAAAAACACCCGCATCAATAGGCACCCCATCTCAACTGAAATCACCCCAACACCCATAAACCGATCCAAAATCTATAAAAAAGAAAAACTAAAAAAAAAAGACTATTCCTCTCTCTCATGCTCCATGAAGTCTGGTTCCTCTGCTCCTATGTGGTCCTCTCAAGGGTCAAACTTCGACCAAAGCGTCTCTCCTCCATAGCTACTCCCAACGGCAGTATCCCTAGTTTGGCGCACACGAAATCTCACCTCGAGTTGGCAGGGGCATACGCCCGCATCAACTTCTAACCTACACCAAGACGGTAACTTTAATCGGGGGCACGGCCCTACAATCAGATCAACATCCATCTCACTCCAGAAGCTTCTCCATTAACGAAGGCATCGGGCATGAACTCATCATCAAATGATTAGCATAGAAATGGCCCGTGAATATAAACCCCCTGTACTATCCGGTATCATTCACAATCAAGAAAGAAAGAAAAAGAGAAGAAAAATTGAACAAAAAGGTTGGATTGAAAACCTCCAAAGAGGCGATCCAAGCAAAAGGAGAGATAGAGAAAATCAGTGAGATATAGAAAAGATGAATTGAAAACCCCTAGGGGCAGTTCATGCAAAAGGAGAGATAGAGAAAATCGGAGAGATCCCGTTGAGTTGAAAACCCGAAAAGGGCAGCTCAGGCAAAAATTAGGGAAAAAATGAATACGTCAAACTCTGGTTAAAAGCGAGAGCCCCTTTGACACGAGCTCATCAAGACCAAATCCTTATCCTTACAACCCTTGGTTTCAAACTTAACCTCGCCCTCATCCTCGCACTCCTTGGGGACGGCCCGAAACATCATTTCTCGATCTGAAGCTACAAAAATCCTCCAAGCCTATGAAAAGGGAATCCATCCGAGCATTTCATCCACATGTACATAGTTCGCATACACACATGTCCATACATCCGCATAAAGCAAAACACATAAGCCACACTTATGCACATTCAAACACACGCACAGTCACCTACACACACACATAGGTGTTTACATGCATCCATAAACTAGGCTACATTCATCCATCTATATGCATCACTACACACCTGCGGTCGATTTTGAGACCAGGGTTGCTTTTGAGCCATTTTGACTCACGGTCGCAGACCGGAGTTGCTTTTGAGCCACCTGACTCGCGGTCGCAGATCGGAGTTGCTTTTGAGCCATCCGACTCGCGGTCGCAGACCGGAGTTGCTTTTGAGCCATTTGACTCACGGTCGCAGACCGGAGTTGCTTTTGAGCCACCTGACTCGCGGTCGCAGATCGGAGTTGCTTTTGAGCCATCTGACTCGCGGTCGCAGACCGAAGTTGCTTTTGAGCCATCTGACTCACGGTCGCAGACCGGAGTTGCTTTTGAGCCATCTGACTCGCGGTCGCAGACCGGAGTTGCTTTTGAACCATCTGACTCACGGTCGCAGACCGGAGTTGCTTTTGAGCCATCTGACTCACGGTCGCAGACCGGAGTTGCTTTTGAGCCATCTGACTCACGGTCGCAGACCGGAGTTGCTTTTGAGCCATCTGACTCACGGTCGCAGATCGGAGTTGCTTTTGAGCCATCTGACTCATGGTCGCAGACCGGAGTTGCTTTTGAGCCATATTTACCTAAGATCGTAGACTAGGGTAGCTGTTTAGCCATTATCCCCGCGATCTTGAAATGGGGTAGCTGTTTAGCCATTATCCCCGCAATCTTGAAATAGGGTAGCTGTTTAGCCATTATCCCCACAGTCGTAAATCAGGGTAGCTGTTTAGCCATTATCCCCGCGATCTTGAAATGGGGTAGCTGTTTAGCCATTATCCCTGCGATCTTGAAATAGGGTAGCTGTTTAGCCATTATCCCCGTGATCTTGAAATAGGGTAGCTGTTTAGCCATTATCCCCGCAATCTTGAAATAGGGTAGCTGTTTAGCCATTATCCCCACAGTCGTAAATCAGGGTAGCTGTTTAGCCATTATCCCCGTGATCTTGAAATAGGGTAGCTGTTTAGCCATTATCCCTGCAATCTTGAAATAGGGTAGCTGTTTAGCCATTATCCCCACAGTCGTAAACCAGGGTAGCTGTTTAGCCATCATCCCGGCAGTCGTAAACCAGGGTAGCTGTTTAGCCATTATCCCCGCAGTCGTAAACCAGGGTAGCTCTTTAGCCATTATCCCCGCAGTCGTAAACCAGGGTAGCTGTTTAGCCATCATCCCGGCAGTCGTAAACCAGGGTAGCTGTTTAGCCATTATCCCCGCAGTCGTAAACCAGGGTAGCTGTTTAGCCATCATCCCCGCAGTCGTAAACCAGGGTAGCTGTTTAGCCATCATCCCGGCAGTCGTAAACCAGGGTAGCTGTTTAGCCATTATCCCTGCAGTCGTAAACCGGGGTAGCTGTTTAGCCATCATCCCCGCAATCTTAAAATAGGGTAGCTATTTAGCCATTATCCCCGCAGTCGTAAATCAGGGTAGATATTTAGCCATTATCCCCGCAATATTGAAATAGGGTAGCTGTTTAGCCATTATCCCCGCAGTCGTAAACTAGGGTAGCTATTTAGCCATTATCCCCGCAGTCGTGAACTAGGGTGCAGCCCGAAGCAGAGTCTGAAGCAGTCAGAGAGCAACGCCGGAGCGCGCAGCGCAAAGGTCAGGTATGTTTCCTCCTACTCGTTACGTGTCTTTTACTTTTATATGTTTTACATTGCATGTGTTACGTTAGCAAAAAACGTTTTCGAACCACACACATCACTGTCAAAATAGAAAAGTAGGGGCAACTGTAGACACCGAGTCGGAGGACCTGTGACGAAAACCTGAAACAAGACAGTCGAAGCGATTGATTCCGGACGTTTTGAAAAATATATAAAGAATAATAAGCTGAGGAAAATTAACGGCACGATGCGGGCACGCAACGGCATCCCGCACGCGGACGACGATGGTCGAACACCCGTTTGACAGCTCGAGACGTGCGCGCGGCGTCCGTCGGACGCACCACGACTGGCACGCTCTCGACGTCCGAGCAATGCCTAGGACCGCTAGCGGTGCGCGCCCTCATGGACCGTTGAGCACACGTGCCTGGCGGCGCGAGGCGCGCGTTCGGTGACCGCGACGTGCGAGCGTCTGGCTGCGCGGAACGCGCGCTCGGCGGCCACGGAGTGTACGCTTCCGACGGTGCGGGGCACGCCCCGAGGGTCGCCGGGCGGGCACCCAACCACGTCGGACGAACGCCCAACGCGTCGGGCGGACGTCCGACGAGGGTTGGGCGCGGGCGCCCAACCTCGCGTTGGGCGCTCGCCCAACGCCGTCGGGCGGCCGCCCAACTATTGTTGGGCGGTAGCCCAACACTAGGTTGGGCGGCCGCCCAACCACAATGGGCGACGCCCAAATTTTTTTGGGCGTCGCCCATTGTTCCGGGATTCGTTTCCCTATATAAGGGCACGGATCCCAAGGTGAAGAGGGGGATTTTTTTGGAGGAAAACTTTCTCACTCTAAACATTTTTAGAGAGAGAGAGTGGATTTTTTTTGAGAAAAATATTTTTTTTCTCAAAAATTCCAAATTTCCTAAGTTCAATTTTTACTAAATTTTCATTAAAAAAACGGAAGCTCGCGGTTCGTGGAATCAATCGGCTTCGACTGTCAGATACCGAATTAAAGGTATTATCCGAGGACTAGACTCTTTATTTTATTTAATTTATTTCTCTCCTTCTATTTTTTTTTTTATGTTATAGTTTTTTTATTCCTTTAGTCATTTATTTATTTTGTCACGTTTTATTTAGTTAGCATATTTATTTAATTTTCGTTTCGTGTTAAATAAAATTCGGTTTTGTTTTAAAATAAAAACCTCGTTTTGACATCCCAATACGAACCGTGATCCGATAAAAAGGTAGTTCGGGTGTCGAAAATGTTGTAATTATAAGTTTTTTAATTTAAAAGAAAATTCCAAATAATGTTTTAAAATAAAAACATCGATTTAGGAACTTCCGTTTTCGACTATGATCCATTTTTGGTAGTTCGGAAGTCCAAAACGATTGAATTAGATTTAATTTAAGGCTTTTGAACAAATCTGGAAAATATTGGAGTGCTGCTGTAATTTGCCAATTCTGTCACTAAAGGCTGTTTACCGACGGATTTTCCGTCGGCAAATCTGCCAAAATGTAAAAAATGCCATTTCAGTCCCTTTTTCTTAACTTTTAGACTTTTAATCCTTAGTATATATATATATGATTATGTAATACATGTTTTTCAACTTATTTTAGAACTTTAGTGTATATATCTATTGTAGAATATTTGTATATCTCTTTTTATTCTATTTTATAATATAAGTATAAATATATATATATGTATTTCCCTTTTTATTAACTTAGGTTATATTTAAATATTAGTTACTTGATATTTTGAGAAATAATGAATAGACATTAGCATATGGCATTTTTTATATTTAAACTATATTAATTATGTATATATATGTATAGTTTTTTTTAGAATATTTGGGTTATTTTAGTGATTATTGAGTAACATTATTTTTAGATAAGTATTACTTTCTTAGTTATAGGATTTACTTATTATTTTCACATTTTAAAGTATAAGATATATTGTGTTTATTATCTTCATATACATATAGTGATTTTTGGTTAAATCTTATTTTCTTATCTTCCTTTTTGATTTAAATGTATACATATATATATATATATATGGTCTAAAACCATTTTCTTTATTCTTTTGGCCCATTCATGGGTCCATGTTCCAAAAGGGCTTCATTTGAGTGTAAATGTTAGTTTATTGTAATTATAATAGTTAAAGAGTCCATTAAGTAAGTGGGGAAAATAAATTACCAAAAACAGAGTTTTCAATTGAATTATTTAAACTAATGTTTTTTTAGATTTGTAATGTAAATAAATGGAGTCATTCTTGTTAATATTTCAAATCGTCTTCAAAATACCAAGTTTTAAAACCCTAATCCGTTCCAAAGGCGGATTAAAGGATCATTGAAATTAAAATCGTTTTCTTTGCGAATAATAGAGTTTTGAACCATTTTCTTAAAGAATTTGTACAAAATAAAATTGACTTGTATGTTTAACCATGTTTTCTCATTAAAAGGTTTTTTTTATCTCAAACGTTTTCAAATACTCGAGTCGTTCCAACGGCGATTCGGGTAAACTTCATCAAACGGGGTTTTAAAACGCACCTGAATCGTTCCAACGGCGATTAAGGTGCGAACCATGTAAATAAATCCGTTTTTGGGAAATAAGTTAGTGTAGAATAAACACACGACATAATATTTAATGCGGTTGTAAATAAATCACTTCTTTCTTCCCCCTCTCTGTGTATGTATAAACATAAATGGGTGATTCTTTACTGATGTGGCTTTTCAATATCATATGCTCAAAACGGTTTCTAAAAAGAGAAAGAAAAGGGTTTCAAATGAATTTTAAACTTAAAGAAGTATACGATTAGTCTGTTATCGCCTAACATGCTGAGTAGGAGGCCGGTGGTTCCTAACCGGGCGATGTCGGGGTGCCTAGTAGCCTTTCTCCGGAAAGGAGCTAGCCTTCTCGGCTCGTACCTAAGTTTCCCGAACCCACACCGGTCTCCCGCAAGGGATCGGTGTTCATTTTCCCATTCGTGGGTGGCGACTCTTCCATATCTCCGAGCTCCGGTCCTACCGAGCAGCTTGATTCCACGATTGGTTGCTTTCGGCGCCAATCACCGCTTACGTCGCCATGAGGTTGTCCACCCCCCGGTCCGCCCGGGAGATTAGGCCGCGGCACCTCGTCTAACAAGTGGCGACTCTGCTGGGGAAGCGAGAAATTTGATTCCGGAAGGCATGCACTAAGCCCTTAACGGGGACGGATCGTTTTACTTCGTTTCGTATGCATTCACGAGCATTATTGCAAACCCTTTGGGTAATTTCCGCGAAACCTCTAGCGAGAGTCCATTCGTCGCTCGAAAGAGGCTAGCGTAAGTTCCCCCTTATAGTAAGGCGCCAGAGGGTCCCCATCCATTCGTTAGGGGCGAATCTGTGCGGTCCTGTGAGGTCCCGCGGTCAGCCGTGGCAGCATATAGTAGCCTTAGAAGTTTCCATAGGATTACCCGTTACTATTTTTGATGTGATAAATGAATCAGTTCGTGTTTTCAAACCGCCATGATACGTGTCTAATCCTAAACTATGTAAAGAAAATGAGACGATGCGTTAATATATACTCATGAATCGACATACTAATTACCCTAAAACATCGAAACGATTTGAACTAAAGACGACTTAGTCATCTCATATGAATGAACACGTGCGACCCGCCTTGTCCCTTTCGGTGTCCCGATGAAGGCACATGTTCAGGAAATACGTTATGACGTAAGCACGTATTAGTATGAATCGGTTCGGTGTTAAGGATAATTACATTTCGATACAAAAGACTATATTAATGGTAGCCGTTATTCACATTCTTTAAATAAATTAGGATAAAACGAGATCACGACGAAACGAAAATGAAGAACATTTCTGTTTCGAACGACCTTGTTGTAACGTGAAAAGTTTCGCACAAGTAGCCCGTCCCTTCCGAATAAAAGACGAGCTTTTACGTTATGCCTTGTGTCATTCTTAGGAGAAATGGACGTGTCCGCAAAAAGTGACTAAGAAAATAAAAATGAACTAAATGACCAAAATCATTCTGAATCTACGATATATGTTAATCCCGCGAGTAGTTAAAGAAAATAAACCAATGCCGTTGAATACGTGCCTCGAACGAGAGTATACCCCATTTAAAATCTCGAAGCCGAATTAAGCCAAACCATATAATTGCGCCATATGGACGAGACTGCGGGTTTTGACTAACGACTCGATCATTTCGACCGTTACCAAAACTGCAAGAAATATGGCCCGATATACGTGTTTGCTTAAATTCGCGCCTAAAGGAAAGAAAACGGTGATATCCTCGCTTCGAACAAACACGCGATTCAACGAAACGTTTATTTTCTATAACCACACTGAGATGATATATCCCGTAGATTGGGAGGAACAAAGAGTTGTAATTAGCCGAAAGATTATCGTGCGCTCAAAATAAGACTCGCCGTCTTTTCACGTAGCAAAATAAGCAAACGAATTCTCGACGCTAAGAACAAACACGTTACGCGATGAGTCCGTTCCCTAAAATAAAATCCAAAAGTGATTCCATCACTAAATAAACACGTGGTTACGTCTCTCGATAAATCCAAAAGATCCCGTTGTAATCCAAAAATCGAGACATGAGCCCACGCGAATAAAGGGGAACGAGTCATTGACAATAACGAACGATTGGACTAGAAGAATAACTCCTACCACGTCTAAAAACTGAGATGCGCTCAAAGGGAGTCAAAACCCGAACTAATGCATCTCACGAAAGGACGAAAGACGAGTTACTTTGAAAGGACAATCCAACTTGGTCGATTTCTTAGTCACTGAATATGGATACGTCAAAACGAACTGTATTATCTGATGGTTGATTTACTTTTCTGCAATAATCGACGGCATCACGCGTCCCCTGGACCACGATGTGAGCCCATACCAAAATCCTAGGAAAGAGACTTGGACCAACGAGTGTGTGGAGAAATAAGGATGGAAGAGAGATGATGTGATGATTGTGATTGTTATCTAACGTTTTCTTTCTCTTATTGCGATCTACTTACGCATTATGTACGATTTTCGCTAATTAGTTTGTTTGTATAGATTTATATCTTGTTGTACATAAGCCAAGTCAAATTTAAGTTATAATGCATTCTATGCTTAACAAATCATTGCAATCATACCATAATAGAGCGTTGCATGCTAACCAAATTGCGTGCAGCCATTCTAGGTTTCGTAGACTTAGGACGTATTTATTAGGAATGTGAGAAAGAGTCGACCCCAACGTCGCGTGTCATTCTGGAGGCATACTAGTTATGTCGTGACGTATCCTATACGTCTTTGCCTTGTCATACCTAGGTGTTGGGATGCATCCTATGCGTCCTTGGCACGTCTCACGCGTCTTCACCGTGTTGTTTGTATGCTAGCTAGGAGGCATGTCCATTATGTCGTGACGTATCCTATGCGTCTTTGCCTTAGCATACCTTATGCATGGTGGTGTACCTCGTATGTTTCTTCAGTGTCGTAGGCACTAGTCGGAAGGTACAACCCTTATGTCATGGCGTATCCCATACGCCCTTGTTTTGGCATACCCCGTATGTCACGGCACCTCCAATATGTCCTTACCCTGTCAAGAGGCGTACTATTCTCTCGTGACGTATCCCCTATGTCCTTGTTGTGTCGTGTCATCACGCATCCACCCATCAGGAGTCCCACCTGTCATGTGGTGACGTATTCCTTGCATCTTTACTTTGTCGTACCCCTGAGGACGTAACGCACCCCCCCATGCACTTTCTAGTAAACATTCAGACATTGATCAAGGGGTGTACCCGTTATGCTATGACGTATACCACATGCCCTTTCCCTGTTGTGCCTCGTATATTATGATCCATTCCTTGTGTCTCTACCACGTCATTGCACACCGGTCAGAAGGGGTACCATGTGTGTCATAACGCATCATGTACATCTTTGCCTCATTCCTTCCGCCAAGCAAGGGGCATGAGTTGCATGCCCCATATGTCAGGGCATATCAGGTGCTTGTTCACCATGTTATGTACGTTAGATGAAAGGCATACCATTTGGGCTGTGACGTAGCCCATACGTCCTTACCTTGTCCCATCTTCCATATCGTGGAGGTCCCATGCGTCTCCATCACGTCAGCTATAGACCAATCAAGACGTGTGCTCGATGCACAACTGTGCATCATGTACGTTCGGGTATTGTCAAGGTCGTACACCACGATAGGTCGCATATGCAGCTTCCATATCAGATACACTAGTCCAGAGCCATATCCCGTGTAACAGAAGACATACCCCGCATGTTGTGATGTGTCTCATATATTAATTCGGAGGAGCACCTTTAGACCTTTAGGTATTCCCTACGTCTTCGCCATGTTATACTTTGTGGGGGATACACCGCACATGTCTTTATCATCCTGTTCATACCATTAGAGAGTGTACCTGGTGCATCGTGACATGTCACATGCGCCTTCACCGTGGTGTTTACATCATCCGGAGACATATCCCATATGTCGTAATGTATCCTGTATCCCTCTATCGTGGTTAGGCTTGTTTGGTGGTCATACCCCGCTTATCCTGACATTCGCATCTTGGGGGCAAGTCCCGTAAACTGTCTGCACGGTCAATTCAAGACGTACTAGGTGTGTCGCCATGTCACCGACAACATATCGGTTGTTTAAAAAAAAAGAAAAAAATATCACGACGTCGGTTCCCTCGAGACTCGAATTAACCATTCATCACATGTCTCACACACGTCCTACTTACGCCTCAAGACATACCATGTATGTCGCTACGCCTTAGCCAACACATCTCAAGATTATGACTGGTACCTTGATCTCAAATAGAACCATAATCTCACGGGTCGTCGTCACCTCCCTTTCATATCTCAAGACATACCCACGGATGTCGCCACGCTATACACCATGCCTAGGTGATTCCAAATTACGTTGTGGTATTATCCATGCCCCTCACCTCGTAGGTTGCCATCATGACCTTCGCACGCTAAGACACGCCACGTGTGTCGGCGCGCCGTGCACCTATACTCCAAAGTTACGTGGTTGTAAGATCGAAACCTTAGGTGCATATCCCACGCTAAAACATGCCACGTGTATCAGCTTTCGGTGCATGTCCCGTATGTCACCGCTTGTGCCTTAGTCATACGTTGGGCCTTGTCAAAATGTGCCCCACATGTCGCCTTGTCATTGACAATATTTGTAGCCCACGAATATGTCATTAGGCTATCCAATTCTGGACCGACCTTTGACGCGTGTTCCGTATGTCATCCCTCGCACCTTACTCACATATCAAAGACTGAGTCGTTTATACCATCCAGTCAGGGTTAAGCTTGTGGCACACACCCACATACGTGGTTCGGTACGTCCTATTCGCATGACAAATGTCGAGTCACTCATGACATTGAGTTCCAGTCGAATCTGGGGCAAGTTCATATATGTCATCACATGCATCTTGCTTACACCCCCAACGTCGAGTCATTTGTATCGACAAGTTCAAGTGGACTTTTGGCCCGTACCTGTCATATAGAGTGATTCATGTCATCGAGTCCAAGTCACACCCTTAGGCATGTACCCTATGGGGCCGTCTTGAGCATCCCGCTCATACCTCGACACACTGAGTCGTTCATGTCGTGAGGTTCCTATCAAACTCTTGACGTACGCCCTGTAAATTGTCACTCATATCTTGAGTACGCCTCAAACAGCGGTTTGTTTATGTTGTCAAATCCTCGACACGCTCCCCTTACACCCTTGGTATTATTGTCTATGCGCCCCAAACTCTGAATTGCCTTATTTACGAGTCTGAGACATATGCCCTATGTGTCGCTATTTGGGTCTCGCTCGTATCAGTAGTATCGAGTTGTTCATACCGCGGCTAAATCCAACATTTGGCACTTACCTTGAAGGTCTTGGTGTGCGTCCCCATTGCTCCTCGAGTTGTTCATAGTAATAGGTCCTAGTCATCTCAAATATCGGTGATGAACCCTATACGTCGTAAATATCCACATAAGATCTTTAGGGATTCTCGTAAAACATGTCATCATCAGGTTTGCACTATGAAACAAATTGACCTTCGACACGTACCGGGTAAGTCGTCGTTTTCGTCTCGTTGATACCTCGATCGAATTAGGACACTTCTCATTCTACCAGACGCACCGATGTCCGCAAATTCATCGAGGTATTTGGGGTCTCTAGCTTAAGTTAATCCTTAGACTGCACCATGCGTGTCGGTATCGTGTGTAGCTGACACTTCCAATGTTGTTAGAAGGTACCTCTCGAGTCATCTCTGTGCTTCATCTATACCCAAAGTTGGTCAGATAATACGTGTGTCGTATGCATACCCTATTCGTGTCTCGTACCTAGCATGTTGGATTTCCCCCACAATGGTTGAAATCCCAAAATCAAGCCATCACATCGTTCGTCAGTTGCGTATAAGTCAATCGTGGGGGCACATTAAGTGGGACTCCCATCCGGCCGTTTGGCTACCTCTAAGGCATACAACGTACGTTACCGCATTTCCTAAATGCACCACGTTTCGAACCACTCTGCCCAAGCACTAGTGAGTCGAGTAGGAATTAATAATTGGCACATGCCTCGATGTTGACATATGCATCCTATTCGAACCTCGAGTATCAGGTATTCCATGTGCATTATCCCGTCAAATAATACCCGTCATTGCAATAGTTGCTTTCCAAGAGAAGCTGACAATTGGCGCACATCACGTATGTCACTCGCGTCCTCCTTATGCCTTAACCTGTTTGAGGCACGCCCCGTGTGTTACCACTTTCTGCATAGCCCGCCAAGGTTCCGTTGGTACGTCTACGCATTTGTGTCTTAGGTTTAAACTAACCATCGACCCACACCCCACATGCGGTGGTCTCATCCCGCTTGCTTCTAGTTTAGGACACGCCCTTTACGTCGGTCTGTTTCAGGAAACTTGTGTTTCCCAGAAAGACGGTTCCCTGTTATCAGTATCGATACCAAGTAAACTATGGACAAATGCCCCGCATGCCTCCATCACGGTCTGTTTGAGTCTCGGACATGCCATGAGCGTCACATCAGTCCGTGTAACACCGCCTATCTTCGAAGTACGTCATTGCCACCAAGGATGGCAATCCCTCACATACACCTCATGCATGGTCACTTAGGTTGTTCTTTTTAGATCGTGAGTCGTATCAATGTACCAAGTATGTCATTCCCACCACTCATGTCGCTACCCCTCCAATACCTAGCGTCCTAGGGAACTTTACTCATCATGAGGGTCGTCTCAATCTCACAAGTGTCAGTCGTGTCAAGCGTCATTCAACATTGTACATCTTGTAAAGCATTGCAAGGTGAACTTGTAGGGTTCGTACTAATGTGTGTATAACAGTTGAAATGGTTTTAGGCATCGGCACTTCCAAACAGGTAAGTTAGCACAAACGACCAAAGTACTGCCGACGGCTCTGATAAAAAAAAAAAAAAAGAAAAGAAAAGAAAAAAGAAGAAGGGGTTTAGCTCCAGTCAAATCGTGTTTATGTTGTAAGAAATAAAGCGCAGACCACGAATCATGCATAAATCATACATCCATCTATAGGAGGCACAAGTAGATAGCTTTAGCATTCGCATCGCACGTGCATCATCAAAATTCATAATGCCTAAAAAGCTCCACTCACCGATCCTTTCTCTTTCCTTGTTAGAAACCCAACTCATGGCCCAGTCCAGCAATTCAAACCACAATCTTGAGAGCCGTGTGCAAGGGGCTTTAGCCAAATACATCTTTTCTGATGAGTTCAAACGTGCTCTTAATGATCCGGAGAATACTAAGCATGAGGGGGTTGAAAATTCCCAAGAGATGATAGGAGATTTCAATCTCAGAGCAGAAATCGAGCGAGTTCTTCCCGATATCCTTGCTTCAGATGAATTCAAGATAGAGCTGAAAAGGTTGGTCAGGGAGGTCTTGAGCGAGTCACTGGTCGCAGAGATCCCAAAAGCTATTGTGGAGAAACCTATGTTCCAGCTCGTGTCACAAGTTAATCCACAAATATTCACTCCACCAAGGGTAGTCTCACACCATATTTCACGAACACAACAAGATCCACACCATCGGGGACATGAGATTACCAGGGTTGTTCGCCCTCCGTCGCCCACTCAGTATAGAAAGGAGGGAAGGGAATTCTCCACTTTCACTCAACCCTTATTAGAAGTGTTGGAGGGTCTACAAATGCATGATATACTTCATCCCCTACCAGCCACGGGAGGTCCAACCACTGAATTAGTCAAACGCAGGGGCTACTGCCACTTCCACCAGAAATATGGTCACGAAACAAGCACTTGCATGAAGTTGAAGCATGAAATCCAAGATCTCATCAAAGCTGGGAAGATAAGTGACCCAGATCCTTCTCAGCGGATGAAGTCTTCGACTTGTTCCTTGAACGGTGAGGTCTACCACGGATCAGGATAAACGAAAGAAGAGGTTCTCTAGATTGAGGACGCTGATGAAGCAGGAGAACTTGAAGCTTCCTGAAGTAGTATGAGAGAGAGGATTGCACTTGTAGTCTTTATCCTTGTCTTTTATTTTATCTTCTATTCCACAAGATGTTATTAACCTCCTTTTGAATTCAATGAAATTTCGTTTCCACAAGTTTATCCTAAACATACGTACTTACATTTGATATCCACTTAATTGAGATATTCCCGCTTCTATCATGGCACGGACATAAGCTCTAGAATATACTTATTGCTCAGTACTTAACCACTGAAGAGAGAAAATTAAGAGAATAAAAAAAAAACAAAATAAATCATGAGAAGCGATTCCCTGACTCTACAATGATAAGTCGGACGTAGATCCATAAAACGAAGGGTTCTCACCGGCTTTTGCCAAGAAGAAGATTGAGCGACAATCAACAAAGTCCAAAAGAGAGAAAAAAGAAAAGAAAATATGGAGCAAGCAACAAGCCCTCAGAGCCATACTTACACTGAGGCACCGACAAAGATTTCTCCCCCCAAAGGGGGACACAAGTACATGAGTGCGCCATTTAGAACGAGGCGGGGGCAACTAACCTATCAGCGATAAAGTATTTTGTTCCAGGATCAACGAAAGGGTTAGACCTATGATGACTCAAAGTTAAACAAAGGAAGAAGAAAAAAATGATGCTAACAAGGCCCTGGGGCAAAGTCAAGTCAATCGGAAGTAAAAGAAAATAAATCAAAAGCTGACGTGATCAGCCAAGAGGCGTCAATGTGGCAAGAACGGTTGACATTGTCCAACAAATGTGTAATCAAATGTACGAGAAAAGCTCACTGTAACGAAGAAAGATCAAATGCGTAGTCAAGGGAAGCCGAAGGCGGCAACAAAGTTCAGAACTTTAATCAATCTCGAGGGAACCGAGGAATCCTTCTCATAAAAAAAAGAAAGAAATAAAATCCCGATAGGTTGAAAATCCACAAAGGACGGCCTATGCAACAATAAGGGACACCCCAATAAGTGAAAACCCCGTGGGGTGCTTATTTGAAAATTCCGGGGATAGAAGGAGAGAGTTAAAATAACTGAAGTGTGAAAACCCGAAAGGGCATACTTCGGTGACAGTGGTTAATAAACTGAGCAGTAATCAACTCAATTTATGTTTGCCAAGTGCTTTACTTAAGCTAGATGGTTGCATTTGCCATAAAAACACCCGCATCAATAGGCACCCCATCTCAACTGAAATCACCCCAACACCCATAAACCGATCCAAAATCTATAAAAAAGAAAAACTAAAAAAAAAAGACTATTCCTCTCTCTCATGCTCCATGAAGTCTGGTTCCTCTGCTCCTATGTGGTCCTCTCAAGGGTCAAACTTCGACCAAAGCGTCTCTCCTCCATAGCTACTCCCAACGGCAGTATCCCTAGTTTGGCGCACACGAAATCTCACCTCGAGTTGGCAGGGGCATACGCCCGCATCAACTTCTAACCTACACCAAGACGGTAACTTTAATCGGGGGCACGGCCCTACAATCAGATCAACATCCATCTCACTCCAGAAGCTTCTCCATTAACGAAGGCATCGGGCATGAACTCATCATCAAATGATTAGCATAGAAATGGCCCGTGAATATAAACCCCCTGTACTATCCGGTATCATTCACAATCAAGAAAGAAAGAAAAAGAGAAGAAAAATTGAACAAAAAGGTTGGATTGAAAACCTCCAAAGAGGCGATCCAAGCAAAAGGAGAGATAGAGAAAATCAGTGAGATATAGAAAAGATGAATTGAAAACCCCTAGGGGCAGTTCATGCAAAAGGAGAGATAGAGAACATCGGAGAGATCCCGTTGAGTTGAAAACCCGAAAAGGGCAGCTCAGGCAAAAATTAGAGAAAAAATGAATACGTCAAACTCTGGTTAAAAGCGAGAGCCCCTTTGACACGAGCTCATCAAGACCAAATCCTTATCCTTACAACCCTTGGTTTCAAACTTAACCTCGCCCTCATCCTCGCACTCCTTGGGGACGGCCCGAAACATCATTTCTCGATCTGAAGCTACAAAAATCCTCCAAGCCTATGAAAAGGGAATCCATCCGAGCATTTCATCCACATGTACATAGTTCGCATACACACATGTCCATACATCCGCATAAAGCAAAACACATAAGCCACACTTATGCACATTCAAACACACGCACAGTCACCTACACACACACATAGGTGTTTACATGCATCCATAAACTAGGCTACATTCATCCATCTATATGCATCACTACACACCTGCGGTCGATTTTGAGACCAGGGTTGCTTTTGAGCCATTTTGACTCACGGTCGCAGACCGGAGTTGCTTTTGAGCCACCTGACTCGCGGTCGCAGATCGGAGTTGCTTTTGAGCCATCCGACTCGCGGTCGCAGACCGGAGTTGCTTTTGAGCCATTTGACTCACGGTCGCAGACCGGAGTTGCTTTTGAGCCACCTGACTCGCGGTCGCAGATCGGAGTTGCTTTTGAGCCATCTGACTCGCGGTCGCAGACCGAAGTTGCTTTTGAGCCATCTGACTCACGGTCGCAGACCGGAGTTGCTTTTGAGCCATCTGACTCGCGGTCGCAGACCGGAGTTGCTTTTGAACCATCTGACTCACGGTCGCAGACCGGAGTTGCTTTTGAGCCATCTGACTCACGGTCGCAGACCGGAGTTGCTTCTGAGCCATCTGACTCACGGTCGCAGACCGGAGTTGCTTTTGAGCCATCTGACTCACGGTCGCAGATCGGAGTTGCTTTTGAGCCATCTGACTCATGGTCGCAGACCGGAGTTGCTTTTGAGCCATATTTACCTAAGATCGTAGACTAGGGTAGCTGTTTAGCCATTATCCCCGCGATCTTGAAATGGGGTAGCTGTTTAGCCATTATCCCCGCAATCTTGAAATAGGGTAGCTGTTTAGCCATTATCCCCACAGTCGTAAATCAGGGTAGCTGTTTAGCCATTATCCCCGCGATCTTGAAATGGGGTAGCTGTTTAGCCATTATCCCCGCGATCTTGAAATAGGGTAGCTGTTTAGCCATTATCCCCGTGATCTTGAAATAGGGTAGCTGTTTAGCCATTATCCCCGCAATCTTGAAATAGGGTAGCTGTTTAGCCATTATCCCCACAGTCGTAAATCAGGGTAGCTGTTTAGCCATTATCCCCGTGATCTTGAAATAGGGTAGCTGTTTAGCCATTATCCCTGCAATCTTGAAATAGGGTAGCTGTTTAGCCATTATCCCCACAGTCGTAAACCAGGGTAGCTGTTTAGCCATCATCCCGGCAGTCGTAAACCAGGGTAGCTGTTTAGCCATTATCCCCGCAGTCGTAAACCAGGGTAGCTCTTTAGCCATTATCCCCGCAGTCGTAAACCAGGGTAGCTGTTTAGCCATCATCCCGGCAGTCGTAAACCAGGGTAGCTGTTTAGCCATTATCCCCGCAGTCGTAAACCAGGGTAGCTGTTTAGCCATCATCCCCGCAGTCGTAAACCAGGGTAGCTGTTTAGCCATCATCCCGGCAGTCGTAAACCAGGGTAGCTGTTTAGCCATTATCCCTGCAGTCGTAAACCGGGGTAGCTGTTTAGCCATCATCCCCGCAATCTTAAAATAGGGTAGCTATTTAGCCATTATCCCCGCAGTCGTAAATCAGGGTAGATATTTAGCCATTATCCCCGCAATATTGAAATAGGGTAGCTGTTTAGCCATTATCCCCGCAGACCGAAGTTGCTTTTGAGCCATCTGACTCACGGTCGCAGACCGGAGTTGCTTTTGAGCCATCTGACTCGCGGTCGCAGACCGGAGTTGCTTTTGAACCATCTGACTCACGGTCGCAGACCGGAGTTGCTTTTGAGCCATCTGACTCAAGGTCGCAGACCGGAGTTGCTTTTGAGCCATCTGACTCACGGTCGCAGACCGGAGTTGCTTTTGAGCCATCTGACTCACGGTCGCAGATCGGAGTTGCTTTTGAGCCATCTGACTCATGGTCGCAGACCGGAGTTGCTTTTGAGCCATATTTACCTAAGATCGTAGACTAGGGTAGCTGTTTAGCCATTATCCCCGCGATCTTGAAATGGGGTAGCTGTTTAGCCATTATCCCCGCAATCTTGAAATAGGGTAGCTGTTTAGCCATTATCCCCACAGTCGTAAATCAGGGTAGCTGTTTAGCCATTATCCCCGCGATCTTGAAATGGGGTAGCTGTTTAGCCATTATCCCTGCGATCTTGAAATAGGGTAGCTGTTTAGCCATTATCCCCGCGATCTTGAAATAGGGTAGCTGTTTAGCCATTATCCCCGTGATCTTGAAATAGGGTAGCTGTTTAGCCATTATCCCCGCAATCTTGAAATAGGGTAGCTGTTTAGCCATTATCCCCACAGTCGTAAATCAGGGTAGCTGTTTAGCCATTATCCCCGTGATCTTGAAATAGGGTAGCTGTTTAGCCATTATCCCTGCAATCTTGAAATAGGGTAGCTGTTTAGCCATTATCCCCACAGTCGTAAACTAGGGTAGCTGTTTAGCCATCATCCCGGCAGTCGTAAACCAGGGTAGCTATTTAGCCATTATCCCCGCAGTCGTAAACCAGGGTAGCTGTTTAGCCATCATCCCGGCAGTCGTAAACCAGGGTAGCTGTTTAGCCATTATCCCCGCAGTCGTAAACCAGGGTAGCTGTTTAGCCATCATCCCCGCAGTCGTAAACCAGGGTAGCTGTTTAGCCATCATCCCGGCAGTCGTAAACCAGGGTAGCTGTTTAGCCATTATCCCTGCAGTCGTAAACCGGGGTAGCTGTTTAGCCATCATCCCCGCAATCTTAAAATAGGGTAGCTATTTAGCCATTATCCCCGCAGTCGTAAATCAGGGTAGATATTTAGCCATTATCCCCGCAATATTGAAATAGGGTAGCTGTTTAGCCATTATCCCCGCAGTCGTAAACTAGGGTAGCTATTTAGCCATTATCCCCGCAGTCGTGAACTAGGGTGCAGCCCGAAGCAGAGTCTGAAGCAGTCAGAGAGCAACGCCGGAGCGCGCAGCGCAAAGGTCAGGTATGTTTCCTCCTACTCGTTACGTGTCTTTTACTTTTATATGTTTTACATTGCATGTGTTACGTTAGCAAAAAACGTTTTCGAACCACACACATCACTGTCAAAATAGAAAAGTAGGGGCAACTGTAGACACCGAGTCGGAGGACCTGTGACGAAAACCTGAAACAAGACGGTCGAAGCGATTGATTCCGGACGTTTTGAAAAATATATAAAGAATAATAAGCTGAGGAAAATTAACGGCACGATGCGGGCACACAACGGCATCCCGCACGCGGACGACGATGGTCGAACACCCGTTTGACAGCTCGAGACGTGCGCGCGGCGTCCGTCGGACGCACCGCGAGTGGCACGCTCTCGACGTCCGAGCAATGCCTGGGACCGCTAGCGGTGCGCGCCCTCGTGGACCGTTGAGCACACGTGCCTGGCGGCGCGAGGCGCGCGTTCGGTGGCCGCGACGTGCGAGCGTCTGGCTGCGCGGAACGCGCGCTCGGTGGCCACGGAGTGTACGCTTCCGACGGCGCGGGGCACGCCCCGAGGGTCGCCGGGCGGGCACCCAACCACGTCGGACGAACGCCCAACATGTCGGGCGGACGTCCGACGAGGGTTGGGCGCGGGCGCCCAACCTCGCGTTGGGCGCTCGCCCAACGCCGTTGGGCGGCCGCCCAACAAGGTTGGGCGGTAGCCCAACCCTAGGTTGGGCGGCCGCCCAACCACAATGGGCGACGCCCAAATTTTTTTGGGCGTCGCCCATTGTTTCGGGATTCGTTTCCCTATATAAGGGCACGAATCCCAAGGTGAAGAGGGGGATTTTTTTGGAGGAAAACTTTCTCACTCTAAACATTTTTAGAGAGAGAGAGTGGATTTTTTTTGAGAAAAATATTTTTTTTCTCAAAAATTCCAAATTTCCTAAGTTCAATTTTTACTAAATTTTCATTAAAAAAACGGAAGCTCGCGGTTCGTGGAATCAATCGGCTTCGACTGTCAGATACCGAATTAAAGGTATTATCCGAGGACTAGACTCTTTATTTTATTTAATTTATTTCTCTCCTTCTATTTTTTTTTATGTTATAGTTTTTTTATTCCTTTAGTCATTTATTTATTTTGTCACGTTTTATTTAGTTAGCATATTTATTTAATTTTCGTTTCGTGTTAAATAAAATTCAGTTTTGTTTTAAAATAAAAACCTCGTTTTGACATCCCAATACGAACCGTGATCCGATAAAAAGGTAGTTCGGGTGTCGAAAATGTTGTAATTATAAGTTTTTTAATTTAAAAGAAAATTCCAAATAATGTTTTAAAATAAAAACATCGATTTAGGAACTTCCGTTTTCGACTATGATCCATTTTTGGTAGTTCGGAAGTCCAAAACGATTGAATTAGATTTAATTTAAGGCTTTTGAACAAATCTGGAAAATATTGGAGTGCTGCTGTAATTTGCCAATTCTGTCACTAAAGGCTGTTTACCGACGGATTTTCCGTCGGCAAATCTGCCAAAATGTAAAAAATGCCATTTCAGTCCCTTTTTCTTAACTTTTAGACTTTTAATCCTTAGTATATATATATATGATTATGTAATACATGTTTTTCAACTTATTTTAGAACTTTAGTGTATATATCTATTTTAGAATATTTGTATATCTCTTTTTATTCTATTTTGTAATATAAGTATAAATATATATATATATATTTCCCTTTTTATTAACTTAGGTTATATTTAAATATTAGTTACTTGATATTTTGAGAAATAATGAATAGACATTAGCATATGGCATTTTTTATATTTAAACTATATTAATTATGTATATATATGTATAGTTTTTTTTAAAATATTTGGGTTATTTTAGTGATTATTGAGTAACATTATTTTTAGATAAGTATTACTTTCTTAGTTATAGGATTTACTTATTATTTTCACATTTCAAAGTATAAGATATATTGTGTTTATTATCTTCATATACATATAGTGATTTTTGGTTAAATCTTATTTTCTTATCTTCCTTTTTGATTTAAATGTATACATATATATATATGGTCTAAAACCATTTTCTTTATTCTTTTGGCCCATTCATGGGTCCATGTTCCAAAAGGGCTTCATTTGAGTGTAAATGTTAGTTTATTGTAATTATAATAGTTAAAGAGTCCATTAAGTAAGTGGGGAAAATAAATTACCAAAAACAGAGTTTTCAATTGAATTATTTAAACTAATGTTTTTTTAGATTTGTAATGTAAATAAATGGAGTCATTCTTGTTAATATTTCAAATCGTCTTCAAAATACCAAGTTTTAAAACCCTAATCCGTTCCAAAGGCGGATTAAAGGATCATTGTAATTAAAATCGTTTTCTTTGCGAATAATAGAGTTTTGAACCATTTTCTTAAAGAATTTGTACAAAATAAAATTGATTTGTATGTTTAACCATGTTTTCTCATTAAAAGGTTTTTTTTATCTCAAACGTTTTCAAATACTCGAGTCGTTCCAACGGCGATTCGGGTAAACTTCATCAAACGGGGTTTTAAAACGCACCTGAATCGTTCCAACGGCGATTAAGGTGCGAACCATGTAAATAAATCCGTTTTTAGGAAATAAGTTAGTGTAGAATAAACACACGACATAATATTTAATGCGGTTGTAAATAAATCACTTCTTTCTTCCCCCTCTCTGTGTATGTATAAACATAAATGGGTGATTCTTTACTGATGTGGCTTTTCAATATCATATGCTCAAAACGGTTTCTAAAAAGAGAAAGAAAAGGGTTTCAAATGAATTTTAAACTTAAAGAAGTATACGATTAGCCTGTTATCGCCTAACATGCTGAGTAGGAGGCCGGTGGTTCATAACCGGGCGATGTCGGGGTGCCTAGTAGCCTTTCTCCGGAAAGGAGCTAGCCTTCTCGGCTCGTACCTAAGTTTCCCGAACCCACACCGGTCTCCCGCAAGGGATCGGTGTTCATTTTCCCATTCGTGGGTGGCGACTCTTCCATATCTCCGAGCTCCGGTCCTACCGAGCAGCTTGATTCCACGATTGGTTGCTTTCGGCGCCAATCACCGCTTACGTCGCCATGAGGTTGTCCACCCCCCGGTCCGCCCGGGAGATTAGGCCGCGGCACCTCGTCTAACAACGCCGGAACAACCGAACAAGCTCTCGAGGGGGAGAGTTTAACTACAAAATCTGAATCTAAATTACAATAATCAAAAGAGTATAGTTTTGCTCTCTAGTGTGTAAATTGGTGTCAAATGGAGTTCAAGAGCTTCCTATTTATAAACATCAAGCAAGGGCAATGTTGTAACTTCACAAAGCACAAGTATGGAGCAACATTATTTGGTGCAGAAATCCCATGATACGCCCCACGTAAGGTGGTCTACGCCCCGCGTAAGTGCCCATTCCGTCAGAAATCTCCTGCATGTGGACCAATTCCATGTCTTGTTGTCTCAAGCACGCCCTGCGTAGCTAAAGTACGCCCCGCGTGTTTGAGTCTCTGAAGTTTTATTGCTTGTATTGGATCTTTTACGTCGTGCATAGCTGAAGCACGCCCTGCGTAAATGAGTCTCTGAGCTTTTATCATTGAGGAATTTCCTGGTACGCCTCGCGTGTATGGTGATACGCCTCGCGTATGAAGAGTTGACTCAAGGAGACAGTGCAGTCTGACTTTCAGGATTAGGCCAATCATTTCCGACATGTGTCATACGCCCCGCGTAGGGTGGCATACGCCTCGCGTATGCTGAGTCAATTCCACATGGCGTCTGCGGATAAGGCAATTATTGCTAACACCATGTTTCACGCCCCGCGTAAAGGATGATACGCCCCGCGTAAAGGATGATACGCCCCGCGTATTTGAGTAGATTTTTGCTCCTTGCTCGTACCTGAAATACAAATCTTGCGAGCCGAGTTAGCTTGACGTTTTTATTTCCTAAACTAATCAAAAACACAGAAAATTAACTGAAAGTACGAAATTTATTTTTATTTCTTTATTTTATCAAAACGCTTTATTTTTGTAATTAAACTTATTTATTTTATCCAAAATCATCCCGTAAATCACGCTAAAAGATAGGGGTAAAATACCCCTATCACAGCTCGCCGAGCTGCAGGACGAGCTGGAAAACAGCTTCGCCGAGCTGGCCTACAGAGGCCAGTTTTTGCACTCCGGACATGCCCAATTCGCCAAACGACTGCCGGGGGGTCCTCGAGATTCAGTTTTTGACAGAAATTGATCCCGTTTTAACCTGCACACGCATATAAACTCCAAACAACGTTAGTCCCAAGGCTAAATTGACCCGGCAATCACTCATTTTGAGCAAACACTCCGTTTGGTGCGACTTTTGGCGTATCAATTAGCTATAAAAGATAATGGAATTATAACATACATGCCATTTTGGCCATATTTGCCTAAAATGATCAGAAAATGAGCCTAAACAACGAAAAGTGAATAAAACATTTCCAATTTCTAACTAACTCACACAAACGCATATAAATGCGAGAATTGCTCGCTTATTTATGCAATAACGCTAAAAACCGTCCTAAAACCGTGCCCAAAGATAGGGGTTTTTGACCCCTATCAAACCTCCTCGCACTTAAAACTTTACTTTTCCCCAAGTAAATTAAAAAACTAAACCCACAAGCTAGAAAACCTCCTGGTTTGACTAGGTGCTTGACACAATTTCGAGCATCTGTAATTACATGCATTCGGAAATACAAAGTAGAGACACGATATCCAAAAGCCGCATTTCAATTATCACAGGCCATATGTTTAAGGAAAAGGACACATGTTCAATTAAACGAGTTTAAGGGGATAGCTAAGTAAAACACCTCACCATAGGTAGTTCACTCAATTCACACAATTTTGGTGGCTAAAGTGTTTACTCTCGGCTTATGTTCTTGCTTAGGATTACGTTGATTTTGCACGTTCATCCGAGTTCCTCTACTATGCTACATGACTCCGATGATATCAAAAACGGCCTCGAATTGGGGTTGTAATGTGGTTAGAGGGTTAAAGGTACAACAAGGGTTAGGAGTTCTAGCGCTAGAAAAACAAAGTTTAAAAATGGCTTTAGCAAATTGTGAAGTGATTGAGCTTTTTATTTACATATATATTTTTTTCTTTTATGAGACGTTCTAATTTTAAGAACTGGGAGATAGAGTCCTCCTTCTTTTGTTCATCTCTTTTCTTTTCTTTTTCTGTTTTTCTTTTTCTCTTTTTTTTTCTTTTTGGATAGTGATGCTCATTCACTTCTTAGCCTTTTGGCTTGCTACTATGATGCCATAAACAAAGATAAAGCGCTAGAAGAAAACAAAGGCTCAATGTGAGCTTTGCAAAAACTCGAGTTAAGTAACAAACCAAGTGATGGTTTGCAAAAATTGGGTTAGGACGAAAGAAAAATCTACAAACTACAAAAATATAGGCTCAAAGGGGCTTCCTAGAGTGGATGAAAAAGAGAAAATAAGGTAAAGAAAAGGGTTAATTCTAATGAGGCTGATTCATCGTTTATCATCTCAAATCATTGCATGTAGGTTCAACACAGTATTAGGTGCAAAATCTGTAATCTTTCCACGAGTCAAAGCATTCACACAAAAATGTCAAGAAAAAGAGTTTTTTGATGTTCGCTCTTAGGCTCAAATTCAACTCACAATTCTTTGGGTTTCAATTTTTGCGTTTACTAGTTCTCCCCAAACTCAAGTTTAACATCACATGCCTTGAATTCTTAAGTTATCTACCTAAGTAATGATTTTGGCATTTCTTCAAAAGTAGGGTCTAAATGCAAACTTTAGCTCATGCTTTTACAGATACAAGGATTGTGTCCTACACCTAAACTAGTTGTCATGCAATCTTAGATTCGGTTCTCAGCCCTCAAGGACAAATAATGAAGTTTAGATTCGAAGGAGGTTCACGGTTTTAGGTCATAAACATGCAAAAACATAAATAAAACCCAAAAACATTTAAACTAAACTAGTCACGACGCAACAAAAATTTAAAAATTATACAAATTTTTATAAGTTTGTCTACCCCTCCTCCTCGCACTTAAATCATGCAATAAGTTCCAACATTGCATATAAAATAATAAAACACATGTGAAAGAAGTTAGGGTGGAGAAGACAACTTACTAACCAAAGTTAAAAACAGAAATCTATAATTGAATTAAAAAGAAAAACAAACCTAGAAAAAGTTTAATCCAAACTTGGGTTACCTCCCAAGAAGCGCTACTTTATAGTTGGTTAGCTCGACATGGAGTTCCTTCCTGGGTGTAAGCTTCTACTCGCGTTAGGAACTCAAACTCCTTGAGAAATAACTCGTACCTACAAAACGGATTAAGAGCCTCTAATAAGTTTAATGAAAGCAGGAGGTCGAATTTAAACATATTATGAAAAAGTTTGGTTTGCTCCCTTTTGGATTCTCTTGGTAGGTCGAAGAGAATGAAAACTTCTGAGCATGAAGCAAACCTGAACTTTTCTAATTTTTGAGGAAAAGGTAGTTGAGATACACAAGTTTTGATTTGATCTTTTATCTCTATCACATGATTTAGAATTTCAGATTTTGAACCGGGGTTGCTTACCGCTTCCGGTTCCTCACTTACCTTGAGCGGTGCATGTGACAGTGGACTTGGTTCTACCTTTTTATCGTTCCTCAAAGAGATGGCTTGAGCTGATTCCCTTTGTGGGATTTCTATGTTTTCCTTTATGCTTGGGGGAGCATCTCGGGATTGCTCTTGCATCTCATGGTTTATTTGAGCCAATTGGTTGCTCAAGTCCTTGCAAACCTCCTCATTGATTGTAAGTCGGGCTGATATTTCTTTCAAAAGGGACATCACCTCATCTTGTGAGTTAGAGGGTTGTGGAGGAACTTGACTTGCTTGTTCATAAGGAAACATCCCCAATTCATTTTCCCTGTGCTCATTAACAAACCTATTTGGAGGCCTCAACATGTTAGGGTTCCCGTAGGACAGATTTGAGTGTTGAGGTCTCCTCCAATCACTATCATAAAAGCTGTAAGAATTGGGGTTAGAATTATACCTTTGGTGATTACCCACAAAACTTACACTTTCATTTGTGTTGAGGCTCAGTTTCGCCATCAAGATATCCATTTTCTTATTTAAGTCGGCCATGAAGGGATTGGGAGCCTCATTCTTCAGGGTACGAATGTATTGTCTTGATGGTATAGTAAACTTTTGAGCTTGCCACTCGACTCTTTCTTGCCAATTCATTGATCAGAGAATGCTGAGAAAAAGTGAAGTTCTAGCACAAAAGTTGATAAGTGAAAGTATATAGTTATGAACAAATACAAAAGATATGAACAAGTATAGAAGTTATAAAGATTATATATCAACAAGTATAGATAATAAGTATAAAGAATTATGTATAAACAAGTATAAACGATATAAACAAGGATATTCACAAAAAGAATCGTATATAAACAAGTGTATGTATAAACAGGTATATGTATAAACAAGTATAAACGATATAAACAAGGATATTCACAAAAAGAATCGTATATAAACAAGTGTATGTATAAGCAAGTATATGTATAAACAAGTATAAATATGAACAAGTATAAATATAAACAGGTATAGATGATATTCACAAAGATATTCACAAAGGAATGCCTAAACTAACAAATCGACCTTTGGTTCGATATTGCAGAAGAAATAAATCCCCGGCAACGGCGCCAAAAACTTGATTATTGGCGGTTGTCGGGTATTTATAGAATTAATCTACTTTCCCCGGCAACGGCGCCAAAAACTTGACGCGACCCCAGCGGTGTCACTCGATGAGGCCGATCTTAGGGATAAGTGTACCCCGTTGTTATCAAGTAATAAAATTCTGGATAAGTCTAGGTATCGTCCACAGGATTTATTTCTGCAAGTATCGAGCTACTTGGTTTCAGGTGTTATCTAGGCTTTGGGGGTTTTGAGTTTGGTTTTTCTTTAGTTAATCTACTCCTAGGTTGAATTATACTACTCCTAGCTAAGTTATCTAATTCTAACTAAGTTATTCTACGCCTAATTAAATTACTCTACCCCTAATTAAGTTAAACTACTCCTAGGTGATCTTTTACCAATGTAATTATCCGAAGGAACATGAAGGGATACGATGATAATGAAAATAGATTGCCTAGACAACGGAATTAAAACCTAATCTAAGTCACTTGTGTCCGAGGCGATTAACCCTACCTATCCTCCTGAGGTCCCTAGTTCGTGATTCCCTTGTAAGGCCGAAACTAGCTCTAAGGCTCAGCAATTTGGGCTTAATCTTCTATAGGGTCGTCAATCCTATAGGCACTGACTAGGTCAGATTCAGCTCGCAATATGTGCCAACTTAATTTTGGGATTATCGAATGAGTTAAACCAATCAGACAAAGCGTAAGACAAAGATTAAAGCAATAAAACAATTGAATAAACAAAACTATAATATATATCAAAGATGAAAGTATTGTCACGAAGATACAATGAGCCTAGGATTCATAACATGGATCATAGGCTAGACAGAATATAAAAGAAGAAAAATCCCTTTCAGGGAACCTGTCTACCAATGCAGGCGTCTTCCTAGGACTTAAGGATGGAGCTTGAGCAATCCTCGGTGAGCGGAGCTTTGGAGGTGTCTTCAATGGAGGTTTGAAGGATATGGAGGAGGTGGATAGGATTTCTCAAGGTGAAAAGCTAAGAAAATTACAAAGATAAAAGATATCTAATTTACAATGGAAAAGTTCTATTTATAGATGTAGCTCGGGCCCTTTTTCTGACCTAATTCGTATCCTATTGCAGGTAGGAAGTCGTGGGGCCGATCGTGGAGTCGTGGGGGAGAAATTGGGATTTTTGACCAATTCCCGCAGGTCATCTCGCCGAGCTGGGTGCCAGCTCGGGCGAGCTGGCCTCCAACAGCCATCTCGGCGCGAGCTGGGCACCAGCTCGGGCGAGCTGGCCACTGATGGCCAGCTCGCCGAGTTGCAGGACGAGCTGGCCTCCAGCAGCCAGCTCGGCGCGAGCTGGGCACCAGCTCGGGCGAGTTAGCCTCTGATGGCCAGCTCGCCGAGCTGCAGGACGAGCTGGCCTCTGATGGCCAGCTCGCCGAGCAGCTCGCCGAGCTGCAGGACGAGCTGGCCTCCAGCAGCCAGCTCGGCGTGAGTTGGGCACCAGCTCGGGCGAGCTAGCCTCTGATGGCCAGCTCGCCGAGCAGCTCACCGAGCTGCAGGACGAGCTGGCCTCCGATGGCCAGCTCGCCGAGCTGCAGGACGAGCTGGAAAACAGCTTCGTCGAGCTGGCCTATAGAGGCCAATTTTTGCACTCCGGACATGCCCAATTCGCCAAGCGACTACCGGGGGTCATCGAGATTCAGTTTTTAACCGAAATTGATCCCGTTTTAACCTGCACACACATATAAACTCCAAACAACGTTAGTCCCAAGGCTAAATTGACCCGCCAATCGCTCATTTTGAGCAAACGCTCCGTTTGGTGCGACTTTTGGCGGATCAATTAGCTTTAAAAGATAATGAAATTATAACATACATGCCATTTTGGCCATATTTGCCTAAAATGATCAGAAAACGAGCCTAAACAACGAAAAGTGAATATAACATTTCCAATTTCTAACTAACTCACACAAACGCATATAAATGCGAGAATTGCTCGGTTATTTATGCAATAACGCTAAAAACCGTCCTAAAACCGTGCCCAAAGATAGGGGTTTTTGACCCCTATCAACCACCAACGTATATCATAGTGTCCATGGGCCCCTCTTTTTTCCATTCTCCATCCCACGAAAGCATACACAGACAAATATTCGGGGTGGACATATTTCTGCATTATCATAAACACAGAAGTAAATTATATATTATTTGTAACTAAACGAAGAAAGCTAACGAAAATTATATATTATTGGTATACACACTTCAAACTATAAGATATGTCGATATATGTCGACATATGTCGACATATGTCGATACAACTTAAATATAGACACCTATCAGCACATATCTACACATAAGACTGGCTACTCTGCCGATATTTGACATATATCTACGATGCATTCTCGTGATAGATGTCGATAATGATCATGTATCGACTGATTTCGACGGAAGATCAAAAGACGTTTTTCTAGAATGATCTGTTAAGCGGTGCCTTAAATGCATGTAATGATCACTTTGACTTTCACTCTTCTTCGAATATCACTCTAAGCATCTTAACCTTGAATATGACGAAGCTTTATATTTTGTAAATAAATCAAAGACTTACATGATTGTGTATAAAATCTTGAAGCACAAACTATGGGTTGGATTGATTGTTGTTCGTTGTCTGTAAATCGATTTGTTCTTTAGAAAGAGAGAGAGAGAGAGAGAGAGAGCGAGAGCAAGGGCGAGGGCGCGAAAGAAGCAAATGGGGGGAAAGATAACATTATAAAAGGATAGAGAGGAGGGCAAGGATGGAATATTGTTAATGAAATGTGTTAGTTTTGGTGAGTTTCTCAAAAGGAGTTAGAAAAGAAAACTAGCCCTTTAAAAGGTGCTAGTTTTGTAATTGTCCCTAATATATATAATAATATTATTTATTTTCAAAACAAATATTATTTATTTTTATTTTTTTAACTTTGTTTTTGAGAAATTTTTTATAACTTTTTTAAGTTATATATTTAAAATAGGCCTAAACCATACGTAGTTCTCTGAACTTGTCACTTTTAGTCATTTTGCCCCCTGAATTTATGGGACGACTCATTTGCCCCTTCAACTATTTAAAAGTGGTATTAGCAACCCTCTATTTTCATTATAACGGAAACAATTATGACTTTCTCATTCCAAGCACCAAGGTCATAATAAAAAGGGTTGTGCACTACTAAAATAAGCTGCAAATGAGGTTAGTATAGACAGTACACAAGTTCTCTTATAAAAATTGCATATATGGTTATGCACTACTAAAACAAACTGCAAATGAGGTTATATATATGCATGCTGGTTCCAATACTTCCATGAACACTTGTACTAATGTTGGAATTTCATTTTGTTTCCGTTATAATGAAAATAAGGGGTTGTCAATACCACTTTTAAATAGTTGAGGGGGTAAATAGGTCGTCCCGTAAATTCAGGGGGCAAAATGAACAAAATTGACAAGTTCAGGGGGCTGCATATGGTTTAGACCTTTAAAATACATAAAAATTAAAAGTTGCTCAAAATTTTTATCAACATCAATTAAACACAAACAATTATTGATGAAAAACACCAAAATATTACTGCTTCTAAATAAACTAAAAACATTTATTGTATAAACCTAACTAAATACCATATTTTCTCGGTTTGGGGTGAAGGTAAAGCGGTAGCAAACTTGTAAATAAACTGATGAGATGCGTTGTAAATAAGATATGATAAAGTTGTAATTATGAGGAAGCTCGAGGAAGGGATGAGGCTGATTTGCAAGCGCTTTTAAAAGTCTACACGACCTGTGGGAATAGTCACACTTCCTGTGGACTTTATTTTCGAAATAGAACTAGTGACTTTGAAAGTCCATACGACATGCAAGAATAGCCACATAATATGTTGTTTACAAATTAAGAAGCAGAAACTCTTCTTTAGATCCACACAACGTATGAGTTTTCTATACGACATTTGAGCTCTGTTTTTCGCATGAATGCTCATCTCTTCTTCTTTGATGTAGTCGCCCCTTTGGTTCGGCTTCTCTCACCACTCTTTTCCACACATTTGGTCAACTTGATGCCGTCATTAATAATAAAATTTATCAAATTAAAATAATCAAATATTTCAGATTGTTTATTTGCATTTTATTTTGTATCTCATAGTGCAGTTAGAAGAAGGATTATGGGTTGGACCAATTATTTTATTTTTTTTTGTTAGGTGTGATTTATTAATTAATTGATTTGATTCTATATGAGATTAGCTATTTGTATTATTATATGTAGCAATTAGGAATCTAATTGTTGACATTTCAAGTTTAATTGATTTTTTTGAGTTTTAGATTTTAAACTGTGTAAAAAAAACTGAGTGTAAAAAAACTCAAATATTTCATTCAGTTAAAAAAAAAAAGAGTGCATTGGGAAAAAGGGAGCTACACATACCAATTAGGGGTCTAGGATCAGAGTGGAAGAAGGTCCACTGCTCTAATAAGACAGCTCTCCCGCGCTTTCTGAACCGAAAAGCAAGCAGTTCCCTGCACCGCTTGATGACTCGGGACAGAAGTGGACTGCAACCAACATCATTCAATGTTGGTTAACCTCAATTAATTAGTCACATCCACCCACGTTATCCCTGTATTGGTAAGGAAGTGAAATCCGGGTACTCCCACTTGGGTTACAGGCCTTCGTCACTAAGCCCAGTGATAGTATTCATAGTTTGATTTTGTAGGAAACAAACGAGGGTTACAGAAAAAACCGAATTGAAATTGAGAACGGAAATCGAACTGTGCCGTGGTGGAGGCCACTACCTTGAAAGCGATTTCGGTAGACCGAGGTGCAATCTGTAATTCCGGTCACTCCCAGAGGTTAACACAGAAACCTTCGAACTTGTGCACTCAAAGTCGAAGATGATGGAACAACAAGAGTGTATCTTTAAATGCCCAGAAAGTTTGATTGAAGAGATTAAATGAAAAAAACTGTGTACAGAGCTGGAAACTTATTGTATTTATAGGCCGCAGAAATATGAACGTTAGAACATTCATATACACGTTAGAACGTGGAGTGAGACAATGAGATAAATAAGGTTCCGTTTTTGACTAATTAAAATGCTGAAGAAAAATTCAAAGAAGTTGAAACGGGTAAAAAATAAAATAAAATTCGGGCCTAGTCCCGTCGGGACAGGCGGGCGTCGCGCGAACGAGCGAGCGTGCGCGTGTGGTATATTTACCAAAAACCACTTAACACAATTTAAAGGTTTCTAAAGCCCAATTCTATATATACCCACTTAAAGGGTTATAAGTTTTCCATGTGGGATTGTAAAAGTGCTCTTGAGAGCAAAGTGCTTAAAGACAAATATACCCCACACTTTCAAAGCCATTTTTATTCAACACACCAAAGCCATTTTTCTAATAAATTTGTATATAAAGTTATATATTTGTACATTTGTAATCAACGTGGGATGTAATTAAGCTTATTAATTTATTATATATATGTTGTAATTTTATGCTTTTTGAATCTCAAAACGGATGTGGGATTGGTTGTTAAAAGAAAATAAATAAAAGGGGAAAAGGGTAAGAGTTAGGTTCCGATGTGGGATTGGTTGTTCTGATTTTTTAGGGTCTAATAAAAAAAAATATTATTTTTATACCTAAGGAAGCATATAATCTAAAAGTAGTGTAGACTCTCTAATTCATCATAATTTATTAAAAAAAGCATTATTTAAATAAAAAGAAAAGCCTTAAAATTATTCAGAAGTCAATAACAACAGGTATGTTTCATAAAAAAAATTGAACTAAATCTTTGGTTGCTAAAGCTAATAATTTAACCCTTTAGCATTTACATACATCCAACTGGAGCAAGTCCAAAATTAATGAGATTAGAAAATCTAAATGGCTGTTATTTATAAGACATAATTTACACAATTTGTTCATCTTGAACCGATGTGGGACTACTTAAGTGTAGTGCTAGAAAAAAAAAAAAAAGCATTCTAAGGATGGGATTTTGGCTTAATAACAGCATACTATGTTAACTAAAATGGAGGATTTGATATATAATATATATATCTTATTGATACATATAACTCAAGTTTTCTTACACACAAGAAAACAAATCAATTTATTATGCTTTAGCTCACTCCTTGTACAAGATGAAATTATGCCAGATTTATTATTTGATGAACACTTCTTCTTCACACTACTACATGACCTATCTATCTTATTCTATTTATACAACAATAATGTCGGTGGTCACTTTGATTCACAGCCACACAACTTAGGGAGCGTTTGGTTTGGGGTCTTTAGGAATGGGAATGGAAATGGGAGGGTTTCATTCCCTTTGTTCTTGTTTGTTTACAAAAAAAACTAATTCCCTTTACCCACTTTAAGTTAAGCCATTACCCCACTTTAGGTTAAGCCATTACCCCATGCCCTCTAGAGAATTGGATTCCCTTTACCCCATTCCTTTTCCTAAACATATCCAAACACACATGGGAATTAATGGTTATTCCTTTCCTTCCATTTAGTTTCCCTTTCTTGATTCCTTTTCCCTTACCCCTTGTGAACCAAACGCCCCTTTAGTGAAGTTTCTAGGATATTAAAAAAAAGTCTACAACCTCCAAAATATTCTAGACATTTCTACCATTTTATTTTAAATCAATTAATATTCTAGAATATCCTAAAATCTAATAGATTAATATTTTGCTGAAAATATCTTCAAAAGTCGGTGTTTGATTGTTAATACTCCCCCTTAACATCGACTTTAAATACCTCGTACTTCTTTGCCATTCCAAGTTGCTTTCTGAAATGTTCGAATTTTGCACCGTTAAGTCCTTTCGTAAATATGTCTGCAACTTGATCTTCGGTCTTCACATACTGCATCGTGATGTCTCCACGTAAGACTTTCTCTCGTACGAAACCTCGACGTGTTTGGTTCTGGTGTGGAACATTGGATTTTCAGTCAAGTGAATAGCTGACTGATTGTCGCAGTATAACTGTACATCCTTCATAAGTTGTATCAGCCAGATACATTCTTGAGCTGCTGTTGCTGCTGCCCTGTAATCTGCCTCGGTACTTGATAATGAAACTGTAGGTTGTCTCTTGTTGCACCAAGATATAGGTCCCGATCCAAGACTAAACACATAACCTGTAGTTGAAGGTCTTGTATAATGATCTCCAGCGTAATCAGCATCACAATATCCGCGCACCTCACTCTTTCCTCCTTTCTTGTATAAAATACCATAATCCATCGTACCTCAAACTTATCAAACTTAACAAATTTTTTTGATGGTGTGCAATAAAAAAAACATAGCCAAAAATTAAATCTCATTTTTCTAATGATATAATATTAGCATATTACCCTAACATTATTTATTCCCAATGTTGGAAAATTTGCTCAATTTCAAGTATCATTAATGAAATTTTTCTCAATCATAAATAATAAATATATATATACACGTAAAAGAGATTATAATGTGCTGCATATGTTGGGAAAAAATTCAAATATTTCATTGAACGTAGAATAAAAAAAGTGTGTCGGGACAAAGGGAACTACACCTACCAATCAGAGGTCTGGGATCAGAGACCATAAAATAAAAAAAAGTGTGTCGGGACAAAGGGAACTACACATACCAATCAGGGGCCTAGGATCAGAGCAGGAGAAGGTCCAATGCTCTAATAAGCCAGCTCTCCCGCGCTTGCTGAACCGGAAAGCAAGCAGTTCCCTGCACCGCTTGCTGACTCGGGACAAAAGCGGAACTTCAACCTCAATTAATTAGTCACATCCACCCATGTTATCCCTGTATTGGTAAGGAAGTGCAATCAGGGTACCCAACTTGTGTGATGGTATCCATAGTTTGATTTGTATATAAAGTTGTGTGCTTATATATTTGTAATCAATGTGGGATGTAATTGAGCTTATTTTATTTGTGGTGAAGCTCTTAGCCTAGTGGTTGAGAGCTTACCTATGCCTTGGGAGGTCATGGGTTCGAATCACATCCGGGTCTGGTGGGGATTTTTCTTTCTTCTTTAATGTAAGCGCATTGCGCAAATTATTTTTTTTTAAAAAAAATTGAGCTTATTTTATTTATTATATATATGTTGTAATTTTATGCTTTTTCAATCTCAAAACCGATGTGGGATTGGTTGTTAAAAGAAAATAAATAAAAGGGAAAAATGTAAGAGTTAGGTTCTCATGTGGGATTTGATGTTAATTATGGGATCGATTATGGTAATGAAATTGTTCTGAATTGTGAACTTCCACTTCCCAATTTGTTTGGAACATGAATCTTCTGCACTGTATATTCCAATTATGGGATGCATTGTATATTCTATATATTTGGTGTAATGTATGTTCTATATATTTAGAAGAAAATATGAGTACATAAACACTTTGAAATACTTTTATTCTTTTCCCACCAACATGCACTGTATTATGTTGTTTTAAATAATGGAATTTCATTCGAAAATAAAAAGAATAATATATTAAAAAAACTTAATTCTATCCCACATTGGTAAAAAAAAACTTCAGTATATGATCTTTATATACAAATCAAGCTATGTGATATTATCACTAGACTTAGTGACCAAGGCCTGTAACCTAAGTGGGAGTATCCTAATCGCGCTCTCTTATACGAATTCTGGAGTAATATGGGTGGATATGATTGACTAATTGAAGTTAACCAACATCAAATGATGTTGGTTGCAGTCCGCTTCTGTCCTGGGTCAACAAGCAGTGCAGGGAAGTGCTTGCTTTTCTGTTCAAAAAGCGCTCTCCCGCTCCAATCCCAAATCCCTATTTGGTATGTGTAGTTCCTTTTGTCCTTTTTTTTTCAAAATAGATTTGGAATGAAATATTTGACTGATTTTTTCTCCACCATGTGCAAACACATGTAATATTTTTAATTTTTACATCAGATAGGTTGATCTTCTCAATTTTGGAGTTAACTCATTAACCTTCTAAACTTATTATATAAATAAATTTGAGACGAGAATAAAAATTAAAAAATTACTCGTAATAGGCATTAGTATATATCTGTTACCCTCGAACCCGGTTTCGAATATATATTTATTAATGCAATCGTGATTGAAATTATATATGTTTATTTAATAGAAGTGTTTAAATTTTTTATTTTTTCAATTAATTATGTAAAATAAATAATTTATTAGTTCTTACATTTTTATCTAACACATTGTTTGGTCCTCGTATTTTCAAAAATAAAGTATCAGGTCCCTACCATTTGTAAACAAAATATATTTACATTTGTAAACAAAATATATTTAGGAAACTATATTTTGTTTGTTCAGGGTTGTAAAATATGCATTGTAATGAGACTCAAACCAGACTGGCTGCATCAATTAGAACCGGTAACATTTTCAGGTCGGAGGATTCGATTTTTTCACTTTCAAATCTGTCAGAACAACTCGAACCGGCCAGCTTGATCATGAACTGGTTGATCTGTCCTTAATTGAGCTGTTTGATCCGGTTAAATTTCACCCATGTTTAAACTTTGAATATCAAAGTAAAAGCATAATACTAACTACTGTGATCATATTCAATAATTAATTAGGCAAGTATAGATTTACCCCTCACGTATAAAATGATGTCACTTTACTCTTAACGTTGCTAAACAAGATCAATTTTATCTTTACCCAATAGAAAAGTTGAACAAGTTGATTTGACTATCACATCGGATGTTCCAAACAAGTTTATCGATAAAATAAAACAACTATATGTATTTTGGCAGGTTGTTTGTAACTGTATTAGTAACACAATAAATATTTTAAATATAATTGATTTTTCAAAGGATCGATGTAATAATTAAATAACAGTAAAAAATTCTCTTTAAATTTTCTATTAGGTGTAAGATTAATTTTGTTTGGCAACGTTAAAGATAAAATTGTACCATTTTATACATTAAGAACAAATATACACTTATTCAAAAACATTAGGGGTAAATTTTCACTTTATGCTTTCATATCATAAACAAAATATTATTAAATAAATTATTTTATGAAAATTAGTTTATAAACTAAATATATTAGGGTGGTTTAGGAAATATTTTGTCAGACTCTCCGGATCGTCCACGTCAACTAGAACCGGTCACACATTTCCAGGACAGAGGTGGTTCGATGTTTGCACCTTTTAATATCGATCAGAGCAAGTCCACCAACCGGGTGAACCATGAACTGGTTTATTCATCCCTAGTTGAACAGTTTGGTCCGGTTGGATTTCACTCATATTTACTTTTAAAAAAAATATAGGGAAAAGCACAAAAAATAAACTCTGCATCCCGTATTTTAAAACATGACAATCATGAGTCTCCATATTCATTTTGTTATAAAAAAAATAGTTCAAACTAACTAACGATATTAAAAAAAAGGCTGATGTGATAAATTTTTATCAAATTGTTAGGTGTATTTTTGTATTTTTAAATTTTAAGTCAATCACGCATTCTTATCAACCAATGGTATTCTTAAACCTCATATAAATCTCTCATTTATATAAGTTTCTCTCTCTCCCCAGTCTCTCTTTTCTCTCTCTTCAACCTCTCATTTTTCTTATCCCGTGGATGATTTGAACCATCTACGTCCATATCAACATCATCATGATGATCAGCTCTAACATTTTGATCATGTGCCACGTGCGTCTTTTGGGAGTCCTCCATCAGCCTCTGTTGGTCCCAATTTCTTGGAGCGGAGGCAGTGACAGCACGACTGGTAGTATGCCGCTGTTTGGAACAACCGCCAATCTAAGAAGTCTGAAAAATAATAAACATATCGAATAACGTCAGTTCTTATTTACGTTAATTGAAATTCGTCCCTAAACTCTAAGCATTTCTGTTATTATCTACTCCATCCAGATTAGAAATTTGTCTAATTGAGTTACGTTTTTATTTACTTTAATATATTTCAAAACTTACGTTGATAGATAAATACAAATTTAATGTCAAAATAATAATCGGACGCTTCGACCGTATTGCTTCTTTTTCAATTTCGGGCCCCTTTAAGGAGTCCGGACCTATATTATTTAAAAAAATAATAATTTGGCCTCCCCTAAAAGGGGGCGAGTGGGTGAAACACCCGCTTCCCTTCGAGGCGGGCGGGTAGTTCATCCGCCCACCCCTAGGCCAGGCGAGTGTTTCACCCGCCCAGGAAGAAACCAACGGGTTCCGTACGAAACTCGTGTTTATGATCAATTTTTTTAAAAAAAAAAGGCTTACCAGAGGGATCATTAGTCATTTTCCTTGAGCAAGTAAAAACTTCACTTTTAATCTATTATGTGAATTATGTAATAACATTATAAGACGCGTGCAATGTATTTAACTTACTTTTTTGAATCCAAGTGATTAATATTTTATGCAAGTTCAGTGAACTAATTTAGCATTTTATGCAAGTTGAGGAGGCTAACGGGACACTTTGAAAGTTTAGGGGCTAATAAATCTTTTTGGATATGTTCAAGGGATCAGGGCCGGCTTGCCTTTAAGGCAGCCAAGGCCACCGCCTAGGGCCGCAAAAAAATTAGGGCATCATATGTGTTTTTAGTTTAATACAATATGTTATAAACTTCCAAAATAAATTATATCAAATATGATATATCATGAATTAGGCCTATCCTGGAACTTAAATTGATAATATATAGGATAAAGGTTACATATATGTAAAAGAAGTATATATATATATATACTAGGTAGGATACTAAATGGAAGTATTAATAAGTTAAATAGGTAGACTTTATTCTTATATACAAATCCTCCAAATCCAATATCTGTTTATCAAATCCATATTAACGTTTTTTTTACTTTAAACAACATAAAAGAAATAGCTATATATCCTATTCTTATAACTTTTAAATTACAAACTTTGCTATTAAATTTCTATCTTTTACATGAATATATATTTTTTTCTATTTTTTTTCGATTCTAAAGTATTTTTTTCTGTTAAAAGAGAAAATATTATATATATATATATATATATATATATATATATATATATAAAACTATATATATGTCTATAATTTTATTTATATAAAAAAAACCTACATTTCGTATCTCGCCTAGGGCCTCAAATAGTCCCGAACCGGCCCTAGAAAGGATAAATGATGTATTAAGCCTAATTCTTTAGCGACACCCGGTGGGATGTTTAATTTAAACTATACATCTCAATAGATGACATTTTTAGATGAGATTGCCAAAATAATATGGAATCTCATATATTGAATATCCCAAATCACCATTAGAAATAAGATATTAGCTTGTTCCTATAGTCTGATAGTTTAAAGAATTGTTCAAAATTGTTCTGATAGTCCAAAGAATTGTTAAAAATTGGAGGATTGATATTTCCTAAAAGATGGCTATTTTCTACGAATTCTGTCTTTTTCTTTTCTTTTCTTCTAGTTCTGTTTATATACTTATTTTATTTTATCTTTACAAATTTAATTCTAAAATTTTGATGTAAAGTCTAAGACGCATGAAAGTATGAAAAATATTTTACCCCAATAATATTTAATAATATATTTAGTGCATCTTTTGAATTAAAATTTTTTTCTGATGGCGTGCAATAAAAAAAATATATCCTAAAATTAAATCTCATTTTTCTAAAATCAAATATCATTAACATTGGCAGATTAGAACAATTTGACCCCATCCTAGTGTTATTTATTTCTAATATTGAAAAATTTGACCAATTTCAAGTGTCATTAATGAAATTTTCTTCTCAATCAAATCAAAAATAACAAATATATGTATACACATAAAAAATTTTATAACTTGTACTACACGTGTTGAAAGAAAAAAAAAACTCAAATATTTCATTCAACGTAATGAAATTTTCTTCCCAATCAAGAATAACAAATATATGTATACACGTAAAAAAAAGTATAACTTGTACTACACGTATTGAAAGAAAAAAAAAACTTAAATATTTCATTTAACGTAAAATTAAAAAAAAAGGTGTGTTGGGACAAAGGGAACTACACATACCAATCAGGAGTCTGAGATCAGAGCGGGAGAAGGTCAACTGCTCTTATAAGTCAGCTTTCCCGCGCTTTCTAAACCGGAAAGCAAGCAGTTCCCTGCACCACTTGCTGACTCGGGAGGAAGTGCAATCCGGATACTCCCACTTGGGTTACAGGCCTTCGTCACTAAGCCCAGTGATAGTATTCATAGTTTAATTTGTATATAAAGTGAGGTACTTATACATTTCTAATCAATGTGGGATATAATTAAGTTTGTTAAATTAAATTTGTTATATATGTTTAATTTCATCTTTTTATAATCTTAGAAACCAATGTGGGATTGGTTAAATATTCATTAAATTAAAATAAATGCAATTCTATAAAAGGAAAACGATAAAAGGCTTAGAAACCAATGTGGGATTTATGTTGATATAGAAGTTATTTTATGGTAATTAAAATAATGGAAATTTACTTAATTGATTTATGACTATACAACCTAAATAAAATTGAATTACATTAGAAACCAATATGGGATTGGTTAAATATTTTCATTAATTTTTTTGAAGATAATTTTTCATTAATTTTTAAACAATATCACATGTAACAATTATCCTTTTCTGAAACACATTGAAAAATAATAATTCAAAAGCTTAAAATAATTCAAAATTCAACAAGTATTAATTTTTCATTGGAAAAAAAATAGACTTCTTTGGAGGAGCTCACAATTAATGAGACCAGAAAATTAGCTCTTATTTATAAGACATAATTTAGATATAGTTTGTTTATCTTGAACCAATGTGGGATATTTTTTATTAGAGCTATTCTTTATGAAGAGAATAGTTTGCAAAGTGAGATCATAAGAGCATTTTAAGGATGTTATCCTCACACACTTGGCTTAATATATTATTAGCCTTTTCACACTTGTACAAAAACTTTGATCCGTTTTGAACTTTTAAAATGTCCCAATAGTTCATACAACTTACATAAACCATCCAATTAGCCCTCTAAATTTGTGTAAAATGTAATCAGTCACTCAGTTACAAAAAAAGCAAGTTAAATGTAGAATATGTATTGCACGCGTCTTAGAAAAACTAAAACGATCAAGGTCGGGCATGCGATTCTAATATCAGAGAAGAAAAGTTTTATACTTGAGCAAGTAAGAACTTCCTTTTTAATATATTATGCGAATTATGTAATAATATTCTAAGACGCGTGCAATAGATATTTCGCATTTAATTTAATTTTTTTGCATTCAAGTGTTCAATTGAGTATATTTTACGCAAGTTCAGTGAGCTAATTGAGCATTTTATGCAAGTTGAGGGGGCTATCGGGAGACTTTGAAAGTTCAGGTTTTGGACATATTCAAGGAACAAATGATGTATTAAGCCTTAATTCTTTAGCCACGTCCGGAGGGAATCTTAATTTAAACTGTACATCTTAATAGATCATGCTTTTAGATGAGATTGCCAAAATAATGGAATCTTAGGTCTTGTTTGATAAACCACTTAATTGCTTAAATTAAAATGTTAAGCACTTATTTAATTTAAGTGCGTTTGATAACGGTTGTTTCTCCACCACTTAAATTAGTTAATTAAGTTAAAAACCACTTATTTTGATAAGTCAAAATATTTAACTTAACATTTTAAGTTAAACATTATCAACTAATATTTTTATAAAAATTAAATCATTCAATATTTTCAGCACTTATAATATTCAACACTTAAAATTCACTACTTATTTATTCAGCACTTAATTTTCAGTTTTATCAAACAGCACCTTATATATTGAATATCTCAAATCACCATTAGAAATAAGAAAATAGTCGATTCCTATAATCAGATAGCCTGAAGAATTGTTTAGAATTGGACGATTGGTGTATCCTCAAAGATAGCTATTTTCTACGAATTCTATCTTTTCTTTTCTTTTCTTTTAGTCCTGTGTATATACTTATTTTTACTTTATTTTTTATTTTATTTTTTATTTTACTTTATCTTTACAAATTTAATTCTAAAATTTTGATGTAAAGTCTAATGCAAATGAAAAAATATTTTACCCCCAATAATATTTAATGTTATATTTAGTGTATTATTTGAATTAATTTTTTTTTTGATGATGTGCAATACAAAAAAAAAACATATCCTAATATTAAAGCTCATTTTTTCTAAAATCAAATATCATTAATATTGGTAGATTAGAACAATTTGACTCCATCCTAACGTTATTTATTTCTTTTTTTGAACATTGGGAAGGGTACTACGCCCCAGAAAGAAACAGACGAAAAAGAGCAAAAAACAAAAGAGATCTTAGGTCAGGGCCCGAGCTCTCCTAAGTGTGTCGTTCCCGAACTTGTCTAAAGAAAGGATGTCCATAAGGCCTGCAGGGGGATAATCACACCCGTGATGCCCAAAACTCTCAGATCCTGCGAAATTTGCCAAAACATCCCCTACTCTATTACCTTCACGTAAAATATGAACAACTTTGACCTCCCAATCGAGACTCATTCGCTTCTGACACTCTTCAATCAACCAAAAGTACATGTGCGAACTCTGCGTTTCCTCATTCATCAAATTAACAACTGACATAGAGTCTACTTCAAAAACCACTTTCCTCCATCCCATCCTCCAAGCTAATTTAAAACCATAATATAGCCCCTAGATATCAGCTAGCAGTGTCGTGCAAATGCCAAGATTACACATAAAGCCCTTTAGCCAATTTCCCGCGTTGTCCCTTGCAAGTCCTCCACACGTCGCCCATCCCGGATCTCCGCTGCATGCCCCGTCACTGTTTATTGTAATCCAGTTGGTATCCGGAGGTATCCACTTCACTATATGATCCATCAAGCTCGTCGACATCAGCGTCGTCGGCTGGCAAATTCCATTCCTGCTCCAACTTAATCTCGCCTTTTCCTTCACTTGATTGACTATGCAGTCAATTTTCTCTACCACGCCTCGGGCCATGCCATTAAACACCAACTCGTTTCTCCATTTCCAGATATTCCAGCAGATCGTTGAAAAAACGGTAGGCCAGATAATCCCGCTCCAGCGTACTATAATTCTCAGATTTCGCATCACCCAGTGCTTTAGCTCTCTTGTAAAAAAAATCAACTTGCCAATTCAATGGAACGAAAAAATTCCAAATTCGTCTTGCCTCTACACAGTCCCGCAGAAGATGAAGAAGGTCTTCCTTACCCCCACAACTCACGCAAATTTCATCGCTACAGAGCTGCTGACGTTGTTTATTTTCATTCGTCATTATCGCCTCATTTCCTACCATCCACATAAAGTATCGGATTCATTCGATCACCTACACTCACCAAATCACTTTCCCATCTGATTCCGACCAGATATTTCTACTATCACGAGTATGATTGTTATGAGCCTCATAAGCTGTTTTGACCGTGAAAACCCCAGATTCCGTATAATCTCAAGTCCACCCATCCCTTTCATCCTCCGTGTGGAATAGGTACACCGTAGCTAATTGGTGTAAATCATCAGAAGGTAGGAGTTCCTTCAAACGATTCCAGTCCCACCCTTGTCCGTCGATCCAATATTCCTCAACATTTTTCTCATGTTCCTCCTCTATTAACATATTGGATGCATGGATGTCTAGCGGCATCTCCCCTATCCATCTCTCATTCCAGAACTCCATTTCCCTTCCACTTCTCACTAGCCGACGCACGCATAGCTTTAGAATAGCCGCTCCTTTCATTATACTTTTCCATATTCCGCTCTGTGGATTTATGTTTCTGGACATATCAAGGCCGTTTCTGTTACCTCCATAAATTCCTTTGATCACTTTGACCCAAAATAAGTTCGGTTCAATAATCATTCTCCACCTCAACTTGGCTATACTTGTAAGATTTGCTTTACGAGCCTGTCTTACCCCCAATCCCCCATGCCCACGGGATCTACACATAGTGTCCCAATTCACGAGATGGATCCTCCGTCCTTCCTCTGAGCTTCCACAAATAAAATTTCGACTCAATTTATGAAGATTTTTGCAAACGCTTACCAGGAACACCGCAGTTTGCATAGCATAGTTCGGTAAAGACGACAACACCGCTTTCACAAATGTTGTTCTTCCTACCATGGATAAGTTTTTCGCCTTCCAACCCACCAATCTATTCCCGACCCTTTCCACCACATAATTGAAGGAGCATTTCCCTACTATTTCATGCGCAATTTGGACGCCAAGGTATTTCCCTAGGTTTTTAGTGCTCCGAACACCCAACACTTGTGTAATCTGCTCATGAATATAGGGCTTAGCATTTATCGAAAAAAAAACAGCATGACTTCTCAAGGCTTACCTTTTGTCCCGAGCCATCACAAAAATAGCTAAGAATATTTTTCACTGTGTGCGCCTGTTTAACTAATGCTTCTGCTATTAACACAATATCATCAGAAAAAAAGTAGTGCGAGATTTTATGATCGTTTTTAGAAAGAGTCACTGGCTTCCACTCACCTGTTTCCACTGTGTCCATGATTAGGTGGCTTAAGCATTCTAAGCATAGCATGAAGAGGTACAAGGATAGCGAGTCACCTCGTTTGAGACCACGAAACGGATAGAAACCTTCCCCTTTTTCTCCATTCCAAAGGACATGCATCATAGGAGAAGTGACACATTCCATAATAACAGAAACCAAAGCTTCAGGGATGTCCAGAATCATGAGGGTATCCTTTAGAAAGTTCTAATTTATCCGATCATACGCTTTTTCCAGGTCAAGCTTCAAAAGCATCTGTCCTCTCTTATTTTTTACTCGTTGGAAAGAGAAAACCGTTTCCTGTAGAACTACAATATTATTCGAAATCTGTCTGCCTATGACAAAACTACTCTGCATAGGTCCCACTACATGTAGAAGGATTGGTTTCAGTCTATTTTTTTTTTTATTAAAGAGCATTTATCTTTTATTTTGCTAGGAGTCCATAAATTATCAGAACCGGGCTAAATTTAAACCATTAATTAAGAATGAGGAAGCAATTTTGAAGGAGTAGTTTGAGGTTACTGGATAAGTTTTAAAATGGTTAGAAAATTCAGAGTGGTGTTTTTTCTAAGAATTTTAGAAAATTTAGAATTTAAAAAAATGGAAACACTTTAATATTATACATCAACGCTTAAAGTATTCTAAAGGATGACACATGTGCTTTTAAGTTACTGATTTAATATATTTTTCACTGTGTGCGCCTGTTTAACTAATGCTTCTGCTATTAACACAATATCATCAGCAAAAAAGTAGTGCGAGATTTTATGCTCGTTTTTAGAAAGAGTCACTGGCTTCCACTCACCTGTTTCCACTGTGTCCATGATTAGGTGGCTTAAGCATTCTAAGCATAGCATGAAGAGGTACAAGGATAGCGGGTCACCTCGTCTGAGACCACGAAACGGATAGAAACCTTCCCCTTTTTCTCCATTCCAGAGGACATGCATCATAAGAGAAGTGACACATTCCATAATAACAGAAACCAAAGCTTCAGGGATGTCCAGAATCATGAGGGTATCCTTTAGAAAGTTCTAATTTATCTGATCATACGCTTTTTCCAGGTCAAGCTTCAAAAGCATCTGTCCTCTCTTATTTTTTACTCGTTGGAAAGAGAAAACCGCTTCCTATAGAACTACAATATTATTCGAAATCTGTCTGCCTATGACAAAACTACTCTGCATAGGTCCCACTACATGTAGAAGGATTGGTTTCCGTCTATTTTCTATACACTTCGTGATGAGCTTGTACCTAACGTTGCAAAGACTAATTGGTTCGAACTGAGTGAAGCTTTCTGAATCCTTCACTTTTGGAATTAAGGATATGAAGGTGTTATTCATTCGTTCTTCCAATTCCTCGGTATTGAGTACCTGTAGGACCTTCGCACTAATGCATTCCCCTACTGTATCCCAAAACTTTTGAAAAAAGGCCGCTTGGAAGCCATCAAGACCTGGTGCTTTCCAAGGGGCCATACCCTTCAGAGCTTCCTTGACCTCCTCCAACTGAAAAGGCCTACACAATTCTGCGTAGTTCGTTCTGAAGCAATCTATTGTTACCTTTCATAATTCTATTATCCATCACCATGTTGATGTTCAGCTCCCTCAACACCATCCATGTTTGCGGTTCAAGACGAGTTCGCTTGCCCCTCCCCGCTTTCATTCCATCCGATCTTTCGCCCTATGAATCTCCACCCCTTGCATTTTTTCCAATCTCAATTTCTATGGCTTCCAGGTTCAGGTTTGCTAATTTGTTTAAATTCAGCATCATTCCTTGTTCCTGGTTTTCCTTATACTTGAAGCTCTATCTAACTGGCACTTTGCCCTTTTGTTTCTGGTTCACTTGAGGTCCCACCTCCAAAGTCTCATTAGTACCCTTTTGTGTCCCACTAAACCCCTTGAATCCCCCTCCACTCAAGTTGGTGTTGTCTTTCTCCAGAGGAATGGTAAAAGGGTTCCTTCGCGTAAGCTTCCAGCCATCTTGTATCCATGGTCCGTTACTTTTCTGATTGTTGGTGCGAGCCTGGTACTTCCTCCTGGGAACAAGCATCCACGGGCCATACTCTTCCAGGCTGTCATCCTTGTCATTTGTCTTAGATCATGTCGGCTCCTGTGTTTGTGGTCCCCTTACATCATCGAGATTCCTATCTGTCTCCTCTCCTACCACCATCTCGTTGACCTCCGGGGTGCTCTTCGAAGCAACCGCACTAGGCCAGCAACATTCGGTTCTAAGATGTCCATATCTCTCGCAATTGGTACATGCCATATGTAGCCCTTCATATTCCACCCATTGTACCTCCCCATCCAACTCAAATTGTGCAATCAAGGGCTTCAAAAGGTCTATTTCAACACAGACTATTGCAAATCGTCCTCTGGTTCTCTTTGCTATATTCTCATCGACCCTTATTGGTTTCCCAATCGTAGCCATAATACCTAATAGCACATCTTCATCATAGAAAACCAAGGGGAGATTAGGAAGGTGAATCCATACAATTGATTTTTCCACGCTCGCTTCAGAAGGGCTGAACGCGGCTGACCATGTCCGGACTGTGAGGTAGTGTCCCTGAACTAGCCAGGGTCCATCATTGATCACATGGCTTCTATCCAATTCATTATCAAATTGCACAAGATGAAATCCCTCTCCTAAATCCATCATACTTACTCCGACGATCGATTTCCAAAGCTCCATAGTCTGGCGTTGCAGTGCCACATACCCAACGCTTCTACCGAGTAGCTTAATCACAAGGGCGTTCTCTCATGGCTTCGCTATCTTCTTTTTCAAACCAGGATCAACTGTTACCATGGTAAACAGAGGGTCCTCACCATCGAATCTTATGCTAATCAGGCTTGCAACACAAAGATCCGTTAGTGGTTTTCGATTCTGAGCCACGGTGCTTGCAGTTGCGATATCCTTCCACGATAGCCTCGACGGGTTCATGGAGGAGGACGACATGTGTAAGGGGTCTTCTGGGGGAGTCGAGGCGGGGGTGCGGCGGTCCGGTGGGTTGAGCCCTAGGGCGGCCGCCGAAGGGGACAACGATATCGCGAGAGAGAAGAAGGATTAGAAAGAATCAACGTTATTTATTTCTAATATTAGAAAATTTGACCAATCTTAATTATCATTAATGAAATTTTCTTCTCAATCATGAATAACAAATATATGTATACACGTAAAAAAAATTATAACTTGTACTACATGTGTTGAAAAAAAAAACTCAAATATTTTATTCAACGTAAAATAAAAAAAAAAGTGTGTTGGGACAAAGGGAACTACACATACCAATCAGGAGTCTGGGATCAGAGCGGGAGAAGGTCCACTACTTTTATAAGTCAGCTCTCCCGCGCTTTCTGAACCGGAAAGCAAGCAGTTCCCTGCACCGCTTGCTGACTCGGAACAGAAGCGGACTGCAACCAACATCATTTGATGTTGGTTAACCTCAATTAATTAGTCGCATCCACCCACGTTATTCCTTAATTGGTAAGGAAGTGCAATTCGGATACTCCCACTTGGGTTACAGGCCTTCGTCACTAAGCCCAGTGATAGTATTCATAGTTTGATTTGTATATAAAGTGAGTTACTTATACATTTCTAATCAATGTGGGATATAGTATAATCAATGTATAATTAAGTTTGTTAAATTTATTATATATGTTTAATTTCATCTTTATACCATCTTAGAAACCAATGTGGGATTGATTACTAACTTAAATAAATACAATTTTATAAAAGGCAAAAGATAAGAATTATCTTGCGATGTGGGATTGATGTTGATATAACAGTTTTTTTTTTTTTTACGTGGGATGTGGTAATTCAAATAATGGAAAGTTATATATGACCATAGAACCTAAATAAGATTGATTTACATTTTAACTTTTTCCTTTTACAATGATATTTATTTAAGTTAACAATGAATTCCACATTGGTTTCTAAGATTGTAGAAGGATAAAATTAAACATATATAATAAATTTAATAAACTTAATTATATCTCACACAGACTAAAAATGTATAAGTACATCATTTGATATTTTATTATCCATCTATCTGTACTATATACTAAATCAGTAACTTAAAAGCACATGTATCATCCTTTAGAATACTTTAATGTTGATGTGTAATTTTGTTGTGTTTCCATTTTTTAAAATTCTAAATTTTCTAAAATGCTTAGAAAAAACACCACTCTAAATTTTCTAAGCATTTTAAAACTTATCCGGTAACCTCAAACTACTCCTTCAAAATTGCTTCCTCATTCTTAATTAATGGTTTAAATTTAGCCCGGTTCTGATAATTTATGGATTCCTAGCAAAATAAAAGATAAATGCTCTTTAATAAAAAAAAATTGTACGTAAAAATTTAAACTATATTCTAATAAATAAAAAATAAAAAAATTCATTAATAATTGTATGGTATGTATTATTACGTTCGCCAAATACATTTTTATTTATCTAAAATAAAAAAGATGTTTCATAATTTTTTTAAATTAGCTCTTAACCTATATTTAAAAAATCAATTAGCTCCCTTTTTAAGTCTAAAATGTCAATTATTTTTGGACTTCTTAAAGCCTAAATAGTATTAATATATCTCTATAAAAAAATTACACCAAATATTTATAGACCTAATTTTTTTGTGGGTCTCCTACAATCTTGGGCCTTAGGCCAGTGCACTCCCAACCCTAAGATCTATGCTTATTACAATTTTAAGTTGAGATTAAATTGGAATCTCGTGTTGTCGATTGTCACGTGGTGTTTGACTCTTTACCTAGATATTTAGGAGATATAATTACTATTTTTTGTCCTTTAGTGGCTCATTAATGGAATTTTCTTTCAAAAAAAAAGTTGAGATTAAATTATCTAAACTTTTAGATTTAATAAACATCTAACAGTAATTTACTAAATTTATTTATTTACAGAATCACTGACCGAGTACAAACTAATTCCCTTAATCACCAATTTAATAATTTTTTACTACCCTTCACACAAACTAATTCCTCTAAATAGCTTCACAACCACGGTATGAAATTATGTTATATGTGACAATAACTTAATTGCCACGTAAATTATTATTACAATAATCATAAAAATTAATTTTGTAACAATTTTTTATTAAATTAGATAAATGATTTTCTAACAATAATATTATACTTATAACAAAAATTTATTATGGCTACAAAAGGAAAAATATAGTTGTTACAAATAGATAAATTTAGTCGTTGAGAATTTTATTGGTTCATTATTTTTATTTTTTTCAAAGTTGTGCGCAATGCACTTATATTAAACAAATGAAGATTACATGTAACAACCTGGTCCAATACCATGTAGATATTGTCCGCTTTGGCCCAATTCCAACATATTGGGCCTCACGGCTTTAAAACGCGTCTGCATGTATTGGATTCACATCTTACTAATAAGCCCCAATCACTCCCTCTCCATTTCCGATGTGGGATTCAGTTCATTCCTGCCCCATCGCTATCCCTTAGGGCGGCTCCTTGCTCAGGCCTTCTATCCCGGTGCCACCCACTCCGGACTGGATCGTTACATTACATTAAAGAGAAAGGAAAAAACCCTCAACCTATAGGGTCATAGGTAAGCTCTCAACCAACAGGCTAAGAACTTCACCACTATTGGTTCTTTATAAATGTATTAGTAATATAGTAAATAATTTAGACATAATTGATGTTTGGATGTCCAATATAATAGTTACATAATGATTTAATTATAGTTCATTCAAATATTTCGTTGTGGAGAGAAAAAATATCTTGTTTTGAAGTTATAGATAAATTTATATCACTTCATATGTTAAAGTTAAATAAAGCTTAAAAATAAAATATATTTGACAATTTTCTAATTATTTATGTCTAATCCGCCTAAGTATTTTTTATATTTTTTTTGTATGAGTTGGCACCTAAAAAAAGATTGCTATATTAAAAATAATTAATTATATGGATTATAATAATATCAAGTTAGTGATTCAAAAAAATAATAATAATATCAAGTTTGTATCTCTATAGACTTTTCTTTGTTTTGCTAATGAGTGAAACAAAATTCTCATTGTAGTTTTTAAATTACAAGACTGCTATTTCCAAATTGGCTAAATTATGTTATTTATTTATTTTTATACTTTTTATTATTATTATTATATGTTTAAGTAAATAATGTGAAAATACATAATTACCTCTTGAACTTTTAAGATTTTAAAGACTGACCTCTTGATATTTAATTCTCACACATATTAAATCTTTCGCTAACAGTTTAGCTAACAAAGCTGTTAGTGATGAGCATAATGTGCTTAAAAATTAGAAGATCATTTATTTTACATACTGTTTGTTGTTGTTGTTTACTAATTGCTGTTATGTTTTGTTGTTGGAAAAAACTACTTTTCCAAAAAGCAGGGATTCTCCATTTTTTGTAAAAAGTTATTTTTCAAGTGTAAAAGACAAACAGGAGATCACTAACTAAACACATAAAACTCCCATTTTGAAGTGAAAAAACAAATAGGAGCATGAAGAGGAGGAGCTAAACGCCCCTTAAAGTCCAAAAGGATAATTCCTATAACTATTAGAGTCGATAGACTTAAGGCCCGTTTATTTTACCTACGGTTTGCTGTTAGAAAAAAATTGTATTTCCAAAAAGTATGGATTATTTGCTTTTGTAGAAGACTGATTTTCATGTATAAAAGGCAAACAGAAGATCACTAACCAAACACATAAAACTCTCATTTTTGAAATGAAAAGGGAAAAGAACATGAAACATAGCTACCAAACACCCCTTAATCTTAAAAAATAATATCACAATTCAATTCTTAAAACTTTGACCTATAATTATGGTTTAGCAATAAAAAAAAATAAATACACATAAACTTTTGATTACTTTGTGTATTTTTACTATAATCTAATGGTGATAGATAGAGACGGATAAAGGGGCTCGATGGAACCACCATAATCAGAGATAGTTTCGGCTCTCATTTTTCTATAAAATTTAAGGTTGTGGTGGTTCTATTTCATTTGTCTTTAAGAAATTTTGATGAATATACTGAATTAGCACCTCGAAATTTTTTGCCTGGCACTTTTTAACTCCTCGAGGATAGAAAACGAAAAAATAAAAAAATAAATAAAAATTTACAAAATGGCAGAAAATTAAACTTTACCGAAGGGATAATCAGTCCTTTTCCTCTTCCTCCACGTCCACTCATAATTAGTTCGGGTTATTGTTTGGGTGTGAAGTTAGTGTTTGGGAGTTAGAATGGAAGTTTGAACTTAATTTTCCAAATATAAGGAAAAGGGCAAAAGGGTCATTTGGAGGCGGTACATGGTAAATAAGGAGTGGTGAAAAGCAATTCCCAATATCGTTATACTTGATGTTATATTCCGAACCCAAAAATGCATTTCCCTCCATAAATTAAGTTCCCGCCCATTACTTAAAAAAGAAAAAAAAAATCCCGCCAATTGCAATTGTGTTATGTACTCTCACGCCAGTCAATCTCCCAATCAGTTCATCGTTTCTCTTTTTCCAGGCTATCAATTTTCCTTCGGGTAATACTTAGCTTCTCTCTCACTTCCATTTTCTGTAATTGCTATGCTTCCAGATTTTCTATGTTATTTTCCTGATTTTTCATTCATTGTGTTACTAAATCATAGAATTTAGATAAGATTAAACACTTGCTTCATCAGATTTTAGGTTTGAATCTCTTAAATCGACTATGAATGGCTGGACCAGAAAAATTGTAGAAATCAATCGCTAAATCATCAGATGAATTCATTTACTTTCAGAATATATGGATAAAATGGAAATTTAATTTCAGTTTGCTCATATACTCATTTCCACTGTCTCAGTATTATGAAAAGAAGAAGGAATTCCACAGCAAAGAGAAAAAGGAATGAAGCGGGGAAACTTAGCCAAATTCACATACAAATTAATTATTCAGGTCCTTCATTTTCTGATCTGCCAAATACCGTTCTGGTAAATATTCTACTTAGGCTCACTATAAAGAGGATTTTTGTATGCAAATGTGTATGCAAAACATTGTATGATCTAATTTCAGACCCTGAGTTTGCAAAGCTCCATTTCCATCAATCTGAGGTATATCCTCTACTTCGAACCTCAGGTTTTACAATACTGTCAAGAATGCTTTATCTTGTGCAGCCAAACCAAGATGAGTTTGAGGATAAGCTTGACACGTCTTATGGTAGCTCATGTATTAAGATTAAACTTGACTCAAAATTGAAACTCCCACTGCGCAACATCGAAATGATAGATAAAGAAGCGGTAGGGAGTGAGAATTGCTTGAAGTTGAATATGAAGAATCACAAGTATAAGATAGTTAATTCATGTAACGGCTTGCTTTGTTTGTCCAATCCATCTGATAATGACCCTGTTATAGTTTGCAATCCGGTTACAGGTGAGTTTATTAATCTTCCAGAGGTTAGGACGGTTAAGGATCTTAACATGCCTGTTGAATGTGGTTTTGGTTTTAGTCCTGTGACTAAGCAATATAAGGTGATAAGAACGTTTACGCGTAGGACTGAAAATGAAAAAGTTATGGTGGCTGAAGTACATGTTCTTGGTACAGAAACATGGAAAGACCTTCGCTTTTTTCCCGAGTCAGTATGGAAATTGTTCCCTACTTATTTTAATGGGTGTGTTTATTGGATTTCTCCTAAACAGTGTTCTGTTATTTGTTTTGACATTGACAAGGAATGCTTTGAGTCAATTAGAGCACCACCATGGAAGACATATAATATAGTTTGGAGAGGGAGCATGGGAGTATTAGGGGGCGCAATCTGTATAACAGAGGCTTTCGACTGTGAGCATATAAACGTTTGGGCAATGAAGGATCTTGGTGGAGAAAAGACTTGGTCTAAAATGCTCTCTATTATCATGTATGGTGAAGCAAGATGGCCCCGGGGCTCATATCAACCCATAAAGTACTTGAACAATGGGGCCTTATTGATGTTTAATTCTCATAAACATGCTTTTATATATCTTAAGCCAAACAACTTAGGATTCAGATATTTGAAGGTCCGTGGAATGGAATCAAAAGTGGAAGCAATTCCTCATATTCCAACCTTTGTTTCACTCAAACATGTTTTATCAGGGCATAATCTGGCTGTTCTTAATGTCAATTCAAGGTACTTAATGCGTGGCTTGATCTCAATGCTTTACAAAAATTTTCTATTTGTTGCTGCTAATGATTCATAGTAGAGTTTATGTTGAAAATGTTTATGATACTTGAGTATATGTTGAAAATGAATGTTGTTGGAGATGAAAATGGATGTTGTGGTGGTGATGAAAATGGACTATGAAGACTTTAGTCTTGATGATTATTTGTTAGTTAATTTATGGTTAAGATTATGAATATCATCTGAGCATATGATTATTTGTGGCATTAGAAATGTTAATTTATAGAATTAAGCTTCATTCATTCCTATTAGCAGGTGCGGAGAGCTGAAGTTGCACAAAGAGAAGAAAGGTATTTATATAGTTAAAGAAAATAGGCAACTGGAGACTGATTCTGAAGTTTCATTTTGAATAGCTTCCTTATGAGATAGACTTCAGCAGAGGTAAATGTTGCTCTGAAGTTAACATCTGCTAAACTATTTATAATCATTTTGTCAACTACAAACAAGATATCAACTATGTAGTTGTAGTTGTAGCTATATTTTGCTATTGTAGATATGAACTTAGGAGTTTGTGTATTTTTGCTAACTTAATTCTGAATGTCAACTTTAGAATCCATTTTGCCACAAAAATACAATTCAAAATGTGATCAAAGTTAAATGTCAATTTAAATTTGTGTCGAAATAGCAAAAACTAGCACGGTAAGTCCAATTTTAATTTGGATTAAAGCATTATTTGCTCACGGATCTATCTAAAATGTTGGTCTTTCCTCCTGGTCTATTACTTGAAAACATTTATCTCATAGTCTATGTATAATGTTGATCAAGCTGAGATTTGTCCCTTGCTTGGAAGCTCAGGTGATACATTCCAGGAACCTCGAAATAAGGGAAAATTTGCCAGCTTGATAATATTTTTCCACTGCTTCCAACGTCAAATAAACTCGGATAGAATCAAAATTGCTTAAAGTTATGCTACTTAATGCTTGAATTGTTATGAATATTTTTGGTTATTCTATTATATTTTGGAGCATCCCTTTGTTGTATGAACATGGGGAGTGCGAATTGGAATGGACCTGCCATTGAATTAAAGAATGAAGTGTCCTTCTTTTCTTCTTTATTTGTTTGCAAGCTTCACTATTTATTAAAGTAACACTTTCTAACATAGTTATTAATGGCGTTCCTTAGACGTCTTGTTTGAAACCCTTCTCCATATATACTTGAAGGAAGTGTTTATCATAACAAAATATATATTATCATGAATACTTCTACTTAAGAGTTTTAAGCCCAGGCCAAAAGGAGAAGGCTCAAGTATCATTTTCTAATGTTCGAGAAAGAACTACGTATAGTTGACCACTTGAATTTATTTAAAGTGTTCTATTCGCTTTGTGAATTTGGTTACACTGCCATATAGGTTTCTCAAATTTTTTTATAATAATATACATATATATATATATGAATTCATCCAAATCCTTTATTGATATGATATGTGTGAGGGGAGGTGGAGTAAATTATATCAATTTAATTAAATGTAGGAGGCTAACAACACATTTTATAAATTCAAACAATATAAATTCAAACAGCTCAATCTGTTTTTTTTAATCAAATTGAGGGGGGTTAAGCCAATAATAATTATGGACTGCAGATTATTAGACTATTTATCAATCCAACTTATGATTTGATTTTAGTCTTTAGCTTTACAATTGTGGAAGAGTTTGATAGCTAATTTGGATTATCTTTTTCATGCTAGAAGTGATTAAGATTAGGGATAAATTAGATGTAATTTAATTCGATTATTTGTTGTATTTTGGAAATGTAAATTATTGTTATTTATGATTTGGCTTAATACATTTTTAGCTTCAACTACTTCTCCCAAAATATCCTCTTTAAAGTAATCTATTGAATATCTCAAATGTATCTATTACCCTTCTAAACTTTCTTTAATTGATTTATGCTCTCCTAAAATTGTTTAAAGTGAACACATTTTAACTTTTCCAAAGTCTATCCTTACCCCATCATATGTATTTTAGGAGGTTAATAGGTTGATTTAAATTAGTTCAAGGAGTAAATATGATATTTTAACAGTATACGGGATAGTTGATTTTTTTTGGACAAATATAAGGGCTAAAAATGTATTAACCGTTAGGATTATATATATGGGAAAAGTTAAAAAAAAATATATGTGTTGCAAACAAAGACCTAGTTTAAAAGTTAGCAGATACAGATTTATGATATGTTTTATTTGCAAAATAAGAATTTCAAATTATATTATTAAGTTTTGATTAAAACCAAAAACAATTTTTGTTAAAATAAACAGACTAAAAAATGATATTTGGAAAGGACTTGAATTCTAATTTTAGGAAGGTTAAAATTGTTTTTCGGAATAAAATAACAAATGACACAAAACACAAGAACTTTCTCTTAATTAATCTCTTACACTTTCTTACACCTCTTACACAATATTTTTTTTTTTTTGTCAACTTCCCTTGTTACGTTACAAAAGTTGCATACTTATATAAGGATATAAAATTAACCCATTACCATAAAATCTAGAATTATCCACCACATTCTACTCTACATACTTATCTCTACGTTCACATTTATTTTTTTGACTTTTGAATTCAATTATTTACTTCATCATTTCTCCTTATTTTCGTGATTTTCCATTATCTCCACTTGGTCCACTTCCTACATGATGCATTTTTATTATTTTTTTATTTCAAAATATTAAGTTTAATTTATTTCAACAATTTTATCTTTAAAAAGTTATTTTTACATATCGACAAAACACGTTTCCTTAAAAAAATTACATATTTTTATTTACAAACTTTTAAAATGTATATTCCTATTTGTAAATTGGACAAACCACCAACATTTTTTTTTAACTTTGCTGGTTCGTCTGGTGGAGCTGCTTGCTAATAGCCTTTTTTTTTATAGCAGTTAGTTGTTAGCTATTTGTTATTAGTCAATTAATTATTATTGTTTGGTAAAATTATGATTTTTTTTATGAAATGTAAAATTATGATTAACTATTGATATTAGTATGTAAAATTTCTAATAGACACGTGTTTTAAATTAATCAATAAATAAATTATAAAATTAAAAATTATGGTATACAAATTAATAAAAATAATTAAATAGAAATTAAAAATAAAATTTATTGAATGGTGTAAAACCTTGTTCTTTCCACAATATTATTATAGATATAAAAATAACATCGAAGAACAAAAGTTTTTTTTTTGTGAAAATAAGAAGGATATATTGTAATTATTAAATACAAATAAATGTTCATGAAAAACTTCAAAACTCTATTGTTTCTATTAAAAAAAGCTAAAAGTTGTTGTGGTTTAAAGTAAAATGTTTAACGTTTTTCCGAAAAGCTAAACAAACACCCTTAATATACACTTGTGTAGTTGACATGCACCTAAGCTTAGTGCTGAGCTGATAAGATCATTTAGAAATTTAATTGTTTGTTATGTTTAAAATGTCAATCATTGGTAATTAAGTTCTATATTTCAATTTGACAAATTGATTACTTAATTATAATTGCATATTAAGCTATTATTGATCATAAAATTTGGTTGAAGCGTTATTTATGTTATTTGTATTCAAAATTTGTTTTTAAACAATTTGAAAGTAGTTTTGTTATATTTGGGCTTAATAGGCATCCAACCCCCTAAATTTGTAACTTTTTTCACCTAGCCCCCTCAACTTAGGGGACAACCTCCCAACCCCCTCAACTCTCCAAAAACATCACATACAACCCCCTACACCCCTATGTTCGGTCAAAATATTGACCCGTGCAGAAAACGTGCTTGACTGTTGACCACACCAATGTCACGTGTCACTTTTTTTATTAAAATTTTCCATTGAGATCCCTGCTCGGCGAGCAACTACCAGAGATGGATTTCGATCAGAATTCTTATGCCAAGCAAGCCCATTTATGCTCGGCGAGCAACTACAAGAGATGGATTTCGATCAGAATTCTTATGCCAGAATGGAAAATTTTAATAAAAAAAGTGACAAATGACATTGGTGTGGTCAATAGTCAAGCACGTTTTCTGCACGGGTCAATATTTTAACCGAACATAGGGGTGTAAGGGGTTATATGTGATGTTTTAGGAGAGTTGAGGGGGTTGAGAGGTTTTCCCCTAAGTTGAGGGGTCAGGTGAAAAAAAGTTACAAGTTTAGGGGGTTGGGTGCCTATTAAGCCTTATATTTGATATAACTGTAAAAGTCATAATTCAAATTTTAAAAAATACACTTCATCACATGGAAATGAAATGAGTAAAATTTATATAATTATTAGAGTAAAGTATTAAAAAAATGTATATGCTTTGCCAATTCACAAAAATGTATGTCTCCATTTGATGTGTTGGTTTCTGTTAGCGAGAGTTTTGATTATATCATTTGATTGATGTTGGGACTGAAATTAAGTTATTTTGTACCTGGAAAATCTTGAAACTATTTATATACGTTATTCCAAATGCTAAATATGGTCACTTCTAAAGCTATAGATTTGGTCATAATCGTACGAAATTGTATAAATTTAAGCTTATCGTTTCCAAATAAGATCATGTTTAGCTTCATGTTACCAAAAATTTGAATATACTAATTTGACTGTTATTCAACTGTTGTCTTTCCAAAATTCTGTACGAGATTGATGAACACTTCATTATACTCAAAACTGGTTTCATCTTCGAATTCAGAAAACTGTTTTCTGGGATTCAGTTACATGTATTTTACTGTTTGGCTACCGAAGAGTTTAGGGGCATTGCTTTGTTAAAAATGTTATGTTTTCTTTTATATGCTACATACTATTCATTTTCAATTTGTGTAAAGTCTCCTAAAATTGGGCTCAGACATCAAGGTTATATATATGGTATTGAGTAAAATCGAGGTAACATTCAATACAGAATAATATAATGATAGAAAGGAAGAAGATGAAGATGTCCAATATACACCCAAACATATTATATTACAGGAGCAGGAAAAGAAAACAAATAAAATAGCAAAACAAACTCATTCCAAGGACAATAACACGTGTCATAATAACAAAAGATAACAGTATAATGTTTAAACTTCTTGTGACAATAAGTTTTTGAATAAATTTATATATATATATATATATATCACAGTAAATTAAACTTTAAACAAATTCATAATGTTAATAAATCTGTGTTTAGAAACTTCATTTACAATCTAATTTTTGCACATCAAATCTTTTTAGATATTTTGTTTCCAGTTTTTAGTATAATCTGTCCACTAATTTTCCAAGCCCGTTTTAGACCACTTAAAGTTTATTTAGTCTTCGATCCCTTCTAAACATTTGTTCTTGACTTCCTGAAGTTAAATTTAGCTTTTTACTTTGCTTGATTTTGTGTTCGTAAGCATTTATATGGTCTCTCCGAAATTGAAGATCAAATCTGCCACATACTTGTTTACTTCAAAATGTAATTCACCAAATTTATAAACATTAATCTCCAATTTTATTATTAAATCAAAGAAAATATGAACTATTTTTTTTAAAACAAACTAATATGCAATTGGTGCCGAATAAAGAGTAAAATATTTGTGTTTTATAACAATGTTTCAAATTGACCCAACTTGCTAATATTTAGAGTGAAATTGCTATTGACCGCCAACATTAGGTGTAAAATTGCATTATTTTAGATGTTAGGGATAAATTTACTCCTGGCTGTAAATGTTAGTAGGTTTTTTCACCTTAGACCAGTTTTTAACTAATTTTATTTTTAATTAAAAAAAAGAGAATAAGAGTTTACATTCTTCTTTCTAACCTTATTTAAAAAGAAAATAGATTAAAAAATACCCCTAATATTTTGAGCCAGGAGCAATTTTACTCCTAATATATAAAATTGTTCAATTTTACCCTTAACATTTATAGTCAAGAGCAATTTTGCACCCAACTTTGATAAACTGAGTCAATTTCAGACACTATTATAAAACATATTCATTTTTGTTCTTTATTTTACCCCAATTGCATATCAATTCGTTCTAAAAAAGATTTTATGTTTTTCGTAATTTAATAATAGAATTGAAGACTAATATTTATAAATTTGATGAATTTTTCGATTTTTTTGATTTTTTTTGTCTAATTCGTACAAAAGACAATATATATTTTTTTATTTTTTTTCACATTCGAACATATATTTGTGATTTGTTAATGATAAAATGATGCACGTGTGAAGTGTAGATGACAAGATTCATGTCCGAGAAGACAATTTGATTAATGTTTTCTCAAATTGACCCAATTTATCAACGTTAGAGATAATATTGCTCTTGGCTTCCAACTTTAGAGATAAAATTGCACCATTTTAGACGTTAGAAATAAAATTGCTCATGACCCAAAACGTTAGGGGTATTTTTGCCTTAAAAAATACTATTACTAGAAATAAACAATTAGAAGAAAAGTAAGAAAACCCATTACCTGGAATTTTACCTCTAAAGTTGGCAGCCAAGAGCAATTTTTGACTCTAACATTGTCAAGTTTGGTTAATTTGAGAAATAATTTATCAAATTGTCTTCTCGGTCATGAATCTTGTCATCTACACTTCACATGTGAGTCATTTTTATCACTCATTAGTAATAGATCATAAACATATGATTAGACATGAATTTTAAAAAAAAAATTAAAAATATACTATATATTGTATGAGTTGGATATAAAAATTTAAAATATTAATCTCCAATTCGATTATTAAATCGCAAATAATATGAATTTTTTTTTTAACGCACTGGTATGTAATTGGTGCAGAATAAGCGATAAAATATCTATGTTATAATAATGTTTGAAATTGATCCAACTTGCTAATGTTAGAGATAAAATTACTCTTGACTGCCAATGTTAAGGATAAAATTTTACCATGTTAGGAGTAAAATTGCTCACTACTGTCAACGTTAGGGGTATTTTGGAGAAACAGAGATTAGCCTTGCATTAAAAGTTTAGAATTGATGTTGAGTTAAAATTGCTCATGGCCATTAACATTAGTTGGAATTGTAAGTTTAGAATTGATGTTGAGTTAAAATTGCTCATGGCCATTAACATTAGTTGGAATTGTGCTTGCATTAAAAGGTTGGAATTGCGAGTGAAATTTAGTGCTGGAGAAATAGGAATAGAATTAGGAAAAACAGAAATTCTAATCCAATTAGGAAACCAATTAGGATTTACATCTATAGGGAGGGATCAAGTGAGAACCTCCTCTTAGGTGAGGACACTTTCTTAGGTGAGAACCACTAAAACTACGTAGTTTTGAGTCTAAAAATTAAACAAAAAACGCTACCGCCATGGGGGTTTAACCTTGAACCATTTGTTTACACTTCAAATTACTTACCGCTGAACCAATTACTTTTCTTATGTAATATGTGCCGCGCTGATTAATATACCATCGCACTGTAGCTTTCATTGTTTAATATTTGACGCATGCACTTATTAATATTGAATAAATATGCATAATAATGAATTATTAATAAAAAAAAGAAATGTGCATAATAATGAATTATTAATAGAAAAAAAATGTGCATAATAATGAATTATTAATAGAAAAAATTCAAGAACATGCTTCAATTTCTTATTTATTTAATTCCTTTATATTTTGTAATTTATGTTATATAAGAAAATATATTTTTTTAAACATACGTATAACATATAATTTAACTTTTTTTTTGAAACAACATATATTTTAACTTTTAAAACGCGAACTATGAAGTTTAGAACGTACGACATATTTTTTAGAACATACGTTATGTTTTTTAGAACATGTTTTATGTTTTTTCGAACATGAGTTATAAATTATATTTGACGAAAAAATGAAAAAACGATCCAAATATCTACTGATTTTTTTAGAACATTATACTTAATTTTTGGAACACAAACTACAAACTTTAGAACATACGTTATGTTTTTTAGAACATGTGTTATGTTTTTTCGAACATGAGTTATAAATTATATTTTTGGAACAAATGAAAAAACAATCCAGATATCTACTGATTTTTTTAGAACATTGTACTTAATTTTTGGAGCACAAACTATAAACTTTAGAACATACGTTATGTTATTTAGAATATGAGTTATAAATTATATTATAGAACAAATGCAAAAATAGTCCATATATTTACTGTTTTTTTAAACAACAATTGTTTTCCTTATCTATTATGGAGCGCGCTGATTAATATACCATTATCCATGTAGCTTCTATTGTTTAATATTAGACATATGCACTTATTGAATATCGATTAAATGTGCATAATAATAAATTATTAATAAAAAAAAATGTGCATAATAACGAATTATTAATAGAACAAAAAAATCCAAAAACATGCTTCAATTTTTTATTTATTTAATTCCTCTATATTTTTTTGTAATTTATGTTTTTAAATGTTAAGGACGATGTTCTAAGTAATGTTACATAATTCTAAACTTTATAATTTATGTTCTCCAAATTAAGTATAATGTTTAAAAAAATCAGTAAATATCTCGATCATTTTTTCATTTGTTCTATAATATAATTTATAACTCATGTTCGAAAAAACGTAACACATGTTCTAAAAAACATAACACATGTTCTAAAGTTTATAGTTTATGTTCCAAAAATTAAGTATAATGTTTTAAAAAAAATCAGTAGATATCTGGATCGTTTTTTCATTTGTTCTATAATATAATTTATAACTCGTGTTCGAAAAAACATAACACATGTTCTAAAAAAACATGACGTATGTTCTAAAAAATATATCGTACGTTCTAAACTTTATAGTTCATGTTTGTTCTATAATATAATTTATAACTCATGTTCGAAAAAACATAACGTATATTTTCTTATATAACATAAATTACAAAAATATAGAGGAATTAAATAAAAAATTAGAGCATGTTATTGTATTTTTTTTCTATTAATAATTCATTATTATGCATATTTCTTTTTTTTTCTATTAATAATTCATTATTATGCATATTTAATCGATATTAATAAGTGGATGCGTCAAATATTAAACAATATTTAGAACATCGTCCTTAACATTTTAAAATATAAATTACAAAAATATGGAGGAATTAAATAAATAAGAAATTAGAGCATGTTCTTGGATTTTTTTTTATTAATAATTAATTATTATGCACGTTTCTTTTTTTTCTATTAATAATTCATTATAATGCACATTTAATCGATATTAATAAGTGCATGCGTCAAATATTAAACAATATTTAGAACATCGTCCTTAACATTTTAAAACATAAATTACAAAAATATGGAGGAATTAAATAAATAAGAAATTAGAGCATGTTCTTGGATTTTTTTCTATTAATAATTAATTATTATGCACGTTTCTTTTTTTTCTATTAATAATTCATTATAATGCACATTTAATCGATATTAATAAGTGCATGCGTCAAATATTAAACAATAAAAGCTAGAAGTGCATTGGTATATTAATCAGCGCGCGACATAACACATAAGAAAAGTAATTAGCTTAGTGGTAAGTAATAAGGAGTGTAAACAAATGGTCCAAAGTTCAAACCTCCATGGCGGTGAGAACCACTCAAAACTACGTAGTTTTGAGTAGAGAATTTAAAAAAATTGTTGCTGCATAAGAGATTTGAACCTGGCACCCCTCAATTGCACTTCACATTACTTACCACTAAGCCATTTGCTTTCCTTGTGTATATTGTCACGCGCTATTTAATATACCAGTACCTTTTAGCTTCTATTGTTTTTTGGTTAGGGGTTTTAATAAAAACAGCTTCTATTGTTTAATATTTGACGCATGCACTTATTAATATCGATTAAATATGCAAAATAATGAATTATTAATAGAAAAAAAATAAATTTGCATAATATGAATTATTAATAAAAAAAATGCATATAATAATGAATTACTAATAGAAAAAAATCCAAGAATATGCTCTAATTTTTTATTTATTTTATTCCTTTATATTTTTGTAATTTATGTTATATAAGAAAATATATTTTTTAAAACATACGTTAGAACATATATTTTAACTTTTAAAACACGAACTATGAAGTTTAGAACGTACAGCATATTTTTTAGAACATACGTTATGTTTTTTTAGAACATGCGTTATGTTTTTTCGAACATGAGTTATAAATTATATTATAGAACAAATGAAAAAACGATCTCTACTGATTTTTTTAGAACATTATACTTAATTTTTGGAACACAAACTATATATTTTTTAAAACAAACGTTAGAACATATATTTTAACTTTTAAAACATGAACTATGAAGTTTAGAACGTACGACATATTTTTTAGAACATACGTTATGTTTTTTAGAACATGCGTTATGTTTTTTCGAACATGAGTTATAAATTATATTATAGAACAAATGAAAAAACGATTCAGATATTTACCGATTTTTTTTAGAATATTATACTTAATTTTTGGAACAGAAACTATATATTTTTTTAAAACAAACTTTAGAACATATAGGTTAACTTTTAAAACACGAACTATGAAGTTTAGAACGTACGACATATTTTTTAGAACATACGTTATGTTTTTTAGAACATGTGTTATGTTTTTTCGAACATGAGTTATAAATTATATTATAGAACAAAGAAAAAACGATCGAGATATCTACTAATTTTTTGAAACATTATACTTAATTTTTGGAACACAAAATATAAACTTTAGAACATACGTTATGTTTTTTAGAACATACGGTATGTTATTTAGAATACGTGTTATAAGGTGTTCGCTATGGTTACTTTGTTTTTTACAAAGTACCGTTACTTGGTGTGGTTTTCACTATTGGATTAATTATATTATAGAACAAATGCAAAAATTGTACATATATTTATTATTTTTTTAAAACACTATATTTAATTTTTAGAACACAAATTATAAAGTTTAAAACATATGTAACAATATTTAGAACATCGTCCTTAACATTTTAAAATATAAATTACAAAAATATAGAGGAATTAAATAAATAAGAAATTAGAGTATGTTCTTGGATTTTTTTTCTATTAATAATTCATTATTATGCATATTTCTTTTTTTTCTATTAATAATTTATTATTATGCATATTTCTTTTTTTTCTATTAATAATTTATTATTATGCATATTTCTTTTTTTTCTATTAATAATTTATTATTATGCATATTTAATCGATATTAATAAGTGCATGCATCAAATATTAAACAATAGAAGCTAAAAGGAACTGGTATATTAAACCGCGCGTGACAATATATACAAGGAAGGCAATTGGCTCAATGGTAAGCAGTGTGAAGTGTAGTTGAGGAGTGCTAACGTTTGTTTGTTTGTTTGTTTTTTTTTTTTTTTTTTTTTGCTTTTGAGCCTGGTTTTATGTCTCATGGACTTAATTATTGTCAAGTTCTCTATTGTTAATTAATTCATTTCCTATCAGTTAAAGAAAATATAATTAAACAACACATCAAATATCAATATCAGATTTTTTTTTTTTCATTTAAAAATTTTTTTTACGCACAATGCGCTTACATTAAAAAAAAAAGAAAAATTCCCACCAGACCCGGATGTGATTCGAACACATCAAATATCAATATCAGAATTGATGGCAAGAAAACATAAATGATGAAGAAAGTTTTGATTGTCTATAAAAAATAAATAAAAGAAAATTCAAGTTTGAGTCTTTAATTCCTAAATATGCATCAGCTAGAAAAACAATAAAAAACATCCTAAGTTTGATTCTTGAATTCCTTCTTGATTTTGTTAATCATTCTTTTTCTTATAGAACTCTTTCAGTAAGTCATCTTCAATCTCTTCTCTTATATAACCGAACAAAAAATCCTCTAGGAATGCAATGTTCTCTCCTTCTCCTTCTTTTTCAACCTCAGTATTTCGATACAGATTCCAATCCGATGGCGAAAATAATGAAGAGTCGGGAGTAAAGTACGAAGTGGATGACGAGTCATCCATAGTAGTATTTTCTATGGTTAATGGTGATAATTATTCTGAATAGTATTTATCCCACGAAAGAATTGAATCCATACTAGTTTGATCAAACGATAAGGAAGAATGTGGTGGTGTATATGAATCATTATCATTGATCTCTAAAAACCCATAATCTGAAATTTCGTAGTTGCTCATTAATAGATCATTAAGGTTTGCACTTATCTCATCATCAATGTGATCCAATTTTCCGACAGAAAAATGAGATGGAATTTGTGGATAGTAATCAATTGACTGATTCTTGTAATTTTGGAGCCTATGTTGTAAATTATCATATTTCCATCCGGAAAAAAATTGGAGGAGATTATAAACTTGTCTTTGTTCTTCCTCCCATTCGAAAAGAAATATCAATGAATTATCAGCTTCAACTTCTCTTCCAGTCCATTTGTCCATAGGCAGCTGCTTGCTTCAAATAGTATATAGTTAATGGTTAGTTAGTTTATTTTTTAAATTTAATTATTTTATCAAATTGTAATTTAATTAATAATGGAAATATATATTGAAAAAAAGCGAGTTTAAGCAAGATTGGTTGTGATTGGCAAAAACTGTTATAAAGAGCAATAACATGATGAGATTCACATAAACAAAAATAATAGAGGAGTATGTTAAAAATAGGACTTCTCAGAGAATAGAAAACGAGGATTATAATGATGCTAATTAATGTTTGTAAAAACCCAGAAATTAATGAAAATTCGGATCATAATTTAATGTTTATTACTATTCTTAAAATTACAACTGATGTGAAAAAATAGAACAAATATTGAGAAGAATAATAATTAAACATTCTGGACACTATTTAGAACCTATAAATGATTTATGTGTAAAACTGCTATTTTTTTGTACAATAAAATCAAAACAAAGTAAGAAAAGTGAGAAACAATTGACAATATTTATTAATGAGAAATTATCTACGAAAGGATGAAAAGGTTTACCTTAAAAATAAATGAAAGATTACGTTTTTTCTATGTGCTCTCTCTCCTTTCTTACTTTCTCTATTTATAGATGTGTAAATCCGATTTTCTTATGTAAATCCTATTTCCTCACAGTTTTGCTTTCCTAACTTTATTTGGACATTTATTTATTTCATCCTTCAATTGCATTTTCTTTTTATTTATCAGTTGCTCGAGAGTATTTAGTTTCCTAATTGCATTAGAATTTCTTTTTATATTTTTTTTATCTATATTTTAGTTCTAATCCACCACCAAATATAAGTTTCCAACTACATAATTAATTAATAGGGTGTTTGTTTCAGCTTTTCAGATGAATATTTAGCGTTTCACTCGAAAACGCAGGAAATACAGTGTTTGGTTAGGTTTAAATAACCGCAGCGTTTCACTCCAAACCATTATGGTTTTTGTATTTAGTTGTTATCGAATAAGCAAGTTTAAGGAGTTGGTGTGACACTTATAAAGTTCAATGTGCTAATCTACTTTTATGGACAAGTTCAGGGAGTTGATGATACGAAATAATCAAGTTCAAGGAGCTGGTGAGACACTTGCAAAGTTTAGGGAGCCAATCTACTATTATGGATAAGTTTAGAGATGTGTATTAAGCCTTTTAATTATTTGGTTCCGTCAACTAGGTTTTTTAGGTAAAAACCATTATTAAGCCTTAGAACTTTATTTGTTTTAAGGATCAAACCGTTGATCAATTATTTTTTTTACATAGAGATATTAATCATTGATTTTGTTATGAATTTGACCCTTATTTAACTTTTCTATAGAGTTTGGATGACACGCATGGTTAAGGTGATTCGGCTTATTGGCGTGGACAAAGATAAATAGGAATTTATTGACTAGGATGGATATTTGTATGTTCTGCGGGCGAGTTTGGACAAAGAAAATGATTTTAAATCCGGTCAGGTCTAAAGCTACTAAAAAGCTCACATATACCTAAGATGTATTTAAGATTTATAAAAATAGCACTAAACACCTAAAAAATAGATTCAACAGTAATTTTCTATCGGTTCAGAGCTGCTAAAGCTGATTTGTATCTAACACTGATTTGAAATTTATAAAAATAACACGAAACCACTATTAATTAATTAGAAATAGCGATGATTTGCAAATAAAAATATTAATTAATTTAAAATTTTAGATTGGAAAGACTATTAACCATTCTGTTATAAATTTAATTAAACTTTATTTTGATTGGTTAGTTCGGTTTAGTTCAACATTGGAACACTCCTACCCCATCGCACCCTACTAATTATTAAAATTATAGATTTATATACTATACTATATATTTTTATTTTGAACTATAAGTTTTAAATTTTATTATTAAAACTATATATATTTTTAGATAGGTGTTTTTGGACTATGTTTGGATCTAAATTTTTAAGCCTCCGTCCGCCTAAAATAACAGTAGGATGCGTTGGGCTTTAGATTAAGCATTTTTAGAAAAAACCTGTTAGTTTTAGCTCAACCCAACCCGACCCATCAACATATCTATTATAAGGGTGGATACAACGGTAAGTAACCAACACCAACACCAACTTTATTTATTAGGAATATAATAAATAGGAACAATTTTTTTTTTTTTAAAGTAACAACTTTGCACTATCGGAAATCTGCCTTATTATACAATTAGTACTCAACTTAACCTGATTAAAAACTAAATTATTTCTAGCCTGCCACACCCAATATACATCTACAACTAAACAAACTCTTCGTTCGTATAGAGACTTGTAGCGATTACCCGATGTACGCCTAGCCATCGAGGTAATTAATCTCCTCCAACTCAGCATAGTAGGAATGTCTCGTTATACTCGTGAACTTACTTAAATTGACATGATTCAAATATATATATATATAAAACCAATAAAAAATTTGGACAAATTCAAATATATATATCAGCAAATTTGAGAAGCCAATATATAGGTATAAGCAAATTATGAGGGTCAATATACTACTTTAAACAAATTTAAATAGTCAATAAATTAATATAAGCAAATTTAGAGGATGTTTGTTTTAGCTTTTCGGATGAGCGTTTAACGTTTTACTTCAAACCGCATGAAATATAACGTTTGGTTAGGTTTATATAACCGCAGCGTTTAACGTTTTTTCTGGAAACTGTAGCGTCCTGGAGCGTTTCACGAAAAGCTCATATTTGGAACTTTTCATAAACAGTTGTTTGTAGTTATATGTTATTGACAAAATTATCATTCTTATTTCCATAAAATATGTTTATTCTTTAACATTATTTATATCTCTACAACATGATTATCGGAAGGACAAGGTTTTGTTGCGTTCAATAATTTTTTTTATTTTTTATATAGATTTTTTTTTTATTAATTTGTGTAACATATTTTTTATTATAAATATAACTTCCTAGTTCTGTTATTCAGGAAATGACCAAGTGTAGTGGACAAAGCAAAGGCTTGTGATAGGAGACGGGTTTTGATGATCGCTTCAAGGCAGACTTTAAGCACGGCACTTATCATATTACCGAAAGGTTCTGACGAAATCAACAAAACGTTCTGGTTTGAGGGGTCTCAGTTCCGACGATGGATGGTCAAAGATAATTGTGACTTTTTATGTTAAAAAGTGTAAAGTTCAGTTGTTTTTATGTTACGTTTTGAAGTTCAATAGCCTTACCGTGAAAATGAGCAGAGTTTAGTGTCCATGGGTGTAATTTGCCCAACAAATATGAAAAGAGAACAAAAAAATTTCAAAATGTATTTCAGCGAATTTATAAACTTTTTTTAAAACGAACTGATATGCAATTGGTGAAGGAACAAAATATCTGTGTTTTATAATAATGTCTGAAATTGACTCAATTTGCCAACATTAGGGGTAAAATTGCTTTTGACTGCCAACGTTAGGGGTAAAATTAAAAACAAAATATTTTTTGTGAAAAGTAATTTTACTAAAGTGAAATTAATGAAAAGATAAAAAAGTAAAAATAAATAAATATATGAAATAAAATAAAATGTAAAATAAAGACTAAAGTGGAATTTTATAGGTATAAGGTGCAAAAATATCTTTAACGTTTACAAGCAATTTTATCCCTAACATCTAAAATGGTGCAATTTTACTTTTAAAGTTGGCAACCAAAAGCCATTTTACTTCTAACATTGTCAAGTTGAGTCAATTTAAAAAATAATTGATCAATGTGTTGAAACCGAAAAACTTAACCGAACTGACTGAATTAATCGATTCTTTATTGATATTCGGTTAGGTTCGGTCTTCTGTTAGTAGTTGTGTTATTTTTATATAAATTTTAAAACTGTCTTAAATATATGCGAGCCATAGCAGCTCTGAACCGGACAGGGTTTAAAGTAATTTCATAATTTTATTCCTAATATGTGTTGGAATTGCAATGCTGCAAGTGAAATTTGGTGCTGGAGAATTAGGAATAGAATTAGGAAAAACAGAAATTCTAATCCAGTTAGGATTTACACTTATAAATAGAGATACTTGAGATTTAGAAAGCAAGAAACTGAAAAGAGAGAGCCACGCATAAGAAGAAAGATACGAGTCTTTTTTAAGGTAAAGCTAATATAATTTTCATAATCTCTCATTTATAGCATAGAATAGGTTCTCTGGATAGTGTCCATAATCTTTAATTACTATATCTTATTCACATCTAATTTTTAAGAATATATAGTAATAAATTACGACCCTAATTTCAACAAACTCTCTATTTTTATAAACATGTTAATTTGGGTTTTGGTTTTGGTTTTCTTTTGAATATTCTTCTCTATCGTATTATGCCCTTATTTGGTACTGCTAAATTTAATAATTAGTAGGCTGGGATGGGGTAGGATTGTTCAAATATTGGACTAGGCCGAAATAACCAATCGAAATAAAGTTTAATTAAATTTATAATGGAATGGTTAATTGTTGAGCGATTTCCGCAAGTGCACGGTATACGCTTGTAGTAATAAAAGATATCGAACCCACAGGGAACGCTTTTTAACTAAAACTTTATTTAATTCGGTTTTAATCACGTGTTTAGGTTTAATAAAAGAAATACGTTTAATTGATGGAATTGGTTTTGGTAAATTAGGATTAGATAGAAGTATTATATCGAGTTTAGAGAACAGTTCTGTCTTGGGATTTTGATTACAAGACAGATACTACCGTAACTGGAATAAATAGAAGGTATAAAACTTATTTTCATAAAGCAAAGACAGCAACTTTAACTTTGTAAGATTATGGAAATGTAACAATATAGCGATTTATTCAATTAAATGGCTTTGAACCGTAGAAATCCCCCTGATGTTGAGGTGATTCCTACCTTAATCAAACTAGTATTTTATGTCTGATAAGCCGCGATCAGCGATCATGTCATCCATAAAAACTAAATCTGTCAAGTGTTCAACAAAGTTCTTATATGAATAAGATGGAATAGAACGTTTTAATAAAAACACCAATTTATCATTTTGAAAATCATTTTGTCAGAACAATATCAAAATAACAACAGTAAGAATGTATTGAATAAATAAGTATATCATTAATGAAATGTGAATCTTCACAAGTTAACAGAGAAGTAGAAACTTGGATAGCATTGTAACGAAAACTTTGAGATCCGGGTCGTCAATCTTTCTCTCAAACTCCGTAGGTGCGTCAAACCTCATGCGCTTCAGCCGTCAATTCTTCTCGCTGGATCTTCGGAATAGAGACTGATCTCGTCTACTACCAGAATGAAAACTAAACTAATAATGTTTATAACTAATCTAATAACAACTTGTGTATAGCAAGTTTGTTTACACAGAAATGTAATCTAACTTTCTGACTCATTTTTGAGTCAGAAACTCAACATAATAATTTTCTTCTCTAATTTCTCTAACTTTTCCAACCTCCTCAATTCTGAAATGGATCACTTATTTACAGTTGTTGAAGGGTTGTAATTGATGGGTCGTGTCCGTTGGTGAAGGGTTGCTTTTATCCGAACGAACAGTCGCGTTTTTCCGATTTAAAACATGTGTTTTGTGTGCAGAAAGGTTCACTGTCGCGACTGAGATTCTGAAAATCTCAGTCGCGACAGGGGGTATAGGGACGAGTGAAAACTTCATTTTCCTCCCGAGCTGGCTTCCGTAAGTCGCGAATGAGATTATGAAAATCTCAGTCGCGACAGAGAGAATTCTCCCTGTCTCTCGACTGCTTTTCGTCCTCCTTGAGCGTCCTTCTGACTGTTATGCGTTCTCGGTACGTTTTTTAGGTTTTTTCTCCATTTTAGCTCCGTTTTAGCTCCGTTTTCGCTCCTATTTGGATTTAACCAAATAATTAAATACCTTGCATCAAAGAAGTAAATAAAGACGTAAAAGTATTCCAAATGAATATAATTAGCACGATTTCAATGTAAATTTAACATATTTATGTATGATATTTTAGGTATATTTTGGGCTTAACAAACTCCCACACTTAAGCTTTTGCTAGTCCCGAGCAAAATTTCACTGAATTTATTTTTTAATCAAACTCTTTATAAAATAGAACATATATCCATATATTCCTTTTTGAATTAGTTAAACCGAAAGATAAACTTTTCATGGTAAATTTATACGCAAAGTATCAAACTAGCTAGTGTAAAAGAGATATATTACTCGTCTTGTATTTCAATTTTTATATTGAAGTATTCGAGACGGTGTAAGCACGCATGTTTTTGAATCTTTCGTCTCAATGCATTTCTAAGCACAAAATTTCCTTTCCCAAACCTAAACTATTACAAATATGGATTCATTAAGGACTTAGGTTTAATATATTTGCTTAGTTACGCCCAAGATAAGGGTGGTCTCGATCGTAACTTTATACGCATTTATTGCTTTCGTGTTCGTTTAAGAGGTACCGACCATGCCATGGGTGGACGTAATCGTTACTTAAAACTTTAAACACGTTTAATTTTTGCTTTAATTTCGAACGTTCCTTTCATACCTCGACCGTGATAAGGGTGGTCGCAATCGTGGCCAAAAGTAAACGGTACTTAATGTTCTTCCCTTTCATACCTCGATTGTGATAAGGTTGGTCTCAATCGTGGCCAAAAGTTAAGAATATGACTACTTGATTAAATTAACATGAAAATAAAATTGGGAAAGAAAAAAAAAATAGCACATTCATCCTATATTGACTTGAAATTCAACATGTATTATGGCTAAAGTTTCCTTAAAAACTTCAATTGGTTTTAATGTAAGACGAAAAATAATATCGAGCTAAAAAGCTAAAGTTGTTAGTTCGATTTATGCCTATAAACCTAATTGAAAATTGAAAATAAGATTTATATTTATCATGAATTCATGATATAAAATAGAGATTTGAAACTAAAGAAATTTTACTTATATACATTTACTCGAGACGTTTTTTGATAAAATCGTGTCGGAGACTTGTAAAAAAATTTGTAAAAATATAGCCCGTATAGAAATATTATTTCTACCAATAATGATAGCCTTAAAATATGCTTAACATTATTTTGAAAGTTGATTTGTTTGAAAACATATGAAATCAAAAATATATGTTTATGAAAAATAGCTATTATTTTTGAAAAGTGTTGCACATTATATGAAAATGTTGCATTTCTTGTTTGAAAATGTTGCATATTATATTTTACTTAAACTTGAGTAACAATATGCATTTATACTTTAAATAAATAGCATTCATTTGCATTCGTTGCATTCATTCGTACTTAAAATTAAAAATGAATATGAAATATCTCCTCCCACACTTAATTTGGACCATGTCCTCATTGGTGCAAAAAGCGATAAAACACAAAAAATAGTACGAAATAAACCATACGAATTAGAATTGAAAAATATAGGACAAAAACATTCAAACAGAATAATAAATATAAGTGTACCAAACATAATGAAAAATATTGTACCAAATTGAACAAGACATAATAATAATAACGAAAATGAGTTAAAGATGGAAAGGATAAAACCTATCAAGGCGAACTCGGTGGAGAAGGCGTAGTCTCAACTCCTTGGCGTCGGAAGAAAGAGAGCAACCGGCGACGAGTAGATTTGTGCTCACGTCTCAATTTAGTGATATTGGCATCCACTGTGTTTATCCTCGAACTCATTTCGGTATTGTTAGCAACAACTTCATCTAACTGCAAATTCATGTGACGGTTATGCTCGTTCATTTGTGTCAAAACACGTTGCCATCCAACTTGTTCTTCTTCATTTGGTTCCACATTTGCTTGCTCGGTGGCATTAACATCAACATTCTCTTCCTCCTCTTCCTCTTCATATTCCTCTTCATCTTCCTCATCATCATCTTGGGCACCCAAACCTTGAGAACCCGAGGCTTCACTACTCATGGTAGCAAAAACACGTCTTGTGCGATCCTCATATGATATAAAGGCGGGGGGGGGGGGGTCCTAATTTCTTCAATAAATTGGCCATTTGAAGTGCCGTGAGATCCAATGAAGGTAAACCAACATGAGGCATATTTTGATAATCCGCTAATTCACCTCGAGCGCCCAAAACAATGCCGGTAATTAAATTACCCATAGGCACTTGCTTATTGCGGGACTTGGAAGCTCGAACTAAATTAGTAAATATCATCTCGATACTATCAATGGTTAAACCCTTAAAAATACTATCCAACACAAACAAATCACGAACTTGCACCTTTGAACTTTCAACCCGACCAAATAAGGAAAATGATAAAACCTGTGAAAGAAAAAGATACAATCGTCCTTAAGTAGCTTACTAGATGTATTCTTTGGATTAAAAACATCTAAACCGGTTAAAGTATTCCAAACCGTGTGTGAATCAAAAGGCTTTGGCTTGGAATAAAAATTCCGAGTAGGAAAACCAAACCAACGGTTCATGGCCTCATACCCAACATCATAACGGACTCCATAATTCCGAAAAGAGATAACTCTTTTCTTCTTGTCATAGGTTAGAGTAACCAAAAACTCAATAATATCCGATTTAAGACTAGGAAAACGCATACTAGCAAATCGTTTCCAACCAAGAACGGTAAGAAATTCATCAATACGCTCGGTAAAAAGAAAGTGTGTTTACCATGTCGGTGTCAAGAAAAAGCATGTCGACGAACTCTATTTGGATATTAGAAAATCGGCGATACTTGCGTCCTTTGGCTTCCGTAGTAATATCGAACGGTGCTCCATATTGAACCCGTAATCTAGTGATCTCGGTGGCTTTAGCTTTGTTTGCAACGGTCTTTTGTCTTGACATATTTTGTAGTGAAAGGTGAATGAGATGAAAATATGAAAGGATGAAAGGAAGAGTAAAAGATAATGGTGGTGATTTAGGGAAGAAGAATATGAATAGGGTAAAGATTTATGGGGAAGATGAGTGAATCTTGGTATGGGGAAGCGAAAAGATGATTGATTGGTGTAAAAAGAGGTGATTTAAATAGGTGTAAGTAATAGGTATTGATTAGGATAGGTGAATAGGTAATGAATTAGAGTAGAAATAGGATAAATTGAAAAAAAACCAGCCAAATCCCGTCACAGCAGCCGAAAGTCGCGACTGAGATTTTCAAAATCTCAGTCGCGATAGCAAGCTTGCAAAGGGGGCGAAATTTTCCTGAAAATTGCTCTTTTGCTGTCTCAACTGAGATTTCAGAATCTCAACCGAGATTCTGAAATTTCTGGGTAAAAATTGGATATTTTTGACAATTCGAACATGACTAATTCAATTCCTCTTGTAATTAAGTGACATTAATGCAAATTTTAATTCCTGAAACTGAGATAAACAAAACTGAAACATTAAATTAAAGGAAAACCAAAGGTTGTTCCTTAATTAAAAGAAATTAATGAAATAATTAATTCACTTTATGAATCATAATGACCTATTAATTACTTATCAAACATATGTACACAAAAACAGAAATAAATCTATATACATGAACATCAAACATATGTACAGAATTACAATCAAACATTATAAATTTAAACAGTATCCCTATGAATTAGAATATGTTTTATGCTGGCCCTTTCTAATTGTTATTGAACAAAAACTTCTCTTTATGTGAGAGAAAGAAACTGTGGACCGACACAAAAAACTCGTTTTACGATTCCCTCACTTTCCAAGAACTCGTAATCAAGTATGGGAAAAGTCTCTTTATTAGTCCAAGGGATAGAAACTGATCCTTTGGTTCCTAGGATTATTCCACATATAATATTTCCAAACCCTATTGTCCGATTCGTCGAACGGGAAGCGGCAACTAATCCCTCCATCAAAATCTTTGAGGAATTAACTATGTTGCCTTAGAAAATATCATCCAGCACATATAAATCGATATCCTGGACGACACTGCTTCTGACTCGACCAAATAATCTATGACAGAGAAATTTATGAAAAACAACATGAAGTTAGAATTTATTGGTTTGTTGTAGGAAAGACTTGGATTGAGTCTCCAAAATCCCGTCAACATTCTCCCGATATCAGTATAAGTCATATCTCTGCCAGGATAATGTGGAGTGGTGTCCCGTGGTGGAAAACCAACCCAAGTATGAAGTTCAGGATATCCAAAAGTGAATATCTTCCCTTCACAACGAAAACTGAGACGAACACGCCTCTTATTGACGAACCGAATAGTAGACAAAAACTCTAATACCCAGTTTCCAATAATAGGAAACTTCATTGATGCAAACTTGGCCCATCCTAAGTTTGTCAGATAGCGATTTATGTCATCGCTTGTCCCGAGTTCTTCGTTCAGGAACTCATATACAGCATTCCACAAAACTGTGCATATCTAAACTATAAATAACGTTTCCCCTCATCATGATTGTAGATTGGAAACCATGCTCCATAGCGTGAAGAAATGTCAACACGCTTGCTATGAGCAGAAGTGTGTTTTCGAACATTTTTCAAAGACTTAGTCATGTCTGTGAGAGAGAAGAAAATGATGTCTGTAGGATTAAGAATTAGAGAAAGAAATTCAGGAAGATAAAATGAAAATGGAATAAGTCTGATCCTACAGGAATATATAAGACATTTAAGTGGAAAGTTGTGTCTGTTAAAAAGAAAAGATGCAAAAAGTGATACTTCTTCGAATCAACTGACAGAAATTTTAAAAATCAGATGGCTGTAATCCCTTACAGTTATTTCAAATTGGAAAAGACAGAAAATCTCAACCGAGATTTTCGGAATCTCAACTGAGATTTCCAAAGCCTGAAACATGGAAAATCTCAACTGAGATTTCTGCATATTTAATTTCTCAATAATTCTAACACTTAAATGAAATCATTTTCAAAACATGACTAGATTAAAATTTTAAAATCATGAACATAAGATAAGAAAAACTAAAAATTAAAAATATGAAAACTAAATAAATTAATTTTCATAGAACAAAAGACATCTTATTGAAAATTATGCGTGTCATGGTCGAGAAATTGGAATATCGATCGCGACACATCTTGCCCATTGGCAAGGAATGCTTTGCATTGGTCCTCCCTAGTTCTATAGAGAATTTTAAAATCTCAATTGAGAATTAAAAATTCTCAGTAAGTTCAGAAATTTATAAAACGTCAAATAAAAATCACTGTAGATATTTGTTTAAAAATCTCTATACAATCAGAAACTTAAATTATGTGTGATTTTAATTCAATTGAGATTTCTTTAAATCTAAAGACACTTTCCTCATTAAGTACAAATATTTAAGATACATAGCATATTTTCAATATCTTTCAATGATAACAAAATTTTTATTTCTAATCTAACCATTATTACTAAACTAAAAATGAATATATAACTTTAACTAAAAATGAAAATGTAAAGATTAAAATACAAAAATTAAAAACAACTAAAAAAAATGTGATAAACCTCAAGAATTCTCAAGGAGAATCAAAATTATGGACAAAATTAATTACCTGGACCGATTTAAAATAATGGTCCTGTCCATTCTAACTTACCTGGAATAAGATGTTTTTTTTTATGTTTTCTACGTTTTCTCAATTTAAGGATCTACTGATTTCGATTAAATGCCCGAACCTCTGGTTCTGCGCATGAACAAGAACTACGTGCATGAACTGAAACTGTTGAAACTATGGTAAAAATTGACAATTTCTTCCTAGGGGATAAGATAATTTCAAGGACTGTATTCCTCATTCCTACTTTCTAATATATCTGTCTGAGAAAAGTTGATCGGCTATTTCTTGGAGAGATAAATGTAGGTGTTTAAAGAAATGATATTATAAAAGAAGAAATTATATGGGTGTAATGTAGGATTTGAATAATTTGTTTACAAAGAGAAATGATGTTTTGGTGAAGGGTTAGTGTATAGAAAAGAGGTAAATGTGTTTGGGAAAAGGTAAATTTTCTGGAAAAATCGTCTGTCACGTCTGACATCCTGTTTTATAAAATTTTCTTTTCCTTCTGATGTATCTTCTGGCCAAATTTCTTTTCTGTAGACTCCTTCTGTGAATTTATATTGATGATCAAATCTCCAGTTTATCTTTTGAGAAACTTGGATTTTTTTTTATCTGCAAACATCTAATTGCAAACGTTAAATAACAACGAGGATTTAGTCCTAGCGACCATCCTCAAAAATAAAAAAAACTATAAAATAAATAAATACATATATTATAAACCAAGGTTCGGAATAAAACACGAAAAATATAAATTTTTGTTAAAAATTTGGCGTTCCCCGGCAACGGCGCCAAAAACTTGTTGAGCGATTTCCGCAAGTGCACGGTATACGCTTGTAGTAATAAAAGATATCGAACCCACAGGGAACGCTTTTTAACTAAAACTTTATTTAATTCGGTTTTAATCACGTGTTTAGGTTTAATAAAAGAAATACGTTTAATTGATGGAATTGGTTTTGGTAAATTAGGTTTAGATAGAAGTATTATATCGAGTTTAGAGAACAGTTCTGTCTTGGGATTTTGATTACAAGACAGATACTACCGTAACTGGAATAAATAGAAGGTATAAAACTTATTTTCATAAAGCAAAGAAAGCAACTTTAACTTTGTAAGATTATGGACATGTAACAATATATCGATTTATTCAATTAAATGGCTTTGAACCGTAGAAATCCCTCTGATATTGAGGTGATTCCTACCTTAATCAAACTAGTATTTTATGTCTGATAAGCCGCGATCAGCGATCATGTCATCCATAAAAACTAAATCTGTCAAGTGTTCAACAAAGTTCTTATATGAATAAGATGGAATAGAACGTTTTAATAAAAACACCAATTTATCATTTTGAAAATCATTTTGTCAGAACAATATCAAAATAACAACAGTAAGAATGTATTGAATAAATAAGTATATCATTAATGAAATGTGAATCTTCACAAGTTAACAGAGAAGTAGAAACTTGGATAGCATTGTAACGAAAACTTTGAGATCCGGGTCGTCAATCTTTCTCTCAAACTCCGTAGGTGCGTCAAACCTCATGCGCTTCAGCCGTCAATTCTTCTCGCTGGATCTTCGGAATAGAGACTGATCTCGTCTACTACCAGAATGAAAACTAAACTAATAATGTTTATAACTAATCTAATAACAACTTGTGTATAGCAAGTTTGTTTACACAGAAATGTAATCTAACTTTCTGACTCATTTTTGAGTCAGAAACTCAACATAATAACTTTCTTCTCTAATTTCTCTAACTTTTCCAACCTCCTCAATTCTGAAATGGTTCACTTATTTATAGTTGTTGAAGGGTTGTAATTGATGGGTTGTGTCCGTTGGTGAAGGGTTGCTTTTATCCGAACGAACAGTCGCGTTTTTCCGATTTAAAACATGTGTTTTGTGTGCAGAAAGGTTCGCTGTCGCGACTGAGATTCTGAAAATCTCATTCGCGACAGGGGTATAGGGACGAGTGAAAACTTCGTTTTCTTCCCGAGCTGGCTTCCGTAAGTCGCGACTGAGATTATGAAAATCTCAGTCGCGACAGAGAGAATTCTCCCTGTCTCTCGACTGCTTTTCGTCCTCCTTGAGCGTCCTTCTGACTGTTATGCGTTCTCGGTACGTTTTTTAGGTTTTTCCTCCATTTTAGCTCCGTTTTAGCTCCGTTTTCGCTCCTATTTGGATTTAACCAAATAATTAAGTACCTTGCATCAAAGAAGTAAATAAAGACGTAAAAGTATTCCAAATGAATATAATTAGCACGATTTCAATGTAAATTTAACGTATTTATATATGATATTTTAGGTATATTTTGGGCTTAACATTAATAGTCTAAAATTTATAATTAACTAATATATTTATTTGCAAATGATCGTTATTTCCAATTAATTAATAATGGTTTCGTGCTATTTTTATAAATTTCAAACTTATCTAATGTGAGCTTTAGAGGTTCTGAACCGGACCGAAAAATACTGTTATTTTATGTTTAGATATTGATATAATAAAATAGAGAGTGAGTACTTAATTATGTAGTTCAAAACTTGACGTTGGTGCTGGACTAGAACTGAAAAATTAGATAAAAAGAATGTAGTATTGATAAAGGATAAAAAAAGTAAAAAGAATTTTAATCCAATTAGGAAACCAAAACTCTAAATACTAGAGCACAGAAATAGGTAAAAAGAATTTGTAATTAAAGAATGAAATAAGTGTTCCAGCCATGTTCAATTAGAATTAGGAAAGTAAGAAAGGAAAAAAACAGAGAGCCACGTCAGAAGAAACATACTTCACAAGTAAAATTTTACCATTTTAAACGTTAGGGGTATTTTTGAAAAACATAGATTGGTTTTGCATTAAAATTGTTCCTGGCCCTGTAAACGTTAGTTGGAATTGGGCTTGCATTAAAAGGTTGGAATTGCGAGAAATAGGAATAGAATTAGGAAAAACAGAAATTCTAATCCAATTAGGAAACCTATTAGGATTTACTTATAAATAGAGATACTTCAGATTCAGAAAGTAACAAAGGAAAAAGAGAGACCCAAGATACGCATAAGAAGAGACATTCAAGTATTTTTACCGTAAAGCTAATATAATTTCATAATCTCTCATTTATAGTATAGAATAGGTCAGGAATTTTTACATGCACCTTAATGAGTAAGTGAATTTTCTCATTCACCGTTAGATCTAGGCTTATTAAAATCCTAAGGTGATGCTTAGATTTAATAAGCCTAGATCTAACGGTGAATAGGTTCTCTTAATAGTGTTCATAATCTTTAATTACGATATATTATTCACATCTTAATTTGTCTTGTAATTTTAATAATATATACTAATAAATATTAAGTTATGACCCAAATTTCATTAATTAATTCTCGGTTTTGGTTTTCTTTTGAATATCCAACAAACTCTCTATTTTTATAAACATCTGTGTATTCTTTTGAATATTCTTCTCTATTATTTTTATACTTTCTTATTTATTTATGAGTTAAGGTGCAAAAATACCCCTAACGTTTTGGGTCAGGTGCAATTTTATCCTTAACGTCTAAAATGGTACAATTTTACCCCTAAAGTTTGTAATCAAGAGCAATTTTACCCCTAAGGTTAATAATTTGGTTCAATTTCAGACATTATTATAAAACACATACATTTTTGTTCTTTATTTTGCACCAATTGCATATCAATTCATTCTAAAAAAAGATTTCATGTTTTTTGTAATTTAATTATAGAATTGGATATTAATATTTATAAATTCGGTGAATTTTTTGAATTTTTTTTTTGTCTAATTCGTACAAAAAAACAGTATATTTTTCACATCCCAACATATGTTTCTGATTTGTTACTGATAAAATGACACGTGTGTGAAGTGTAGATGACAAGATTCATGACTAAGAAGACATTTTGATGAATTATTTATCAAATTGACTAAATTTATCAACGTTAGGAGTAAAATTGCTCTTGGTTACAAGCGTTAGGGGTAAAACTGCACCATTTTAAACGTTAGGGGTAAAATTGCTCCTGACCCAAAACGTTATTTATTTATTTCAATCTCATATGCCCTTATTTCGTATTGCTATTTGTTTTATTTTAATCTCATCATTTATATATTTATGTTTTCAGTATATATTTCCATTATTAATTAAACTACATTTTCATAAACTAATCATTGCAGCTAACTATGGAGAATATGATCATTCATTGATATTTCTTTCTGAATGGGAGGAAGAAGAATATGAAGCTTATATTCTACTTCAACAAACGAATCATTTAACTGGGTACTATGCACAATCTCCATATCATTCTACTCCCGGAAAATTGGATAGCATGGATGACGAGAAAACTGCAAACATTGATGATTTACTAATAAACAACTACAAAATTTTGTGTGAAAGTTTGGAGTTAGAATTATTAGAGAGCAATGTTGATGATTCATATACACCAAATTCTTCCTTAGGATTTGATCAAACTAGTATCGATCATATTCTTTCGTGGGATAAATACTATTCAGCACAATTACCATCATTAACCATAGAAAATACTACTATGGATGACTCGTCATTCACACCTTACTTCACTCCCGACTCTTCACTCGTTTCGCCATGTAATTGGAATCTGAATGGAAATATTGAGGTTGAAGAAGGAGGAGAGAACATCACATTTCCAAAGGATTTTTTGTTCGGTTATGAAGAACATATTGCTGATGACTTATTGGAAGAGTTCTATAAGAAAAAAAATGATTTACAAATCAGTTAAGAAGAAATTAAAGAAACAAACTTAGGATGTTTTTTATTTCTTTTCTGGCTGATGTATATTTGGGAATTAAAGACTCGAATTTGGATGTTTTTTTTTTATTTTTTTATATTTTTTTATGGACAATTGATACTTTCACCATCATTTATGTTTTCTTACCATCAATTCTATTCTGATACTGATATTTGATGTGTTGCTTAAAGTTGGTTTTAGAGCATCAAAATGAACTAATTTTTTTTATACTTGTGAAATTCTGATATTGATATTTGAAGTGTTGCTTAATTATATATTTTTATATTCTTTACCAGATAGGAAATGAATTAATTAACAATAGAGAAGTTGACAAATAATTAAGTCCATGTGACATCCGCGGGCTTCACCTAACAATAAAGTAAACAGTCTAATGACCGTTACCAATCTCAAGTATAAAAAGTGCAATAATTAAAATTGTTTAGAGCCATATATAATATAAGATTACATTTCTTTATTATCCAAATCAGCAGTTTATTATCAAAATCAAAAGATTCAATTTAAAATATTATTTCAATAGCTTTAAAATGAGTTGTTACCTGTTATTAGAGTGTTCAAGATTGAATAATTTTTATGTTAATAAATGCAAAATTAAACAATTTTTATGTTAAGTTTTGAAGTTAAGTGACCGTTATTAATTAAACTAGAATTTGATAAAATTATTAAAATAATAAAAAAAAACTAACTAATCATTAACTATATACTATTTGCAGCTAACTATGGAGGAATTAGCAGAAGAAGTTGAATTTGATAATTCATTGATATTTCTTTGTGAAAGAGATGAAGAAGAAAGATAATCTTATAATCTAGTTCCGAATGGAAATATAACAATGCACAACACATGTTTTTAAATTACACCAATCACTTAAGGGAAAATTACAAAACTAGGTCAAATGGAAGACCCATTTACATATTAAACCCATTTACTCAACCTATTACATATCTAGACTGATTTTGTATGACTTTCCCATAATACCCTCGATATTTACGCGCATCTCGTCCCCTCCCGTCTGACTTCGCAAATTCCATATTATGCGAAGCCTGCGAAGCTAATGTTCATAATAATTGATGAATTTAGTTCGCATATGCAAAGCCTGCGAAGCTAGAGTTTGATTTATTTGATGAATTTAATTCGCATATGCGAAGCCTGTATATGTTTTGTAGCTAATTCGCGAAGTGGTATATAACAAAAAATCGCAAACAACAAAGGATTCTAACATTAAAATCATAATATTATCAAAATTTACAATAAGATTGCCACAATAAACTCTTAACAAATCATCTCATAATACATAGGCTACTATTCACTAAGATTGCCACAATAAACTCCTAACAAATCACTTCATTATACATAGGTTATTATTAACCACAGAGGGATGGACGTGTCCCACGGTGTAGACTCTTATTCACAACTGACGGTTGGAAGTCCAGGCGTTTTCGAATGGATGTCTCTCATGGCACCCTAACACACCGGCTTCCAGGAATGAATATTACGTATTCAACCACCTTCAGAAAAATTTAATCGTGTTAGTCAGAAAAAAGGAAGATTTGGCTTCGCGAAACGATGATTTGCTAAGTATGCGAACATAAATGTGCAATGAATGTGACGCTCTGACTTCGTGAAACAATGATTTCGCGGAGTCTGCGAGGAGAAATGTGACGCTCTGGCTTCGCAAAACGCTGAATTCGCGGAGTGTGCGAGAGAAATTTATCGAATTACCTCGCAAACTTCGCGTAATCAGCATTTCGCGAAGTGAAATCGATAAATTTCTCCCCGAAGACCTCGCGATAACCGCATATGCTAAGTGGATTTATGGGAGAAAACGCAGAAAAAACAGCATATACTTACATTTTTTTATGAACCCAATATGATAAACTGGGAAAAACGATGAAAATAACGTAGATTCACCATTTTTTCGAACGAGCAGGAAATGGAAGATGAAGAACCATGACTTCGTTTTCTAGGATTAGGAAGTTGCAGAATCAAGAGATGAAGAGAGGAAGAAGAGAAATTCATTGTGATTTGGAGAAATGAACCAGATTTCGTGGAATTTAAAGGAAGATAGGAAGATCAAAAGTCTTGGAATCATTAATGGAGGAACTGCCGCCGTTTCGCGCAACTAAGGAGAAGAGGGGAGAGAACGTTCGCGTAAGGGAGGAAGTGGGAAGGTTAGGGGTATTGAAAGTCACACAAAATCAGTCTAGATATGTAGTAGGTTGAGTAAATGGGTTTAATATGTAAATGAGCCTTCTATTTGACCTAGTTTTGTAATTTTCCCATCACTTAATGGGTTACTATGTACAATTTTCATCTTAATTTTCTCCTGCAAAATTGGATTGCATGGATGACAAGAGAAGTGCAAATCTTGATGATCTATATTAATAAACAACTATGAAATTTTCTCTGAAAGTTTAGATTTTAGAATTTTTAGAGAGCAATGATAATGATCATATACACTATATTCTTCCTTATGGCTTGATCAAACTAGTATCGATTCAATTCTTTCGCGGGATGAATACTATTTAGCACAATTATCACCATGAACCACAAAAAATACTAGTGTTGATTACTCGTCATTCACATCATACTCGACTCATGACTCTCCATTCTTTTTCACCATCGGGTTGGAATCTGAATCAAAATACTGATATTGAAAGAGAAGAAGAAAGATGGAGTATCGAATTACAAGAAGACTTTTTCTTCGATTATGCTAAAGAAGAAATCGAAGATAAATTGTTCGAGAAATTGTATAAGAAAAAAAATGATTAACAAATCAATTAAGAATTAGAAAATCAAACTTGCATGTATGTTTTCCTATTAAATGTTTCTTTTGATACTTGTTAAAAGTATTTTTAGTAAACACTTGTGATAAGGTTGATAAGCTAGAATTTTCTACTAAATGAATCTCATATTATCATATAACAACCTATTTATTTCAATCCTAACAACTTAAATAGTGGAGTTTGATAATGCAAGCTTATGATCAAAAGGCAATAATGTGATGGAATATTGCTCTAACTCAGAAGTCTAAGCTCGATGTAGCTAACACCTCGCTGGTACGTTAGAAGCTAAGACTCATTCAACCTCATTCGTACTAATAACATTATAATAACACATGAAAGTAAACATTCTAAAAAATGATAGGTACCAATTTCAAAATGTAAAAGTTCAGTAATGAAAATTGGTTATAGCAGTATATATACCATGATCTATGTTTTTCTAATATCCAAATCATGGGTAAATTACACTTATGGTCACTGAACTTTACCCATTTTCACGTTATGGCCACTCAACTTTATCTATTTTTACATTATGGTCACTGAATTTCAACCGTTTTCAACCGTTGTCTCCTCTTTTAACCGGTTACCTCTTTCTTTTGACCTTTCTAAACCCTGAAATTTCCATTTTACCCTTTCTTTTTCTTTATTTCTCTTTCTCTGTGTCTATCTCTTTCTCCTTCTCATTCTCTCATTACCAACTTATGTTTTATCAAAGACATAACACCTATTTTGCTCCCTAAAGTAAAAGTCATCAACAATCCAAACGTGGACTTTTGGTTAATATATTAGAATTATAAAAGGTTTGCTATTTACGACGGAATCTGCTTACAAAAATCTTATTCCGTTTGGTACGCCGTAATGAGCGTCGTAATGGAATGTCCATTACAATGGAGACTCATTACTATGTTTGGATGAGTCATATTGTTTTTATTGTAATGGAATCATAAATACATCACTCAAGTTTTCTTTACAAATTTATGTAGACCCTGTTTGGTGAAGAGCGTTTTGGGATAAAAAGAGCGGTTTTGACCAACTTTAGAGGTTTGACCACTGAAATCGCTAATTGGAGTGTTTGGTAGAGAGAGGTTTGGGAGAGAGTTTTGGGATGAAAACGCTAATTTAGAAAAAGCTCTTAAAAGAAGTTTTTTCAATTAGCGTTTTGCAATATTAAAATTAATGGACTTCTTTAACCTTAATAAATAGACTCTCTTTTCCTTCGCCAAAATTAATGCCCTTATTCGTCTTTTTGCACAAACCGCTATTACCAATCAGCTAATTTTTACCAAACAGGTCTACACAAACAACAGCTAGTCAAATCAGCTAATGTAATCAGCTAACAGCTAACAACTAATGTATTCAGCTAACAGCTAATTTCCAAACAGGGCCGTAATGACCATTACATAAACAATAGACATGAATCCTCATTACGACTAACTCTTGCATTTTTATTATTAATACTTATTATGCACAATTCTTATTAAACGATAAAACAAAAAACTAGAAAAAAAATGGAAACTCGAAAAATGTGACGAACTATTGCCCGTCACAACTTTTTTTGTTCTTCGTCTTTTTATTGCATTTTTTTTATATTTTCCGTGTTTTCTGTTTTTCTCGTTTTTCTCATTTTTCATGTTTTTCGATGATTTTATATGTATTAAATAAAATTTTATGATTACATTTTAACTAAGCAAATATAAGTATTGTAACGGTAATTAAATTTTATCATTTTTTTTAGTTTATCAACCAAACATGGTAATGAAATCACTATTTCATTCCACTACATTACAAGATTGATTACATTACAAATTTGATTGCATTAAGTCTAAATCTATTAACTTTTTACTGCTCAAACTATGCTTAATCGAGTGCAGTTGGTCAACTTGTCGGCCAGTTCGGTAAATTAATGGGCTGCTATGTTGTTGGATTGAAGTACTAGAACTCAACAAAAGGTACTTGTATTAATTATTAATTGATCCTTCTTAATGAATCTTAATTTCTTTTAATTTATGTTCAGGTAGATTTGTTGAAAAACATTTTGGATTTAATGAACCATGAACCTGACTTGGGTGTTATGCCTTTATTAAACATAGCTAACTATTTCCAGTGATCGCTCAATCTTCCTTCTTGTATGAAGGTTTTCCTGCAAAATAGAAGAGGTGATGACAGTCATAATACAGGATTACTCAATTAGGGGTCGAGTTTATACCATTTCTCAAAATTAAGCTAGATTTCGTTTAAGAGTCATAACATGTAAAAAATTAGATTTAGAAAGGAGACGAACAGGTAAAAAACAATTAAAAATTTTGATTTGAGAGGGTCTACTAGGCCAAAAAAATTTAATAATTTGGATTTAATGAGGGCCTAACGATGAAAAAAAATTAGAAATTTAGATTTAGAGAGACTTAATAGGTAAAAAAATAATTAGAAATTTGGATTTAGCGAGAAACTAATAAATCCAAAATATTGAAATTTTGAATTTTGAACAAGTCTAACACTTAATGGGCTATTTTGGAGGCCTAATTAATTCAATATCCTTCTTAACTAAATCCAAGGTAAAATTATAGTAGGAGAAAATGAAAGTAAGAATAATAGAAAAGTTAAATTAGACTACAACTATCAGGAGCTATTTATAGGAAAGCTGAGTATTCTTCTCTTCCTCTTCTAGATCTTTAATCTCAACCGTATTTATCTTTTGTTGACTTTTATCTTGGATCGTTGATTTAGTCTTACATCCCCCTGCAAGCTGAGAATTATGCACGTCTAAAATCCCAAGTCGATGAAGAAAGGAATGAAAAGCAGGGCGATGGAGAGGCGTGGTAAAACAATCCGCCAATTGATCAGCAGACGGTACAGGCAAGAGGTGAATAATTCCAGCTTGAACCTTGTGGCGAACAAAATGGCAGTCGATTTCAATATGTTTGGTTCTTTCGTGAAAGACTGGGTTTTTGGCTATATGGATGGCAGATAGGTTATCACAATACAGAAGAGCAGGTTTAGGGTGATATATGTGCAGATCTTTTAGAAGAAATAGAAGCCATTGTAGTTCACAAGCAGTGGAAGCCATAGCCCGATACTCAGATTCTGATGAAGATCGACTGATGGTGTTTTGCTTCTTCGATTTCCATGAAATTAGAGAGTTTCCCAGAAAAACAGCAAACCCCATGACTGATTTCCGTGTGATTTTGCAATTTCCCCAATCACTGTCAGTGAACCCTTTGAGCTGAAGTTGAGAATTGGATGGATAAAAAACGCCTTGAGCAGGATGAAGCTTAAGGTAACGAAGTATCCGGTGGGCTGCTCTTAAATGATGTTCCTGTGATTTGTGCAAAAACTGAGATAATCTTTGTACTGCAAATGCGATGTCCGGCCTGGAATTCGTCAAGTAGAGTAGCTTTCCAACTAGTCATCTGTATCCTGTAATATCAACTAAACACTCGGATTCGGTTATATCAACATCACACATAGAAATAGGGGTATTACTTGGTTTAGCTTCAAGGAAGCCATATTCACTAAGCAGATCCAGAGTGTACTTCCTCTGATATAATAAAATACCTGCAGATGTCCTGGAAATCTCCAAACCTAACATAAATTTCAAAGTGCCCAAATCCTTAATGCTAAAACAAGCATGAAGGTAGGATTTTACCTGATCGATTAATGACATATTATCACTAACTAGTATAATATCATCCACGTAGACAGCTAAAGCAGTGAACTTATCAACATCAAACTTAGTAAATAAAGAAGGATCAGAATCAGCTTGTTGAAAACCAAACTGTTTTAGCGAAGCAGTTAGCTTGCAATTCCACTGCCGACTAGCCTGCTTTAAGCCGTAAAGGGATTTTTTTAACTTACAAACAGGGTTAATTATATCAGTTTCAATTCCAGGTGGAAGTTCCATGTAAATTTCTTCTTGTAAGTCACCATGTAAAAAAGCGTTGTAAATCAAAACTATCAAGAACGTCATGATTTCCATAAGGAAATACAGTTTCATAAAACCTGACATTCCTAGAGACGCTAATCTTATTAGTGTGAACATCCAACACCCTATACCCTTTTTGTCCCTGCACATAACCAAGAAATATACACTTATTTGCTCTAGAATCAAATTTACTCCGATTTTGGAGCAAAGTACTAGTAAAGCACAAACATCCGAACACTCTTAAATCAGAATAATTAGGAACATGACCATATAGTAGTTCAAACGGAGATTTGTTACTTAACAAAGGAGTGGGTGTCCTGTTTATTAAGAACACAGCATGACCAACAAAGAAATTCCAATAGCCATTGGGTAAATGACTCTGAAATTTTAAAGCTCTAGCGGTGTTGAGAATATGTTGGTGTTTCCTTTCGACGAGCCCGTTTTGTTGAGGTGTTTCAACACAACTCGTTTGATGATTTATTCCTAATTTATTGTAAAATTCAACCATATAAAATTCAGGACCATTATCAGACCTAATGACCTTAATTGTTTTACCAAATTGAGTCTGAACCATAGCAACGAAATGCTTAATCACATCAGACACCTCAGACTTGAGTTTAACCATAACAGCCCAAGTGAAACGAGTAAAATCATCAACAATAGTGACAAAATATCTATAACCTGCAATAGAAACATGGGTAGGACCCCAAATATCAACATGAACAAGCTCAAACGAAGCAGAACTAGAACTAGTAGAGACAGGAAATGGTAATCGCTTATGCCTAGCAAAATGACATATATCACAAACGAAATCAGAAGGTACTGAGATATCAGGAAACGATTTATTCAAACACAGAATTCGATCTTTAGGTAGATGTCCTAGCCTAAAATGCCATAATTCATCTGTATTACAATGAGTAGTAGTATGCAACACATGATTGAAAACAGGCTCAGGGTCAGTTAGGTGATAGAGACCAGCTACCACACTAGCTAAACCAATCTGCCTCCTGCTCTTCAAGTCCTGGATAAGACAATGATGAGCAGAAAAAACTAAGTTATACTGCATAGAGGCAGTAAATTGTGTGACCGAAATTAGATTTAAGGCAAAATTTGACACATATAGGACATCGCACAACACAAACTCATTTGAAAAATGAATATCTCCAATATATTCAGCTTTCAACTTCTGATTATTAGGCAAATTGATATAACAATTATGCACAGGCTTATAACTCCTAAAATATGCTAATGAATTAACAATGTGACTGCTAGCCCCAGTATCTAAAATCCAGGAATTCACATTCAACGTAATGGGTTTAGGCTTACTTGTGGTGTAGTTAGCTGTTCCACAAGCATTGGCGAAGTGAACATTAGCCTGCCCACTAGATTTATTCATCTGTATCAGCTGCATGAGTTGCTGCATCTGTGCTGGAGTAAACCCTTCATCAGTATTTGTAGCAGATGCAAGAGAAGTGGCCCTGTGACCTGTCGAATCATGAACGACGACATCCTCTTCGCATTGGTCAAGATTGTCAATGTCAGCAAAATTAACATTGACGTTCCTATCTTTCTTTTTGAATCCTGGGGGATAGCCATGCTTCTTGTAGCAAGTATCTACAGTGTGGCCCCCAATATACCCGCAATGAGTGCATACAGTGTTGCTCTTTGATTGACTGTTAAAAGATCTTTTTGGCTGTTTCTTGGATTGAAAAGTTCCTTTCTGTGCAAAAGCAACCAGTTCTTGCTGAGATGTCATTACAGGTAAGGCAATTTGCCTTTCATGTTGCAACACCATTGAGAAGACCTTGTTGGCAACAGGTAGAGGATCCATAACCATGATATGAGTTTTAATAGTGGAAAAAGACTCATTGAGACCTTTGAGAAAGCAAATGACAAGATCTGATTCCTGCTTCTCTTTAATTATATTAAGAGCGTTGCAAGCGCACCCGTCACATACGCACGAGGGATAGGCCCTTAAATCCTTGTATTCTTCCCAGAGATTACACAAGAAAGTGTAATAATCAGTGATACTTTTATCCCCCTGCTCAACATTATAAATTTCACCCTGTAAATCAGCAATTCTAAAAACATCACCTTGAGAAAATTTCTCTTTGAGGGAGTCCCAAACAACCTTGGCCGATTCTTGACCTAAAATCCCTTGGGCGATCGCAGGTGAGACATAATGAACAAACCAGGAAAGAATGAGATGATTGCATCTTCTCCACGCCGGAAAATTCAATTCGGTAGATTCAGGCATGGTAATAGTTCCGTCAATGAAATCTACCTTATTTTTAGACATTAACGCCATTCTCATACTCCTGGACCAAGAATGGTAATTCTTTGCAGTTAACACCGGAGATACGAGAGCTAATGCCGGATTCTCACTGGGGTGAACATAAAACGGACTGGTTTCGTCAACCCTGCGAGCCATGGAAATCAATCGATGAAATTGATTTGATTCAGGAAGATAAGAAAGGCGGAAGCTGGTCAATCGATCGAAATCGATCGAGAAGAAAAGAAAAAGAAATGGGAGATCAAGAACGATCGCAAACAAGAGAGGAATCGATAACGATTCAAGAATGCTCTGATACCATCTTAACTAAATCCAAGGTAAAATTATAGTAGGAGAAAATAAAAGTAAGAATAATAGAAAAGTTAAATTAGACTACAACTATCAGGAGCTATTTATAGGAAAGCTGAGTATTCTTCTCTTCCTCTTCTAGATCTTTAATCTCAACCGTATTTATCTTTTGTTGACTTTTATCTTGGATCGTTGATTTAGTCTTACAATCATGTATTTTTTTGAGACATGGGACTGAAACTATCCGGGATCAAGGTGGTTCTAGCGGCCGGAGGGGCCCGGACCCTCTGTCTATGCCCCTGGGTGATGGTTGGATGCCTAAGTTAGTATGTAATTGGAAACTTACAGGCGATGATGACACGCTGAAATTTTGGTGGCTGAGTAGAACTGAAAATATAGATAAAAAGATAAAAAGAAATTTTAATGTAATTAGAAAACCAAATACTCGAGCAACTGATAAATAAAAAGAAATTCTAATCAAAGAGAATGAGATAAATAAATGTCCAAATGGAATTAGGAAACTAAAACCCTAACCAAATAGGATTTATATATCTATAAATAGAGAAAGTAAGAAAGGAGAGAGGCACACCGAAAAAACATACGACTGCCTCACAGAAAGTAAATTCCCTTTTATTTTTAAGGTAAATATAATTTGTGAATTACTATACCCAACCATTAATTCCCACCCCTAGCCTCGTGAAAAGACTGAACTACCCTTTACCCAAAATTTGAAAAAACACAAAACCTCTCAAACACTCTACACACTCTTTGATCAAATCCGGACTAATTTGTAAACCAAAACATGGAGCGTAACAACAACCGTAAAGGGAAAGCAAAAATGGTAAGATTTACCGTTTTTGTTTTTTGATTCAAGTCTAAAAATGGAATATGTGGACGATTTTTCAAAAACGCCGGAATCGCAGTCGGGCGTATGAACATCACGCCCGACCTGTGGTTCGGGCGTGATAGCCTCATGCCTGCACCATATAGGTCGGACGTGATATTCATACGCCCGACCTATGGTTCGGGCGTGATGTTCATACGCCCGAGGGGTTTTTGATTTTTTTTTTTTTTTTAAATTATATTTTAATTAAATTGTTAAATGTTTATATTAATTTGAGGTTTAATTTATATGTGAAATTTTGATATTAATTTGATTATAATTTATATGTTAAATTTTTAGATTAATTTAGTGTAATTTTGTAGACGGAGCGGCCTACTATCGAGGGGAAATCCGTCCCGTCATCTGCTCGTCGTCTAGATATGGACGAGGAGGAGGATACACCACGGCATACGAGAATGTGTGATATTGATATATCGGATCGTAGGCGGTGAGGGGCTGCGGCGGAGCAGGTGCGGAGGGGTCCGATTGTGGATCAGCCTGATATTCGTGGAGTAGAGGCGGCGACGGATTATGATGACCGAGATCATGATAGCGATTTTGAGGAGGACTATTTGGAGGTGGTAGCCCGAGTACTGCGAGAGTCTGCAGCTCGTGGGGATGGCGAGGGTGGGGATGGCGATGAGTTTATTAGAACTTATTACATTTTAACACTTTTGATATTATATGTACTCTTTTATGTTTATTAATTTATTATCTTTTTGTTTTATGTTGTTATATTTTATTTGTTAAAAGGTAATCTGAGTTAAAATGCCGTAATTTTTATTTCTAAAAGGTTAATTCGAGTTAATCACAATCATTCGAGTTAAAATGCCGTAATTTTTAAAATGCCTCCCATTGCCACCCAATGGCGTATATTACATGATCCGAGTGTTCGTCACTTGAACAATCTATACGCTGAAAGGAGAGCGGCCTGGACTAGATTATATTAGTTTTATGTGTTGTAATTAACAATATTTATTCATGAACTTATATTATTGTTACTGATTTTAGTTAAAATTATATGGTATTTTTAGGTTTTAAGTATAATTTTGTAGTTACAGGTTTAACGGCCTATTTACGGGTTTAATAAGCTTTTTTTTTTTTGTCAATCCGTCACGCGGGCGTGTGGCTATCATGCCTCACCGCGTGGTCGGGCGTGATAGCCAAACGTCCGACCTTGCGGTTGAGGCGTGATAGCCACCCCGACCACGCGGTGAGGCATGATAGCCGCACGCTCGCATGACGGATTGGCAAAAAAAAAATAGTTTTTTCCTCCCCAAAACCCATAAAATGGTATTTTCATCCTTTCACGGGGTTAGGGGTGGGAATTTGGAGCTGGATTTAACAACACCCTATGATTTTCATCCTTAAATTTGTTTTTTCTACTTTCTCTCATTAATAAATACTGTCAATTGAATATCTGCATTGCTTCTGTTGTTCCTTAGTTTGTTTTGATTTTGAGGACATCCATCTATTCTGTTCTGTTCTATTGTACAAAGAAAGAAAGAGTAGTTTATAACAAGTTTAAATGATTAGGATAACATGTTCTATTTTACTATACACAAATTCCATCCCATTCTTCTGTCGAAAAAGTGGATTACGTTGATGATGAGAAAAGTACAAACCTTGGTGTTAACAACTACGGAATTATGTCTAAAAGTTTATTATTATGGCTTTATAGAGATCAATAATAATGATTCATATACATCAGATTCTTACTTATGGCTTGATCAAACTAGTATTAATTCTATTCTTTCATGGGATAAATACTATTCAGATCAATTACCATCATTAACCATAGAAAATACTGCTACGGATAACTCATCATTCACATCGTACTTCACTCCTGATTCTTCGTTCTTTTCGCCTTCGGATTGGAATCTGAATCGAAATACTGAGATTGAAAAAGAAGGAGAGGGAGAGAATATCACATTCCCTGAGAATTTTTTGTTCGGTTATGAAGAAGAAGAGATTGAAGATGACTTATTGGAAGAATTATATAAGAAAAAGAATGATTAACAAATCAATTACGAAGGAATTAAATAATTAAACTTAGGATGTTATTCTTATGGATTTTTTCTAGCTAATGCATACTTGAGAATTAAAGACTCTAAGTTGGATGTCCTTTTATTTTATTTTATTTTTATCAAGTATTATAATTTTACTTTTCTAAACAATTGCTACTTTCTTCATCATTTATGTCTTTATAGTATGTTTTTTTTATGACTGAAGCTATGAGTATTACATTTTTTCATTTCCCAAATTAATTTTTTTGAATAACTATTTAAGTTGGTTTGGGTGGTTAAAAACGTCAAATATCTTAAACTACAATATCGAGTTCGAGTTAAAGTGTATATGCAGAAAACATTAATTGGAAAGAAAATACTTAAAGAGTGTTTGTTTTTTACCTGAAAAGGGATTATTATAAATGAATTTTATGTTAGAAATTTTGAACATATTATATAATTTGGTTTTTATATTTGATACTCTATCCGTTCTTTGGTAAAGGCTATGCTTACTTTGTTTTTGACAAAGTAAGTCTTACTTTGTGTGTTTTCACCATTAGATTAATTTTATACTCCATCATCCAATGGTAAAACATACCAAGTAATGGTACTTTGTCAAAAACAAAGTAACCATAGAAGGCACCCCGTTCTTTTGTATATGTCGTTTAAGGTTTTTAATTAAATGCAATGATGAGACTATTAAAATGATTAATTTATCATTCTCTAATCTTTATTTTCTATGCAAATTTCTCTCTCATCTTAATTTTTATGGTTTAATTAAAGTTATTTGCATTAATAGTTATACATTTCTCTGATCATAAATAGATGCAAATTAGAGAAAATCTTATAAAAAGTGCATCGGTAACACAAAACGACATATAAAAAAGAATAAATTAAAAAGTCTAAAACTTCATATAATAAAAAACATAAAGAGTATATTTATCATTTTAATTTCTATATTTCATTTTTGACACATTTAGTAAGATGCAATTTAATTTTCTTAGAGTTTCATAATTAATTATCATTTGTATTAGCATATTGCACAAGCTACATGAAAGTGATAGGATAGGTTGAAATTTTCTACTAAATCAAATTCAGCATTTTTAAATAACAATTACAAATAAATAATTCGTGAAAAAAACGAATAAAAATGAAAAAAATATGTGAACAATGGAAAAAATGTGAAAAAAAAGAAATTTGACTTCAAAAAATTTCAAGATGTGTCCAGAATAGTATTGATATTTAGACTTTTTATTTATTTAATTAGTCTTTTTCATTTTCCGATGAGATAAATTTTAATGAAAGAGTATAATAAGTGGTTCATTATACTCCATTAGAGATATGCTCTTATTCAATAGGTTTAGATGGACGTTTTTCCTATATGTTATTTATATATTTTGTATTGAGATGTTCGATGTTTCAAGGTATTCCAATGATATTTTTTAAGACTGTGTTGCACAAGTTCTGATTGCAAAGTTAGTACTATCGTATATATATTTCTCAATTAGATAAAATACACCTTGAAATTATTTAGTGGTAAATTACAGTTATGACCTTCAACTTTGACCTTAAATTTTTATGGTTCCAAAACTTCAAAATCGAAGATAAAAGTCCATAAATTTATTTCTCTTATCAAAGCAAATAATTTCAAAATGAACAAAATTAAAAAATTCTCTTAGAAAAATAAAATTGAAAAAATAAAATTATTTGTAACAGAACCCACATTTTCAATTTTTTAAATATACATTTCCATCAAGAATTAAAAGTTGTATAAAATATACATTTCCATCCAGCTCTATAGCAGAGAGTTATGTATTATTAAAGTGGTTGAATACCATTTTTATCAGCTATACGATAGTTGTTTAATAATGCATAATAGGGAACTTGAATGACCAAACTCGCGGTTAGATCTATGATTATTAGATCTAAGTCTTAGGATTGATTTTTTTAATTTCCACCATAAAATTTTAATAAACCTAAATATAACAGCACTGAAGCAAATTAATTTGAAACAAAATGCTAAGCAAATGATTTGGAAACATTCCATTCTAAAAATCAAATGAAACAATAAGAATTGATTCCCTATTTTTTTTTATTGAAATACGGACCTAATCCAATGGGAATCTCATACGTTCTTCGGAAGTGCATATTTATCCCTAATGTAGAAAATATTAAAATTATATCATCGTCTTCACTGTAGAGTGATCTTGGTGCAGATAACAGAAGTACAAAACCAATAAAAATTGTTGCAGGTTGAAAACGTTGAGGACACAATTTTACAATTTTTTATGTGAGAGATATATTTGCACTTCCCGAAAAGATTAGTTGCATATTTGAACCTTATCCTAAAAAGATAACACTATTTTCTTGTCTATAACAAAGCATCACAAATTAAATACAAGAAGCTCGCTCTATATCTAATAATCAACAAAGAAACTAGATAAGTAAATCTTACTAAATAAAAACAAAATGCTACATTCAAATGTAATTCTTGATGCAGAAATATATTTATGGTTTCATCCAAACTTTTGAATAGCAATTCTCATAGTTATCCCACCAGTATGCTTCGAATCCAGTAGGTAAGTAACTGTCATGTAAAAAATACTCGAGCACCTAAGGATCATATTCAGAATTAGATTCAATCGTCTTCTCATACAAAGAAATGGCTCTAAGTTCGCCCTTTAGTTTCAACCCAGCACACATGTAGTTCAAATAGTTCAATGAGTCAAGCAGTAACAATTTACTTATATGGAGAAAGAAACCTCAAAGAACCCACAAAAAACTTATTCTCTAGCTAGACTGGAAGGAGTTAGTTCTAAGGGTTCACACGCTAAATCCATAGGAATGATGAAATCCCCAAAAACCTTAACAAATTTCAGAGAGAAGATAATAGTTTTTTATTTGATAAAAAAAGATCCGTGATTACAAAGAAATAGATGAATTTATAACATCTCAAGACCTAAATGGCAAATTATAAAAATGGCAAATGCATACAATTAAAGGTATAAACGTAAAAGGGGTAAAATGGGGTTGAGTTAAAGGGTTCATAGCAAAACAGTGAATAGTATAATGCAGACCGATATGTCAGACTTGTCTCCTTGTAGAGTAAGTAAGCCACGTCCCCTTGATGAGCACATTAATCTTGTCTCCTTGGTCAACAAGCAATCAAGGGTTCATCGAAGACAAGACAAGATCGAAGTAATCTCAGAGGGAAATTGCATTCCAGGAAGGCCGAGACAACCACACCGAAGAGTAGCCGAAGCTAGGCTTGTGATGTTATCACATCTCTGTTCGGGCCTAGACTTGCCGAAGAAATGCATCACAAAGGGTCATTATGTATTAAGCCATAAATCAATAGACATGTTCATAAACTTGGCCTGTCCAACCCGCTATTCATAGGATGAGTTTGGACATGTATATTTCACATTTAACCCGATTTGATCTAAATCCGAATATAAAATGAGTTGAACTTAAGATTTATCTCAAAACCAAATCGGGCTCAGCCCGTACTTATAATTTTTTTTTTATTTTGTTTAATTATATCTAATATTTTACTTTTCATTTTAACCTTATTTATAAATATTCTATTATAATTTTAGAATAAATCAATTTATTAGCTAGCCATATAAAGGGTAATCCCCGATTAGTATTGTAATTCTACTGTGACTATTTATTATATAAGTATAATTTTTTTTTTTTTTTGTGTTATCTGATCTTACCAGTAACAAAACTTATTACTTATTTGTTTGTTTATAGATAAAATTTAATTGTTTTCTTATTAAGGATTACATTCACTAAATAATAACTGAATTTTATTATATATAATCATATTTTATTTTTTAATATAAATATTTAGTTGGACAAATTAGATTGGATTTATAAATTAATTTTTTAACAAATAATTAAATATCAACAATGAACTCCAAACATGTTCATCTACAGATTTTCAATTTGATGATACTATTCCAATTTCACTCGTTTCAATTGCAAAACTTAGTTGCCAATTATACCCTCATTTTTAAGAACCCATAGTGTCAAAAACGGCGTAGTTTCAATCCGGTGTATGCATTTGTGCAACTTTCTGTTTGCGTTAGGGTTTCTTTCGACTATTCCTTCCGTTTGAAACGCTCTGTTCGCTCCCTGTGATTTTTTTCTGCCGTACTGAGGAAATGGGAAGCAAAAGGTTGAAGATGGAGGAGGAGAAACAAGATCGAATCAGTGATTTGCCAGATTCTCTCATTCAACATATCCTATCCTTTTTGCCATCAACAAAACAAGCTATTCAGACTGGAGTTCTATCAAAACGATGGCAAAAACAATGGACAGAAGTTCCCGTTCTCATCTTCAATTCCGATGGTATGTCTGATGAAAAAAAACTTAAATTCATTGCTAATACCTTAATTCTCCACGATTGCTCCAAGATATATAAATTTCATCTATATCTTCATTGTTTTCACTTGGAGAGAGATCCTCAAATTGATTCGAAAATCCGATTCGCAATAAGTAAAGACGTTGAGGACTTAAATTTGAGTTTATCAGTGCAAGGTTTTTACTTGTTACTGCAATTCCTTTTCAACAATGCTTCACTTGTTCAATTAAAAACAGCTGGTTGTACTTTTATACCTAATGGAAAGGTAAATTGGGGATGTCTCACCGTATTGAACATTAGACATTGTAAATTGACTGATCAAGCCATAGAACATCTTGTATCTGGTAGTCCATTGCTCGAATCCTTAGAATTAATCAGCTTTTTTGGGTGTCATAAAATTGTTATTGCTTCCAAATCGCTGAAAAGATTGGTTTTACATTATGGCGATTGCATTTCTGTTCTTGAAATTTCATGTCCAAAGCTTGTGGAATTATGCCTTAAAGGCATGGTTACAAATGATCCAAAGCTGTTTGAAAATGTTCTATCTGGAAGTTCCTTACTTGAGTCAGTGTCAATTGAATCAATCTACTTTCGCAGGCTTGATCGGCTAGTTATTGCTTCAAAATCTTTGAAGAGATTGGTTGTAGGAAGTATTAGTGGCGTTTTTGATATTGAAATCTCATGTCCAAAGTTTGAAAAACTGAAGTTGCTCAAGTTTTTGAATGTTAACGATGCTAAATTGCTGAATTTGCCCTCTTCACTTTGCGCTACTATTAATTTCCGACATCCTCGGGGGCAAAAAACTTGTAAAGGCTTGATTAAGGACATTCTGCAGCAGCTTCAACATGTCAAGGAACTAAAATTCGGGAGTTTGTTTATCTCGGTAATTTAATGGAACATTTCATCATTGTTTATTCAGGAACATGTGTAGTTAACATTTTTAAATTTCAAATTGAAGTTTTGCTATCTGCTTTATGAATTTCTATTTCCACATTATGTTTGTAGATTTTGCCAAATATGAAGGTGGGAGATGGGTTTTCTCCATTGTTAAACATCAAATACTTGACTTTGGATTCTCCTCATTTGGTAAAGCATCATTCAGGAATTTCATACGTACTTCGTATTTCACATGTGCTTGAGAAATTAATTATCAATGTTCCGCCATATTGTAAGGTAATTTCTTGAACCTTTGAAATTTTAAGGCATGACATCCATTTGGATCCTTAAACTATGGCTTCAAAGTCAATTAGAACCCCTAAACTATCAAAATCATCAATCAGATCCCTGAACTAGCTAAAAATCATCAATTGAGTCCTCATTCTAAACAAAAATTTTCAATTGAGCCCTCATCGAAAATCATTCGGTTGAACAATTTCATACCTTCTTTCTCAAACTCATTTTGAATCAACACAAATATTATTACAGTCTATATCAAATAGACACAGTTTCCGATTTTAGGATAGGATAGAGACTCAATTGATGATTTTTGCTTATGTATTAGAAAGTTTTATCACTCCATGTGTTTTCTCAATTTTTAGTTATAAAGAAAATGGAATAATAAAAAATGATGTAACTTGTTAATTTGTATAGCTTAATAAATATACGTATTCAATTTACATGTATTCTTAAGTTACTTGGCTGAACATTTGCTAATGTTAGGCCAATCCTAAGGGTGGGAACAATTACTGGCTTCGAGATGCGACTGTTTTCGATTGTTTGGAATCACATCTTAAGACTATTAAGATTGTTGGCTTTGACTTTCCGGAGGGAGATGCCAGACGTCAGCATATGCTATACTTGGTTCAGTTTCTACTCAAGAATGCAAGAGTATTAGAAAAGATGGTGGTCATAGTGAAAGATGATGGAACAGGTTTTCCATTGGAAGTTTCTCATGAATTGTTAAGTTTACCGAGATGTTCTCAAAATGCCATTATTGAGTTTGTATGTTCTAAGGAAATAGGAAACTTTTTGTAGTTTTTACATTTGGCACAAATAGTTGTAGGAGTAGATGATTAACTGCTTTTATATATTGCTATATATATGGTACTGAAAATGGAGTTGATAGATGAATTTTGTTCATTTGTGAAGCATTACTGATATTAGACTTAGTGTTAAGGCTAAAGTTGTTGATTGTTGGTTGTTGGGAGGTTGTTCAACCGCTTCAGATTTCTTTGGTTAAAACGGATGGGTATCAAATGGAAGGGGAATAGTTCTGGTTGTTTATCTGTTGCTTCTTCCTGGAATTCTGTTCGGAAATGGTTAAAACGGATGGGTATCATCATGCCCATAATCTGGTTTGAGTGTCAAGCAGAGGCTTTTCAGCATCAGGTCTGGGATGCAATATGAGCTGTCAGCTGGTTTTTAGAATCTTAAACCTGACTTGGGGATTTAATTAGGCTTGTGGCGTTTTATGTTCGTTGTCAATTGTTTGGTGTAAAGCGTCCTGTAGGATTTTCAGAAAAGAAAAAGCATTTGGTACTTGATGATGTAAATTTCTATTCGTCTAGTTTTGAGATTAATGTTTGAAATTTGACCGAGACCATGATAATCAGTTGCATTTGTTGAACTTCAGAATTACAGGTTACAAGTTTTACATTTAACATTATTATTATTACTGTGTGTTAATTTATGATTTTATTAATTGTTTTTTTGCATCCTATACTATTGATGTGTGATTTTCATTATTGAATGGACTGATTGTATGATGAATTTTTAGAGAACGCAAAGGCTCGTGCTGTGAGACGTGTTTTGTTCTAATGGTTTTTGTTTATTGGTGATATTCATAGTTAATTAGTTGTATGTGGTTTTTAATTATCATTAATGAAATCTGATGTGAATTCGGACAATAGTTTTGTTTTTTTCTCAAGAATGCAAGAGTGTTGGAAAAGATGGTCATTGAATTGAAAGCTGATAGAACATATTTTCAGTTTGAAAGTTTCTCCAGAATTGTTAAGCTTGCCAAGATTTTCTCGATATGCTATTATTGAGTTGATAAGTAGATAGGAAAGATTTGTTAGTTTGTTGTGCTTAAGGTAAGCTTTTATATTTGGGATAAATTATTGTTGGAGTAAATGGAATATGGTTCAATGAGTATTTGTATGATGATTGTTCTTTGCTGACTTTAATTAGCAGAAACACAAGAGTATTAAAAATAGGGTTAAGGTGCAAAAATATCCCTAACGTCTTAAATGGTGCAATTCTACCCCTAACGTCTAAAGTTGATCCAAATTATCAACATTAGAGGTAAAATTGCTCTTGGCTACAAACGTTAGGGGTAAAATTGCACTATTTTAGACGTTAGAGGTAAATTTGCTCTTGACCCAAAACGTTAGGGGTATTTTTGCACCTTAACCCATTTAAAATATAACTTCCTAGTTCTGTTATTCAGGAAAGGTTCCGACGAAATCAACAAATCGTTCTGGCTTGAGGGGTCTTAGTTTCGACAATGGATGGTTAAGGATAGTTGTGGTTTTTTATGTTAAAAAGTGTAAAGTTCGGTTGTTTTTATGTTACGTTTTGAAGTTCAATGACCTTACCTTGAAAATGAGCAAACTTTAGTGCTCTTGGGTGTAATTTGCCCAACAAATATGAAAAGAGAATAAAAATAAAAGAAAAGAAAAATATACATTAAAACATGATGAATATTAATATGATATTGTGTAAAGATTAATTGAATGGAAAATATATAATCAAAAATCATAAAATGAAAGTCAGATTATTGAAACATGAATATGGCTTCTACATCTTTCACCTGATTCAATAATGCCAAGCTTGGTTAGAATATCTGAATTTAGTAGCAGATACATTTAGTTTCGTGGCAGCTTACAAGATCGATGATATCGGGGTCTTTGTGCAACTTCAACTTTCACGCACCTAGTCAAAAGAGTAATCAAATGGTTAGAAGGAGAAAAAATAAACAACATTAAAAAACTTTCTTGTCGTAATCTGCATAATCAAAATTATCTAGATCGAACATTAAACACCTTCACATTCTGTCTCAATAGAGCATGTTTGAGTGAAACAAAGCTTGGAATATGAGCAATTGCTTGGACTTTTGAATGCATTTTACATTGGCAGACCTTCAAATATCGCAATTGATTTTCTTTCGGATGGATGTACACTAAAGCATATTCACCGGAGTTAAACATCAGTAATGGCCCATCATTCATCATGTACTTAATGGGTTGAAATGAGCCATAATAATATATCCTTGGACTAGAATACATGTGATCAAACCAGAAGCTCTAAACTGAATGGTAAATTTTGAGTCAATTAAGTCATTAAAGTAACATATTTCCGTCAACAAAGTCACTAGGATCACTTCAGGGGGACCTCTTTCACTGGAATGCTAATGTTAGCGTTATGTCATCGACATATCAGTGGCACAACATAAAAATAATAAGAAGAGCAGCCACATAGCACTAGTATATGTAGGGATGCAAACGAGCCGAACCGAGCAGGCTCAGCTCTGCTCAAGAAATTCGGAGATCGGATTCGGTTCGAGCTCAAAGCTCATCGAGTCTGGAATTGGAGCTCAACTCGAGGTCGATATAGGTTCAGCTCGAGTTCCAAGCTTGTTGGACGGTTCGTTTTGAATTTTTTTAAACAGTTTTGAATATACTTAATTCTACCTTATTAACATTTTATTATCTAAAATCGGGCTTCTAATGAATGGCAGTTGCGTTCACATGGACCCTGATGACCACGTAAATTTGGTCATTCGTCGTTAAATCTAGACAGATTAAAATTCTAATGTGAATGCAACTGCAATACAGAAATACCAAATTTAAACTCTAAAAAATAAATATAACATATAATCTACAACAAAGGAATAAAATTAAATAAATATATCATTATTAGTTTCATGTAACATTTTGATTTATATCATTATTATTATTAGAGGAAAGTATTGAACAATTACGGTAAGTTTGTAATTAATTTTTTTTCCATACGATCAATTGCAAATCAAAGAATTGAAAATTTTGAAAGTGTAATTAAGACTTAAAAGCAAACAATTCATTTTAATAAAAATTTGTGTTACATCACTATAATAATTATAGTTAATAGTATAATTTATTAAAAGTATTTGTATAAAAATTTTCCGGAGTTTTACATTAAATTCATTAAAATTTTAACTATATTTTATTTTAATTTATTTAAAAATATGTGTTGAAACCGAAAAACTTAACGAACCGACTGAATTAATCAATTCTTCATTGATATTCGCTTAGGTTCGGTCTTTTTTTAGTTGTTTCGTACTATTTTTATAAATCTTAGATGTGTCTTAAATATATTCGAGCTTTAGCGGCTCTAGACCGAACGGGGTTTTAAGTCCTTTTTTTAATCAAACTCGACTCACTAAATGCAGGTCTCGAAAGAATATACAGGTACTGTCCCATGAACTATAGTTGAAATTGCCCTTGCATTATAGTTCTTACTCTGATTATTACTGGCCCAAAAGGTTGGAATTGCACTGCTGCCTCTGTAATTTGGTGCAATTTCATTTAGAAGTGAAGTTCCCGAAGGATGCTTTCTTACTGTTGAATCCACCCTCATAGTAGATATGTTGATAGATCGAGCTGGATTGGGTTAGGACTAACATGTTTTTTCAAAAAAAAAAAATGTTTAGCCTAAATCCAGCTACTGTACCATTTTAAACTGATTAATTTTTACGGAGTTTTAGATTAAACTGATTAAACTTTTATTTTAATTTATTTAACAATATGTGTTGAAACCGGAACACCTAATTGAACTGACTGAATTAATCGATTCTTCATTGATATTAGATTAGATTCAATCTATTTTTTAGTGGTTTCATGCTATTTTATAAATTTCTAATCGGTCTTAGATACATGTGACCTTTAGTGGCTCCAGACCGGACCGGACCGGACCAGAAATTAATTAATGTTAAAATAAATTAATGAATTATCCGAACCAATTGAAATAAATTTTAATTAAATTGAAAACAGCACGGTTAATCGTCTTTTGAGCCTACAATTTCTAATTAAATTAAATTTGGTGGAGTAAAACTAAAAATATAGATAAAAAGAATGTATGAAAACTGATAAAACATAAATGGAAATTCTAATCCAATTAAGAAACCAAATAGTTGAGCAACTGATAAATAAAAAGAAATTGTAATTGAACAATGAAATAAATAAATGTCCAAATAGAACTAGGATTTATACAGCTATAAATAGAGATAAATGTATTAACATATTCATACTTGAGTTTTAGATCGTAAATTTTGGGATTCACTCCTTCTAGCAGGTAACTATTTTCCTCGTGTACTGATTAAGAATATCTTGAACAGCCTGACATTCAGATACAATAGCTTCAAAGTATAAATAGATTTGTCGGAAAGCTCTTTGTAAGGATGATTTTTCTTTATTAAAAACCTATTTTTTAATAGCGATTTAATGTTTATTAGGTTATTGACTCAATTACAAACGACCTGTCAAAATGTCAACAGTTAAATATGTAAAGTCAATTACGAATTTTTTTTGTTAGTGACTAAAACATTTATTATATTACGAACAAAGTTACCAAAATACACACTATTATTTTAGTGTATTGAAAAAATTGTTTGACATGTCTGATATGGCAATCAATTAACTGGTTAGGAAAATTTTTGTATCTTATTTCAATTTTTAATTTATTTTATTTTTAGTTAAGAAAAGAGAAAGGGGAGTTTACATTCTTCTTCTTTCTAACCTTATCTAAAAAGAATATAGATAAACAATATTAAAAAAAAATAGTATTACTACAAATAAACAATTAGAAGAAAAGTAAAAACCTATTAACTGGTCAAAATTAATTTTTCATACAAAAAAAATAAAAATAAATAATTACAAGGATGAAAGGTAAAATTAGTGTACAAAAAAAAATATAAATAAATATGTATAAGAATAAAATGATACAGATCGGTTTTATCTGAATTTGTGACGTGTTAGTTTTAATCGTAAACTAACAAAGATGTTCCTCTCTAGCTAAACTAGAAGGAATGAATCCCAGTGTCATGTGTAAGGGGGGGAGTTTGGCCATAGGCAAACTCAACCCTAGTGGCAAGCTGTGTGGCGTATGGAGCTTACCAACGTACGCGGATGGGAGGACCCGAGTTGGTATAAGAAACACTATAGGGGGACAGGGACTACCCTGGCGTATGGATCTCCGCCGCCCCCGGGGTCAGTAATCGGTACTGGCCTAAGTGATCCGCCCTAGTCTACTAGAGACTAGGAGAGTCGGGCATACGTCCTTCGGGAAGGAAGGCGGATGTCTCCGTAGGGTGGAACCCTACGGACATTATGGGGGCCGGTGAGTGCCCCATAGTGCGAGCCCATTCTAGGGCGAGGTTGCCCCACAGGGAGACCCTTCCGGGACGGAATACCGACAGAGGCATTGACGGGACCCTTCGGTAGGAGTTGGCTGGCCGAGACTTGGGGAAGTCGAGGCGCCACACGGGGCTTAGGCCGGGCCTAGGATTACCCCCGTGACATTTGGTATCAGAGCCAGAACTAAGCAAAGGCCTTGCGAAGTATGTGGTAGTTTCTCAAACTGAGCAAGACCTTTGCGAGGTGGGCAAGTAAGCTCTAACTAAAAGAGTTCTCCCTGAAGAGAGTGTGCCAGCTTTAACTAAGCGAGTTCTTCGTAGTATAAACCAACAGTGCTTCAACTAAACGAGTTCTTCGTGGTGTGAGCCAACGTTGCTTTAACTAATCGAGTTCATCGTGGTGTGAGCGAACATATCTTTAACTAAGCGAGACCTTGGAGATGCGGGCTTGCGATACTAAAGATCCTAAATTTCCCCAAAGAATTGACGGATGGAAATCTATGATGCTTTTCGGATTGATAAAAGCCTATGGTTTACCAGGGCTAGCGTGGCGAGATATTACCCAGTGTGTGGGAATGCGGAAATAACAAAAGGGAACTAAGTTCACTAACGCATGTGAATGCTAGAAAGTGAATGCATACTCCCCTACGGTAGTAGGCGATGGGATTGCGTGTGATTCAATCCCTTTAACGGGGGGAGAATGTGTAATGGATATTCGGAATTCGGAACTCATGTGAAGTAGCATGGGGATGATCTAGCGAATAGATGGTTATCATGGCCAAATTATTGAGGCGTAATTTGTGCGTGAATCATTCTGATTCGGCTAGACATTACTTTTCCTCTTCCATGAGTCGAGAAAACTCAGGTGGGATTTGAAGGATCGGGGGAAGGACATGAATGGATTGTTGAATTCCGTTGTGTGTGCCTTCTCAAGAATAAAGGAAAACTCATTATAGAGTTGTCTTCGGATTACATGGACACCGTCCATCATACGGAAATAGACCCTTATGCGGAAATTGTGGGCAATAATAGATATATTGGCCCAAGTCTATCGTGGCAAAGGATAGACATCGGATGTAATTGGGATTATCGGGTGAGAACAACCCAGTGAAAGGGTTCACTGGCCATAGAAGGCCTTGCGAAGATGAAATGACGGAAGATTCATTTGAACATAGAAGGTCGTGAAAAAAAAAAATATATATATATATACATATATATCTTTTGCGAAATTATCATCTGACCCATAGATGGTCACGAGATGAAATTAAGTAAAGATTATGGTTGCAAGTCCATACAAAAAAAAAAAAAGAAAAGAAAAGAAAGAGACATGGAAAAGAGATCACTCGAGTATACAAACGGCAGAGGCCAAGACCATGGAAAAAAAAAAAAAAAAAATATACGGCAGGGGCCGAGGCCTTGAGGGCTAATATACATACGGCAGAGGCCGAAGCCTTGAGGGCTAATCTACATCCGGCAGGGGCCGAGGCCTTGAGGGCTAATATACATACCGCAGAGGCCGAAGCCTTGCGGGCTAATTTTCATCCGGCAGGGGCTGAGGCCATGAAGGCTAAATATAAATCCGGCAGGGGCCGAGGCCATGAAGGCTAAATACAAGTCCGGCAGGGACCGAGGCCATGAAGGCTAAATACAACTCCGGCAGGGGCCGAGGCCACAAAGGCTGATATTGAAGATGAATAGCTCTAATACTATGAATGTATCGAGGGGATGCCTGAGATAATTCATAGGTTTTATCCTTGCTTGTAATGAGCTCTGTGACACCCAAAACAAACTCATGTACAAGAAGGACATGTTTTCTGTGCAGGTACTCCAAAAAGCTTGAGAAAAGTGAGGAGTTTCGACTGTCAAAGGAGTGAGGGGGATTCCATTAAAAGAAATGGAGCATTCAAAAACACCCAAAAAGCGATGGCAAACTCGAAGCGGCTTAAAGCCTACCCAAGCAAACACAAAACGAATTAAATGGTGGCATAAGCAAAAGGGAAATGGCAGCTGGCAAATCAGCAAGCAATGGTTCTAGCAAATGGTAGACATGTCTGTTCCAAGACGGGACATTCCACTAGCGAGCTAGAACATGCACCAACAAGGAAGTCCTAGTGGGACTCATGAAGGCAAAGATTGATGTGCAAAAAGGGGCACGTTTTTGTAGAGCCCCAACAAACTTGGAGGACATGTGAAATCTCAACACCAAACAGGATAAGTGTCGAACAGGACGTGTTCCATGCAGAACGTAGTTTCGTGCAGAATATAGTTCTTATGCAAAATCTAGTTTTGGTGCAAAATGTACCTCATGCAGGTCATACTTTGTACTTGAAATGTGTTTTGTGCAGGTACTGGCACCCCAACAAACTTGAGAAAGTGCGGAGCCTCAAGAGGAAAATGAGGGTGGTTTGGTGTGTTGAAAACCCTAACAAGCGTGACGAAGGCGAGCAGTCTCAACAACAGACATAATATGTTCTAGACAAGACATGTTTCTTGTAGGACGCAGTATCTTGCAGAACATGGTTTTGGTGTGGAATATATCCCATACATGGCATATTTTTGTACCATATGTGTTTTATGCAGGTATTTGAGCTATATGAAGCTCGAGTCAGGCGAGCGCATTAAGCAAACGAGTCTAACGACTGACAAGTAACAAATAAAGGGTTTTAGCAGACTGTGGACATGTCCAACAAAATAAGAGGCATTCCACTAGTGAGCTGAAACGTAAGACATCCAGGAGATCCTATCAGATCCTATGAAAGCAATGATCGGTAAAGTTCGAGTTCAACCAGAGAATTGACGGAGGCCAGTTGTAAGACCATCGATGGAAAAACTCCAGAGTTATAATTCTGAGTTTCACCATCGACTTTGAACTCATCTCGAGGGAGAAGGCGAAACAACCCAACAATGGTGACAATAGAGGCAGAAGTCCAATTGAAAAGGAGGCAGGAAACGAAGCAGGGTCTGAACCGTCAGCAAACAAGTCCAAACTTGCCGCATGTCTCCTCCTCGGCTATAAATGACAATGAGAGGATGTCGGCTACATAGTTGGTACATCATAAGGGGAGCCACAGATCATTCCTCAGCAATCACGGCAGCTGAAAGCATAGAGGATTTTAATAGTAACATGAAGAGGAAATCCCCTTCTAGAGTAGACTCAAACCCCATGACTAACAAATGGAGCAGACCATGGAATGGGGGAGATGACCGAAACTATTCCTCATCCGGAAGTGAAAGGCGACCGTGGAACGCCAACAACTCTGAGTGTCGACCCTACCTAGGGAACTACTCAGAAAGAAGAAACCTTCCTCCAAGAACAACAAGTCCCTACACACAGAGATCATCTCTGGCTTCACGACTGGCGACACAAGAAGAATAGAGTGTCGAAAAGGGGAAGGGAACGCGAACCTTCAGAACCCTCAGTAATGGGATCGCTTCAATTCATGGGAGCCCTGGCAAAACAAATAAAAGAGACAGGAGATAGTTCAGAGAAGGGACTCATGTATGTAGACATGGTAATAAATGGAGAGAACATGAGAGCCTTGACCGACACTGAAGCCTCCCGCTTAGGACTCCATGTGGTAAGGGGGATATGAATGATGAAGGCGGTGAACTCAGCTGCTCAGTCGATTACTGGAACGGCCCAACATGTCCCTTGCAAATTGGGACCCTGGACGGGCATGATAGGGTTCCCAATAGCACGTATGGATGACTTTGATGTCGTGTTGGGGCTGGATTTTTGGAAACAGAGTTTTTGCAGTACCCATGGCATCAGCAAGTTGCCTTTTGTTTCCGAACCAGGACCAGTGCATCATACTTGTAACGATGAGCTCAATTCGAGCGAAGGAGTATATCTCAGCGATACAATTCAAGAAGGGTATAAAGAGGGGGGGGGGAGTGACCTGTCATCCTGAACAGTCACTCGGTTGTTGGTAGTCTACCATCTCTAGTAATTGCCCCCCTACTACTACGAGATGGGACCCTTGGTGTAACATTGTTACTTATCTATGAATAACATCATCCGTCTAGAGTGATCTAGTTCCATTGGCCGGCTTACCATCAATATCAACCCTTTGGTAAATCAAGTATTTGAATACTTGCAAAATCGTGTAAGAGTTCTTATCCCTCTATTATGAATAATGATGGTAATATTATTGTCTTCATATTTTGCTTCCGTTGCGAATGTGGGTAGGCTTAACAAAAAAGTGTTCGGCTACCAACATTCACATTTTTATATTATGAAATTGTGGTTTCCTTATAGTCTGTTTTGCAAGGTAAATTCTTTCCAAAGACAGGAAATAGGTCAACAATTGCAAGATGAACATGTTGAAATCGAAGCAAGGATTAGTGACTTCTTTCTTGGCTCATCGACATCGATGGTTTTCGAAGACGTTCCAAAATCTCCTCGATCAACAGAGACGTCGATCCTCTAGGTGGGAGAGAGTTCAAGTGATGCAAACCCTCCTTATGGTATATTGACCCTCTAAGTGGGGGAGAGTTCAAGTAGGCCCTATGCAAAATCCTCCCTATGGTGTATCATAGGAGATTAAGGTATACTATGGTATATTACGGAAGAGTTAGAATACTTAGAGGAAGACCCTCTAGTATATGATGAGATGTATATAATAAGATGTGGTGAAAGAGTATGGGAACTCGGGAGGAGACACTTGGAACAGTAAAACGACTTAAAGGGTGATCCGGGGAGCAATAGTATCAGAGGATGTTCCGTGGAGGAAGAGTACTCAAATGGAAACACTAGCGGATGTGAAAAGAATTTGTCAAAAACTTCACAACCCTTTGAAAAGTACTTCTACTAGCGCCAACGAAGAAAACTTATAATTGCAGCGCAAGAAAAGATCTTCAGTCAAAGATGTTCAAGTCGCAGGCTACAGAAATAGCAAAGTAATGGTCGGAGTGGAAACCATCTCTAGTGACAAGTGAACAATGTGAAAACCCAAGTAAAGGATGGTTGAAGTTCAAGACGTCCTTAGAGAAAAGCGAGCAGTGTAGAGACTCAAGTAAAGTTCAAAGGCAAGCGGAGATCAGTGGAAGAAGGCCGACAGCTTAGCGAAACATTAGTGACACTCAAGCAAAAAGGGGAAGCTTTCGTCAGAAGAGGCAAACCCGATCAACAGGGACGTTGATCCTCTAAGTGGGGGAGAGTGTAAGGGGGGGAGTTTGGCCATAGGCAAACTCAACCCTAGTGGCAAGCTGTGTGGCGTATGGAGCTTACCAACGTACGCGGATGGGAGGACCCGAGTTGGTATAAGAAACAGGGGGACAGGGACTACCCTGGCGTATGGATCTCCGCCGCCCCCGGGGTCAGTAATCGGTACTGGCCTAAGTGATCCGTCCTAGTCTACTAGAGACTAGGAGAGTCGGGCATACGTCCTTCGGGAAGGAAGGCGGATGTCTCCGTAGGGTGGAACCCTACGGACATTATGGGGGCCGGTGAGTGCCCCATAGTGCGAGCCCATTCTAGGGCGAGGTTGCCCCACAGGGAGACCCTTCCGGGACGGAATACCGACAGAGGCATTGACGGGACCCTTCGGTAGGAGTTGGCTGGCCGAGACTTGGGGAAGTCGAGGCGCCACACGGGGCTTAGGCCGGGCCTAGGATTACCCCCGTGACATCATGGACTAAATCCATAGGAATATGAAATCCCCATTGTTGAAGGTAAAAACCTTAACAAACTTCACAAGGAAGAAGATATAATATTGATTGATAAAAAGTTGAAAGTTACAAAGAGAAAGAGATGAATTTATATCATCTCAAAAACCTAATTACCAAAATACATAAAGGGTAAAATACATAACTAATTAACATATAAAGACAAAGGGTAAATTGGGTTAGTGGTAAAGGGGTGGCATGATTGTAAATAGGGAGTGGCATGTGTTGTAAATAAGGAGTGGCAAAGGTGTAATTAAGAAGTGGTCCCAAGCATGAAGAACTTGGTGAAGAAGTTTACTCCAGGCGGGACACGCCCCGCATGGGTCTTGCTACGCCTCACATAGTCAAGTTCCTGGACTTGACGCATCTCGTTGAGGAAGTCCACGTGTGGCATCCCTGGTGTTACGCCCCGCGTAGTTGACCTCCTGGGTGTAACTTGTTCCGGATGCCTGATCTGCGTCCCGCGTATGAAAAGGCACGCCCGCGTGCATGAGCTCTTGAGCTGTCCTCCGGAAGTAGTATCCTCCACGCTCCGCGCACTGGCTAATACGCTCCGCGTGGAATGCTAGTGACCTCCCTTTCGCGTGTCTTTCCCTTTTCTCGGTGGCCCCGGATTCACGCCCCGCGTGTTCTATTTTACGCTCCGCGTAGAGCAAGATGCCCTCATCATACTCCTCTTCTTCAAAAGAGTTGGTCCCCAATTCAACTATAGAAAAAGAATGGTGCTTGGTAGGTGCGATCCACTCCATTTGTTGTTGGTTTCTCCTTTTCGTTATGAACTCTTCCCACACCTCAACTTGTGTCTTGACCCCGGTGCTCATCCCCCGTAATGCTCGCCTCAATATCCGACCGATGTCGAATGGAATATCTCGACGAAGTTGATCAAACCAATCCTCCCCAATGCATTGGAAGCTCCTCCACACTCCTACGACATGTCGAACCGACCAACCCCGAATCTCCTTTTCCTCCACTTTATGAACATGGACATTGATCACAACTTCATTCCGCTCATAGCCGACATCAAATGGGATGTCCCGATGACACTTGTCAACCCACTTCGTAGTGATCCTAAGAACACTTGCATTGACTCCTTCTTTATCTTGGGTCAACAATCTCGCGGCTTCTCGAGTCGCCTCTTCACTAACTTGGCCACTATCCCGCCATTCTCGAATTTCTCCCATCTTCTCTACATCACCCGGACGGCCATTCCCATTCACCAAGTACTCTTTGAAACTCAGCCTCTTCACCATAAAATCACCCCTCATGGACTCCTCATAGGGTTGATGTTCCCTCAACAAGCACAACATATATCCCAACACAAGCATCTCGATCAAGAACCATTACAAGAAATTTGGTATTTTGTGACGTACAAAATTTGTCACGAAAACATGATTTTTCGTCACAATATACAATATGTGACAAAAATTTGTTGTCACAACGATTGTCAGGTATGAGCGTGGTATTATGTGTATATGACGAATTTTTCTTTTTGTCATAAGTGTTTTACTTTTATATGACGAACATGAAGATGTCACTGTATCGTTTTGGGTTAGTGACACTTTTTTTTGTCACTGTTATTGTAAATATTTTGTCATTTAAGACATTATTTCGTCACTAATAGTAAACATTTAAATGACGTCAAATAAAATTTTGTCATGTAAAAATATAGTTAAGGTGACGAATATAAATATAAGATTGAAATTATAGAGTTTTAATGATTTTTTAATTGACACAATTTTTGTCACTTAAGGTTAAATTTCATCATAAAACATAAATATTTAACTGACAAAATTCATATTTAGTCATTGTAGAATATAGTTAAAGTGACGATATCTATATTATTATAAATTTTAATATAACATTATTGTCACTTTAAATTTTAATTTGTCACTAAAGAGTATTAAGTTGTGACAATCGTATAGTCACTAAAGGTTCATGCCAAGAATCTCGATAAGTTTCACGGAAATTAATAATCTCGGGATTCCATATATAGCTAAAACTTAATTTGCTTGTCAAGATTCATATTTCACTATATAAATTTGATAGATTAAATTAATAGAAACTAATAAGTAAATTAGTGTACAACACATGATTAAGAGAAAAATGCACAAGTGGTATCAAATGTGAACGAATGGAAGCCTTTTAGTTGGTGTGAGTTCCATTGCTCTAAGTTGAAGTCGTCATAAATTAATCATTGTACCATCTGCACCTCAAAAAAACATCTTTAATTCATGGTGTTTATTACAACCTTCAAATTCTCTCTTCATTCAAAACAAAAAATTAAGAAAAATGCTAAAAACAATCTGTTAACAAACAACTACTTAACCAAAAACCATGTGCAGATATACATAATGACTAATCAGTGCCTGCAATATCTCATCAATAGCTTCTTCATTTCTATTTGGAAATAAACGAAATGGCACAGAATCTCCCATCAGGTCTGATGCCCAATAATGTGTGTCCAGATTGGATCAGCAAAGCCAGTAACACATGTCACTTTATGCATTTGCAGGTTTGTTGGGTGTTGTGTGCTCGTGTGCGGCGGTACTGGATATCTTCAGGTGATAAGTTTATACCATTTTTTGAGAGGCTGAATGTATATTGTATCAGAAGTATATTTTCACCGTTTTTTGGGAAATATCCTAAAGCTACTGTGATTGAATTGCAGTTTGACACTGAACAAAAGTGAGAAGAAAACGAAAGAACAAGTGAAAGCATATGTTCAGGCGAGAGAGAAGAAAGGGATAATTACGACTCTATTAATGGAGTTGTTTTCGAATTTCGTTTGGCTTTCACGAACAAGTGATTTCCGCTTTCGCATCGTATCTCCCAACCATTTGCCGCTTTCATAGTAAACATCATAAAATGTCAATGTGTAATTAATTAGTTAAAAATACTCAGATAATTATTTATATAAAAAATTTAACTCTAAAATGTAAACCATTAAAACTAAACCATATATCTTAAAAACCATAGACTTTAAATTGTATATTGTGACATTGAATTATACAGACATGTATTGAGTGGATATTAAAATTTCTCCTTGATTTAAGATTTATCTATAGTGCAATATATACATTAGTTTAAACTTATATAGAAACTATTATTAATTAGTATAATCAATAATTAAAAAAATTATCTAAATTATTTGAAATATTGCATACTGTAACTATATTCAATAGAAAAACATTTACAATTTAATTGAAGTTTGACCATATATATAACAACATTAATATAGTAATTGCTTTTTTTTCATAATTTAAGGACGAATAATAAGCATAAAAAAACAAATATTGCATATTACATTACAAATTTTCATATCTATCACGCTCATCAATATGTTTTCTTGAAAATATTAACATATATGACAATATATTAATGATGTCATAGTAATAATCAAAATATATGACAATACTCAATTAATCACTATTTTAGACAAATATATATGGCGAGTAAGAATTATCATAGAAAATTTACGATGTTACAAAAGATCATCAATTAACATTAAATTATGACTATTTAACTTGTTGTAAAAAATATTCAAATAGATAACAATATATATTTTGTCAGATTTTCTTAATTATTTTATAACATAATAAGATCGTTATTAACATATTATCATTCACGATGAAAAATAAAATTGTCATCTATTCAATATATTTTATAATAAATTATATTTTTTAGTGATGATTCATTCATATATCGTCATAATAATATATGAAAATATATGACAATTTTTAAATAGTATCACAAAAGATAATAATAAATGACGAAATCTAATTTGTAACTATTTGTTTGAATTAAGTTATCCCGAATAAAAAAGTGTCACAAAAAGTATTTTTTGTCATGACATTTACTTTGTCACCATTTATCATTCTTTCGTAAAGAAAAAATTTTCCCCCAAAATTCATTGTATTAATTGTGCGTCCAAAATTATTGGTCACAATTTTTTTACTTATTGTCATAAAATATATTTAACAGTGACAAATTGATAAACCAATTGTGACACTCTTAAAATTTGTCATGAAAAATAAAAAAAAAGATGACAAAATGTAGAATTCGTCATGGTTAAGTGCTTATTTGTGACAAAATTATGTTCGTAGAAAAAAAAATCGTCATGAAATATCATATTTTTTGTAGTGAACAAAATAACAAGTTCTGAACTTACCAAGTGGGAGGCTCGGTTCAACCCTAATGTGAATGTGCTAGGAATCTCCTTTCTTCCTAGAGGCGTCACAACGTACTCTTTATCTGTTTGCGTTAAGCTCAAGCGACTATGAGGAAGACATAGCATACGACCTCCCGGATCCCATACAATGTCACGTGGTATCTTCCCCAAAGGTAGAATGCCCCGTGGTTGTCCTTTTAAGGACACATACTTCCCATCTTCGGGTGTTGATCCCACATCACCACTTTCCTCCATTCCCTTCCGGAACTCTCGCTCATAATAGTCAAGTTCATCATCGTTAAGTAGCTCAATTTTGAAGTTTCCTTCTCCATCAACCTCCTTTCGTAGCTCATCTTCTTCTTGACCATGCAGAATTTCACTTCCCTCTTCATCCTCGATCCGTTCTCTCCCATGACCTATCGTTTCCATTGGCTCCTTTCTATCGCTCAAGCCGACTAATTCATGTGCTAAGCCGCTTGACTCAAAAGACATGCAACCACCCAACATGGTTGAACCACCAACATCTCTCCCATCACCATATCCATCAATCTCTACACATAATGTGATTTCCTCATTCGCCTCAAAGAGATCAACAAGCCCAAGGTCACTCTCCCCTTCCTCAAGAGTAATACCCCCACTTTCCTCACACACACATGTAAAGTTAGGCTCAAGGGGCATTTTATCAAACACATGGGGAGCATCCCTTGCAACAGGGGTTTCCCCAACATGCTCACCTACAAACAACCTCTCCTCATCATCCATACATGCATTTAAATCCTCATCAACAATTTCATTAATAATAGATCCACAATGAGAACTTAAATCTACTTCAACACCACAATCAACCAAATCCTCACTAATAATAGGCATACCCACAACTTCTACATCAAGAGTTGAAAGTTTTGGATTTACCTCTTCATTGTATAATAGAGAACAGATTTGGGATGAATCCTTAGGAGGCAAAATAGTGGTTGCCCTTTGGAGCCTCTTCGTCTCTTCATGCTCCAAGTCCTCCCTTATCTTTCTTAGTATTTTTTCATATAGGAGCTCCGTCTTCCTCAGCTCGGCTCCAAGACGTTCCTTTAAAGCTTGTGACAAACTCGGTTGAACCTTAGTCGAAAGAAGTCTCCGTTCAAGGAAAACGATCGGCTCTGATACCAACTGATACAGATCGGTTTTATCTGAATTTGTGACGTGTTAGTTTTAATCGTAAACTAACAAAGATGTTCTTCTCTAGCTAAACTAGAAGAAGTGAATCCCAAGTTTCATGGACTAAATCCATAGGAATATGAAATCCCCATTGTTGAAGGTAAAAACCTTAACAAACTTCACAAGGAAGAAGATATAATATTGATTGATAAAAAGTTGAAAGTTACAAAGAGAAAGAGATGAATTTATATCATCTCAAAAACCTAATTGCCAAAATACATAAAGGGTAAAATACATAACTAATTAACATATAAAGACAAAGGGTAAATTGGGTTAGTGGTAAAGGGGTGGCATGATTATAAATAGGGAGTGACATGGGTTGTAAATAAGGAGTGGCAAAGGTGTAATTAAGGAGTGGTCCCAAGCATGAAGAACTTGGTGAAGAAGTTTACTCCAGGCGGGACACGCCCCAAGTGGGTCTTGCTACGTCTCGCGTAGTCAAGTTCCTGAACTTGACGCATCTCGTTGAGGAAGTTCACGCATGGCGTCCCTGGTGTTACGCCCCGCGTAGTTGACCTCCTGGGTGTAACTTGTTCCGGATGCCTGATCTGCGCCCCGCATATGAAAAGGCACGCCCGCGTGCATGAGCTCTTGAGCTGTCCTCCGGAAGTAGTATCCTCCACGCTCTGCGCACTGGCTAATACGCTCCGTGTGGAATGCTAGTGACCTCCCTTCCGCGTGTCTTTCCCTTTTCTCGGTGACCCCGGATTCACACCCCGCGTGTTCTATTTTACGCTCCGTATAGAGCAAGATGCCCTCATCATAAAATAAAAAATCAAAAAGTAAAATTTAGTCAAAAAAAAATATTTTTTCCGAAAAAAATTGAAAATATATAAGTTAAATGATGAAAAGTGAAATTAATGGAAAGATAAAAAAAAGTAAAAATAAATAAATTTATGAAACAAAATTAAAAGTAAAAAGTAAAATAAATACTACAGTAGAATAGAGACTAAAGTAATGTCTCTTTAATATAAGCATTATTTTGGATTAAAAGAGGGTTTCCGGTCCACCGCATCCAAATTCCGGTCCACCGCATCCAAATTCCGGTCCACATCCAAATGACCATATGGTCATTCTCATTTTATTTCTTCCAAAACCTTAAAAGCTCTCTCTCCCTTTCTCTCCCAAGCACAAATCCCGGATTTTACAAAAATGGAGCCAAGCATTCCCGAAGATAATGATTTCGAACACGAGGTAATATTACGATTCTTAAATACGTGTCTGTTTAAATTTTATTTTTTTTCGTTGGTTTTTGCCTGAACGGGTAGCACGTACTCCCGTTCCGTCGGCCGAACGGATGAACTACCCGTTCGGTCTAGGGACGGGAAGCATGCGCCACCCGTTCAGGCAAAAACGGGCAGAAATTACCCCAAACTATTTTGTTTATTATTTTTAATGTAAATTATGATAACCTATTATGCTTTTTTTGTATATTCAGGTAACGTTAGAAGATTGGAAACCCGACAACATTGATTATAGTTCGCGTTTCATAACGGATACCGTTTTCCCTTCGTGTCAGGATGCTATCGATTGGGCAAAAAAGATAACTATTCAGAATGGGTTTGAGATTGTAATATCTTCGCACAAACATGGGGGAAAACAGAAGCTGTTGCGATGTTCACGGGGTGAACGCTATAGAGGTGTTGTGAGAATTGATGAAGATCATGCAATAAGAAAAAGTAAAACTAAAGCGTGCCGCTGTAAATTTCAGATTAAAGCCTATCAACATGCAGACATTTCTGGATGGGGGATACATGCTAAGGTAACATTCATTCCAACGGCTATATTCCAACGGCTATATTCCAACGACCATATTCCAACGGCTATATTTCCATCTATAAAATTAAACAATTTCTACTTCAGTTATCAACGTTCACTCTTTAAATTCATTTCAACTAAAACTCTCAACTATCAATGGCTTCATCTTATTTTACCAATGGTTTCCCTAATTTTCCTCCCGAGAAAAGCATAGTGTCAACTTTGAGTAAGTCTGATTGCACGGCGAAGATGCTTGATTACCAATACTATGCAATTCGTGTATATGGAGAGACATTTGTTAGTCCAGCAATGTTTCATCCTGAAACTCCATTTATGTTTTGCTTCAAGCTTCCGTCTGCTAGTGAGTTTCCAATATACTCACTACACATGGTATGGTTATTATGTTATATGAATTACATGCCATTTGAATTCACTCTAGAGGAATGGTTGGACAGTTTGAATGAAGGAAATATTCCTAGTCATATTCAAACATTTCTGAAATGGTTTATGCCTATTGATGAATGGAAAGCTTTGTTCGTCAGACTATTGCGTGATAATCAGAGGGGAATTATCCCTAGAAAAAATTTCAACTCTATCATCTTTTTAAGATGGACAGAGTCTGAAATTTCTCATGAGGTTCATCGCAGTTATCCTTACTCGATCGTACAAAATTAGGATAACTATAAATTAGAGGTTGGAGTACTACAGAGTATCAGTGCTTCAAAGAACGATTACCTTCCAGGATGAGCTTGGCCAAGAAATAAAGGAGATGCTCCATGGAAAAAATTTCCTGTGGAATATGAGACGAATATTGTAGAGGAGAAAGAGATATACCTTGCAATACAGTCAGGTGTAGATGCGGCATCTTCAAGAAACATTGACGAGTACGAAGAAGATAGTGACTAATGTAATCTTTTCAATTTATGTCGTGGTAATGTAATTTTTTCAATTTATGTCGTGGTAATGTAATTTTTAATTTTTAATAATAATAATTTGGTAGTAATGACATTGGAATAATAATAAAGCGTACCACTAAAAATGATAATAAAGCGTACCACTGAAAAAACGAAAATATCAAAATACCAAATTCAGTCATAATAGTACTAAAATATGTCGAAATATAAATCGTACAACCAGTATACAGTCATAAATCACTTGGCCAAATGCCAAGCACCCATAATTTGCTCTAACGATTGTCTATAGCCAATCGCAGCATCCTCGTCCAGATGACTCATGTGATCCAAAACAGCTTCACCCCAATCGACTAACCCACTGTCAAAAGAAACGAACAAAAAACAGAGTAAATATCACTTCACACTTCAGTAAATATCATTTCATATTTGTAGATCAGTAAATAAAACCAAAAATAACTTACAATCTCACTGTTCGAGCGAGTATAAACAGTCAGTCCGGGTGCAACAATCTCCGGAAGTAGACGAGGGTATGAGTGACGGGTGTACCAATGCATGTACTGATCCTCACAGTCCGATGGAGTACGTCCTGGAGTGAATACAGACAATCTAAGCACGACCGACTGGGGAAAAGAGTCCCAAATATCATGCACCATCATAGCTGGCACATCTACTCAATACTTCAAACTGGCCCAGGGACGCACAGCCTTGGAAGGCCGCAATATCGGTCTGGGGATGGTCTGCTCATATCCAAGCTATCGAAGGCATCTCCCCAGTATGTACGACTCGATCACATCCCGATACCGTATCCATCTAGCGTATGCCATCCTTGGGGTTCTCGTAACGGCGTCAGGGCCATACGGCATCCACATCACCTACAGATGTATAAAATTACATTAACACATACAAATAATACAAATTTGTTTTAATTGAACAGTATTTATAATTATATAGCAATTGTACCTCATCTGCTGTCAATCTATCAATCCGGGCACGAAATGCTCTCAGCCACTCATCGCTCTTCTCTAGTGATATAGATGGCCACATGGAAGCCCTAGGAAGATCCGGGTCAACTGTAACTGCCTCTCGATGAGGCCTGAACCAAGGAAAGTACTCATAAATCCATGACTAGAGCAATGTCAGACAACCCGTCATCTGCCTGTAATCTCCTTTGCTAGCAATACCAAGATGACGGTATAGATATACTAGTGCAGCCGATCCCCAAGAGAGTCCAACGGCTCCAGCTGTCGAGTCCTGCACCTCCAGCAGGCAAGAAGGTCGGATGCGGTCACCACTCTTGTCTACGAACAAGGTGGAACCGAGCATCAGCCATATCCAAGCGATAGCCTGGGTCCCGGGAATCCGATCACCTCTACAATAATCCATGACTGAAGCGGCTCGTATACCACTAGAGGAGTAGTGACCGGCATCCAACTCAGCCCGAGTCATCCCAAACAAATCCATCATGCAAACCTTAAGCTCGTCAATACTCGCATCAGCAGTCACCATGGCACCATCTACGGGGATGCGCAATATCTCCCACACATCATGCATCAAAATGCTCATCTCGCCGAACGGCATGTGAAATGATGACGTGTCTGGTTGCCACCGCTCTACAAATGTCGTGATCAATGCAGCATCTATGTGACTGTGCATGATACCAGGTAGATGGAACATGCCAGATGACTCCATACGCAACTGAATCGTCCTGGAAGAACCACTGTACCATAATCTCAGCTTCGAGCAATACCCTGATCTAGTATGACACCTAAGGACGCCCCGATCCTGACCACCCCAAATAGCACATGCAACATGTCCCAAAAAGCTTGGGATCACAGCACCATCAAATGGACCCCCGGGGATGGGATCCTTCACAACCCAGTCATCATCTGTAGCACTCCTCGAGTGCTTGCTGCTACCTGAAATTACAGTAAACGGTTTACATTAAATTTTTGGTATATTTTCTAACAATCACTAATAAAACAAATAAAAATAAGCACATTTTTAAATTTCTCTTACCAGAAGACGATCCTGCGGTAGAAGCAAATCGCCTGTCTCGAACCCTCGTCACGAAGCCACGAGGTACGGGGAGAGTATCAGAGCTAGGATGAGGCATAGAGTCATCTCCGTCCATCTCTACATCAGCCGCCTGATCCTGTCCTCGAACACGCTCCTCCTGTGCTGCATATGCCCTTTGGGCGTCCGCCATGAACCGCTGCTGCTCTGTCCGCTGCTGTCGAGCAGAGGCAATAACAATACGTGAAGTCGTATGTCTGCGGTTTTGGCCTGGTCGGGTGGTTTACACCACCTGGCCGCAGGCCAAACGGGTGCGGCGCACCAGTCGGCCCTAGGGCCGACTGGTGCACCGCAAACATTTGGCCCCTCGGTCAAACGGATGGGGAACCCGTCTGACCGCGGGGCCAAACGAGTGCGCCGCGCGGCCCACCAGATGGTGGATCGCGCGGCGATTACTTGCTCCACCAAAGGTGGAACGAACAGTTCGTCCGTTCCACCTTTGGTGGAGCAAGGAAATCGCACCCGTTTAGTGCGATTTCTGCGTTTTTTGCCTCCGAATAAGCGATAAAATATATGTATTTTATAATTGATCCAACTTATCAACATTAGAAGTAAAATTGCTTTTGGCTGCCAAACTTAACCCGTTAAACATAGAACATACAACGTCCCGTGAACGGATCTGGCCGATAGGCTTTTATGTTTAGATATTGATATAATAAAACAGAGAGTAAATATTTTGAAATAAAACCAGCGTTCAATAGGCAGAAAAAAAAAATCATATTATAGTAGTTGGAATTGGGCTTGCATTAAAAGGTTGGAATTGCGAGTGAAATATATTTTGCTGGAGAATTAGGAATACAATTAGGAAAAACACAAATTCTATTCCAATTAGGATTTACACCTATATAAATAAATAGACATAGATTGAGAAAGTAAAGAAAGCAAAACGATAGAGACCCACGCTACGCATATAAGAAGAGACATTCAAGAATTTTTACGGTAAAACTAATATAATTTCATAATCTCTCATTTTTACGGTTCTCTTAATAGTGTCCATAATCTTTAATTACGATATATTATTCACATCTTAATTTGTCTTGTAATTTTAATAATATATAGTATTGTGATCAATATTAAATTACGACCCAAATTTCATTAATTAATTCTGGGTTTTGGTTTTCTTTTGAATATCCAACAAACTCTCTATTTTTATAAACATCTGTGTATTCTTTTGAATATTCTTCTCTATTATTTTTATACTTTCTTATTTATTTATTTCAACCTCATCATGTTATGCCCTTCTTTCGTACTGCTATTTGTTTTATTTTAATCTCATCATTTATATATTTATGTTTTCAGTATATATTTTCATTATTAATTAAACTACAATTTGATAAACTAATCATTAATTATATACTATTTGCAGCTAACTATGGAGGAATGGGCACCAAAAGTTGAATATGATCGTTCATTGATATTTCTGTTGGGCTTGGCCCAAATATAATTTGTGAAATAAGCCCACCCATGTGTCTTCTTGTGTCTTTGAGTTTTTCAAGTGGAAAAACATCTCACATTGCTTTCAAAGCACTTAGTGGAGATGTATATAAAGAAGGTCCTCACATGCTTGGGGTGTGCCCCAAGGGGTACCCACTTTTGTGAAAGGGTGAGGACCTGTCTTCATGGTTATTTATACTCTGATTTAGTCTTTGTGAACGTTGTTCATAACGTCCATTTTTTTCTGAACGTGTTTTCAGTCTCCTCCACCTTCCTGATTTTCCTCCTTCCCTTTCTCCATGAAATCAGAGCTCAAACAGCTCTTTTTTCTTGTATAAATAGGTGATGTGAGACTGCCTTTAACACATAATTTCATTTTCATTCATTCTGTATTTTTTCGAAACTGAGCAAGTAAACAGAGAGTGTATACAGAACGATTTTCATACGGTGCAATACGACAATCGTATTTAAGAGGGCTGTTTATCCTGGAGGCGACCGGAGTTCATACTGTTTGCTAAATTCCGGCAGTTCTGCGAACGTCTTAAAGAAAGCGACATTGTCCGCGACTCTGCCCATTTAATTTTGTTCGGTCTGTTTCTATTTTCTGAGTTCGAGCAACAACAATTTTAAGACGTTTTCAATTACTGCTGATGGCTACCGAACAATCAAATGGGATTGCTGAGATCAACAAATCATTCCGGTTTGAAGGAGCTCATTTCCGAAGATGGAGACAGAAGATGTTGTTCTACCTCACAACAAAGAAGGTAGCTTCTGTTCTGACTTCTGAAAAACCAATTGTTCCTGAAGATGGTGACGAGGCAGATGTTCGTGCTGCTGAGAGATGGACAGAAAATGATTTTCTGTGCAAAAATTATATACTCAATGGATTGACTGACGATCTGTATGATTACTATACTGCTGAAGAAAAAACAGCAAAAGAAATTTGGAAAGCTCTGCAGAGGAAGTATGACACTGAGGAGGCCGGATCGAAAAAATACGTTGTAAGCCGCTACCTCAAATTCCAGATGACTGATGACAAGTCAGTGGAAATTCAATCTCATGAATTACAAAAGATAACTGTTAGACGAGGTGCCGCGGCCTAATCTCCCGGGCGGACCGGGGGGTGGACACCTCATGGCGACGTAACCGGTGATTGGCGCCGAAAGCAACCAATCATGAAATCAAGCTGCTCGGCAGGACCGGAGCTCGGAGATATGGAAGAGTCGCCACCCACGAATGGGAAAATGAACACCAATCCCTTGCGGGAGACCGGTGTGGGTTCGGAAAACTTAGGTACGAGCCGAGAAGGCTAGCTCCTTTCCGGAGAAAGGCTACTAGGCACCCCGACATCGCCCGGTTATGAACCACCGGCCTCCTACTCAGCATGTTAGGCGATAACGGACTAATCGTATACTTCTTTAAGTTTAAAATTCATTTGAAACCTTTTCTTTCTCATTTTGGAAGCCGTTTTGAGCATATATTATTGAAAAGCCACTTTAGTAAAGAATCACCCATTTACATCAGTTCAATATACATATAAGAGAGAGGGGAAGAAGGAAGAATTGATTTATTTACAACGTGATTTACATTTCATGTTGCATGTTAATTCTATACTAACTCATTTCCCCCAAAACGAGTTCATTTACATGGTTCGCACCTTAATCGTCGTTGGAACGATTTAGGTACGTTTCAAAACCCCGTTTTATGAAGTCCGCCTGAATCGCCGTTGGAACGACTCAAGTGTTTGAAAACATTAAGGTAAAAACCTTTAATAAGAAAACGTGGTTAAGCATACAAGTCAATTTATTTTGTACAAATCATTTAAGAAAACGATTCAAAACTCTATTATTTATAATGAAAACGATTTTAATTACAAGGTTCGTTTAATCCGTCGTTGGAATGGACTAAGGTTTTAAAACGTGATGTTTTAAGAAATGATTTAAAATGTCAAGAAGACACTATTTATCTACATTAGGAACCTCTAAAAAACCTTTAGTTTAGATAATTAAATTGAAAACTCTTTTTGGGATTTATTTTCCCCTTTTCACTCAATAGACTCTTTACTTATCATAATTACCACAATGAACATATTAAATCAAAATTCACTTCAAATAAAACCCATTTAAAATATGGACCAATAAATGTCCAAAGAGAATAAGGGAAAAGCATATACATATATATACACATGTATTTGAAAATAATGATATACATATAACTTTAGAAAACCAAGTAAAGGATGCTACTCAATAGCTTAATATATACATAATAATGAAAATAAAAGATACTAAATATACTAAAAAAACATGTAAAATGATAAACAAAATTCATTGTTAATAAGAAAATAAACTTTATATCCCAAAATGACTATAGAAAATGACTTTCCCAAATATACATTAAACATTAAAATAATGCCTATTTATTCTCAAAATATCTAGTAATTAATTACCTCAAAATACCCAAGTAAATAACATTTTAAAATAAAATCCAATATAATTTAAATGAATGAAAAAAGAAAATATATATACATATACTTTATCAAATCCAATTAATGAAAAATAATTTATAAACACATTAAATAACTATATGTATAAGGTATTTAAAAATAACTTGAAAGTAAATGTTACATAATAATACATATATATACAAAGGATCAAAAGCTTAAAAGTTGAGAAAGAGGGACCAAAACAGCATTTTTTACCTTCAGGCAGATTTACCGACGGAAAATCCACCGGTAAACAGCAATTAGTGACAGAAACGGTAAATTACAGCAGCACTCCAATTATTTCCAGATTTATTCAAAAGCTTTAAATTAAATCTAATTCAATCGTTTTGGATTTCCGAACTACCAAAAATGGATCATAGTCAATAACGGAAGTTCCTAAAACGACGTTTTTATTTTAAAACGTTATCTGGAAATTTCTTTTTTAAGAAACTTATAATTACAACGTCTTTTAATACCCGAACTACCTTTTTATCGGATCACGGTTCGTATTGGAATATCAAAGCGAGGTTTTTATTTTAAAATAAAACCAAATTTTATTCAACACGAGACGAAAATTAAATAAATACGCAAAATTAAATAAAACGTGGTAAATAAATAAATAGCTAAATAAATAAAATTATAACATAAAAATAAATAAAGAAAAAGAAATCAATTAAATAAAATAAAACGAGTCTAGTCCTCGGATAATACCTTAAATTCGGTATTGACGATTGAAGTCGGTTGATCCCACGAATCGTGCTTTTCCGGTGTTTTTGGTAAAATTTTAACTTTTAGGAGATTTGGAATTTTTAGGAAAAAAAAATGTTTTTTCCCAAAAAAATCAATTTTCTCTCTCTAAAAATGTTTAGAGTGAGAAAATCTTTCCCAAAAAGCCTCCTCTCAAATGCATGGGGATCCGTGCCTTTTTTATAGGCATTGGATCCCCGGAATGAATGGGCGACGCCCGAGCAAGATCGGGCGTCGCCCAAAGGGGTTGGGCGGCCGCCCAACCTCTGTTGGGCTATCGCCCAACATTGTTGGGCGATCGCCCAACAATCGTTGGGCGTGCGCCCAACCGACGTTGGGCGTTCGCCCAACCATCGTTGGGCGTTCGCCCAACGTCGTTGGGTGCTCACCCAACGGCTGCCGGGCGCGCTCGCCCAATGCCTGCCGGGGCGCGTCTCGCGCTGTCGGGCGCACACGCCCCGTGGCCGTCGACCGCGCGTTCTACGCCGCCGGGCTCGTGCGTCCAACGGACGTCGAGCGCGCGCCATTCGCGGTCGGACGCGTGGGTCCAACGGACGTTGAGCGCGCGCCCCGTGCTGCCGGGCGGGCATCCGACTGTCGTTGGACGCGCGTCGGCTGCCGCTAGGCGCTCGCACCACGCCGCCGAGCACTCGTGAACCGTCCAATCGACGACCGTGACCCACTGTAATTTCTCCTTCCTTATTATATATTATATATTTTTTGTTTTTAAAACTTCCGGAATCAACCGTTTCAACCGTCTTGTTTACATGTTTTCGTCACAGGTCCTCCAACTCGGTGTCTACAGTTGCCCCTACGTTCCTATTTTGACAGTGATGTGTGTGTTTTGAAAACGTTTTTTGCTAACGCAACACATGCAATGTAAAACATATCAAAGTAAAAGACACGTAAAGAGTAGGAGGAAGAATACCTGACCTTCGCGCTGCGCGTTCCGGTGTTGTTCTCCGATTCTTTCCAGCCTCGCCTCTGAATCGGCCGTCGGTGGATGTATTCTCTCGGAATCTAGCGTACGTTTACTGTGGGTAAAATTGTCTCGAAAGCAACCTCGGTCGTGGACCGTAGGTAAGATGGCTAAAAAGCTACCTCGGTCGTGAACCGTAGGTAAGATGGCTAAAAAGCTACCTCGGTCGTGAACCGAGGTAATATGGCTAAAAAGCTACCTCGGTCGTGAACCGTAGGTAAGATGGCTAAAAAGCTACCTCGGTCGTGAACCGCAGGTAAGATGGCTGAAAAGCTACCTCGGTCGTGAATCGTAGGTAAGATGGCTAAAAAGCTACCTCGGTCGTGAACCGTAGGTAAGATGGCTGAAAAGCTACCTCGGTCGTGAACCGTAGGTAAGATGGCTGAAAAGCTACCTCGGTCGTGAACCGTAGGTAAGATGGCTGAAAAGCTACCTCGGTCGTGAACCGTAGGTAAGATGGCTGAAAATCTACCTCGGTCGTGAACCGTAGGTAAGATGGCTAAAAAGCTACCTCGGTCATGAACCGTAGGTAAGATGGCTGAAAAGCTACCTCGGTCGTGAACCGTAAGTAAGATGGCTGAAAAGCTACTTTGGTCGTGAACCGTAGGTAAGATGGCTGAAAAGCTACCTCGGTCGTGAACCGTAGGTAAGATGGCTAAAAAGCTACCTCGGTCGTGAACCGTAAAAAAAAGCTACCTCGGTCGTGAACCGTAGGTAAGGTGGCTCAAGGGCAAAAAGGTTCTTTCTAACGATTCTGAATTCTTTTAAAACACCGTTGTCTGTATTTTCTCACTGGAACTAGTGTCCTGGAGGTTCGAATGGTTTGGTAGGAATGTCTTTTTGGTTCGGAATGATTCACATTATCGATTATTTTTCTGTTGACTGTCGTCTGTATTTTGACTGGTGCCACTGTTCTGTAAAAATTGGCTCTCGTCGGGAGTTCATATTTTGACAGTATTGGTCGCTGTCTGGGAGAAACGCAGGCTGAAACGAACTGCAAATCGGAGGTCTGTGCGCCTGGTAATTAATTATTTACTTTTTACCTTTATGTCACATTGTACTTTTTTCACTATTTACGGGAATGTCATTCCTCTTTCCTATATAAGGTGGTGGGGTTCCATTTCAACCTCACACCTTCTCTTTCTTCTCTCTCTCTCTCTAGATTTTGGTTTGGATTATTCTCGGGATGGATTTGGATGAATGCGATGGCACGAAAGGCATGGAGGAGGTTTATGTGAACCTTGCTAGAGTGGACCCTTTCCACGACCCTACGACGCATCTGAGCCGGACACGCTGTAACGAGGTAAGTACTTTCTAACTTTTTCGTTATTTGGTTCAAATTCTAGGCTTTAGTATCCTTATCCGAACATGATTTGCATGCTAACCTTTAGATTGCCTTAGAGGACTCTAGTTAGAAAACGTGAATTTCTTTACTTACAAGTAACACTTGTTTACTTTTGTGTAAGAATGTGCGCTATATGCATTGTGAATAGTAAAACTACGACTTTATGCATGCTAACAGTAAAAATAACATGAATAGTGAACGTAAATAGTAAAAAACGTGAATAGTGCACGTGGATAGCGAACACGTGAATAGTAAAAGCGTGAATAGTGCACGTGAATAATAAAAACTTAACTAATGCCCGTGAATAGTAAAAATGTGAATAGTGCACGTGAATAGTAAAAACTTAACTAATGCACGTGAATAGTAAAAACTTAACTAATGCACGTGAATAGTAAAAACCTTAACTAATGCACGTGAATAGTAAAAACCTAACTAATGCATGTGAATAGTAAAAAATTAACTAATGCACGCGAATAGTAAAAACTTGACTAATGCTCCTTGTCAGTGCGGACGAGAGTGGATTAAAGAATAAAGAATTAACTAAATCCTACATAAATGACCCTAAGGAGAGATTTTACAGAAAATTGGTCCGAATTGACCAGACGTCTCTAGGTTAGATTCTGACCGAAAGAATAACTAGTCTTAACGTGTTTTCATCAAATGCAAGCTTAGGAACCATATTTAAACTTTCCTGTATTGTTCTTTCTAGTTCCTCGAGATTTCCGGGACCACGGCCGAGATCCACGTGTGGTATTCTATGTTAGGCGCCGCGGCGAGAGCCCGTGTCCGTGAGTTGGGCTTTGAGCCCTTTATTTCAACGCTGCCCCGCATCAATGGGGTGTGCGAGATCCATGTGTGGTATTCTATGTTAGGCCACCAGGCACCTGCTCGGCGAGCAGACTTTCCTGCTCGGCGAGCAGACCTGCGGGAATTGGTCAAAAAGACCAATTCCGCCCCCACGAAGCCACGTTCGGCCCCACGTCTTCCTACACCAACAAGGACACGAAATTAGGTCAAAACGAGGCCCGAGACGCGTCTATAAATAGGAATTTTCAATTGTAAATTAGATATCTTTTGTTTTTGTAATTTTCTTATCTTCCACCTCGAGAAATCCTCTCCACCTCCTCCAAAAACCTTCAAACCTCCATTGAAGACGCCTCCGAAGCTCCATTCACCGAGGATTGCTCGAGCTCCATCCTTAAGTCCTAGGAAGACGCCTGCATTGGTTGACAGGTTCCCTGAAAGGGATTTTTCTTCTTTTATAACTTGTTTATCCTATGATACATGCTATGAATCTTAGGCTTATTGTAACTTCGTGACAATGTTCTCCATCTTTGATTAGTATAATAGTTTTGTTTCTTCAATTGTTTTGATGCTTTGAATCTTTGTCTTACGCTTTGTTTGATTGGTTTAACTCATTCGATAATCCCAAAATCAAGTTGGCACATATTGCGAACTGAATCTGACCTAGTCAGTGCCTATAGGATTGACGACCCTATAGAAGATTAAGCCCAAATTACTGAGCCTTAGAGCTAGTTTCGGCCTTACAAGGGAATCACGAACTAGGAACTTTAGGAGGATAGGTCGGGTTAATCGCCTCGAACACAAGTGACTTAGATTTTAATTCAATTGTTTAAACAATCTATTTCCATTATCATCGTATCCCTCCATGATCCTTTAGATGATTGCATTGACAAAAGATCACTTAGGAGTAGTTTAACTTAATTAGGGGTAGAGTAATTTAGTTAGGCTTAGAATAACTTAGCTAGAATTAGATAACTTAATTAGAATTAGTGTAATTCAACCTAGGAGTAGATTAATTAAACAAAACCAAACTCAAAACCCCCTAAGCCTAGATAACATCCGAGACTTAGTAATTCGGTACTTGCAGAAATAAATCCTGTGGACGATAACCTGGACTTAAACCCAGAAATTTATTACTTGATAACGACGGGGTACACTTATCCCTTAGTGAGTTCCCATCTCGAGTTAGGTGGGAACGCATCAAGTTTTTGGCGCCGTTGCCGGGGATTTATTTCTTCTGCAATATCAAACCAAAGGTCAACTTGTTAGTTTAGGCATTCTTTGTGAATACTTTCCTTGTTAATATCATATATACTTGTTTATAATCATGATTCTTTGTACTACATACCTATACCGATTATTTTTGTTTGTATACACTTATTTATATATACTCATTTATGATAGCCATCCTTATTTATACTTACGCTTGTGTATATTCGTTTGTACGAATATGTAGCTATCAACTTCACCTATACGTGTCTGTATATGTTTATCTACACCATTCTTATACTTGTACAAAACTGTATGATTTGTATGATCTTCTTTCAACTTTCATTTATGTCTGTATTTATCTTTTCTCAGCGTATGCCTACGAGATCAGCAAAAATACCGATTGTCCCTCTTAACCCTGAACTTGAACGTACTCTTCGCAGGAGCAAACAGATCGGAAAGCTGAAGCAAGACGAGATCATCGAGCCCGTCAAGATGACTGATAATGAACGGAATAATGAGAACACCGGACCAGAGAGCGACACTCGTCTGATGAGTGAGATCCTGGCACCCCACCGACATCAGCATCTGTCAGGCATTGCTGCTCCAAACATTCCGGCAAACACATACGAAATCAAGTCTGGTATAATTCACTTGATCCAACAGACTGGATTGTTTGGAGGAGAAGCACATGAAAGCCCGAATGATCATCTGGATCGCTTTCTAATGTGCACAGACACTGCAAGGACCAACGGGGTCCCCCAAGATGCTGCTAGACTGAAACTTTTCCCATTCTCTCTGACGGGGCAAGCTTTGGAATGGCTGAGAACACTGGAGCCTGGTTCAATCACAACATGGGCAGGGTTGGAGAAGGAATTCTTGTCCTACTACTTCCCTCCCTCAAAAACAGCAATGCTCAGGGGTGAGATCGCATCCTTCCACCAACCTGAACATGAGGCGCTCCACACATCTTGGACTCGATTCAGGAAAATGCTACGCATGTGCCCTCATCATGACATACCCAAGCATCAATTAGTGAGCATCTTCTATCACGGACTGACACCCACCAACAGAGCCATTGTTGACTCCGCAGCGGGTGGGGATTTGTTTAGAAAGACAGCAGCAGAGGCATATGACATGATCAATGAGCTGGCCAGAAAGAGTGTGCAGTGGCAAGAATAGAAGCTCGCCGGCCCCACTAGGCAGCGGGTATTTGCTGTGGAAGAACAGGAGCAAAATCCAGTTGTTGCAGATTTGAGTAGGAAGATGGATGTACTGTTGGCTACGCTTAGCCGACCTCCCACCTGTGTGCACTGTGGCGGTGACCACAATGGTAAGGATTGTCAAGCAGGTAGCCTTTCGCTGGAGATGGGGTGGAGATGGTAAATTATGTTGGGGGGCAACCAAGATACAATCAGAATTACAACAACGGTAACCCCAACAACTACAACTCCTACAACAACAATGGAAACTACAGGAGGCCTCAGCACCCGAACCTCTCTTACGGGAATTCAAATCAGAATGTGCTCCGACCTCCTAACGGATTTGTTCAAGAGCATAGAGAGCAAGGGCTTGGTATGCCTCCATACCAACAGCAAAATCAAGGGCCAGTGCAACACCCTAAGGAATCCGATGAAGTGATCACTCTTTTAAAGGAGATCTCGGCTAGGCTTGCCAACAACGAAGCCTTCTGCAAGGATTTGAGCAATCAGGTGGCTCAGATTAATAGGGACAGGCAGGAAAGGCCACATGGTTCTCTCCCGAGCACAACGGAGAAGAACCCAAAGATCCTGAGAAAGGATTGAGTAAGGGGGAGAAATCGGGTTCTCCTCGGTTTTTAATCCAAAGTTTGAACAATTTGATTCTGCATTTTCTTTTCTTTTTGCTTTTATTTTGCTTTTATTTTCTTTTATTATTTTGGTTAATTAAATTTTGATCTCGTTTGTTTATTTACACTGTCAAACTTTGTTCCCCTCACTCAAAAAAAAAAAAAAAAAACAATAAAAGAAAAAGAAAATAGTAAGAAAAGAAAAAGGGGGGGTGACTCATCATCTCCTTCCCCACCTTCTTCTTCCCTTCTCTCTTCTTTCTTTTTTATTCTATTTTTTCATTCTTCCCTTCTCTTTCCCCTTTTGCTTCTTCAAAAACCTAACCCCCCAAATTCATCATTCTAACCCGAATTCAAGATATAAGGTATGAATCTTTACATATTTTTGATTTCTAACATGTTTCTAGGCTTAGATTTTAGCTTAGGGTGATAATTTTTGAGTTTTAAGAAAAACCTAAGTTTTAGGTTTCTCTCTCTTTTCTCAAATTAATCTCTTGTTTGCTTTCAAATTCTTGATTTCCTTGCAACTTGTGTTAACATGATGATTAATTTATAGTTTGGGTGTGATTTCCATTCTCAATTTGTGGATATTTGGAGAAATTGCTCAATTTGGGTAAAATCCCCATTTTAGCTCAAAGTTCAACTATTCAAATTATAGTTAAAAACGTATCAATAGAGTTGTGAATTGCATTCTTTTTATGTTTTAGTCATTGGGTATCCCAAATTTTGCATGAAATTATGAATTTCGGGTGAAACACTTAGGGACCAAATACTTATGGTTTAGTCCCTAAGTTCCTAAAGCTATGATTTTTGCCTATGAATGGTTGTTTGGGGGTTTATGTTGAAACTTGTAAATATTTTCTAACTCTCCCATTTTTGGTCTATTCCTCAGGAGATATGGGTCGGAAAGGAAAAGCTAAGATCGTCTTCGAGAACGAAGCCGAATCGGAGGTCGAGTTCGACGAGAACCTCCAAGCTAAGTATGATCCACCCTTTGGCCTTGTTGATGAACGTGAGGGTCTTTTGTATGATAGGTTTTCCAAACAAGACCTTGCTACACATATAATTGTCGATCAAACCTATTTGTCGAGTCTAGGTTTAAAGAAGGATTTCAATGAACTCCTCAAATTCCACGGCTGGCATAGACTAGCCACAACCCAGACTCCGGTTTATCACAATTTTACTATTGAATTCTTGACAACTTGGAAAAAGGAGCTGCCCTTAGGCGGTGGGAAGCATTCCTTTAGGCTAAACGGTAAACCTTACCGCATTGATGCCACCACACTAGCAGCCTTAATGGGGGTTTATAATCACCCAGAGGCAATCTCAGACTTTAAATTGCCTCTAACAAAAGATATAGCTTGGGAGCAACTCACAGGCATATCCAGCTTTAACTCCCAGACTGCTAGCCCAGGCACTCTCCGAGACCCGCTTCTCAATCTCGTCCACAAGTTTGTAGCCCATAACTTGTTGGGCAAAAATGAGAGTAATAAAGTCTCAAAGACGGAATTGCTCATATTATGGTGTGTGGCCAACCACAAACCCGTGGACACTGTCAAGGCCGTATTTGAAGGCTTCTCGAGCCAAACAAGTAGAAAACGTGGTTCCCTAGGTCTTGGGCATCTAGTTACCAACCTGCTCAAAAGCCAATTCAAGAACTTAGATAATCCCGAAATTGCTATTTATCCTACTCTGCTAAACTCCAAGTTTTTGGAGAAATCTACTTTTCAAGGAGTTTTTAACAGGAACACAACTGGAGGAGCAAGCTCCAGCGGAGGAGGAAGAAAAAGGGCACGAGTTCCACAACAGAGAAGGGATGAAGAACCTGAGGAAGAAGAACCTGCAACGACAGGAGACCAAAGGGAACACCAAGCGTCGGGGACGGAGGCCCAGTTCCAAGCCATCAACACCATGATGGCAGAAATGCGGGATCTTAACCTTCGGACTTTTAACACTGTTCAACAGATGGACCAACGGTTCACCAACTTTGAGCAGAATATGGACCGAAGGCTTTCGGGTCTTGAATACGTAGCGGCTGATTACTGCGAGCGCTACAACATGCCTTGGCCTTATCCCCCGGCCGATCAGTAAGTTGTCTTCTCCACCCTAACTTTTTACACTCATATTTCCTGATCTATAATGCAATGTTGGAACTTATTGCATATTTTAAATGTGAGGAGGAGGGGTAGACAAACTTACAAAAATTGTATAAATTTTTAAATTTTTGTTGCGTCGTGTCTAGTTTAGGTTTGCGTTTTGGCGTTTTATTATGTTTTTGCATGTTTAGGACCTAAAACCGTGAACCTCCTTCGAATCTAAACTTCGTTATTTGTCTTTGAGGGCTGAGAACCGAATCTAAAATTGCATGACAACTAGTTTAGGTGTGGGACACAACTCTTGTATCTGTAAAAGCATGAGCTACAGTTGCATTTAGACCCTACTTTTGAAGAAATGCTAAAATCATTACTTAGGTAGATAACTTAAGAATTGAAGGCATGTAATATTAAACTTGAGTTTGGGCAAAACTAGTAAACACAAAATTGAAACCCAAAGAATTGTGAGTTGAATTTGAGCCTAAGAGCGAACATCAAAAAGCTCCTTTTCTTGACATTTTTGTGTGAATGCTTTGACTTGTGGAAGATTACAGATTTTGCACCTAATACTGTGTTAAACCTACATGCAATGATTTGAGATGATAAACGATGAATCAGCCTCATTAGAATTAACCTTTTCTTTACCTTGTTTTTCTTTTTCATCCACTCTAGGAAGCCCCTTTGAGCCGACATTTTTGTAGTTTATAGATTTTTCTTTCGTTCTAACCCGTTTTTACGAACCACAAATTGGTTCGCTACTTAACCTTTGTTTTTGCAAAGCTTAAATTGAGCCTTTGCTTTTCTCTAGCGCTTTATCATTGTTTATGGCATTATAGTAGCAAGCCAAAAGGCTAAGAGGTGAATGAGCATCACTATCCCAAAAGAAAAAAAAATTCACAAAAAAAAGAGAAAAGAAAAGAGACGAACAAAAGGGAAGAACTTCATTCCCCAGTTCCTAAAAATAAAAACGTCTCAAAAAGAAATCCAAAATAAGGGATGAATAAAAAGCTCAGTCACTCCGTATTTGCTAAAGCCATTTTAACCTTGTTTTTGTAGCGCTAGAGCTTTTAACCTTTGTTGTACCTTTAACCCTCTAACCACATTACAACCCCAATTAGAGGCTGTTTTTGATATCATCGGAGTCATGTAGCATAGTAGAGGAACTCGGATGAACGTGCAAAATCAGCGTAATCCTAAGCAAGAACATAAGCCGAGAGTAAACACCTTAGCCACCAAAAATTGTGTGAATGAGTGAACTACCTATGGTGAGGTGTTTTACTTAGCAATCCCCTTAAACTCGTTTAATTGAACATGTGTCCATTTGCTTAAAACTATGACCCATGATAATTGAAATGCGGCTTTTGGATATCGTGTCTCTACTTTGTATTTCCGAATCCATGTAATTACAGATGTTCGAAGTTGTGTCAAGCACCCAGTCAAACCGGGAGGATTTCTAGCTTGCTTGTGGTGGCGGGTTTAGTTTTTTAGTTTACTTAGGGACAAGTAAAGTTTTAAGTGCGAGGAGGTTTGATAGGGGTCAAAAACCCCTATCTTTGGGTACGGTTTTAGGACGGTTTTTAGAGTAATTTGGTTGATAAGGGAGCAATTCTCGCATTTAAATGCTTTTGTGTGAGTTAGTTAGAAATTGGAAACGTTCTATTTACTTTTCGTTGTTTAGGCTCGTTTTGTGATCAATTTAGGCAAATACGGCCGAAATAACATACATATTAGAATTCCGTTATCTTTTGAAGCTAATTGGTCCGTCAAAAGTCGCACCAAACGAGGCGTTTGCTCAAAATAAGCGATTGACGGATCAATTCGGCTTTTGGACTGATGATTTCTGGAGTTTTTATGCGTGTGCAGGTGTAAGTTCGGACGAAAAAGGGCTTGGAAGTCATCCGGTACGGATCGAGCGCGCTTCAGGCGAAAACGCTCAGCGAGCAGGGCCCCCCGGGCCATTTCTGCTCGCCGAGCAGGCCTCTGGAGGCCTGCTCGCCGAGCAGGCCCTTGGTGGCCTGCTCGGCGAGCAGACTTTCCTGCTCGGCGAGCAGACCTGCGGGAATTGGTCAAAAAGACCAATTCCGCCCCCACGAAGCCACGTTCGGCCCCACGTCTTCCTACACCAATAAGGACACGAAATTAGGTCAAAACGAGGCCCGAGACGCGTCTATAAATAGGAATTTTCAATTGTAAATTAGATATCTTTTGTTTTTGTAATTTTCTTATCTTCCACCTCGAGAAATCCTCTCCACCTCCTCCAAAAACCTTCAAACCTCCATTGAAGACGCCTCCGAAGCTCCATTCACCGAGGATTGCTCGAGCTCCATCCTTAAGTCCTAGGAAGACGCCTGCATTGGTTGACAGGTTCCCTGAAAGGGATTTTTCTTCTTTTATAACTTGTTTATCCTATGATACATGCTATGAATCTTAGGCTTATTGTAACTTCGTGACAATGTTCTCCATCTTTGATTAATATAATAGTTTTGTTTCTTCAATTGTTTTAATGCTTTGAATCTTTGTCTTACGCTTTGTTTGATTGGTTTAACTCATTCGATAATCCCAAAATCAAGTTGGCACATATTGCGAGCTGAATCTGACCTAGTCAGTGCCTATAGGATTGACGACCCTATAGAAGATTAAGCCCAAATTACTGAGCCTTAGAGCTAGTTTCGGCCTTACAAGGGAATCACGAACTAGGAACTTTAGGAGGATAGGTCGGGTTAATCGCCTCGAACACAAGTGACTTAGATTTTAATTCAATTGTTTAAACAATCTATTTCCATTATCATCGTATCCCTCCATGATCCTTTAGATGATTGCATTGACAAAAGATCACTTAGGAGTAGTTTAACTTAATTAGGGGTAGAGTAATTTAGTTAGGCTTAGAATAACTTAGCTAGAATTAGATAACTTAATTAGAATTAGTGTAATTCAACCTAGGAGTAGATTAATTAAACAAAACCAAACTCAAAACCCCCTAAGCCTAGATAACATCCGAGACTTAGTAATTCGGTACTTGCAGAAATAAATCCTGTGGACGATAACCTGGACTTAAACCCAGAAATTTATTACTTGATAACGACGGGGTACACTTATCCCTTAGTGAGTTCCCATCTCGAGTTAGGTGGGAACGCATCATTGAGCGCGAGGGATGCCCCAGCAGTGGCGATGGATGTGGATCCCGTGACAGACGTGTTTTCGCGGGAGGCTGTCGCGGCAGTCTTTGGTCAGGAGGAGGTCCCGGTGAGTGGTTCAGCCTATTTACCTTTATTCACGAGATAGCTAGCTGTATTTATTATGTTTTCATTTGCAGGAGGGGTCCTGGAGGAGTGCTCATTTGACAGACTTCTTTGATGGCGCTCGGGCTCAGACATCTGCGAGCGAGCCCCCCTACTATGTCGGCGAGTCCTCCAGCGCTGCCCGACCGGAGAGATCCTCTTTGGGTGTGCCCGTTCCGGACTACAGGAGAGATTTCGCGACCCTTTATTATGATGAGTCCGGGGTAGCCTATGCGGGTATCAAGATGGCTCCTCCCGTCTTCACATCGAGGGTACAATTTGACCCTTCCGACGCTTCTCAGACTACGAGAGAGACTTGTACTGACTACGTGGGGCTGTCCGGTTACCTCAGAGACCGCCTCAGTTTGCGCTGTGCCGACCACCTGGTATGTATCCTTGCCTTATTTTAGTGTAGTGGAATGCATGCATGTATGTATGATTTCTGTTCTTGCCTATGCTGCTTTTTTTTTTCACATTTGTTTTTCTTCTTTTTTTTGTTCCCTTTTTAGAGCGATCTTCATGCCCATGAGCGGAGACGGAGTGAGTCGGTGCGGGAGGCCGATGCCAGGGTTGGCCAGGTGTACCAAGAGCGGAACGACCACAAGTCGGAGGTGATGCGGAGGGAGACTGAGGGTCGCCTTGCTGTCGATGAGAGAGCACGAGTCACCGAGGAGAGACTCCGAGTTGCCGAGGAGGCCTTATCTGCAGAGCGGGTGTTAGACGAGGTGCCGCGGCCTAATCTCCCGGGCGGACCGGGGGGTGGATAACCTCATGGCGACGTAAGCGGTGATTGGCGCCGAAAGCAACCAATCGTGGAATAAAGCTGCTCGGCAGGACCGGAGCTCGGAGATATGGAAGAGTCGCCACCCACGAATGGGAAAATGAACACCGATCCCTTGCGGGAGACCGGTGTGGGTTCGAAAAACTTAGGTACGAGCCGAGAAGGCTAGCTCCTTTCCGGAGAAAGGCTACTAGGCACCCCGACATCGCCCGGTTATGAACCACCGGCCTCCTACTCAGCATGTTAGGCGATAACGGACTAATCGTATACTTCTTTAAGTTTAAAATTCATTTGAAACCCTTTTCTTTCTCTTTTTAGAAACCGTTTTGAGCATATGATATTGAAAATCCACATCAGTAAAGAATCATCCATTTATGTTTATACATACACAGAGAGGGGGAAGAAAGAAGTGATTTATTTACAACCGTATTAAATATTATATCGTGTGTTTATTCTACACTAACTTATTTCCCAAAAACGGATTTATTTACATGGTTCGCACCTTAATCGCCGTTGGAACGATTCAGGTGTGTTTTAAAACCCCGTTTGATGAAGTTTACCCGAATAGCCGTTGGAACGACTCGAGTATTTGAAAACGTTTGAGATAAAAAAAAAACCTTTTAATGAGAAAACATGGTTAAACATACAAGTCAATTTTATTTTGTACAAATTCATTAAGAAAGCGATTCAAAATCTCCATTATTAACAAAGAAAACGATTTTGATTACAATGTTCGCTTAATCCGTCGTTGGAACGGACTAAGGTTTTAAAACGTGGTGTTTTGAAGACGATTTGAAATATCAACAAAAATGACTCTATTTATCTCCATTATTTTCCCCACTTATTTAATGGACTCTCTAACTATTATAATTACAATAAGACACTTATTTAAAGCAAGATTTATAATCAAACAAGGCCCATTTGAGACATGGACCCATGAATAGGCCCAAAAGAATAGAGAAAATAATTTAGACATATATATATATACAAGTAAATCAAAAAGGAAGATATGAAAACCCAAAAATTAATATAAGAGGAACTTTATGTATATGGAAATAATAGGTACTATATACTTATACTTTAAAAATGCTAAAACAATAAGTAAATCTTATGGATAAGAAAATAATATTTACCCAAAAATAACTTCCTTCAATGATTAATAAAATAACCCAAATGTTCCCAAAACTATACATATATATACATAATTAATATAGTTTAAATACCAAAAATGACATATACTAATATCCATCCATTATTTCTCAAAATATCAAATAACTAATATTTAAACATAGCCTAAATTAAGAAAAAGGAAATACTTATATATATATTTATACTTATATTGTAAAATAAAATAAAAATAATATACCAATATTCTAAAATAAATATATATACTAAAGTTCTAAAATAATTTGAAAAACATGTATTACATAATCATATATATATATACTAGGGATTAAAAGTCTAAAAGTTAAGAAAAAGGGACCGAAATGACATTTTTTACATTTTGGCAGATTTACCGACGGAAAATCCGTCGGTAAACAGCATTTATTGACAGAATTGACAAATTACAGCAGCACTCCAATATTTTCCAGATTTATTCAAAAGCTTTAAATTAAATCTAATTCAATCGTTTTGGACTTCCGAACTACCAAAGATGGATCATAGTCGAAAACGGAAGTTCCTAAAACAATGTTTTTATTTTAAAACGTTATTTGGAAACCTCTTTTAAATTAAATTAAAAAAAAAACTTATAATTACAACATTTTCGATACCCGAACTACCTTTTTATCGGATCACGGTTTGTATTGGATATCCAAAATGAGGTTTTTATTTTAAAACAAAACCGAATTTTATTTAACACGAAACGAAAATTAAATAAATACGCTAACTAAATAAAACGTGACAAAATAAATAAATAACTAAAGGAATAAGAACTATAGCATAAAAAAATAGAAGGAGAGAATAAATTAAATAAAATAAAGAGTCTAGTCCTCGGATAATACCTTTGATTCGGTATCTGACAGTCGAAGCCGATTGATTCAACGAACCGCGAGCTCCCGATTTTAATAAAAATTTAGTAAAAATTGAACTTAGAAAATTCGGAATTTTTGAGAAAAAAAATATTTTTCTCAAAAAAATCCACTCTCTCTCTCTAAAAATGTTTAGAGTGAGAAAGTTTTTCCTCCCCAAAAAAAGGCCCCCCTTTCACCTTAGGATCCGTGCCCTTATATAGGGAAACGGATCCCGGAACAATGGGCGACGCCCAAAAAAAATTGGGCGTCGCCCATTGTGGTTGGGCGGCCCCCCAACCTAGTGTTGGGCTACCGCCCAACCTTGTTGGGCGGCCGCCCACCAATAGTTGGGGCGGCCGCCCAACCATGTTGGGCGAGCGCCCAACGCGAGGTTGGGCGCCCGCGCCCAATCCTCGTCGGGCGTCCGCCCGACGCGTTGGGCGTTCGCCCGACGTGGTTGGGTGCCCGCTCGGCGACCCTCGGGGCGTGCCCCGCGCCATCGGACGCGTGCACTCCGTGGCCGTCGAGCGCGCGTTCCGTGCAGCCAGACGCTCGCACGTCGCGGCCGCCGAACGCGCGCCTCACCCTGCCAGGCACGTGCGCTCAACGGCCCACGAGGGCGCGCACCGCCAGCGGTCCCAGGCATTGCTCGGACGTCGAGAGTGTGCCACTCGCGGTGCGTTCGACGGACGCCGCGCGCACGTCTCGAGCCGTCAAGCGGGCGTTCGACCATCGTCGTCCGCGTGCGGGATGCCGTTGCGTGCCCGCGCCGTGCCGTTAATTTTACTCTGCTTATTATTCTTTATATATTTTTCAAAACTTCCGAAATCAATCGCTTCGACCGTCTTGTTTTCAGGTTTTCGTCACAGGTCCTCCGACTCGGTGTCTACAGTTGCCCCTACTTTTCTATTTTGACAGTGATGTGTGTGTTTTGAAAACGTTTTTTTGCTAACGTACACATGCAATGTAAAACATATAAAAGTAAAAGACACGTAACGAGTAGGAGGGAACATACCTGACCTTTGCGCTGCGCGCTCCGGCGTTGTTCTCTGACCTTTTCAGACTCTGCTTCGGGCTGCACCCTAATTCACGACTGCGGGGATAATGGCTAAACAGCTACCCTATTTCAAGATTGCGGGGATAATGGCTAAATAGCTAGCCTATTTGTGACTGCGGGGATAATGGCTAAACAGCTACCCTATTTCAAGATTGCGGGGATAATGGCTAAACAGCTACCCTATTTCAAGATTGCGGGGATAATGGCTAAACAACTACCCCATTTCAAGATTGCGGGGATAATGGCTAAACAGCTACCCTATTTCAAGATTGCGGGGATAATGGCTAAATAGCTACCCTATTTCAAGATTGCGGGGATAATGGCTAAACAGCTACCCTATTTCAAGGTTGCGGGGATAATGGCTAAACAGCTACCCCATTTCAAGATTGCGGGGATAATGGCTAAACACCTACCCTATTTCAAGATTGCGGGGATAATGGCTAAACAGCTACCCTATTTCAAGATTGCGGAGATAATGGCTAAACAGCTACCCCATTTCAAGATTGCGGAGATAATGGCTAAACAGCTACCCTATTTCAAGATTGCGGGGATAATGGCTAAACAGCTACCCTATTTCAAGATTGCGGGGATAATGGCTAAACAGCTACCCCATTTCAAGATTGCGGGGATAATGGCTAAACAGCTACCCTATTTCAAGATTGCGGGGATAATGGCTAAACAGCTACCCCATTTCAAGATTGCGGGGATAATGGCTAAACAGCTACCCCATTTCAAGATTGCGGGGATAATGGCTAAACAGCTACCCTAGTCTACGATCTTAAGTAAATATGGCTCAAAAGCAACTCCGGTCTGCGACCATGAGTCAGATGGCTCAAAAGCAACTCCGATCTGCGACCGTGAGTCAGATGGCTCAAAAGCAACTCCGGTCTGCGACCGTGAGTCAGATGGCTCAAAAGCAACTCCGGTCTGCGACCGTGAGTCAGATGGCTCAAAAGCAACTCCGGTCTGCGACCGCGAGTCAGATGGCTCAAAAGCAACTCCGGTCTGTGACCGTGAGTCAGATGGCTCAAAAGCAACTCCGGTCTGCGACCGTGAGTCAGATGGCTCAAAAGCAACTCCGATCTACCACCGTGAGTTAGATGGCTCAAAAGCAACTCCGGTCTGCGACCGTGAGTCAGATGGCTCAAAAGCAACTCCGGTCTGCGACCGTGAGTCAGATGGCTCAAAAGCAACTCCGATCTACGATCGTGAGTCAAATGGCTCAAAAGCAACTCCGGTCTGCGACCGCGAGTCAGATGGCTCAAAAGCAACTCCGGTCTGTGACCGTGAGTCAGATGGCTCAAAAGCAACTCCGGTCTGCGACCGTGAGTCAGATGGCTCAAAAGCAACTCCGATCTACGACCGTGAGTTAGATGGCTCAAAAGCAACTCCGGTCTGCGACCGTGAGTCAGATGGCTCAAAAGCAACTCCGGTTTGCGACCGTGAGTCAGATGGCTCAAAAGCAACTCCGATCTACGACCGTGAGTCAGATGGCTCAAAAGCAACTCCGGTCTGCGACCATCCGGTCTGCGACCGTGAGTCAGATGGCTCAAAAGCAACTCCAGTCTGCGACCGTGAGTCAGATGGCTCAAAAGCAACTCCGGTCTGCGACCGTGAGTCAGATGGCTCAAAAGCAACTCCGGTCTGCGACCGTGAGTCAGATGGCTCAAAAGCAACTCCGATCTGCGACCGTGAGTCAGATGGCTCAAAAGCAACTCCGGTCTGCGACCATGAGTCAGATGGCTCAAAAGCAACTCCGGTCTGCGACCGTGTGTCAGATGGCTCAAAAGCAACCCCGGTCTGCGACCGTGAGTCAGATGGCTCAAAAGCAACTCCGATCTACGACCGTGAGTCAGATGGCTCAAAAGCAACTCCGGTCTGTGACCGTGAGTCAGATGGCTCAAAAGCAACTCCGGTCTGCGACCGTGAGTCAGATGGTTCAAAAGCAACTCCGGTCTGCGACCGTGAGTCAGATGGCTCAAAAGCAACTACGATCTACGACCGTGAGTCAAATGGCTCAAAAGCAACCCTAGTCTCTAAATCGACCGCAGGCAAAATGGCTCAATAGCAACCCTAGTCCACGACCGCGGGTAAAATGGCTCAAAAGCAACCCTGGTTTCTAAATCGACCGCAGGCAAAATGGCTCAAAAGCAACCCTAGTCCCTAAATCGACCGCAGGCAAAATGGCTCAAAAGCAACCCTAGTCCCTAAATCGACCGCAGGTGTGTAGTGATGTATATAGATGAGTGGATGTAGCCTAATCTATGGATGTGTGTAAACACCTAGGTGTGTGTATGCAGGTGATCATGCGTGTGTCTGACTGTGCGTATGCGTGACCTATGTGTTTTGCTTTACGTAGATGCGTGGATGTATGTGTGTATGCAAACTATGTATGCGCGTATGCGTGACCTATGTGGTTAGCTTTATGTGGATGTACGTGCTGTGCAGACTACGTATGTATGGATGAGGTGGTCGGGCGAATACCCTTTTCATAGGCTAGAGGATTTCGGTAGCTTTAGATCGAGAAATGATGTTTAAGGGCGAGGATGAGGGCGAGTATAGGTTTGAAGCCAATGGTTATAAGGATGGGGATTTGGTTTTGATGAGCTTGCGTCAAGGGGCTCTCGCCTTTAACCAGAGATTGACGTATTCATTTTTTCCCTAATTTTTACTTGAGCTGCCCTTTTCGGGTTTTCAACTCAATGGGATGTCTCCGATATTCTCTATCTCTCCTTTTGCATGAATCGCCCCTAGGGGTTTTCAATTCATCTTTTCTATATCTCACTGATTTTCTCTATCTCTCCTTTTGCTTAGATCGCCTCTTTTGAGGTTTTCAACCCAACTCTTTTTTGTTCAATTTTTTTTTTATTGTGAATGATACCGGATAGCACAGAGGGTTTATATCCACAGGTCATTTCTATGCTAATCATTTGATGATGGGTTCATGCCCGATGCCTTCGTTAATGGGGAAGCTTCCGGAGTGAGATGGACGTTGATCTGATTGTAGGGTCGTGCCCCCGATTAAAGTTACAGTCTTGGTGTAGGTTAGAAGTTGATGCGGGCGTATGTTCCTGCCAACTCGAGATGAGATTTCATGTGCGCCAAACTAGGATACTGCCGTTGGGAGTAGCTATGGAGGAGAGACGCTTTGGTCGAAATTTGACCCTTGAGAGGACCATATAGGAGCAGAGGAACCAGACTTCATGGAGCATGAGAGAGAGGAATAATCATTTTTTTTTTAGTTTTTCCTTTTTTATAGATTTTGGATCGGTTTATGGGTGTTGGGGTGATTTCGGTTGAGATGGGGTGTCTATTGATGCGGATGTTGTCATTAGAAATGCAACCGTCTATCTTAAATAAAGCACCTGACAAAGATACATTGAATTGTTTACTGCTCAGTTTATTAACTACTGTCACCAAAGCATACCCTTTCGGGTTTTCACACTTCAGTTATTTTAACTATCTCCTTTTACCCCGGAATTTTCAAACAAGCGCCCCGTGGGGTTTTCACTTATTGGGGTGTCCCTTATTGTTGCATAGGCCGCCCTTTGCGGATTTTCAACCTATCGGGATTTTCTTTCTTTCTTTCTCTTTTTTATTTTCATGAGAAGGATTCCCCGGTTCCCTTGAGATTGATTAAAGATCTGAACTTTGTCGCCGCCTTCGACTTCACTTGACTTCGGCTTTGATCTTTCTTCGTTACAGTGAGCTTCTGTTTGATTACACATTTGTTGGGCAATGTCAACCGCTCTTGCCACCTTGACGCCTCTTGGCTGATCACGTCAGCTTTTTGATTTATTTTCTGTTACTTTCGATTGACTTGACTTTGCCCCTGGGCCTTTTTAGCATCATTTTTTCTTTCCTTGTTTAACTTTGAGTCATCATAGGTCTAAACCCTTTCGTTGATCCTAGAACAAAATATTTTATCGATGATAGGCTAGTTGCCCTTGCCTCGTTCTGAATGGCGCACTCCTGTACTTGTGTCTCCCTTTAGGGGGAGAAATCTTTGTCGGTGCCTCAGTGTAAGTATGGATTTGAGGGCTTGTTGCTTGCTCCATATTTTCTTTTCTTTTTCTTTCTTTTGGACTGTGTTGATTGTCGCTCAATCTTCTTTTCGGCAAAACCCGGTGAGAACCCTTCGTTTTATGGATCTACGTCCGACTTATCATCGTAGAGTCAGGGAATCGCTTCTCATGATTTATTTTGCTTTTTTTTATTCTCTTAATTTCCTCTCTTCAGTGGTTAAGTACTGAGCAATAAGTATATTCTAGAGCTTATGTCCGTGCCATGATAGAAGCGGGAATATCTCAATTAAGTGTATATCGAATGTAAGTACGTATGTTTAGGATAAATTTGCGGAAACAAAATTTCATTGAATTCAAAAGGAAGTTAATAACATCTCGTGGAATAGAAGATAAAATAAAAGACAAGGATAAAGACTACAAGTGCAATCCTCTCTCTCATACTACTTCAGGAAGCTTCAAGTTCTCCTGCTTCATAAGTGTCCTCAATCTAGAGAACCTCTTCTTTCGTTTATCCTGATCCGTGGTAGACCTCACCGTTCAAGGAACAAGTCGAAGACTTCATCCGCTGAGAAGGATCTGGGTCACTTATCTTCCCAGCTTCGATGAGATCTTGGATTTCATGCTTCAACTTCATGCAAGTGCTTGTTTCGTGACCATATCTCTGGTGGAAGTGGCAGTAGCCCCTGCGTTTGACTAATTCAGTGGTTGGACCTCCCGTGGCTGGTAGGGGATGAAGTATATCATGCATTTGTAGGCCCTCCAATACTTCAAACAAGGGTTGAGTGAAAGTGGAGAATTCCCTTCCCTCTCTCCTATACTGAGTGGGCGATGGAGGGCGAACAACCCTGGTAATCTCATGTCCTCGATGGTGTGGATCTTGTTGTGTTCGTGGAATATGGTGTGAGACTACCCTTGGTGGAGTGAATGTTTGTGGATTAACTTATGACGCGAGCTGGAACATAGGTTTCTCCACAGCAGCTTTCGGGATCTCCGCAACCAGTGACTCACTCAGGACCTCCCTGACCAACCTTTTCAGCTCTATCTTGAATTCATCTACAGCAAGTATCTCGGGAAGAACTCGCTCGATTTCTGCTCTGAGATTGAAATCTCCTATCATCTCTTGGGAATTTTCAACCCCATCATTCCTAGCAACCTCCGGATCATTAAGAGCATGTTTGAACTCATCAGAAAAGATGTATTTGGCTAAAGCCCCTTGCACACGGCTCTCAAGATTGTGGTTTGAATTGCTGGACTGGGCCATGAGTTGGGTTTCTAGTAAGGAAAGAGAAAGGATGGGTGAGTGGAGCTTTTTAGGCATTATGAATTTTTGATGATGCGATGCACATGTGATGCGAATGCTAGAGCTATCTACTTGTGCCTTCTATCGATGATGTATGATTTATGCATGATTCGTGGTGTGCGTTTTACAACACGATTTTGAATAGAGCTAAACTCCTTTTTTACTAGAGCTGTCGGCAGCGCTTCGATCGTCTGTGCTAACTCACCCATTTGGGAGTGCGGATGCCCGAAACCATTTCAACTGTTATACACACATTAGTATGAACCCTACGAGTTTACTACGCAATGCTTTACAAGACGTACAATGTTGAATGATGCTCGACACGACTGACGCTTGTGAGATTGAGACGACCCTCATGATAAGTAAAATTCCTTAGGACGCTAGGTAGATGAGAGTGTACCCCGATGATATCCGTGACGTGTAGATACATTCGAGGGGTAGCGACATGAGTGGGGGAATGACATACTTGGTACATCGATATGACTCACGATTTAAAAAAAACAACATAAGCGACTATGCACGAGGTGTGTGTGGGGGATTGTCGTATTTCAAAGATACAAGGCGTTACACGGGCTGATGTGATGCTCATGGTATGTTCGAGACTTAAACAGACCATGACGGAGACATGCGGGGCACTTGTCCATAGTTTACTTTGTATCGATACTGATAGCAGGGAACCGCCTTTCTGGGAAACACAAGTTTCCTGAAACAGGCCGACATAGAGGGTGTGTCCTAAACTAGAAGCAAACGGGACGAGACCACCACATACGGAGCGTGGGTCAATGGTTAGTTTAAACCCAAGATACAAATACGTAGACGTACCAACGGAACCTTGGCGTGCTATGCAGAAAGTGGTAACACACGGGGTGTGCCCTAAACAGGTTAAGGCATAAGGAAGACACGATTGACATACGTGATGTGCGTCAATTGTCAGCTTCTCTCAGAAAGAAACTATTACAATGATGGGTATTATTTAACGGGACAATGAACACGGAATACCCGATACTCGAGGTCCGACTAGGATGCATATGTCAACATACGAGGTATGTGCCAATTGTTAACTCCTACTTGACTCACTAGTATCATGACAGAGTGGTTTGAAACATGGTGCATTTAGAAAGTACGATGACGTACATGGTATGCCTTAGAGGTAGCCAAAAGGCATGATGGGAGTCACACTCGATGTGCCCCCACGATTGACTTATACACAACTCACGAACGATGGGATGGCTTGATTTTGGGATTTCGACCATTGTGGGGGAAATCCAACATGCTAGGTACGAGACACGAATAGGGTACGCATATGACACACGTATTATCTGACCAACTTTGGGTATAGATGAAGCACAAAGATGACTCGAGAGGTACCTTCTAACAACATTGGAGGTGTAAGCTCGACACGATACCGACACGCGGGGTGTGGTTCAAGGATTAACTTAAGCTAGGGACCCAAATACCTCGATGGATTTGCGGACATCAGTGCGTCCGGTAGAATGAGAGGTGTCCTAATCCGATCGAGGTATCAATGAGACGGAAATGAAGACTTACCTGGTACGTGTCGAAGGTCAATTTGTTTCATAGTGCAAACCCAACGAAGATATATTTTATGAGAATCACTAAAGATCTTACGCGGATATGTCTAACGTATTCGGTCCATCATTGATAGTTGAGATACCAACGATGACACACAGGGTGGACATCCATAGTTCGACGGGAACCTATTACGATGAACAACTCGAGGAGCAACGAGGACGCGAACCAAGACCTTCGAGGTAAGTGCCAAATGTTGGACTTAGCCGCGGTATGAACAACTCGATACTACTGATACGAGTGAGACTCAAATAGCGACACATAGGGCATATGTCTCAGACTCGTGAATAAGGAAATTCGGAGTTTGGGGGCGCATGGACAGCGGTACCAATGATGTAGGGAGAGCGTGTCGAGGATTTGACAATAGAAACAAACCGATGTTTGAGACGTACTCCAGATATGAGTGACAATTTACAGGGCGTACGTCAAGAGTTTGATAGGAACCTCATGACATGAACGACTCAGTGTGTCAAGGTATGGGCGGGATGCCCGAGATGTCCCATAGGGTACATGCCTAAGGGTGTGACTTGGACTCGATGACATGAATCACTCTATATGACAGGTACGGGCCAAAAGTTCAACTTGAACTTGTCGATACAAATGACTCGACATTGGGGGTGTAAGCAAGATGCACGTGATGACATATATGAACTTGCCCCAAATTCGATTGGAACTCAATGACATGAGTGACTCGACATTTGACATGCGAACAAGATGTACCGAACCACGTATGTGGGTGTGTGCCACAAGCTTAACCCTGACTGGATGGTATAAACGACTCAGTTTTCGACATGTGAGTAAGGTGCGAGGGATGACCTACGGAACGCGCGTCAAAGGTCGGTCCAGAATTGGATAGCCTAATGACATACTCGTGGGCTACAAATATTGACAAGGCGACATGTGGGGCACATTTTGACAAGGCCCAACGTATAACTAAAGCGCAAGTGGTGACATAAGGGATACGCACCGAAAGCTGATACGTGTTCGAAGGACTAGTGTCACATGTTTGGAATACTGATGTGTTACGATATATGATGACACACCTGGTATGTCTCATATCGATTTGCCCATTTTTGAAGATGCGACAGTGTGTCTCAAGAAGGCCAAGGATGCGCGGGTTACCTTAGTACAATGACGTGTCGATATACAAAGTACGGTCGAGAGTACCAATGGGGGCATGAGGATGACCTACTAGCTAAGAGTTTAGTGCAATGACGCATGGATTTATTAGATGTGACGAGGTGACATATAAGGCGCCAGTCAAAGTGCGGATGTGACGCGATGACTACGTATGAAACGTGCGTCCGAGGGTCAACGTGACCCTGGGGTCCGGACAGTGGGATGATGTAAATACGAGGGGGCATTATGACGACCCACATGGCGCACCTAAAGGTACAGATGGGAAGTGTGGACAACACACCAGTTAAGGGTTCGTTTTGGAGCTTCAGGGCATTGTCCACAACTCTGAAATACGGAGGTGCTACGTATGGACTACATCCCCAGATGCGAATGACGACAGGTAAACGAGATTCGTGTGAAACAGTTCACTCAACCCTAAGGTTCCGATCTTACAACCACGTAACTTTGGAGTATAGGTGCACGGCGCACCGACACACGTGGCATGTCTTAGCGTGCGAAGGTCATGATGGCAACCTACGAGGTGAGGGGCATGGATAATACAACAACGTAATTTGGAATCACCTGGGCATTGTGTATAACGTGGCGACATCCGTAGGTATGTCTTGAGATACGAAAGGGAGATGACGACGACCCGTGAGATTATGGTTCTATTTGAGATCAAGGTACCAGTCATAATCTTGAGATGTGTTGGCTAAGGCATAGCGACATACATGGTATGTCTTGAGGCATAGGTAGGACGTGTATGAGACATGTGACGAATGGTTAATTCGAGTCTCGAGGGAACCGACGCCGTGATAATGTTTTTTTTGAACAACTGATATGTTGTCAGTGACGTGGCGACACACCTAGTATGTCTTGAGTTGACCGTGCGGACAGTATACGGGACCTGCCCCCCGATGCGAATGTCAGGATAAGCGGGGTATGACCACCAAACAAGCCTACTCATGATAGAGGGATACGGGATACATCACGACATATGGGATATGTCTCCGGATGACGTAAACACCATGGTGAAGGCGCATGTGACATGTCACGATGCACCAAGTACACTCTCTAATGGTATGAACAGGATGATAAAGATATGTGCGGTGTATCCCCCACAAAGTATAACATGGCGAAGACATAGGGAATACCTTAGGGTCTAAAGGTGCTCCCCCGGACTAATATATGAGACACATCATAACATGCGGGGTAGACCTTTTGATGGGCATGCGAGACATGGTAAAGACGCGCGAGATATATTGAGATATATGGGGCATGTCTTCCGTTAGGCACCTAGCAAGGCGAGAACTCAAGTCATGATATACGGGGTATGGCTCTAGACTAGCGTATCCGACATGGAAAATGCATATGCGACTTATCGCAATGTACGACTTTGACAATACCCGGATGTACGCGGTGCACGGCGGCACATCGAGTACACGTCTTGACTAGCGTATAGCTGACGTGATGGAGACGCATAGGACACTCCACGATATGGAAGATGGGATGGGGTAAGGACGTATGGGCTACGTCACAGCCTAAATGGTATGCCTTTCGTCTAACGTACATAACATGGTGAACAAGCACCTGATATGCCCTGACATATGGGGCATGCAACTCATGCCCCTTGCTTGGCGCAAGGAATGAGGCGAAGATGTACATGATGCGTTATGACACACATGGTACCCCTTCTGACCGGTGTGTAATGATGTGGTAGAGACACAAGGAATGGATCATAATATACGAGGCACAACAGGGGAAGGACATGTGGTATACGTCATAGCATAACGGGTACGCCCCTTGATCGGTGTCTGAATGATTAATGGAAAATGCATGGGGGTGCGTTACGTCCTCAGGGGTACGACAAAGTAAAGATGCAAGGAATACATCACCACATGACAGGTGGGACTCCTGACGGGTGGACGCGTGATGACATGACACAACAAGGACATAGGGGATACGTCACGAGAGAACAGTACGCCTATTGACAGGGTAAGGACATATTGGAGGTGCCGTGACATACGGGGTATGCCAAAACCAAGGCGTAGGGGATACGCTATGACATAATGGTTGTACCTTCTGACTGGTGCCTACGATACTGGAAAAATGTACGAGGTACGCTACCATACACATAGTATGCTAAGGCGAAGACGCATAGGATACGTCACGACATAATGGACATGCCTCCTAGCTAGCATACAAACGACACGGTGAAGACGCGCGAGACGTGCCAAGGACGCATAGGATGCGTCCCAACACATAGGTACGACAAGGCAAAGATGTATGGGATACGGTACGACATAACTAGTATGCCTCTTGAATGACACGCGACGCTGGGGTCGACTCTTTCTCACTTTCCTAATAAACACGTCCTAAATCTACGAAACCTAGAATGGCTGCACGCAATGCGGTTAGCATGCAACGCTCTATATGGTATGATTGCAATGATTCGTTAAGCATAGAACGCATTATAACTTAAATCTGACTCGACTGATGTACAACAAGATATAAATCTATACAAACAAACTAGTTAGCGAAGATCGTACATAATGCGTAAGTAGATCGCAATAAGAGAAAGAAAACGTTAGATAACAATCACAATCATCACATCATCTCTCTTCCATCCTTATTTCTCCACACACTCGTTGGTCCAAGTCTCTTTCCTAGGATTTTGGTATGGGCTCACACCATGGTCCAGAGGACGCGTGATGCCATCGATTATTGCGGAAAAGTAAATCATCCATCAGACAATACAGTTCATTTTGACGTATCCACGTTCAGTGACTTAAGAAATCGACCAAATTGGATTGTCCTTTCAGAATAACTCGTCTTTCGTCCTTTTGCGAGACGCATTAATTCGGGTTTCGACTCCCTTTGAGCGCATCTCGGTTTTTAGACGTGGTTCGAGTTGTTCTTTTCAGTCCAATCGTTCGTTATCGTCTATGATTCGTTCCCTTTTTATTCACATGGATTCGTATTTTTGGATTACAACGGGATCCTTTTGGATCTATCGAGAGACGTAACCATGCGTTTATTTAGTGATAGAATCACTTTTGGATTTTATTTTAGGGAACGGATTCATCGCGTAACGTGTTTGTTTTTAGCGTCGAGAATTCGTTTGCTCATTTTGTTACGTGAAAAGATGGTGAGTCTTATTTGAGCGCACGATAATCTTTCGGCTAACAACAATACTTTATCCTTTCCAATCTACGGGATACGTCACCTTAGCGTGGTTATAGAAAATCAACGTTTCGTTGGATCGCGTGTTTATTCGAGGCGAGGATATCACCGTTCTCTTTCCTTTAGGCACGAATTTAAGCAAACACGTACATCGGGCCATATTTCTTGCAGTTTTGGTAACGGTCGAAATGATCGAGTCGTTAGTCAAAACCCGCAGTCTCGTCCATATGGCGCAATTATACGGTTTGACTCAATTCGGCTTCGAAATTTTAAACGGGGTATATATTCGTTCGAGACACGTATTCAATGGTATTGGTTTATTTTCTTTAACTACCCTCGGGATTGATATATATCGTAGATTCGGAATGAATTTTGGTCGTTTAGTTCATTTTTCTTTTCTTTTATCTTCTTAGTCATCTGTACGGACACATCCATTTCTCTTAAGAACAACTCGAGGTGTAACGTAAAAGCTTGTCTTTTATTCGGAAGGGACGGGCTACTTGTGCGAAACTTTTTACGTTACAACAGGGTTGTTCGAAACAGAAATGTTCTTTGTTTTCGTTTCGTCATGATTTCGTTTCATCCCAATTTATTTAAAGAATGTGAATAACGGCTACTGTTAATACAGTCTTTTGTATCGAAATGTAATTATCCTTAATACCAAACCGATTCATACTAATACGTGCTTACGTCATAACGCATTTCCTGAACACGTGCCTTCGTCGGGACACCGAAAGGGACAAGGCGGGTCGCACGTGTTCATTCATGCGAGATGACTAAGTCGTCTTTAGTTCAAATCGTTTCGATATTTTAGGGTAATTAGTATGTCGATTCATGAGTATATATTAACGCATCGTCTCATTTTCTTTACATAATTTAGGATCAGACACGTATCATGGCGGTTTGAAAACACGAACCGATTCATTTATCACATCAAAAATAGTAACGGGTAATCCTATGGAAGCTTCTAAGGCTATTATATGTTGACACGGCTGACCGCGGGACCTCACAGGACCGCACAGATTCGCCCCTAACGAATGGATGGGGACCCTCTGGCGCCTTACTGTAAGGGGGAACTTACGCTAGCCTCTTTCGAGCGACGAATGGACTCTCGTTAGAGGTTTCGCGGAAATTACCCAAAGGATTTGCAATAATGCACATGTATGCATACGAAAAGAAGTAAAACGATCCGTCCCCGTTAAGGGCTTAATACACGCCTTCCGGAATCAAATTTCTCGCTTCCCCAGCAGAGTCGCCACTTGTTAGATGAGGTGTCGCGGCCTAATCTCCCGAGCGGACCGGGGGGTGGACAACCTCTTGGCGACGTAAGCGGTGATTGGCGCCGAAAGTAACCAATCGTGGAATCAAGCTGCTCGGCAGGACCGGAGCTCGGAGATATGGAAGAGTCGCCACCCACGAATGGGAAAATGAACACCGATCCCTTGCGGGAGACCGGTGTGGGTTCGAGAAACTTAGGTACGAGCCGAGAAGGCTAGCTCTTTTCCGGAGAAAGACTACTAGGCATCCCGACATCGCCCGGTTATGAACCACCGGCCTCCTACTCAGCATGTTAGGCGATAACGGAGTAATCGTATACTTCTTTAAGTTTAAAATTCATTTGAAACCCTTTTCTTTCTCTTTTTAGAAACCGTTTTGAGCATATGATATTGAAAAGCCACATCAGTAAAGAATCACCCATTTATGTTTATACATACACAGAGAGGGGGAAGAAAGAAGTGATTTATTTACAACCGTATTAAATACTATATCGTGTGTTTATTCTACACTAACTTATTTCACAAAAACGGATTTATTTACATGGTTCGCACCTTAATCGCCGTTGGAACGATTCAGGTGTGTTTTAAAACCCTGTTTGATGAAGTTTACCCGAATCGCCGTTGGAACGACTCGAGTATTTGAAAACGTTTGAGATAAAAAAACCTTTTAATGAGAAAACATGGTTAAACATACAAGTCAATTTTATTTTGTACAAATTCATTAAGAAAGCGATTCAAAATCTCCATTATTAACAAAGAAAACGATTTTGATTACAATGTTCGCTTAATCCGTCGTTGGAACGGACTAAGGTTTTAAAACGTGGTGTTTTGAAGACGATTTGAAATATCAACAAAAATGACTCTATTTATCTACATTAGAAATCTAAGAAAGCTCATTAGCTTAAATAATTTAATTGAAAACTCTCTTTTTGTGATTTATTTTCCCCACTTATTTAATGGACTCTCTAACTATTATAATTACAATAAGACACTTATTTAAAGCAAGATTTATAATCAAACAAGGTCCATTTGAGACATGGACCCATGAATGGGCCCAAAAGAATAGAGAAAATAATTTAGACATATATATATACAAGTAAATCAAAAAGGAAGATATGAAAACCCAAAAATTAATATAAGAGGAACTTTATGTATATGGAAATAATAGGTACTATATACTTATACTTTAAAAATGCTAAAACAATAAGTAAATCTTATGGATAAGAAAATAATATTTACCCAAAAATAACTTCCTTCAATAATTAACAAAATAACCCAAATGTTCCCAAAACTATACATATATATACATAATTAATATAGTTTAAATATCAAAAATGACATATACTAATATCCATCCATTATTTCTCAAAATATCAAATAACTAATATTTAAACATACCCTAAATTAAAAAAAAGGAAATACTTATATATATATATTTATACTTATATTGTAAAATAAAATAAAAATAATATACCAATATTCTAAAATAAATATATATACTAAACTTCTAAAATAATTTGAAAAACATGTATTACATAATCATATATATATACTAGGGATTAAAAGTCTAAAAGTTAAGAAAAAGGGACCGAAATGATATTTTTTACATTTTGGCAGATTTACCGACGGAAAATCCGTCGGTAAACAGCATTTAGTGACAGAATTGACAAATTACAGAAGCACTCCAATATTTTCCAGATTTATTCAAAAGCTTTAAATTAAATCTAATTCAATCTTTTTGGACTTCCGAACTACCAAAGATGGATCATAGTCGAAAACGGAAGTTCCTAAAACGATGTTTTTATTTTAAAACGTTATTTGGAAACCTCTTTTAAATTAAATTAAAAAAAAACTTATAATTACAACATTTTCGATACCCGAACTACTTTTTTATCGGATCACGGTTCATATTGGGATATCCAAAACGAGGTTTTTATTTTAAAACAAAACCGAATTTTATTTAATACGAAACGAAAATTAAATAAATACGCTAACTAAATAAAACGTGACAAAATAAATAAATAACTAAAGGAATGAGAACTATAGCATAAAAAAAATAAATAGAAGGAGAGAATAAATTAAATAAAATAAAGAGTCTAGTCCTCGGATAATACCTTTGATTCGGTATCTGACAGTCGAAGCCGATTGATTCCACGAACCGCGAGCTCCCGATTTTAATAAAAATTTAGTAAAAATTGAACTTAGGAAATTCGGAATTTTTGAGAAAAAAAATATTTTTCTCAAAAAAATCCACTCTCTCTCTCTAAAAATGTTTAGAGTGAGAAAGTTTTTCCTCCCCAAAAAAAGGCCCCCCTTTCACCTTGGGATCCGTGCCCTTATATAGGGAAACGGATCCCGGAACAATGGGCGACGCCCAAAAAAAATTGGGCGTCGCCCATTGTGGTTGGGCGGCCGCCCAACATGAGTTGGGGCGGCCGCCCAACCATGTTGGGCGAGCGCCCAACGCGAGGTTGGGCGCCCGCGCCCAATCCTCGTCGGGCGTCCGCCCGACGCGTTGGGCGTTCGCCCGACGAGGTTGGGTGCCCGCGCCCAATCCTCGTCGGGCGTCCGCCCGACGCATTGGCCGTTCGCCCGACGTGGTTGGGTGCCCGCCCGGCGACCCTCGGGGCGTGCCCCGCGCCGTCGGACGCGTGCACTCCGTGGCCGCCGAGCGCGCGTTCCGCGCAGCCAGACGCTCGCACGTCGCAGCCGCCGAACGCGCGCCTCACGCTGCCAGGCACGTGCGCTCAACGGCCCATGAGGGCGCGCACCGCCAGCGGTCCCAGGCATTGCTCGGACGTCGAGAGCGTACCACTCGCGGTGTGTTCGACGGACGCCGCGCGCACGTCTCGAGCCGTCAAGCGGGCGTTCGACCATCGTCGTCCGCGTGCGGGATGCCGTTGTGTGCCCGCGCCGTGCCGTTAATTTTCCTCTGCTTATTATTCTTTATATATTTTTCAAAACTTCCGGAATCAATCGCTTCGACCGTCTTGTTTTCAGGTTTTCGTCACAGGTCCTCCGACTCGGTGTCTACAGCGGGCGTCACGTTTGAGGGATTTTGAGGACTACTGGGATATCCCTCCTTATTAGGCTTTATGGCTTTGTAGTAGTTTTTTATTAGGATTACCCCGATGTATATCTGATGTATAGGGAGCGGGGTGGATAGCATGTAGGCTTTTTATTGTGAAAAGTAAGGTAGGAAATGTATAACTCATGATTCATATTACCATGCATTCAGTAGATTATGATGATTCCAATCATTCTCGTCAAATATATTCATGCCTTTATTTATTTACAAACAACAGAATACTTAGCCTCTTATACATTGTTTTTGTAATTGCTCAAGTTATAACTACTGTTACCAGGACCCGCCTTTCGGTTTTCGGATCCCGGCGATTTTTCTCCTCTCCTTTTACTATCCCGGAATTTTCAAATGAGTGCCCTTTCGGGTTTTCACCCACTGGGATGTCCCTTATTGTTGCATAGGCCGCCCTTTACGGGTTTTCAACCTATCGGGAATTTTTCTTTCTTTTTTTTTTTTTTTTTACGAAAAGTATTTCTTAAGCCTATCCAGGTTGGTAGGTTCGGAGAATTCCATGCCGTCCATAGTAGTTAACTTCACCGCTCCTTTGCTTAGTATCTTCTTCACGAAGAATGGCCCTTCCCAGTTAGGCTTAAACTTGCCCCTAGGGTCGGTGTGCGTCACACGGATCTGTTTCAGCACCATGTCCCCCTCTTTGATAGGGCTGGCCTTGACCTTTTTGTTGAAGTCTCGGGCCATCCTTCTCTGATATAGCTGCACATGGTAAAGGGCTTCCATCCTTTTCTCGTCAACCAAAGCCAACTGCTCATATCGCTTCTTCACCCATTCCGTCTCGGGAATCTCTGCTTCCACTGCGATTCTCAATGATCGCTTTTCGATCTCAATCGGGAGGACTGCTTCTATTCCGTATACCAAGGAGAATGGCGTTGCCCCAGTTGAGGTTCTAACTGTCGTGCGATAAGCCCATAACGCGAGTGGGAGCTGCTCATGCCAATTCCGATGTGATTCCACCGTTTTTATGAGAATTCTCTTAAGGTTCTTATTAGCTGCTTCTACTGCCCCATTAGCTTGTGGACGGTACGGAGAAGACTTGTGATGTTCAATGCCATATTCTCGGAAGAGACTTCTTACTTCCCCCTGAAACTGGACCCCATTATCCGTAATCATGTGATGAGGCACTCCGAACCTGGTGATCAAGTGTTTCTCAATGAACTTTCTCATCTGCTTGGATCCCAATTTGCTAAACGACTCTGCCTTACCCATTTGGTGAAGTAATCGATGGCGACTACAATAAACTTGTGCCCATTTGAAGCATTAGGCCTTACCTCCCCAATAATGTCAATGCCCCAAGCAGCGAATGGCCAAATAGGTGCCAACACATGCAATTCCATGGCCGGTAGATGACTATAATCCCCATGGATTTGACAATCGTGACATTTCTTCGCATATTCGTTACAATCTCTTTCCATGGTGAGCCAGTAGAAGCCTTGCCTTATGATTTTCTTTGCTAACACCGCTCCTCCCATATGGGCCCCACAAATTCCCGAGTGTACTGATTCCATTGCCTCGCGGGCTTCTCCCGCATCCAAGCATCTCAATTGTAACCCATCGATGTGCCTTTTGTAAAGCAAGTCGTTGTGGATGACGAACTGCTGAGCTAACCTTCTAATCACAGCTTGATCCCTAAGTTCTGACTCTGCCGGGTATGTTCCACTTTTCATAAAGTTCGCGATATCGAAATACCACGGCTTATCATCTGCCCCTAATATCATTACGTCTTCGTAGCATGGTTTGTGAGATCTCTTCAATACCAACGGCTTCGAGGCAAGGTTTCGAGGGTTGTCCCAAACTGACACTAAAGTGGCTAAAGCGTCCGCAGCCTGGTTCTGTGCTTGAGGGATATGATAAAAACGACATTCCTTGAATCTTTGTGCCAACCCTTCTAGCTGGTCTAGGTATAGACGCAACCTTTCTTCCCTCACTTCCCAGTTTCCCTGCGCTTGTTCGATAATCAGTTTTGAGTCGCCCCAAATTTCAACATATGATGCTCCCAGTGCTGCTAATGACTCCAACCCATAGATGCACGCTTCATATTCGGCCATATTATTAGTGAGAGGGAAGGATAGCTTCTTTGCCATCGGGATCCTTTCTCCCTCTGGTGAGATAAGTAATACCCCTACTCCGGCTCCATTCGAATTAACTGCTCCATCAAAGAACATTTTCCATGGTATAACTTCTATTGCGTTCAAATGCTCATCGGGGAAATCATAGTTTATCTCTTCTTCTTCTGCGCTCAGGGGTTGGTTGGCCAGAAATTCTGCTACGGCCCTCCCCTTGATAACCTTCTTCGTTATGTATTCAATATCAAACTCGGACAAAAGCAACAACCATCGGGCTAGCTTCCCTGTTAGAGACGGAGTTCGGTACAGATACTTCACGGGGTCCATCCAGAAAATAATGATCACTTTGTAAGATTGAAAATAGTGCCGTAGTTTCTTTGTTAGCCATACTACTGCTACGCACGTCTTTTCGATCATGTTATACTTAAGCTCGTACTCCATGAACTTCTTACTCAGATAATATACCGCGTGCTCCACGCCCGTGTCCCCTTCTTGGGCCAGCATTGCCCCAATGGATCGCTCATCGATTGCCACATAGAGGAGCAGCAGTTTTCCCAGTTTAGGCGGTCTCAGAATTGGCAGATTAGACAAGTAATCCCGGACTTCTCTAAGGCCTGCTGACACTTATCATTCCAAATCGTAGGTTGATCTTTCCGTAGCAACTTAAAGATCGGCTCGCAGATTGCAGTGAGTCTTGCTATGAACCGGCTGATATACTAAACCTGCCCCAGAAACCCTCGCACTTCTTTCTCATTCTTTGGTGCCAGCATTTCTCGTATGGCCTTCACTTTATCGGGATCTACCTCAATTCCCTTGTTTTCGATTATATAGCCTAAGATTTTCCCCGATGAAACGCCGAAGAAGCACTTCTTCGGGTTTAACCTTAGTTTGAATTCTGCAATTCGGGCCAAAAACTTCTCGAGTGCAGCAAAATGCCCCTCTCTCGTCTCTGATTTGACCATCATGTCATCCACATAAACTTCTACCTCCTTGTGTATCATATCATGGAACAGTGCTGTAGCCATTCGCTGGTAAGTTGCCCCGACACTCTTCAAACCAAACGGCATTACCCTGTAGCAGTATGTTCCCCACTCAGTTGTGAACGAGGTTTTTGCTTTGTGTTTCTCGGCCATCTGAACTTGCATGTAGCCCATGAAACCATCCACATTCGTGTGTAAGACGCTCGATGATGCACTATCGATCAATACGTCAATATGAGGCAATGCGAACTCATCTTTCGGGCATGCTTTGTTAAGATCTCTATAATCGATGCACATTCTTACTTTGCGTCCTTCTTTGCGATGGGCACCACATTTGCGACCCAAGGGGGATAGTCGATTACTTCGATGAACCCTGCTTCTAACTGCTTCTTCACTTCTTCTCTGATCTTATCTGCCCATTCTGGTCTCATGCATCGGAGCTTCTGTTTTACGGGCCTCGCCTCGGGATATATTGGAATGCGGTGAGTTACGATTGATTGATCAATTCCTGGCATGTCTTCGTATGTCCAAGCAAACACTATTTCGTATTTTTTTATTATTCTCTCAAATTCTTTACTCTCTTCAATAGTTAATTCTTGAGCAATTTGTATAAGTTTAGGATTTTCATCCGTGCCAAGATTGAAAGTTGACATTTCTATTGCATTGATTTCAAATGTAGGCATGTTATATGAATGAGAATGCATGGAATGATCACGATCAACATCAAGCAAGTAAGCAAAGTCAGAATTCATTTTATTGATAGTATTGGCGAGTACATCATCTGATTCAAATAAAGCCGTAATACAATTTTCATCATCGAGGTCCTCGGGTTTCTTATGAGCTTTGGAGGTACTAGGCTCATTCACCGCTCCTGCAGTTGCTTCAATAGTGATGACTTGCTCCTCGGCATTCAAGTCTAACATCATAATCTCCTCGACAAAGCAGCTCGCTTTTCCTTTGCCCCAGTCAGTAACATCATTGAAGATCTCAAAACCTGGCAGAATCTTTCCTTCGGTGCTAGTCCATGACTCGGGAGTCCCCGAATAAACCTTTCCGTGCCTCTCGTTCACAAAATACTTCCTTAGGCCCACCTTTCCTTCACCACTTGCGTTGGACGGACCTCTCTGTTCATATCCTAAACCCCTTCGGGTTTTCTGACTCTTGAAATTCGAAAATTCTGGCAACCCTTGATGGTGTGCTCCCCAAGCCCATACTGGGGATGAAACCCCCTTTCATCATTTTCACCACATAAGAGGTCATGCTAGACTCGTAAATCCCAGAAACTTGGAATCCGGAGAAAAGCTGAGGCTCAATTCCCAATGCCACCACCGAGCTTAATTTTTCTTCTCTGATCGTCACTATCTCCTCCCCGAAGGGGAACTTGATCATCTGATGGAGCGTGTAGGGCACACCTCCCAACTTGTGGAACCATGGGCGTCCCAACAATACAGCAAAGGTTACCGGGATATCCAGCACCGTGAACTCAGTTTCTTCTTCATGCGGCCCCACTTTCAACTTGGCCTTAAAGACTCCTTCAATATGCCTACGGCTATCATCATAAGCCCTAATCACAGTTTTCGAGGCTGTCAAGTCTCCTCTTTCCACTCCCAACTTAGACAAGAGTTTCAACGGGCAGACATTAATAGCCGATCCATCATCGACCATCACACAGCTAGTCTTCTTCCCGTTGATTTCCGCTCGGATGTACAAAGGCTTATGGTGAGCCTTCCCTTCTTCTGGGAGATCCTCATCAGTAAACGTGATTTCAGTTTTCTTTCGAGCCATGATTGCCCCTACTAATGCTGCCGGTTCGGTATCGGTAGAAATAACCAAATTCTGCAGCTCTTTCATCAGGTTTTCACAGTGGTACTTGAAATGGCATAAAACTTCCCACACTGTGGACTTAGCTTGTGTCTTCTTCAACTGCTCAAGAACTTGGTCATCGGGCTTAGGAGCCGACCCTTCCCCTATCTCAGTCTCAACCATAGGTGCCTTTCCCTCGGCCACTCGTCCTGACCTTGTCATGACGGCGATTTCTGGCTCATCATCCGATTCATCCCAAATATTGATAGGAATCCTCCGATTAGCATCTTCCTCGTCCGAGGAACTTTCCCAAATATCCACAATCATTAAATCCATAACGTGAGGAACGTTCGGATTCAAATAAAAAGGATCCGCTGATCCATACAAAGCCCAACCTATCAGATCATTGTAATCTCGGAGGGACACTCTGCTCATCCTTCTAGCTGCCAACGGAATAGCTCCTCTCTGTATGCACATAAGCTGCACCTTATCACTCATTGTTTCGTGACACTGTTCATACCGGTGCCTCTACCTCCTAGCATAATCCACGAATGGTTCCTCGGGGAATTGCCTGATCCTATCCAGATCTTCCAAGGATCCCGTCCCTGGAACATACATCTCATATCTCGCCACAAAAGCACTCCTAAGCGGTATCCAATGACCCATTTCCTCCTCTGATAGGCCTTGGTGCCACAACAAGGCTTCTCCTATTAAAGTTTCTAGGAAATGTTCATGTAATTCACATTGCGGGAATCCGGCGTCGTACATATGGTTGCGGAATAACCTCGCATGCTCAACAGGATCCTGGTATCCACCATACCTAGGCATTGCCAACACTGCCTCGGGCGTTTCATAAGAGGGGGAGTCCGGGGTTTGATCCGCCAACATCCATACCGTATACTCTTTGATAAACCTCTTCGTCATTGCCGCCCAATCGGTCTTAACATACATCGGAAGTGACATATACCACATCAACGACTCACCCATCAATGAATTACAGAACAAGTTGGTGATCTCTTCTTCCTTAAAACCCAAGGGCGCCATGGCCGACAAGTAGAAATGAAGGTGTTCCATCGGATCTTTGTTGCCATTATACTTACTGACCCTCGGTAGCGGACGATTGATAGGTCCGATCTGCATCGCAAAGCGCTCTGCAGTCCTGTCCTCAGCTCTTTGATACTTTTCTAGAAATAGATCTGACAATTGATCCCAATCATACTTGCAAGAGTCGGGTAATGAGTGAAACCACCCCAAAGGCTCGCCTATCAGCGAATGGTGGAACCACTGAGCAATCTCATCCACCCCGAAGGATTCAACAAACATATCGCGCATATATTCACGCAACTGCACCTCGGGATTTCCCCCTCCACTAAACAGACCCAAATTAGGCACAATAGTTCGAGATGACCCTTCTCCGGTCTCTTCGGCACTATCTTCATCATACGGTGCTCCACCATCCAATCCCTCTCCCATCGGTTCATCCTCTTGTTCCTCGCCAAGAAAGGACACATATAGACCATTTCCTACATTGTTCCTTTCGTCGGAATCCAGCAACTCCTCTACGTTCTCCTCGAAGGATTCCATCACTACGCATTCTGTCAAATCAACTCCGATCATGCTCACCCTATGATTAGGCAATGGATTACGCCTAGTGGAAGGGTTCGCTGACGAAGGATCAGCTATCTTTTTCTCCTCGATTAAATTTTGGATTTCGTGCTTCAATCTCTCACAGTTCTCAATAGTGTGCCCATAATTGCTGTGGAACTCGCAATATCCCCTAGCTTGTATCTGCGGAGGAGGCGGTGTCTTGTTATAATGAGTAAGAGCTTTCAGCAGCCCCTTTTTCTGCAATCGTTCGAAAACTTTTGTGTAGGTCTGATCAAATTTGGCGAACTGCCTCTTTTCGATAGCATTAAGATCAAGCACTTTCACTGCTGCAGATTCCGCACTCGCACTTGGCCCTCCGGCACTATACCCAGACTTCATCCATTTAGTGTACGCCTTTTTTGGTTCTCCATCCCCCTCAACAGTTAAGGCACAACTATACATCTGATTGAAATCGGTAAAAGGCATATACCGCAGCTCATTCTTAATATACGGCAAGGTGTTACCGACTACCATTCGGATCTGATCCTGCTCAAGCGGCTTCTGCTTCATAACCGCGGCCTTGGCCCTCCATCTTTTCACAAAATCGGAGAAGGATTCCCCCGTCTGCTGCTTAGTGCTCTCAAGCTCCTTCAAAGTGACCTCAAGCATGGTGTTGAAGCTATACTGAGTGATGAATGACTTCGCTAACTCTTTCCAATCCCTCTTCGTCACCATCGGCAATGCATGAAACCATGTGAGGGCAGCCCCCTCAAGATAGGTGTTAAACAGCCCCAGGACTTGATCCTCAGTCAGGATCGTGTGCTTCATTACAGCGACATACTAATTCATGTGGGCAGTGGGATCCCCAGTTCCATTGAACTTTTTCATGTCAGGGAGCCGGAATTTCAAAGGCAAAGCCGTTGCCGATAAACAATTCTTCAAGTTATAAAAGTCCTGACTCCCGGAACTTCCCCCACGTAGATCCTGCACCTCCTGAGTGATGTGTTGCTTCCACTCCTCTTCCTTAGCTTTCTCTTTCTCAAGCTACTTCCGGATATAATCTTGATAGTCATCCTCATTCCCAAAGCGAGGTCCATCGTTCACCTCATTCTCAGCGTGTTTACTGCCACTTTTGTCATCTCTCATGGCCAGCTTAGCTAACTGGGCCGCTATCACCGCTAACTGCTCATTAATGTTGTTCACAGAGTTTTCCAATCCGGCCACTTTTTTGTCGGTCGCAGACATACTGGCTGAAGACTGAGTATACTCGGAAGAAGATGATTCCGAAGCCACAACTGTCGATTCAGAACTGTCAATCTGTAACTGGTCAAACTGCCTAACTAGCCGACTGCTCTCTCGGTACCACAATCGCTTAATGATGACGTCTGCGTGAACGGTATCCATTAGTATGTATGCATGATTTTATATGCATGATTCGTGGTGTGTGCGTTTATTATTTACGGATATATAAGATAAGAAGAACAAACGTTAGTCTAATTACACGTATCACAACATCTCTCTTCCACCCTTATCCCTCCACACACTCGATGGTCCAAGTCTCTTTCCTAGGATTTTGGTTTGGGGCTCACATTGCGGTCCAGGGGACGCGTGATGCCGTCGATTATTGCGGAAAAGTAGATCATTCATCAGACAATACAGTTCGTTTTGACGTATCAACGTTCAGTGACTAAGAAATCGACCAAGTTGGATTGTCCTTTCGGAATAACTCGTCTTTCGTCCTTTCGTGAGACACATTAGTTCGGGTTTTGACTCCCTTTGAGCGCATCTCAGTTTTTAGACGTGGTACGAGTTATCGTTCGTTATTGTCAATGACTCGTTCCCTTTTGTTCGCGCGAGTTCGTGTCTCGATTTTTGGATTACAACGGGATCTTTTGGATCTATCGAGAGACGTAACCACGTGTTTATTTAGTGATGGAATCACTTTTGGATTTTATTTTAGGGAACGGACTCATCGCGTAACGTGTTTGTTCTTAGCGTCGAGGATCCGTGTGCTCATTTTAGCTACGTGAAAAGACGGCGAGTCTTATTTTGAGTGCACGGTAACCTTTCGGCTAGCAACAGTTCGTTGTTCTTCCCAATCCACGGGATATATCATCTTAGTGTGGTTATAGAAAATCAACGTTTCGTTGAATCGCGTGTTTGTTTGAAGTGAGGATATCACTGTTTTGTTTCCTTTAGGTACGAATTAAGCAAACACGTACATCGGGCCATATTTCTTGCAGTTTTGGTAACGGTCGAAATGATCGAGTCGTTAGTCAAAACCCGCAGTCTCGTCCATATGGCGTAATTATATGGTTCGGCTTAATTCGGCTTCGTGATTTTAAACGGGGTATACACTCGTTCGAGGCACGTATTCAACGGCATTGGTTTATTTTCTTTAACTACTCTCGGTATTGACATATCGTAGATTCGGAATGATTTTGGTCGTTTAGTTCATTTTTTGCTTTTCTTTTCTTAGTCACTTCTGCGGACACGTCCATCTCTCTTAAGAACGACACGGGGCATAACGTAAAAGCTCGTCTTTTATTCGGAAGGGACGGGCTACGTGCGTGAAACTTTTCACGTTATGACAGGGTCGTTCGAAACAGAAATGTTCTTCGTTTTCGTTTCGTTATGATCTTGTTTTATCCCAATTTATTTAAAGAATGTGAATAATGGCTACTGTTAATATAGTCTTTTGTATCGAAATGTAACTATCCTTAACACCAAACCGACGCATACTAATACGTGCTTACGTCGTAACGCATTTCCTGAACATATGCCTTCGTCGGGACACAGAAAGGGACAAGGCGGGCCGCACATGTTCATTCATACGAGATGACTAAGTCGTCTTTAGTTTAAATCATTTCGATGTTTTAGGGTAATTAGTATGTCGACTCAAGAGTATATATTAACGCATCATTTCATTTTCTTTACATACTTTAGGATTTAGACATGTATCATGGCAATTTGAAAACACGAACTGATTCATTTATCACGCCAAAAATAGTAACGGGTAATCCTATGGCAACTTCTAAGGCTACTATATGCTGATACGGCTGAGCGCGGGACCTCACAGGACCGCACAAATTCGCCCCTAACGAATGGATGGGGACCCTTTGGCGCCTTACTGTAAGGGGGAACTTACACTAGCCTCTTTCGAGCGACGAATGGACTCTCGCTAGAGGTTTCGCGGAAATTACCCAAAAGGTTTGCAATAATGCACATGAATGCATACGAAAAGAAATAATACGATCCGTCCCCGTTAAGGGCTTAATACACGCCTTCCAGAATCAAATTTCTCGCTTCCCCAGCAGAGTCGCCACTTGTTAGACGAGGTGCCTCGGCCTAATCTCCCGGGCGGACCGGGGGGTGGACACCTCATGGCGACGTAAGCGGTGATTGGTGCCGAAAGCAACCAATCGTGGAATCAAGCTGCTCGACAGGACCGGAGCTCGGAGATATAGAAGAGTCGCCACCCACGAATGGGAAAATGAACACCGATCCCTTGCGGGAGACCGGTGTGGGTTCGGGAAACTTAGGTACGAGCCGAGAAGGCTAGCTCCTTTCCGGAGAAAGGCTACTAGGCACCCCGACATCGCCCGGTTATGAACCACCGGCCTCCTACTCAGCATGTTAGGCGATAACGGACTAATCATATACTTCTTTAAGTTTAAAATTCATTTGAAACCTTTTCTTTCTCATTTTGGAAGCCGTTTTAAGCATATATTATTGAAAAGCCACTTTAGTAAAGAATCACCCATTTACATCAGTTCAATATACATATAAGAGAGAGGGGAAGAAGGAAGAATTGATTTATTTACAACGTGATTTACATTTCGTGTTGCGTGTTAATTCTATACTAACTCATTTCCCCCAAAACGAGTTCATTTACATGGTTCGCACCTTAATCGCCGTTGGAACGATTTAGGTACGTTTCAAAACCCCGTTTGATGAAGTCCGCCTGAATCGCCGTTGGAACGACTCAAGTGTTTGAAAACATTAAGGTAAAAACCTTTAATAAGAAAACGTGGTTAAGCATACAAGTCAATTTATTTTGTACAAATCATTTAAGAAAACGATTCAAAACTCTATTATTTATAATGAAAACGATTTTAATTACAAGGTTCGCTTAATCCGTCGTTGGAATGGACTAAGGTTTTAAAACGTGATGTTTTAAGAAATGATTTAAAATGTCAAGAAGACACTATTTATCTACATTAGGAACCTCTAAAAAACCTTTAGTTTAGATAATTAAATTGAAAACTCTTTTTGGGATTTATTTTCCCCTTTTCACTCAATAGACTCTTTACTTGTCATAATTACCACAATGAACATATTAAATCAAAATTCACTTCAAATAAAACCCATTTAAAATATGGACCAATAAATGTCCAAAGAGAATAAGGGAAAAGCATATACATATATATACACATGTATTTGAAAATAATGATATACATATAACTTTAGAAAACCAAGTAAAGGATGCTACTCAATAGCTAAATATATACATAATAATGAAAATAAAAGATACTAAATATACTAAATATACTAAAAAAACATGTAAAATGATAAACAAAATTCATTGTTAATAAGAAAATAAACTTTATATCCCAAAATGACTATAGAAAATAACTTTCCCAAATATACATTAAACATTAAAATAATGCATATTTATCCTCAAAATATCTAGTAATTAATTACCTCAAAATACCCAAGTAAATAACTTTTTAAAATAAAACCCAATATAATTTAAATGAATGAAAAAAGAAAATATATATACATATACTTTATCAAATCCAATTAATGAAAAATAATTTATAAACACATTAAATAACTATATGTATAAGGTATTTAAAAATAACTTGAAAGTAAATGTTACATAATAATACATATATATACAAAGGATCAAAAGCTTAAAAGTTGAGAAAGAGAGACCAAAACAGCATTTTTTACCTTCTGGCAGATTTACCGATGGAAAATCCGTGTAAACAGCAATTAGTGACAGAAACGGTAAATTACAGCAGCACTCCAATTTTTTCTAGATTTATTCAAAAGCTTTAAATTAAATCTAATTCAATCGTTTTGGATTTCCGAACTACCAAAAATGGATCATAGTCAATAACGGAAGTTCCTAAAACGACGTTTTTATTTTAAAACGTTATTTGGAAATTTCTTTTTTAAGAAACTTATAATTACAACGTCTTTTAATACCCGAACTACCTTTTTATCGGATCACGGTTCGTATTGGGATATCAAAACGAGGTTTTTATTTTAAAACAAAACCAAATTTTATTCAACACGAGACGAAAATTAAATAAATACGCAAAATTAAATAAAACGTGGTAAATAAATAAATAAAATTATAACATAAAAATAAATAAAGGAAAAGAAATAAATTAAATAAAATAAAACGAGTCTAGTCCTCGGATAATACCTTAAATTCGGTATTGACGATTGAAGTCGGTTGATTCCACGAATCGTGCTTTTCCGGTGTTTTTGGTAAAATTTTAACTTTTAGGAGATTAGGAATTTTTAGGAAAAAAAATGTTTTTTCCCAAAAAAATCAATTTTCTCTCTCTAAAAATGTTTAGAGTGAGAAAATATTTCCCAAAAAGCCTCCTCTCAAATGCATGGGGATCCGTGCCTTTTATAGGCATTGGATCCCCGGAACGAATGGGCGACGCCCGAGCAAGATCGGGCGTCGCCCAACCCCTTTGGGCGACGCCCGATATGTTGGGCGGCCGCCCAACATTGTTGGGCGATCGCCCAACAATAGTTGGGCGGCCGCCCAACATTTGTTAGGCGATCTCCCAACAGAGTTGGGCGAGCGCCCAACAATCGTTGGGCGTGCGCCCAACCGACGTTGGGCGTTCGCCCAACGATCGTTGGGCGTTCACCCAACGTCGTTGGGTGCTCGCCCAATGGCTGCCGGGCGTGCTCGCCCAACGCCTGCCGGGGCGCGTCTCGTGCTGTCGGGCGCACACGCCCCGTGGCCGTCGAGCGCGCGTTCCGCGCCGCCGGGCTCGTGCGTCCAACGGATGTCGAGCGCGCGCCATTCGCGATCGGACGCGTGCATCCAACGGACGTCGAGCGCGCGCCCCGTGCTGCCGGGCGGGCGTCCGACTGTCGTTGGACGCGCGTCGGCTGCCGCTAGGCGCTCGCAACACGCCGTCGAGCACTCGCGAGCCGTCCAATCGACGACCGCGACCCACTGTAATTTCTCCTTCCTTATTATATATTATATATTTTTTGTTTTTAAAACTTCCGGAATCAACCATTTCAACCGTCTTGTTTACAGGTTTTCGTCACAGGTCCTCCGACTCGGTGTCTACAATAGCACATGAAATTATTTCAGAAGGTATGCCTTTAAACGATCAATTTCAAGTTGCTGTCATAATTGACAAATTGCCTCCTTCGTGGAAAGATTTTAAAAATATTTTGATGCACAAAACAAAAGAATTTTCGATGGAAAGTTTGATTACTCGCCTCCGAATTGAGGAGGAAGCTCGAAAACAAGATTTAAAAGAGGAAGTGCTTATTGTTTCTAATAGCATTAAAAGGTCCACTGCAGTTCTGAAACCCACTCAAAAGAATTTTAAGAATCAGAACCGCAAACCAATCCAAAACTGCAACACTCGAGTTAATTTGAATTGGAACCTTCAAAGGAACCAAAATAGGCCACAGCAACAACCACCTAGAAATGATGCTGCTTTCCTATGCTTTAACTGTGGGAAACCAGGTCATATGGCATGTAAGTGCAGGAACAGGCCAAACATTACTCCTAGTGTTAACCTGACTGAAGAGCAACATAACTTTGTTGCTATGATTTCTGAGATCAACCTCATAGGTGGATCAGATGGGTGGTGGGTAGACACTGGTGCTTCACGCCATGTTTGCTATGATAGAAGTATGTTCAAAACATACAGTGCTGTGACCGAAGATAAGAAAGTGTTATTGGGTGATTCCCATACCACTATTGTTGCTGGAATTGGTAGTGTGGAATTGAACTTCACATCTGGAAAAACCTTAACTTTGAAGGATGTGATGCATACTCCAGAAATGAGAAAAATTTTGGTTTCGGGCCATCTACTCAACAAGGCTGGTTTTACTCAGACTATAGGAGCAGATTTATTTACTTTGACTAAGAACAATGTATTTGTAGGAAAAGGTTATGCTACTGAAGGCATGTTTAAGTTGAATGTTGAGATTAATAAAGTGAATGCTTCTGTTTACTCCTTCTGTACTTTTAATGTTTGGCATGCTCGTTTTTGTCATGTTAATAAGCGTATCATTAAAAATATGAGTAACTTAGGTTTAATTCCAAAATTGAATTTGAATGAGTTTTCTAAATGTGATTATTGTAGTCAGGCAAAAATCACAAAAACACCTCATAAATCAGTTGTTAGGGATTCTGAACCTCTAGATTTAATTCATTCAGATATATGTGAATTAGATGGAAAGTTGACTAGGAATGACAAACGGTATTTTATAACCTTTATAGATGATTGTTCTGACTTCACTTTTTTTATCTTATGAAAAATAAAAGTGAAGTGTTTGATATGTTTAAGTTGTTCATAGTTGAAATAGAAAATCAATACAGTAGGAAAGTCAAGAGACTTCGTAGCGATAGAGGCACAGAATATGGTTCTAGCCTGTTTATTGATTTCTATAAATCACATGGCATTATACATGAAACCACAGCACCTTACTCACCAGAAATGAATGGAAAGGCTGAAAGGAAGAATAGGACACTTACCGAATCTGTAGTAGCTATTATGCTTAGTTCAGGTGCTGCCTCACATTGGTGGGGAGAAATCCTTTTGACTGTTTGCTATGTGCTAAATAGGGTCCCTAAATCCAGAAGCAAAATCTCTCCTTATGAGATCTTGAAAAATAAAACACCTAATCTATCATATTTTAGAACTTGGGGTTGTTTGGCTTATGTTAGGATTCCTGACCCTAAGAGAGTCAAACTTGCTAGTAGGGCTTATGAATGTGTGTTTATTGGATATGCTGTGAATAGCAAAGCATATAGGTTCTATGATTTGAATGCAAAAGTCATCTTGGAGTCAAATGATGCTGACTTTTATGAAGATAAGTTTCCTTTTAAATTAAGAAATAGTGGGGGTGCATCATCGAGTAGCATACCTGCTACTAGACCTATAGTACAAAAAGAGATTGAGGAATCTGAACCTAGGAGAAGTAAGAGACCTAGAGTATCTAAAGACTTTGGTTCTGACTTTTACGCTTTCACAGCAGAAGAGGATCCACTTACTATACAAGAAGCCTTAACCTCATTAGATGCTGATTTATGGCAAAAATCCATTAATGATGAAATGGACTCACTTGAGTCAAAACAAACTTGGCACTTAGTAGACTTACCACCAGGTTGTAAACCAATAGGTTGTAAATGGATCCTTAAGAAGAAACTGAAACCTGATGGTTCAGTAGATAAGTTTAAGGCTCGCCTTGTAGCTAAAGGCTTTAGACAAAGAGAAAATGTTGATTTCTTTGATACTTATTCACCTATCACTAGGATTACGTCTATACGTGTTTTGATTACTATTGCTTCTGTGCACAATCTAGTGGTGCACCAAATGGATGTTAAAACTGCGTTTTTGAATGGTGAACTAGAAGAAGAGGTTTATATGGATCAACCTGAGGGCTTTGTAGTCTTTGGTCAAGCCCATAAGGTATGTAAGTTAGATAAGTCTTTATATGGGCTAAAATAAGCACCTAAGCAATGGCATGCAAAGTTTGATAACTTGATTATTTCAAATGGCTTTAAGGTGAATGAAAGTGATAAGTGTATCTACTATAAATATGAAAATGGTCTTTGCACCATTATTTGCTTGTATGTTGATGACTTGCTTATTTTTGGATCTAATATTCATGTTGTGAATGCTGTTAAGTCAATGTTGTGTGAAAACTTTGACATGAAAGATCTAGGAGAAGCGAACGTCATTCTTGGCATAAAGATAACTAGGTCTGAAACTGGAATTTCTTTAGATCAATCTCACTACGTTGAGAAGATACTAAAGAAATATAACTACTTTGACTGTAAACCTGCATGTACACCTTATGACCCTAGTATAAAACTTTTTAAGAACACTGGAGACAGTGTAAGACAATCAGAGTATGCTAGCATAATTGGCAGTCTTCGTTATGCCACTGATTGTACTAGACCCGACATCGCGTATGTCGTAGGACTGCTATGCAGATTTACTAGTAGACCTAGTGTGGAGCATTGGAATGCTATAGAAAGGGTCATGAGATACCTTAAAAGAACCATGAAACTTGGATTACATTATCAAAGATTTCCAGCAGTCCTTGAAGGATATAGTGATGCTGACTGGAATACCTTATCAGATGATTCCAAGGCTACTAGTGGCTATATTTTCAATATAGCTGGTGGTGCTGTTTCATAGAAGTCTAAGAAACAGACTATTCTAGCTCAATCAACCATGGAATCAGAACTGATTGCACTAGCTATGGCTAGTGAAGAAGCAGGTTGGTTGAGAAGTCTGTTAGCTGAGATTCCCCTATGGGAAAAACCGATTCCAGCTGTATTGATCCATTGCGATAGTACCGCGGCTATTGCTAAGATTCAGAATCGTTATTACAACGATAAGAAACGACAGATACGTCGTAAGCACATCACTGTGAGAGAGCTACTCACAAACGGAGCTGTTAGAGTGGATCACATACGCTCAGTGATGAAAGGATTAGCTAGAGAGAAAGTCCATAATACGGCAAAGAGTATGGGACTTATGCCCCTACAGTGATGAGTTACACATAATGGTAACCCAACCTATAGACTGGAGATCCCAAGAAATAGGTTCAAAGGGTAATAACAAGTTGTGTTGTAATATGAGTCAGATCATGCAATTAGAAGTATGAATATCCTGAAGCAATTTGAGGTTGAGATAATAGAAACTCTTAATGAAGTCTATACTCCGTTTGGAGTGAAGTACATAGCTACAGGAGTACTTTTGATAGACTCACCTATATGAATGTGGAAGTGAGGCCTCTTCCTATGAGTTTAGGGCAAAACTCTAGAGCATTCATTAAACCGGGATAGACGTGCAAGGCCTTAAACGCATGGGCTACTAGAACTACACTCTGAAAAGGTTATGGCGTGATATAGATCAGAGATAGAGTTCAAGACTACGACTCACTCTAGTAAAATCTGAACTATACTCACTACGCAAAGGTTCAAATCGAAAGATACCTCTGTTTATGTCTGACCTTATGTAACTGCTCAGTAAAACGATTTCAAAAATTCTAGTGGGGGATTGTTGGGCTTGGCCCAAATATAATTTGTGAAATAAGCCCACCCATGTGTCTTCTTGTGTCTTTGAGTTTTTCAAGTGGAAAAACATCCCACATTGCTTTCAAAGCACTTAGTGGAGATGTATATAAAGAAGGTCCTCACATGCTTGGGGTGTGCCCCAAGGGGTACCCACTTTTGTGAAAGGGTGAGGACCTATCTTCATGGTTGACCACCACACACGCGCGCGCGCCGTCCGTCCGACCGAACCGGGCCGGGTTGGGTTGGTGTGGTGTAAAATGTATAATTTTTTTATTAAAAAATTTTAATAATATTTTTTTATTATTATTTTTTATTAATTCGGAAATCAATTTTTATTTAATTATTTATACTCTGATTTAGTCTTTGTGAACGTTGTTCATAACGTCCATTTTTTTCTGAACGTGTCTTCAGTCTCCTCCACCTTCCTGATTTTCCTCCTTCCCTTTCTCCATAAAATCAGAGCTCAAACAGCTCTTTTTTCTTGTATAAATAGGTGATGTGAGACTGCCTTTAACACACAATTTTATTTTCATTCATTCTGTATTTTTTCGAAACTGAACAAGTAAACAGAGAGTGTATACAGAATGATTTTCGTACGGTGCAATACGACAATTGTATTTAAGAGGGTTGTTTTATCCTGGAGGCGACCGGAGTTCATACTGTTTGCTACATTACGGCAGTTCTGCGAACGTCTTAAAGAAAGCGACATTATTCGCGACTCTGCCCATTTAATTTTGTTCGGTCTGTTCCTATTTTCTGAGTTCGAGCAACAACAATTTCTTTCTGAATGGGAGGAAGAAGAATATGAAGCTGATATTCTACTTCAACAGAGATTTCTAAAATGCACCAATCATTTAACTGGGTACTATGCATAATTTCCATATCATTCTATTCCCGAAAAATTGGATACCATGGATGACGAGAAAACTCCAAACATTGATGATTTACTAATGAACAACTACAAAATTTTGTGTGAAAGTTTGGAGTTAGAATTATTAGAGAGCGATGATGATAATTCATATACACCTAATTCTTCCTTACGATTTGATCAAACTAGTATCGATTTAATTCTTTTGTGGAATAAATACTATTTACAATAATTACCACCATTAATCATAAAAAAATATTAAGGCCGAAGAAGAAGGAGAAGGAGAGAAGGAGAGGGAGAGGACATCGCATTCATAGAGGATTTTTTGTTCGGTTATGAGGAAGAATATATTGCAGATGATTGTTGGAAGAGTTCTGCGTGAAAAAGAATGATGAATAAATCAATTAAGAAGAAATTAAGGAATCAAACTTAGGATGTTATTTTTTTTATGGTTTTTCTAATTGATGCATATTTGGAAATTAAATACTCAAACTTGGATTTTATTTTGTTTTATTTTTGCCGGACAATTTCATATTTTAGAATTAAAGAATCATAATACAAATCTATTCATCTATCTCTTGTTTTCATTAGATAGTGTGATGAAATATGTTTTTATTATTTCCAAATTTAGCATAAACACTAGGATGATCTAGTATTACTAGAACTTAGTAATATAAATATGTGAAACCAAATATTAAAAAGGTTATATAAATAAAGGAAATATATAATTTGATAATAAAAATAAAATCAAAGGGCTTATGTAAAAGAGGAACTCTTTTAATCAAGTTGCTTGATATTCAACCAAGTAAGAATCTCTTAAACAATCAAGTTACTTAATATTTAACCAAATAAGGAACTCAACAATTAATTAAGAATGTCAGTTTATATTCAAATAATATAAACTGTTACAACACCCCTACAATTAAAGGGCTTATGGCGTGTTTGTTTTACCTACTGTTTGTTGTTGCTGTTTGTTGTTTGCTGTTACGGTTTGCTATTTGATGTTGCTGTTGCGGTTTGCTATTAGAAAAGGCTGCTTTTTCAAAAAGTAGAGATTCACTGCTTTTGTAAAAGACTGCTTTTCGGGTGTAAAAGGCAAACATGAAGTCATCCAAACACCTAATGCTGAGTTCAGATATAAAAGGCAAACATGATATCACTAACCAAGCATCAAATTCTCATTTTTGAAGTGAAAATGTAAACAGGATCATAAAACTGAGCAACTAAAACACTTCCTTAGTTCACACAAACACCCCCCTTAATTTAATTTACACAATAAAATAAAATAAAGTAAGGAAGTGGTTTCCACAATAAAGATTACAACCAAAACCAAATAGCTAAAAGACAAATTTAAAGGATCATCATAAAAAAAAATCATGAAGATCCTTATATCATCTTCAATTCATCAAGGTGTTAGGTAAAATGCATACTGATCAGTTTATTTTAAATTAATTAAAACTTTATTTTTTAAAGGGATAAAATGTAAAAATACCTTTAATTTTTGGAGGCAAGAGCATTTTTATCTTTAACATCTAAAATGATGCAATTTCACACCCAACATTAGAAGCTAAGAGCAATTTCACTTTTAACATTGGCAAATTGGGTCCATTTCAGACATTATTATAAAACACATATTTTGTTCCTTATTTTACACCAAGTGCTCATAAGTTGATTTAAAATAAGGATTTCATTTTTTTATTTAATAATAGGATTAAAAATTAATATTTTTAAAATATTTGAATTTTTTTGTCCAACTCGTACAAAATACAGTATATTTTTTAAAAAAAAATTCACATCTAATCATATATTTGTGATTTGTTACTAATAAGCACATGTGAAGTGTAGATGGCAAGTTTCGTAACCTAGAAAACAATTTGATGAATAATTTCTCCAAATGACCCAACTTGTCAATTGACTTTAGGGTCCTCCCCAACAAAATTTATATGTCCAATACCACCAATACCAATATTATCAATAATACCTATATTTCTAGCAATCTTATTATGCTCAAAATCATTAAAAGCATTCCTCATCGCTATCGACATTATGAATAATAACAGGATTGGGATGCCTTACCTCCTGTGCCCTAAGGTCCACATGTGGTTGAAAAATAGGTCGCTTTTGAGGTGGAGATTATTTCGGGCTTGGTTGACTTTAGGGTTAAGATCGAAAGATATCTTGATGCCTCCAGTGAAGTCCTTCGGCGGGTTGTGGATGGCTATTCTGCATCTCTATATTGAACTCCTCGAGAGATGCATTCAACTCCCTCATCCTTTCATCATGCCTTTCATTTTGTACTGTGAGGGCTTCTTTATACAACTTTCCATGCCTTCAAACTTCTTTTCTACAGATTCAAATCTCTTGTCAATGGATTTCATGGTTTTTTGTGGTAGACGGGGTTGGGCCATTTTCAAGAACAAGTCTCTAGAAGGAAAATGACTCGACTCTGATGCCAACTGATACAGATCGAAATCAGACATGAAGGTTTTAATCGTAAACCTACAAAGCTGTTCCTTCTCAACCATAGCTTGAAGGAGTTGATCCTAAAGAACAAGTCGATAAAGCTCCAATGGAGGCTAAAATTGATTTATTTAATTAAAGTTAAGTTTCATTACAAATAAGGAGATTTATATACCTCCTCTAAAGGTGTGAAAAAATAATAAAATATCCCCACTAGTGTTACACCTTGAAAGGATAAAGATAGGGGTAGTATGAGAGTAGATGTGCAAATGGAAAAGATGATAATAAACCTAATGGTAAAATATTAAATAAGATAATGGTATAACAGTAATTTAAAGTGTGGCAGCCCTTGTCCCCTCTCCTTCAACATGGTGAATCAGGCAGCCCACACATCGAGTCACATTCCCACATGGCGTGTGGGTGCCTTGCTGCTTCTACGCGCCAAGCGACTGGTGATACACCGAGTGGAATGTCACATGTTATGTCACTGTAGGTCTGAACTTTGAGTTACTTCGGCTTGGCCTCACACGGCATGTGGCCTGATGCACATGGTGTGTGAGGCAGTTTTCCTGCCTTGGGAAACTTGGCTCCTCCCGTTGGGCCCATATTGGAGATGTTCGCATTAGAGGCTTGAAATGAGGGGGCTGGTCAAGTTCAGGAAGTTCGGTGTGAACTACGACAGACAATGGTCCATTATGTTAAGTGTAACGTTGATGCGGTAGTGTTTCAATCAGAGAATAGTTTCTGTATGGTTGTACTAGCAATTTTATTGTGTGTTTCAGTTCTTTTGCGGCATGTAGTATTCAAGTTTCAATAGCGGAGGCATTGGCTCTCCGTGACGCAATGATGTGGGTAGTTTTCACTCCACTTTCAGAATGTTCAGTTTGAAATGGATGCTAAAGGGGTGGTGGATCGCATTTCATCAAAGGTTCATGATATTACCGAGTTCAGGGTTATTATAGAAGAAATTTGAGATTTGTTACTTATCCATCCAGATTGTTCTGTGACTTTTGTCCCTATATTAGCCAACGGTGTGGCCCATTCAATGGCTCATCATTCCCGTTCCAATGTTAACTTCTTCAGTGATATTGTTGCTCCTAGTTGTTTAGATGATGCTCTTTGTATTTACAATGTTTTCATTTCTTAATAATAGTTGGTTTTTTCTATAAAATAAAAATAAATATTTAATAGGTCGGGTCTGACTAGAGGTGTTCAAAAAATTAAACTCGACCAAAATCACGAACATATACAGTTCAGTTTTTTAGTCTATTGGATTCTGTTTCGATTATTTTTTTCATAGTATTTTCATCAGTATGGTTTTGTGATAAAATTACTGAATTATCCGAAACAACTGAAATAAAATTAAATTAATTTTATAACAGATTGAATTTTTATTTATTAGAAGGTAGAGGAATAGGAAATGAGGCCCGGGACATCCCAACAAGGTTGGCACCCATCAGACAACCACCCCCAAATACAAATCAAAATAAATAAATAAATAAAACAAAAACCAATAATGTCCAAGAAAGGAATGGTAAAACTAAACGAACCGGTACAAATCTCGGCTGTTACAATTTTCCCAAATATAATTAGAACAGAAATGAGGATGTGAGTCCTACCAGCGAGGCTCCGAACTGATCCTGCCAGAGTTGGCCAGCGCATCTGCAACCTGATTACCTTCCCGAAAAATGTGCAACACAATGAAATGCATTTCACGAACCAACGCGCGATACTTCATAAGCTCCTGATGTTTCTCCTAGGGGCCGATAAGTCAGCATGACGAAGTAGAGATACCACATAGGTCGAGTCACTTTCAAGCCAAAAATGATGCCAGTGTTAAGCCCAAAATATACCTAAAATATCATATATAAATACGTTAAATTTACATTGAAATCGTGCTAAATATATTCATTTAGAATACTTTTACGTTTTTATTTACTTCTTTGATGCAAGGTACTTAATTATTTGGTTAAATCCAAATATGAGCTAAAACGGATCTAAAACGGAGCTAAAATGGAGGGAAAACCTAAAAAGCGTACCAAGAATACGTATCAGTCAGAAGAACGCTCAAGGAGGACAAGAAGCAGTCGAGAGACGGGGAGAAAAGCCCCTGTCGCGACTGAGATTTTCAGAATCTCAGTCGCGACATACGAAAGCTGAACTCCGAAAAAACGAAGTCTTCAACTCGCCCCTGCACCCCCTATCGCGACTGAGATTCTCAAAATCTCAACTGAGACAGCGAAGAATTCTGCACATATTTCACATGTTTTAATCCGAGAAACGCGTCTGTTCGTTTGGATAAAAGCGACCCTTCACCAACGGACACGACCCATCAATTACAACCCTTCAACAACTATAAATAAGTGATCCATTTTAGAAATTAATGTCGTTGGCTAAGTTAGAAAAGTTAGAGAAATCAGAGAGTTATTATGTTGAGTTTCTGATTCAGAAAAGAGTCAGAAAGTTAGATTTCATTTCTGTAAACAAACTTGATGTACACAAGTTGTTATTAGATTAGTTATAAACACAGTATTAGTTTAGTTTCAAAGGTTGATCAGAGACAAGTTTTCATTCTGGTAGCGGACTAACCGGTCCCTATTCTGAAGATTCAGCGAGAAGAACTAACGGCTGAAGGGCAAAAGGGTCTGACAAACCTACGGAGTTTGAGGGAAAGATTGACAACCCGGATCTCAAAGTTTTCATCACAATGCTTTCCATGTTTCTACTTCTCTGTTAACTTGTGAAGATTCACATTTCATTAATGATATATTTATTTTATTCAATACATTCTTTCTGTTGTTATTTTGATATTGTTCTGACAAAATGATTTTCAAAATGATAAATTGGTGTTTTTATTAAAACATTTTATTCCATCTTATTCATATAAGAACTTTGTTGAACACTTGAAAGAATTAGTTTTTACGGATGATATGATCGTGATCGCGGATTATCGGATATAAAATACTAATTTGATTAGGGTAGAAATATGCTCCGAACCAGAGAGATTTCTACGGTTCAAAGCCATTTAATTGAATAAATTCCTATATTATTACATGTCCATAATCTTACCAAAGTTAAAGTTGTTTTCTTTGCTTTATGAAAATAAGTTTTATACCTTCTATTTATTCCAATTGCGGAAGTATCTGTCTTGTAATCAAAATCTCAAGACGGAATTGTTCTCTAAATTCAATATAATATTCTTATCTAATCCTAATTTATCCGAACCAATTCAATCAATTAAACGATTTTCTTTTGTTAAACCTAAACACGTGAAGAAAACTGAATTAAATAAGTTTTTAGTTAAAAAGCGTTCCCTGTGGGTTCGATATCTTTTATTACTACAAGCGTATACCGTGCACTTGCGGAAATCGCTTCACAAGTTTTTGGCGCCGTTGCCGGGGAATGCCAAAATTTTTGACAAAATTTTAGATTTTTCGTGTTTTATTTCGAATCTAGGTTTAAACATACTTATTTTAACTTTTTGCAATTTATTAATTTACTAATTTATTTATTTTTCAAATTCTGTTTTGTAGGTAGTTTCGGTTCGTGCAAGATTTCAGGTTCATGCGCAGTTCTCGAAGTTCAGGCATTGTACCAGACCCTATAGACCCAGAAATTGAGAAAACCATTAGGAAGAACAAGAAAAACAAAAATAAGACTCCAGCAAAAACATATACCGAGCCAGGAAAAATGGCAGATCCACCAACACTTATGGATTACGCTAGGCCAGGTGTGGCCGGTGTAACCAATAGTATCGTTAGACCCAGAATCACCGCAAACCAATTTGAAATTAAGCCAGCTTTGCTTAATATGTTGCAAAATAATGTAACATTTTACGGGTTACCTAACGAAAATCCTAACACCCATTTAACAAATTTCCTTGAAATTTGTGACACTTTTAAAATCTCAGATGTGACTGCAGAAGCAATCAAACTTCGCCTTTTCCTTTCACTTTCAAGGATAGAGCCAAAGAATGGTTAACTTCTATGCCAGCCGCAACTTTTGCCACTTGGGAACAATTAGCCCAAGCATTTTTATCAAAATATATTCCTTTAGCAAAAACCGCAAGAGTCATAAAAGAGTTAACATCTTTTTCTCAAAATGATAATGAGACTCTTTATGAGACTTGGGAACGTTTTAAAGAACTTCAATGTTTATGCCCACACCACCAGTTACCCGTTGAACTTTTAATGCAAACATTTTACAATGGACTAAATCCTACAACTAGGGGTTCATTAGATGCTATGTCGGGAGAGCTATTTATGAAGAAAACATCAGCCCAAGCGAGAGAACTTTTGGAGGAAATGACAATCAACAGCAGTATGTGGCCCGCGGAACGTGGACATATACCGGTGGAAAAACCATCATCCTCAACCACACCATCAGTTAAAGGTATAGTTGAACTTGATCCAGTCGCGATGTTACTAGCCCAATTTTCTGCCTTATCGCACAAAATTGACAGGTTTATGGCACCGTGTGATTCTAATGGTAATCCAATCCAAACGGATGTGGATTACGAAAACATGAGTGAGATCGAACAGGTAAATTTTGTCCAAGGGCAAAACCAAACTAATAATCCTTATTCTAATACTTATAATTCTGGATGGAGAAATCATCCTAACTTTAACTGGAAAGATAACAATAACAATAATGCAAGTGCTAATCAAAATCGTACCACTAATTATCAAAATCAGTCAAGAGATACGATTAGCACTTTATCTTCTAAAATCGACAAGTTTATAGATGCTATCAGTGGAAAAATAAGTAATCACGACGATGGTTTTAAACGGATCAAAAATACGTTCGATCAGCTTATTAAAAACCACTCATCTAGCATCCATAATTTGGAGGTTCAAATTGGTCAACTTGCTAAATCAATTCTATCCCGAAAAGAGGGAAGTCTTCCCAGCCATATGGAAGAAAATCCGAAAGAGCGGGTAAAGGCTATCACTCTTCATTCAGGGAAAAATTATCAAGGGCCGGAAATGCCCAAAGATGCAACATTAACAGGAACTGATTTATCAAAATCCAAAGAAGATATCTTAAACACAAATAGTTCACCATTTGACACAAGTACTAAAACTTTTGTACCCAAACCACCTTTTCTGCAGAAAGTCCGAAATAAGGACTATGATAAACAACTTCTAACGTTTTTAGATAAACTTAAAAATTTGCACATCAATTTAACGTTTATGGATGCAATCACGCAAATTCCTAACTATGGTAAGTTTTTAAAAGATTTAATTTCAAAGAAAATCAGTTGGGAAGGAATTTCATCCATTTCGTTAACTGAAGACTGTAGTTCAATCGTGTCAAGTAATTTGCCCACTAAACTCAAAGATCCTGGATGTTTTACTATTCCGTGTAAGTTGAGAGATATTGAATCCCCAAGTTGTCTTTGTGATTTAGGAGCAAGTATAAACTTAATGTCGTTGTCTATTTTTAACAAGTTAGGTTTAGAAGAAGATATCAAACGTACCAATATGGTTTTGCAATTAGCGGATCAAACCACTAAGAGACCATATGGTATAATTGAAGATGTTTTAGTCAAAGTCGATAAATTTATTTTTCCTACCGATTTTGTTATATTAGACTTTGCATATGATGTAAATTGCCCTTTAATTTTCGGTAGACCGTTTATGAACACGGGACGCGCTCTAGTAGATGTGTTGGAAGGGAAGGTAGTTTTAAGGATAGGAGAAGATAAGATCGAGTTTAATATGAACAAAGCGATGAAATACCCTATGGAGGAATTCGCTTCTATGAAACTTGATTTAGTCGAGGAATGTGTCAATGACGTTATTCAAAGTGAAGAAATAATTGAACCTATAATGGGTGAGGAATTAGAAGATAAGGACCCAGAGCCTTTGATTCGAGAAGATGGACCAGTTCCGCCTTCAGTTGTAATACCCCCTAAATTAGAACTTAAAGTGTTACCCAGTCATTTGAGGTACGCTTTCTTAGGCGAAGGCGATTCTCTACCTATAATTATTTCTAACAAATTAACAAATGATCAAGAAGAAAAATTGAAAGAAGTTGTTAGAAATAGGATAGGAAGTATGGGATGGCAAATTTCAGACTTAAAAGGAATTAATCATAGTATCGTAATGCATAGAATTCACTTAGAAGAGGATAAGCCACCTAAAGCGGATAGGCAAAGACGCTTAAATCCGAACATGAAAGAGGTAGTCAAAAATGAGATTACTAAACTTCTCGACAATGGAATCATTTATCCGATTTCGGATAGTGAATGGGTTAGTCCAATCCATTGTGTACCCAAAAAAGGAGGCATAACTGTTGTAAGAAATGATGAAGGTGAACTGATACCTACACGAACCACCACCGGTTGGAGGGTTTGTATAGACTATAGGAACCTAAACAAAGCAACTAGGAAAGATCATTTTCCTCTACCTTTCATTGATCAAATGATCGAAAGGATAGCCGGTCATGCATTTTATTATTTCCTAGATGGTTATTCCGGATCAAATTTACATTTACCCGGATGACCAAGACAAAACAACCTTCACGTGTCCTTACGGAACATTTTCATATAGGAGAATGCCTTTTGGTCTATGTAATGCACCAGCAACATTTCAACGATGTATGACAGCAATATTTAATGACTTCATTGAAGATATAATGGAAGTTTTCATGGATGATTTTTCAGTTTATGGAGATTCTTTCGATGCATGTTTACAGAACTTAGATAAAGTATTGTCTAGATGTGAGGAAACGAATTTAGTATTAAATTGGGAAAAATGTCATTTCATGGTAGACGAAGGAATTGTTTTAGGTCATAAGATATCTGAAAAAGGTTTAGAAGTGGACAGAGCAAAGACTTCAGTTATAGAAAAATTACCCCCACCAACCACTGTTAAGGGAGTAAGATCATTTTTAGGTCATGCAGGTTTTTACAGAAGGTTTATAAAGAAATTTTCTGTAATCTCCAAACCACTTACTAATTTGCTTATGAAAGATTCAACTTTTGATTTTAATGAGGATTGTTTACAAGCTTTCAATACCTTGAAAACGGCTTTAGTCAGTACACCTATAATATCGAAACCCGATTGGAATTTACCTTTCGAAATTATGTGCGATGCGAGTGACTTAGCTGTAAGATGTGTATTAGGTCAAAGGAAGGACAAGAAACTTCATGTTATATATTATGCGAGTCACACATTGTCAGGTGCACAGTTAAATTACACCACAACTGAAAAAGAAATGTTGGTAGTAGTTTTTTCATGTGATAAGTTTCGATCTTACTTGTTAGGATCTAAAGTCATCATTTATACAGATCATGTAGCTTTACGATATTTATTTGCTAAGAAAGATGCAAAACCGCGTCTTATTAGATGGGTTTTATTATTGCAAGAATTTGACATAGAGATTAAAGATAAAAAGGGAGTTGAAAACCTTGTCGCCGATCATCTATCAAGACTTGAGGATGAAAACGGTCCCATCGGTGAAACATTAGGCATTCGAGATGATTTCCCCGATGAACATCTCATGCAAGTACAAAGTGTCATAGCTCTATGGTATGCGGATATAGCCAATTACTTAGCTGCACATGTTGTGCCAGATGGATTGAATTCTCAGCAAAAGAAGAAATTCTTTTCAGAGGTTAAGAGATATTTTTAGGAAGATCCATTTCTGTTCAAAACATGCGGCGATGGAATACTTAGGAGATGTGTTAGTGAGTTTGAATATGACCCTATAATGTTGGAATGTCATGCTAGTGCTTACGGAGGTCATAATAGCGTAAGCAAAACAGCAGCTAGAATACTAGAATGCGGATTCTTTTGGCCTACTTTGTTTAAAGATGTCCGTTCATTTATTATCCGCTGTGATAAATGTCAAAGAACCGGGAATTTAGGAAGGAGAGATGAGATGCCTCTCACGAACATATTGGAAGTTGAAATCTTCGACGTATGGGGGATCGATTTCATTGGTCCTTTTCCTACTTCGTTTGGCAAAAATTATATATTAGTAGCCGTAGATTATGTTTCAAAGTGGGTTGAAGCAATTGCAACCCCGACAAATGATTCTAAAGTAGTTGTTAAGTTTTTAAATGCAATATTCTATCGATTTGGAGTTCCTAGAGTTATGGTAAGCGACGGTGGTACTCATTTCGTAAATAGAAGTTTTGAGTTACTTATGAAAAAATACGGAGTACACCACCGTATCTCTACGCCGTACCATCCTCAAACGAATGGTCAAGCGGAAATATCAAATAGAGAGTTCAAATGGATACTTGAGAAAACAGTTTTGTCTTCTAGAAGAGACTGGGCACATAAACTTAACGATGCATTATGGGCATACCGTACTGCATTTAAAACACCTATCGGAATGACACCTTATAGATTAGTCTATGGTAAAGCTTGTCATTTGCCGGTAGAGTTAGAACATAAAGCATATTGGGCTATAAAAACCCTTAATTATGATTTGCAACGCGCAGGAAAAAAGCGTTTGTTCGACTTAAACGAGTTGGATGAATTACGCTATTTGTCCTACGAAAATGCAAGAATTTATAAGGAAAATGTTAAAAAGTGGCATGATGCCAAAATCAAAATTAAAAACTTTAATGTTGGGGATAAAGTCTTACTTTTTAATTCGAGATTAAAGTTATTTCCAGGTAAGCTAAAATCTAGATGGACTGGACCATTTTTGGTTGTTAAAACATTTGATTACGGAACTTTGGAGCTAGAAAAGTCCAATGGCGATCGATTAAAAGTCAATGGTAATCGTTGCAAGATTTATTTCGACGGAGCTCCAATTCAAGCAATTGAATCCGTGGACGAATTCTATGAAAATTAATTTATTTAGTTTTCATATTTTTAATTTATAGTTTTTCTTATTTTATGTTCATAATTTTTATTTTTTTTTTCTTCTTTTTAATTTATTTATTTTTATTTTATTTTTATTTTTATTTTTATTTTTTTCTTTTACTTTAATTTTTATTTTTATTTTGTGTACAAATAAGTTTTGTCAACATTAAAATTTTATTCTAGTCATGTTTTGAAAATGATTTCATTAAGTGTTAAGTGTTATTGAGAAATTAAAAATGCAAAAATCTCAGTTGAGATTTTCCATGTTTCAGGATTTGGAAATCTCAGTTGAGATTCTGATAATCTCAGTTGAGATTTTCTGTCTTTTCCAATTTGAAATAACTGTAACGGATTACATCCATCTGATTTTAAAATTTCTGTCAGTTGAATCGAAGAGCTATCACTTTGGCATCTTTTCTTTTTAACAGACACAACCTTTCACTTATATGTCTTATATATTCCTGTAGGATCAGACTTATTCCATTTTCATTTCATCTTTCTGAATTTCTTTCTCAAATTCTCAATCCTACAGACACCATTTTCTTTCTCTCTCATAAACATGACCAAGTCTTTGAAAAATGTTCGAAAACACACTTCTGCTCAAAGCGGGAAAATTGATATCTCTGATCGTTATGGCGTATGGTTTCCAATCTATAATCATGACGAAGGGAAATGTTTTCTGCAGTTTAGATATGCTCAATTCTTTGGTATGATGTATATGGACGAGTTTCTGAATGAGGAACTCGGGATAAGCGAAGACATAGATCGCTATCTGACTAATTTGGGATGGACCAAATTTGTTTCTATGAAATTTTCTATAATTGGGAATTGGGTTCTAGAGTTTTTATCCACCGTTCGATTCATCAATAAGAGTCGTGTTCGTCTCAGTTTTCGTTGTGAGGGGAAGGTATTCACTTTTGGATATCCAGAACTTCATAATTGGTTTGGATTTCCACCCCGAGACACAACTCAGCACCATCCTGGACGGGATATGACTTCTACAGACATATGGAGGATGTTAACAGGATTTTGGCGATTCAATCCACGTCTTGCCTTCAACAAATCCATAAATTCTAACTCCATGCTGTATCTACAAAAATTCCTCTATCATAGTCTTTTTGGTCGAGTCAGTAGCAATGTTGTGAAAGATACTGATCTTTATGTGTTAGGCGATGTTTTCCAAGGCAACTCAGTGAACTCTTCGAAGATTCTAATGGAGGGGTTAGTTGCCGCTTCCCGTTTGAAGAACCGGAAGATTGGGTTCGCCAATATCATTTGTGGAATCATTTTAGGAGCCAAGGGAACCATTTATGTCCCTTGGACTGATATGGAACCATTCCCTATTCTTGACTACGAGTTCTTGGAAAATGAGGGGCTTGTCAAACGAGTTTTTTTGTTCTGGTCCAACATTCCTTTCTACACCAGAGAGGCAAGTCTTCATTCAAACGAAGATTAACAGGGCCAATGCACGTCGTTTTTCCAATTCTTAGGGATATAATTTGAGTTTCTGTTGTTTTATTGTATATATGAGTGTTTGTTTATAATTTGAGTTTTTATGAGTAAGATGTTTTTATGTAAATATGTATTAAGGTATAGTTTTTCTTTTAATTATGATCAATAAAAGTGCATTAATTCTTTATTTTATTTCTTTCATTTAAGGAACAACCCTTGGTTTTCCTTCAATTTAATGTTTCAGTTTTGTTTATCTCAGTTTCAGGGATTAATATTCACATTAATGTCACTTAATTATAAGAGGAATTGGTTTAGTCATGTTAAAATTGTCAAAAAGAGTCCCATTTTTACCCAGAAATTTCAGAATCTCAGTTGAGATTCTGAAATCTCAGTTGAGACAGCAACAGGGCAACTTTCAGGAAAAATTCGTCCCCCTTGCCTACTTGCTGTCGCGACTGAGATTTTGAAAATCTCAGTCGCGACACGCGACTTCCAGGGACAGGATATGGGGCGAATTTTGACTCTTTTCCTATTCCTACTCTAAATTACTTACCTATTCATCTATCTTAATCAATACCTATTACTTACACCTATTTAAATCACCTATATTTACACCAATCAATCATCTTTTCTCTTCCCAATACCAAGATTCACTCACCTTCCCCATAAATCTTTACCATATTCATCTTCTTCTTCCCTAAATCACCACCATTATCTTTTACTCTTCCTTTCATTCTTTCATATTTTCTTCATCTCATTCACCAAATTTCACAAACAAAATGCCTAGACAAAAGACCGTTGCTAACAAAACTAAAGCCACTGAAGTCAATAGATTACGGGTTCAATATGGAGCACCGTTCGATATTGCGACGGAAGCCGAAGGACGCAAATTTCACCGTTTTTCTAATAGCCAAGTTGAGTTCATCGACATGCTTTTTCTTGACACCGACACGGTAAACGTATTTTCTTTTACCGAACGTATTGATGAATATTTATCCGTTCTTGGTTGGAAAAGATTTTCTAGTATGCGTTTTCCTAGTATTAAATCACATGTTATTGAATTTTTGGTTACTCTAACCTATGACAAGAAGAAATGAGCTATCTCTTTTCGGAATAATGGAGTTCGTTTTGAAGTTGGGTATGCGGCTATGAACCGATGGTTTGGACTTCCTACTCGGAATTTTTATTCCAAACCAAAGACTTTTAATGCACACACGGTTTGGCACTCTTTAACCGGTTTGGATGTTTTTAATCCAAAGAATACATCTAGTAAGCTACTTAAGGACGATTGTATCTTTTTCTTTCACAAGTTTTTATCATTTTCCTTATTTGGTCGGGTTGAAAGTTCAAAGGTGCAAGTTCGTGATTTGTTTGTGTTGGATAGTATTTTTAAGGGTTTGACCATTGATAGTATTGAGATGATATTTACTAATTTAGTTCGAGCTTCCAAGTCCCACAATAAGCAAGTGCCTATGGGTAATTTAATTACCGGCATTGTTTTGGGTGCTCGGGGTGAATTAGTAGATTATCAAAATATGCCTCATGTTGGTTTACCTTCCTTAGATCTCACGGCACTTCAAAGAGCCAATTTATTGAAGAAAATGGGACCGCCTGCCTTTATCTCTTATGAAGCTCGTACAAGACGTGTTTTTGCTACCATGGGTAGTGAAGCTTCAAGTTCTCAAGGTTTGGGTGCCCAATATGATGATGAGGAAGATGAAGAGGAATTTGATGAAGAGGAGGAGGAGGACGAGCATGTTTATGTTAATACTAACGAGCAAGCACATGTAGAACCGAATGTTGAAGAACAAGTTGGATGGCAACGTGTTTTGCAATAAATGAACGAGCATAACCGTCACATGAATTTGCGGTTAGATGAAGTCGTTGCCAACAATACCGAAATGAGTTCGAGGATAAACACGGTGGATGCCAATATCACTACGTTGAGACGTGAGCACAAATCTACTCGTCGCCGGTTGCTATCTTTCTTCCGACGCCAAGGAGTTGAGACTACGCCTTCTCCACCGCGTTCACCTTGATAGGTTTTATCCTTTCCGACTTTCACTCATTTTCGTTATTATTATTATGTTTTGTCAAGTTTGGTACAATATTTTTAACTATGTTTGGTACAATTTTCTTTATTATTAAGTTTGAATGTTATCGTACTATATTTTTCAATTCTAATTCGTATGGTTTATTTTGTACTATTTTTCGTGTTTTATCGCTTTTTGCACCAATGAGGACATGGTCCAAATTAAGTGTGGGAGGAGATATTTCATATTCGTTTTAATTTTAAGTACGAATGAATGCAACGAATGAGAATGAATGTTATTTATTTAAGTATAAATGCATATTGTTATTCAAATTTTAAGTAAAGTATAATATGCAACATTTTTCAAAAACAATTGCAACATTTTTTATAATAAGTGCAACATTTTTCAGAAATAATGGCAATTTTCCATAAACGTAAAATTTTTGTTAAGTATATATTTCATATGTTTCAAACACTTTAACTTTCAAAATAATGTTAAGCATATTTTAAGGTTATCATTATTGGTAGAAATAATATTTCTATACGGGCAATATTTTTACAAATATTTCTACAAATCTCCGATACGATTTTACCAAAAACGTCTCGAGTAAATGTATATAAGTAAAATTTCTTTAGTTTCAAATCTCTATTTTATATCATGAATTTGTGATAAATATAAATCTTATTTTCAGTTTTCAATTAGGTTTATAGACATAAATCAAACTAACAAATTTAGCTTTTTAGCTCGGTATGATTTTTCGTCTTACATTAAAAACCAATTGAAGTTTTTAAGGAAACTTTAGCCATAATACATGTTGAATTTCAAGTCAATATAGGATGAATGTGCTATTTTTCTTTTCCCAATTTATAATTTTAATTTTATAACTCGTGTTAATTAAATCAAATAGTCGTATTCTTAACTTTTGGCCACGATTGAGACCAACCTTATCACAATCGAGGTATGAAAGGAAAGAACATTAAGTACCGTTTACTTTTGGCCACGATTGCGACCACCCTTATCGCGGTCAATGTATGAAAGGAACGTTAAAAATTAAAGCAAAATTAAACGTGTTTAAAGTTTTAAGTAACGATTGCGTCCACTCATGGCATGGTCGATACCTCTTAAACGAACACAAAAGCAAATTAATTTATATAAAGTCATGGACGAGACCACCCTTATCACGGGCGTGACTAAGCAAATATATTAAACCTAAGTCCTTAATAAATCTATATTTGTAATAGTTTAGGGTTGGGAAAGGAAATTTTGTGCTTTTAATTGCCTTGAGACGAAAGATTCGAAAACATGCGTGCTTACACCGTCCCGAATACTTCAATATAAAAATTGAGATACAAGACGAATGATATATCTCTTTTTCATTAGCTAGTTTGATACTTTGCGTATAAATTTACCATGAAAAGTTTATCTTTCGGTTTAACTAATTTAAAGAGGAATATATGGATATATGTTCTATTTATAAAGAGATTGATTAAAGAATAAATTCAGTGAAATTTTGCTCGGGACTAGCAAAAGCTTAAGTGTGGGAATTTGTTAAGCCCAAAATATACCTAAAATATCATATATAAATACGTTAAATTTACATTGAAATCGTGCTAAATTTATTCATTTAGAATACTTTTACGTCTTTATTTACTTCTTTGATGCAAGGTACTTAATTATTTGGTTAAATCCAAAACGGATCTAAAACGGATCTAAAACGGAGCTAAAATGGAGGAAAAACCTAAAAAGCATACCAAGAATACGTATCAGTCAGAAGAACGCTCAAGGAGGACAAGAAACAGTCGAGAGACGGGGAGAAAAGCCCCTGTCGCGACTGAGATTTTCAGAATCTCAGTCGCGACATATGAAAGCCGAACTCCGAAAAAACGAAGTCTTCAACTCGTCCCTGCACCCCCTGTTGCGAATGAGATTCTCAGAATCTCAACTGAGACAGCGAATAATTCTGCACATATTTCACATGTTTTAATCTGAGAAACGCGTCTGTTCGTTTGGATAAAAGCGACCCTTCACCAACGGACACGACCCATCAATTACAACCCTTCAACAACTATAAATAAGTGACCCATTTTAGAAATTAATGTTGTTGGCTAAGTTAGAAAAGTTAGAGAAATCAGAGAGTTATTATGTTGAGTTTCTGATTCAGAAAAGAGTCAAAAAGTTAGATTTCATTTCTGTAAACAAACTTGATGTACATTAGTTGTTATTAGATTAGTTATAAACACAGTATTAGTTTAGTTTCAAAGGTTGATCAGAGACAAGTTTTCATTCTGGTAGCGGACTAACCGGTCCCTATTCTGAAGATTCAGCGAGAAGAACTAACGGCTGAAGCGCAAAAGGGTCTGACAAACCTACGGAGTTTGAGGGAAAGATTGACAACCCGGATCTCAAAGTTTTCGTCACAATGCTTTCCATATTTCTACTTCTCTGTTAACTTGCGAAGATTCACATTTCATTAATTATATATTTATTTTATTCAATACATTCTTTCTGTTGTTATTTTGATATTGTTCTGACAAAATGATTTTCAAAATGATAAATTGGTGTTTTTATTAAAACGTTTTATTCCATCTTATTCATATAAGAACTTTGTTGAACACTTGAAAGAATTAGTTTTTACGGATGATATGATCGTGATCGCGGCTTATCGGATATAAAATACTAATTTGATTAAGGTAGAAATCTGCTCCGAACCAGAGAGATTTCTACGGTTCAAAGCCATTTAATTGAAAAAATTCCTATATTATTACATGTCCATAATCTTATCAAAGTTAAAGTTGTTTTCTTTGCTTTATGAAAATAAGTTTTATACCTTCTATTTATTCCAATTGCGGAAGTATCTGTCTTGTAATCAAAATCTCAAGACGGAATTGTTCTCTAAATTCAATATAATATTCTTATCTAATCCTAATTTATCCGAACCAATTCAATCAATTAAACGATTTTCTTTTGTTAAACCTAAACACGTGAATAAAACTGAATTAAATAAGTTTTTTAGTTAAAAGCGTTCCCTGTGGGTTCGATATCTTTTATTACTACAAGCGTATACCGTGCACTTGCGGAAATCGCTCAACAGCCAGCCTTTATTAAAGGCCAAATGAATTGCATAAAGCGCATCACAAAGTTGTGCAATATGCACCAAGGAATGAGTAGTTGAAAAGGCAAATGAACCCACTGAGTGTCCAACAGAATCCTGAAACACACCTCCACAGCTGACATTGATAGTGGTAACAGAGGCATCTGAATTACACTTGATCCAGCCAGGCAGAGGAGCAGACCAACAGACCGTAGAATCCTAGGCGCTTGGGACCGATGAGGCAACAACTGCAGCGTGAGGAGCAGATCAAGTTCAACTGTTGAGTTCCAAATAGAGCCAAATGAAAGAAGATCAGTCCGACGAATTTGAAGCCAAAGAAGAATCAGCGCAGAATGAATATTAGGGGACAAATCTAAAAATATAGAGTCATTGTGCGTCTTCCAGATTACCCAAAGCATATGAAGGACTGCATTGCACCAAAGAGAAAAAGTCTGAGAGCTAAACCTCTGATCCGCAGCCCAGCTAAGCAGACTGGCAATAGATGATGTGATAATTCATCGGCCAAACAGCAAGCACACACTTTTCCAAAGCGTTTGAGCAAACCGACAATCCACAAACAGATGTTGTATGGACTCATAATTCTCAAGGCATAAACAACAACGAGAGACAATAGACATATCACGAAGCCGCAGAGCATCGTGGGTGGGGAGATAACCAAGCAAAGCATGCCAATAAAAAAAATAGTGCGTGTGCGGAATGAATTTTCGCCAAAGGAACCGATAAACTGCTAATGAAGACGGTTCATTCCCTAACCAAGCGTAGAAAAGTTTGACCGTGAATCCCCCCTTATCAGCAGGGCGCCAGATACAGATGTCAGAGGGGTCACGACCTTTCCAGATGGAAGATATTGCACACAAGACCTCCGGAGGAAAATCAAGTAAATCCCTCCATACTCCATCCACCAGAAAATTGTCCAAAAGAGCAACGAGACGACGTTGAGCATAACAAGAAAGCCCGACCTTATCCGCAACCATCGGAGTAATCCACTTAGATGTCCAAAATTGAAGCCGATTTTACTCCCTAATCCACCATGTACAATGCTGCCTAAGAATAGAATAGACCGCACGAACCGATCCCTAAATGGAAGAATTAAGAACACGACCCTGAGGCAACCCAGAACCAACAAGGAACCACAAATGTAACAAAGATAACCAAACATCATCAGAGGAGAGCAGTGTTAAATCTCTCGAGCTGTTTAACACCCAAGGCCCCATCTCTAACCGACTTAATGCAAATATGCCATGGAACCGTTACCAATTTCCGCTCAAAAATATCACCACTCCAAATAAAGTTTTGAATGTGCTTGGTTAAATGTTTAAGAAGACTCAAAGGCCATTTATAGACAGCAAAAGAATGAGTCAGAGAACTAGTATTTACATCGTTGACAAGAGTAAGCCGACCTGCCATGCGACTTCCCCTTCCAACGGGAAAACTTGCAAGAGATCTTATCCGCAATGGCCGACAAGTGAGATAATCTAGGGGCATTTTGTCCCTATCCTTTAGCGTGAATTACGGTCTAATTATGGGCTAAATAAATGAGTTTAGTTACAAAAATAATGTGTTTCAATAAAATAACAAAATAAAAATAAATTGTATGCTTTTGATTTGTTTTCTTTGTTTTCAGTTAAATTCGGAGAAATAAAACGTCAAACTAACTCGGCCGTCGAGAATTGTATTTCACAGGTACAAGAAAGGCGTAAAATCCACCACCCACGCGGGGCGTACAGGAGAAAATTCTACAAAATAAGTTCCAGGAGCTCATTTACACGGGGCGTCCTCCTTACCACGTGGGGCGTGGTCCGAACCACGCGGGGTGTGGTCCGAACCACGCGAGACGCTTGAGGCATGATTCAATCAATAAAACTTCAGGAGCTCAAGTACGTGAGGCGTGCATCAACCTACGCGGAGCGTGCCCATGACATCAGGTCTGAAATCTGAATCACGCACAGACAATTAGCGAAGGAATGGGCACCACGCGGGGCGCCTGTCGGTCCACGCAGGGCGTGCCCATAACATCAGGCCTGAAATCTGACCCACACAGTCAATTATCAACGAAGTATGTCATCTACGCGGGGCGTCTGTCTGGCCATGTGGGGCGTGGTCCGAATAACAAGAACTGTACCTGATCCGTTTGCAGAAATTTTCAATGGAATGGGCACCACACGGGGCGCCTGCCTGGCCACACGGGGCGTTTCCTGAGAAAAACAAAGAAACTTGTGCAACTTGTGTATTTACAATTTTACCCCCGAGTTTGTGTATAAGTAGGAGTGATTAGCACGCATTTTGGGGATTCAGTTTTCCATGTATTAGAGTTCCTCACACCTTGAGAGCTTGTTCGATCTTCCCGTCACGCCGTCGAAGTTCCGCTCCATCCGCATACACCAAGCTCGAGAGTTCCGCCTCCAAGCCCTAGAGACGACTTTGAGTCCGGTTAACTAGTCTTAAGGGCCGATTCTTCTTCCCTTTCTACTTGTTAATTAGCATGAACTCTTTCTAAGTACTAGGCTTAGTTGTATCCCATATTTTCGTATTCCACATTTATAACATATGATTTACGATTCCATTTGCTATATGTGTTAATGTTTATTACTTGCTTTGACACTGATAATTGATTGTTGTGTAGGCTGATTACGAGCTCCGAAACCTATTAGGAACCATATAGGTGCTACCTCACCGGAGTTGACAAATCGAAAACCGTAGGAATTGATAAACCACAGAACTTACGGGCCCTAGTTTCTGATCCTAAGAATTAGAGTCGCCTTAATAGGGAGCCACGACTCTAAGAACTTCACGGAGTTGGTCGGTCCATTCAATAGTCGTCTTTGCAAGAGTAAAACTAATAATCGTATACATATTTCGTGTTGTTTATCATAGGTTATAACTTATCATCACCTGCAGCATTCTAAGAGGGCTCGAAACACATGAAAACCGTCTCACCCTAGATTAGGAGTAGTTTGTAGTTGTCACCCCAACCAACTAAAGTACACACCGCTTAGATAACAAGTAAAACTGAGTAGTTTAATACTTGTCGTTATAAATCCCGTGGATTCGATACCCGGTCTTAACCGGATTATTACTTGATACGACGGGGTACACTTGCCCCTACGTTGTAGCATCCAGTAGAGTTAGAAGCACCTAGAAAGATCGTATATATAGCCATAGCACACACATTAAGTCATATATTTTTACCACTCTACTCGGGCCCCATCAAGTTTTTGGCGCCGTTGCCGGGAATTTATAATCTCGTGCAGTATTAGACCAAAACGTTTTAGTGTTAGTCTAAGCATTATCCTTATATAAATTGTTTATATATATTTTTACTAACAACATTTTTTCTTGTTAATACTATCTTTGTTTATGCACACCCGATCTCGGAGTGATACTCTCATTCCTATTGATTCTGAAATTGAACGAACTCTTTGTAGGATTCGGAGAGAGAAGATGGCCAACCTCAACAACCAAGCCAACCAACCCGAGGCAAACCAAAGGCCACCCGTCCAAACCGTGAACAACAACCCAAATGGAGGAGGAAACGATACCCAGACAATGATGGAGATCCTAGCTCCGCATCGACCGTAAAATCGCAACGGGATAGTCACCCCCACCATTCCGCCATTCCAGCCAACACAGAAATAAAGACTAGCACGATCCAGTTGATCCAATAACTCGGTTAATTCAGAGGAGAACTTCATGAGAATCCTAACGAACACCTTGACAAATTTCTTATGTGTGCCGATACTTCTCGGCAAAACGGTGTCCCGGTTGAGGCCGTACGACTAAAACTTTTTCCTTTCTCTTTGACAGGCCAAGCGTTGGAGTGGTTGCACTCATTGGAAGCCGGTACTATTACGTCATGGGTTGATCTTGAAAAGGAGTTCCTCTTATATTACTTTCCACCTTCCAAGACAGTGAAGTTGCGCAATGATATCACTTCCTTTCGACAACTCGAATACAAAGCCCTTCATGCGGCTTGGGCGAGGTTCAGAAAGTTGCTTCGAAGTTGCCCACACCACGACATCCCCAAGCACGATTTGGTAAGTACTTTTTATCATGGTTTAATGCCTACTAATCGTGTTACCGTGGATTCCGCAGCAGGTGGGGACCTGTTCAGGAAATCAGCAAGCGAAGCATATGAGCTCATCCATGAGTAAGCCGACCTGCCATGCGACTTCCCCTGCCAATGGGAAAACCTGCAAGAGATCTTATCCGCAATGGCCAACAAGTGAGATAATCTAGGGGCACCACGAAAGAGATGGACACCAAGATAATAGAATGGGAGAGATCTGATTCCACTAATCCTAGACAGACGACCCCTCCGCCTAGTCGTAATAGCATAACCAAAGAAGGATTAAGACTTCTGCCAATTAATGTGCTGACCAGAGAGAGCCATAATGTGTAAAAGTCTCATGCAGGGTCTGGACATTAGAATAAAAAGCTCTACAGAATACTAGGACATCATCAGCATAGAGCAAGTGAGTAGGGAACTGAGAAGAGCGAGAATAAGTCATAGGAATAAGACTTCACGTCGACACCAAAGACAAAAGTAGTCTATTAAGGTAATCCTCAGCAATCCCAAATAAAATGGGGGACAAAGGGTCCCCCTGACGAACTCCCTTATAGCAGGAGAAATAGCCTTGGAGACCCACTGAGGTCATAAAAGAAATCCGAGCAGAAGAAAGAATATTAAGGATCCAATCACGGAACTGAAGGGAGAAGCCAAAAGCCTGAAGAACCTCAAGTAAGAAATTCCAATCAAGCATGTCAAAGGCCTTCCGGATGTCAATTTTCATACCTATATTACTGCCAAAACATTTTTTTGTTAAGAATATTCACACCTTAAAAAGCTACATCAATACAATGATGGATGTTCCTTCCTTTTACAAACCCAAACTGGTTGTCATAAACAATCATGCTAGCTACCTGAGCCAACCTATCCGCGAGGATCATTGTTATTATTTTATAGCAAAAATTGCTTATAACAATCGGGCGAAATTGATCAATTGTAATTGCACCATCCACCTTAGGAATCAGGGCCATGATGTTTGAGTTCAAACCCGGGGTAATGAAACCATGTTCAAAGAACCAAAAAACCATAAGACACACATCAACCCTAATAATATCCCAAAAAGATTGAAAGAACTCAACAGTAAAGCCATCCGGACCAAGAGCGCTACTAGGGTCCATAGCCATGATATAATCCCTAATTTCAGAACTGCTCGGAACACGGATAAGAGAGTCATTATCATCAGCAGACACAAGACTTAGGATGATATCATGAACCCGAGAAAGATCCACCAACCCCAAAGGGTTAGAAAAAAGGCTGGAGTAATAAGAAATAACCTGAGTAGAAATTTGATCAGGATCAGTCAACAACTCACCATCCACTTCCAATTCTATAATGCCCTTGAATCCTTATTTCGATTGGCAGAGCGATGAAAGAAAGCGTTGTTCCAGTCTCCCACCCCAAGCCATCTAATTCGGCTCTTCTCTTTCAGGTAAATCTCTTTCTGCAATAAATGACGATCTAGATCCGCATGAGCAGAAGCCTCGAGACTATGGAGCTTAGGAGAAAACCCAAAAGCAGCAATATCCAACTGAATGTTATGAAGCTTCTCCTCACATCTGGAAATGTTGACATCAAGGTGACCAAAGACCTCACGATTCCACTGCCGAAGAACCTGACAGCGACCTCTCAATTTATAACTAATTAACTGCATTGGTGCAAGCAATGGGTGCGCAATAGACAAGTAGTCAGTGATCACCTACCGAAGCCGAGGATGAGACAACCACATTTTCTAAAACCGGAACCGAGCAACCCGGGGTTTATCTTTGGTAAAACGAAAGAGTAAAGGATGGTGATCTGAGTGATGCCTGGGAAGCATTGTGCTACTATAAGACCAAAAGGTAGCAAAAGGCTCAGAAACCATAGCCTGTCAAGTCTACTGTCAACCTGAGCCACACCCTGGCGACCATTACACCAAGTGAACTGGGGTCCCAAAGCAGGCACATCCAACCAATTATTCCATTCCAAAAAGGTAAGAAATTCCTTACAAAGTCGAGGAGCAGGCGGTCGGTCGGTCTTTTCATGAGCCCCTAACAGAGCATTGAAATCAACCAAAAGGAGCCATTGACCTGAAGACACACTATGAAGGGGAGAGATGGTATCAAACAAGTCAAGGCGGCGATTCGCCCAAACACTACCATAAACAAAGCAGATCAATTGAGTAATTTCAAAAGTGAAGAAGCTAAGGAGCACAAACTGATCATGAGACAAAACAACTGAAACCAGAGGAGCAAAGATAACAGCTTTGAAGACCCAAAGAGTCTGGCGATCCCTTTGGTTAGCAGCAACAAGAGTCATACCAATATTATCCCAAAAGGACGAATAATAAGAAAATCAACTAACAGCTCAGCCAGACAAAGAAAATCAAGCTTATGCAAAGAACATAAATGGAAAAGGTAACGTTGGGTATCCGAGTTGTTGATACCCCTGCAGTTCCAATATAACACAGTCATGTAAAACGAGTAGGTGGTCTACTAACCCTCTTGGAATGGGTTTTCAAACTTTTTGGAAGATCCGAAAAGACCCCTAATTTCTTGTTTCTGTTCCTAACCATAGTCTGCCACTCTCCCTCATCCATTTCAGATTGATCAGCCCATGAAAGCGAGGGTGAGGCAGCAGCAACTCCCATAAATAAAATTATCAGTACCCGATGAATCAGGGCGAGGAAACATGTCAGCTACATGATCCATAACATGACCTTGAGGGCTTCTAGATAAAATCCCCCCATATTCCTTCTTAGGCCTAGCCATAATAGGTGGAGCAGTATCCACAACAATTCTAGCATTCACTTCATAAATTGGGATTACAGTGTGTTGCTTTGAGGCCGTGGCTTAGCCGCACGAGCTCTAATATCTGCATCCTTAACAGGGAGGCATGATTCAGAAGAGGTAGGTTTCCTGTTCTTCTTACAGTCATAAGCCATATGTCCTATGCAAGAACAAACTTTTCAAAACCTAGGAAGTCTTTCATAAACCACATCAATCCAAAATTTCTTACCATCTTGTTCAATGCCTAGTTGGGTAGGAAGATCCCCAGCTAAATCCACATCAAGTAATATACGAGCATAGTGGCCAAAACCACACTAAATGGTAGCCTTGTCAACTAGGGTTTAGAAATAAAACCAACCATAAACCAAGATCCAAAACAAAAAGCAAATATAAAATTTCTATGATAATAAAGAATTAAGCATCAGATCCTAGGAATGGATGACCAATCCATCAATGGTGGTTTTTATTTTTTTGTTTTTCACAACCTCAAAGATGGAGAAAGATGAGATCAAGCGGCCAGCTCTCAAAGAAAGACCGATTGCAGTCTTCTGCTTAGTTAAAGCGGCTGTAGTGGAAAACAACTCTCTAAAATCGGGGCGGTGGCAGCAACGATCAACTCTCACTTGCAGCGGCGACGATCTCTCAGTTCTCTATAAACGCCTCTTTTCCTTTTAATCAGTGATCGCCTCTTAGTAGAAGAAACAGCAGACAGTGGAGACCAAATTTGACTGAAGAATAGAGGGAAGCGGTGCAGGAGATTGAAAAGGTGCAGAAAAAATTGAAGCCGTAGGTCAGGGCATCATTTCCTCAAGATCCTATTGTTAGACGAGGTGCCGCGGCCTAATCTCCCGGGCGGACCGGGGGGTGGACACCTCATGGCGACGTAAGCGGTGATTGGCGCCGAAAGCAACCAATCGCGGAATCAAGCTGCTCGGCAGGACCAGAGCTCGGAGTATGGAAGAGTCGCCACCCACGAATGGGAAAATGAACACCGATCCCTTGCGGGAGACCGGTGAGGGTTCGGAAAACTTAGGTACGAGCCGAGAAGGCTAGCTCCTTTCCGGAGAAAGGCTACTAGGCACCCCGACATCGCCCGGTTATGAACCACCGGCCTCCTACTCAGCGTGTTAGGCGATAACGGACTAATCGCATATTTCTTTAAGTTTAAAATTCATTTGAAACCTTTTCTTTCTCGTTTTGAAAACCATTTTGAGCATATATTATTGAAAGCCACTTTGGTAAAGAATCACAAATTTACATTGATGCCAAATATATAAAAGAGAGAGGGGGAGAAGGAAGAATTGATTTATTTTACAGTGTGTCTTATGCTTCGATTCACATGTTAACCCTACACTAAACTCACTCCCCGAAAACGAGTTTATTTACATGGTTCGTACCTAAATCGCCGTTGGAACGATTTAGGTACGTTTCAAAACCCCGTTGATTTACATGGCATCTACTCGAATCGCCGTTGGAACGACTCGAGCGTTTGAAGACGTGGAATAAAGAATTTTAACCCAAAAGCGTGGTTTAGACATACAAGTCAATTTATTTTGTACAAATCATTTAAGAAAACGATTCAAAACTTTATTATTTACAATAAAAACGATTTTAATTACAAGGTTCGCCTAATCCGTCGTTGGAACGGATCAAGGTTTCAACACGTGATATTTTGGAAATGGTTTAAAATGACAAAAAAACGTTATTTACACTTTAGGAACATCTAGAAAAGCTTTAATTTAAAACAACAAATTAAACTCTCTTTTTTTGTGATTTACATTCCCCTTTTTTCACTCAACTAACTTTTACTTGAACATAATTACAACAATTAGCAAATTAAGCCCAAAATTCATCCCACTAAATACATTTTATACATTTTGGCAAAAATGGTATTTACACCTATAGATTAAAAATAAGGTAAAACCTAATATACACTATAGTTATGAGTATGTACTAACAAAAAGGAAAATAATACTAAGAATAGTATACTTATTATCCTAATTAAAAATTGTGAAAATAATGCATACTGTTTATAAATAGTATTTGACCCAAAAATAGTTTTTACATAAGAAAATAAACATTATATCCCAAAATAACTATTATAATAAATATATAGGAAATAACTCTCCCAAATATACATTAAACATCAAAATAACACCTAATTATCCTCAAAACATCTACTAATTAATTGCCCCAAAATGCCCAAGTGAATAACCCTCTAAAATAATACCCAATATAGTTTAAATGAATTAAAAAGAAAGTATATACATATAGTTTTATTAAATCAAATTGATGAAACAAAAGATATATAAACACATTAAATAAACATATGTACAAAGTATTTAAAAATAGCTTGAAAGTATATATTACATAAATATACACACATATATATAAAGGACCAAAAGCCTAAAAGTTGAGAAGGAGGGACCAAAACAGCATTTTTTACATTTCAGCAGATTTACCGATGGAAAATCCGTAGGTAAACAGCAATCAGTGACAGAAAAAGAAGAATTACAGCAGCACTCCAAAACTTTCCAGATTCGTTCAAAAGCTTTAAATTAAGTCTAATTCGATCGTTTTGGATCTCCGAACTACCAAAAATGGATCATAGTCTATAACGGAGTTTCCTAAAACGACGTTTTTATTTTAAAACGTTATTCGGAAATATCTTTTCAAAACTTATAATTACAACGTTTTTAATACCCGAACTATTTAATCGGATCACGGTTCGTATTGAGATATTAAAACGAGGTTTTTTTATTTTAAAACAAAACCGAATTTTTATTTAACACGTGATAAAAATAGATAAATACGAAAAATTAAATAAAACGTGATAAATAAATGAATAACTAAATAAATAAAATTATAACATAAAAATAAATAAAGAAAATAGAATAAATGAAATAAATAAAACGAGTCTAGTCCTCGGATAATACCTCAAGATCGGTATCTGACAGTCGAAGCCGGTTGATTCCACGAGTTGTGATTTTCCGATTTTTTGTGTTTTTTAGTAAAAATTTAACTTTTGGGAAATTCGAAATTTTTGAGAAAAAAAAATATTTTTCTCAAAAAAAATCACTCTCTCTCTAAAAATGTCTAGAGTGAGAAAGTCTCCAAAAATCCTCCCTCTTTTAAATGCATGGGGATCCGTTCCTTATATAGGCATCGGATCCCCGGAAACTTTGGGCGACGCCCAAGAAAATTGGGCGTCGCCCAAAGTCCGTTGGGCGAACGCCCAACTATTGTTGGGCGTACGCCCAACTTCAGTTGGACGCGCGCCCAACCAACGTTGGGCACGCGCGCCCAACTGACGTTGGGCGTTCGCCCGACGATCGTTGGGCGTCCGCCCAACGTCGCTGGGCGCTCGCCCAGCGGCTGCCGGGCGCGCTCGCCCTGCGGCCGTCGGGCGCGCGCCTCGCGCTGTCGGGCGTGCGCGCGCTCCGTGCTGCCGGGCATCCTCGCCTCACGGACGTCGAGCGCGCGCCCCGCGTTGCCGGGCGTGCGTCCAACTGTCGTCGGCTGCCGCCAGGCGCTCGCACCACGTCGCTGAGCTCTTGCGAGCCGTCCACTTGATGACCGCACCTCACATTAACTTTTCTTTCCTTAGTATATATTTTTGTTTTAAAACTTCCGGAATCAACCGCTTCGACCGTCTTGTTTACAGGTTTTCATCACAGGTCCTCCGACTCGGTGTCTACAGTTGCCCCTACTTTCCTATTTTGACAGTGATGTGTGTGTTTTGAAAAACGTTTTTTGCTAACGCAACGCATGCAATGTAAAACATATAAAAGTAAGAGACACGTAAAGAGTAAGAGGAAGAATACCTGACCTTTGCGCTGCGCGTTCCGGTGTCGTTCTCGATTCTTTCCGTCCTTGCCTTTGAATCGGCTGCCGGCGGATGTTCTTCTTACGGACCCTAGCCTAAGTGGACTGCGGGTAAAAGTGGCTCAAAAGCTACCCTAGTCTACGACTGTGGGTAAAATGGCTCAAAAGCGACCCCCGGTCTACTACCGTGGGTCAAATGGCTCAAAAGCAACTCCGGTCCACGACCGCGGGTGAAAGTGGCTCAAAAGCTACCCTAGTCTACGACTGTGGGTAAAATGGCTCAAAAGCGACCCCGGTCTACTACCGTGGGTCAAATGGCTCAAAAGCAAACCCTGGTCCACGACCGTGGGTGAAAATGGCTCAAAAGCAACCCTAGTCTACGACTGCGGGTGAAAATGGCTCAAAAGCAAACCTAGTCTACGACTGTGGGTAAAATGGCTCAAAAGCAAAGGTTCTTTCTAACAATTCTGAATTCTCTTAAAACACCGTTGTCTGTATTTTCTCACGGGAGCTAGTGTCTTGGAGGTTTGAATGGTTCGATAGGAACGTCTTTTTAGTCCGAAATGATTCAAACTAATAATTATTTTTCTGTTGACTGTCGTCTGTATTTTGACTGGTGCTGTTGTTCTGTAAAAATTGGCTGTCATCTGGAGTTCTATCTCGATATTATTGCTCACTGTCTGGCAGAAGCGCAGGCTGAAACGGACTGCAAATCGGAGGTCTGTGCACCTGGTAATTAATTATTTACTTTTTACCTTTATGTCACATCGTACCTTTTTCAATATTTACGGGAATGTCATTCCCCTTTTCTATATAAGGTGGTGGGGTTTCATTTCAACCCCACACCTTCTCTCTCTTCTCTCTCTCTCTAACTTTTGATTTGGATTATTCTCGGGATGGATTTGGATCAACATGATGGCACGAAGGGCATGGAGGAGGGTTTTGTGAACCTTACTACATTGGACCCTTTTCAGGACCCCACATCTCATCTGAGCCGGACCCGCTGTAACCAGGTAAGTACTTTCTTACTTCCTCGTCTTTTGACTAAATTTCTAAGCTTTAGTATCCCTACTTTGAACATGATTTGCATGCTAACCCCTAGGTTGCCTTAGAAGACCTTAGTTAGAAAACATGAATTTCTTTGCTTACAAGTAAAACTTTATTTGTCTCTTTGGAACAATGCGAATTATATGCATGTGAATAGTAAACATACGAGCAATGCATGCCAACAGTAAAAAACGTGAATAGCACGTGAATAGTGAAAACGTGAATAGTGCACGTGAATAGTAAAAACGTGAATAATGCACGTGAATAGTAAAAACTTGACTAATGCATGTGAATAGTAAAAACTTGACTAATGCACGTGAATAGTAAAAACTCGAATAATGCAAACGTGAATAATGCACGTGAATAGTAAATGTGAATAGTGCACGTGAATAGTAAACTCGAATAATGCAAACGTGAATAATGCACGTGAATAGTAAAAATGTGAATAGTGTACGTGAATAGTAAAAACGTGAATAGTGCATGTGAATAGTAAACTCGAATAATGCACGTGAATAGTGAAAACTTGACTAATGCACATGAATACTAAAAACTTGAATAATTCTCTTTTCCAATATGGACGAGAGTAGATCAAAGAATAATGAATTAATCAAATCCTATGCAAACAACCCTAAGGGAGAGATTTCACGAAATGACGGCCTAAATTGACAAAGTGTCTCTAGGTAGATTAACGTGCTTTCATCAGATGCAAACCCAGGAACAACGTTTAAACTTACCTGTTCCGTTCTTTCTAGTTCATCAGCATTTCCGGGACTACAGCCGACATTCACATGTGGTACTCTATGCTAGGCGCCGCGGCGAGAGCCCGTGTGCGAGAGTTGGGCTTCGAGCCCTTTATTTTAGCGTTGCCCCGCGCTAACGGGGTGTGCGACCGTTTTGGCCTACGGGCCTTATGCGAGAGATGGGTTGACTCGACCCACACCTTCCACCTCTCCTTCGGGGAGATGACCATCTCGCCCCGCGACTTCTCTTTACTGATCGGGCTACGGGGGAGTGGCACTCCGGTTCCCTTCTCCTTTGACACGATTCGCCCACGGGTTGACCATGCTAGATTGGCTGCTTTGATCGGGCCGGGAGTTTACACGGGTGTCAAATCCACCCCGACGAAGTTCATCACTACATCGGGGCTTTTGAGTCGTAGGGACTTTTGCGGGACCGACGATACTGACCTGGCTGTCCGCAGCTTCCTGATATACGCTTTGGGCGAGACGATCTTCCGCACCAAGAGCGGAACGATTCATGCAGGTCTTATTCAGGCCTTCATTGATTTGGACGCAGTGGCATTTATGATTGGGCAGGAGCGGGTCTAGCTTTCCTGTACAAGTTTTTGGATGTGACTTGCCGGAAGCGCAAGGATTTTGGCGGTTACACTTTTGCTCTTTTGGTATGTGGTGCATCCTTGACTCGCCCTTTTTATCTTCTTCGCGCTTTCCGTTCATAACCTTTATTGTTACAAGCAGGTTTGGGCCTACGAGAGGCGGATTCTTCCCAGCGAGCATCGGCGCAGGCCACGGGTACCGAGGCCCCCACTCATGGCTCGGTGCAGAGAGTTCGATTTAGGTACCGAGGAGAGGCCGACGGTGGCTCAGCTCTTAGATTGGATTGATTCACGGACCTTGGGGTAGGTAGATATCTTCTAATCATGCTAGATTTTTGTTTGACCGGACCTGGCTTTTTCTTTGTGTCTTTAGATTAAATTCAGGTGGGACGACCTTGATTTCGGTCCCGATTACGCGTACGTTACCCTGATCCAGGAGCAGCAGAGCATGCTCACCGGCCCTTGCGTGCAGGCATGGTACTTGGGCGACCGAGGCATCACCGGGGTTAGTGCCTCGCATTGGACACCAGGCGAGATCCCCGTCTCCATGTTTGCGGTGCGGACCATGCCCTTATCGGTCATTCGTCGGGATTTGACCCGCCGCTTTACTGGTAGAGATGTGTGGGTTCATGCCGGGGGCCGTGCTCTCTACTTATCGACATTATTGAGTGCGAGGGATGCCCCAGCGGTGGCGATGGAGGTGGACCCCGTGGCGGATGTGTTTTCGGGGGAGGCTGTCGCTGCGGTCTTTGGTCAGGAGGCGGTTCCGGTGAGTGTTTCGGCCTATTTATTTTTATTTACGAGATAGTTAGTGGTGTTCATTGTGTTTCTACTTGCAGGAGGGTTCCTGGAGGAGTGCCCACCTGTCAGACTTCTTCGATGGTGCCCAAGCTTAGACGTCTGCGAGCGAGCCGCCCTATTATGTCGGCGAGTCCTCCAGCGCCGCCCGACCGGAGAGATCCCCTCTAGGCGTACCGTCCCAGACTTTGGGAGGGATTTCGCGACTGTTTGCTATGACGAGTCTGGGGTGGCCTATGCCGGTGTCGAGATGGCTCCTCCTATCTTTATGTCGAGGATACCGTTTGATCCCTCAGACGCTCTCCAGACTTCGAGGGAGACTTGTACTGATTATGTGGGGCTGTCCGGTTACCTCCGAGATCGACTCAGCTTGCGCTGTGCTGACCACCTGGTAAGTATCTTCATTTTATTTTAGTGTAGTGGAATGCATGCATATATGTATGTATGATTTCTATTCTTGCCAGTATTTCTTCTTTTTTTTCATATCTGTTTTTTCTTTTTTTTTCAGAGTGATCTTCATACACACGAGCAGAGACGAAGCGAGTCGGTGCGGGAGGCCGATGCCAGGGTTGGCCAGGTCTACCGGGAGAGGAACGACTACTGGTCAGGGGTGATGCAGACAGAGACCGCAGGACGTCTTGCTGTCGAGGAGAGGGCGCGGGAGGAGACTGCCGGACGCTTTGCCGCTGAGGAGAGACTTCGAGTCGCCGAGGAGACCCTGTCTGCGGAGCGGGCGTCACATCTGAGGGACTTTGAGGCCCACTGGGATTTCCCTCCTTATTAGGCTTATCATGTATAGCTTCGTAGCTTTTATTAGAATTACCCCGATGTATAGCTTGTGTATAGGGAGTGGGGTAGATAGTACGTAGGCTTTTTATTGTGAAAAGAAAGGTAAGAAATGTATAACTCATGATTCATATTATCTTGCATTCAGTAAATTATAACAATCCCAATCATTCTCTTCAAATATACTCATGCCTTTATTTATTTACAAACAACAGAAATACTTAGCCTCTTATACATTATTTTTGTAATTGCTCAAGATATAACTACCGTTACCAAGACCTGCCTTTTTTCGGTTTTCAGATCCTAGCGATTTTTCATCTCTCCTTTTACTATCCCGGAATTTTCAAATGGGTGCCCTTTCGGGTTTTCACCCATTGGGATGTCCCTTATTGTGTTGCTTAGGCCGCCCTTTGCGGGTTTTCGACCTATCGGGAATTTTTCTTTTTTTTTTTTACGAAAAGTATTTCTTAAGCCTATCCAGATTGGTAGGTTCGGAGAACTCTATGCCGTCCATAGTAGTTAACTTCACCGTTCCTTTGCTTAGTATCTTCTTCACGAAGAACGACCCTTCCCAGTTTGGCCTAAACTTGCCCCTCGGGTCGGTGTGCGTCACACGGATCTGTTTTAGCACCATATCCCCTTCTTTGATAGGGCTGGCCTTGACTTTTTTGTTGAAGGCTCGGGCCATCCTTCGCTGATATAACTGCACATGGTAAAGGGCCTCCATCCTTTTCTCGTCCACCAATGCTAACTGTTCATACCGCTTCTTCACCCATTCCGTCTCGGGAATCTCTGCTTCTACTACGATTCTCAACGATCGCTTTTCAACCTCAATCGGGAGAACCGCTTCTGCACCGTATACCAAGGAGAACGGCGTTGCCCCGGTTGACGTTCTAACTGTCGTGCGATAAGCCCATAAAGCGAGCGGAAGCTGTTCGTGCTAGTTCCGATGCGATTCTACTGTCTTTACGAGAATCCTTTTAAGGTTCTTATTAGCTGCCTCAACTGCGCCATTAGCTTGCGGGCGATATGGAAAAGACCTATGATGTTCAATACCGTACTCTCGGAATAGACTTCTCACTTCTCCTTGAAACTGGACCCCATTATCCGTGATCATATGATGAGGCACTCCGAATCTGGTGATCAAGTGCTTTTCAATGAACTTCCTCATTTGTTTAGACCCCAACTTGCCGAACGACTCTGCCTCTACCCACTTGGTGAAGTAATCAATGGCAACTACGATGAATTTGTGTCCATTTGACGCGTGAGGCCTTACCTCACCGATGATGTCAATGCCCCAAGCTGCAAACGGCCAAATGGGTGCTAACACGTGCAGTTCCATAGCTGGTAAATGATTATAATCTCCGTGGATTTGACAATCGTGGCATTTCTTGGCATATTCGTTACAGTCTCTTTCCATGGTGAGCCAATAGAAGCCTTGCCTTATGATTTTCTTTGCCAACACTGCTCCTCCCATATGGGCTCCACAAATTCCAAAGTGTACTGTCTCCATTGCCTCGCGGGCTTCTCCCGCATCCAAGCACCTCAGTTGCAAACCATCGGTGTGCCTTTTGTAAAGCAAGTCGTTGTGGATGACGAACTGCTGAGCTAACCTTCTAATCACAGCCTGATCCCTAAGTTCCGATTCTGCCGGGTATGTTCCACTCTTCATGAAGTTTACGATATCGAAATACCAAGGTTTTTCATCTGCCCCCAATAGCATTACATCTTCGTAGCATGGTTTGTGAGATCTCTTCAATACCAAAGGCTTCGAGGCAAGGTTCCGCGGGTTGTCCCAAACTGACACCAAAGTGGCCAAAGCATCCGCTGCCTGGTTCTGTGCCCGAGGAATATGATAAAAACGACATTCGTTGAATCTTAGTGCCAACCCTTCTAGCTGGTCTAGGTATGGACGTAACCTTTCTTCTCTCACTTCCCAGTTTCCTTGTGCTTGTTCGATGATCAGCTTTGAGTCGCCCCAGATTTCAACATATGATGCTCCTAGTGCTGCTAATGACTCCAACCCATAGATGCACGCTTCATATTCGGCCATGTTATTAGTGAGAGGGAAGGATAGCTTCTTTGCCATCGGGATCCTTTCTCCCTCCGGCGAGATAAGTAGCACTCCTACTCCGGCTCCATTCGAATTAACTGCTCCATCGAAGAACATTTTCCATGGTATGACATCTATTGCGTTCAAGTGCTCATCGGGAAAATCATAGTTTATCTCTTCCTCTTCTGCGTTCAGAGGTTGGTTGGCCAGAAATTCTACTACGGCCCTCCCCTTGATAACCTTCTTCATTACATATTCAATATCAAACTCGGACAAAAGCAACAACCATCGGGCTAGCTTCCCTGTTAACGACGGAGTTCGGTACAGATACTTCACGGGATCCATTCGGGAAATAATGATCACTTTATACGATTGAAAATAGTGTCGTAGTTTCTTTGTTAGCCATACTACTACCACGCACGTCTTTTCGATCATGCTATACTTAAGCTCGTATTCCAGGAACTTCTTACTCAGATAATACACCGCGTGCTCCACACCAGTGTCCCCTTCTTGGGCCAGCATTGCCCCAATAGATCGCTCTTCGATTGCCATATAGAGGAGCAGCGGTTTTCCGAGTTTAGGCGGTCTCAGAATTGGCGGATTAGACAAGTAGTCTCGGACCTTCTCTAAGGCTTGCTGACACTTATCGTTCCAAATCGTGGGTTGATCTTTCCGTAGCAACTTAAAGATCGGCTCGCAGATTGCTGCGAGTCTTGCTATGAACCGGCTGATATACTGAACCTGCCCCAGAAACCCTCTCACTTCTTTCTCATTCTTTGGTGCCGGCATTTCTCGTATGGCCTTCACTTTGTCAGGATCTACCTCAATTCCCTTGTTTCCGATTATATAGCCTAAGATTTTCCCCTATGAAACGCCGAAGAAGCACTTTTTCGGGTTCAACCTTAGTTTGAATTCTGCAATTCGGGCCAAAAACTTCTCGAGTGCAGCGAAATGCCCCTCTATTGTCTCCGACTTGACCATCATGTCATCCACATAAACTTCTACCTCTTTGTGTATCATATCATGGAACAGTGCCGTAGCCATTCGCTGGTAAGTTGCCCCGGCATTTTTCAAACCAAACGGCATCACCCTATAGCAGTATGTTCCCCACTCAGTTGTGAACGAGGTTTTCGCTTTGTGTTTCTCAGCCATCTGAACTTGCATGTAGCCCATGAAACCATCCACGTTTGTGTGTAAGACGCTCGATGCTGCACTGTCGATTAACACGTCAATATGAGGCAACGCGAATTCATCTTTGGGGCACGCCTTGTTAAGATCTCTATAATCGACGCACATTCTCACTTTACCGTCCTTCTTTGCGATGGGCACTACATTTGTGACCCAAGGGGGATAGTCGATTACTTCGATGAACCCTGCTTCTAACTGCTTCTTCACCTCTTCTCTGATCTTATCTGCCCATTCCGGTCTCATGCGTCGGAGTTTCTGCTTCACGGGCTTCGCATCGGGGTACGTTGGAATACGGTGAGTTACGATTGATTGATCAATTCCTGGCATGTCTTCGTATGTCCAAGCAAACACTATTTCGTATTTTTTAATTATTCTCTCAAATTCTTTCCTCTCTTCAATAGTTAATTCTTGAGCAATTTGTATAAGTTTAGGATTTTCATCCGTGCCAAGATTGAAAGTTGACATTTCTATTGTATTGATTTCAAATGTAGGCATGTTATATGAATGAGAATGCATGGAATGATCACGATCAACATCAAGCAAGTAAGCAAAATCAGAATTCATTTCATTGATAGTGTTGGCGAGTGCATCATCGGATTCAAATAAAGCAGTAATACAATTTTCATCATCAGGGTTCTCGGGTTCCTCATAAGCTTTGGAGGTACTAGGCTTGTCCACCGCTCCCGCAGTTGCTTCAATAGTAATGACCTGCTCCTCGGCATTTAAATCTAATATCATGATCTCCTCGACGAAGCAGCTCGCCTTTCCTTTGCCCCAGTCGGTCACATCGTTGAAGATCTCAAAACCTGGCAGAATCTTTCCTTCGGTGCTAGTCCATGACTCGGGAGTCCCCGAATAAACCTTTTCGTGCCCCTCATTCATGAAATACTTCCTTCGGCCCACTTTTCCTTCATTACTTGCGTTGGACGGACCTCCCTGCTCATATCCTAAACCCCTTCGGGTTTTCTGACTCTTGAAGTCCGGAAATTCTGGCAACCCTTGATGGTGTGCTCCCAAGCCCATACCAGGGATGAAGCCTCCTTTCATCATATTCACCACATCGGTGGTCATGCTAGACTCGTAAATCCTAGAAACTTGGAATCCGGAGAAAAGCTGAGGCTCAATTCCCAATGCCGCCACCGAGCTCAATTTTTCCGCTCTGATCGTCACTATCTCCTCCTCGAAGGGGAATTTGATCATTTGGTGGAGCGTGGAGGGCACACCTCCCAACTTGTGGAACCATGGGCGTCCCAACAATACAGCAAAGGTTACCGGGATATCCAGCACTGTAAACTCTGTTTCTTCCTCAAGCGGCCCCACTTTCAGCTTGGCCTTAAAAACTCCTTCGATGTGCCTACGGCTATCATCATAAGCCCTGATCACAGTTTCCGAGGCCGTCAGGTCTCCTCTTTCTACTCCCAACTTCGACAAGAGTTTCAGCGGGCAAACATTAATGGCCGATCCATCATCAACCATCACACAGCTCGTCTTTTTCCCGTTAATTTCAGCTCGGATGTACAAAGGCTTGTTGTGAGCCTTCCCCTCTTCTGGGAGATCTTCGTCAGTAAATGTGATTTCGGTTTTCTTTCGAGCCATAATTGCCCCCACTAACGCTGCCGGCTCCGTATCGGTGGAAATAACCAAATTCTGCAGCTCTTTCATCAGATTTTCACGATGGTACTTGGAATGGCATAAAACTTCCCACACCGTAGACTTAGCTTGTGTCTTCTTCAACTGCTCGAGAACTTGGTCATCTGGCTTGGGGGCCGATCCTTCCCCTATCTCAGTCTCAACCATAGGTGCCTTTCCCTCGGCCACTCGACCTGATCTTGTCATGACGGCGATTTCCGGCTCATCATCAGATTCATCCCAAATATTGATAGGAATCCTTTGATTAGCATCTTCCTGATCCGAGGAACTTTCCCAAATGTCCACAATCATTAGATCCATCACGTGAGGAACGTTCGGATTCAAATAAAAGGGGTCTGCTGATCCATACAAAGCCCAGCCTATCAAATCATCATGATCCCTGAGGGATACTCTACTCATCCTTCTTACCGCCAACGGAATAGCGCCTCTCTGTATGCACATAAGCTGCACCTTATCACTCATTGTTTCATGACACTGCTCATAGCGGTGCCTCCACCTCCTAGCATAATCCACGAATGGTTCCTCGGGGAATTGCCTGATCCTATCCAGATCTTCCAAGGATCCCGTCCATGGAACATACATCTCATATCTCGCCACAAAAGCACTCCTAAGCGGTATCCAATGACCCATTTCTTCCTCTAATAGGCCCTGGTGCCACAACAAGGCCTCTCCCATTAGGGTTTCCGAGAAATGTTCATGTAATTCACATTGCGGGAACCCGGTGTCATACATATGGTTGCGGAATAACCTCGCATGCTCAACCGGATCTTGATATCCACCATACCTAGGCATTGCCAACACTGCCTCGGGTGTTTCATAAGAGGGTGAGTCCGGGGTTTGCTCCGCCAGCATCCATACTGTATACTCTTTGATAAACCTCTTTGTCATTGCCGCCCAATCGGTCTTGACATGCATCAAAAGTGACATATACCACATCAACGGCTCACCCATCAACGAATTACAGAACAAGCTGGTGATCTCTTCTTCCTTAAAACCCAAAGGCCCCATGGCCGACAGGTAGAAGTGAAGGTGTTCCATCGGATCTTTGTTGCCATTATACTTACTAACCCTCGGTAGCGGACGCTTGATAGGTCCGATCTGCATCGCGAAGCGCTCTGCTGTCCTGTTCTTAGCCCTTTGGTACTTTTCTAGGAATAAATCTGATAATCGCTCCCAATCATGCTTGCAAGAGTCGGGTAATGAGTGGAACCATCCCAAAGGCTCGCCTATCAGTGAATGGTGGAACCACTGAGCAATCTCGTCCACCCCGAAGGATTCAACAAACATATCGCGCATATATTCACGCAAGTGCACATCGGGATTCTCTCCACCACTAAATAGACCCAATTCAGGCACAATAGTTCGAGACGACCCTTCCCCGGTCTCTTCGGCACTATCTTCATCATACGGTGCTCCACCGTCCAACCCTTCATCCATCGGTTCGCCTTCCTGTTCCTCGCCAAGGAAGGACACGTATACACCATTTCCCACATTCCTTTTCTCATCGGAGTCCAACAACTCCTCTTCGCTTGCCCCGAAGGATTCCATCACTATACTTTCTTCCAGACCGACTCCGATCATGCTCACCCTATGATTAGGCAATGGATTACGCCTAGTGGAAGGGTTCGCTGATGAAGGATCGGCTATCTTCTTCTCCTCAATCAAATCTTGGATCTCGTGCTTCAACCTCTCACAGTTCTCAATAGTGTGCCCATAATTTCTGTGGAACTCGCAATATCCTCTAGCCTGTATCTGCGGAGAAGGTGGAACTTTGTTATAAGGAGTAAGAGCTTTTAGCAACCCCTTTTTCTGCAATCGTTCGAAAACTTTTGCGTAGGTTTGATCGAATTTGGCGAACTGCCTCTTTTCGATAGCATTAAGATCAAGCACTTTCACTGCTGCCGATTCTGCACTCGCACTTGGCCCTCCGGCACTATACCCAGACTTCGTCCATTTAGTGTACGCCTTTTTCGGTTCTCCGTCCCCCTCAACAGTTAAGGCACAACTATACATCTGATTGAAATCGGTAAAAGGCATATACCGCAGCTCGTTCTTAATATACGGCAATGTGTTACCGACCACCATTCGGATCTGATCCTGCTCAAGCGGCTTCTGTTTTATAACTGCAGCCTTGGGCCTCCATCTCCTCACAAAATCGAAGAAAGATTCCCCAGTCTGTTGCTTAGTGCTCTCTAACTCTTTCAAAGTAATCTCAAGCATGGTGTTGAAGCTATAATGAGCGATGAATGACTTCGCTAACTCCTTCCAATCTCTCTTCGTCACCATTGGCAACGCATGAAACCATGTGAGGGCAGCCCCCTCCAGATAAGTGTTAAACAGCCCCAGGACTTGATCCTCGGTCAGGATCGTGTGCTTCATCACATCAACATACTGATTCATGTGGGCGGTGGGATCTCCAGTTCCATCGAATTTTTTCATATCAGGGAGCCGGAATTTCAAAGGCAAAGCAGTTGCCGATAAACAATTCTTCAAGTTATAAAAGTCCTGGCTCCCGGAACTTCCCCCACGCAGATCCTGCACCTCCTGAGTGATGTGTTGCTTCCACTCCTCTTCCTTAGCTTTCTCTTTCTCTAGCTGTTTCCGGATATAATCCTGATAATCATCCTCATTCCCAAAGCGAGGACCATCGTTCACATCATTCTCAGCGTGCTTACTGCCACTCTTGTCATCCTTCATGGCCAACTTAGCTATCTGGGCCACTATTGCGGCTAACTGCTCATTAATATTGTTCACAGAGTTTTCCAATCCGGCCACTTTTTCGTCGGTCGCAGACATACTGACGGAAGACTGAGTATACCCGGACGAAGATGATTCCGAAGCCACAACTGCCGATTCAGAACTGTCAATCTGTAGCTGATCAAACTGCCTGACTAGCCGGTTACTCTCGCGAAACCACAACCGCTTAATGATGAAATCTGCGCGAACGGTATCCATTAGTATGTATGCATGATTTTATATGCATGATTCGTGGTGTGTGCGTTTATTTATTTACGGATATATAAGATAAAAAGAACAAACGTTAGTCTAATAACACGTATCACAACATCTCTCTTCCACCCTTATTCCTCCACACACTCGGTGGTCCAAGTCTCTTTCCTAGGATTTTGGTTTGGGGCTCACATTGCAGTCTAGGGGACGCGTGATGCCGACGATTCATTGCGGAAAAGTAAATCACTCATCAGACAATACAGTTCGTTTTAACGTATCAGCGTTCAGTGACTAAGATATCGACCAAATGGATTGTCCTATCGAAATAACCTGTCTTTTGTCATCTTGTGAGACGCATTAGTTCTTTAAGTGCATCTCGGTTTTTAGACGTGGTACAAGTTATTCTTTCAGTCCAATCGTTCGTTATTGACAATGACTCGTTCCTTTTTATTCGCGTGGGTTTATGTCTCGATTTTTGGATTACAACGGGATCCTTTGGATCTATCGAGAGACGTAACCACGTGTTCATTCAGTGATGAAAGCACTTTTTATTTTAGGGAACAGACTCATCGTGTAACGTGTTTGTTTTTAGCGTTAAGAATCCGTTTGCTCATTTTTGGCTATGTAAAAAGACGGCGAGTCTTATTTGAGCGCACGATAATCTTTCGGCTAGCAACAACTCTTTATTCCTTCCAATCTACGGGATATATCACCCTAGCGTGGTTATAGAAAATCAACGTTTCATTTAATCGCATGCTTATTCGAAGCAGGGATATCACTGTTCTTTTTCATTTAGGCACGAGTTTAAGCAAACACGCACATCAGGCCATATTTCTTGTAGTTTTGGTAATGGTCGAAATGATCGAGTCGTTAGTCAAAACCCACAGTCTCGTCCATATGGCGCAATTACGCGGTTTAGCTTAATTCGGCTTCGTGATTTTAAACGGGGTATACACTCGTTCGAGGCATGCATTCAACGGCATTGGTTTATTTTCTTTAACTACTCTCGGGATTAACATATATCGTAGATATAGAATGATTTTGGTCGTTTAGTTCATTTTTGCTTTTCTTTTTCTTAGTCACTTTTGCGGACACGTCCATTTCTCTTAAGAACGACACAAGGCATAATGTAAAAGCTCGTCTTTTATTCGGAAGGGACGGGCCACGTTTGCAAAACTTTTCACGTTACAACACGGTCGTTCGAAACAGAAATGTTCTTCGTTTTCGTTTCGTCATAATTTCGCTTTATGCCAACCTATTTAAAGAATGTGAATAACGGCTACTGTTAATATAGTCTTTTGAATCGAGATATAACTATCCTTAATGCCAAACCGATTCGTACTAATACGTGCTTATGTCATAACGTATTTCCTGAACATGTGCCTTCTTCGGGACACGGAAAGGGACCAGGCGGGTCGCACAAGTTCATTCATACGAGATGGCTAAGTCGTCTTTAGTTCAATCGTTTCGATATTTTTGGGGTAGTTTGTACATCGGTTCAAGAGTATATATTAACGTATCGTTTCATTCTCTTTATCTATTTTAGGATTAGACACGTATCATGGCGATTTGAAAACATGAACTGATTCATTTATCACATCAAAAATAGTAACGAGTAATCCTATGGAAACTTCTAAGGCTACTATATGCTGACACGGCTGATCGCGGGACCTCACAGGACCGTACAAATTCGCCCCTAACGAATGGATGGGGACCCTTTGGCGCCTTACTGTAAGGGGGAACTTACACTAGCCTCTTTCGAGCGACGAATGGACTCTCGCTAGAGGTTTCGCGGAAATTACCCAAAAGGTTTGCAATAATGCTTATGAATGCATACGAAAAGAAATAATACGATCCGTCCCCGTTAAGGGCTTAATACACGCCTTCCGAAATCAAATTTCTCGCTTCCCCAGCAGAGTCGCCACTTGTTAGACGAGGTGATGCGGCCTAATCTCCCGGGCGGACCGGGGGGTGGACACCTCATGGCGATGTAAGCGGTGATTGGCGCCGAAAGCAACCAATCGCGGAATCAAGCTGCTCGACAGGACCGGAGCTCGGAGTATGGAAGAGTCGCCACCCACGAATGGGAAAATGAACACCGATCCCTTGCGGGAGACCGGTGAGGGTTCGGGAAACTTAGGTACGAGCCGAGAAGGCTAGCTCCTTTCCGGAGAAAGGCTACTAGGCACCCCGACATCGCCCGGTTATGAACCACCGGCCTCCTACTCAGCGTGTTAGGCGATAACGGACTAATCGCATATTTCTTTAAGTTTAAAATTCATTTGAAACCTTTTCTTTCTCGTTTTGAAAACCTTTTTGAGCATATATTATTGAAAGCCACTTTGGTAAAGAATCACCCATTTACATTGATGCCAAATATATAAAAGAGAGAGGGGGAGAAGGAAGAATTGATTTATTTTACAGTGTATCTTATGCTTCGATTCACATGTTAACCCTACACTAAACTCACTCCCCGAAAACGAGTTTATTTACATGGTTCGTACCTAAATCGATGTTGGAATAATTTAGGTACGTTTCAAAACCCCGTTGATTTACATGGCATCTACTCAAATCGCCGTTGGAATGACTCGAGCGTTTGAAGACGTGGAATAAAGAATTTTAACCCAAAAGCGTGGTTTAGACATACAAGTCAATTTATTTTGTACAAATCATTTAAGAAAACGATTCAAAACTTTATTATTTACAATAAAAACGATTTTAATTACAAGGTTCGCCTAATCCGTCGTTGGAACGGATCAAGGTTTCAACACGTGATATTTTGGAAATGGTTTAAAATGACAAGAAAACGTTATTTACACTTTAGGAACATCTAGAAAAGCTTTAATTTAAAACAACAAATTAAACTCTCTTTTTTGTGATTTACTTTCCCCTTTTTTCACTCAACTAACTTTTACTTGAACATAATTACAAAAATTAGCAAATTAAGCCCAAAATTCACCCCACTAAATACATTTTAAAATAGATACATTTTGGCAAAAATGGTATTTATACCTATAGATTAAAAATAAGGTAAAACCTAATATACACTATAGTTATGAGTATGTACTAACAAAAAGGAAAATAATACTAAGAATAGTATACTTATTATCCTAATTAAAAACTTGTGAAAATAATGCATACTGTTTATAAATAGCATTTGACCCAAAAATAGTTTTTACATAAGAAAATAAACCTTATATCCCAAAATAACTATTATAATAAATATATAGGAAATAATTCTCCCAAATATACATTAAACATCAAAATAACACCTAATTATCCTCAAAACATCTACTAATTAATTTTCCCAAAATGCCCAAGTGAATAACCCTCTAAAATAATACCCAATATAGTTTAAATGAATTAAAAAGAAAGTATATACATATAGTTTTATTAAATCAAATTGATGAAACAAAAGATATATAAACACATTAAATAAACATATGTACAAAGTATTTAAAAATAGCTTGAAAGTATATATTACATAAATATACACATATATGTAAAGGACAAAAAGCCTAAAAGTTGAGAAGGATGGACCAAAACAGCATTTTTTACATTTCAGCAGATTTACCGACGGAAAATCCGTAGGTAAACAGCAATCAGTGACAGAAAAAGAAGAATTACAGCAGCACTCCAAAACTTTCCAGATTCGTTCAAAAGCTTTAAATTAAGTCTAATTCGATCGTTTTGGATCTCCGAACTACCAAAAATGGATCATAGTCTATAACGGAGTTTCCTAAAACGACGTTTTTATTTTAAAACGTTATTCGGAAATATCTTTTCAAAACTTATAATTACAACGTTTTTAATACCCGAACTACCTTTTAATCGGATCACGGTTCATATTGGGATATTAAAACGAGGTTTTTTATTTTAAAACAAAACCGAATTTTTATTTAACACGTGATAAAATAAATAAATACGAAGAATTAAATAAAACGTGATAAATAAATGAATAACTAAATAAATAAAATTATAACATAAAAATAAATAAAGAAAATAGAATAAATGAAATAAATAAAACGAGTCTAGTCCTCGGATAATACCTCAAGATCGGTATCTGACAGTCGAAGCCGGTTGATTCCACGAGTTGTGATTTTCCGGTTTTTTAGTAAAAATTTAACTTTTGGGAAATTCGAAATTTTTGAGAAAAAAAATATTTTTCTCAAAAAAAATTACTTTCGCTCTCTAAAAATGTCTAGAGTGAGAAAGTCTCCAAAAATCCTCCATCTTTTAAATGCATGGGGATCCGTGCCTTATATAGGCATCGGATCCCCGGAAACTTTGGGCGACGCCCGAAGAAAATTGGGCGTTGCCCAAAGTCCGTTGGGCGAACGCCCAACTTATGTTGGGCGAACGCCCAACTATTGTTGGGCGCACGCCCAACTTCAGTTGGGCGTTCACCCGACGATCATTGGGCGTCCGCCCAACGTCGCTGGGCGCTCGCCCAGCGGCTGCCGGGCTCGCTCGCCCTGCGGCTGTCGAGCGCGCGCCTCACGCTATCGGGCGTGCGCGCCCCACGGTCGTCGAGCGCGCGCTCCGTGTTATCGGGCATCCTCGCCTCACGGATGTCGAGCGCGCGCCCCGCGCTGCCGGGCGTGCGTCCAACTGTCGTCGGACACGCGTCGGCTGCCGCCAGGCGCTCGCACCATGTCGCTGAGTACTTGCGAGCCGTCCACTTGACGACCGCACCTCACATTAACTTTTCTTTCCTTATTATATATTTTTGCTTTAAAACTTCCGGAATCAACCGCTTCGACCGTCTTGTTTACAGGTTTTCGTCACAGGTCCTCCGACTCGGTGTCTACACCTATTTATTTTATTGTTCTTGCTTTTCTTCTATAACAGATTGATTAATAGTCTTTCTAGTCTACGTTTTCTAATTAATATTTTTATATGTAAATCATTTGTTATTTATGAACTTTTATAAGTCCAAACTATTGTAAATTTGTAATTGCTCTTTTTCCCTATATCAATTGCAAATCAATGAATTGAAAATTCTGAAATATAATTAACACCTGAGAGCAAACAATCCATTTTAATAAAACTTTATGTTACATCAGTACAATAATTATAATTAATATAATTTATGGTTGCTTATTAAAATATGGAGAATAAGTGGTTTTAAGGGAAAAAAAGCCAATTAACGTAATACATATTGAATTAAATAGTATATAAGGGATGCTATTCTAGTTGTGTTGTCCTCTAGCAAGTATGGTTTGTCTTGTCATCTGACAAGTTTCTTCTTTTCTTTTAAATCTTGCTTAAATGTTCTTTTTTTTCCATCTACGACATCATCAAGTAATTTTGAATCGTTGTATGTTGGTCTCTCGGTCGAGGATAAGGAGAATGGTGGAGCAACGATGCCCGATGAAGATCTCAGTGTTAATCATCTTGATCTTCGCTGGTCCTTTGTTGCAATCAGATTGGATGGAAACCGTGGAGTAGGGATGCTTGGTTGCTTGTGAATGATGCGGGTATTAGAGGTGGTGGCGATAGTTCCATGATGGTGGTGGACAGATCTGGTGCGACCGAGAAAAGGGTAAATAATAATTATGCTGGCAGTAAATGCTCAGTTAAAAGCATTAATGATAATTATGATAGTAGTAACTGTTTATTAAAAGTGTAACTCATAATTGTGTTGATAGTAACTGCTCAATTAAAAGAGTAACTCATAATTATGCTGATAGTAACCGCTGAATTAAAAGTGTAACTAATAATTAATGATGGCAGTAACCGCTCAATTAAAAGTTTAATAAATGGGATAGTAAATATGGAGGTTATTATATTAATGGAGATTCAATTAAAGAATGAAATAAATAGGCATTTTGCAAATTAAAGGAGTAATATCTCTGCACCAAAAAAAAACGAAGGATAAAGGTCTGTTTGCAGAAACATAGGAAATTGATCGAAAAATATAATTGTTTACATCTAGCTACGGACGAATGGGCATGAGAAGTTGAATATGGTCATTCATTCACATTTGTTTCTGAATGGGAGGAAGAAGAAAGAGAAGCTTATAATCAAGTGCAACTTTCTTCTCAATGGAAATATCAGAATTAGGGCTGGGCATTTGGACTGAAGATACTGGACTGGACCGAATATCCGAGTCAAAATATCTGAAACTGGACTGAACTGTTGACTTTTTTTAAAGAACCGGACTGAACCGAACCATTGACTTTTTGTTAAAGAACTGGACCAAACTGGACCGAAATTATCCGAAACTGGACTGATAACCGAATTGGATTGAATTGGACCGAACTGGATTGAAAAAACCGATAATTTATTGACATAAAATTTATCATTTCAAATTTTATTATTAATTTTATATTTTATAAATGATTAAATGGATAGCATAATAAAAGGGTCTACAATTTGGGGATTATTCAGTTAATGAGCTTCAAATTTGGTTGGCCTAATGATTAAACCCAACCCAATTCTAACTCAACCCAAATAAAACCCAAATATAACCTAACTAAACCCTAACTATATATATCCTAAGCAACCCTCACTATTTTCTACACCTCCCTATTTTCTCTGCTTCCATCTACAACTCTAATTCTCTATCAATTAACCCTCTCATCTCACTCTAACTTTTCACTCTCTTACTTTCTTTTCTCTCAACTTCTCTTAACTTAGTTTTTATTGTTTTTAGCTACATCAAAACCCCTTTTTTTTTTGTAAGTTTGGAAACGTTGTTCTCCGGTGATTCAGGGTGGGCTTTTTGGTGATGGTAAGAGACCTTCCTTTTAATATTTTTATTTTTTTTCGACTTTAATAATCAGTTTTCTTGGTTCTTTTGATCTGATTTTTTTTAGATCTATATTACAGGTAAGATCTTGATGAACCAAAGGAGAAAGCAAAACATCTAATGGTAAGCGGAGTTGGATGAACTCCGGTGACCGTGGACGGTGAACAATAGTGGTTTAACGGAGGTACAAACATTTTTGTTTTTATCTCTGTTCTTGGTCTCGGCTTTAGATCTAGATCCATGTATAAATGTGTGTTTTGATTTTGTGAGATTTATGTGGTTGGTGTTGCGAATTAGTAATATTATAATTATTAAATTTTTGTTAATTTTTTATTAGTATTTTTTTATTCTGTAAAAGGAAAAAAACAAAAACTATTTAATTAGTTTCTAATTGTCTTAGAAGTGGTATTCACGAATTGGACAGATGCATTAAAAAAAATGAATTTGACACTATGACTAAAAACAATGCATATAATAAAGTGGGTGTTTAATATATTATGTTTCATTAAATAAGTGGGTGTTTACTGTATAGTTACTGCATAATTCAATTTGAACTATTATTTTTTGGGATATTGGTTTAGTAATTCGTTTGAACTAATGTTTTTGTAATTTAATGAAGGAAAATGTCTTCTTCGGGCATCAAGCGGAAATCAACGTGTGATAGTTCATCAACAGATAGTGTTAAATTTAACTATATGCTACCACCCCGACGATAATCACATGCTGATAGTACTAGCATCAGTGGACCAAATATCCAAACTGACATTGTTGGCTCTTCTCCATCTCAAAAAGGTGATGTATCTCTTTCTCAAGAAGATAGCAAAACTAGATCTTTTGTGTGGGAACATTTTACAAAGCTTCGTGATTCACAAGGAGAGTTAACTGGTAGAGTAATTTGTATTTGGTGTCATGGAAATTATTAAGGAATAAGTGGGAAAGGCACTTCAAGTCTATGGAAACATTTGAGAGAATCTTGTAAAAAATTTCCACATAAAGAAGATTTGACTGAAGCACAAAAAAAATAAAGATAAAACTCAGCCAATCTTAGTATTTAACAAACCAAATGATAGTAAGAAAGCAAAATTGGTTTGCCATAGTTTTGATCAGGAGCGTTGTAGAAGAGATTTGGTTAGAATGATTGTAATAGATGAATTGTCATTTAGGACTGTTGAAAAACATGGGTTTAGAGATTTTTGTGCTAACAATCTTCCATAATTCAAAATCCCTTCAAGGAGAACTATCACTAGGGATTGTTTTTCTTTGTTTAACAAAGAGAAAATGAAATTGAAACTTTTAATCAACTCCCAATGTCAAAGAGTATCTTTTACTATAGATACTTGGACAAGTCTCCAAAATGTGTCATACATGTGTTTAATTGCTCATTTTGTTGATAGTGAATGGTGTGTGCAAAAGAAAATTTTGAATTTCTGTGTGGTAGAAAGTCATAAAGGGATTCATCTTGCTAATGCTATTAGTTCTTGCATGGAAGAGTGGGGATTGACTAGGATAATGTGCATAACTGTTGATAATGCTTCAGCTAATGATGTTGCAGTTGAACAATTGAAGAAAAAATTGATTAAAAAAAATGCACTTGTGTTGGATGGAGTTTCTTTTCATATGAGATGTTGTTCTCATATTCTTAATTTGATAGTCAAAGATGGTCTTCAACTAGTTGATGAATCAATCAAAAGAATAAGAGCTTCAGTTAAATACATTCGTAATAGCCCATAGAGACTTGCTACCTTCAAACGTTATTGTGAGTCATCAAACATTAAGTATACAAAAGCATTATGTTTAGATTGCCCTACTAGATGGAATAGTACTTATTTGATGTTGGATGTTGCATTAGGATATCAAAAGGCATTTGACAAGTTAGAAGATCTTGATAAGAAACATGCAGAGGAATTTTTGAATGATATTCTTGTTGAGAGTGATTGGGTGAATATTAAGAATCTATGTAGGTTTTTGAAAGGTTTTATGACATAACTTGCAAATTATCTAGCTCATCATACTCTACATCTAGCCTTTATTTTCCCAAGGTGATGAAAATTCTCAAGGATATAACATTATGCCAAAATAGTAAAAATTCTTCTTTGAAACACATGGGAATTTAGATGAGAGAAAAATTTGATAAATATTGGAGTTCTATTGACACAATGAATATGCTGCTTTTTGTAGCAGTAGTTTTAGATCCAAGGTATAAGATAAAATATTTGATAGCTAAATATATTGAATTTTAAAGCGAGAGTGATGCTAATGAGTTGGTGGCACGAGTTACAAAGATTATTATTACATTGTTAGATGAATATAAGGTAAGAGCATCTCCAATAGAGGTGCCTAAAAGAGTGCCAGAACTTATTAAAATATAGTATTTTATTGTCTCTTTCATCTACATCATTTTTGGCAACATTTACTTAAAAAATGCTCCAATAGAGGTTGCTTAAAAAGTTGCCACTATAATCCTACAAATTATTATTTTATCATAAATAAAATGTTCCAGATTTTATTATTTCTAGGAAAGTGACCACTTTTATATTAAAAAATAATTAAACAAGGTTGCCAAAAATTGGCAACTTTCCTTGACACCCACAATCACTCCAATAGTGGGCACCTTTAAAAGTTGCCAAACCTGATGCCACATCAGCTGGCACTCTTTTGGGCACCCTCTATTGGAGATGCTCTAAAAGATGTGGATTTTGGAGCACAAATTTCTAGGTTTGATGAAGTGGATGATGACATTGATGATGATATTGATGATTATTTTTTGAATGTCAATAAAAATAATATGGTAACTGATGGAGATTGGGATAGATATGTCAATGAGTTACCTGAGAAATATGTAGTTGATTTTGACCTTCTAGCGTGGTGGAAGGTTAATGCTATAAGGTATCCAACCTTATCTCAAGTTGCTAAAGATGTTTTTGCAATCCAATGTTCTACTGTGGCTTCCGAATCTACATTTAGCACGAGCGGTAAAACTTTAGATCAATTTAGGAGTTCTTTAACTCCTATTACTGATGCGTTGTTGATTTGTTGTCAAGATTGGCTAAGAACCTCGATTCTAGCGTTCAAATATGAAGAAGAACTTGATGATCTCGAAGCTATTGAACAATGTAATATTTCCTTAAAAAATTTATTTTTATTTATTTATTTTAGTGTGAATATGAATTTATTATGTGCATAATTTATTAGTTATAGATTTTGATAAAATTGAATTAAAAAAGAATTAATTAACCATTTATCTTCTTTAGGTTATACTGATTACATATTCAGATGTATTCTTAGTATGAATTTATTTTTAACTTTGTTCTCTAATTTTGCAGAGATTAGTTCTGATCCTGATGTTGCAACATCTCTTACATCCATATTTCAATTGGATTGTTGAAGTTTTTCAATGTAACACAAGCATATTGATTTTGTTTGACAATTAATATGTATTGTAAACAAATGTTATTTCATTTGGCTAAGAATTTTTATTTTACTTAAATATTTTTATATTTTTATCTTATAAATTTAATTTTTATTTCATTAGAATATTTATCCGAATAACCGTATTGGATTGAATTGGATTGGACCGGAACCGATCTCCGAATCTCCGAACTGGATTGAACCAAACTTTTGGTACAATCCAATCTTGGAGATTTAATCTTTCAATCCATGTTTGGAGATTTCTATTTTGAAATCTCCGAACTACAATCCAATCTTGGAGATTTTTGAATCTCCGGATTGGACCGGACTGTGCCAGCCCTAATCAGAATGCACAACAGAGATTCCTAAATTACACTAATCTTTTGACTGGTTACTATGCACAAGAACCATCTGATTATTCTCCCGGAAAATTGGATCGCCAGGGTGCCAAGAAAAGTGCAAACCTTGACAATGCAATTCTGTCTGAAAGTTTGGATTTGGATTTTTTAGAGAGCAATGACAATGATTCATACACACCATGTTCTTCCTGATCACTTGATCAAACTAGTGTCGATTCAATTCTTTCGTGGGATAAATACTATTTAGTACAATTACCACCATTAACCATACGTATTTGGGTTCTATAAGAAAAAAAAATGATTAACAAATCAATTAAGGAGGAATTAAAGAATCAAGCTTAGGATTTTTTTATGACTTTTCTAGCTTATGTGTATTTGGGTATTAAAAACTCAAACTTGGATGTTCTTTTATTTTATTTTTCTAAAGTATTGCTACTTTCTTTATCATCTATGTCTTTATATGTTTTCATCCTTCAAGTTGCCTTACACCATCAATGTCCTACTAAATGGACATTGAGCATCAATATCAACTAATAATGTTGATACATGTTTTAATTTAGTTTTATTATTATTTATGATCAAGTGTTTTTTTATACTTGTTAAATTCTGATATTTATACTTGTCATATTGGATTAATTTGGAGAAACAAATATAGATTAAATTGATGCTAAAGTTTCTTTTTATTAGTCAAAACTATTGTAAATTAGTAATTGATCTTTTTCCTTATATCAATTGCAAATCAATAAATTGAACATGCTGAAAGATAATTAACACCTGAGAGCAAACAATCCATTTTAATAAAATTGTGTGTTACATCACTACGATAATTATAATTAATATAATTTATGATTGCTTATTAAAATACGGAGAACAAGTGGGTTTAAGGTCAAAAAAGCCAATTAACATCATACATATTGAATTAAATAGTATATAAGGGATGTTATTCTAGTTGTCTTGTCCTCTAACAAGTTTGATTTGTCTTGTCATCTGACAAGTTTCTTCTTTTTTTTTTTAAATCTTGCTTAAATGTTTTTTTCCATCTATAGCATCATCAAATAATTTTGAATCGTGTATGTTGCTCTCTTAGTGGAAGATGAGGAGAATGGTGGAGCAACGACGTCCGATGAAGATCTCAGTGTTAATCATTCGCTGGTCCTTTGTTGGAATCAGACTAGATGGAAACCGCGGAGTAGGGGTGCTTGGTGGCTTGTCAATGATGCGGGTGTTAAATGTGGTGGCGATAGTTCCACGATGGTGGTGGACGGATCTGGTGCGACTGAGAAAAAGGTAAATAATAATTATGCTGGCAATAAATGCTCAGTTAAAAGCATTAATGATAATTATGATAATAGTAACTGTTTAATTAAAAGTGTAACTTATAATTGTGTTGATAGTAACTGCTCAATTAAAAGAGTAACTCATAATTCTGCTGATAGTAACTGCTTAATTAAAAGTGTAACTAATAATTAATGATGGCAGTAACCGCTCAATTAAAAGTGTAATAAAAGGGGTAGTAAATATGGAGGTTGCTATATTAATGGAGATTCAATTAAAGAATGAAATAAATAGGCATTTTGCAAATTAAAGGAGTATTATATCTCCACCAAAAGAACGAAGGATAGAGGTGTTTTGCAAAAGACAACATAAGAAATTGATGGGAAAATATAATTGTTTGCAGCTAGCTATGGACGAATGTGCATGGGAAGTTGAATATGGTCATTCATTCACATTTCTTTCTGAATGGGAGGAAGAAGAAAGAGAATCTTATAATCAAGTGCAACTTTCTTATCAATGGAAATATCAGAATGCACAACAGAGATTCCTAAATTACACTAATCTCTTGACTGGTTACTATGCACAAGTTCCATCTGATTCTTCTCTTGGAAAATTGGATCGCCAGGGTGACGAGAAAAGTGCAAACCTTGACAATGCAATTCTTCCTGAAAGTTTGAATTTGGATTTTTTAGAGAGCAACGACAATGATTCATACACACCAGGTTCTACTTTATCACTTGATCAAACTAGTATCGATTCAATTCTTTCGTGGGATAAATACAATTCAACACAATTACCACCATTAACCATACGAAATACTAGTGTGGATTACTCGCCATTCACATCACACTCAACTCCCAACTCTTCATTCTTTTCGAAATCGGATTGGAATCTGAATCAAAATACTAAGGTTTAAAGAGAAAGACAGACTATCACACTACAAGAGCATTTTTTTCTTCGGTTATGCAAAAGAAGAAATTGAAGATGACTTGTTCAGCGGTTCTATAAGAAAAAAAATGATTAACATATCAATTAAGGAGGAATTAAAGAATCAAGCTTAGGGTTTTTTGTATGACTTTTCTAGCTTATGCATATTTGGGTATTAAAAACTCAAACTTGGATGTTCTTTTATTTTATTTTGCTAAAGTATTACTACTATCTTTATCATCTATGTCTTAATATGTTTTCATTCTTCAAGTTGGCTTACTTACACTATCAATTTCCTACTAAATGGACATTGAGCATCAAAATCAACTAATAATGTTGATACATGTTTAATTTAGTTTTATTATTATTTATGATCAAGTGTTTTTTTATACTGATTAAATTCTGATACTAATACTTGTCATATTGGATTAATTTGGAGAAACAAATATAGATTAAATTGATGCTAAAGTTTCTTTTTAGATAAATTGATCCTCTAAGACAATTTAAATGTCCAAATTTCACTATTAGTGTTTCTTTTTTTATCTCGCTTTGCATTAGAGTCCGTAATCATAGATTTCTTCATATTTTCATAGTTATTTGTGAAGTTATGATGCCGAGGCAACATATTATCAACACACTGTATTCAAAACTGAAGATCATGAATTTCCAAGATTGCAGCATGAAACCTTTCTACATATTATTTTAAGCTTATTCTCTCCTCTTGCTTTATGGTTAGAAGATACTTTCCATTTTTTTCCTCGTGTTAATGATGAAAGCACTTATGAGTTCTTTTCTTATTTGATCAAAGCTAGAGATAGAGCCTTCATTCAAATTGTTGAACTATGTACGAGCATAATCTGTCAAAGTGAGTGAAAATGTTCAATGCATCACAACTTCATAATTTTACATATGGTCAATGGAGATCATCTTTCCCGGAATAAGTGACTGGCATAAGCATCTTGAACTTTTTGGGGAAGAGGCTTATTCTTGATTTCTTTCGTAAAAGGAACCTTTCTCGCTACTTGTTATTCATTCCTGAAACCAACATTTTATGTTCTAACACTTCTTCGATCAATATCTTTAGATCTATTTTCTCTTTTGCGTTGAACATCGATTCCTCTCCATTCTTTTCCAGTACTCTCGAATTTCCCCCGTAAGTACTTTCCACAACTTCATGGTATCTCAAATAATTTCTTTTACGATTTTGACCCTCATCATGCTCCAAATTATTAGGATGAGGATTTGATATTTCATCTTCCCTATCTTGGAAATTCAAACGAATCCCATGGTTAGGAAGTTCTTATTGAACAAAGAGCATCAATTCTTCTAGCTTGTTATTATTTTTGTCAAACCTCTTTTTCAAAACTTCATATTCGGCTAGGGGAATGGTAGGTAGAACAGTTCCTGATGCTCCATATTGATTCTCAACTTGTTCTTCTTGATTGTCATGATGTGCATTCATTTCATTTGGATAAGGGATGCCTGAGAAGGTGGAACTTTATATCTCTTTGGACGTATTTTTTATTAAGAAAATGAAATAGGTAGAATAATGACTTTTCGATCACTTCCCACAAACGATGCCAACTGTTGTAGTAGGAAGTAAACCCAGAAATTTGTTAAGCGAAATTTGATCGTTGGAAACTTGACAAACTTGATAACTGTTGAAATTCCTTAAACTTGACGGTTGAGGTTTGAGTCTTTTTGATATACCTGTTACAGTGTGAGAAGAGTGTTCTTCCCACCAATACTCTGATGCTAAAGTCAGTAGACGTAATAATTGCTATGCCTCTATCTCTAAAAATCTAACCTTTGTAGTAATAAATGAACATCTATTTATAGCAGATACAATTACCTTGATGTTGGAAGGTAGCGAGGATGGTGGAGGATACCTTGAGAACTGTTTCTCATGTTCTTAAATGTGGTTACAACTAAAGAGTTCTGTTAGTTCTTATATGTGAGATTGAGGGTTAACTACGTGTACAAGGGTGAGCTTAAATCTCTATTTGATCTATCCAAAATTTTGTTATTTGATCATGACCTGTTATTTGGTCACATTTATGATATACCCCAATTGTTGAAATTTCACCCAATTTAAATGGAGACTTAATACAAAATTTATCCAATTTACAGGTGCTAATATTTTTTTGACACTTATATTTGATAAATTTTGTTTTAAGAATTTGTTCTTATTATTTTTTCTTTTTTTAATCTAATTAATTATGTTCAAATAAGAAAATCTATGAGACAAATAAACTTTAAGACGTGACACGTGTCAAAATATCACCACATATCAATGGGATAACAAGTCTCTATCCAAATTTGACAAAATTTCACAAAATTAATTATTATGACTAAATGTGACCAAATAATAGGTATGAAGACAAATGACAAAATTTTGGATAGTTGAAAGACCAAATAACACTTTAAGTTTATAAAGGTTATATAATGATGTTTAAAACAATTGAACGTGATAGCTAAATAATGGTAAACTAATATGTTCAATTTTTTTTATTAGAGACTATTAAAATTGGTATTATTTAAAAATACTCTTATACATGTAGTTAACCCAATTGGTAAAATTTTATATACAAAATTTATCCTAAAAAATTATCATTTTAAAGGTACAAAGTTTGGGTTAATTATAGATTCATCTAGAAGCTCGATTATAATGCTCAATTATAGGTTCATCAAGAAGCTCGATTATAATGTTCATAAAGTAACTCGAGCACTTCACGAACAAAATATTGGGCTTGAATTTTTTTTAAAGAGACGAATCTCAGCTCGGCCTCATTATAGCCCACAGGGTTAATGCGACCCTAAGGTCACGTCCCTCCATAAATTAAGTTCCCGCCAACTGTAATTGTGTTATGTACTCTAAGGTCACGTCCGTCAATCTCCCAATCAGTTCAGCGTTTCTCTTTTTCCAGGCCATCAATTTTCCTTCGGGTAATACTTGCTTCTCTCTCACTTCCATTTTCTGTAATTTCTATGCTTCCTGATTTTTTATGTTATTTTCCTGATTTTTCATTCATTTTGTTACTGAATCATAGAATTTAGATAAGATTAAACACCTGCTTCATCAGATTTTAGGTTTCAATCTCTTAAATCGGCTATGAATGGCTGGACCAGAAAAATTGTAGAAATCAATCGCTAAATCGTCAGATGAATTCATTTACTTCCAAAATATATCGATAAACTAGAAATTTAATTTCTGTTTGCTCATACATTCATTTCCACTGTCTCAGTATTATGAAAAGAAGAAGGAATTCAACAGCAAAGAGAAAAAGAAATGAAAGGGGGGAAATCAGCCACATACGCATTAACTATTCAGGTCCTTCATTTTCTCATATTCCAACCTTTGTTTCACTCAAACATGCTTTATCAGGCATAATGTGCCTGTTCTTAATGTCAAGTCAAGGTATTTCTCTTATGTTTTGCTATTTCATGCTTTGCTTGATCTCAATGCTTTACAATTTTTTCTATTTGTTGCTGCTAATGATTCAATCATGAATGAGAATTTTCAATTCAGTATATTACAATGGAGCTTCTAATAATTAATGGCCAGGAAGTTTGCAAATGAATTCTTAGTGAAATTTCTCGTCTACTATAAATTTTTTGCATTGTTTGTGGGAGCATAGAGGGCGAGCCTTGGCGCAACGGTAAAACGTTGTTGCCGTGTGACCAGAGGTCACGGGTTCGAGTCTTAGGAGCGGCCTCTTGCCAATTAAATTGGCAAGGGAAGGCTTGCCCCCAATACACCCTTGTGGTGGGATCCCTCCCCGGACCCTCGCGCAGCGGGGACGCGTAATGCGACCGGGCCGCCCTTAGTTTGTGGGAGCATCTAATAGAGAAAATGCTAAGAGGAATGAAGGTTAATTTGGGAACTAGAGGGATACATGGTTTGGAGCATGGTGAAAGAGAGAGAGTTTATATATCATCTATGGCTAAAGAACATGTTTATCATACTAGAGTATATGTTGAAAATGAATGTTGTTGTTGGAGATAATAATTGTGGCGGTGATGAAAATGGACTATGAAGACTTTAGTCTTGATGATTAGTAGTTGATTATTCTTAGTTATTATGAATAACTGTATATGATTATTTGTGGCATTAAAAATGTTAACTGTTGTAATTTATAGAACTAACCTTCATTTCTATTAGCATATTCTCTATAAAGAATCAGTTCTCATATGTAGCGTTTCTGTGTTTCGTGTCCATTTTCATTTCTTTTAGTTTATGAAGGTTATGTTTTAAAAATAACATTTCCCGTGTCCATTTCCGTGTCCATGCCTGTTTCCATGTCTGTGTCCATGCAGCATGGTTATGAACCATTTTGTGAATTTGTTGAGCAGGTGCGGAGAGCTGAAGCTGCACAAAGAGAAGAAAGGTATTTCCATAGTTCAAGAAATTAGGGAACTGGAGACTGGTTCTGAAGATAGTGAACTGTATGAGGATGATTCTGAAGGCATGGATCTGTAGTTTCATTTTGAATAGCTTACCTTATGAGATAGACTTCATTCAGCAGAGGTATATTTATGTTGCTCTCAAGTTAACATGTTCTAAACTATTTATAATCATTTTGTCAACTACAAACAAGATATCAACTATGTAGTTGTTATATTTTGCTATTGTAGATATGAACTTAGGAGTTCAAAGTGATGTGGTATTTTTGTTTCTGATTGTCAACTTTAGAATCCATTTTGCCACACAAATACAATTCAAAATGTGATCAAACTTAAATGTCAATTTAAATCTGTGTCGAAACAGCTAAAACTAGCACGGTAAGTCTAATTTTAATTTGGGTTGAAGCATTATTTGCTCACGGATCTATCCAAAATGTTGGTCTTTCCTTGTGATCTATTACTTGAAAACATTTATCTCATGGTCTATGTATAATGTTGATCAAGCTGGGATTTGTCCCCTGCTTCGAAGCTCGGGTGATACATTCCAGGAACTTGGAAGCAAGGGAAAAATGTCAGCACGATAATATTTGTCCACTGTTTCCTAAGTCAAATAAACTTGGATAGAATCAAAATTTCTTAAAGTAAAGTCAAGATAATTTGTTTAAGTTAAGTCAAGATAGTTTCTTAAAGTTCTGCTACTTAATGCTTGAATTGTTCTGAATATTTTCGTAATTTTTATTCTATTATATTTGGAGCATCCCTTTGTTGTTGTATGAACATGGGGAGTGCATACTTGCCATTGAATTAATGAAACCATTAGTTTCAATTTTTTGAGAAATGAAAGAATGAGGTTGATATGAAGTGCATAATACAGTTCCTTCTTTTCTTCTTTATTTGTTTGCAAGCTTTGCTATTTATTAAAGTAATACTTTCTAATATGGTTATTAAAAGCATTCCTTATGTGTAAAAGGCTCTACACGTCTCGTATGACTAGGGTGTAGTGTCTTGTTTGAAGCCCTTCTCTATCTACACTTGAAAGAAGTGCTTATCACAAAAGAGTACGAGGAAATACTATCATGAATACCTTTACTTAAAAGTTTTAGGCCCAGGCCGAAAGAAGAAGGCTCATGCATCAATTTCTAGTGTTCGAGAAAGAACTAGTAAAATTGCGTTTGGCTTTCAATGTTGAGGGTAAAATTGTACAATTTTAAACGTTAGAGATAAAATTGCTCATAGATGTAAACTTTAGAAGTATTTTTGCACCTCATCCAATTTTTTAAATAGAAACATTAAATATTAGGAAAAAATTTAAAAATAAATTATGTGTCGTTTTTGGATCTCCTCATTTTATCCCAACGAAAGAAGAACATAGTAAAATCTGAAACACTCTGGCGGTTGCAGGAGAGGAGAGGTGGATGAGCTGATTTTATGAGGTGGATGGTCTTGAGCTGGAAAAGGAACAATAACGACAATAACTTCATTATTCATGTTGGATTGGATATCAAATTTAGGATTGTATGTATTAATGTTGGATTTTGGCTGATTTTATAATCGATTTCTCATTCTTTTTATTTATTTTGACCTAAACAAAGAATATAGATTAAAGGGAGATGTGAGTTTGAATTTTTTTTTTTTTTACGTTTGTTTATGATAACTAAATAATAAGAAAGTTAATTTATAAGATAAATAAATATAAAGATAAAAATAATTCTCTTACCTTTAACTTTGACCATGATTTTTTTAACATCGTTAGTCAGTTTGGATTGTCCTTGCTAACGATTGGAAGCACGTGGTATCAGTTTTTAGTTTTTAAACCACGTAGTTTATGATTGAAAACAGATAGAACTACATGGTTCATTTTTGTACTTTTCAGTTACATTTTTCATTAATTTTTTTTTAACACATTTAACGTTTTTAAATGTATATACTAATCCATTAAACAATTATTTTTTAACATATTAAGGTTCTATTTGACAAATACGATATGTGAATAATTCAAACCTTGTATTTCAATACGAAAAATTGTTGGAATATCATTGTTCCTCTAAAGCAAACTGTTAAGAAATTATTTGGTGTGTTAATCTATTTATAAATTGACTAGTTAAAATAATTACATCTTGACAATTTCTTTTGTGCTAAATAAAGTTTGCACACATATAACCAGATCATCTAAGAAGAGCTTAATGTGTTAAAAAAAGAGCTAATTATTAATCTACCCATTTGAGGAGATCCATTAATATATTTGACACACTTCTCTTCCATTTTACAGATCTGAACATTCATCTTGTTTCTCAGACTCTCAAACGTCTTCTTCGCCCTCTCTTTGTTCCATCTTCTCTCTTTCATTCCCTTCTCCATCTTCTTCGTTCTTCATTTTACATACACATTATTCAAGTACGCGGTTGGTTAGTTAAATAATCAGCTAAAATACAGCTGTTGTGTTTTGAATTTTATTCTCCAATTGTTTTAGGGCTTAAAGATGGAAGCAAAGTTTTTTGTTTTAATTGAATATTAACTATTTTGGACAGATTATTGTTTGTTTGTAGAAATGAGATTACACAGCTAACAGTTGATTTCACTTGAACCCTAGTCGCCGCCCCATCGGCGATTTTGGGATTTCTTGCCCGCCATGGCCGATCCGGCCTTTACTGTCTCAGATGACGATTATGTGGATATCAGAGTTCTCTTCAATCCAAAACTGAGGTTCCCGGCACAAGCAGCTGCGGCGAAATCCCCTCCAAAGTCATACGCAGGTATTCTAAAAGCCAACATTATCGATACGCCTCCATCATCGGCGGCGATTTCTGATATTGGGGGGATTAAGACAGTGAAGATCTCCCAGAAAGCCTATGATAGGCGAATTGCACAATGTTCTTCCTCTTTAATAGGAAGAATCATCTTGAATAAAGGAGACGCGCCATGGAAGGTGGCTGATCTCAAACGGACTCTGACAAATATCTGGGGAATAAAGGATGCCTGGAGGCTAATATCAATAGGACTCGGATTCTATCATGTTATCCTGGAATCGCAGGCGGTAAAAAATCGTATATTGGCAAAAGGAGTCCTAAATGTTAAACCCGGGACATTCAGGTTGCAGCCATGGGTCCCGAATTTTGATCCTTTTGCAGAGAAATCAACATCCGCACAAGTTTGGGTGCGATTGTATTCTCTTCCATGGGAATACTGGGATGCGCAGATTTTGTCAGACATTGCCAGTTACATTGGGGGCTTGATCAGAGTGGATAGAGCTATGCTGGAGGGAGACTTTGGGCATTTCACTAGATTGTTGGTGGATGTGGATTTAAGCTCGGAACTGCCGGTGAAATTGGATATTGAGCGGGAAGGCAAACAACTATGGATATATGTGACATATGAGAAATTACCAAGTTTCTGCAAGGTATGCTCAAATATCGGCCATATGGCCTACGACTGTAAGAGGAATAAAAGGCCTATGTCAGAACCCGATAAGAAAACTACGCCAGTAGGAGTGCAAGGGACGAAGGGGAATCAGACCTCAGTACAACCGGACATTCCAGTGTCAAGAGTAACAAACATAATTTTAGATGATCTGCAGGTGCGCAAATGAACAGAGCAAAAGTGGTAATAAGGAGATGCAAAATTCTGAGACGGAAGAGGAGGAGATTTCACCGTGTGAGAAAGGAATAATGGTCTCTGATGATGAACAGATAGAAGGAAATAAATCGGACCTGCCGAGGGATCACTTAGCTTTGGCAGGCAGTCCGCAACTGGTGGACGGTCGGAGTACCGAGGAACTGGAACTGGAAAATAGGGCAGTATCACCAGGTGCGGACAATTTGAATATTACCTCTCACACACAGGATACCCAATCTTGGGCGGACATGGCAGAGGATGAGAGCGGGATGTGGGAAACAGCTGGCTCTAAGACAGCCAAATGAAAGGAGAAGCGTACAGGTACTAAGGCAGAGACAACTCGTGCCAAACGGGTCAGTAATTTACCTACTCGATACCAATGAATGTTTTGTATTGGAATTGTAGGGGAATTCATAATCGCGATACTCAGCGACATCTCAATAGTTTATGCAATTTACATAAACCAAATATTTTATGCCTAGCTGAGCCTATGGTTGATTATGCTACCATCAATGATTCATACTGGAATAGTATCAGAATGACTTTAATTGGCAGAAACGAGAGGTCCCCGGTTTCCTTATGGGTCTTCGCACAATCGCAATTAGTTACATCTGTTGGGGTTTGTTACACACATGAGCAATTTGTACTTTTAAAATTCACTTCTCTCAACATTTCTAGTTACATCTGTCTTGTGTATGGATGTGTTTGGGCAAACAGAAGAAGGGATTTGTACAGCAAAATTGAAGCTCTCAGACTCAGTTTGCCAGGCCCATGGGTGATTACTGGTGACTTTAATGCAATTCTAGGATCTCATGAGAAAACAGGAAGAGCCCCTGCGGCTAGGCCTTGTCGGGAATTCTGAAGCTTCATTGAGGAGGCCAGACTTGTTGAGGCTCCCGAGCAGGGGCTGCAGTTTACTTGGAGTAATGACAAAATGGGTTCAGCTCGGGTGGAAAGTAAATTGGATCGATCTCTAGTCTCAGAAAATTTTGCAGATTCCTGGGATAATTATAGCAGCTTGGCTCTGGTCAGACACCACTCTGATCATTGGCTGCTCCTTTTCAGAAGTATGCAGAGAGCAAAAAAGCCTAGTCGGTTCCGTTTTCAGAACATGTGGACGTAACACCCGAACCTGAGAGATGTGGTTGAGTCGTTCTGGGACGGCTATAATACATGCCTTCCCCCTATGCAAAATCTTTGCGTGAAACTGAAACAATTGTGCGGCATTCTACGAAGATGGAACAAAGAGGTATTCGGAAATTTAGACAGCGGAATTCAGGATGCTAGCCTCATCCTGGATCAGACTGAAAGAGAAATTGCTGCCACCGGCTTCTCTCCGGAGCTTCATCAGCGTGAATTAAGCGCTCATGCCGACCTGGATGCGGTTCAAAGACAAAAGGAAACTTATCTTCGAGATAGGAGCAGAATAAGGTGGTTGAGGGAGGGGGACCGGAATACAGGCTTCTTTCATAAAATGACTAAAATTAGATCAGCTTATGCCGGTATTCATTCCTTACAGGTTAATAATGAAATAACTTCGGACCCTCAGCGCATAGATGCACATATCGAAGGGTATTATCGGGACCTCTTCAAAGCGGACAGCAGGTTCCCGCAAGATCAGGCCAGAATCCTCGAAGTTGTTCCGTGGCTGGTTACAGACTCAGACAACGACAGCCTGACGGCTGGTCCTGATATATCGGAAGTGCGAAGAGTGGTTTTCGACATGGACAAGAATAGCTCCCCCGGTCCGGACGGATTCACGGGTCATTTTTTCCAGACGTTCTGGGATATTGTGGGTTCAGATGTGTACACTATGGTTAAAAGCTTCTTCGACACAGGCCAGGTAATACCGGGACTGAATACTAGCGTAATGACACTCATTCCTAAATTGGAAAAAGCCATCTCCGTTGAGAATTACAGGCCAATTGCAATGAGTAATTTTGGGTATAAAATTATTTCTAAGCTGCTTTCCGACAGGTTGTCTGGGATTGCGTCTAGAATTATTTCTCCTAACCAGTTTGGGTTCATTGCTGGGAGAAGTATACGTCAGTGTATCACTTTGGCTTCAGAAGGCACGAACATGCTTAAGAAGCATTGCTTTGGGAGCAATATGGTTGTTAAAATTGATATTCGTAAGGCCTTTGATACGTTAGACTGGAACTTCTTGCTAAATGTCATGGAAGCTTTTGGTTTTTCGACTCAATTCTTGGACTGGATGCTTAATATTCTGTCCACTGCGCGTATCTCAATTTTGTCGGGTGGCCAAATAAATGGTTTGTTCAACTGCTCTAGAGGGGTCAGACAAGGGGATCCCCTCTCTCCTCTTCTCTTCGCCATCGCATAAGACTTCTTAAGTCGATGGCTTTCGAAATTGCAGATGGCGGGTGAACTTGCGCCGATGAGCTATTGCAGGGATAAGCTTTTCCCGACTCACTTATTATATGCAGATGATGTGCTTTTGTTCTGCAAGGCATCCCAGAGTAATTTACGGGCTCTGAATGAAGTTTTTGCTATCTATGGCTCCCTTTCGGGTCAGGTTGTTAGCTGGGCTAAGTTTGAACTGTTTCTCAGTGATCATATCAGTGCGCGTAGGAAGGCACAATTGGCAGAGAAGCTTGGCATTAATTTGGGTTCATTGTCGTTTAGGTATTTGGGGGTGCCTTTGTTTACTTGTTCGCCTCACAAGCATAATCTTCAGAGTTTAATGGATAAAATTCTGTCCCACTTCTCACGATGGAAAGGTTGTTCCTTATCTATGGTTGGGAGAGTTGCATTGGTTAACTCGGTGGTCTTCAGCAGCTTTGTCCACTCGTTCATTGTGTATAAATGGCCTAGGAATCTGCTCTCTCACATGAATAGCAGTATCCGAAATTTTGTATGGACAGGTTCAATTGATAGCAAAAAATTGGTTACTGTCTCTTGGAGGAAGTGCTGTAAACCGGTGCAGGAAGGTGGTCTTGGAGTGAAAGACCTATGTGTTGGTCCCTTATAACGTGACAAGTTAGTTCCAAGGGGGGGATAGGAACTATTTAAAATTTTGTCCGTTAAGGCTGACTTCTTTTCTTATGATAAAGATTACACAGCGTCACTAAGTAGATTCAAGATACAGGCTTAGTCAAATTGTGGCTAAGTCTGCTTCTTTGCTTGAGACAGGAGATAGCACTTAGAGTCTATTCCTGAACTCGACTTCTTAGTATAACTAACTCAGCGTGAGTTCTTTACTTAGTCAGTTTTCACAGCAAGCAATATATCTTAAAGGAGTTTAAGGGTTAGAAAGATATTACTCAGCAGACTTATCCTGGTTCGGTCTCTCCGCCTACGTCCAGTCCCTAGAACGCGTTCCGGGCTTTTTGAATTCTCTACTGAGCTCTTTAAAGGTAGAGCATGAAACCTTTTACAAATAGAAGTTGAGTATAACAAGAGTACCTTCCTCTATACCTCTACTCACTCCTATATCTATTGCTGAGTACTATAACCGAGTACTCAGCCTCTTCTTTCTATTCTTCTAGAAATGATAAGGTGTTTGTCCTAAACAACAATTGCTAAGACACTTTAGATGATTCAGAATCACTCTAGACTTTTACACAATAATATGGAAATTGGTGTAAGGTATTTGCTTTGCTTTTCTCACAGAATCTTCGAGTATGAATTTGGTCAGCGCTTCGACAACTTGAAGTTCTGCATCGATTAAAGCAAATGGATGGCCTTTATATAGTGACACTTGAGGCACCTGGTCATTTCAAATTTCGAAATAACCGTTGGAGGGAAACGGCTTCCTATCGTTATCACTCTGGGCGTGCTCAGCGTTATTGGCCAATAGGATTCATGCATCTTCTATCTTCGTCAGTCTTTGGCAGAATGTTTCGACATTTAAGGAAAAGTCCACGGGACAGCTTTCTGCGCCTTCTGAACTTTTCCCAAAGTAGAAATACTTTGTCTGGAAGTTGAACATTTCCTACCGCTGTCTAGACTGCTTTGTCGTCCAACTCAGCAGCTTCTTCTTGAAGCTTTTGCCACGAAGGCTTCTCGATCCTTCTCTTGCTGAGTCGTCATTTTAGTTGATACGGCTTCATTTTGAATCTCTTCGGCCGAATGGTATTGATGTGTTGACTTGGGCTTGACTTCCACTTTATGGGCCTTTGGGCTTTTTAATCTCAATGTCTTATATACAATTAAACTCAACATTGAACAAACACATTAGTGTAATAAATCAAAGCATATTAAATTTAATGTGTTCAGAATATTTTTATCATTACTTAAATAATTTTGTCAAATCAAAATCATGTGGAAAGGTGTTTCAATAAACTCCCCCATTTTGATGTTGGCAAAAATATTCAGTCGAAGAACTCAGTGTTGAGCTCCCCCATGATAGTTGACCTTATTTTATCAAATAACTCCCCCGTAAGGGTTGAGCTACTGACTTAGTTTTACTCTAAACATTTTGAAGGTTTAATTGAGTAAGTCTAAGGTCAGTTTTCAGAGATAGGTCAGCTCATGGAACATATTCTATTTAACTCAGTTTTTCGAGGAAGGTTTTAAATATCAGAGAGCGCTGAGTATGCTTTATTCAATGAGTTTTAGTTAAATGGACATATAATAAGTGGTCAACATGCATGATCAACACAGCAGTCATATCATCAATTAATATAGACAGTGTAGCACCGTTGATTTAATGAAGATGCGTTTTAACAAATTATATCAATCATTTAAGTAAGCATCGCACAAGAGTAGTCAGTATGAAAGATGCATATAATTTGTTTCGAGTTTAAAGTCAGCACAACAGGGTTCACAAAAAGAACACAGATCTAAAGGTTCAAAAACAAAAGCTAGCAATCCTAGACAACATAAGTTAAGCTACTTTTGTTTGCTCTTGCCCTTGTGTTACGACTGACTAATTGAGGCTTGCTGAGTTCTTGGAGCTTGTTCTTTCTCCCCTTTTTTGCCATCATCAGGTTTGGGAATGAAGGTGGCTTCAATGGCAGCTTGAGTGAGGCGCTGAGAAAAAGCCTTTAGCTTTCTTGCGCTTTCATTCATTCCGTCGAAGATTGGAACACCATCATCCACAATGGTTCGAGGAATTCCGATAGATGCAGCACTCAGCATGCTTAAAACAGCGGCTTGAGATTTGCCAATCCAGTGCACGGTTTCAGTGAGCATGGCAAATGCTTGATGAAACATCTTTAGCAAGGAGGAATCATAATACTCACGATGTTCTTTGAATTGGCGCACATTGGTGAAAGTTGCTCGAGAATAGTTCAGAATCTCGTTGGTCTTAAGCTCATCAATGGCCATTTCTTTCCTGTTTAAGTTCAGCAGGCGCACAACCTCGCTAATTTGCTCAATGGAGCATTGAGAGGAGTTGGAAAGCTGGTGATTTATTTTCTCTTGCTCAGTGTGAAGCTGACTGAAGAGATTATGTACTTCGGCAGAAGTGACATATGCTGAGTTCGCAGCTGACAGTTGATGAAACTCTCTTTATAGTGAGTTGAAATGGTTGACCATGGTCAGCTGGAGTTTTGCCAGCCTTATGATAGAGTCCTGCCTAGGCTGTTGAGATTGTAGTGTAGTCATGACACTCAGAAGATCCTTCATACCTTTGATCTCGGTGAGAAACTGAGTGACAGACGAGAGTGGAGTTGTCTCAACAGAGTTAGTTTCATCGGCATTGGTACTCGATTGATGGATGTCCTGGATGAGAGCTTGAGGTGAGTCAACAATCCTTCGACCAGACTCAGAGGAAATGAGGTAGCTAAAGGATCCATCTTGTGTTGGCCTAGATGCCGGAGGTGGAGTAGAACCGAATAAGGGCGGTGTTTGGTTCTGCTCGTCATTGGAAGGCCCGACGTTGTCAGTGGCTGGCCTGGTATTAGTATTGTCAGTGGAAACTGACTGAATTTGATTCTGGTCATTGAGTTGGGGAAGTGGAGGATCGGCAGAAAGAGTTGCTTGCTCAGTGTCCACCTGAGCAGGAAATTCCTTAGCTTGCTCAACATTTTGAGGAGCGGAATCTTCGATTATTTGCTCGGCATTGTGTTGGTTGGTAGAAGCATTTAAGTTAGCATGTTCCTTCTGAGAAACAGAGGCTTGATTTTCTTGAGACTCTGGTTGAGACACAGGTGGGTTGGAGAAGTATCTAAGTTGTACATCTGTAAGATCGGGAATCTCATCCCTCAGCGGTGAGTCACCCATGATGTCAATGACGGGTGGTTTGAAGGCTTTCTTCTTTCTCAGTCTCTTAAGCTTCGGAGGAGTAGGGTCACACGGTATAGACTCAATGGAGTCAGTAGGTGAGGCATCCCCTTGAACAGCAGGAGCATTTTCTTGGTTCTCAGTTTCTTCGTCATCAACCAACTCAGTGTTGATTGGTTCAAGATGCTCATCATCTGCTGATTTCTCAATGTCATCCTGACCACTTTCTTCTTCTTCAGACTCATCATCCAGTTCTTCTTCTTCTAACTAGTCATCCAACTCTTCCTTATCAAGATGACCACCCAATTGGTCTTGGTCTTGTTCTTCCTCAGCCTGTTGCTCAGCGTCAATCCCTTGACTCTATGCATAGTGTGAGTTAGGAGGAACGACGATATCTATTGGTATAGACTCAATAGGTCTTAACTCAAAGTTGAGCTTCTTCTTATTCTTCTTTAATAGTTGGTCATCAACCTCTCTTTGTTCTGTCTCAGGTTCAGCTTGCCTAGGTCATTTCGTAGCAGACCTAGATCCACCCGGACTTTGCTGAGTTTGTGGTTTTGTTCCTTTACATACAACTTTGATCCTTTTTGGGGTAGAGGCAGCTCATTTAGAGGTGCTTTGCACAGCTTTCCTCGTTCCTTGTGATCTGCCCTTTCTAGGTACTGTCCCCTCAGCATTCTGCACAGCTTCCCCTTTTCCTTCCTTCGCCACAATTGGTAGGTCATATGCCAAACCAAATAGGGCAGCAGCTGTAATTTTGGTTCCATGGACTTGGATTTCAGAAACCGTGTCCACTTTGTGATCCTGGAGGATACGAGTGATGAAGGAGCCCATCCTAAGGGTTCATGTACTTCGTTGAAACCCGCCGATTATGAAGACAGACATATTGATCGGCGTGTAGGTGAGCATGTGCCATATGAAGCACTGCTCGAAGTTGGTTGCTGAGTTGGTGCAGTTGATTTTAGGGTAGAGGAAATTTGTCAATATGTAATGGGCCATCTTTTGATGCTGACCCATGGAAGTGCTTGAAATTTCACCTACATGACCTACAGGTTTGCAGAAGGTCTTAACATAGTCGGTTTTGGCATGGTCACCAGATTTACGAAGTATAGCTTCTTCGTTTTTCAGCTTGAACAGTGAGGCAATGTACGCTGGGGTGATGGAGATATCCTTTCCTCGAACATGAGTTGCTAGGTAGTTCCTGTTATCATTGGCGACTTTCAGGTTGGCGTAAAATTCTCGTACCAACTCAGGGTAAGTGGGATCCCGAACTGAGAACAGCTCGGTCCAGCCATTGTTCTTGATCCACTCACAGAAAGGTTGCTCGGCATCCACGAATCCTTATGAGAACCACCGAGAGTGGTCAATCTTCCACCCCCTCACACTCTCGAAGACTAGAGTGTAGGTGCGTTGTATGGCTTTCTTACCCTTGTCCTTTTACTGCTGTTTCCCTTTGGAAGAGGTGGCTTGGATAGCTTGAGCTTTCTTGCTCGGTGTAATAGCTCCAGCGGGATTACGTTGAGTAGGAGAAGTGGGATTGTCATCGGAGCGGTTATGGGAGTGACCGGTGTTGGTCCCTAGTAATTAGTTCTAAGGGGGGGATAGGAACTAATGTAACTTTTTCGCTTTTAATTATGCTGACTTAATGTTATTTTAAGAGTTTGATAACTCAGCGTGTTGGTCAGCACAGCCGATTGATTAGTCAGACAGTTTTAGTTCTATGCTGATTAAGACTGCTTGACTTGAGAGTTGGGAATTGACACTTGAAAGGTCAGCTTCCAACTCAGCACTCAGATTTACTCAGTTTCAGTTTTAACAATTTATAAGCTGAGTAAATTTCACAAGCAACACATGCACATATATATATATATTGAGAGAAAGATTTTAGAAGTTACTCAGCACGACTTATCCTGGTTCGGCCTCTCTGCCTACGTCCAGTCCCCAGTTCCTCCTGGGATTTTCAATCCAATACTGAGCTCTTTCAAGGTAGAGCACAAACCCTTTACAAGGCAGTGAGTATGCAAGAGTATGTCCTCTATTCGTCTACTCAGCTCCTACTAAGTACTACAACCCAGCACTTAGATTTTTCTACCACTGAATACTTACAACCAAGTACTCAGCTCAACACTCTCAATATTTCTATTGATCACAAACTTGTTCTTTTTCAACTAAAGAACACCTTAGATGATTACAAAACAATCAATCCAGCATTTACACAAGGAATAGAAGATTCGGTGTAAGATCTTTTTGTATTTGAGTGCTTTGAAGATTTTCTCTCTTGTATTTTTCTTTTGATACTTCGGCAATGATCCAAGGTTCTTGATTGTCCTTTTATAGATGGAAATCTGCAGATGGATCATTTGAATTGTTTTAGCCGTTAACACCAAAACGGCTCTTTTAGGGAACATCTTCTGGTCAGCTTCAGACTGTTCCGCCATTCCCTTCCTCTGTTTTCTTCAGGCATCAGGTTTTGTCTTCTTGCATCAGACTTGTCTTTTTGTGCCAGTTGTCTTTTACCAATAATCCATTGACCCATGTTTCTTGGAATTAGTCTTCTGTGTATTTTCGAGGCTTCAATTATTGGTGCAGAAGATTGGCAGACTTTGTCCTTTAGTGAACGGATCCTTCATGCTGTCCTGACTGTCACTCAGCTTCATTTGTTATCTTCGAATGTTCAACTTCCATGCTGAGTTCCTTCTTAGTCAGCTCCGTTCTGTTTGTATAATTCTGAAGGAGTCTTCTAAAGTAGTCAGCTTTGTTCTGGCAACTTTGAAGAAGACTTCTGATACTCAGTTCTACTTCACTCAGCTTCTATTCTTTCATGCTGAGTTCCGTTCCACTCAGGTTGGCTTATGCTGACTTTTGTCCTGTCTTAACTTTATATATATATATATTTTTGCACTCAATATTGAACAAACACATTAGTACAATTAAATCAAAGCATTTAAATTTAATTACCTCTTAATCATGGATGATTTTGTCAAATCAAAATCTTGTGGAAAGGTGTTTCAACAAACTCCCCCATTTTGATGTTGGAAAAATACATAATTATGGAACTCAGTTATAAGTTACCCCATGATTGATTTATTTTTGAAATAACTCCCCCGTAAGGGTTGCACATAGTGTCTTAACTTAATTCTAAACCTTCCAAGATTTAATTGAATTAACCTTAAGACATTTGTGTATACTGACTTAGTTTAATGTTAGATTTTTCAAGATCTGAGCTAATTGGATTTAAGTCAGTTTTAAAAAATATTAGAAGTATGTTGTTACTCAGTTTATTATATAAGTATTTTAGTGTTAATGTATACCGAGTATGTTTTACTTCTTAATTTGTTTGTTCAATTTTATCGACCAGATTGAGGAAATAGTACTTGTCATAGATTAAAAAAAACATATGAAGAAAGATTCTTATGCTAAGTCCTAGACATTGACTAAGCTATATCTAGTTCTTCTTATTTTCCTCAGCTCGATATACTCCTTTGCCTTTATCATTACTTCCTGAGGCATTACCTGCAGGCTGAGTTCCTTCGTGGCTCTGAGTTCCTTTTTGGCTTTTCTCCCCCGTTTTTCCATCATCGGGCTTATAAAGGAAGGTATCGTTGCGAGCATGAGTGGAGAGGTGAGTTGAGTAGCGCTGGAGCCTCTTTGTGCTTTCACGCAAGCCATTAATGATAGGAACACTGTCATCTTAGACATGGCGAGGAACCCGGAGAGAACTGCTAATCATGCTGAGTAGGCATTCATGGGATTTGCTAAGCCAGGTGAGCGCGCTGGTGAGCTGACCAAAAGATTGGTGGTACATCTTTAGCAAGGCAGAGTCATAAAACATGCGCTGAGCATTGTGGATGCGCATTGCCTTCATAATTGCCTGGGAAAAGCTCAAGAGTTCACCATTGGAGACTGGATCAACATCCATCTGTGCTTTGTTGACGTTGAGTAGGCTTACTGCTTCACTCAGTTGGTCAATTGTACACTGAGATGAGGAGGAGACTAACTCACGTGTACAAGTCAGCTCAGCATTGAACTTGGTAAAGCATTCTTGGAGTTCAGCAGATGTGGCATATGCAGGATTAACCGATGCGCCAAGGTTGGTCAGTTCGGATCTCAGTTGGGCGAAATGTTGATCTAACTCAGCAGAAGTTGCATAGCCTGGAGTCAGAGCAGAGAGATTATTGATCTTGCCTTCCAGGGAGTTCATATGGTTTACCATCAGAAGCATCAGCTCAGTCATTTTGGCAACTTGGTCTTGCTTGGGTTGCTGTGTTTGAACGATGGTCATAACACTTACTAGATCCTTGAGTCCTCTAAGTTCATTGAGAAGCTGAGTGATACCAGACAGTTGAGAGGACTCAGTATGAGAAGATCTAGCAGCATCAGCTTGAGGAGGGTTCAATTCTTGAAGCAAGGACTGAGTAGAGGCAATGATGCGTCGGCCTGACTCAGTAGCATTCATGTATGTGAATTGAGCCGCATTTGTCTCAGAGGCTGGAATCGAGCTTGATGGAGGTGGAGTTGGCTGTTTGCCAGATTGATCATCTTGCAGATTGGCTTCAGGAGCTGATTTATCAACATGCTGTGTTGGAGGTGGAGTTTGGTTAGTCATGTTGACCTGCTCATCCTGAGTGGGTGAAGTTGAAGCAGGATTTGTTCCATCTTTAGCAGTTTTTGGATTCTCCGGAGTCTTGGCTTGTTCCTCAATATGAGTAACAGAGGCTTGGTTTTGCACAAGATCCGTTGGAGGAGACTCAGGCTCAGCATCATGAGAGAAATATTTGAACTGAATTTTGGAGAGTTCAGCATCAATATCTTGAGGAGGGGAATCATCCAGAAGATCAATTTGCTTTTGTGCTTTCTTCTTGAGTCGCTTGAACCTTGTTTCTTTAGGAGGAGATGGGCCAGAATGAATAACCTCCTCATCAGTATCAACTGTCTCTTCTACCACAGTTGGATTCTCATGTTGCTCAATATGATCCTCAACAGCAACATTTTCTTCTTCCTCAACTCTTTGCTCAGCATCACCCTGAGGTTGCTCAACATCAGCAGGTTCTTCCTGCTCAGTATGGACGTCTTCCTCAACAAAAGTTTCTTTCTCAGCTTCCCTTTCTAGGTCAGTTCCATGACCTTTGGAAGATACAGCCCAATCTAGGGGATCAGCTTCAACTGTCTTTAAGGTATTAACCTTCTTCCTTTTCATCAAAGGGGATTCCGGGGTTTCTTCTTCATCCTCAGGCTCTTCTGGCCTCTTTCTCTTCTCTGCCGACTCAACTTTCTCCTTAGCCTGGTCAGCTTTAACTTTTTCTTGAGACACTAGTCTCACTTTCTTTGGGACAGCATTGATGTCTTTGGAGCATGTTTCAATGGCCTTTCTCTTCTTCTTCTTCTTCTTTTCCTTAGGGGACTCAGCAGGAGCCTCCACTTCTTTTTTAGGCTCATGCTCAGGCACCTCTTCCTGTTCATCTTCATCATTTTCCTCAACATCTTCAATTTCTTCATATCCTTTCAATGGTTGATTGTATAATAATCCAACCAACAGAGCTGCTGTGATCTCACTTCCCAAAGTATCAGTTTCATTTATGGTCTCGATCTGTTTATCCTCGAGGATCTTAGTGATTAAAGAACCTAACCGAAGTTTCTTACCTCCTCGCTGGAGCGCACCAACCAGAAATACCGGAAGGTTGAGAGGGGTGTAAGTCAGCATGTGCCATATGAAGCACTGCTCAAAGTTGGAGGCAAATGAGGCTGAGTTGAGTTTGGGGAAGATGAAATTGGTCAATATGTAGTGTGCTATCTTCTGGTTTTGCCCCATACACGTGCTGGGTATTTCACCTTTATGATTCTTGGGTTTGCAGAACCCCTTGATCTGGTCAAGTTTTTCTTTTGGCACCTTTTCTTTTGTTGTCCTAAATTCTATTCCTTCGTCTAATAAGTTTAGAAGAGTGGCTAGATAGGCAGGGGTTATGGTGATTTTTTGTCCTTTCACCGTGGTCTCCAAGTAGTCAGCATCTTCTTCATCAACACCAGTCTAGGGTATGTTTTTCCGACGAGTGAGAAGAGACCGGTCCATTTGTTCTTCTCGATCCAGTCACAGAACGGTTTCTCAGAAGTGACGAATCCTGGAGAGAACCATTTGCATTTCAGAACCTCCAAGTTGTTGACCTTCTTATGGACCTTGATCATATTCCTTTCTACTGGTTTAGATGAACCGGCGGTGTCAGCTTGAGTGGGTTTGCCAGATGTTTGGCCAAGCTGAGTGGTGATGTTAGGGATTTCGTTTTTGCCGGAAGCCATTGTTACAGATGAAGGTTTTAAGGTTTAGAGAGAGAGAAGAATTCGATTTCAGAAGATTTTAAGCGTAAAGAGTAATGAGTGGGGATCCTTCCACTACTTATAGAGTTTTGAGTCATTAATGAACTAACCGTTTTCATCTTGGGACTTTAATAGACAAAGATTCTGCCATTTATGACAGGTTCGGCGCATGGGTATTCATTATTGCATTTTTCTAGGTATGATTTGTTACACGTGTCATTGTTTATCGGTGCAAGTCGGCTTTTACTCAGTTTGCCAGAATATGAGTCGTTTATGATACTGAGTATTTAATTCTACGTAGATGGATTTCCTATCTCTTAGTAACTCAACATACGTTAATCATACAGCATGTACATCTACTCAGTATAAGATGATTACTCAATATGTTTATCTACTCAGCACAGAATATTTTACTCAACATTTGTATCTACTCAGCATAGACTATTAAGCTCAATGTGCAGTAGTTACTAGATTGATATCAGTCAGCATGGTAATCACTCAACATTTATTCAAATAGTTAGAATTATTGAAGAGGATTAGACATACCGATTGCTTCCCTTAGTATGTTAAATTGCTCACGAGCCAAAGGCTTGGTGAAGATATCTGCAAGCTGTTCATTTGTTGGCACATAGGTTAGCTTGATTTCACACTTTAGTACGTGATCTCTGATGAAATGATGCCTTATGCTGACATGCTTCATCCTGCTGTGTTGGATAGGATTCTTGGATAGATCAATGGCACTCTTGTTGTCACATTTGATCTCTATTGTCTCAGTTCTTACTCCATAATCCTCAAGCTGTTGCTTTATCCATAGGACTTGAGCTACACAGCTTCCAGCAGCAACGTACTCAGCTTCAGTTGTAGACAGAGCAACTGATGACTGCTTCTTGCTGAACCAAGATACTAGACAGCTTCTAAGGAAATGGCATCCTCCTGAAGTACTCTTACGTTCTAGCTTATCCCGTCCATAGTCAGCATCAGTGTATCCTATGAGTGTGAAGTCATTTGAGGCTGGATACCACAAACCTGCATCAACTGAGCTCTGCAAATATCTAAAAATTCTTTTTACAGCAATTAAGTGAGATTCCCTTGGGTCAGCTTGATATCTTGCACAATAACATACTGAGGACTGTATATCAGGTCTACTAGCAGTGAGATAAAGTAAGGAGCCTATCATACCTCGATAAAGTTTACTATCTATTGACTTACTTTTCTCATCTTTGCATAGGACAGTATCAGTACCCATAGGGGTTGATATGGGCTTACAATCTTCCATATCAAATTTCTTTAACATCTCCTTGGTGTACTTGGACTGACTAATGAAGATGCCCTTCTTACCTTGCTTGATCTGAAGTCCAAGGAAGAAGCTGAGTTCTCCCTGTTGGTCCCTGATAATTAGTTCCAAGGGGGGGTTAGGAACTAATATAACTTTTTCGCGTTTTAACTGAGCTGACCAGAGGTTATATTGGGAGTTTATTAACTCTGATTTTGGTCAGCTTGGTGAGATATATTTGAAGACAGCTTTAGTCAGGAGTTGGCTAAAGTTGTTTTCACGTGAGTTGAGAATTGATACTCTTAGAGGTCAGCTTCTAACTCAGCACCACTTATTTACTCAAGGTCAGCTTAGACAGTTTATATGTTGAGTAAATCTAGCAAACAACACATGCAATATAAAGAGAGAGTTTAGAGATTACTCGGTATCGCTTATCCTGGTTTGGCCTCTTTGCCTATGTCCAGTCCCCAGAGTCCTCCGGGCTTTTGAATCCAATACTGAGCTCTTTAAAGGTAGAGGACAAACCAATTACAAGGCAGTTGAATATGCAAGAGTACCTTCCTCTATTCGTCTACACAACTCCTACTAAATGCTACAACCCAGCACCTAGATTTCTCTACTACTGAAATGCTAACAACCTAGCACTCAGCTTTACTCTCTCAATATCACTATTGATCACAGACTTGTTCCTTTTTGAACTAAAGAACACTTTAGATGATTACAGCTCAATCTAGCATTTACACAAGAATAAAAACGTGTGTGTAAGATTCTTTTTGTATTTGAGTGCTTGTGAGACTTTCTCTCTTGTATTTTTCTTTTTGATGAATCAGTTCGCCGTCGTTGTTTTGTTTCTTCGATTGTCCTTATATAGGCTAAATCCTGTGGATTTGATCGTTTAAAATGTCTTGACCGTTGCCACCAAAACGGCTCTTTTGGGAAACATTTTCTGGAAATATTCAGACTGTACGCCATTCCCTGCTTCTGTATTTCTTCAGGCGTTAGGTTGTCTTCTAGCATCTGTTTTGTTTGTTTGTGCCAGTTGTCTGTTTCCAATAATCCAACGTCCCATGACTCTCGGAATCAGTCTTCTAGGTGTCTTCGAGGTTCCAATTATTGGTGCAGAAGATTTGCAGACTTGTCGTTTAGTAAAACGGAACCTTCATGCTGTCCTGACAAATACTCAGCTTCGTTTATTCTTTTCGAATGTTCATGGTTCATGCTGAGCTCCTTCAAGGTCAGCTCCGTTTTGTTAATCCGCTTTTGAATAGGTCTTCAGCTCTAGTCAGCTTCGTTTTGTTTCTGAATTATAACTCCACTCAGCTTCTCTTCTGTCATGCTGAGTTCTTTTCTACTCAGCTTCGTTTGTGCTGACTTTTGTCCTGTCTTTTACTTATATATTTTTGCACTCAAGATTTAACAAACATATTAGTACAATTAAATCAAAGCATCTAAATTTAATTGCCTCTTAATCATGGATGATTTTGTCAAATCAAAATCTTGTGGAAAGGTGTTTCAACAAACTCCCCCATTTTGATGTTGGCAAAATACATAATTATGAAACTCAGTTATAAGTTGCCCCATGATTGATTTATTTTTCATATGGAAACTACTCCCCCGTAAGGGTTGCATCTGTTTCTGAATTTTCCATGTTTTTATTTTGAAATAAACTCAGGATGTGTGGCTAACTGGATTTAGCCTTAGTGTGTCTTGAGTTTTAGTTATGAATGTTTGAATACTTAGTTTGGTTCATTCATCAACTGCTAAGTATCAGTTTGCTCAATTTTGGATAGGTGAGACATTCGAAAGAGAAAGGTTCATTGAGGCATACAAAGTACAGTATGACATAGCAGTGCCTACCAAAAAGAACATCAAAAATGCCTACCAAAGAGACAACAACTTAAATTTCATATTAGTGCCTTCCAAAAAAACTTAAATTTCACTTGTGCTAGTTCCCTAGCTTTAACTTCTTCTTCTTATCTTCACTGTGTGGCTTTACCTTTCCCTTTTTCCTTGCTTCCAGATGCAGATTCTCTTGGAGTTCCATCCTGAGGTCTCTCCCCCGTTTTGCCGGCATCACCCTTATAGACGAATGTGTTATTGCGGGCAGCTGAGGATAGAACACCAGAATAACGCTGTAGGCGCTTCGTGCTCTCACTCAAGCCATCTATGACAGGGGTGCAATCATCACGAACAGTTCGAGGCACAGGGATAGAGCCAGTAATCAGGTTGATTATACATTCATGAGACTTGCTGAGCCATGTGAGAGAGCTGGTTATTTGGGCAAAGGATTGATGAAACATCTTCAAGAGAGCAGAATCATAGAAGATGCGTTGCCCAAGGTCATAACTAATAGCCTTGCGAGTGATTGGTGAAGAGTGGTCACTGGTTTGGTCAATCTCCATCTGGTCTTTATGAACGCTCAGAAGACTCACAGCTTCACTGAGTTGGTCAATTTGGCATTGAGAGGTGGAGGAGATAAGCTCTCGAGTACAGAGGAGATCAGCAGTCAGCTTGTCAAAGTATTCCTTCAATTCAGTAGATGTGGCATATGCAGGATTGGCCGAGGCTCCAAAGTTGGGCAGATTGGCTTGGAGATTTGCAAATTGTTGATTCAATTCTGCCGAAGTGGCATAGCCAGAGGTAGGGACAGAGATATTGTTGATCTTGTCTTCGATGGAGTTGATATGATTGATCATGAGTAAGAGAAGCTCAGTCAGCTTGGCGATGTGCTCTTGAGTAGGTTGCTGGGATTGGACAGTCGCCATAATGCTGACAAGATCTTTGAGTCCCTTAAGTTTCGTGATAAGCTGAGCAATGGAGGTGGTAGTAGTGGACTCAGCATTGGCTGTCTTAGCAGTAGCAGAAGTGGTGAACTCCTGCAGAAGAGATTGGGTCGTTTCCATGAGGCGACTCCCAGCCTGAGTTGCTGTGAAATGAGATTGGTGCTTATCTGAAACTGGTTCAGACACAGGAATAGGGGTGGAGCTGGATGGTGGTAGAGTTTGGTCTTGATGTGGAGTGTTAACAGGTGGTTCTTTCTCTTGTTGAGTCACTGGTGCTTCGAAATCTTGCTCTACAGAGTTTGGATTGGATGGAGTCTTGGCATGTTCCTCAATGTGAGTAACAATGGCTTGATTTTCATTCATATGAGTGGAAGGAGACTCAGTGTGATGGGAAAAAATACTCAAATTGGATAGAGGAGGGATCCGCAGTTGGCTCAGAGGGAGAATCGGCCAAGAGATCGATAAGGAGAGGTTTGTTGGCCTTCTTCTTAACTCTTCTGTGAGACTTGGTTGTGTGTGGTGACGTATCAATTGGAATATCGATATCCACATTCTCAGGTTCAATATCATGTTCTTCCTCAATAATGTTCAGCTCAACATGATCAGGTTCATTAGTATTGAGCTGAACATCATCCTGACTTGCTTCCTTTTCTTCATCGGCTTGCATAGCTGGAGTTTTCTCAAGATCGACCTCAATATCCTGAGCACAGTGAGATTCAGGTGTCACGACCTGATCAGTTTCAACAGTTGTTAAGACAGGGCTCTTCTTTTTCCTTATTAGAGGCTGTTCTGGAGATTCTTTACTTTCTTCCTCGGGTATGGTCTGCCCTTTCCTTGATTCTGCTAATTCAGGTGTATTCTGAGGTAGGTCGACATCAGCATGCTTTCCTTTGGTCATAGCCCTCCTTATTCTTGGCACAGTATCAATATCCTTGGCACAGGTGGCAAGTGTCTTCCTTTTCCTTTTCTCTTTTGAGGGAGTGGGAGTGATATCTTCTGATTCAGCCTCTGGTACAGCATGAACATCTGCTGGCTCATCCTCCTCAATTTCTTCTTGCACATCATTCATTCCTTCCTCATCCTCCTCAACTTCTTCAAGGCCTTTTAATGGTTGGCTATAGACTAGCCCAAACAATAGTGCAGCAGTAATTTCAGATCCTAAGCTCTTAACCTCACTGATCGTTTCTATGTTGTGGTCTACAAGAATTTTCGTGATTAGAGAGCCTAACCTGAGTTTCTTCCCTCCGCGTTGAAAGGCACTGACCAAAAATACAGGCAAGTTGAGTGGATTATAGGTTAGCATGTGCCAAATAAAGCACTGCTCAAAATTAGATGCGGATGAGGCTGCATTGAGTTTAGGAAAAATGAAGTTAGTGAGGATAAAATGTGCCATTTTCTGATGCTGTCCTAAGCAAGTACTGGGCACTTCTCCTTTGTAGTTTGCAGGTTTGCAAAACTCCTTAACGTGGTCGAGCTTTTCTTTCGTTGTCCTGAACTCTGTTCCTTTGTTGGGCAAATTCAGTAATGTAGCTAGATACGACGGAGTGACTATGATCTTATGGCCTTTAATGTGTGTTTCCAAATAGTCGACATCATCTTTATCAACCTTGAGACCAGAGTAGAATTCCTTAACAAGTTGTGGATAGGAAGTTCCAGGTAGAGAGAAGAGACTTGTCCATTCGTTTTTCTCAAACCACTCGCAAAATGGCTTCTCAGTAGCGACAAAAGTGGATGAGAACCACCGGCACTTGAGAACTTCAAGTTTATCTACTTTGGAGTAGACCTTCACCATGGATCTAACCTTAGCCTTTTTGGTTTGGAGGAGCTAGCTGGCGTATCCTGAGAGCGTTTTTTAGTAGTTGGGCTGAGAGATTTAGGGTTTTCATGTTCGTCGAGATTTCCACCGGAGATGCTCTGAGGTTTAGACATTCTCAGAGTTTTTAGGTGACTTTGGAAATTTTGGACTCGGAAAAGATTTTGAATGCCAAGGATTTTTGTGTGTAGTGAAGGTGAAGAGGGTTTTCTTCCTTTACTTATTTAGACCTAAATCGTCGTTTGGACTACCCGAGTTTATCTTGGGGAAGTCAATGGACACAGATTCTGCCATTTATGACACTTTTCGGCGCATGGGTAATTCCATAATTATTTGCCTTTCCTAGGTTCATTTTATTACACGTGTTGGCATTTATGGTTGCAAGTGGGCTTTTAGTTCAGTTTTCCTAGAAGATGAATCGTGAGCATTTAGTTTTGTCCAGACAAAATTTTCTCTCTTAGTGACTTATCATAAGCTAATTACTCAACATGTATTTTTACTCAGCATAGCATGATTATCTGTTATGTTTATTTACTCAGCACAGAACATTTACATGACATTTGTACATTCAATCAATTTTTACTTAACAAGGCAAAACATTCAATTCATGTAAATTTAGTTAGAGTGGATTTGACATACCAATGGCTTCCCTTAGTGTATGAAATTGTTCTCGTGCCAAGGGCTTTGTGAAGATATCCGCAAGCTGATCATTTGTTGGTACATAGGTCAGCTTGATCTCATCCTTTAGTACATGATCTCTGATGAAGTGATGTCTTATGCTAACATGCTTCATCCTGCTGTGTTGGACTGGGTTTTTTGATAGATCAATGGCACTTTTGTTGTCGCATTTGATCTCTATTGTCTTTGTTTTGACACCATAATCCTCAAGCTGTTGCTTTATCCATAGGAATTGTGCAACACAGCTTCCAGCAGCCACGTACTCAGCTTCAGTTGTAGACAGATCAACGGATGATTGCTTCTTGCTAAACCAAGATACTAGACAGCTTCCGAGGAAATGACATCCTCCTGAAGTACTTTTTCGTTCTAGCTTATCTCGTCCGTAGTCAGCATCAGTATATCCAATGAGTGTAAAGTCATTTGAGGTTGGATACCATAGACCTACATCAACTGAGCTTTGTAAGTATCGCATCTTCAACCCTCCGGTCAAGTGACTGCGTACCTTTACCGGTTGGTCTCGTAACAGGGTACCTTGCTTTTTAAAGATTCTTTTTACAGTAGTTAGATGAGATTCCCTGGGGTCAGCTTGATATCTAGCACAATAGCATACTGAGTATTGAATATCTGGTCTACTAGCAGTGAGATAGAGTAATGAACCTATCATACCTCGATAGAGTTTACTATCAACTGACTTACTCTTTTCATCCTTGCATAGGACAGTATCAGTACCCATTGGGGTTGATATTGGCTTGCATTCTTCCATGCTGAACTTCTTTAACATTTCCTTGGTGTACTTAGATTGACTTATAAATATGCCATTTTTACCTTGCTTGATTTGGAGTCCAAGGAAGAAGTTGAGTTCTCCCATCATGGACATTTCGAACTCAGTTTGCATCTGTTGGCTAAATTCCTTGCACAAAGATTCGTCAGTAGCACCAAAGATTATATCATCAACATATATTTGTGCAAGTAGGGTATGTTTACCCTTTTTCTTAATGAACAATGTTGTGTCAACTTTCCCCCTGACATAGTTCCTGGTTAGCAGGAAGTTGGTCAACCTCTCATACCAAGCTCTTGGAGCTTGCTTCAGGCCGTACAGAGCTTTTTGAGTTTATAAACGTGATTTGGAAATTTTGAGTCTTCAAATCCAGGAGGTTGATTAACATATACCTCTTCATTTATAAAGCCATTAAGAAATGCACTTTTTACATCCATTTGGTATAATTTAAAATTCATGTAACTGGCATACGCACACAATATACGTATAGCCTCTAATCTAGCAACAGGAGCAAATGTTTCTCCATAGTCTATACCCTCTTGCTGACTATAGCCTTGAGCTACAAGTCGAGCTTTGTTTCTGATCACATTTCCATGTTCATCTAGCTTGTTTCTAAAGACCCACTTAGTTCCTATGGGCTTTTGATTCCTAGGTTTAGGTACTAAATCCCATACCTCATTTCTAGTGAATTGATCAAGCTCTTCTTGCATAGCATTGATCCAATACTCATCTTGCTCAGCATCAACAAAATTCTTTGGCTCATGTATTGATACGAATGCAACATTGCTGAGGTATTTTCTGAGTTGATCTCTGGTCATTAGTTTATTGTTGGCAGCATCAAGAATGGCTTGTTCTGTATGACCTCTTGGGATCTTTATTTCCTTTGGCAATGTTGAGTTGTTTGGAAGAGGTGTTTCTACAATCTCTACAGGAATAGATTGGTCAGCAAATGATATTTCAATTTCTTGCTTACCTTGGGTCAGCTCCTGTATGTCTGACACTGTGGCTTCTGGTTGATCAGCGGAAGCTGAGCCTGGTTCATCTTCTTCAGGCTGAGCTGACTTACCTGTAGGGTTAGTTTCATCGAACTCAACATGTACAGACTCTTCTACAATCTGGGTTCTTTTATTAAATACTCTATATGCTTTACTGTTTGTTGAGTACCCTAAAAAGATCGCATCATCAGCTTTAGCATCAAATTTAGTAAGATTGTCTTTTGTATTGAGTATAAAACATTTACACCCAAAGGCACGAAAGTATCCAATGTTGGGCTTTCGACCTTTCCAAAGTTCATATGGGGTTTTCTTGAGTATAGGTCTGACTAGAGCCCTGTTCAGTATATAACATGCCGTGTGAACAGCTTCACCCCAGAAGTACTTTGGAAGCCTATTTTCACTCAGCATTGTACTGGCTATTTCGACAATGGTTCTATTTTTCCTTTCAACAACCCCATTTTGTTGAGGTGTTCTAGGAGCAGAGAAGTTGTGGTCAATACCACAGGTTTCACAAAATTCATCAAACAGTTGGTTTTTGAATTCTCCACCATTGTCACTTCTAATGTGAGCTACTTTTAGGTCTTTGTCATTTTCAAGCTTTTTGATCAATGTGGTGAACATCTCAAAGGTTTCATCCTTGCTACTCAGCAAGATGATCCAAGTGTACCGAGAGAAATCATCTACAATAACCAAGGAAAATTTCTTACCTCCCATACTGAGTGGCTGGATAGGTCCGAAAAGACCCAAATGTAGTAATTCCAATGGCCTTTTGGTTGAGACGATATTTTTACTATGAAATGACTTTTTAGTTTGTTTGCCTTGCTGACAGGCTTTACATAGTTGATCTTTTTCAAACTTTAATTTGGGTAATCCCTCAACTAATTGCTTTCTAGCTAATTTGGCAAGAAGGTCCATGCTGACATGCCCAAGTCTTCTATGCCATAGCCAGGAGTTGTTCTCTTTAGACACTAAGCATATATTTTTAGAAAACTGTTTTTCCAAGTTTAGCATATATACATTTTCTACACGAGGGGCAGTTAAAATTAATTCATTTGTATTTCCCTCGAGTATTTGACACTTAGTATCATCAAATACAACCCTTCTGCCGCTTTTGCAAAGCTGAGCTACACTCAACAGGTTGTATTTTAGACCTTTAACTAAGGAGACATACTCAATGGTTGGGTTACCTCCAATAGTACCTGAACCGACTATCTTACCCTTCTTGTTGTCTCCAAAGCTTACACTTCTACCTCGTTTAAGCTCTAGTGTGATGAACTGGGTTTCATCACCTGTCATATGCCTTGAGCATGCGCTGTCTATATACCATAGTTTTGACTTCTCCACGCATGTCAAGCTGACCTGCAGTTCAAACTATTCATTTTTAGGTACCCAATTTCTTTTGGGTCCTTTCTTGTTAGTGTAGACAGGTGCAAATTCATGTTAAATTTATGACGGCATACTTTTATGGTGTGGCCTGGCTTACCACAGAAGTCACAACAAGGTACCCTTTGTGGGTTGAACTGAGTATAGTCAGCATTGTTGTGTTGGGCATGCCAACATATTTTTGTGGTATGCCCTTTTCTTCCGCAGAAGTCACATTGGACGGTCCGCTTGTTATGCCAACACACATCTGTTGTGTGTCCCCGTTTCCCACAACATTCACATTGAGTGACTTGCTTATGCTGACTAATATAAGTTCTATTTCTATTTAAACCTTTCCCTTGACTTTGTAATTGTGTGATATCCTTTCTAAGTTTCTTTGACTCAGACTGGACCTCCGTGACAAACTTATGTAAGATTTGCATATTGGTATGCAAGTCAGAGTTGTCCTGGAGAAGATATCGGAGATCACTCAGCTTGACCTCTTCAATCTCATCACAGCGCCTGCTGAGTGCCTTAATCTTTTTGTTACACTTCTTAGTTAGTGTATATAAGTCACTCAGGGCATTCACCATTTCATTTCTAACAAAAGTAAGGATGTTACCTCATTGTTGTGATTTTCTTGGTCAGTTTCATCAGAAAGGTCAGCATGCTCAGACTGAGATTGATCAGCTCCATCATCTGCCATAAAACATATGTTGGCTGTTTCATTCTGCTCAGCTTCAGATGATGTTGAATCATCACTGTCACTCCATGTAGCTACCATAGCCTTTTTTCTTCCCTTCTTCTCTTTCTTGAGATTGGGACAGCTTGACTTGATGTGCCCGATTTGATGACACTCAAAACATGTGACAGATTTCGAGCTGTCCTTTTTGTACTTGTCGCTTGACTCAGCTTTGTACTTATCATTTCTTCTAAATGATCTTTTGCCATTTCTATCATTCCTTCTGAACAGCTTTTTCATCTTTCTGGTGAACATAGCCAATTTCTCATCATCGGTTGACTCAGCTTCAGTTGAGTCTGCTTTAATGACAATAGATTTTTGTTTTTTATCCTCTGATTTTTCCTTCTCTTTGGCTTCAAAGTTTTTCATAGAGATTTCATGGGTCAGCAAGGATCCTATTAGCTCATCATATTTGTAGGTAGTCAAGTCTTGAGCTTCCTCTACGGCTGTCTTCTTTGCTTGCCAGCTTTTGGGCAGACTTCTCAGGATCTTCTTTACTTGTTCTTCTTCAGTGAAGTTCTTTCCAAGCCTTTTTAGCTCATTTATAATGTTTGTGAACCTTGCGTTCATTTCTGAGATGTCTTCATTTTCCTTCATCTCAAACAACTCGTAGAGTCTCATGTGTTGATTGACTTTAGACTCCTTAACTTTGCTTGTGCCTTCATAGGTTACTTCAAGCTTCTTCCAAATCTCCTGTGCTGACTCACAACCTGAAATCTTATTGTATTCTGCAGCATCTAACGCACAGTGAAGCATATTTATAGCCGAAGCATTATTTTGTAGTTTTCTGAGGTCATCCTCTGTCCACTCAGCCTCACTCTTAACAATTTTCTCATTGTTAATAGTTTTGTATGGCACATGTGGACCTTGAACAATTGCAAGCCATGCACTCATGTTTGTAGCTTGAATAAAGTTCTTCATCCTATTCTTCCAGAATGTGTAGTTTGATCCAAAGAATAGGGGTGGTCTGGTGATTGATAATCCCTCAGGGAGTATATGTGTTGTTTGGTTTCCAGGAAGGAAACGAGTGCTATTCTCACCCATTTTAGGGATCGGCTCAAGATTGTTAAATCTCTGAGTAGTGAGCTTTTTGGCTCTGATACCACTTGTTGGTCCCTGATAATTAGTTCCAAGGGGGGGGTTAGGAACTAATATAACTTTTTCGCGTTTTAACTGAGCTGACCAGAGGTTATATTGGGAGTTTATTAACTCTGATTTTGGTCAGCTTGGTGAGATATATTTGAAGACAGCTTTAGTCAGGAGTTGGCTAAAGTTGTTTTCACGTGAGTTGAGAATTGATACTCTTAGAGGTCAGCTTCTAACTCAGCACCACTTATTTACTCAAGGTCAGCTTAGACAGTTTATATGTTGAGTAAATCTAGCAAACAACACATGCAATATAAAGAGAGAGTTTAGAGATTACTCGGTATCGCTTATCCTGGTTCGGCCTCTTTGCCTACGTCCAGTCCCCAGAGTCCCCCGGGCTTTTGAATCCAATACTGAGCTCTTTAAAGGTAGAGCACAAACCAATTACAAGGCAGTTGAATATACAAGAGTACCTTCCTCTATTCGTCTACTCAACTCCTACTAAATGCTACAACCCAGCACCTAGATTTCTCTACTACTGAAATGCTAACAACCTAGCACTCAGCTTTACTCTCTCAATATCACTATTGATCACAAACTTGTTCCTTTTTGAACTAAAGAACACTTTAGATGATTACAGCTCAATCTAGCATTTACACAAGAATAAAAACGTGTGTGTAAGATTCTTTTTGTATTTGAGTGCTTGTGAGACTTTCTCTCTTGTATTTTTCTTTTTGATGAATCAGTTCACCGTCGTTGTTTTGTTTCTTCGATTGTCCTTATATAGGCTAAATACTGTGGATTTGATCGTTTAAAATTTCTTGACCGTTGCCACCAAAACGGCTCTTTTGGGAAACATTTTCTGGAAATATTCAGACTGTACGCCATTCCCTGCTTCTGTATTTCTTCAGGCGTCAGGTTGTCTTCTAGCATCTGTTTTGTTTGTTTGTGCCAGTTGTCTGTTTCCAATAATCCAACGTCCCATGACTCTCGGAATCAGTCTTCTAGGTGTCTTCGAGGTTCCAATTATTGGTGCAGAAGATTTGTAGACTTGTCGTTTAGTAAAACGGAACCTTCATGTTGTCCTAACAAATACTCAGCTTCGTTTGTTCTTTTCGAATGTTCATGGTTCATGCTGAGCTCCTTCAATGTCAGCTCCGTTTTGTTAATCCGCTTTTGAATAGGTCTTCAGCTCTAGTCAGCTTCGTTTTGTTTCTGAACTATAACTCCACTCAGCTTCTCTTCTGCCATGCTGAGTTCTTTTCTACTCAGCTTCGTTTGTGCTGACTTTTGTCCTGTCTTTTACTTATATATTTTTGCACTCAAGATTTAACAAACATATTAGTACAATTAAATCAAAGCATCTAAATTTAATTGCCTCTTAATCATGGATGATTTTGTTAAATCAAAATCTTGTGGAAAGGTGTTTCAACACTCCCATCATAGACATTTCGAACTCAGTCTGCATCTGTTTGTTAAACTCTTGACACAAGGATTCGTCAGTAGCACCAAATATTATGTCATCTACATAGATTTGTGCAAGTAGGGTATGTTTACCCTTTTTCTTAATGAACAAAGTTGTGTCAGCTTTTCCTCTGACATAATTCCTGGTCAGCAGGAAGTTGGTCAACCTTTCATACCAAGCTCTTGGAGCTTGCTTCAGGCCATATTCTTGAGTTTATAAACGTGGTTTGGAAATTTTGGATCTTCAAAACCTGGAGGTTGATTAACATATACCTCTTCGTTTATAAAACCATTAAGAAATGCACTTTTAACATCCATTTGATACAATTTAAAGTTCATGAAACTAGCATATGCACACAATATACATATAGCTTCTAACCTAGCAACTGGTGCAAAGGTTTCACTATAATCAATGCCCTCTTGCTGACTATAGCCTTGGGCTACAAGTCGAGCTTTGTTCCTGATTACATTTCCATGCTCATCTAGTTTGTTTCTAAAAACCCACTTAGTTCCTATGGATTTTTGATTCCTAGGTTTAGGTACTAAATCCCATACCTCATTTCTCGTGAATTGGTCAAGCTCTTCTTGCATAGCATTGATCCAATACTCATCATGCTCAGCATCAGCAAAGTTCTTTGGTTCATGAACTGATACGAAAGCAACGTTGCTAAGGAATTTCCTAAGCTGGTCTCTAGTCATTACTTTGTTGTTGGCATCATCAATGATGGACTTTTCTGAATGTCCTCTTGGAATTTTTATCTCCTTGGGTAATGTTGAGTTGTTTGGAACATGTGTTTCTACAATCTCTGTAGGGACAGATTGGTCAGCAAAGGTAATTTCAGTTTCGATTTTACCTTTGGTCCGCTCTTGTGCTGATGGCTCAGCACCTCCACTTTGGTCAGTATGAGCTAAGTTCGGCTCGTCCTCCATGGGTTGAGTTGTCTTACCTGCAGGGTCAGTGTCATCGAAATCTACATGGACTGACTCTTCTACAACTTGGGTTCTTTTATTATAGTACCCTAAAAAGATTGCTTCGTCAGCTTTGACATCAAACTTTGCCAAATTATCCTTAGTGTTGAGTATAAAACATTTACACCCAAAGGCACGAAAGTATCCAATATTGGGCTTTCGTCCTTTCCAAAGTTCATAAGGAGTTTTCTTTAATATAGGTCTTACCGAGTGAAATTCTTCAGTGAGACTTCGTAAGATCTTCTTCACTTGTTCTTCTTCAGTGAAATTCTTACCGAGTCTTTTAAGCTCATTTATTATGTTGGTGAACCTGGCATTCATTGCTGAGATGTCCTCATTGTCAGTCATCTCGAATAGCTCATACAATCGCATGTGTTGGTTCACTTTGGATTCCTTGACCTTGCTGGTGCCTTCATAAGTCACTTCCAGCTTCTTCCAGATCTCCTGTGCTGACTCACAACCTGAAATCTTATTATATTCTGCAGCATCTAGAGCACAGTGAAGCATATTGATAGCCGAAGCATTATTTTGTAATTTTCTGAGGTCATCCTCTGTCCACTCAGCTTCACTTTTAACAATTTTCTCATTATTAACAGTTTTGTATGGCACATGTGGACCTTGAACAATTGCAAGCCATGCACTCATGTTAGTGGCTTGAATAAAGTTCTTCATCCTATTCTTCCAGAATGTATAATTGGATCCAAAGAATAGGGGAGGCCTAGTTATTGATAGTCCCTCAGGGAGTATCTGTGTTGTTTGGTTCCCGGGAAGGAAACGAGTGCTATTCTCACCCATTTTTCGAGATCAGCTCAAGATTGTTAGATCTTTGAGTAGTGAGCTTAGGCTCTGATACCACTTGTTGGTCCCTAGTAATTAGTACCAAGGGGGGATAGGAACTAATGTAACTTTTTTGCTTTTAATTAGGCTGACTTAATGTTATTTTAAGAGTTTGATAACTCATCGTGTTGGTCAGCACGACCGATTGATTAGTCAGACAGTTTTAGTTCTATGCTGACTAAGCCTGCTTGACTTGAGAGTTGGGAATTGACACTTGAAAGGTCAGCTTCCAACTCAGCACTCAGATTTACTCAGTTTCAGTTTTAACAATTTATAAGCTGAGTAAATTTCACAAGCAACACATGCACATATATATATATATATTGAGAGAAAGAGTTTAGAAGTTACTCAGCACGACTTATCCTGGTTCGGCCTCTCTGCCTACGTCTAGTCCCCAGTTCCTCCTGGGATTTTCAATCCAATACTGAGCTCTTTCAAGGTAGAGCACAAACCCTTTACAAGGCAGTGAGTATGCAAGAGTACGTCCTCTATTCGTCTACTCAGCTCCTACTAAGTACTACAACCCAGCACTTAGATTTTTCTACCACTGAATACTTACAACCAAGTACTCAGCTCAACACTCTCAATATTTCTATTGATCACAAACTTGTTCTTTTTCAACTAAAGAACACCTTAGATGATTACAAAACAATCAATCCAGCATTTACACAAGGAATAGAAGATTCAGTGTAAGATCTTTTTGTATTTGAGTGCTTTGAAGATTTTCTCTCTTGTATTTTTCTTTTGATACTTCGGCAATGATCCAAGGTTCTTGATTGTCCTTTTATAGATGGAAATCTGCAGATGGATCATTTGAATTGTTTTAGCCGTTAACACTAAAACAGCTCTTTTAGGGAACATCTTCTGGTCAGCTTTAGACTGTTCCGCCATTCCCTTCCTCTGTTTTCTTCAGGCGTCAGGTTTTGTCTTCTTGCACCAGACTTGTCTTTTTGTGCCAGTTGTCTTTTACCAATAATCCATTGACCCATGTTTATTGGAATTAGTCTTCTGTGTATTTTCGAAGCTTCAATTATTGGTGCAGAAGATTGGCAGACTTTGTCCTTTAGTGAACGGATCCTTCATGCTGTCCTGACTGTCACTCAGCTTCATTCGTTATCTTCGAATGTTCAACTTTCATGCTGAGTTCCTTCTTAGTCAGCTCCGTTCTGTTTGTATAATTCTGAAGGAGTCTTCTAAAGTAGTCAGCTTTGTTCTGGCAACTTTGAAGAAGACTTCTGATACTCAGTTCTACTTCACTCAGCTTCTATTCTTTCATGCTGAGTTCCGTTCCACTCAGGTTGGCTTATGCTGACTTTTGTCCTGTCTTAACTTTATATATATATTTTTGCACTCAATATTGAACAAACACATTAGTACAATTAAATCAAAGCATTTAAATTTAATTGCCTCTTAATCATGGATGATTTTGTCAAATCAAAATCTTGTGGAAAGGTGTTTCAACAACCGGCACCAGAGATGTTCAGAGAAATTTTAGTCATTTTCTCAGATAGGTTATTAGAAGGTTTGGGAATTTTTCGAGAGAGAGAATATGAATGCCAAAGATTTTTAAGCGTAAAGAAATGAAAGTGGGAATTCATCCACTATTTATAGAGATGTTGAGTTAATCCACGGTGTTGGGTTGTTCGTTTTACCCCGAGATTCTCAATCGACAAAGATTCTGGCATTTATGACACATACAGTGCGTGTGTTTTCTAATTATGGCCTATACGTCATCCTAGGTGGCTATTTAATTCGCGTGCACTACATTTAATGTTTGCAACGGCTCTTTACTCAGTATTAAGAATTTCAAGCGTTTAAAATTCTGAGTAGTTAGTGTTATGCAAAGGAATAGATCTTATGCGTAGAAGCTCAGCTAGAGTTAAACACTCAGCATATGTATTTATCTACTCAGCATGTAATAACACAAATCATTCAGCATGGAAATTCACTCAGCATGCATATTATACTTGGAATTTATTGAAGAGGATTAAACATACCAATGGCTTCTCTCAGTATGGTAAATTGCTCACGAGCCAGTGGCTTTGTGAAGATATCCGCAAGCTGCTCGTCTGTTGGGACATAGGTCAGCTTGATCTCTCCCTTGAATACATGGTCTCTAATGAAGTGATGCCTTATGTTGACATGTTTCTTCCTGCTGTGCTGGATTGGGTTCTTTGACAGATCAATTGCACCCTTGTTGTCACATTTGACTTCAATTGTCTTAGTTTGAATGCCATAGTCTTCTAGCTGTTGCTTAATCCAAAGGACTTGAGCAACACAGCTTCCAGTGGCAATGTACTCAGCTTCAGTCGTTGTCAGGGCTACCGACGCTTGCTTCTTACTGAACCAGGACACAAGACAACTTCCAAGGAAGTGGCATCCACTTGAGGTGCTCTTTCGTTCAAGCTTGTCTCGTCCGTAGTCAGCATCAGTGTATCCAATAAGTGTGAAATCATGAGTGTTGGGATACCATAAACCTGCATTCACCGAGCTTTGCAAATATCTAAGGATTCTTTTTACAGCTATGTAATGAGATTCCTTAGGGTTAGATTGATATCTAGCACAGTAACATACTGAGAACTGAATGTCCGGTCTGCTAGCGGTTAAGTATAATAGAGAGCCGATCATACCTCGATACAATTTGCTGTCTATCGACTTACCATTTTCGTCAGTGCAGAGGACAGTGTCAGTGCCTATATGAGTAGATATTGGCTTGCAATTTTCAAGTTCATACTTCTTCAATATCTCTTTGGCATATTTAGCTTGACTAATGAAAATACCATTTTTCCCTTGTTTGATTTGAAGTCCAAGGAAGAAGTTGAGTTCTCCCATCATTGACATTTCAAATTCAGTCTGCATTTGCTTGCTAAATTCCTTGCACATTGACTCGTTAGTGGCACCAAAAATAATGTCATCAACATAAATTTGAGCCAGCAGGGTATCTTTACCCTTTCTCTTAATGAATAAGGTTGTATCAACTTTACCTCTGACATAATTTCTAGTCAGCAGGAAACTGGTCAGCCTCTCATACCAAGCATGTGGTGCTTGTTTGAGACCGTACAGAGCCTTTTTGAGTTTATAGACATGGTTTGGGAACTTGGGATCCTCAAACCCTGGAGGTTGATTAACATAAACTTCCTCACTTATAACTCCATTAAGGAATGCACTCTTAACATCCATTTGAAATAATTTAAAATTCATATAAGATGCATATGCACATAAAATTCTAATAGCCTCTAACCTTGCCATTGGGGCAAAGGTCTCACCGTAGTCAATACCTTCTTGCTGACTGTAGCCCTGAGCTACAAGTCTTGCTTTGTTTCTAACCACGTTCCCTTGTTCATCCAGTTTGTTGCGGAAGACCCATCTTGTTCCTATGGTCTTCTGACTTACTGGATTTGGCACTAAGTCCCATACTTCATTTCTTCTGAATTCATCAAGTTCTTCTTACATTGCGCTCATCCAGTATTCATCGTGCTCAGGTTCAGCAAAATTCTTTGGTTCTTGAATTGAGACAAATCTACGTTGCTGAGATATCTCCTGAGTTGATTTCTCGTCATCAGGGTATTCTCAGCGGCATCAAGAATGGCACTTTCTGAGTGACCTATTGGTATCCTAATCTCCTTTGGTAGATTTACGTCTTGTGCTGGTTGTGTTTCAACAATCTATGCAGGTGTAGATTGGTCAGTGAAAGTAATTTGAGTTTCACTTTTACCTTTGGTCAGCCCTTGAGGAAATGACTCAACGGCTGTAACTGGGTCAGCTGATGCTGAGTGTGGATCATCCTCGGTCAGTGGCTGGTTTCTACCTGCAGGGTCAGTTTCATCGAACTCAACATGTACTGACTCTTCTAAGGTTTGAGTTCGTTTATTGAAAACTCTGTATGCTTTGCTGTTTGTTGAGTAGCCTAAAAAGACAGCTTCATCAGCTTTTGAGTCAAACTTAGCTAGGCTATCTTTGGTATTTAAGATAAAACATTTACAGCCAAAGGCACGAAAGTATCCAATGTTGGGCTTTCGTCCTTTCCAAAGTTCATAGGGGGTCTTCTTTAGGATAGGTCTGACTAGAGCTCTGTTAAGAATATAGCACGCTGTGTTAACAGCTTCTCCCCAAAAGTACTTTGGAAGCCTTTGCTCACTCAACATTGTCCTGGCAATTTCAACCAAGGTTCTGTTCTTCCTTTCAACAACCCCATTTTGTTAAGGCGTTCTAGGAGCAGAGAAATTATGGTCAATGCCGCTGGCTTCACAGAAGTCAACAAACTGTTGGTTTTTGAATTCTCCACCATTATCGCTACGAATGTGAGCTAGCTTAAGTTCTTTATCATTTTCAAGTTTTCTAACTAAGGTTGAAAATGTCTCAAAGGTTTCATCCTTGCTACTCAGCAAGATGATCCAAGTGTACCGAGAAAAGTCATCTACAATGACCAAGGAAAATCTCCTACCACCCAAGCTCAGCGGCTGGACTGGTCCGAAGAGATCCAAGTGTAGTAACTCTAATGGACGCTTAGTTGAGACAACGTTTTTACTATGAAAAGATTTTTTAGTTTGTTTCCCAGCTTGACAAGTGTGGCATAATTGATCTTTTTCAAACTTTAGCTCTGGCAGTCCCTCAACAAGTTGCTTTTTGCTAATTTGGCTAGGAGGTCCATGCTTACATGACCAAGTCTCCTATACCATAGCTAGGAATTTTCTTCCTTTGACACTAAGCATGCAGCTTTTGAAAACTTCTTTTCCAAGTTCAGCATAAAGACATTATCAATACGAGGGGCAGTTAAAATTAACTCATTTGTTTTACCCTTGAATATTTTACATCCAGTGTCATCAAATATAACTTTTCTCCCATTGTCACATAGCTGAGCTACGCTAAGTAAGTTATATTTGAGTCCGCTGACTAGGGAGACTGACTCAATAGTAGGATTGCCACCAATGGTTGCTGACCCTACTATCTTACCCTTCTTGTTGTCTCCAAAACTTACACTTCTTCCTCGTTTACGCACAAACGTGATGAACTGAGTTTCATCACCAGTCATATGCCTCGAGCATGCGCTGTCAATGTACCACATCTTTGACTTCTCAGCACACCTCAGGCTTGTTGGAAATAGGGCTAAGGTATAGCAGCGAAAATATAAAAAATTTAGCCTACTTCCTTTTAACCATAGGATCCGTTAATCGTTATTTCATATAAAGAGGGATAAGAAGATATACCTTTCGATGATCAATCTACCGTTGCAAACGAAGTGCCCACAACTTCAAAGGAGATGTAAACTGTTTACCAATCTGCCCCTATTCGAAATAGACCTTCCAGACCTCCGAACGACGATCCCTTCCGTGGAAACGTGGAAGAATGTGTCTAGAAGCTACTGTCCAAAAATCGCGACGATCCGACGGTTCCATCTCCAGGAATCCTCAAAATAGTGAACTGACCTGATGTAGGCGAAGAAAAACGAATTTCTCCCTTTTGATTGTTTTTCTTCTTTCGTGAACACGGTGAGGTTAAATTAGAATCAACCCTTATGAGATGTAACCAAAATAGATTACCTCTAATTAACCAACACAAGATCAAGGAGAAAGAGGGATGAATTAGATTAATCAATCGATGGAATGCCGAATGAATTCTTGTCCACGAACTTGGAGATGGAATTCACTTTCTCTCTCTAGCTAGTAGATTTCGAAAATCACAAGGGGTGGGGCTAGAGTGTGTTTCGAAATTCACTAGGTAAGGGGTATATATATTATCTTGTCTCTAAACCCTAGTTAGATAGGATTAGGTTACTTAATAGCAATCCAATTCGGAATAGGATTTCTAATTATTATCTTACTATATATCTAATATAATTAGGATAATAATAAGTAACCTAGTTAGATAATAATAGGAGGACATTAATCCAATTAATAACTCCTAACTTGATTATCTCTTAATTAATTTAATTTCACAATCCTAATCCAATTAGGAAGAGTGGAATAAATTAATTCCCTTCCTTTAATACATATAATTTCGACCCCCTTTATCCATGGGCCTTACTGGGCTCAACTGGGCTTCCATCTATTAATCAGATCCATCTCTCTTTTGTTTCCAAGTCTTATGTGTGATCCATTAGGTCCTTACTACTTCTGGTCGTATGCAACTATTAAATTAATTTCTCCAAGAATTATATTTAATCCTTGCATAACGGAATGATGAACAGAGTATGTTATCGGCATGTCCATAATCATTCCCCCAGAGTCCGTTAAGAAGACAGGTTGATTCTGCCGTTAACCCTTCCGTATTAGTTACAGTATAATTCGATCCTTTATCAACTACATCCTTGAACTGAATCTTATGACTATGGATGATGTCAAGTCATATATAGCGAGACGTTCGTTTTACTTGTACAGGCCGAGTCAACTCAAATAGATAAGTTAAGTGAAATCTGTATTTCTACTCTTAAGCTATCACCTTGCAAGGATTTAGAGTCGAGTCTTCCACAAGCGATCCTTGGACGTATCTCCCATTCGTCGGGAGTGATAAATGCTCAATCCAATGTATAACTACCCTGACATTACCTCCTGTGACACCCAACCTTTGCAGTTCACACCCCAGAGTCATCTCTGTTAAGGATCGTGGGACCACGCGATCAAAGTCTCACATTCAGTAATTCAGGATGACCAATTAACATTCCTTTGAGTCTGAGGATTATTTATACCTATTATTACCAATGAGATGAACAGGTGACAAGGACGAATCTACCCATCCTGTTATCTCAAATCGGATCCCCAATCCTAATGAACGACGTTTCATCGGATTTATGTAACTGTCCAGATATCTATATATGTGAAGCTTGTGAGATCAGCTTTCTGTCGGACAGAAGACATTGTTACATACAAGTCTCAACAGTGATATGTCAATCCTAAACATCTCACTTGACTTGGGGTGGTTTTAAGTTTATTAGTTTATTATAAAGTCTTGTCTCACTTCATGCTTGTATGAACACTTTATAATCACTTTAAACAAACTTACGGATTTCCTTTTATTAGACTTTATTTAGTGCTGTAAAAGGGTTTGCCTTTATATAGTTATCAAACATATATCTTATTAAAACAAATGATATAAAGAACAATTCATTTACAATAAGTTTGCATCCTACAACCATTGTCTTTAGGACACTAAACCCCAACATACTCCCACTTGGACTAAAGCCAATTGTTTCTAAAACTTATCCCAGTAGAAGTTAAATGACGATCATGTACTTTCTGGGTTAAAGGCTTTGTCAACGGATCTGCAACGTTGTCCTCTGTAGGTACTCTTTTTATTCTCACATCTCCTCTAGCCACAATCTCTCTAATGATGTGGTATCGCTTTAGGTAGTGTTAGGATGCATTATGAGACCGTGGTTCCTTTGCTTGCGCAATGGCTCCATTGTTATCACAGTACAGAGTAATGGGATTGACAATGTCAGGCACCACTCCTAGTTCTGTAATGAACTTTCTAATCCAAACCGCTTCCTTTGCCGCTTCCGCAGCAGCGATGTACTCTGACTCGGTCGTAGAGAAAGCCACGCTTCCCTGCTTGGAACTCTTCCAACTGACCGCGCCCCCATTCAAGATAAACAGGTATCCTGATTGGGATTTAAAATCATTCTCATCTGTGAGATGACTAGCGTCTGAAAATCCTTCAATTTTCAGATCTCCTTCTCCGTACACTAGGAACATATCTTTAGTCCTTCTCAAGTACTTACGAATGTTCTTGATGGCAATCCAATGCTCGTCTCTCGGATTCCCTTGGTAACGACTCGTTACTGATAACGCGAACGCTACGTCAGGTCTAGTGCATAGCATAACATACATAATCGAATCGATCGCGCTGGCATACGGGACTACAGCCATGCGTCGTTTGTCATCATCAGTTTTAGGACATTGATGATTGTTTAACTTCACTCCATGTACCATGGGTAAGTTACCTCGTTTCGATTCAAGCATGCTAAACCGATTTAGCACCTTTTCAATGTATGTAGCCTGTGAAAGACCAAGCAGTCTACGCGATCTATCTCTATAGATCTTTATACCAAGTATATAGGCTGCTTCACCAAGGTCTTTCATTGAGAAGTTACCGGATAACCATACTTTTACCGATTGTAATAGAGCAATGTCATTTCCCATTAATAGTATATCGTCCACATATAGTATGAGAAATGCTATAGAGCTCCCACTTGCTTTCTTGTAAATGCAAGCTTCCTCGCAATTTTGTTCGAAACCAAATTGTTTTATGGTTTCGTCAAAACGCTTATTCCAGCTTCTAGATGCTTGCTTGAGTCCATAAATGGATCTCTGAAGTTTGCAAACTTTATTTGCATCCTTTGATATGAAACCTTCAGGTTGCATCATGTATACATCCTCAAGCAGGTTTCCGTTTAGGAAAGCTGTTTTCACATCCATTTGCCAAATCTCATAATCAAAATGAGCGGCAATTGCAAGCATGATTCTGATTGATTTGGACATAGCAACTGGAGAGAAGGTTTCGTCATAATCAACACCTTGTTTTTGACGATATCCTTTCGCTACCAACCTAGCCTTGTAGGTGCTAACCTTTCCATCCATGTCAGTCTTCCTTTTGAAGATCCACCTGCACCCGATGGGTTTTATTCCTTCGGGTGGATCAACCAAAGTCCACACTTGGTTAGTATACATGGAATCCATTTCAGAATCCATGGCCTCAAGCCATGCTTTAGAATCTGGACTAGTAAGAGCCTCTTCGTAGTTTTCGGGTTCGTCGTCTAGCACGGGAACCTCATCATCATCTCCCACTAGAAAACCATATCTAACTGGGAGTTCACGAACTCTTCGTGATCTACGAATAGGTGCCACTGGAGTCTCATCTAATGGGACTTCTTCGGGTACTTCAACCGCTTCTGTTGTTTCAGCCGGCGTCTCTTCCTCTTGAACTTCGTCGAGTTCAATCACGCTTCCCTTTTGTGTTTCTTCGAGAAACTCTTTCTCTAAGAAGGTTGCGTATCTGGATACTATTACTTTCTTATCATCTGGATGATAGAAGTAATACCCTACGGTTTCTTTGGGATATCCAATGAAGAAACATTTATCAGATTTAGAATCTAATTTGTCGGACGCAATGCGTTTAACATATGCCGAAGAACCCCATACTCTCATAAATGAGAACACAGGTTTCCTACCAACGAACAATTCATACGGTGTGGAACTAGCGGATTTAGTTGGTACTCGATTTAGGGTGAAGAGGGCAGTTTCTAAGGCATAGCCCCAGAACATCTTTGGAAGTAAGGCCATGCTCATCATGGACCGTACCATATCTAATAGGGTACGGTTTCTCCTCTCGGATACACCATTGTGTTGTGGTGTATAGGGAGGTGTCCATTGCGAGCATATCCCACATTCAGTTAGATAATTCAGAAAATTATCAGAAAGATATTCGCCACCTCGATCGGATCGAAGCGTCTTTATTTTCTTTCCTAATTGATTTTCTACTTCATTCTTGAAGCATTTGAACTTGTCAAAAGCTTCTGACTTGTGCTTCATCAAGTAGACATAACCATATCGAGTATGGTCATTTATGAAGCTAATGAAGTATCTGAATCCTCCTCTTGCTTGGACTGACATAGGACCACATACATCCGAATGAATGAGTCCTAGAGTGTCTGATACACGCTCACCTTTATTGCTAAAGGGTGTCTTTGTCATTTTACCTTTTAAACATGATTCGCATGTTTCCAATGATTCCGAATCAATTGAATCTATAAGCCCATCTGAATGAAGCTTTAGCATGCGTCTCTTGTTTATATGGCCTAAACGATAATGCCACAAGTAAGTTGAATTATCTAGTTTATGTCTTTTGGTATCAATTGCAAAAACAGGAGTTTTATCATCTAACACATAAATCCCATTTTGTGATATTCCTGAAAAATAAAAGATCGAATCTTTATAAGAATTGCAACTATTGTTCTTTATCGAAATATAGAACATACCAAATGTTTGGAGTACCAGCTTTTCCCTTATGGAGGGTAGCTCGGTACAAAGAACAATTTCTCTTCCAATGTCCCATGTCACCATAATAGTGGCACTCTCCTTTGGGCTTCTTAACTTCTTTTCCCTTGGACACATCTTTCTTACCTTTCTTGGGATGTTTAGGATTGGGAAAATTCCCTTTCCTTTTCTATGATCCCTCTATGACAATAGCCGGTATTGCCTTGTCTTTCTGAATATTGGGCTCAACTGACTTGAGCATATTTGCAAGCTCTTCAAGAGAGGTTTGCAAGTCATTCATCTGATAGTTCATGATGAACTATGAATAACTCTTTGGGAGGGATTGAAGAATTAAGTCTACACTTAGTTCGTTATCCATCGCGAATCCAATACTAGAAAGTTTGGTAATATAGCCAATCATCTTGACACAATGTGTCATGATTGATGTGCCCTCTTGCATCCTGCAACGATATAACCATTTGGATATCTCGTAGCGTTTGCACCTGGTTTGTTTCCCAAACAATTCCTTTAGGCGCATGATGATGGAACAGGCATAGTTGCCTTTGTAATTCCGATGTCATCGATGCAAGTATGATGCATCCGGCATGATCGTCATCAGCCTTATGCTTCTGGTAAGCATCGATTTCCTCGATGGGAGCATCATCCTCAGGGATAGGGGGTATCGATGTATCAAATACATACCCTATTTTATCGAACTTCAAAACAATTTTGAGGTTACGAAACCATTCGGTGAAGTTTGAACCATTCAACTTGTTATCGGTAAGAATGTTTTGCAGATTGATTTTAGTCATGATTTTAAGAGTATATGTTTAAACAAAAACCTGAGAGTGAGAAAGAGTAAACGTATGTTATTCATTTGTTTTAAAGTGTAACAATCTAAAATTATAGGCCTTTTAATTTATTTCAGATTGCTCCCACTATTTTGCCAAATTAATAACCCTCCATATTAATTCGAAGAATTTCACAAATCCTTTAGTGAGCTAGGATCCTAACTCCTGAGATTTCGCCTTAACTTTAGCCAACAAACTAGTCTCATTCATTAGGTAGATTCATTCAATCAATCACATCTCGAATGTGACTCCTAGGTTATTGGGTTACTAACCACATTAGTAACTAATATGTCATTCATATTAATCCCAACCATTTTGCCCATTAGTGTATGAACAACATGACTTTTGCCAACCAATTGTCATACTCTAATTTAAGTATTACCCCATATTCATGAAAGAACTATTTTCGATAATCCAGGTGTTACCATAAGACCCCGAGCTTGACTTTTGCCAACAACCCAAAGGCCCCCAGTACTGCCGGCTGAATTATAATATTAGGGAGGGGCAACCGATTTTAATAACTTATTTATTTACTTAACTTTTTAATGAGGGATTTTTATTTAAGTCTCATAATCTAACTTAGTCTTGATTTGTTTTAGCATACATCAGACATACATTCACACATACATTGGCGTTATGGACATATCATCTAAATTATTCCGTCGAGCCAGAGACGGAATAAAAGGGCAAACCTAAGGAAATACTAACTATTACATATTTCTCTTTAGGTCCTCCGTCTTCTCCATGACGCCTTGAAAATTACACATTAATTTTCTATACTATTAAAGAAAACTTCAATTGAAAATTGAAGGGAATAGATGAGAAGAGAAATTACAATAGATAGTAGAAAGGCAGGACGCGCATGCCCTATTTCAAAAATACCAAAAGAATAAAAGAGGGTCCAAATATGTCCATAACTCCAAACATGCAAAGACTCAATTAAATAAATTTAATTGGTTGATTACATAACTTATTTATGTAATATTTATGTTAATCAAATTAACTCATCAAATTAATTCCCATCTAATTTTACTTCTAACCGTTTTGCATCTTTATATTAATACTTAGATTAATATAACCATACAAAACTTCAATTATACATGTCCCAATTATTTTGATTTCAATTCATTTAACGCTTTGATTTACAACTTGGTAAAAACAAACTTTTAAACGGATTTTCATTCGATAATCAAAACAGAAAACTATTAATTTCCGAAACATGTATATATATATTTTATATTCAAAACTAATTTTAAATTTTATATATATATCAGATTTTCAATACGGTTGAAAAGCGATTTTCAGAAATAGGAAAAACTACAATAGCTTTCCATTTTATCTTTAGAATCAATAAAACTAATTTTATTAATCTAACCATAAAACTAATAGATTTTGTTATAATGATTATCAACCGAAATAATTAGGAACATACGCATAATCTATTTCACTTATTTATCTTTAGAATTAATTAACCAAACAATTTGTTAATTAATCCTAACCATAAATATTCATTCAATCCTATTGAAAGCTTCTAAATTTCATATATGAAATAACGGATTTAACGATGGCTCTGATACCACTGTTGGAAATAGGGCTAAGGTATAGCAGCGGAAATATAAAAATTTTAGCCTACTTCCTTTTAACCATAGGATCCGTTAATCGTTATTTCATATAAAGAGGGATAAGAAGATATACCTTTCGATGATCAATCTACCGTTGCAAACGAAGTTCCCACAACTTCAAAGGAGATGTAAACTGTTTACCAATCTGCCCCTATTCGAAATAGACCTTCCAGACCTCCGAACGACGATCCCTTCGGTGGAAACGTGGAATAATGTGTCTAGAAGCTACTGTCCAAAAATCGCGACGATCCGACGGTTCAATCTCCGGGAATCTTCGAAATAGTGAACTGACCTGATGTAGGCGAAGAAAAACGAATTTCTCCCTTTTGATTGTTTTTCTTCTTTCGTGAACACGGTGAGGTTAAATTAGAATCAACCCTTATGAGATGTAACCAAAATAGATTACCTCTAATTAACCAACACAAGATCAAGGAGAAAGAGGGATGAATTAGATTAATCAATCGATGGAATGCCGAATGAATTCTTGTCCACGAACTTGGGGATGGAATTCACTTTCTCTCTCTAGCTAGTAGATTTCGAAAATCACAAGGGGTGGGGCTAGAGTGTGTTTCGAAATTCACTAGGTAAGGGGTATATATATTATCTTGTCTCTAAACCCTAGTTAGATAGGATTAGGTTACTTAATAGCAATCCAATTCGGAATAGGATTTCTAATTATTATCTTACTATATATCTAATATAATTAGGATAATAATAAGTAACCTAGTTAGATAATAATAGGAGGACATTAATCCAATTAATAACTCCTAACTTGATTATCTCTTAATTAATTTAATTTCACAATCCTAATCCAATTAGGAAGAGTGGAATAAATTAATTCCCTTCCTTTAATACATATAATTTCGACCCCCTTTATCCATGGGCCTTACTGGGCTCAACTGGGCTTCCATCTATTAATCAGATCCATCTCTCTTTTGTTTCCAAGTTTTATGTGTGATCCATTAGGTCCTTACTACTTCTGGCTGTATGCAACTATTAAATTAATTTCTCCAAGAATTATATTTAATCCTTGCATAACGGAATGATGAACAGAGCATGTTATCGGCATGTCCGTAATCATTCCCCCAGAGTCCGTTAAGAAGACAGGTTGATTCTGCCGTTAACTCTTCCGTATTAGTTACAGTATAATTCGATCCTTTATCAACTACATCCTTGAACTGAATCTTATGACTATGGATGATGTCAAGTCATATATAGCGAGACGTTCGTTTTACTTGTACAGGCCGAGTCAACTCAAATAGATAGGTTAAATGAAATCTGTATTTCTACTCTTAAGCTATCATCTTGCAAGGATTTAGAGTCGAGTCTTCCACAAGCGATCCTTGGACGTATCTCCCATTCGTCGGGAGTGATAAATGCTCAATCCAATGTATAACTACCCTGACATTACCTCCTGTGACACCCAACCTTTGCAGTTCACACCCCATAGTCATCTCTGTTAAGGATCGTGGGACCACGCGATCAAAGTCTCACATTCAGTAATTCAGGATGACCAATTAACATTCCTTTGAGTCTGAGGATTATTTATACCTATTAATACCAATGAGATGAACAGGTGACAAGGACGAATCTACCCATCCTGTTATCTCAAATCGGATCCCCAATCCTAATGAACGACGTTTCATCGGATCTATGTAACTGTCCAGATATCTATATATGTGAAGCTTGTGAGATCAGCTTTCTGTCGGACAGAAGACATTGTTACATACAAGTCTCAACAGTGATATGTCAATCCTAAACATCTCACTTGACTTGGGGTGGTTTTAAGTTTATTAGTTTATTATAAAGTCTTGTCTCACTTCATGCTTGTATGAACACTTTATAATCACTTTAAACAAACTTACGGATTTCCTTTTATTAGACTTTATTTAGTGCTGTAAAAGGGTTTGCCTTTATATAGTTATCAAACATATATCTTATTAAAACAAATGATATAAAGAACAATTCATTTACAATAAGTTTGCATCCTACAACCATTGTCTTTAGGACACTAAACCCCAACAAGGCTCACCTGCAATATAGCTAGTTTCTTTTAGGTACCCAATTCTTTTTGGGTCCTTGCTTGTTAGGTTCAATAGGTAAAGCATCATATTTCATTTTATGACGACACACTTGGACAGTGTGTCCATTCTTTCCACAGAAGTCACAGCTGACCTTCCATTTAGGATGTCTCACTGACTGGTTAGCACCCCAGTGCTGAGCGTGCCAGCACACCTTTGTGGTGTGTCCTTTCTTCCCACAGAAGTCACACTGGACGTTCCGCTGAGGATTCCATCTCTGCTGACTAGTATTTTTATACTGAGTGTTCAGTGGATTAATTCTTTTATTTGGAACCTTTAGTTGGTTCTGAATGGATGTGATGTCCTTTCTCAGTTTCTTAGAATCTGATTGGACCTCAGAGACAAACTTATGCATGATTGCCATGTTATCATGCAAAGATGAGTTGTCTTGAAGAAGAAATCGAAGGTCACTCAGTTTGACCTCTTCAACTTCATCACATCGCCTGCTGAGTGCTCTAACCTTTTTGTTACACTTTTTGACAAGTGTATATAGGTCACTCAGGTCATTTATCATTTCATTTCTGAGTACGGGAAGTGATATTACCTCAGTTGGTTGTACCTCATCGTCTGATGCATCGGAGGGGTCAGCGTGCTCAGAAATACATGGCTCAGTAAGTTCATCAGCCATGAAACAAATCTTTGCTGACTCAGTGGCGTCAGCTTCTGATGATGAAGACTCATTGATGTCGCTCCAGGTTGCCACCATTGCCTTCTTTCTTTCTTTCCTCAGCGTGGGACAGCTTGACTTGATATGGCCAGTTTGATGACATTCAAAGCATGTAATGGGCTTTGAGCTGTCCTTCTTGTACTTGCTATCGCTGGACTCAGCTTTGTACTTATCAAACTTCTTGTAAGGCTTCTTAGAATATTTATCATTCTTTCTGAACAGCCTTTTCATCTTTCTAGTGAACATAGCCATTTCTTCATCGTCTGTTGAGCTCCCATCAGTGGAGTCAGCTTTCATGACAAGAGACTTTTGCTTATTGTCTTCAGACTTCTCCTTCACCTTGAAGTTCTTCATTGATATCTCGTGGGTCAGTAGCGAGCCAATGAGTTCATCATACTTGTAGGTGGTTAAGTCTTGAGCTTCCTCAACAGCAGTTTTCTTTACTTGCCAGCCTTTAGGAAGACTCCTAAGAATCTTCTTGACTTGCTCTTCCTCAGTGAAGATCTTTCCAAGTCTCTTGAGCTCGTTGATGATGTTCGTGAACCTTGCATTCATGTCAGAGATTTCTTCATCATCATTCATTTCAAACAGCTCGTACAACCTCATGTGTTGGTTGACTTTGGATTCCTTCACCTTGTTGGTTCCTTCATAGGTGACCTCCAGCTTCTTCCAAATCTCCTGCGCTGACTCACAACCTGAAATCTTGTTGTATTCTGCAGAATCTAAAGCACAGTGAAGCATATTTATAGCCGAAGCATGATTTTGTAGCTTCTTGAGATCAACCTCTGTCCATCTGGTCTCAGCTTTGACGACCGTTTGGCCATTAACAGTTTCAACAGGAACAAATGGGCCTTGGACTATAGATAGCCATGCAATCATATTTGTTGCCTGAATGAAGTTTTTCATTCTATTCTTCCAAAACGTATAGTTGGATCCGAAGAATAGAGGAGGCCGAGTTATGGACAGACCCTCAGGTAAAATCTGAGTTGTCTGATTTCCTGGTAGGAACCGAGTGCTGTTCTCAGCCATAGTGGGGATCAGCTCAAGGTAGTTAAACCTTGCACAGTGAGCTTTTAAGCTCTGATACCACTTGTTGGTCCCTTATAACGTGACAAGTTAGTTCTAAGGGGGGGATAGGAACTATTTAAAATTTTGTCCATTAAGACTGACTTCTTTTCTTATGAGAAGGATTACACATCGTCACTAAGTAGATTCAAGATACAGGCTTAGTCAAATTGTGGCTAAGTCTGCTTCTTTGCCTGAGACAAGAGATAGCACTTAGAGTCTATTCCTGAACTCAGCTTCTTAGTAAAACTAACTCAGCGTGAGTTCTTTACTTAGTCAGTTTTCACAGCAAGCAATATATCTTAAAGGAGTTTAAGGGTTAGAAAGATATTACTCAGCAGACTTATCCTGGTTCGGCCTCTCCGCCTACGTCCAGTCCCCAGAACGCGTTCCGGGCTTTTTGAATTCTCTACTAAGCTCTTTAAAGGTAGAGCACGAAACCTTTTAGAAATAGAAGCTGAGTATAACAAGAGTACCTTCCTCTATACCTCTACTCACTCCTATATCTATTGCTGAGTACTATAACCGAGTACTCAATCTCTCCTTTCTATTCTTCTAGAAATGATAAAGTGTTTGTCCTAAACAACAATTGCTAAGACACTTTAGATGATTCAGAATCACTCTAGACTTTTACACAATAATATGGAAATTGGTGTAAGGTATTTGCTTTGCTTTTCTCACAGAATCTTCGAGTATGAATTTGGTCAGCGTTTCGACAACTTGAAGTTCTGCATCGATTGAAGCAAATGGATGGCCTTTATATAGTGACACTTGAGGCACCTGGTCATTTCGAATTTCGAAATAACCGTTGGAGGGAAACGGCTTCCTGTCGTTATCACTCTGGGCGTGCTCAGCGTCGTTGGCCAATAGGATTCATGCATCTTCTGTCTTCGTCAGTCTGTGGCAGAATGTTTCGACATTTAAGGAAAAGTCCACGGGACAGCTTTCTGCGCCTTCTGAACTTTTCCCAAAGTAGAAATACTTTGTCTGGAAGTTGAACATTGCCTGCCGCTGTCCAGACTGCTTTGTCGTCCAACTCAGCAGCTTCTTCTTGAAGCTTTTGCCATGAAGGCTTCTCGATCCTTCTCTTGCTGAGTCGTCATTTTAGTTGATACGGCTTCATTTTGAATCTTTTCGGCCGAATGGTATTGATGTGTTGATTTGGGCTTGACTTCCACTTTATGGGCCTTTGGGCTTTTTAATCTTAATGTCTTATATACAATTAAACTCAACATTGAACAAACACATTAGTGTAATAAATCAAAGCATATTAAATTTAATGTGTTCAAAATATTTTTATCATTACTTAAATAATTTTGTCAAATCAAAATCATGTGGAAATAAAACAATACGTATTAACGCGTGCAATTAATTTTTATTTGTTAATTTATTTATCTTTTAGAACGTAAATTTAATTATAGATAAATTATGCATTGATTGGATAGAAAAAACGTATAGATAAATTATTGATTGGAAATAAAAAAATGCATATTGAAGCGTCCAATTAATTTTTAATATTTATTATAATTAAAAAATTAATTAATTAAACCCGTTTTCCCTAAAGCAAAATGGGTGCTGGTGACGAATATAAAATTAATGGCGAAGACGGCGAGAGAGACAGCGAGACAGCGTGATAGAGGGCATCGGACTTTAGCGGCGCTGGATGGTTTGGGCGGCGGATCGGAGCGTGGGCGGGCGGATCGGGCAGATGAAAGGGAGCTGGGCGCAGATCTAGGGCCAGTTGGGGCTTTGGCGGAGGGCATCGGGATTTTTGAGGGCTCGGAGAAAGGAAGGCGCGGTAGTGGAGAAAGACAGCGGGACCAGTCAAGGGAGCGGGTTCGGCCGGCTTTGATGGGGGGCGTGGTGCCGGATCCCGTTGGGGATGTCGTAGCGGCTAGATCTAGGGTTAGGGATGTTTGTGCTGTGGATGAAGGGGTTGTCGGGGGCGGGTTGGTGCTGCCTGGATGCCTCAGGGTGCCGGCGCCTGCTGTGAGTGGGCCGGAGGGGGACTCTGGATCCGGGGAGTTGGGTGGCAAGAGGCATGTTCCTGATGGAGCGTTGGCCTGTGCTGCGATGGGCAGCGCGCAGGCAGGGGAGCGCGGTAGTTGGGTGCCTCCTGGGGAAGCGTTGGCCTGTGCTGGGATGGGCAGTACACAGGCAGGGGAGCCGGGCAGGAGGATGCCTAGTGCTAGTGGGGCGGTAGGCGGCAACGCCAATGGTATACCGGTAGTGGTGGAGGCTGATCTAACAAGGGATCTAGCTGTGTCCCCGGGCTCTAGGGAACTAAAGAAGGCCGAGGCGGCCCGGATGAGCGGGGCGTTGGCTCTGGACGCTACTGGCCAAAATGTTATCGGTTCTGATAGAGGTCAGAGCCCGCGGCAAGCAGGGGATACAGTTGATAGTTTCGTTATTGAGCAAGGCTTGGGGTGATCTTTCTGGAGAGATAAGGTGTTGGGGATTGTTGAGGAGGAGCCCATGATGGAGGAGGATATTATCGAGGAGGAGTCGGAGGAGTTCTTTTCCGACTCTGATGTTGAGGATGGTGAACAAGAGGACCCACTGTGTCCTGTGATCCATCTCTCCTCTGAAGATAAGCGCGTCCTCAGATCGAAATGGAAATTAGCCTTAATTGTCACTGTGCTTGGGAAACGGATTAGCTTTAATTACTTTGCGTAGAGGATCCAGGCACAATGGGCAAAGAAAGGGAAGGTTACCATTACGGACCTTGAGAATGACTATTATGTCTTCAAGTTTACACGGGCAGAAGATTTTAATGCTGTTGTCAATGGTGGACCTTATATCATTTCTAACCATGTTTTGGCGCTGAGGCCATGGGTCCTAAATTTTAATCCTCATGATTGCTCTGTTAATAGGATCCTTACTTGGGTTAGATTCCCAGGTTTGCCCATTGAATACTATAACGAAAGATTTCTGAATAAGATTGGTGGCTTGGTTGGGAAAGTTCACCATGTTGACAAAACTACCGTTGGGGCAGTGAGAGGCAAGTTTGCCAGGGTTTGTATTGACATTGATCTTGCTAAGCCTATTCTGTCTAAATTCTCCGTTAAGAATAAAGTCTTTCATATCGAATACGAAGGTATTCACAATATCTGCTATGAATGCGGTATGTTTGGCCATACCTATGATGGCTGTCCCAAAAGAAGGAAAGTGGTCGAAGAGGTGGTAGTGCCTATCATAGGCAGAGCTGAAGAGATCCAAAGTGAAGGGAAGAACTTCGGTCCCTGGATGCTAGCCAAAAGGTCTGTCAGAAGAAAGCCTCGACCAAATGCTACTCAGAATCAAGTTCCTGTTATCAGCAAGGAGATGATTTCTCTCCAAATTGCTCCTGAGATCAAGCCTAGGCCACCTGATAATAAAATTGGTGCTGGGGCTGGCTCAGCTTCCGGGTCAGGATCTAGATTCGGAGTCCTATCTCTTGAGGATGGACAGGAGTCAGATTTACCTAATGAGCACATGGAGCTTAGCATGCCAGGCCTCGAGTCTGCCGAACCAGCTACCATCCTTGGTGACTCTATTAATCCTCTTTTCGACCCCATAGCTTTCGCTAATGGGAAATCCCAGATCATTGGCTCGACAGGGAAAGCAAAGCTCAATGAGGTTAGTAATGTGCAAACTCTTGTTGATACCCCTAGTGGAAAGTCTATGGGAGTTAACAAGTTGAATTTGAAGAAACCTAGGGCTAACCACAAAAAGAACCATAGTTCTCTGGATTCTTGGGATAAAAGAGGGCCTGCTGGCACCTCTTCAAGGCTCTTAGGAGCCCCGAATAAATACCTGCTCTAGGGTTTGCACCTGTGATCAGTTGTCTTCCTTCTGATGGACTTTTTTGTCTGGAATGTTAGAGGTGCGGCTAGCAAGGCGACCCGCATTCATGTTAATGATCTTATTAAGCAATTTAATCCTTCTTGTTTTGCTCTTCTTGAAACCAAGGTTAGTGGTTCTAAAGCAGACGAGGTGGTTAAAAAATTTAAGAATTGGAATTTTGTCAGATCGGAGGTGACTGGTCGGGCAGGGGGGATTTGGCTTTTTTGGAAGCCAGGTCGTGTTATTATTGATATTATCAGTATTGATAATCAATTCATTCATAGTAAGGTGTGTTATCCTGGCAATAAACCCTTTTTTTTTACCTTTGTCTATGCCGATCCTGTTTTGACTAACCGGAAAAGGCTTTGGGAGATCCTTTACTCTATTAGTTCTAGCATGGTGGATGCTTGGATGGTTGCTGGGGACTTTAATGATATTGCCCTGATGAGTGATCAGAAAGGGGGAGGTATTCATTATGTCAACCGGTGCCTTAACCATAAGCAGAATATGGATTTATGCGGGCTGTCTGACCTGGGAGCTGTTGGCCACAAGTTTACTTGGAAAAGGAATAGCGTGTTTGTTCGGTTGGACAAAATGTACGTGAATGTTGCGGCTATTTGTAGATTCCCCGAGCTTAACGTGCTGAATCTCCCTTTCCGTCATTCTGACCATTGTCCTATCCTCGTCAATCTGGTTAAATGTCGGCCTAAAGGGAATAGACCTTTTAGGTACCTTGTTGCCTGGGATTCTCGTCCGGAGTTTAGGAATTTTGTTAAAGATAATTGGCAGCCTCATTTTAATGTTCTCCTCACTGCGGAAGGGTTTAGGAAGAATGTGGTGGGATGGAATAAAAACATCTTTGGCCATATTATCAGACGGAAAAGTAAACTTTTAAGAAGAATGGAGGGCATTCAACGCTGTTTGGAGATCCGTTTTGATCACAGTCTGAGTTGTCAGTTTAGATCCCTCCAGAACGAGCTGGAAGCTGTTCTTAGACAGGAAGAGCTTCTTTGGTTCCAGAAATCTAGGAAGGCTTGGATTAAGGATGGAGACCGGAATACCAGGTATTTCCACCTCTCGACTATTGTTAGGAGGCAGAGGAATCGGATCGATGCTATTAAAGATTCCAATGGAGACTGGGTTTATGAGGAGGAAGAGATTCGTCGCCTGGCCTTTGACTTCTACAAAGCCCTTTTTAAAGAGGACGAGGTGGATCTGGATAAAGCCCTCGCTGGGATTTCTTTTCCTAGGTTGGAGGAGGATGCTATTAAAGAAGCTTTCCATCCTATCGACCAGAAAGAAATTGATCTGGCGTTCTCTAGTATTGGAGCCACGAAAGCTCCGGGGATCGATGGTATTCCTGCCAGTTTTTACCATAAAAACTGGGATACTGTGAAGGAAGGCATCTACAGTTTTGTTAAAGGCGTTTTCAGTGGCTCTAATGATATTAGTCTGGTGAATAAAACCCTCCTGGTCCTGATCCCAAAAGTTGAAAAACCTTCCTCCTTTTTGCAGATGAGGCCGATTAGTCTTTGTAATGTGTTATACAAAGCTATCACTAAGATTGTGGCTAATAGGATCCGACGTATTCTTCCTGAGATTATTGGCCAGAACCAAGGTAGCTTTGTCCCTGGCAGGCAAATGATGGACAATGTGGTTATTGCCCAGGAAATGGTTCATTCCATGAAAATGAAGAACGGTAAGAAATGGTTTGTGGCGCTCAAGCTGGATCTAGAGAAAGCTTATGACCATTTAAACTGGAGTTTTCTTCTGGATAGTTTGAAGAAAGCTGGTATCCCGGAGACCTAGAGGAAATTGATTGAGGATTGCATTTCCTCGCCTATTTTCCAGGTTATGATCAATGGAGATATGTCTGATGAGTTCTCTCCCTCTAGGGGAATCCATCAAGGAGATCCCATGAGCCCCTTCCTTTTTGTTATTGTTATGGAAAGATTATCGCACCTGATCCAAGAGGCTGTGAGTAAGGGGATTCTCCATCTTGTGTCTATCAACAAATTTTGCCCTCCTATTACCCATTTGTTCTTCGCTGATGATGTGATGCTCTTCATGGAAGGGAATGAGGAGCAAATTAGTGTGGTAATGGATATCCTTAATTGTTTCTGTGCTGCTTCTGGCCAGAAGATTAACATCCAAAAGTCTCGGATGCTTTGCTCTAAGAACATGGACAGAGGCATTTGTAGAAGGCTAAGTGACCTTTCCGGCATTCCCCTTACTCACTCTTTGGGTAAGTATCTTGGGGTCCCTCTCCATAGTGACAGAGTCTCTAAAGCCTCCTTTAAAGATACTTTGGACAAAACCAATGGTTTGTGTGCAAGTTGGAAAGCTAATTCTCTTTCCCTAGCAGGTCGTCTAACTTTAATCCAATCGGTCAATTGCACGGCTCCTAATCATATTATGCAAGCCTGTAGACTGCCTGAGCCGGTCCTCAACGAGCTTGACAAAGTCAACCGGCGTTTCCTTTGGGGAGAGTCTGGAGAAGGGAAAAAGATTCACCTTGTCCCTTGGAAGGAGGTCTGCCAGCCGAAAAGCAGGGGGGGTCTTGGAATAAGATAAGCTAAGGACAATAATAAAGTCATGTTAATGAAGCTTCTTTGGAGAATGTGGCAATGCCCTTCCTCTCTTTGGGTTCGTCTTCTCTGTGGCAAGTATCGGAAAGACAAAATCTTTGGTGGCCCTAAGGAGAGAGTTGTCAGTTGTTCCTTCCTTTGGAAAGGGCTTAGCGCCGTGTTTGCAGAGTTCTGCTCGGGGGTTGGTCTGGAGGTGGGTAATGGTAAGTCCATCAGCTTCTGGTATGATACTTGGATCGATGACAAACCGCTTATGGAGGTGTGTAGATTTCCCCCGTCTAGTAACATCCGTAACTGGAAAATTGCTGATGTGGTGGACTTTGAGGGAGACTGGGTCTGGTCAAAATTTGATACTTTCTTTAGCCTGGAGACTCTCCTTAGGATTAGAGGAGTTAAGATTAGTAATCATGAGGAAGATAAGGATATGCATTGCTGGGCCCTGTCTACTAATGGTGCTTATTCTTGCAAGTCTGCCTTTGAAGCTTTTACCCCTAACAGGGTCGATCCTCTTTCGGAAACGTGGAAATCAATTTGGGCGCTTAAAGTCCCTTACCGTATTAGGAGTTTCCTGTGGCTGGGAGTCAAGAACAGGTTGCTTACTAATTCAGATCGTCACAGACGGCATTTGGAGGATTCAGGTGCTTGCAGTAGATGCAGAGGCCATGATGAAACTTTGTGTCATGCTCTGAGGGATTGCCCTAAGAGTAAAGAGGTTTGGGAGAAAATTATCCCCCTCCATGTTCTTCCTTCCTTCATGGCCCACTCTGAGTTTAACTGGTTCTCTGATGGTGTTAGTGGGAAATTATTGGCTAACCTGGAGCATGGTGACATTCTCTTTGCTATCATCTGTCACCAAATTTGGAAATGGAGGAACGAGGAGATTTTTGCTGATAAATCCGTCTTTATTCCTGACTTACTTGATTTCTTCTCGAAAAAACTCTCTATTATTTCTGAGAGCTTCAAAGGGGATCCCTTTGCCAGGTTTACACAGAAAAGAGAGGTCCACCTCGTTGGTTGGAGCAGGCCATGAGAAGGGATGGTGAAGCTGAATACGGATGGCTCCTGCCTTAGCAATGACAAGATTGCTGCCGGAGGAGTTCTTTGTGATGCGGGTGGCGCCTGGCTGTCTGGGTTTACCCAGAACCTGGGGATGGGTTCTTCCTTTTCGGCGGAACTGTGGGGTATTCTTTCGGGTATCAAGCTTGCCATTAGCCTGGGTGTAAAGAAGTTATCTGTGGAGTCTGATAACATGGAGGCAATCAACAGGATCTCAGATAACCAGGCTATTTGTCTTAACAGCCAAAATCTTATCAAAGCTATTCTTAGGCTTCGCCCTTCCTTTGAGTTCTTAAAGTTCAGCCACATTTACAGGGAACAGAACCGGGTTGCGGATCGCTTGGCGGCTGCTGGGCATGAGGGGATGTTAGGTGTCTCTACCCTTTCTGATCCTCCTATCTTTCTCTCGTCCCTTCTTTTAGAGGATAGAATGGGGGTTAGCCTGCCTAGGCTGATCCCGGGTTAGTTTTCTTTGTTTTTTCGTTTTCTTTTCCTGTTCCTACCAAAAAAAAGGGTGCTGGACCCGTTTTTCCCTAGGAAAAATGGGCCCATGACCCGTTTTTACCTACGTTTTTCCCTAGGGAAAACGGATAGCCCATACGGTCCGGTCCATGGATCGGCAATATGAACTACCCGTTCGGACGACAACAGTGAGTATCCCTTTCGTAGATGATTTGCACCTCTATGGGTGGGACTGCTGGCCACAGAAATTTTTTCCATTCCCAAAGGTGAAGATTGAACCCTGGACCTTTGATTAAGAGATGAGGAAATTTTACCACTCTACCACAACTTTATGGTTAATTAAGTATGTAGTTGGAAACTTCCATTTCGTGGTAGACCAGAACTGAAAATATAGATAAAAAAGATAATAAGATAAAAAAAACAAAATTCTAATCCAATTAGGAAACCAAATACTCGAGCAACGGATAAATAAAAAGAAATTCTAATTCAACAATTAAATAAATAAATATCCAAACAGAATTAGAAAATTAAAACCATAAACAAATAGGATTACAAATCTATAAACAGAGAAACCAAGAAAGGAGAGAGCCACACCGAAGAAACATACGACCTCACAAGTATATTTCTGCACATAATCTCTAATTATTTATAAGGGTTTTGAAACTTGTGATTAGATTTCACATGAACAATTTTAGTGAAAAAATGATCGAAAAACATCTAAAGTGATTTTATTGGGATAAAAACAAACTTAAGTGATTTTATTAGGACAAATTAAACTTTTGTGACCACCGACACTAATTACCCTAGTTATTGCTATACGTAGTGGATTACTTGTTTATAATGAGATAGAAAATTAATGAAACGATGAAAATAACAAAGTCTTCATCCAATAACAGAAAACAAACAAATGCCCTGTTTGGTAAAGAGCGTTTTGGGATAAAAAGAGCGGTTTTGACCAACTTTAGAGGTTTGACCACTGAAACCGCTAATTGGAGTGTTTGATGGAGAGAGGTTTGGGAGAGAGTTTTGGGATGAAAACACTAATTTAGAAAAAGCTCTTAAAATGAGCTTTTTCAATTAGCGTTTTGCAATATTAAAATCAATGGACTTCTTTAACCCTAATAAATAGACTCCATCTTCTTCTGCGCCAAAATTAATGCCATTATTCGTCTTTTTGCACAAACCGCTATTATCAATCAGCTAATTTTTACCAAACAGGTCTACACAGACAGCTAGTCAAATCAGCTAATGTAATCAGCTAACAACTAATAGCTAATGTAATCAGCTAACAGCTAATTCCCAAACAGGCCAAAATAATTACGTTTTTAAAAACAAATAACTATAGTGTTCATCATTGTTTATGTTAATTTGTCTTCATTGCTAATAAATAATATATTAAATTATGACCCATGTTTTCATTCATATCTAGCTTTTCGTTTTCTTTTCAAAGAATCAGCAAACTCTTTATTCACGCGGCTTCTGAGTAAATATCTATAAAGATTACAAATGGAATCTCTTGGGGAAAGGAAATTCAACTAAAATTTTTTACAATAAAAATAACATTAAATATTTAGGCAATAAATTCAAATTATTTTTTTTCCAATAATAATTTAATAAAATTTACCCAATTAATCGTAACAAAAATTCATTCTTGAAATTTATATTTGAGGAAAAATATTGTGTTCTAGAAAATTTTATGTAGGGAAAATATTATCCATGAAAATAAAATATTTTCATGTGTTTGACGATAACAGTGGAAAATATTTTCCGGTGTTTGGTTACGACATTGGAAAATATTTTCCAACCACTAAAAATGTAAAAACACACAAAAAAAACGTAAAAATTTGTTAAAAACACAAAAAAATAGAAAAATACGAAAATCATGAAAAGTATTCAAAACAAGAAAACTTGGGAAAAAGTGGAAAAACACGAAAATGTGAAAAAAAAATTAGTGTTAAAACACGAAAAACGTTTTCACTTTTTTGGAATTTTTTTTGTACTGTTTCTCGTGTTATTAACGTTATTGTGTTTTTCTTTTTGCATTTTTTCGTGTTTTCACGTTTAGTTTTTTGGTTTTTCCCTTTTTCACGTTTTCTTTTTTTCATATTTTGTTATTTTTCGCATTTTGTTACTTTTTCGTATTATTCACGTTTTTTCATATTATTCACGTTTTGATATTTTTACGTTTTTGTGTTTTGTTTGTATTTTTCATCTTTCCATGTTTATCGCATTTTTCATTTATTGTCACGTTTTTGTATTTTAGCATTTTTCGTGTTTTCGTATTTTTTGTATTTTTTCACGTTTTGTGTTTTTTATGTTTTTGTATAATTCGTATTTTTTCAGTTATTCGCGTTGTTCATGTTTTGTGCTTTTTCAAGCGTTTGTTTTTTTTTTGCGTTTTTGTGTTTTTCACATTTTTCACTTTGTCAGTTCTTTTGCGGGTTTTTTATATTCTCGTGATTGTAACATTTTCACGTTATTCGTGTTTTTTCATGTCTGATATTTTTTGTATTTTTCACGTTTTTGTATAATTCGCGTTTTCTCACTTTTTCATGTTGTTTATGTTTTGTGCTTTTTCAAGTGTTTGCTTTTTTTTTGCGTTTTGTGTTTTTCACATTTGTTCACATTTTCATGTTAAAAAATGTAAAAATACAAAAATATGAAACACGAAAAAATATGAATAACATGAAAACGTTATAAAACACGTGATTGTAACGGTTTCATATTATTCGTGTTTTTCATGTTTGATATTTTTTGTATTTTTCACGTTTTTGTATACTTCGTGTTTTCTCACCTTTTCGCGTTGTTCATGTTTTATGCTTTTTCAAGTGTTTGCTTTTTTTATTTTTGCATTTTGTGTTTTTCACATTTGTTCACATTTTCATGTTTTTTGCGGATTTTTTCCATATTCTCGTGTTTTGTAACGTTTTCATATTATTCATGTTTTTTCGTGTTTCATATTTTTTGTATTTTTACATTTTTTAACGTTTTCCCCAATTTTCTCTAAACGCGTGTGTTTTGGGGAAAATGTTTTACCTTTTGAAAAGGGTAATACATTTTCCCTTATTTCTTCCTTCCTTTTCCAAGAACTTGCCACGTATTTTCTTTTGACTTATTTTACTGTCCAAACAAACACTGAAAAATTGAAAAAATATTTTTCTGCTGAATATTTTCCCTCGAACAAACATGGACTAGATCTTGAATTTCCTTACATTTTATTTAATAGTTTTAATTTATTTTTGTTATTGAATTATTGTTTTTAACCTATTTGATTTCATATATATATATATATATATATATATATATAAGAAATATTTAATTCTTTAAATATTTGATTCTTTAATTATTTCGAAGACATGTTTAAAAATCTCATAATCGATATTCGTTTTTTTTTATATAATTTATAGATTAGTAGTTTGAGATTTTCATTAGAACTCAAACTAAAAAATTTTAGTTTAAGTGTTAACGACGCTTTTAACCATTCAAACCAATCCTAACGTCAGTTTAATTAAGTAGATTGTATTGGATTTTGTGACGTTGATAAAATAATTAAAATTAATAACTAATCATTAACTATATAATATTTGCAGCTAACTATGGTGCAATGGGTAGGAGATGTTAAAATGGAGGGACTAAAGGAAACTAAGAGGGTGTTTGTTTCAGCTTTTCGGAGGAGCGTTTAGTGTTTCAATCCAAACCGCAGGAAATATAGCGTTTGGTTAGGTTTATATAACCGCAGCGTTTAGCATTTTCTCTGCAAACTGCAGCGTTTTGGAGCGTTTCACGAAAAGCTCATATTTGGAGCTTTTCATAAGCAGCTGTTTGTAGTTAGCTGTTATTGACAGAATTATCCTTCTTATTTTCATAAAATATATTTATTCTTTAACATTATTTATATTTCTACAACATAATTACCAAAAGAACAAGATTTTGTTGCGTTCAATAAATTTTTTATTTTTTATATAAATTATTTTTTATTAATTTGTGTAATATTTTGTATTTTATAATAGGATAATGTGCAAAAATACCCCTAATATTTATAGCTAGGAGCAATTTTATTCTTAACGTCTAAAATAGTACAATTATACCCCTAATGTTGGCAAGTCAAAAGTAATTTTACCTCTAACATTGACAAGTTTGGTCAATTTGAGAAATAATTTATCAGTCTTCTTGGTCATAAATATTATCATCTATATTTACATGTGCACCAACTTTAGGGGTAAAATTGCTCTTAGCTGTCAGCATTATGGGTAAAATTGCATCATTTTAGACGTTAAGAGTAAAATTATTTCTAGTTGTAAATGTTATGAGCATTTTTTCACATTTTCCCTTTTATAATTTTATCGTTGATTAATTTAAAACATGTCCATTTTAAACATTTTAAATCCGAACAACAACATTTCAATATAATTTTATCAAACACTAGTAATTAAACAGCTAATAACAAACAGCTAACAACAACAGCTAACAGCTTACTGCAACTGCAAACAGCTAACAGCAACCGCAATAGCTGAACCAAACAAGTCCTAAAAATGGCACAAAAAACAAAGAAAGTCTTTTTTATTAAACTTCTCCTACACTAGTACAAAAATTACAAAATGAGAAGACAATTCACTCTAATTTATATTCATTTCTAGCATATCTTTCACCTCTCCATCTTTTGCGTATAATTGTTTATTTTATATTTTTCTTTTCTTTTTTTTTCAAAGTAAAAGTATGGAGAGTCAATGTATGGTTCTTTTTCCTTTTTTCAAAGTAAAAGTATGGAGATATCAACTTGAATATTTTTGTCTCCATCCATCACATGCATATCTAATCCACACCTTATCTACTTATTTATTTATTAATAATTAAAAATTAAGTTTAATATTTTATTTTTAACATACCCCCTTAAACTTAATTTTTCGTGATTCCCAGTTGAGCTCTCAAATGACTGAACACATCGTATTTCAACGGCTTCGTGAAAATATCTGCAATCTGATCTTGCGCCTTTACGTACTACGGTGTCACCTCCTTTTGCTCAATACACCCCCGAATAAAATGATACCTCGTGTCAACGTGCTTACTCCGATCATGGAACACTGGATTTTTAGCTAATGTCAATGCATACTTGTTATCGACATAAACCTCCATTGGATCATTTTGATTCATCTGAAATTCTTTTAGCAATTTTCGAAGCCAAATTGCATGACAGACACATGAGGTTGCAGCAACATATTCAGCTTCACAGGTTGACAATGTCACAATTGCTTGCTTCTTCGAACTCCATATAAATGCAGTATCACCCAGAAAAAATACAAAACCAATTATACTTTTTCGGTCATCCTTGTCACCGGCCCAATCACTATCACTGTACCCAACTAATTTGAAATCATTAGATTTTGAATAAAGTAAACCCAAATTAGTTGTACCTTTCACATATCGGAGAATTCTTTTGGCTGCATTCGAATGTGACACCGTTGGGGCTTCCATGTATCGACTTACTAAGCCAACTGCATAAAGAATATCCGGTCTCGTACACGTCAAATATCTGAGACTTCCGACCAAGCTTCGCAATAATGTCGGATTGACTCTGTCTCCACTTTCATCTTTTGTCAACTTGATTCCACATTCGACTGACGTGCTGACGGAATTACAATTTTCCATCTTGAACTTCTTTAAGATCTCCTTCACAAAACCACTTTGAGAAATAAAAATTTCATCATCATTCTGCTTCACTTCAATGCCAAGATAATATGACATTAGAGCAATGTCAGTCATCTTGAACTCACGAGCCATTGTCTTCTTGAACTCTTCAAACATCTTAGGATTGTTCCCTGTAAAAATGTGATCATCCACATACAAACAAACAAGTAACATATCTCCATTTTTCACTTTTGCATACAGGGCATATTCATGTGGGCATTTGACAAAACCATTTTCTTGAAAATATTTGTCAATGCGACTGTTCCAGGCTCGTGGTGCTTGCTTGAGACCGTAAAGTGCCTTTTTCAATTTTAGCACTTTACTTTCTTAACCTTTCACAACATACCCAGGTGGTTGCTGGATATAAATTTCCTCTTCTAGATATCCGTTGAGAAATACGGATTTCACGTCCATTTGATGGATTCTCCACCCGTGTTGAGCAGCTACAGAAATTACCAGTCTGATACTCTCCATTCTGGCAACAGGAGTAAAAACTTCATTGTAGTTAATTCCGGGTCGTTGACTGAACCCTTCTGCCACCAGTCTTGCTTTATGTCGGACGATTTCACCGTTTACATTTTTCTTTGCTTTGAACAACCATTTAACTCCAATGGGTTTTTGACCGGGCGGAAGTGATGTCAGCTCCCATGTTTTATTTTTCTCGATCGAATGAATCTCCTCTTCCATGGCTTGTCTCAATTTTTCATCCTTCATTGCTTCTTCTGGATCTGTTGGTTCATCATTAACAAAATGACAATAAAGAGTTAATTCATCATCGAGATTTCTAGTTACATCATAGAGATCTTTAATAGGTATGAATTTTTTTTGGCTTTCCGAGCGGATGTTCATCTAAACTGTCTCCATCACTCAAGGACGAACTCGAACTGGATGAGCTTGCTGATGTCGAACTGGTTGCTGGTGTTGTGGCTGCGACTATGGCTGGTTCTTCCTGATCATTGTCTTCATCCATGAAAGGATAAAAATTGTAGCTATTTTCTTTTTCATCGGTCCAGTCCCAAACAGCTTCTTCATCAATGGTGACATCTCTACTGATGATGATTTTTTGAGTCTGAGGATCGAACATTTTGTACCCTTTGGAATGTTCTGAATAGCCCACAAACAAATATTTCTTGCTTTTATCATCTAGCTTCTTGAGTTCTTCATCTGGTACATGGACATGAGCAACACCGCCAAAAACACGCAAATGAGAAATACTGGGTTTTATTCCGCTCCATGCTTCTTGTGGAGTTTGATCCCAAACACTGACAGTTGGTGATCTGTTCAACAGATAGACAGCACAATATACTGCTTCGACCCACAACTCCTTCGGTAAATTTTTGCTTTTTAACATGCTCCTCACCATGTTGAGCACTGTTTTGTTCTTTCTTTCTACTACACCATTTTGCTGAGGTGATCTGGGGACTGAAAGGAAATGACGGATTCCATGTTGTTCATAAAATTGCTTGAAAGAGATGGACATGTATTCACCACCTCTATCTGATCTGGGTGCCTTAATAAAATGACCACTTTCTTTCTCCACTTGGACTTTGAATTTTCTAAATGTCTCAAAAACTTATGTTTTTTCCTTCAAAAAATACACCCAAGTTTTTCTACTATAATCATCAATGAAAAGTAGAAAATATTTATTTTTACCCAGAGACTGTGGAGTGATCGGTCCACACACATCTGTGTGAACTAGCTCAAGCGGCGCCTTTGCTCTTGACATGGACTCCTTTAGAAAACTGGTTCTGAATTGTTTTCCAACAAGACATCCTTCACACAGTTGATGAGACTGGTCAATATGAGGCAATCCGTTTACCATCTGCTTCTGTCCCAATAGCTTCAGTCCTCTAAAATTGAGATGTCCGTACCGTAAATGCCAAAGCCAGGGGGACTTTGCACACAAGCTTTCAAACATTTGGCCACGTCCGTCTGTATGTTAATTATGAACATTCTGTTTTTCGCCATGGGTACTCGTGCAATCAACTCCTTTTTCTCATTCAACCGGAGTAGTTTCCGATCCACCATGTGAACTTCATAATTTTTTTCTAGTAACTGTCCCAAACTGAAAATATTGCTTTTCATGTTAGGAACATAATAAACATTATCAATAAACTGGTGAGTGCCATTTTTGAGCCGAATAAGAATTGTTCCTTTGCCTGTAATAGGAACCTTGGAGGAATCTCCATATACAACATTACCGCGAACGGATTCATAGAGCTCCACGAACATCTTCTTGTCACCACACATATGGTTACTTGCCGCATTGTCAAGATACCATATATTATTTTCACGATTTTCTTCACCTTCGTAGGTAAGTAACACAGTGCAAGTTACTTCCTCATCTTGAATATTATTGGTGTTGGTCCCTTGTAGGGTTGCAAGTATAGTTCCAAGGGGGGGTTAGGAACTATTTAAACTTTTTCGCAATTAGGGCAGACTTCTTTTTCTAAGAAAAAAGGTTTTAATAGCAGCGCTGAGTAAACAGCAAGATACTGGCTTAGTCAACTGGTGACTAGGTCAGTTTCTTAGCTTGAGTCAGGAGATAGCACTTAGAGCCTATTCCTGAGCTCAGACGTTCAGCGCACACAACTCAACTTGACCTCTTTACTTGGTCAGTTTTTGGTTATTTTAAGCAAGCAATATAAAATAAGGAGTTAAAGGTAAGAAATACTTCACTCAGCAGATTTATCCAGGTTCGGCTTCTTCTAAGCCTACGTCCTGTCCCCGGAACACGTTCCGAGATTTCGAATCCTCTACTGAGCTCTTTAAAGGTAGAGCCTCAAACCTTTTACAATATCAGCAACTGAGTATGACAAGAGTACCTTCCTCTATACCTCTACTCAATCCTAATCTCTCGCTGAGTACTTAAAACCGAGTACTCAGCCTCTCCTTTCTATCTCTAGAAATGATAAGTGTTTTGTCCTATACAAAGATTTGCTAAAACACTTTAGACGATTGAAACAATCTCTCTAGACTTTTACACAGATATAAGAATTATAGTGTAAGATTTTGCTTTGCTTCTTGCTTGCAGAACTTGTGTAGAAATTTGGTCAACGTAACTGCTTGATCAAGTTCTGTGTCGAGTGAAGCTTCTGATGGCACTATTTATAGAGACGTCTGGGCATCGGTCATTTCGAATTTCGAAATAACCGTTGGAGGGAAACGGCTACATGTCGTTGTCATCCTGACTTGCTCAGAGCTCTCGGCCAATCAGAATTATGTATCTTCTGTCCTCGGTCAGCTCAGCAGACTGTCTCTCCTTTTATGGTAAAGTCAACTAGACAGCATACTGTGTCGTCTGAACTTTGCCCAAAAGGGAAATACTTTGTTTGGAAGTTTTGCTTTGCCAGCTGCTGTCTTGTACGCTTTGTCGAGACTACTCAGCAGCTTCATCTTGAAGTTGTTCCCGAAGGTCTTCTAGATCCTTCCGTTTGCTGAGTTGCGTTTTGTTCAAAACGGCAACGTCTTGACATACACGGGCCGAGTTGTACTGAGTTGTTTGACTTGGGCCTTTGCTTCCGTATTGGGCTTGGACTTTTTGATTCTTATGTCTTATACCAGTTTTAACTCAACATTGAACAAACACATTAGTAGAATAAATCAAAGCATTTAAACTTAGTGTGTTTAGAATATGTATTTTAAATTATACTTAAACAATTTTGTCAAATCAAAATTATGTGGAAAGGTGTTTCAACAAACTCCCCCATTTTGATGTTGGCAAAACTATTCAGCGAGGAACTCAGTATGAGCTCCCCCATGATAGTTGACCTAGTATAATTTAGCAAACTCCCCCGTAAGGGTTGAGCTACTGACTTAGTTTTACTCAAAATATTTAAGGGTTTAAATGAGTAAGTCTAAGGTCAGTTTTTCAGATATAGGTCAGCTATATCAACATATTCTATTTACTCAGTATTAAGCGGAAGGTTTAGTCATATGGAGTGCGCTGAGTAATTTGTTGTTCAATGAGTTCTTATCAGAATGTTTTATAAACACATAGGTCAATGTCAAACATTTTATCAGCATATCATTTAGTTAATAAATGTTACAAGTATTAAACATAGCTGATTTAGTTGAAGATACATAATGACTCAGTACTTAATAACATATATCATAACTCAGGATTTGAATAAGAGATGCAAATATGATATATAGATAGAAGTCAGTGATTACACAGCAACATATATATAGATAAGGCAAATAGATTACAACTGTCTTAACCTATACTGAGCTAGCCTATCTATTTCTTTTTCTTGTGTTGCGATGACTGACTTCGCTCATGCTGAGATCTAGCTGCATGTTCTTTCTCCCCCGTTTTGTCAACTTCAGGGAGTCTGAAAGCATCAGTTAATACAGTGCGAGTCAGTTCTTGGGAGAGCTCCTTAAGCTTCTCAGCGCTTTCATTTACGCCATCAAAAATGGCAACTCCATCAGCTGAGACCTCTTCGGGTACTTTGAGATCAGCAGCACTGAGCATATTGACGCTGAATGCTTGAGCTTTGCCTTGCCAGATAAGAGCTTCAGTAAGGCCAACAAAGATTTGGTGGAAGGTTTTAAAGAGAGATGTGTCGTAATACTGACGTTGGATGTTGTTATGACGAATGTGATTGAAAGTCTGTTGTGCGAGAGTCATCATCTCGTTCTGCTTCATTGCGTCAGTATCCATCTCTTGCTTATTCAGATTAAGCAACCTTATAGCCTCACCAATTTGCTCTACTGAGCACTGACTGTACGACACCATTTGCTCGTTGGTCTTAAGTTGCTCAGTATGAAGCTGAGCAAAGAGCATTTTGAGTTCTGATGAAGTGGCATAGTCAGTGTTCACAGCTGACAATTTTTGGACTTGTTGATGGAGAAAGTTCAGGTGTTGCACGGTTGTCAGCTGTATCTCAGCCAACTTGGCAATTGAATCCTGCTTAGCTTACTGTGCTTGGAAGGATAAGACGACGTTCAGTAGATCCTTGAGTCCCTTAACTTCGTTTAGAAGCTGAGTGACCTGGGAAAGCTGGGTGGTCTCAAGAATTAAAGAGCCAGCAGCAGGAGAAGTGGAATGTTGAAGGTCTCTGATTAATGCTTGCACTGAGTCAATGATCTTTTTGCCGGACTCAGTGGCATTCAGATGGCTTTGTGAACCTTCAGGGACATCAGTATGACCAGAAGGAAGAGGAGTGAAAGGAGTAACCTGGTCAGTGACTGGAATAGTATGCTCAATCTGTACTTGAGTTGTAGGAATAGTTGATTGATCGACAGAGAGTTGAGTTGGAGAAGTTGTAATGCGAATACTGTCTGTGCTGACGGCAGAGGTGTGTGGAGTCAGCACCATGCTTGAGGAAATAGCATGAACAGTAGACGGCTCAACCTGACTGGTTGATGTTGCAGAAGCATTGGGGTCAGCATGTTCCCGTTGAGAAGAAACAGAGGCTTGTTTTTCTAATGCCGCCGATGTAGTGGAAGTGGATTGGCGTTTGAAAAACTTGAGTTGGACGGTAGAAGGGTCCTTAGTTTTCTTGGAGACGACAAAGTCAGGAAGAGTTGGTAGTTGCACAGGAGGTTCACTAATTAGCTTCTCACTGGCCTTGACCAACTTTCACCTTCTACGAGGTGGAGTGACAGTATGATCAGGTTCTCCTGAATGAGAAGGGGAAGATGCTTGTTGCTCAGTATGAGGCTGGTCAGCTTGCTCTTCAACTTGATCAACAGTGTGTTGGTCAAGTACTTGCTCAACACCAGCAGCTAACCCAGTATCAGCATCCTCAGCCTCAATCTCACTGGCTGTTTCCTCAGAGTCCTCAGCGTCATCCTGACCGCTGGCTTCGTCCTCTTCTTCTTCGGTACTGTCACCGTCAAGTTCTTCCTCAACTTGAGAGATGAAGTGATCATCTAGTTGAACCTCATGTTCATCATGCTCAGCTTCTGTACCTTGACACTGGGTGAAGTGAGAGTCACCCGGTATAATGAAATCAGTAGGTATGGTGTTCAGTGGAGCCAGTGTTAAAGACTTCTGCTTCTATTGAGGTTGCTCAGTAGCTTCCTCAGTTCCAGGCTCACCTTGCCTGCTTCTTTTCTCAGCTGACTTACCAGCTGACTTCTGCCTCTTTGCTGGAGACTCAACATGTTTAGAAGGAGTCTCAGCAAATTTCCTCTTGCGAGAAGCTGGGGCCTTAGTCCTTCTTCCTTTCTTAGGCTCAGCAGTGTCTTCAGCTTGGCCAGCAGCAGCAGTAACTTTGCCTTTCTTCAAGGGCTGTCCAAACTTTAATGCCCTCAGCGAGGCAGCTGTTATCTCAGATCCTCGATTTTTCTCCTCACCTTCAAGATCAATCTTATAGTCAATGAGGATTCTGGTGATGAGTGATCCAAGCCGCATCGTGCCAGTGCTTCGAAGGAACCCAGCAACGAGAAAGACCGGCATGTTGATGGGGGTGTACGTCAACATGTGCCATATAAAGCACTGCTTGAAATTGGTTGCTGATGTAGTGCAGTTGATCTTCGGGTAGATGAAGTAAGTCAGCAAGTAGTGAGCCATCTTCTGATGCTGGCCCATTGATGAAGCTGACACTTCTCCTGAGTGACCCTCAGGTTTGCAGAAGTTGTGTGCATAGTCAGTTTTATCCTGATCTCCCGATCTTCTCAGCCTTGCTCCCTCAGTCTTTAGCTTGAGAAGATTTCCTATATAGAGAGGGTTGACGAAGATGGTTTTGCCTTTCACCTCAGTGCACAGGTAGTCAGGGTTGTCACTAGCAACCTTGAGGTTGTGGTAAAACTCCCTCACTAGGTCAGGATAGGTTTCATCCCTAACCGAAAACAGCTCCGTCCAGTCGTTTTGTGAAATCCATTCGCAGAAAGGTTTTTCGTTTTGGACAAAGTGTTCTGAGACCCATCTGGAGGGCTCAACTTTCCATTCTAGTACGTTCTCAAAAACTTTGGTGTAGGTTCGAATTTTCACAGTCTTTCCTTGACCAGAGGTTTGGCCAGTTTTTCCTTTGCTCGGCGTAGGAGGATTTCCAGCAGGTTCATCAGAGTTAGTCTTTTGGTGGCCGGCACCGGAGACGTTGTAGGATATCTTAGTCATTTTCAAGGATGGAGAAGATTTAGAAGGATCTTGAGAGAGAAGGTTTCTTTGCCTTAGAATTTGATTAAGCGTAAAGAATAAACGATGGGAAATTACCCATTATTTATAGATGGAATGAACGGTGTGGATTTAATCAAATCCATGTGTCAGTTTTGCCTTGGGATTGTGTACCGACAAAGATCCTGGCATTTATGACACATACGGCGAATACATCATCCTAGGGCTATACGCGTGCTTTTACATTTATGCTAACGGATCTAACACTCAGCATTTAGAATGTCAAGCGTTTGATATTCTGAGTGGTCAGTATTGCATTTTCGGATGATTTTTAAGTTTAAGTTTAAACTAATTTACTCAGTGTGCAAGTTTACTCAGTATTTGATGTTTAGTCAGTTTCGATGAGTTACTCAGCAAACAATCAATCATTCAGCATAGTAATTCACTTAGCACAAGAATTTACTGAAGAGGATTAAACATATCAATTGCTTCTCTCAGTATGTTGAACTGCTCACGGGCCAGTGGCTTCGTGAAGATATCCGCAAGCTGTTCGTCCGTTGGGACAAAAGTCAGCTTGATCTCACCCTTGAGTACATGGTCTCTAATGAAGTGATGTCTGATGCTGACATGCTTCATTCTGCTGTGTTGAATTGGGTTCTTTGAAAGATCAATTGCACTTTTGTTGTCACATTTGACTTCAATTGTCTTCGTTTGAACACCATAGTCTTCAAGCTGTTGCTTAATCCATAGGACTTGAGCAACACAATGACCAGCAGTAATGTACTCAGCTTCAGTGGTGGACAAGGCTACTGACGCCTGCTTTTTGCTGAACCAGGATACAAGACAGCTTCCTAAGAAGTGACATCCTCCAGAGGTGCTTTTACGTTCTAGCTTATCCCGTCCATAGTCAGCGTCAGTGTATCCGATGAGTGTAAAATCATGAGTGTTTGGATACCACAGACCTGCGTTCACTGAGCTTTGCAAATATCTAATGATTCTTTTTACAGCAATGTAATGAGATTCCTTAGAGTTAGATTGATATCTAGCACAGTAGCATACTGAAAACTGAATGTCCGGTCTACTGGCTGTTAAGTAAAGTAGAGAGCCTATCATACCTCGATATAATTTGCTGTCTACTGACTTACCATTCTCGTCAGCGCAGAGGACAGTGTCAGTGCCCATAGGAGTGGACATTGGCTTGCAATTTTCCAAGTCATATTTCTTTAATATCTCCTTGGCATATTTGGCTTGACTGATGAAGATGCCATTATTTCCTTGTTTAATTTGAAGACCAAGGAAGAAGTTGAGTTCTCCCATCATGGACATTTCAAACTCAGTCTGCATTTGTTTGCTAAACTCCTTGCACATTGATTCGTTAGTTGCACCAAATATTATATCATCAACATAAATTTGGGCCAGTAGGGTATCTTTACCCTTTTTCTTAATGAATAAGGTTGTATCAGCTTTGCCCCTGACATAATTTCTAGTCAGCAGGAAACTGGTCAGCCTCTCATACCAAGCACGTGGTGCTTGCTTGAGGCTGTACAGAGCCTTTTTGAGTTTGTAAACATGGTTTGGGAACTTAGGGTCCTCAAAACCTGGAGGTTGATTTACATAAACCTCCTCGATTATAACTCCATTAAGAAATGCACTTTTGACATCCATTTGGAATAATTTAAAGTTCATGTAAGATGCATATGCACATAGAATTCTAATTGCCTATAGCCTTGCCACTGGGGCAAAGGTCTCACCGTATTCAATACCTTCTTGCTGACTGTAGCCCTGAGCTACAAGCCTTGCTTTGTTCCTGACTACGTTTCCTTGTTCATCCATCTTGTTCCGATGGTCTTTTGACTCTTTGGATGAGGTACTAGCTCCCATACATCGTTTCTTCTGAATTGATCGAGCTCCTCTTGCATTGCGTTCATCCAGAATTCATCGTACTCAGCTTCAGCGAAATTCTTCGGTTCTTGTACTGAGACGAAGGCAACATTGCTGAGGTACTTCCTGAGTTGATTCCTCATCATCAGGGTATTCCCAGCAGAATCAAGGATCGCACTCTCTGAGTGCCCTCTTGGGATCCTTATCTCTTTAGGTAGATTTATGTCTTATGCTGTTTGTGTTTCAACAATCTATGCAGAAGTAGATGGGTCAGTAAAAGTAATCTTAGGTTCACTCTTACTCTTGGTCAGCCTTTTCGTGAATGACTCAGTAGCTGGTTCTTGGTCAGCGGTGGTTACTGAGTGTGGATCATCTTCGGTCAGCGGCTGGTATCTACCTGCAGGGTCAGTTTCGTCGAACTCTACATGTACTGACTCTTCTAAAATTTGAGTTGGCTTATTAAAAACTCTGTATGCTTTGCTGTTTGTTGAGTAGCCCAAAAAGATAGCCTCATCAGCTTTTGAATCAAACTTTGCTAAGCTATCTTTGGTATTTAAAATAAAACATCTACAGCCAAAGGCACGAAAGTATCCAATATTGGGCTTTCGTCCTTTCCAAAGTTCATAGGGGGTTTTCTTGAGTATAGGTCTAACTAGAGCCCTATTAAGAATATAACATGTTGTGTTAACAGCCTCTCCCCAAAAATACTTTGGAAGCCTATGCTCATCCAGCATTGTCCTGGCTATTTCAACCAGAGTTCTGCTCTTCCTTTCTACAACCCCATTTTGCTGAGGTGTTCTAGGAGCAGAAAAATTATGGTCAATGCCGCTGGCTTCACAGAATTCAACAAACTTTTGGTTTTTGAATTCTCCACCGTTATCACTACGGATGTGAGCTAATTTTAGGTCTTTTTCATTTTCAATTTTTCTAACCAAATTTGAAAATGTCTCAAAGGTCTCATCCTTGCTGGTCAGCAAGATAACCCACGTATACCGAGAGAAGTCATCTACAATGACCAAGGAAAATCTTCTTCCACCCAAACTCAGCGGCTGGACTGGACCAAAGAGATCCAAGTGTAGCAACTCTAATGGACGTTTAGTTGAGACAATATTTTTGCTGTGAAAAGATTGTTTGGTTTGTTTTCCATCTTGGCAAGCGTGGCATAATTGATCTTTTTGAAATTTAAGTTCAGGCAGTCCCTCAACCAATTGCTTTCTTGCTAGTTTGGCTAGGAGTTCCATGCTTACATGACCAAGTCTCCTGTACCATAGCCAGGAATTTTCTTCCTTTGATACTAAGCACATAGTTTTTGAAAACTTTTTCTCTAAATCTAGCATAAAGACATTATCTATTCGAGGGGCAGTTAAAATTAACTCATTTGTTTTACCCTCGTATATTTTACATCCAGTAGCATCAAATATAACTCTTCTCCCATTGTCACATAGCTGAGCTACGCTGAGTAAGTTATATTTGAGTCCGCTAACTAGGGAGACAGATTCAATAGTAGGATTACCTCCGATGGTTCCTGACCCTACTATCTTACCCTTCTTGTTGTCTCCAAAACTTACACTTCCTCCTCGTTTACGCTCAAACGTGATGAACTGAGTTTCATCACCCGTCATATGCCTTGAGCATGCGCTGTCAATATACCACATCTTTGACTTCTCGGCACATCTCAGGCTTACCTGCATTGTAACTAGTTACTTTTAAGTACCCAATTCTTTTTGGGTCCTTGCTTGTTAGGTGCAACAGGTAAAGCATCATATTTTATTTTATGGCGACATACATGGACAGTATGGCCATTCTTCCCACAGAAGTCATAACTGACCTTCTGATTAGGATGTTTCACTGACTTGTCAGCACCCCAGTGCTGAGCGTGCCAGCACACCTTAGTGGTGTGTCCTAACTTCCCACAAAAGTCACACTGGACTTTTCGCTGGGGATTCCATCTCTGCTGAGTACCTTGGTACTGAGTTCTCAGAGGACTGTTTTTTTTATTTGGAACCTTTAGTTGGTTCTGGATAGTTGTGACGTCCTTTCTCAGTTTCTTTGAAACTGACTGGACTTCAGAGACATACTCATGCATGATCTTCATGTTATCATGCAGAGTTGAATTATCCTGAAGAAGGAATCTGAGGTCACTCAGTTTGACCTCTTCCACTTCGTCACAACGCCTGCTGAGTGCTCTAACTTTCTTATTACACTTCTTGACAAGTGTATAGAGATCACTCAGGGCATTAACCATATCGTTTCTGAGCTGGGGAAGAGAAATTACCTCATTTGATTGCTCCTCATCATCTGATAGGTCAACATGCTCAGAGACCTATGGCTCAGCAAGTTCGTCAGCCATGAAGCATATCTTCGCTGACTCGGTGGCCTCAGTTTCTGTAGATGAAGACTCATCACTGTCGCTCCAAGTATCCACCATTGCCTTCTTCCCACTCTTCTTGTCTTTCCTCAGCGTGGGGCAGTTTGACTTAATATAGCCAGTTTGATGGCACTCAAAGCATGTAATGGGCTTTGAGCTGTCCTTTTTGTATTTGATGTCACTTGAGTCAGCCTTATACTTATCAAACTTTCTGTAAGGCTTTTTAGAGTATTTGTCACTCTTCCTGAATAGCCTTTTCATCTTCCTTGTGAACATTGCCATCTCCTCATCGTTAGTTGAACTCCCGTCAGTGGAGTCAGCTTTCATGACAAGGGATTTCTACTTCTTGTCTTCAGATTTTTCCTTCACCTCAAAGTTTTTCATGGATATCTCATGGGTCAGCAATGAACCGATGAGTTCGTCATATCTGTAGGTGGTTAAATCCTGAGCTTCCTCAACTGCTGTCTTCTTTGCTTGCCAGTCTTTATGAAGACTCCTGAGTATCTTTTTGACTTGTTCTTCCTCAGTGAAGATTTTCCCAAGTCTCTTGAGCTCATTAATGATGTTGGTAAACCTTGCATTCATGTCTGAAATGCCCTCATCATTGTTCATCTCGAACAGCTCGTACAGTCTCATCTGCTGATTCACCTTGGACTCCTTTACTTTATTGGTTCCCTCGTAGGTGACTTCCAGCTTTTTCCAGATCTCTTGCGCCGACTCACAACCTGAGATTTTGTTATATTCTGTAGCATCGAATGCACAGTGAAGCATATTGATAGCCGAAGCGTGATTTTGAAGCTTCTTAAGATCATCCTCTGTCCATTTGGCCTCAGCTTTTACAACTGTTTGGCCAGCCACAACCTCAATAGGTACAAAAGGGCCTTGGACTATAGATAGCCAGGCACTCATGTTTGTAGCCTGAATGAAGTTTTTCATCCTATTCTTCCAGAAGGTATAGTTTGACCCGAAGAATAGGGGAGGCCTAGTAATGGACAGCCCCTCAGGCAGTATTTGAGTTGTTTGGTTTCTAGGGAGAAACCGAGTGCTGTTTTCGCCCATGGTAGGGATCAGCTCAAGGTTGTTAGACCTTTTACAGTGAGCTTTTAAGCTCTGATACCACTTGTTGGTCCCTTGTAGGGTTGCAAGTATAGTTCCAAGGGGGGGGTTAGGAACTATTTAAACTTTTTCGCAATTAGGGCAGACTTCTTTTTCTAAGAAAAAAAGGTTTTAACAGCGGCGCTGAGTAAACAGCAAGATACTGGCTTAGTCAACTGGTGACTAGGTCAGTTTCTTAGCTTGAGTCAGGAGATAGCACTTAGAGTCTATTCCTGAGCTCAGACGTTCAGCGCGCACAACTCAACTTGACCTCTTTACTTGGTCAGTTTTTGGTTATTTTAAGCAAGCAATATAAATAAGGAGTTAAAGGTAAGAAATACTTCACTCAGCAGATTTATCCAGGTTCGGCTTCTTCTAAGCCTACGTCCTGTCCCTGGAACACGTTCCGAGATTTCAAATCCTCTACTGAGCTCTTTAAAGGTAGAGCCTCAAACCTTTTACAATATCAGCAACTGAGTATGACAAGAGTACCTTCCTATATACCTCTACTCAATCCTAATCTCTCGCTGAGTACTTAAAACCGAGTACTCAGCCTCTCCTTTCTATCTCTAGAAATGATAAGTGTTTTGTCCTATACAAAGATTTGCTAAGACACTTTAGACGATTGAAACAATCACTCTAGACTTTTACACAGATATAAGAATTGTAGTGTAAGATTTTGCTTTGCTTCTTGCTTGCAGAACTTGTGTAGAAATTTGGTCAGCGTAACTGCTTGATCAAGTTCTGTGTCGAGTGAAGCTTCTGATGGCACTATTTATAGAGACGTCTGGGCATCGGTCATTTCGAATTTCGAAATAACCGTTGGAGGGAAATGGCTACATGTCGTTGTCATCCTGACTTGCTCAGAGCTCTCGGCCAATCAGAATTGTGTATCTTCTGTCCTTGGTCAGCTCAGCAGACTGTCTCTCCTTTTATGGTAAAGTCAACTGGACAGCATACTGTGTCGTCTGAACTTTTCCCAAAAGGGAAATACTTTGTTTGGAAGTTTTGCTTTGCCAGCTGCTGTCTTGTACGCTTTGTCGAGACTACTCAGCAGCTTCATCTTGAAGTTGTTCCCGAAGGTCTTCTAGATCCTTCCGTTTGCTGAGTTGCGTTTTGTTCAAAACGGCAACGTCTTGACATACGCGGGCCGAGTTGTACTGAGTTGTTTGACTTGGGCCTTTGCTTCCGTATTGGGCTTGGGCTTTTTGATTCTTATGTCTTATACCAGTTTTAACTCAACATTGAACAAACACATTAGTAGAATAAATCAAAGCATTTAAACTTAGTGTGTTTAGAATATGTATTTTAAATTATACTTAAACAATTTTGTCAAATCAAAATTATATGGAAAGGTGTTTCAACAATTGGCAGTCTCCTCTACCTCCTTAGGCGGACTCCAACATTCTACCACGTAGTGACCATACTTCGAGCAATTATGACACTGAATATTGGACTTGTCACGTCCTTCATTCGACCTCTAGTTTCCTCTTCCTTGACCGCGTCCTCGACCTCTTCCTCTACCTCTGGTGAATTGAGTGCTTCTGTCATTGTTGTTGTTGCCGTTTTCATTTCTGCCTTGACTTCTGCCACGTCCTTGTCCTCTACCATTTCCTCCTCGACCTCTTCCGCGTCCTCTGCCGAACTGACTACTTTCGCCATTTTTAAACACAGCCTTTGTTGCTAAGACTTGTTTTGTGGAATCTTCTCTTCGTTTCTCAAATCGCTCCTCTCGTGCTTGTAGTGACCCTACAACTTCATCAACTGACATTTCACTAATGTCTCTAGACTCCTCCATAGCCACCACTACGTAATCAAATTTTGGTATTAGTGATCGCAGAATTTTTTCAACAATTCTGGACTTTTCAATTTTTTTCTCCATACTGCCGCATCTGATTTACGATAGATTTTACTCGGGATGAGTAATCACTAATGGCCTCCGTCTCTTTCATCCTCATCATCTCAAATTCTCCTCTCAGCATTTGCAAACGAACTTTTTTAACTTTCTCCTCCCCTTGAAGAGAAACTCGTAGGATTTCCCACACTTGTTTGGCGGTCGTAGCTTCGGCTACTTTCTCGAACATTAACTCATCCAAACCTTGATGGATGAGAGTAAGTGCCTTTTGATCACTTTTGCGATTTTTCTGCAGAGTATCTTTTTCTGCCTGTGTCAACGCTGCCTCGTTACCTGGGACTACATATCCTTTTTCGACTATATCCCAGATATCTTGACATCCAAGTAACGCCTTCATTCGAATACACCAACTTGAATAATTCGTTTTGGTGAGCTGGGGGTATTGATAAGGAAGTTTGAGACCGTCTGACATTTTTATAGGGTCTGTTTTTGATGAAGTGGAGCAAGCCTTAAACTATTTGGAGAAAGCTGATCCAGTGGCAAAATTGAAATTTTGAAGTTAAATCGGGGTTGTTGGAATTTAGCAATTTCAAACCCTAATTTTATTGGATTCGGCCCATTGAATAAAAGCCATCGGTCGATAGACCCATGGTGAACGTGTTTTTTAGCCATCTGAGGTCGTTTTGGGCCTCAAAATGGCAGTTTTGTGTTTTTGTCGCACTTTAATTATTTCCGTGTTTTTTTTATTACTTTTCCTTTTAGGTTTCGAATTAGGTTTTATTTGTTAGCCTATTTAAAGGCTCGCCGCCCCCCTTATGTAATCAGTTTTTGATTAATAACAATTTCAGAGTTTATTCTCTTTCTTCCAATTGTCGTTAGTCGTGCGCGATTCAACGATCATTGACGATTTTAAGCATTGTTCGTGCGCGAACATTCGTTTAGGACGAAAGTCTGTTTATTCCGCTGCATCAGTTTTGCGGAAGACTGACTCTCGTAACGTGGCTCTGATACCACTTTGTTAAAATGAAGGGACTAAAGGAAACTAAAAATGGCACAAAAAAAGCAAAGAAAGTCTTTTTTTATTAAACTTCTCCTACACTAGTACAAAAATTACAAAATGAGAAGACAATTCACTCTAATTTATATTCATTTCTAGCACATCTTTCACCTCTCCATCTTTTGCATATAATTGTTTATTTTATATTTTTCTTTTCTTTTTTTTCAAAGTAAAAGTATGGAGAGTCAATGTATGGTTCTTTTTCCTTTTTTCAAAGTAAAAGTATGGAGACATCAACTTGAATATTTTTGTCTCCATCCATCACATGCATATCTAATCCACACCTTATCTATTTATTTATTTATTTATTAAAAATTAAAAATTAAGTTTAATATTTTATTTTTAACAGGAGAAATAGAAGCTGAGAATTTATTGATAGGAAAAAAAACGCCCAACTTGAACAACAAGTAATATGGGAGGAAGAAGACACAAAAACTTATAATCTCGTGCAACTTTCTTCTAAATGGAAATATCATAATGCACAAAATAAGCTCCAAAATTACACGAATCAGTTAATTGATTACTGTGCATAAATTTCATCTCATTCTTCTGTCAAAAAATTGGATCAAGTTCATGATGAGAAAAGGGCAAGCCTTGGTGATCTATTAATGAACAACTATGAAAGTCTTTCTAAAAGTTTAGATTATTATGGATTTATAGAGATCAATGATAATGATTCATATACACCATATTCTTCTTTTTCGCTTAATCAAACTAGTATCGATTCAATTTTTTCATGGAATAAATACCATTCAGAACAATTACCACCATTAACCATGGAAAATACTGATATGATGACTCGTGAAGCACATCGTACTTCACTCCTGACTCTTCATTCTCTTCGCCATGTAATTGAAATCTGAATCAAAATATTAACGTTGAAGAAGGAGAGAACATGGCATTCCCAGAGGATTTTTTGTTCGGTTATGAAGAAGAACAAATTGGAGATGACTAGCTGGAAGAGTTCTATAAGAAAAAGAATGATTAATAAATCAATTAAGAAGATGTTCTTTTATTTTATTTTTCTGAAGTATTCTACTTTTCTTTTTCTGGAGTATTGCTACTTTCTCTATCATTTATGTCTTTATATTTCTTATCAGCAAGTCTGATATTGATATTTGATGTGTTTGCTTAATTATATATTATATATTTTTTCACACATAGAAATAAATTAATTATAAAATGTTATTTCAAAGATTTTGTATGAAAATATCAGTCGATAGCCTTTAGCACAGTACACACCTCTCCATATTTTAACATCAATTGGTTTTCAATCAATATAATATTGGTAACTACATGCATGTGAAAGAGCTATTTTTTACATAACATTACAGTCACATGGCAACTACATGTATGACACGTGATCATTAAAATAAAAGTTTAATTTTGGCTAACATGTGACCGTTTCAAGTAGTTCATGAATTAATAGTAAATAACAAATCTAATTAACTTTTTTTTTTGTTGTCATGTGATTGTCAAGTCATACTTAAAAGTTTATCATTTCCCTTATGAGGTGATTTTTTTTGTCTAAAGTTTCCGAAATGACTTTATTGAAATAAAAAGAAAAATTCAAAGACTGTTAAAACAAATTGAAGTTTAGAGACCTTTTTAAAACTAACTTCAAACATCAGTAACCATCAGTGCAAATTGCTCTAATTAAGACACATGCCAAAAACTGAATAGGAAATATGTAAAGAAATAGGAAAATGGAGACATAAGATTTTCTTGTCTTTGATTTGGTGTGGAACACGAAATATTATTTTTATCATATGCTTTATACTCTTTGTTCCCAAGCCCCGGTCTTATAAATGTATCAGCTGTCAATATAAAGTGGTATCCCTAAATAGCTTTGATCAATTATTACATTTCTTACACACCACACCATTATCTTTAAGAAAGATAAGAATCTTATCTTTCTTATTACACATCACATCACACTAGATTATTATTACAAGAAAAATACAAACTTGATACTTAAACCACAACTTTCTGGACAAGTGGCACTTATGTCTTCTGGATATTTTCATATGTAATGACTAGGAGAGAGATTGAAGTTCTTCCAGTCTTCATCATCCGAATCAATGTCGCCATACAGAGATTCGTACCATGGTCCTTTCCTTACTCGTGGGTCCGGATAAGGGTCTTGGGAATCTTGGAAGTAATGAGGTGGAACTTGAGGTTCTTGAGTTGGCACTTGAGTTGCTTGGGGTGGCATTTGAGGTGGCACTTGAGTTGCTTGAGGTGGTCTTGATCTGGAAGAAGATGCTTGTCCTGGTTCTGGTTGTTGTTGTGAAGCCATAAATGGAGTCCGATTTGACACTAAGTGAATGTTGACTGGCTTGGCAGGGTACAGTGTTGTACTAAGAATTTGGTTAGTATTGAGATCATAACCATTAAGGCAACAAAGATAATTTTTGAGTGCCATTTTTTCATTGCCTTTGGTTTCCTGTATTGGAGTTAAGAAAGTATTCCACTCATAAGCTTCATTTTGAGTCCAAAATTTCCCTTGCATGTCTTGGAAGTATGGCCTATGGATGATAAAGACTGCACTGGTTGATAAATGGGACGTTGCACTATCCCAGAGCTTGAGTCTTTCAATTATTTTCTGGAGTTCCTTTCGCCACCACGAAAGGGGGGCATACCAGTCCATTAAAGTCCATAACAGAGAATCACATTGCTGTTCTTCATGGAGGTGATGAAACATTTCCAAGACTGGTATTTCAATGGCAATGGAATAGAGAACCGTTAAGCACCAAATGCACCATAATTCGGAAGAGAGGAGATCTTGTGTGGGTTTCAGACGGAAAAGGATAAGGAAAGGGTAATCTTGGTAAAATTCATCAGGTTTAGGGAGGTTCCTTGCAGTGAGGAAGTCTTTGAAGTGAACAAACAGGTGGGTTTTGGCATAGCACTGAATTTCAAAAATATTTTTGAAATTAGTTCTAGGAGGAAAGGGGCGAAGGGCTACAGGATTCTTAGGAGTAGAGGATGCCATGAAGATGAAAGGTAGGGAGGCTATAGAGGTAATAAGTGAAGGTTGTGGTCTGGAAAGCAAGTCTGGGATGAGGTTCTGATGTCCTTTTATATGCTCCACATGGAAGTCATATTTTGCAAACCAGTCCTTAAGTCTCAATAATTGTTGGCTAGGGAGAGACTTATTTTTGAAATCAAGGATTTTCGGAAAAGATGAATTATCCATTCTGACAGTGAAATGATGGCCGATGAGATGGAATTCAAATTTCTTTATACCATTTTTTACCGCAAGAATCTCTTTGATCGTGGTGTGATAATGTTGCTCTGCAGCTTTGAATTGTCCACTAGCATGTCCACAGTAATGAGAAGTTCCATCAACTTCTTCAATAAGCAATGCACCCCAATGTTCATCACTAGCATCTGTTTGTAAAACACGCTTTCCAGTGCCAGGTATCTTTAATGCTGGAGGATTTTGAGCCACAACTTTAAGTTGCTGAACAGCTTTAGTTTGGACATGACTCCACGATGGTGCATTCTTTTTCAGCATTTTTGATAATTGGCTAGTGTGCTCAGAGACATGAGGGATGAATTCCCGGATGTAATTGATGATTCCCAAGAATTGCTGAATTTGCTTTACAGAAAGATTCTCATCAGGGAATTTCAATAATTCTTGAGAAATGTGGGGTCCAGGCTGATATTGGCCATCATGGAATCTCATGCCTAAAAACTCCACTGAGTCCTGTCCAATAATGCTCTTCTTTTCAGAAAGCATTATGCCATGCTGGTCTACAACGTGCTGGAATTGGGCCAAAAGACTATTATGGGCCTGAACGTCTTTTGAGAAGAGTAAGATATCATCAATGTAGATAAGAGCACTATGAAGGATGGGCTCAAAAATCTTAATCATGGCCTTTTGGAACAGAGATGGGGCTGTTTTCAGCCCAAAAGGCATAACTCTCCATTGATATTGTGCTGTAGGAATGCAAAATGCTGTCTTGTAATGATCTTCTGGATGAATCCCAAGCTGCCAAAAACCTGCTTTGAGATCAAATTTTGAAAAGATATGGGCTTCATTGAGATGGACAAATAAGGAATTAATCCTTGGAAGGGGGAATTTGTCATCTCTTAGAAATCCATTGAGGGGCTTGCAGTCAATCACAAGCCTTTTCTTTGCACGAACTATTTCTGACCGCTTCTCGACATAAAATGCTTGACAAGCCCAAGGAGATGTGGTTGGCTCTATCAAGCCTTGTTGCAACAATTGAGCACATTCTTCTTTTGCCAGGAGAAGGTCAGCAGGTGTCATGCCCGGATGCGTTGCCTTTGTAGGATTGACATCTTCATTAAGCTTGAAAGGCAATTTGATGAAGAAATCTTTATTTTTCCAAAGTGGTGAGGGATGCGAGAATTGCGAGTGGGAATCAGCACATGACTTCAAGAGAAGTTTTGTAATTTGTTGAAAATCTGGTGAGACTTCAGCTAGGGAGTACATCTTAGGGACGCACGTGTACAATTTTAATTGTCGTTTGAAACGAATCCCTTCAGGAAGAATTTGTAACCCTTTAGCTTTCTGGTAGACATCAAAGCCAACTAAGATGTCTTTGTCTGGAAGTGCCGATCCAAGGACTTTGACCCAAATGATACAGTTAGGGAAAAACTGAATCCCAATGGGTTTTTTGGATCTGAGTGTAGTGGAAAATACCTTGCCATCTGCAGCCTTGAAATACTCATAGTGGGTTTCCCATGAGGTATTAGGCAAAATTGATGGATTAACCATCGTCTTTTGAGCCCCAGTATCCATAAGACCAATAACAGAAATGGGTCTGTCATATTTGGACGGCAATAGATGAATATTTACCAGGGGATAAGTGGGAGTAAGACTCTCTGATGAGCATGATTGTAGGGAATAGATGGGAAGCAAATCATCAGAAACTGGAAAATCATCATCAGAATCTTCTGAAGAAGAAGAATCTGTATAATCTTCAAGGGCGAAGATGGTTTCTGGTGTTGCTTCATCTTGCTCTGAGTACAAGGATTCAACATCTGCATCTTCAAGACTGTAGGAAAGTTGTTGGACCAATTTTTGAGCCTTTTGTGGCTGATTTGGACATTTACGAGCGTAATGCCCCTTTTGACCACAAATGTAACACCGATCAGTCCGCTTATTCCTGTTGGTCTTTTTCTTGAAAAACTTGAATCGTTTCTGCCGTCTGGACCCTTGATATGAATTAGGGAATTTAGAGAATCTAGAGAGCTTCCTGTAGTGTTTCTTCTTTGAGGGACGACAGTCACATTTGCTATCCTTGCACTTGATATGTAGGTAAGATTTGTTGCAAAATTTCTGAGCAAGATTTCTTTGGGACATGATATTGCTGAAGAGGCGTTGTTGCTCACACAATTTCTCTAGAGCAAGAAGAGTGAATTGGTGAATTTCCCCAATGCTGATGTCGGCGAAATTTCTGCCTGTAGCTGTGATGAGACGTTGTAACTCTGGTTGGAGTTCGGTTGGTAGAGAGGCAATGTAAGTGTACCGAAGATTCGGATCATTATACCCATTTAGCATGTAGTACCTCTTCACCATTCTTTGATAATGAAAGTCTAGATCTTTTTTCTTCAAAGAGCAGCATTTCATATCAAAGAATTCTTGTTTCATCTGGTTGTGATATTTTTTAGGATCGCCGATGAACTGTTGATGGATTTCTCCCAGAGCATGACTAGCAGTTGGAAGATTGAGAAAGGCGGCCATCTTGTATGGTCCAAGACTTTGGTACCATTCTCGAAGCGTGCCTGTAAACCGGGAGACAAATTCAGTTAGCACCTCCTTCATGGTGACATCTTGTTTAGTCATTTGCAAATCTATCCATGCTGCCATTTCATGGAGATGGTCTCTCCATCGATGAGGAGGGAGATGATCAAATGTGACCCAAGGACCAGATGTTGGCTTGGTAGTTTTAGGTTCTTCATAGAACATAAAATCTTCATCAGCTGGTTCTTCAACTGTGGGTTCTGTCACACCAGGGGTTGGTGCAGAAGAATGTTGTTCATCAGCCATGAGTATCTGAGTAATATCAGCATCAGGTTCTGAAGGAAGATCTTCAGATGTTCCTTCTGAGGAGTCTGTAGAATACTCCGGGACAGTGGTGAGATGGTTAATCATGGAAGCCATATTGGAAAACATAGGTTGTTTGTCTTTTGAGGGCCTGTGATGTTTTGGCTTCGGAGAATCTTCTTCAAATGAGCCGGAAGAAGATAAAACTTTTGTGGGTGGAGCTTGAAGTTGTTCATGGATCATCTGAAAAGGAGTATATGTTTGTGCTGGAGGTGGAAAAGGTGAAAAATGATGAGGGGATCTGGAAAAGGGATCCACAAATTCTGGAGGAGAAGTTGAAGGTTGAGATTGAACCTTTGCCAAGTCTGCTTCTACTTGAGCTAACTGATCTTTTAACCTCCTAATCTCAGCTTCTTTCTGGTTGAATTCTTGACCAAATCTTCGCTGTGAGATCAAAGTTCGAAGATTGTTGTCAACCTTTTGGATCTGCTGTGTCAGATCTTTCTGCGTTTTGAGTGCAAACTCTGTCAAAGAATCAACCTTTTGGGACATGTGTTTCTGGGAGGAAACCATATGCTCAAGCTTGTGATCAATCTTTTGAAGATAATTATTCTGGGCTATGGCATTGTCAGTCTGCCAGTTTAGCACAGACTCAAAGGGTTTAGGTTCTTCAAGATGGCCAGTGTGGGTAACAGTATGGGAAGGTATGTAAGGAAAGGATACTGTTTTAGACTGGGTGTTGGTTTGTTTTGTCAAAGGTGGGAAATCTTCTGGGGTAAAACTGGTGTTCATCATGCATGGTTGTACAAGAGGTGGTAGTTCTAGAGAATTAACAGGTGGAGAAGGATGACACCGTCTTTTTAATTTTGCAAGAAATTCAAGCTCCCTTTTGTAGATTGCAAGAGGCTTTAGATAAGCTGGGGTGACCTTAAATTGAGGGTCTGGAGTGATATCTTTTCTGGGATGGATACCGATCCAAGGCGCATCATCATCATCAGGCTTTGTCGGAGCTCTGGTTGAGGATGAGCGACATGCTCCTTTTTTGGATGGCTTTGTTGTTTTCTTGTGCGAGTAATTATCGCAAGAATCATCATCAGAATCAAGATCTTCTACACATGTGCACGATGGATCACACATCCCACTACCGGGAACATCCCAGATGAAATGACCATCTATGTGTGAAACATAGGTGTGTCGACCATCAGGCCCAAAACTATGGATGGGAATTTTCTTTTCTCTCGGAAAAGAGGCCGGAGAGATCATCATGGCTTGGTGAAAGGAGTGCCTTGGGGGCTGAAAACTGTTTTTACCAGTCCATCTTCCCTGTTTTGAAAGGATGAAGAAGTGGTTTGGACGGGCTGAGAAATCTGGTGCAATTTCTCATATGCAGTGAGCCATTCAAGAGGCATCAACTGAGTAAGCTCTTCCCTGGAGATCTGGCGAGGGATTTGTACAATTGTTGGATTATCATCTTCCTCCGCAATTAAAAACAAGGCTTCAGATGAAGTACTCTGGGTTGGCATGTCAAGTGCATGATTCTGGAGCCGATAAATGAGTTGGTGGTGAATTGTTGCTGCAACAGCTGTTGAGATTTGTTCAGCACCAATTAGCTGTACTTGAATCTTAAAGGTGGAAGGAAGGTTTGGGTCGTGTAATGAAAGGTTGAAGTTTGGAAAAAATGTTAGAACAATACTACCGGCATTGAGTGTTTTTAAAACTGTGCCAATGACAGCATGTTCAAACTTAAGAAATCTAGTATCCAACAGGCTTACTCGTGCTGTGACTGGAAGACCCTTCCTACCATGAAGAGTCAAAATAATACGTACTGCCCCAAGGTGGAAATGAGAGTATCCTTCTTGCCTCCATTTGGATATGAAAGAAGTAGGAATCTCTAAGGTTACATATTGTTCTGCACTGGTAGCCTTCAGAGAACATTGGTCCATTTTGGAAGTTTGGACATATTCTTTAGCATACGGTCGTCTGGTGGAGATCAAAGACCGGATACTGCGTGTGATAGAAGAATCACGCCTATAAATGTTATAGGGATTGATCAAGGGTAAGTTGGTTGAGTGGATTTGAGCATCTTCTGGAACATAAGAGTATTCCACAAGATTTTCAATTTTTGAGGTTTTGATTTGTCGAGCATTTTATGTCGAGAAGCGGTCAGAAATAGTTCGTGCAAAGAAAAGGCTTGTGATTGACTACAAGCCCCTCAATGGATTTCTAAGAGATGACAAATTCCCCAACCCAAGGATTAATTCCTTATTTGTCCATCTCAATGAAGCCCATATATCTTTTGCAAAATTTGATCTCAAATCAGGTTTTTCTTCTCCAACCACCGTACCTCTTCCCCTCTGCCTTTCTTCCTTACTCTTTCCTGGTCTTCTTTTCTTTGGAATCGGCAGCTTTAAGTTGGCATCTCCGGTCGACCGATGGTGGCTGGATACTGAAAGCGGCGATAGTAGCTCCTTAGCCCGGTCAAGCGGTATGTAGCTTCTTGATCCCTTGGTTATACGATAGTATCTCAATCCCTTAGTTATGGGGCATCAAATTGAGGTGGTATTCATTTTAAAGTTTTAGGGTTTAAATTTTTATTGGTAAAAATTAGTTTAGAAATTATCTTTCATCAGTTCTTTTAGGTTTCACATATGGATTTGGTAGATCTAAAAAGTGACAATCGAAATCCTTTAAAAATTTATTGAAAACCAGTCATTTTAATTGGAATATGGATTTGGTACTTTTAGATTCCTCCATTTTAACATTTTCATTGTTGCAGATTTGTTTGCTAAAATGTTTCAATTGGAAGACAAAAATTTGTTGAGTTTTAGCTAGTAAGGCTATATGACATTGGAAGCTAACATTTTGTTTCAATGATTTTATTGGATTTCTTAACCTTTATGTGTGTAGTTTTGCAAGAACATTTTGTTGGCTGGGATTGGTAGTTTGACTATGTTGGATGATAGTGCTGTCACTGAAGATGCATTATATGCTAACTTTTGGCCCTTTTGTACTATGTACTCATGCCTTCTAAACTGTTTTATGTTCAACATTATGGTCTTGACAAACTGTTGCTTACTAAGTTGTTTATGTGTTTTCCTTTCATTTTTAGAAGTTCATTTGTTTGTTAATATATGGCACCTAATTTGAAACATTGATCAAGTTCCAATTATAGCTGATTTGTCAAGATTTTGGTGTAGATTTAAAACACGGGGCAAGAGCTAAAAAAGCAAAACAAAGAGGTTACTGTTCTATTCTTTATCTGTAGCTCAAAATATTGCTCTGTCCATCATCCTCTTTATTTGTATCATCCATATGAGTGGTGAATTGCAGGGCTGAGTTAGAACTGTGCAGGCAGGTATGCAGCTTACATATTTCCTGCATTTTCATCCGAGAATCAGTTCATTTTTTAAGTAGCTAATTTTGGGCTTGCCAGACAATGCAAGAAATGTGTCCTATAATTTTGTGTTGAATTTGAAGAATAATAGGAATATTTGGCTTCTTGTATTATACATTGGAGCATTGTGTGGATGTTACATGCTTGGATGTAAGAAAATGCATAACAATGCTTTTGTTCTTAAGGTAGCAATACGAGGGAAAGAAGGTAAAGCTGATTACATTTTCTAATTCTTTTTGTGTATAGTGTGCTTAAAATTATGTTCACGTTTCTTAATTAGCTATTGAAGACAAAATCTGCCTCCTTGACAAGATTCTTCCTTTTAATATTTGTCATTCCTTATATATGAAGTGGTCTCTAGTGGTACTCTTCGGAAGCCTGTGTGGCTCTTTGGAAATAGTGGGTCTGAGATTTCTCTTAATGATTTAAAGAAATTGGAGACTTTTTTGCCTGTATGCTCTCATTCTTTTAATCTGAGTTCATTTTTGTCCTTTTCTCAGAGTGAGTAGACTATAAAACTTTCCTTTTGGGTTCTGTATTGAACATGGTTGTTCTATTCATTTTACACTTTCTCAATTTGTTTGTTGTACAAAATAGGGGCAGTAAGCAAATTCATTTCTTTCTAAGAAAATTTAGTTTATTGGATGTTTAAGCAGAATGGTTTAATTGAAGTACTTGTCCTTCTACCGTAAATCCAAGAAGACTTCTGCTCTTGTTCTGCTAAATTCATTTTTCACTGACTTCTTACTCCTTTTTATTTTAGAATTTGAAGAATGATCATTCAGTTCTCTCAATTCAGGTTTAACATGGGGCCTATGGGCCTTCACCATCCTGAGTAGGGGTGGTGCTTTGTCAAGCTGCAGAAGGCCTGCCCCTAGGCTTATATGATTTTAGGTAACTTTTATGAGATAACAGTTTCTTTCTTTTATGTAATTTTATTTGCTTTAATGGGTTTAATTTTTATTGGAAACTGGTGTAATTTCTTAGCACAGGGTTATATTTCTAAATGATGAGCTAACAGGTTATAGGATGTGATACTAAGTTTGGTTGAATTAGATTTTTCCTTATTAGTAAGTTGTAAATTTGCTATAGGACAGTGGTAGATTTCTTCAATTTACTTTGTTGTTTAAATGACTTGTTGAAAATAGATTACTAATTTGAATTTACAGAATGCTTTACTTGATTATCTATATGCTTTTACCCTGACCTGACCTTCCAAAAGGATATCAAATATCCTAGTTTGATATACCAATTGCAATTGGGGGTTACTTTGATTTGGATCTGCCTCTTGAATATGGCGGTGGGCACAGGAGGTTTGGCATTGGCAGAGAGCACATGGAAGCTGCTTCATACAGGAAATGGGAGTTACTCACATGAAATTACTTGATCTCTTAGTTTTCCCAAACTTGCTTGACATCATTGATAATTGGTTTGATTTGTCTTGAATCATTCTTTTATATGATTCCCTAGTATTGCTATATATTTACTCGTATATTTCATGTATTAGTTCTGTCTTAGTGAGTAAGCCTTGCGAATTTTTATTAAATGCATTAGAATGCTAGTAGCTGAATGTAATCTATGTATTTATACAATGTTTTTCATCATTTGTAGGTTGATCTGAATAGAGCTGGGGTACCATTGCTTGAGGTTGTTTCTGAACCTGATATAAGGAATGGTATTCAAGCCGCAGAATATGCAGCAATTCAGAGGGTAGTTAGGTATTTGGGAGTAGACAATGGCAATATGCAAGAAGGTTCTCTTGGTTGTGATGTGAATGTCTTAATTTGGCCAATTGACAATCAGAGTTTGGGATGAAGTAAGCTAGTGTTGTTTAAGAAATCTGCGACTTGGTAACTTCCTATTCGGGTATTTGTTTGTTCAGTGGTCAACATCATAATTCTACAACTTTGTTTTGGATGTTCTTGATGAATTGGCAATTGCATGTCATAGAACTGTTACTAAACTTAACAAGTCTCATTGTAGTTTTTTTCATCTTAATTTTATGTTTCAGATTTTGACAATACCGGAACATCCTATGCGTCGTGCCCTGGATATGCCACTTAACCTATATCTGTTGACTGAGTTGCATTATTTCCTAACTTTACTTTCTTTGTGATGAAAGAATATCTGAGGTATGCCTTTCTATCCGGGTGTGATAATCGATCTAGGTCATTAGAATAGTTTTTACCATATTCTGCTCCATTTGATAATTTAAACATTAGTATTTGCCCTCAGTATTTTCCCATATTAGATTATTCCTCATATGTGTTGTAAAAAAATGGAAACATTTTTTTTGTATAGGTTTTGTAACCTAAGCCAGAGCTGTAAATTTTATCTTTACAGGTGTGATTTTGCATAATTTGTTGCCACATAAATTGGAGTTGAACCAACAAGTCTATGCCTAAGAAGCACAAATGATGAAGATGTTAAGATTATGAATGCTTACGAAGATGCTAATAAATGAATGAAAAATTGAAGGTAATTTTTGCTATTTGGTCCTTGTTATGTTTACAACTCAGGGTAAGGTGTAAAAATACCCTTAACGTTTTGGGTTAGGAGCAATTTTACCCATAACGTCTAAAATGGTGCAAATTTACCCAAAAGTTAGGAGTAAAATTGCACCATTTTAGACGTTAGGGGTAAAATTGCTCCTGACTCAAAACGTTAGGAGTATTTTTGCACCTGAAACTTTTATTTATTTACAACATAATGTGAATAGAAATAAGAGATCAACATTACAAAATGCCTGGTCAAGCTGGCCACTTTCTATATAAGAACTCATAAGATTAGTGTAAACATCAACAATGTAAAACATAAATTTCAGTGGTGTTAATAATACACTAATTCTCTTCTGAAAAAATAATACACTAACTATGCTACATATGATTTTGGTGAGAATAATTATTTGATTTAGGAATGCAAATGTTATATGATATTTTCTGTGTGCATTTGCAGATGAAGGATTTGAGAAGAATGAAATGATTTAAAGCTAAGGGGATATGGTTTGATTGATTTTAGGAATTATGGTAGAACATATCAGAACCGATTTTATTTGGGAAGAACGAGCTCAATAAGCTTGTAATTGTTAGTTCCTTTTTTCTAATTATTTTTTCGTTGAATATTACTATTACATAATAAATCATTTTGTGTTGATTTTTTTGTCTGATTTACCTCAATAAATGAGGTTATGGTTTGCTATTGAAAAATGAACCAGTAAATTAACGATTATGGTTGCTGTTGCAAATTGAATCGGTAAATTACTGATTGAAAATCAGTAATTTACTGGTTTCAATTAATAATTAGCATATTATTTTTTTAGGACGTGTGTCATCCTTTATTGTAGGAAAAAAATATGTCACTATTACATGGGAACGACAGTCATCCCTATGAATGGGGACGAGATGTTGTCCTTAAGAATGGGGACGACAGTCGTCCGTAAGAATGAGGATGAGATGTTGTCCCTAAGAACAGGGACGATAGTCGTCCGTAAGAATGAGGATGAGATGTCGTCCCTAAGAACAGGGACGACGGTCGTCCCTCTTAACGGGGACGACAATCGTCTCTAAGAATGGGGACGACAATCGTCTCTAAGAATGGGGACGACAGTCGTCCCTAAGAACGGGGACGACATCATGTTTTTCGTCCCCTATAGAATCAAGGACGGAGGAAACAAGGACGAAAAATAGGGACGAAAAAATTGTCCCCGAAAGTATAGGGGACAAATTTTTATGTTTTTGGGGACGATTTTTGTCGTCTCTGAAAGTGTTTTTTTTTTGTAGTGTGTTAAGAAATTATCTGGTGTAGCAATCTATTTGTCAGCTAACGAGTTAAAACAATTATATATTGGCAATTTCTTTGTGTTAAATGGAGTTTGAAACACACATATAACCAGATTGACTAAGAGGAGCTTAATATGTTAAATTTTTATATCAAAGACTTGTTTAACAATGATTAATCAAGAACTTATTGTATCTACTTTTAAAAACAGAATCTTAATCAATGGCAATTAAATTGTTCAAAGGTTTAAATATGCGTTTTTCTTATATGTTATTCAGCTATTTAGATATGTTAGAGATCTATTATTGAGACATCCCATATTTCAAGAAATTCCAATGGTACTTTCTATACTGGAGATTTTATATAGTATGCTTATAGTTCCAAATAAGCGTTTTACTTCTATCTAACAACCAACGAAGATACTCCATGGAAGTAGTCCTGCAATAAGATAAGTGTAGTCCACCCATTATGTTTAAAATATATTGTAATACCCACTTAAGCGGAACATCTTTATTGATCTTTAGTTCCAAATAGGATACTTACTTGAAACTATATGATATAATTTCTCAGTGTTACACAAGTTCTGATTACAAAGTTAGTATTATCGTATATGTATTTCTCAATGAGATAAAATATACCTGTAATTATTTATGACCCAAACTTTAAAATCGGATATAAAAATTCATGGAATTATTTTAGTTACTAATATTAGAATCTCTATATAAGAAATTGATCTCAAAATTAAAAAAAAAAAAAAAAATCAAAAATTAGAATCGTTTTAGTTATTCATAAGATAATACACTAGTTTAGCTTATTTGGCATGAAGATGAAGCTGTTGCATTCGGGTTTGGTTTGGTAAATAGAAGATATGGAACCAGATCTTGATTCTAAGCCCCATCTCACGTCTCAGAATCTGACAAACTTGAAATTAGTCAATCGCCTTCTCTACCCACTGAAGTTTACCCCGGATTCGCTTACCATTGGAACTGTGGTTAGGTGATGACATGAATCTTCTTTTCGACTCTGACTCTCCCACTCGAGTCATTGCGTTTCTTTCTGTTACTTCGAAAGTAGCTGCTTCAGCTTCAGCTATTCGTGTTGTTCATATGGACCTTGAATGACCAAAATTTGACCTCTCACCGTTAGATCTAAACTTTATAATTAATTTTTAATCTCTGACGTCATATTTTAATAAAGATAATACTAACAGGTAGTGTTGTCATTGAATAATTGACTAAATAATCACCTTAATCTAAATCATAGTTTTAATCTTCACCCTAAAATTTTGATAAGAGCCATATCTAATGCTAACTCATGATCATGTCAACACTATTGAATACCTTATCACTAAATAAATACCTGAATATATAATATATAAAAAAAATTCATAATTTAATACCAGTAAAAGGAATTCTAAAAACTTAAGTAAAAGTGAATTCAAATTTTCTTTTTTATCATGAACCTCTCAATTTATAATAATAAAATTATGTCTAAAGCTGCCCTTTTTTTTATATTAAGAGCGGGGAGGGGTGTCTAGGAAGTAGGACATCCCAACTAGGTCGGCACCCCCTACGAACCTAGATAAACCCCGACACTATTTTATTAAGAAAGAAAAGCAAAAATTACAGAAAAAATGAAAAAGAGTTACAGGTCAGAAACTAACTAAACCGGTAAGATACCCGACCACATTCATTATCACTAACCAAGCTACGACAGAAATCCGGGGTAGAGTCCCACCAACGCCCAGCAAGATATGTGCGACCATAGTTAGCAAGTAGATCAGCCACTCTGTTCCCAGATCGGAAGACATGCGAGATCGCAAAATTCATCTCGGAAGACATGTCTAAAGCTACCCTTAACATTTTGGAAAAGTGCATATTTATTCCTAATGTAGAAAATAGTAAAATTTTATCATTGTTTTCAACCTAGAGCGAACTAGGAGCATGTAACAGAAGTAAACCCATAAAAATTGCTCGAGGTTGAGAACATTGAGGACACAATTTTATAATTTTTTACATTAGGATATAATTGCACTTCCCCAAAAAAAATTAGGTGCATATTTGAACCTTAATAGATAACACTATTTTTTTGCCTACAAAACAAAGCGTCACAAATTAGCTCCATATCTAATAATCAACAAAGTAAATCTTACTAAACAAAAACAAAATGCTACCTTCAAATGTAATTCCTGAGGCAGAAATATATTAATGGTTACCTCCAAACTTTTGAATAGCAATAATCATAGTTACCCCACCAGTATGCTTCGAATCCAGTAGGTAAGTTACAATACTCAAGCTCATAAGGATCAAATTCAAAATTAGATTCAATCGTCTTCTCATATAAGGAAATGGCTCTAAGTTCGCCCTTTAGTTTCAACCCAGCACACCTGTAATTCAAATAATTCAATGAGTAAAGCACAAACAATTTACTTATATACAGAAACAGTTTGGTAAGCAAGTACCTTGAATTGACATTAAGCACCTCCACGTTACATCCACTAAGAACATCCTTAAGTGACATGAAGCTTGGAGTATGAGCAATTATCTCAATGCTTGATTCAATGTGGTAATCCCCAAAGAGCTTCAATACAGGTTTTCTCGGGTCATAATAAATTAGATCACTCCTCGGATAATTAAACATCAAAAGTGCTCCATTATTCATGTATTTTATCGGTTGATATAATCCATAAAGCAATATATCACAATAACACATGTTGATTTCGAAAACTTTAGTCCAAGATTTTTCAACACCATACTTCTTCATCACCCAAACACAAATCAATGATTGATTCGAAGAGTCACATACGCAAAGACATCCTCCTAGAACTCCCATGCCAACATTGACCCTGTTGTCCTCTATTAACGGAGGTGATGAAAATGGTAGGAAACATTCTTTCTCACAATCAAATGAAACAATAAGACTCATTTTCTCACCAAGAAGACCAAACCAATGAACTACACCATTCAAATAAGTAGGAAATGCTAACTTATAGCCCGGATAGGGAGCAGATTTGATAATTTTCCATGATCGTGTACCAAGAATATGTATCTGAGCCAGCCTACAGATAGTGTCATGTTCAAAAATCCTTACCACTTTGTATTGATTGGTCTTGGATTAAAACCAAAACCACAATCAATATCATCATCGTAACCATCAACATTTTTACCATCAATGACTTGCGGAAGATTAATAAACTCACCAGTAACTGGATTGCACACAACAACAAGCTTATTATCCAACTAGCTTTCTACCCGTGCTATGCACGGGATATAAAATTTGTAATTTTTTTTATCAATGTTTAATATATTAGATATTATCAGTATACTATTTTTAAATTAAAGCACCAAAATATTTTCAAGATTTTTGGAGAAGAGCCAATTTAGCATCCACGTGTGGAATCATATTATTTCAGTTCTAATATTTGTCAAATGCTACAATTAATCTTAATAACAAAAATTGAACATAAGATGATTGTGTCGTTGTGTCATCTGATATATATTTATATTAGACTTTAGTTGTTCCATTTAACAATATTAAGAGGGTGCTTGTTTCAGCTTTTTGGAGGAGCGTTTAACGTTTCATTCCGAACCACATGAAATATAGCGTTTGGTTAGGTTTATATAACCGTGACGTTTAGCATTTTCTCTAGAAACTGCAGTGTTTTGAAGCTTTTCACACAAAAAACTCATATTTGGAGCTTTTCGTAAACAATTGTTTGTAGTTATTTGTTTTTGACAAAATTATCTGGTTTCATGAACGAAATGAAGAAAATGGCACTCCGACCTGCTAGTTAATAAAATGTTAATTATAATTCAGAATATCCAACAAAAGAAGAAAATTAGATTTAGATTGATAACACCGAAGCTGACAAATATTTCCAAATTGAGAGATCTTTACCTTGCAAAATCATGCTTTGGTGTTAATTTTTGCAAAAACAAATTTTGCTTTAAGCTGTATCAACTGAAGGACCTACTTCAAGAATTAAAAGATAAAGACCTTCCATTTCATCCAATTGAGACTCAACAAACCATCATATAAATGTTTTTTTGTAAGCGGAACAAATGCAACCATATAAAATAGGGTTAATTACAAATAACTCCCTCTGGTTTGACTGATTTGCGATTTGGTATTTGTGGTATTTTTTTTTGCAAATACATTATCACCGTTAGCAAAATCAAGGCAAAAGGATGGAAACCGTTAAAATGATGACGTGGAAGAAGGGTAATTTGGGGAAAACGATTTTTTATTTTATTTTATGATTTTTCTTTCTCCCTCTCCTCTCTCCTTCTTCTATTGTTCTTCGTCATCTTCTTCTCCTCCTCCTCCTCCTCCATTCTCTTCTTCTTCCTTTTTTTTCTTTTTTTTTTTCTTAAATTTGAAGAATTCTGGAAATTTAAATAAAACGGGTGAACTGATCCAAAAACAAAATTTATTGAGCCAAAGAAATGCAAGAGAAAATCCTAATCTCGACCAAATTACAATTCAAATAAAACGGGTGAACTGATCCAAAAACAAAATTAAATTTCAAGATTCATTGACATAAAAAATTATGGAATCAAACAAAGAAGTGATTAAATATTAGATTTAATTCAACTAAGTTCACATACGAAGAAAGTAGATTATTCTAAATTAATGCAAACAATAAAATATTAAAAAAAGAGCCAAATGTAAACAAAGCCAGGATTAAGTTGAACTTATTAAAAAAAAAGGAGAAGATGAAAAACTCACGCTGCAGAAGGGGAGCTGCTGTTCTAGATGTTGTGGAAGCAGACCGTTAATATAAACCATATTTTTATAAATCCCTCTCTGATACGATCTCACAAATCTAAATCTCTTTTCAGTAAGTGATTATACCTCCTGTGCACACATAAATATCAAAAGTTCTTTCTTATTTGGAAGTCATAATACCAATATCTCATGACAGCCACAATGCAGTTAACTAACCAGTCTCCATAAACTATGGATGGTAGAACATGAAGAACAAAGTCGCGCCATTAAGCTATTCTGCCAAATAGATATTAGAGAAATCAAAATTCAAACAATAAATTACACGTTAAAAGTAAGGAAAGACAATATAAAAATACTTAAAATGCTGTCATGTATTGCTAGCCACATCCTCAGATTTCCTGGTAGCTTCTCCCATCCCTTTTCCCCACCTCCCAAGAACATCCTGCAATGTTCCCATTGTGTCTGCAAACAATGAGAAATAAAGAATCAGAAAATTCCTAAAAAATTCACATATGTTTAAGGATTGAATCCGGAGGAAAGAAGAATATAAAGAAACATAATGTTACTTTTATTCTCATCGACAACATTCTCAGAAGCTTGAGATTTTCAAGTTTTGTAGGATCAGGATTAGTTGTTGAATTGGGGTTAGAGATAAGGGCGATGACTTAGATATGAGCATTACAGGCGATGAATTAGAGATAAGGGGTTGAGATGATAAGCAACCTGTATTATTTTAACTTTTAAAATAAAAAATAGTAAAGGAATTGAATTAAATGGAATATAAAACTAAGAAGCTCACGCACGGATTAGGATTCAAATTTTTAGTATATTTATTGATTTAAAATTGGTTTTAGTAAGAAAATGACACATCATCAACTCTTTTAATATGAAGCCACATCATTTATAATAGTCTCTAAAATTACGACAAGCGTTCCTTTTGTTCCATCTTTTATATATATAATAGATGGTTCAGACAGGCAAAGAAATCCATTACACGAATTCACTACCTTATAACGGTGAGCATTCACCTTCAATGTGATTTCTTCATTGTCATCGATGCTATCCGTTAAAACCAACGCGCACTGGAATCTTTAACTTGGTGTCAAATTTCATACTAACTTGGCAAATTTTAGAATAGTCATGGCATTGCTGACTCGAAACCGTGTCCATGAACCGTTCATTCTGCTCTAGCTTAAGGGGATAAAGTATTCTTGACGCTTATGTATAATTCACGGTTCGAGTAATTGCACAGACCTCAGATTGAGCAAATTCAGGATTTGAAATTGTAGCATATAAAGATTTACATATGCATTTGCAAACAATTATCTCCTTAATCGACAGTCTAAAAAGAATAGCCGAAAGGAGGTGGCTTGGTAGGTTCGTAATTGAAGAACCTGAATATTGGATCTCTACTTGGCCAGCCTCATCTTCTTCATTTCTAGTTTCTTGGCCACAAGCTTTTGAAATCTTTTTCCTTTTCATCACTGTCCTGTCAAAAATTTATTAATAAATGCTTTAATTTCAAGGTTGCAAATTGGGTATAAAAAACAATCCTCTTAGGACTGCCGATTTCTGAACCAGCTTCATACAAGATTATGCATTTTCTTTTGCAATTCTTTTCCTATTCTAGCATTGAGAAAGAAAATGGGGATAAAATTTGGGCGAATATTGCTCTTAGGATACCATCAAGATAAAATTGAATTAAGATTGGGTTGTTTTGATATCTTCCCCAATAAATTGATACTTATCCCAATAAAATATGAGTTGCTCAAATAACAAAAAGCAAAATCCTAGTTTACGATGATCATAAAAGCACGAAATTGACCGAAACCCTAGTTTACGATGATCATACAAGCTCCAAATCGATGGAAAGCCTAGCTCGACTCAACTCCTAACTATGAGCATTAAAACCAGGTAAAAGAAGCATATCGATGTAGAGAAATAGAAAGAGACAAAGAAATACCTGAAATTGATGGAGAAACGAAGAAACAAGTTACGACGGCAGAAAAGAAGACGAGAGAATATTCATGGCGTAAGTAGCTCAAAATATTACGAAATAGGGTTAATATAGTGAATGTATCAAAATGGAATACCTTACGAGTGAAACGGTTTCTTTCGTAAATCTGTCTTCAGTTATGTCTTTTTTGGATTAAAATCTAGGGGAAAGTACGAAACAAATGCTCGTCGTTTGCCTTGTTTGTAAAGGGAGGTCTGTGGTTTAAAAGTTTCCAAATAGACGTATGTGGTATATTTTTTTACAAAATAAAGTATTTAAAATTAAACTGTTAAGTAATTGATAACAATAAGACAATTTTTAAAAAAAAATTCAATTACATTTATATATTGACAAAATATAGATTATAAAATCAAATTACAACCGTGTAAAATAAACTTAAATATCAATTTAGTTCATTACCTGTCAGATTAGTAAAAAACGTAAAATTTCACCATATTATTTATTGTTTCGATTTAGAAAGTTGTTTTTTTTTCGGGGGTTGTATTTTGCTGATATGTAAGAAAAAATATTTATGATTAAAACGTCTTTGGTTGTAATCAGAACTTAAATGTGTAACTGTAATACTTCGTTTTGTAAATAAAACATACTACATACCTTTATTTCTAAACTTTTAAACCACATACCCCATTTGCAAATTGGGCAAACGACATGCATTTTTTTCGTACTTTTCCCTAAAATCTATTGGCCTAATACACAAATAACTCTTAAACTTGTCTAAATGTTGCAACTGTCTTTCTAACTTTCAATTGTAACAACTTACCATTTAAACTTATCCAATTGTAAATCATAATCCCAAATTGGAAATTTTTTTACCCCGTATTTGAAGCAACCGTAAAAACGTTTCCTTGAATTCGTATCACGCCAAAGATCTGATTATCACATTTCATGGGCATTGCAGTTTTTGTATTTCACGTGTTTCTTTAATTGCAGTCCATGTCAACAATTTGAGGTTATTATGTGTTACAGTTGGACAAGTTTGAGGGGTTATGTTTTACAATTGGATAAGTTTGAATGGTAAGTTATTACAATTGAAAGTTCAGGGGGACAGTTGCAAATTTGGACAAGTTTAGGTGGTTATTTGTGTATTAGACGGGTAAATTACATACGTGGTGTACAAACTTTACAAATTTTCACATTTTGGTGTACAATCTTCAATTTTGCACACTAAAGTGTACAACTTTCTAGTGACCTCTCATTAAAGTGTACAGCATGTAAAAATGACCGGTCAACCCTGTTAACCACTTAATCAACGTGACACCTCATCAATTTTCAATCTTTACAAATTAAAATGATCCCACATATTATTAAATTACTTTTATACCCTTAATAAAAAGAATTCCTTAATATTACTTCTATACCCACATATTTTTTCAAATCCATTCTCCCCTTCTCTAAAACCCCTCTCTCTCCTCTATCTCTCCTCAATCTCTTATGTGCTACGCTCTTCTCTATTGAATATACCAGCTTCGTGCTAAATTTTTTTTTTCCTGAAATGCGTTTTAAAATTTATTAATTACCTATAAACATTTTAATTTCAAAACAAAAAGAAAGGAAGAAAAAAAAACGAAAAAAAGAAAATGAGGCTGCCATGGAAGTTCAACAAAGCTGTTAAGCTTTTCCATTTTTCTTCAAAGTATATATTATACCATTTAATCAGAGCCAACTCATCTTATCAAAATAACTTAATAATCAGAGCCAACTTATCTAAGCACACTAGTTTGAGGAAGAATTCTAATATCTGTTTGAATCAAGTTTGGCACCTTTAAACCTCAATCTCCTCCTAAACTCTCATTTTCTACAGTTAACACCCAATTCAATGTCAGTCGCTATTTCAACATCTTCAACAAGCATTTCACTCACAAAAGACCCAACACATTTCTCTAAAACCACATTAGTAATCAAATTATCTTCGTAATCCAAAATGGGTACATCGTAGATCCTCTCTCCAACAGGAACCTTCAGAGATAAGGCAATAAGAAGAGGTCTTAATCTATCCGAAATATGTTCCAGAAAATGGTTTTCTCTATCAATTACTTTATTGTAGGATACAAGTAATGAATCGAGGGGATCATGCCTACCAATATGAGTCGTGAGATACCAGGAGAGGATAGGAGGAGCTGGAGGTGACCAAATTCAGTGGAAAACACCCAGTCTGATTCGCGGTTTTCAGGAACAAAAATAGCATTCTTTTAAACCTCAATCTCCTCCTAAACGACATCATTTCTGCAAACCGTCCTCGTCTTCTCGCTGGTACAGAAATAAAGAAGAGATTGTGGATCTGAAATCCATCTTCTTCGAACTGATGTTGAATGTGATGATGAGGATGATTGCCGGAAAGAGGTATTACATCGAGAATGTGGAGGACGACATTTCAGTTGGCTGGTGTAAATTTGGGTGAATGTAGCTTATTCCGAAGGAACCAAATTAGAGAGAGAGAGAGAGGAGTGAGAGAGAAACGATTTAGAGAGAGAGAGGAGATGGAAAAAAATTGAAGATAGGAAGAAGATAATGGGTATTTTAGTAATTGTATAAAGCATAGAAATATTTTAGTAATCGAATAAAAAATGGGTCCTACTTTTTATAATGGGTAGGATGAAAAATGATGATGTGGCACGTTGACTCTGGGTTGACCGTGCATAATTACCGGTTGTACACTTTAGTGTGAGATCATTGAAAGGTTGTACATTTTAGTGTGCAAAATTTAAGGTTGTACACCAAAGTGTGAAAATGACTAAAGGTTGTACACCACGTATGTAATTTACCCTGTATTAGACCATGATAGAATGCTAAAGTTTAGATTTAATAATAGGAAATTAAAAAATTACTTTTAATATGAACATTGTCGTTGAATTTTAATATAATCCTGATCAGAACTTACTTCTAATTCCATTGAAAAAAGCAACGTTAAGAGTTTGAAGAATAAGGCCCTGTTCTTTATCACTTAATTTTAGTAACAATCAGTTCAGTTCAGTTCAATTCAGTTCAGCATTCAGTTTCAGCATTCAGTTTCAGCGTCCAGTTTCAACATTCAGTTCCAGTATTCAATAATTTATCATTATTTATTATATTATCATTATTTATATATAATTTATTATAATAATTATTATTATTTATCTATAATTTATCATTATTTATTATTATTATTATTACCTATTATTATTTATAGTTTATCATTATCTATAAATTAGATAAAAGTCAAGAAATGATAGTTTATTAAAGTATATATGGTTTAATAAAAAAAAATAAAACTAAAGTATGCATCCATATTTAAAAATTAGGAATTGCATCCATATTATGAATTATTTCTCAAATTTATCAAATTTATCAATGTTAGGGATAAAATTCCACCATTTTAGACGTTAGAGGTAAAATTACTTCTGACCCAAAACGTTATTTTTGCACTTTAACCCTTAATTAAAATAAAAATTTAAGAGTTTGTATTCATATGAAGATTTGTATTTAATTTCATAGGCTTTAAATTATATATAAATTTGTGTTTGTATGTAATTTGTATTTTTAATTTAAATTAGACTTATTTTTATTTAATTTCATAGGCTTTTATCGAGCCAAGATTTTATCATCCCGGGCTGTTATTTGATATTCAATTTAGTTTTATCTTTAATAATATATTTATTTATTATTGATATTATTAAATTTATTAGAACCATTATTATTATTATAAGTTCATTAATGTCCAATATTATCATGAAAATTATTTTAAAGTCTAATATCATCATTATTGTTAAGTTCGGTTAAGTTCGGTAGCATTCAGTTAAGTTCAGTAGCATTCAGTTAAGTTCAGTATTCAGTAGTATTCAGTTAAATTCAGTTCAGTATTCAGCAGTATTCAGTTCAGTTCAGTTCAATTCAATTAAGTTCAGTTCAGTTCAGTTCAATTCAATTCAGTTCATCAGATCTCTTTGTAATTTTCTTCTTTTTTTCTTAAATTTCCTTTTCAATACGTGGTTTGATTCATGAAATTTAATGGAATAGAAAGAATGTAGAATATGTATTACAATGAATAGAATAGAATAGAATATGTATTATGTAGAAGGCATGGCTAGCTAAGAAGGTATAGCTAGCTAGTTCCATTGACAATTTCACCCTCAAAATGTAATTTCTTATTCATTTGGGTTATGGTGCAAAAATACATTTAACGTTAATTTTATCCTTAATGTTTAAAGTTGTTCAGTTTTACCCTTAATGTTAGAAGTTAAGAGCAATTTACCCTTAACGTTGATAATTTGGGTTAATTTGAGAAATAATTCATCAAATTGTCTTCTCGGTCATGAATCTTGTTATCTACATTTCACACGTGCGTCATTTTATCAATAACAAATCACAAACATATGTCGAGATGTGAAAAAAATAATAATAAAGAATATATTGTATCTGTATGAATTGGACAAAAAAATTTAAAAAAATTCACCGAATTTATAAATATTAATGTCCAATTCTATTTTTTTTTTTTTGACAATCTCCAATTCTATTATTAAATTATAAAAACACATGAATTTTTTTTAGAACTAAACTGATATGCAATTGGTGCAGAATAATGCACAAAATATCTGTGTTTTTATAATAGTGTCGGAAATTGATCCAAATTATCAACGTTAAGGATAAAATTGCTCTTGGCTACCAAAGTTAGGGGTACAATTACACTATTTTAGATGTTAGGAGTAAAATTACTCCTGACCCAAAACTTTAAGAGTATTTTTGCAGGGTAAATTACATACGTGATGTACAATTTTTACTTGTTATCACATTTTGGTATACAATTTTTAATTTTGCACAGTAAAGTGTACAAACTTTAGGCAAACTCTCACTAAAGTGTATAGCCGGTTTTTGTGACTGGTCAACACAGATCAACGCTACCACATCAATAATTTGACTATTCTAAAAGTCAAAATTGACATCACATTATGAAATTACTAAAATAGCATTGTTATCTTCCTTTATAAGAGCATCACTAGGTGACACCCAAGTGGTGCCACCTAGACATAAGTTATCTTTGAAAATAATACTGCATTAGAGTAGTTGTAACTTTTTAACTTTAAAAGGTCAAAAGAAATAAAGTCTAATTAATGAAAGGGATTGGAAAGGTAAAAAGACATAATAAAAAACAATATACCGTAAAAGTATGAGAGAGGTTTAGGCAGACTTCTTACCTTTTTTAGGCGCCAGACGCGCCTCATCTGATGCGTGCAACACACGCGCCAGATGTAGCGCATCTGGCGCGTCCGTGTAGTGCTCTTCACCTGTTTGTAGCTCTTTTTTATTTTCATGTGTAAAATTTCTTACCACAGAAAGTAACAAATTTATATTGGACACAACCGTAATAATGGTAGGTTGTAACTAATTGAGAGAAAGTGACAAAGAAGTTATAAGCATTAGAGATGCTCTAACTCCTCTCACTTTTTTTCTTTCTCTCTCTAGATTCTCTCCTTCACTCATCTCTCTCTCATATTTATCTATCTAATAACTCTCTCTCTCTCTAAGATTCTCTCTCTCATCTTTCTTTAAATACGAAATCCGATTTGGCGTGATTTTTTCTCAATAATGCGTTTGATCAGAACCAAAAAAAAAAATGTTTGTGCTGTTGTATCAGTATTTGCTCTCAATTTCTTTCTCCTCACACCTCTCCTCAATAAATCCATAAACTTAGCTAGGCAGGTGAGAGCAATTTCAAATTTGGCGGTCACAGTAAATCCATTCATCCTACAAATAAAATAAAATAGAAAATAAATCAAAGAGTGTGATAACAAATATCATGTAGAGTAGGGTAAAAAAACAGAAAAAGAAGATCCATGATTTGAAGGACAGAGAAGCTCTGGCCATAGTAGAAGAAAGAGCTGGAAAATTAGATCCAACAATTTTCTACTCTTTTTCTTCTCCTTTGATTTATTTTCTATTTTATTTTATTTGTAGAATGGATCATCTTTAGTTATTTGGGTTGTTGTATCAGTTTGCTCTCAATTTCTTTAATGGACTTCCTTTGGATCTTATGGGCTCATTTCCGAATATGGTTGATTTCAATTTCTTTCTCCTCACCCCTCTCCTCGGTGAATCCATAAACTTAGCTCCTTTAGCAGCTATCAAAATATCACAGGCGCCTCGGTGAATCCATAAACTTAGCTCCTTTAGCAGCTATCAAAATATCACAGGCGCGAGCAATTTCAAATCTGGTGGTCACAGCAAATCCATTCATCGCACCGATGATCATCGGCTTTTTGCACAGCTTTTTGCAAATCCATGAATTCAATGCTGAAGTTGTTGATGTTTCAGAAAAGTAAAGCAAGGGGTTTATTCTTATTCTTAAGAGAGAGAGTTGAAGAAACCCAGATTTTAGAGAGGGAAATGGAGAGAGAAAGATGAAAAAATGGTGGAGAGAGAGAGGTTTTAGAGAGATAATGTTGGACAAAATAAATTTTGGGAGAGAGAATTGAAAAATTCTTTTTATTAAGGATATAAAAGTAACTTAATAACATGTGGGGACCACTTTTAATTTTTAAGAAGTGAAAATTGATTAGGTGTCACATTGATCAAGTGGTTAACAGGGTTGACCGGTCACAAAAACTGGTTGTACACTTTAGTGGGAGGTAATCTGAAGTTTGTACACTTTAGTTTGTAAAATTAAAGGTTGTACACCAAAATGTAACAACAGATAAAAGTTGTACACCACGTATGTAATTTACCCTATTTTTGCACCTTAACCCTATTTATTTTAAAGTTTTAATCATTACCATTAATTAGTTAATATTTAATCTATATTATTTAAGAAAAAATATATAATAAAGAGTACCAAAACTGTTAAAAATTAAAAAGATAAAAAGAATTGGGTAAATTACAGCCACTACCACTGAACTTTACCAATTTTAACATTATGGCCACTTAACTTCAATTCTTAACAGTATGGCTACTGAACTTTACACTTTTTAACACTCGTGACTAATCAACGCCTCAAAACGATCGTTGACGGCCTCAAAATAAAAAATTCGAAGAGTTAATGATATTCTAAGGAACTTTAATTCTTGAAATTTTTCGTTTGGAGTTCATTTAGGTGTTGTTTGGTTAGGAGAGAAAGATAGTGAATTTTTAGAGAGAGAAAGCTAAAAAAGTGATTTTGGAAAATAAAAATTATGGTTTCATGGTAAATGTCATTCTGAACAACTTTAATTTTTTAATATTTCCGTCATTTTGAGGAGTTAGTTAAAGTTGAGTGGTCACCAACGTTAAAAAGTATAAGGTTCAGTGGTCATACCATTAAAAATTGAAGTTCAGTAACCACAATATTAAAATGAATAAACTTCAGTGGTCACGGATGTAATTTTCCTAAAAGAATTTCTAATAGAAACCAAATTTATTGTAAGTAAATAGATTTTAAATAGTCGAATTTCTAATCCAATTAGGAAATAAATACAATTAGAAGTAGGAAATTAAAACCTTAAACAAATAGGATTTACTTACCTATATAGAGAGAGAGAGAGAGAAAGTAAGAAAGGAAAACGCAGAAGAAAGAAAGCAAAACGCAGAAGAAACATAGCACCTCCTCACTCACAAGTATTTTTAAGGTAAACCTCATTTATATAATTTTCATCCTTAAATTAATTAGTTTATGTTAATTTTAAGAATATATAATCATAAATTACGACCCAAATTTTCATGAATTTCTAGATCTTGGGTTTCTTTAAAAAATTCAAGAAACTGTCTACTTTTATAAACACCAAATTTTCATTAATATTTATGTGTTCAATATGTTTTTCCATTATTAATTAAAACTAATAACTAATCATTTAACTATTAATATTTGCAGGTAACTATGGAAGAATGGGTACCAGAAATCGAATATGATTATTCATTGATATATCTTTCTGAATGGGAGGAAGAAGAAAGAGAAGCTTATCATCAAAACCAACTTTCTTCCCAGTGGAAATACGAGAATGCACGACGTAGGTTTCTAAATTACACCAATCACTCAATTGGTTACTATGCACAATTTCAATCCGATTCTTCTCTCGAAGAATTGGATCGTGTGGATGACGAGATAAGTGCAAATCTTGATGACCTATTGATGAACTACGAAATTGTGTGGGAAAAATTAGATTTAGAATTTTTAGAGAGCAGCCATAATGATCTATATACACCAGGTTCTTCCTTATCGCTTGATCAAACTAGTATAAATTCTATTCTTTTGTGGGATGAATACTATTCGGCACAATTACCACCAATAACCATAAAAAATACTAATGTGGATTACTCGCCCTCCACATCGTACTACACTTGCGAATCTTCATTCTTTTCGCCGTCGGATTGGAATCTAAATCAAAATACCAACATCGAAAGAGAAGGAGAATGACAAAATATCACATTACAAGAGGATTTTTTCTTCGATTATGCAGAAGAATAGATAGAAAATGACTTGTTCGAACAGTTCTATAAGAAGTTAAAGAATCAAATTTAGGATTTTTTTTATCACTTTTCTAATTGATGCATATTTGGATATTAAAGACTTAAATTTAGATGTTTTTTATTTATTTTAAAGTATTATACTTTTAGTTTTCATCCGTAACAATCCTCTTACAAAATTGAATTTCATGTGTTACACTAATAATTAACACCGCCAATTTCTGAGCTTGCTTCATACAAGATTATCATTTTTTATGCATCAGAATACGATCTTATAGTTCTTCATATCGGTTACTATTACCTGACCTTTTAACATAAAAGCTAGCTACTGAACTTCAAAAGTAACATAAAAGCCACTGAGTTTTACACTTTTTAACAAGGTAAAGTTCACTTGTGGTGTACAAACTTTACCCTAAATAACACTTTGGTGTACAGACTTCAATTTGTCACACTAATATATACGTACTTAGGGGTGACCTCCCACTATGGTATATGGCCGTTTAAAATGACCGGTCAACTCTCAGTCAACGTGCCACCTCAGCTTTGACCGGTGAAAAAGTAAAAAAAATTCAATCACTAATATAAAATTACTATTATACCCCTCTTCTTTCTTCTTCCTTTCCCTTCCCCTTCTCCTATCGCTTTCTCTCACTAACTCTCTCCATCTTATTTCTTTTCTTAAGAAATCTGTAAAAACTTCATTATAAGTTCTGGGTTTCCTTTTTTACGGTTTGATTTTGCAAAACATTACCAATCCAACTCTTATTTCACAAAAAAAAATTCCAAATCTGTTCCTGTAGAAGAAAGGAAATTAGAGATGAGAGAGAATGGAATCGCTATGAAAGGAAATTAGAGATGAGAGAGAATGGAATCGCTATGAAAGGAAATTAGAGATGAGAGAGAAAGGAAATTAATGAAGATCACACTAAAAACTGGAGATCAGACGTTTTCCATATCCCATGGTCGGAGACGATGAAAGGAGATCTCTGCCATTCCGAGAAATCGAAAACAGCATATTGATGCCTTATAAATATAAGAGTGGTCGGCAAGTAGAGATTATGCGTGGTATGCCATGTTCCTCATAAGCATCTTATGGTGGAGAAAACTGTGCAGAATTGGATTATGTATGAAGGAGATAAATTCATATTTTCTAGTGGAGGAACTATGTTTCCTCATGGTGCTGATGCATATTGATGATATTGGGAAATTGATTAATCTTAAAGATGAGTCTATTAGGACTTCCATTGATATTGATTGTGGGGTAATTTCTTTAATCCTTCACTTCATATTTTTTAACAATTAATTACGAACTTATACATGATTTTGCATAATTAAAAGATGAGCAGGATGTAATTCGCATGATACATTCTGGGTGAACAAAGTTGCATATGATACTGGCAACTTGCTTCAAAAATATTCAGCTACTCCGAGTTGAAGAAAGTGACACAATTTTAAAATGACAAATTTTGAAGAGCAACTCTTGGGAGGATCTATGAAAGTGAAGAAGGTGATAAGAGTTTTGGAGTGTTACCCAGTTCTTTTTCACCTGCATCTTTACCCAGTTCTTGAATTGTGACAAATATATTGTGGGTTGAATATGCTTTTTTACAGATTTCTTAAGAAAAGAAATAAGATGGAGAGAGTTGGTGAGAGAAAGGGACATGAGAAGAGGAAGGGAAAGGAAGAAGAAAGGAGAAGAGGGTATAATAGTAATTTTATATTAGTGGTTGAATTTTTTTTGCTTTTTTGACCGGTCAAATCTGAGGTGGCTTGTTGACTGAGCGTTGACCGGTCATTTTAACCGGCCATATACCATAGTGGGAGGTCACTCTTAAGTACGTATATATTACTGTGACAAATTGAAGTCTGTACACCAAAATGTGATTTAGGGTAAAGTTTGTACACCATGGATGAAATTTACCCCTTTTTAACATAAACACAGTATAACCGTTGATCATATATTATGACATTTAGCTTGTAATTTTATCTCTTTTTCTCTCGTACGACATGTGTTTACTTAACATTAGTAACTTTTCCTTCATATATCACGAGTTTGACAAGATTTAATTAATAAAGATAATATAGTAATTTGCTAATATCAAATTTAGCAAATCACCTGTAGAAGTATTAATGATGTAATGATCAATTGAAAACAGTTTAAATACAAGGATTCACTAGAAAATTGTTGATTATAATGTCCTAAATTGCAGGTTTTACATTCGTTGATCAACATTATATTGAATATTAATAACATTAGGAAAAAGAGATAAAGGAGAGAGAAATTATACAAGTTAAAAGGAGCAGTAAGAGATCATAATATATGGTCAACAATAATTCTGACTTTTATGTTAAAAAGTGTAAAGTTCAATTGTTTTTAGGTTACATTTTGAATTTCGATAATCATACCGTACAAACAAGAAGAGTTAAGTAGTCATTAGTGTAATTTATCCAAGAAAATATGGAAAGAGAACAAAACTAAAATAAATAATATATAATCGAACCAAATATATATAATCGAAAATCATAAAATGAATATCAATGTCAGATTCTTCAAACATGAATATGCCTTCTGCATCTTTCACATGAATCAACAATGCCAAGCTTGGTTCATAATGCTTTTATAGGTAATACATTTACCTCTGTGGCAGCTTACAAGATCGATGATATCGGGTTCTTTGCGCAACATCGACTTTCGCGCACCTAGTCAACCGAGTAATAAAATGGTTACAAAGTGATAAAAATAAGCAACATTTCAAAACTTTCTTATCATAATCTGCACAATCAAAATTACCTAGATCGAACATTAAACACCTTCACATTTTGTCCTGATAGAGCATGTTTGAGTGAAACAAAGCTTGGAATATAAGCAATTGCTTCGACTTTTATAGCTCCCTCAAATTGGCGGACATTCAAATATCTCAACTGATTTTCTTTTGGATCCATGTATACTAAAACATCTTCAGAAGAGTTAAACATCAACAATGCCTCATCATTCATGTACATAATTGGTTGAAGTGAAACATAATGTTGTATTGGATTAGAATATCTGATATCAAAAGAGAAAACTTTAGACCACACCTTTCCAGTACCATTATCTTTCATTGTCCAAACATGAATAACACCAGACTCAAGAACCTCACATATGCAAAGTTCTCCACCTAATACTCTCACATCGTGACAAGGTTGATTCAATGTTGGCGCTGAAATTGACCCAAACCGTTCTTTCTCGATGTCAAAAGTAACTATAGATAATGGTTGTAAATCAGAAGACCAATAAAGAAAACCATTCAAATAAGCAGGAGATAATAACATGGGCACTTTCTGGTTGAAAAACTCAATGTTTTTCCATGTTTTTGTACCAAGAATATGCACTTCAGCCTTAGGAATGCCTAGATCAAACATTCTTATCACCTTATATTGGTTAGTCGCAGGACTAAAACCAAAACCATAACATATTTTTAGCCAGCTAACGTCAATCTTCTTAGGCTCTGGAATGTTAATAAACTCACCCGTAACAGGATTGCAAACAATAAGAGAACGTTTACCATATGGATTGGACAAGAAAAGCAAGCCGTTGCAGGTAAGCATACGGTATTGAAACACATGTTTCAAGAGCCCGTATCTCTCAGGGACTTCAAATTTGGCTTCAATTTTATCATGAACATTAGAGACACGTCCAGACTTAGAGAAGGTACGGTCATACATCTCAAGATTGAGCTCGAAATCATCCTTATTTGGGTGCATAAGATGAACCATTTTCGACCCGTATTTACTAATTGAAGTTCGAATCAAAGGATAAACCTCAGCTTGATCAAAATGGAGCTTTGCAAATTCAGGATCTGAAACTATATCATACCACTTTTTGCATACACATTTCAATACAAAAATTCTTTTAATTGACAATCTAAGTAGGATATTTAGCTGAATATCCTTCGGGAGATCATAAAACAAAGAACCTGAATATCGTGTCTGTATGTGGCTAACTTCCTCTGTTTGTTTTCTAACCGAAGAAATCCTTTTTCTCTTCATGATTATTTGTGAAGCTATGATACTGAGACAAACAAAGGCAAATGACATTATCAGAACACTGAATTCAAAATGCTCCAAAAAAACCCTAAACGAATTAGCTGAAACCTAATATCTCATAAGGCAAAAGCTAAATCAAAATCGAGAGAAAAAAACAGTGTAAAGAGAGAAATTCTTACCGGGAAAATCGATGGACAGGAAAAAGCGAAAGTTTGAACTCTGAAAAGAATTGAAATCAAGGAACTAATTGAAAGTAAAAAATCTGATCAAGGAGAGGCGATAGGGTTGAGATAATTTTAGTTAGAATATGATTAGGTAAGAAGTTCAGATAGGGTTGGCCTAATTATATATGTCATACAAGGGGCAGAAAATGACTCTAAGGCTCTGTTCTTTATCGCTGAAAAAAACTGAACTCAACTCAACTGAACTGAATTGAACTGAATTGAATTGAATTGAACTGAATACTGCTGAATACTGAACTGAATTTAACTGAATACTACTGAATACTGAACTTAACTGAATGCTACTGAACTTAAGTGATAAAGAACAGGGCCTAAGTCGATAGTCAGTACCAATTTAATTTGCTGGTGAATGTTCTTTCCTCAGCTTTCCGTAAAACACCTGTCCTAAACCTCATCTTTCACGTGTTACCCAAACATACCGTTTGTTTGGATGGATTGTTACCCAAACATACCTTTCATGTTTACATGTGCATTACTAAAAAAATACTAAATTAGGCCCCTGCTCAATTTTTGTTATATATGTATGGAAAAAAGCATAATTAAGCCCCTGATCTTTTATTTTTTGGTTCATTAAGTCCTTGGACAAGTCTCTAACTGAAAATTCTAATTTTAAGGTGGAACTCAGAGCGGCCAAATCAATTTCCAGATTGAATTACATACACTGAACTTTAATTCTCCGTTCCTCTTCCTCGCCTCTTTTAAGAACCTTCCCAATTCGACGTGGTTTTCTCACATTAAAAAACAAAAAACAAAAGAAAACACCAGATTTCATCTTCCTCATGTGGAACGGAGGGGGTTAAACCCTTTAGGTTTCCGTCAACTCTTCAACTTTTAGGTCTAAAAACTTATTCTAAAGGAGGGCATTAATAGAAAGGGTCTTGAAAGGGAAGAAGAAATTTGAAAAAAAAAACTTGATAATGAATAAGAAAGAGAAATATTATCTTAAAAAAAAAAAAAAAAAATTGTAATTTGATCAAGAAAGAGAAATATTATCTTAAAAAAAAAAAAAAAAAATTGTAATTTGATTTTATGATGGAGAGAGAAATATATAATCTGATAATTTCTTGGCAATCTATTATAGCAAGTTATTTATTCAAAATATAATAGTTTCCATGGATGGAAACTCATTCTTCTATATATATATATATATATAGAAGAGTTCTGCGTGAATCTCCATTCACGGAGACTATTATATTTTGAACAAGTGGTTACCAAGTTATTATCAAATTACCTTAAAAAAAATTGTGAATCGCTTACCCCGTCTTAGAAACAACATAGCCTCTCTCAAAGGGCGAACAACGTCTCTCCACGAACGGCAGACCAATGACCTAGCTTGAAGGTTGGGGAGCGTAAAGGACGGGGGAAGTTTTAATCAAGATTTCGAAGGGGGTACTGGAGAAATTGTGAGAAGACGAAGATGATGATGATGATTTAGAAAAGGATGGTGAGCGGTGAAAAATTGAAGGTGGAGCGATAAGGAATCGTGTAGTTTTGTAGGTGTAAAGATAGGTAAAGGAAGAGACTTGAATCGAAAGGTCATGTTCTCTGCGCCATTGAAAGAAGGACTTTGATTTTTAATTTAATATTCAGTGTAAAACAATCAAAGGTTTCTTCAACTGGAAAGCCAATATTCCTGTTTTCCAGATTTTTTTAAAGCTTTACTGGCATTAATTTGGAAGCTGAAAAATTACACTAAAAAACAAGATGAAAAAACTGACCTTTATGTCCTGAGATTTCTTAGCACTTTAATTGTTTCTGAACAAATCTAATAAAGAATATGAATTGAAAGAGGTAGCATAATGGGCTACATGTTAGTAATGAGATTTGTGATAGATGAAAAAACAATAAAGAAAACAGAGATGCCAAATTAAACATGATTTCTTAGTGATGTGAATGCACCAAGATTATGTCAAATTAGCTCTAGGTGCTTTGTATTTAGTGGAATTTGATGATAATGTTTATTATATTACACATTTATTATTATTGTAATTAAGAGGATCTCCAATAGATGAGTATTAGCTGATATGACATTTAGTTTGACAATTTTCATAGGATATCTATTATTGGAGTGATGGTATATACTAAAAAAGTTATCAAAATGTTGTTAATTTTTGGCAACCTTGAAGCAAGGTTGCCAAACATTTTTTAATATAAAAAAATTGATTTACATGAATACTATTTGTTCACATTTTTTTATGACTTTCTCTCTTATTTCACTATTAATTGATAATATTTATAATTATATATGTAATAATTTGTGGGTGACAACTTTTAAAATTGTTTTACTATTAAAGTATTTTTAAATAAAAGTTGTCAAGAGTGATGTGGATTACCAAATTAATAAAATATTATGTTTTAGTATGATGTGTTAATTTTTGGCACTCTTTGGAGCAACCTCTGTTGGAGATGCTCCAATATGACCTTAGAATATATGAATTTTATAGATCGTAGGACTCGTTTGGTTCGCGGAATAGAATAGCTATTCCTAAAGAATAGTTATTCCCACCTTTTGTTGAATTTTTTGGATGGAATAGCTATTCCATGGAATCCCTATTCCTTGTTTTCATGGAATAACTATTTTTCGATTTAGCCAAAGAATAGTTTATTCCTAATATTGTATTTTGTAATTTACAAAATTATCCTCCATTAAATCCTCAATCTTTCTAGCCAATTTCTCAAATCCTATAAATTTTAGCGAATTCATAATCTATATGATAAAAAAACGTGAAAAATAAAAAAAAAATTAAGGAAAACGTTAAAAAGTATAGAAATACAAAAAATATGAAACACGAAAAACATGAAAACGTTACAAACACAAGAATATGAAAAAAACGCGAAAAACATGAAAAAACGTGAACAAATGCAAAAAACACGAAAAAGCAAAAAAGTAACCACACGAAAAAACACAAAACATGAATAACGTGAAAAAGCGACAAAGTGACAAACATACAAAAACGTGAAAAATACGAAAAATACGAAAAAATGAAAAAATATGAAAAACGCGAAAAATGCTAAAACATAAAAACGTGACAATACGTGAAAAACGCGATAAACATGAAAATGCGAACAAAACACGAAAAACATGGAAAAACGTGAATAACACGAAAAGGTAACAAAATGCGAAAAATACAAAAAGGCAACAAAAAATGCGAAAAGGGGGAAAATCGAAAATCTAAAACGTGAAAACGCGAGAAAATGCAAGAAAAAAACACAATAATATGAATAACTCGAAAACGTTACAAAACGTGAAAAATACGAAAATTTGAACAAACGCGAAAAACAAGAAAACTTGAAACACACGGAAAAAATGTTATAAATGCAATTTTCACATTTTTATTTTTTTAACATTAAAAATATTTTCACATTTTCGTGTTTTTCACGTTTTTTCACATTTTCGTGTTTTTCGCATTATCAACCTTTTCCACTTTTATTTCTTTATTTCTTTTTGTGTTTTTATATTTTTTTGCGTTTTTACTATTTCCACCTTTTTTCGTGTTTTTACAATTTTTCAATTTTTATTGTTTTTCTATTTTTCGTGTTTTTTCCATCTTTCATGTTCTCATTTTTCTGATTTTTTAAAAATAATTTAACAATTGATAGTAATAAATTTGAGGGTATTGTTTTATTTTAAATGAAAAAATTATTTATTCCATTCTATCTTATTTCACCAACCAAACACGAGAATAGTTATTTCTAAGGAATTTCTATTCCATTCTTTGCTATTCTATTTATTTGGAATAACTATTGTATGTCATTCCATTCTATTCCGTGAACTAAACGGCACCGTAAATTTAATGATTGTTTATAAATAAATAAAAATTTAAAAGAAATAAAAAAAAAACTTAAGAATTTACAAATTGAGTTTCCAATCCTAAGGATTTACAAATCACGTTACAATCTTAAGAATTTATAAATTGAGCTTATATTTATTACGTTACGTTACATTAGAGATTGTAAGTTCAATGATTGTTTATAAATAAAAAAAATATAAAAAATCTAACGATTTACAAATTGAGCTTACAAGCTTAAGAACTTATAAATTAAGCTTATAATGCTAAGGATTTATAAACTGACCTTATATTTATGAACATCATGTTAAGTTACATTACGTTAGGTAACGTTAAGTTACGTTTCACTATGTCACGTTAAGTTACGTTACGTCACGTTAAGTTACGTTACGTCATATTAAGTTACGTTAAGTTACGTGACATTAGGGATTGCAAGCTCAATAATGGAGAAAACTAGTTTTTATCAGAATTTTGACCATTTTTAATTAAAAGTTTTTCTCTCTCCTATTTTCGTGGCTTCTTCCTCACCCCCATTTACGCCATTGAGAAGACCTCATCTGCATCTTAAAAATCATAATCGCAGTCTTTTGCTCCTTTAACTTTATCGACTAGATCGCCGCTTACACCACCACCGGTATCTGCCTCTTCTCCTTCTCCATCGAGTATTGTTATGCCTCCAATGAATGCTCCATCTCCGGCTATTGTTAACTCTCCTCCACCTACTCCAGGTCTCCTTTTCCATCTGTACTCCCTTCGTCTTCAATCTTTGGCTCTCCATCTGATGCTCCTGCTCTAAAAACGCCGAATTAAAAAAATTGTGTGATGGATAATATTTGTGCAATGGGTAATAATTAAATGATTTAGAGGTATAAAATTATAGATTTAGCAGTGATTGCGTCCTTTAAAAACAAGCAGCTTTGAGATAGGTCTCCTTATCAATAATGTATGTGATCTGGGCTATGAAAATTGATGACAAAGAAGAGATGATTTATATAGTTGGATTCAGACACCTCTTCCGCAATAGCTTTTGCACAAAACTAAGAAATTTGTGAGATTTGGAGAGAAATGGAAACCAGCAAAATAAAAATATGTTGAAACAAAATGGAAGAGAAATGGAGAAAACTAGTTTCGAAGAGAGACCTATGGAGAGATTCTAGGGGAGAGAGAAAAAGTAGTAGTGTTGAATTGGGCTAAGTTTTCTCCTTCGGCTTGAACTCCTCGGTTGAGGTCCAACATGGTTTTTCCCTCTGGAATCGAGGTGATGAAGTGGTCCACGAAAGACTCAACCATCTTACTGAAGTTGTAAATTGATTCTGATCGAAGCTATTCATAGGAAAAAGCTAACGATTCCTTCAAGGTTGTGGGAAAAATACGGCACAAGACTGCATATGTGGATGTCGTTGCCTCCATTATGCATCAGAATATTTTTGACATGGGTGATGGAATCTCATGTAGCTCCTTACTGGCCGAAGGTTGGGATACTGAATCCATGAGGCATAGGCTATTACTGGATTTCCTTTGATAGGGGCGTGTTTGTTTCGGCCAAATCAGAATAGGCGTCTCGAGAGCTCGATATGTGTGAAGCATTCTTTTTAAAGAGTTCCAATACGTCTTCTTTGCTGAGTGGCGTGTTTGTTTTGGACAAATTTTACTTAAAACCTTTGAACTTTACTTAAAAGCTTTAAACTTTACGAAAAATCTATAAAGAAAATCATGTTTTTAATTTGATCTATAAAATAGCGGAATGTGGTTGCTTCCTATAGTAAAAATCCTAGTTCCATTTATGATACATGTGTTATTTTAGTTTTATATTTATTTTGGTGGTTAAGGGTTTCAAGTCACTAAAATTATTGATATCGAGTATAGAAAAACATTAATTGGGAGAGGATCCACCTAAAAAGGCTATGACGAGCCTCGTCGGAAAATTCATAAATAATTCATATTTTAAAGTAAATTTAGTTGAACTAAGGTTTGTACTATATAAGCAACAAGGAGTCATTGACATATATATGAATGGAAAAAAAAAATTGATTATATAATCATTTTTCTTAAAATACCTTTGCGAATGCAAGGATATATAATAAGGTTTTATTTTTTTTTTTGGCTAAATTTATTTGTTGAAAAAGAAAAAATTGGATCGGCCAACAAACAACTCTCACTTATAGACATGGGCTAAATTATTTTATATTGTGCCCAAAAGCAAGGCCCTAACCCTAGTCCACTATTATTAAGTACGACAATAGTTACAAGTGTCTAATACTAAATAAAAGACTATGTAATTAATTTAAAACCGTAAGGATATTATCAATTAGTTAAATGTAAAAATAAAAATCATATGTTAACTATAACTCATTTATTTGATGAAAAGGATTAGGAATTTATGGTTTGAGTTAGAGAAATAAGGAATAGAGAAGTAAAGTTTTATAGAGCCAATAGCAAATGAAGCCATGGGTAGAAAGTTTTATGCCACTAATTATCTTCCCCTCCTTTTGTTCTTTTTGTTCTTTTTCGTCTTCCCTTTGTTTCCTGCTTGAGAATTGCTCGCTTGGTTTCCAAGATTTGCCTGAGAAGAAGTTCCATTGTTTTCTGCCTCTTCATCCAAGAAACTAGGCATATTTGGAAACAAGGCTGTCCACATTTCTTCTTTACTTTGATTGATCATATCCAGAAAAATCACATCTTGTGATTTTTGTACAATATCTTCAACCTTATCATTCCTGCTCAAACTCACCATCACCAGTGGATTTCCCATTTGCTTAAATGCCTTAGAAAACATATCTATATCTGCTCCCAAATCCCTATCCCCACGTCTCCCCCATACGTTAAGGGCATCAACAAATTCCGATGGCAGTTGATTCCTGATGTCATTCCTACCCACCAGATACTCATCAAGATTTCCCTTAAAACAAGCAAAGTTCATATAAAGTAAACATGCTGCAACAACTAATCTCAAAGTCAAAGCTCTGTAACAGTCCTTGGCTGCATTTGCATTTTCATGAAACCTTTTAAGCCACGCCGTTCTATTATCGTCACCTTTGAGAAGTTTCTCAACTATAAAATATAACAAGCCCTGACGTTCTCTGCTAAGCTGTTCATCAACAACAAGGTTTACTGAACTGGAAATCGAGCTGCCATTGTGTTCCATGTGGACTAGTATTTCAGAAAAAGAAGACTTCGTCGTGAACACGTGTTCTTTCGCGCAAGATACAAGAATCAGTTGACGCTCGACAAGGTAGAGAAAACATTCAGGTGAGATAGAATAAGATGCCTTTACCGAGTTAGCTATGCAAATTTCTTCTAAAACTCTATGTAACAAATTTGTTTCCTCACCACTTTCCCTAAGGAGATCAAGAATCAAACCCATCCATGACTTGTCACTTTTGAAACCATCTTTAATTTTCTCAAACAACTGATTATCTAGTTTACATGACCCCAGAACCGCAACTAATATCCTACCAAGCTTCCCATCGGATACAGTTTTCTCCAACTCCACTGCTTCACAAGTCAATTCCTTAACTAAGTTCCCTATATTACCCCTTCTCCTCCAAGAAAACATATTATCTTTCAATCCTTCTCTCCAGTCCGTAGGAAAGATGCACCTAAATAGATGTTCAGTTGGGAGTTCAACAAATTTCTTCACTGCTCTGTTGTCATGGAACCCGGGCTCCAGGTATTTGCAATTGTATAGATATGAAAAAGATGCCTACTTTGGCAGGAGAGAGATGAGGAATTCTTACCCGAAATATCATAAAGGCTTTTGAGTTTCTCCAAGATAGCCTTACCAACACAAAGTAATTCAGAGCACCAATAGCTCTGAGCAGCAGAAGCAAATTGGTGAGCATCTAAAGAAATGAACTTTCCCTTGCTTCGTACCAATCCACTATCCAACTCTTTCACCCAGGACGCATCAGGGATCATCAGATTGTAGACATTATCGAATTGCCTGCGCACAGCCAAGTAATTCAAGCAGAATTCACCCGAGATTTTACAATCATTTACATTTTGCGTTTCAACACTTCTCAAATACTCAAATATGTTCACAATCTTATTCTTCCAGAAATTCCAGAAGTGTACTAGTGTCTCAGCAGAAACCCGATTCTTCGAAATTTCACCTTCTGAAAACCTTGCTATATCATGAACCATGTGCTCTTCCCACCCATATTTAGAGTTATTCAATTTAAGATGCGCATCCAGAATCTTCCATGAGGATATTATTTCGCCATGATAGATCTTGTGTGCCCGAGAAGCATCTAAATGTTGTTTCATAGTCGACAGGCTACTCTTCTGATCATTCAACAAGATTTCAGCCTCCATATGTACAAATTCATAAAACTGTTCCGAATGAGTCTTTGCTAAAGATTTAGCTTTCTCTAAAAGATCGTCCTTCCCTGCAAACTGCTTCAAGGGCCAACCTTTGCTTCTGCATGACCAAAGAGAGCAAGCAAATACATACCAAAGAATCAGCAATGATGCCTCCTTCAAATTCCCAGCCTTCCCAACCAAATCAGCCTCAATCAAGAGTTCGCCTTTCATCTTTGCAATTTTTGCTGCCTCGAGAAAGTTGCCTGACTCTACTTCAAATGACAGAAGCTCATCGAGACAATCTAACTTTTCCAAGAAATCACGGATAGAAGCTACACAATCGAACAACCTAACGTATTTCATCATGGTCGTTCTATTGTCATTCAGCTCATGATAATGAAGTGCACACCTCTCCAGAAACTCTTGTTTAGTTCTATCAATCTCTTTGCTTCTTTTGACCATACAAGTATCTGCATTTTGTTTCCAGCACTTAATATAATTCAACCCCTTTTCAAAGAGTCTTCCTTCGCTGCAGGCTTTAAGACACTTGGAGAAATTGTTGCCATTAGCATAAACTTCTGCTGCAAGCTTGTAAGATCCTGCGAGATATAAGCATTCGCCAGCTCTTTCCATTGAAGACTCCCCCCGCATTTCAAATAAATTTTTCCTACAAAAGAAAAAATTGCAAGAAAATGAGTACAGAAATTGTTTGAACGAAGGAACTTTATTCCTCACGATTAGGGTGGTAACTTCAGCATTCCATTAGGAACCGCAGACTTCATCCCCTATAGAAGTTCCTGGATTGTGTGAACAGTGAGTATTCACTCTCTGCACCTCCTATTTAGCTATGATATCCCGAATCCTCCTTTGGACCAGCTCAGTTCGCTCATCCATCGGGAAAATGGGTTAATGACAGAAATACTCTAGCACGATTCTAAAATTCTATTTGATAAGCCAAGTACAGTCGAGAGAAAGACGTCTAGAAGTGTTCAAGATTAAAAGATTGCCGAGCAATTTAAGAGATTATCAAGGCATAACAAGAAGAATGTTCTGAATTTAGAAAGAATTCTGTACCTGGAGAAAACATTACAATTCTATTCAATTAAGCCAAGTACAGTCGAGAGAAAGACATCTAGAAGTGTTCAAGGTTAAAAGATTATCACGCAATTTAAGAGATTATGAAGACTTAAACAAGAACAATGTTCTGAAATAACTAGTAGGCCTCTACTCTTTAGAAAGAATTCTGTACCTGCTCTTTCATATTCTTTCAGCAGGAAAAAACATTCTGCAGCATACTCAGCTTTTCCAATGGATTCAAAAATTTCAGCAGCTTGCTTACGAGCAATAGAGGCCGTTTCGGGATTTGAAGCATGCATTTTGTCAGCAGCTGCTTTAAGCCCTGTAGCCTTGGCCAATTTTTCTCCATACTCATCTCCAGCTCTTTCGAAACACATGGTTGCCATCTCGTAATTGCACTCACGTAAAAGCTGCAAAGCAATAAGAATATTGACTAAAGCTGTTCAATTTTGAAGTACTAAAAGAAGTTAACATACCTTATAACCCTGCGACTTCCATTCTTTTGGCTGCTAGCAACTTGCATTGCTGTAGCAAGTGAATAATCAAGCTTCCTGACTTGCACAAGTCCCTTTTTCCTCCAGTAGTCAAACATGGGTTTAGAAAATTCCTCTGAATTCTCACAAATCCATAATCTCTGTCTAGTACGAGTAATCGCAACGTATAACTGCTTCAACTCGGAACACAAGATGTTGTGTTTTGATGGATTAAAGCTTGGGAAAGGTTGTCCGGCATCAAGCAAGCCTTGTTCGCTCATGTATTGATACAGAACACTCCATTTTTTTCCCAACGGTGATATGCCAAAAAAACCGTACAAGAGAACATCCTACGAGGAAATACGTCGAAAGATTAAAATAAAACGCAATGCCAAGATGCCATTGGCAAAGAAATGTTAGAATTTGACAGGAAATGAGAAATGCATCCTCTGAGGTCTCATATGTACGGTGATTTATAGCTCTCTGATGGCTTACTTATTGGAGGAATAAATAAGCGTCACACAGTACCAAAGAGTTAGCCATTTAACATAAAATAGAGAAATTTTGTAGATCCTTTAAACAAAATGAGCAAGAGCATAGTTGTCAAATCGTGACTCAGATCATAAGATTCGATTTAAATTCTTAATATTTATTAAAAAAAAAATAACGATGTTCAACTTAAAGATTATCAAATAATAGTCTACAAAATGTAATTTTAATTTGTCAAAAAAAGTCATATCAAGTGCTTAAAATTCAAATCTAATGCAATCCTAAAGAAGAAAGTCACCACCGACTGGACTTGAATCGTACAATTCCAAACCAGAATTGCACGATTCTAACAACAGCGAGCAAGAGCAATAAAAGAAAGGAAGGAACACCGACCTGAAACTCTAAGCCCTTGCACTCCACTATGGTCAAGATAAGAGCTTGTTTTCCAACATAGCCAGAGATTTCTTGTCTAGCAGAATCATCCCTTACTAAAATGACCTGTTGAGCTCCAAACCCAACAAACTTACTTCCTACATTCCCATTGTTTCCAAAAATAGTGATAATTGCATTTTCATCCTTGCACGATTCGAGCAAAATCGGTGTTTCCCCGAAAACGAGACTCGTTTCATCACTTAAAATGTCAACAAACTTAGGAAAGAAACGGTACAGAAGATCAATAACACTTTGAGCTAAGTTGAGAACACCGGCATGAGTCCGGAAGTTCTGGCTTAAATGAAAGATTTTTGATATGTGACCTTTCTCCTTCACTTTATCATTCTCTTCAGCTCGTGATCCCATAATGAAATGATCGTAAAATAATGATTTTATATCTTCGAATCTGAAGTCGATTCCCCGCGCAATAGTTTGTGCAGTGTCACCAGAAAACACAAAACCATCCTTCACATTATTACTGACGTGTTTGAAAAGTGCAACTTGCCTCATTGTAAGATCTTGGACTTCATCAATGTAGACAAAATCCATCATGTCTCCCTCATAGCTTTCACTCCTAAGCCGACGATGAAGATCAATGACGATATCAGCCATATCGAAATCACCCTTCTCCATCTTCATCTTTTCATAAGCTTCAAACGCATCGTACATCATTTCCCTCTCATGACTACTTAAGGTGGAAACCCGACCCTTGGCCAATATAACATAATCTTCCCTACCGAGTGTATCATCAGAAGAGTCACTTGCTTGCAGGCCCCCTTTTATTCGAGACATTATCTCCGTGAAGACTTTGGAAGAGTCGAGCTTTTTAGTCAACTTCGAATTGAAATGTGGCCAGTAAACAGAACTTTTCGAAATTAACCTCCCTCATTTCCAGAGAAGTTTGCATCAGAAGTGATTGCCTCACATCAGGAAATCTTGCAAAGTTTGAAGTACCAAATGTTCCATCAAGCATCCTCAGAAACTTATTAAAAGTTATCACAAGAGGATACGACTTTGGAGGAACACGAATAAACGAATCAGGAATATCCTCGAATCGTGCAGCTTTATCAACATCCTCCATATCTACTGAACTATTACAGGCAGAAGATTTTCCACCAGAGGCAAAGCTGTAAACATGTTTGTGATATATTAGCAAACATTTTTTTACAAGAAAAGGAAGCTAAATGACTAGAAACTTCTTAAGATTGTTTGAAGTATGATAAACAATAAGCACGGAAAATCAAGTCGAAGAAGGGGTGTCAAAATGAGTTGTTGTATCATAATGGGCTTATGTAATCTATATATTCCACATGGTAAAAATGCAACAAAAACAAAAAAATGTATCCAAAGGATGTGTCATGTGGGTTATATCTATAAGTTGTGTTTTTGACGTAACCTGATTCAGAAGGCAGAGAATATAATATCACGAAACACAATGAGGTATAAATCTGCCTGATTTTGTGACACTACATAATAAGTATATATTGAAGACAGTCCTCGTACCTTTTCAGTTGAGCAACTTGTTGTTTGACAGCAAAACACAGCTTAGGACTAACAGTAACAAAAAGTTGGCGCAGTACAGGTTCATCCTCTGCAATATTGTCTTTCTGCAAGGCATTCGTGAGAGTATTACATCCTTCGATTGCCGTGAGATAAATTTGCTCTTTCCGTAACAATTTCATTATCAATACCGTCGTCTTTCCTGTGCCAGATCTACCCATTATAAATGTGCTTCTTTGGTGCAAAATGATTTCCCTTTCTTCGTCTGTTACTTCGAAAGGTAGTTGAAGCTCTTGACCATCACCGTCAGAAAGCAGCAGGTGGCTAACAACTCCAGATGACAAGTTATAAAATTTCATTAGCAATAAGCTGTCACTCACTTTTGAATTTTCCACATAAGAATTCAAATTGCTTCCTGTTTCATTGTCCCCGAGACTCTTATACCGGACAATATCAGTAGAAACCAACCACGTTGTAGGAATTTCCAAATCCCTGCACACGTTAAACCAACATCAGTTTTATACAAGGAAAAATAAAATACGTGTTCGCTTTTATACATGTTATGAATCACAAATATTACTAGTGTGTATTCTGAAAGGCATACCCTTCTAAGAGTTTCTGATTGCAACGGCTGACAAAATCATTGGTATATCTTTCAAAAATGTCATTGAGGCGCTTGATTAGTTTTGGAATATCTTCTAATGGTAATATATCCCAAACTTTCAAAACTTGGGTGTACCTATTCTCCTTCACTATGTCAACTGAGCATATTACGTACAATCCTTCAACCCTAAACTGCCTTAAGAAACGAAAAGACTCCGAAATAGCATCTGCTTTCTTCTGCTTAGGAAACCAACCACTGGAAAGTCTAAGTATGTAGACCAGAACAATTGTCTTAGCCTCAACTGATGCCAATTTCCCAAATGATGTTTTGAAGTTTTCACTAAAAAGAACCTGAATGAAGGAACCGTAAAACTAACATAAATAAATATTACTTAAGACCGTATAAAAATAATGCGATGATATAATTACTAAATTCGATACCGCCCATCTACAGTTTCTGAAATATACACTATCTCCACTCAGCAAATCGTCAAGTTGATCAAACTCTTTCTTCACTTCTAAAATGGTTTTCGCCAATTCCTCGTCTTGATCGACATTAAAGAAGCAATTACGGTTCTTAGCATCATTGACAATATTTGTCCAAATGGATTTGCTATTAATTAAGGTTCTCTCATTCCCCAAAATCCAGAGACAGTGCCTACAAGGACCAATAAATAAGCTCATGTTGCAACAATCACAAGAAATCTATGTTGGTTATTTCTGAAAAAAATATAAATAGGAAACAGAATAAATACAAGAGATAGTAAAAGAATCAATCTGAAGTAATACCTTGCCCTTGTTAGAGCAACATTGATTATCTGATCATTAGACATGAAACCAATTGCTCCTCCTCTATTTGCTCTCACAGTTGACATTATTATAATATCTTCTTCCCCGCCCTGAAATCCATCAACTGATCTCACCTTAACCGAAAAGCCAGCATTAGTTTCAAACTGGGGGCCAAGTTTGTCTTCAATCGCAATAACTTGAGCTGCATAAGGAGATATTACTCCAATGCTAATAATATTCTCCTTTGAGCCCTTCCATGCTGCATACAAGAGAAGCCAGCATTAGTTTCAAACTAATTACTTGTTTTTCATGTTTTTTCTTTTTTTAAACACTTAAGATAGATGCAAAAAGGGTGTACCTTTGTACAGACTCCTTAGCAGTTTCGATACAATAGCAACCTCGACTGTATTTAGCCTGCTGTGCCCGACATCATCCATCTCTTCTCGTCCACCAAGCACATTTATAAACGAATAGGGACCAAACATTGGCCCTGGAAGATACTGCTTCGTATAACTTTTAGCCTTAACTCTAGCCGCATCCAAGATATTATTCGAATAGAAATTCGAATTTGGAAAGTGACTGATGGATGGATGCATTCTGTATTGCATATTTAAAAGGTGTTTCGGATGGCCCAATGAACTTAACCTTTTAAATAAACTTCTTCCAAATCCAGCTGCACAAGAAACCTGTAAAAAAAAGATGGAATTATAATATATATATATATATATATATATATATAACGTTTAGAGGAAAAAGATGAACTGGTATATATACATTGCTTTCCACTAGAGCCGGTAATTGGCACTCATCGCCAATAAGAACAGCATGCCTAATACCACAAAGTTGAAGGGGTATCACTAATTCACATTCTTTTAACTGCACTGCTTCATCAATTACCAGAAAGTCCAACGGCTCTATATCCATATAATGCAGCTTATACGAGCTAGATGCTGTGCAGAAAATCAGAGAAGCTGTTTTGAAACAGAACTTGACTATTGAAGACTTGTCCACTGAGCTTGGAAGCTCGAGTTTATGCAGGGACTTATGTAGAGTTTTTAATAAAGAAAGACATTCTCTTCTGCTCAAGCGCATATCTGCAAAACCCAACCCCAAACCTTGAGAAGAATCCTCTGGATGTGAGAAAAACCCCTCCAACGCTTCGGAGGTTACATCATCACGAAATAGAAAACTTTTGAAATAATCAAGTAGTCGAACAAGTGACACGACGTCATTGGCTATATCATGTTTTTGGATGTAACTTTCAGGTATATGAGTGCATAAACTATGCACACATTTTTTCAATTCCATTGCAGAAGACAGGAATCTTTCTCTTGCAAACTCGAGAAAAGATTTGGTGTTTTCCCTTTCATCATTGCGGTAGTCAGAAACACAATCTTCAAAGAAACATGTCGTTGAAGTAAAACAAGTTTGCCAACCAGTCGTCGGTGCAAAGCACTCTATAAGCCTTTGAACACGATAATCCAAATGTATATCTATGATTTCTGAAGTGAGTTCCTTATTCCCAAAAAAGAGAATATCTCCAACCGAATAAACTGAAGCATCGTGAGATTCTTTGACCAACTTCAGAACTCTTGTGGCTACTTGTGTAATTGCAACATGGGTGGGAGCACAAGTCAAAGTCCTGTACCGCTTTCTTAAGAGGCTATAATAAAGAAGAACACTGACGGTCTTCGTCTTCCCAGTCCCTGGTGGACCCCAAATGAGTTCCACATACTTCATTTTATGAATGCAGGCCAATACAGCCTCACGCTGGGATTCATCCAATGTTGCGAATAAACTCGTTTTTTCATCGCAAATTTGGGCCCTCTCCATATAATTTTGTGTGACCTGTTATGAAGCAAAAGCTTCCAATCAGAGACCATACCAGTCACAAAGCATATAATAAAGTCCTTCAGTTAAATGTAATACCTGGAATTGCATTTGTGCATGCAAGAAATTAGGCTAAAATTGAACTCTCATGGTCTAAGAAAAAGTTCTAATAAGTTTTTAAGTTTGTTTGTGTCCGTGTAACATAGCATAGAATAGAATGCCAATAGTAGTAGTGTTGACTCCACAAAATCCCTAATTAATCCACAACAAGTATAACTTAACTTTATTAAAAAATCCCTTACCGTGTGATCAGGAGACAGAACTTCCTTGATGATATGCAGGTTGCTTTGCATATGCAATGCATGCCATATTCTTTTGTTAGTGGTTATATTTGTCAAGAAAATAACAAACAAAGAGCTCCCCATTCCATCATTATTAACTTGTACTTTTTGAGATGCCTCAACTTGAAACTGAGAAGAACTGATAGCATCTTCATTCTCATCACTGACCATTGCAAATGCCCATGTTCTTCCGGTTCTTTGTAAATCAGAGGTAGTTTCAGGCTTAGCGTCTGCTAAAATGAAGAAATCGCCAGGCAATGTTTTGTAAGGCTCCTTTCCATTTCCATTTCCATGAGAACTTTTCCATTGATCAACCTTAACATCATATACCAAACTTCCATCGGACTTGGACTGTGAGAAGGCTGTTACTTCAGCAAATGGTGCTGTGCAAATCACTTGCATGCTTGAACATAGTTGTGCTCTTGTTTCTTCCAATAATGGATCCATATATGAAGCAAGATATTGTTCAACTGATTCAAAAGATTCTGGAATCTTATCCACCTACAATACAAAATTAAGGATCAGATATCAAATTTTACTTGTGGAATTCGCATGAATCAATAAAAACTCACATTCATAAAACATATCTATGGAAGCCAAACGGAAACTGCAACTACAGAATCAAGCAACAATAAAACAACTACAAGATACATACATAATGGGTTTTTTTTGTTCCAAAGACCATTTAAACACAATGTGAACTAATTTCTTCCAACTCTTCACTTCCATTCTCGCGCTTTCAGCTCTTCCCCAGTTGATGAAACTAACCCTCTTCTCTCTAATGCAAATAAATTCACAGGATTTACTTATGTAATAAGGCATTATGGTTTATTAATATATATTCCCATTTACTTGTCGAATTCGCATGAATCAATAAAACATATAGATGCCAAACGGAAACCGAAACGGAAACTGCAACTACAGAATCAAGCAACAACTACTACAAGATACATACATAATGGGTTTTTTTTGTTCCAAGAGATAGATAATCCAAAACCCTAATCAAATCAAGCATGCAAAAAGAAACAATAAGTGTAAACCTTCCAAAGACCATTTAAACACAATGTGAACTAATTTCTTCCAACTCTTCACTTCCATTCTCGCGCTTTCAGCTCTTCCCCAGTTGATGAAACTAGCCCTCTTCTCTCTAATGCAAATAAGTTCACAGGATTTACTTATGTAATAAGGCATTATGGTTTATTAATATATATTCCCATTTACTTGTCGAATTCGCATGAATCAATAAAACATATCGATGCCAAACGGAAACGGAAACCGAAACTGCAACTGCAACTGTAACTACAGAATCAAGCAACAACTACTACAAGATACATACATAATGGGTTTTTGGTTCCAAGAAATCAACTATATATTTCTTATTCATCGATCAAGATATATAATCCAAAACCTAATCAAGAATGCAAAAAAGAAAAGGTAAAGTGTAAACCTCGAAAAGATCTTCGTTCAAAAGGTCTTCGAGAGACCATTTGAACACAATGTCAGATAAATTTCGAACTAATTTCTTCTCGCTTGATGAACTCCTCATCACTTCCATTCTATCGGAGAATAGTAAGTCAATTTAGGAGTTTGTTTCCTTGTTTTTTCACAGAGACTAGCACACTCTAATGCAAATGCTCATTCCCATACTAGATAGCTTTACGCCCAAGCAAATTCATCTGGCTTTACTTTTATAAAAGGCATTATGGTTTATTAATATATATTCCCATTTAAAATGCAAAATTGCCTTGTGTACATTTATTCCTAAATATATTTTAAAATGGTAAATTTTTTTACCATAACAAATAAAATAAATAAATAAATCCAACATTCAAAAGTTGGTTACCAAAAATAAAAGTGAACAATTTTGGAATGCTCTGTAAATAAAATAAATTGTACCGGTTACGCACTCGTTTCAGTCGTCATTAATGTGAATAGACCCAGTTGTAACAATGTAATTCTCAGTGATTATCATTGATGTGTAAAACGGTATAAATACATAGTACAGTTCACGTTTCAGTGAAACTCTAATTTTATCTAACTGCTGTGTAGATAAATAAATACAGTAAATGCTATAACAGTAAATACTAATAAATATCTCTAATACACCCCGTAGTCGCAAGGTTTGGAGGCCGAACATTGAGACTATTTCTGAAGTCCTCGAACAAAGGTGAAGGCAGGCCTTTTGTGAAAATGTCAGCTATTTGATATCGGGACGAGACATGTAGCACACGGACTTCGCCTTTGGCGACCCGTTCCCGGACAAAGTGAATGTCCATCTCTACATGCTTGGTTCGATGGTGTTGAACTAGATTATCGGTGAGATAAATGGCGTTGACGTTATCACAATAAACAATTGTAGATTTTTGAATTGGGTACCCGAGCTCAAGTAAAAGGTTACGAATCCAGCATGTTTCAGACACAACATTAGCCACACCGCGATACTCGTCTTCTGCGCTAGAACAGGACAACGTGGGCTGTCGTTTGGCTGACCAGGAAATAAGATTGTCACCAAGAAAAACATAGTAGCCGGAGGTTGAGCGGCGAGTATCGGGACAGCCAGCCCAATCCGCATCAGTGTAAGAGATCAACTGCGATGGAGATGAAGCAATTAATGTGAGACCAAGATCAAAAGTGCCTTGTATATACCGAAGAATGCGTTTAAGGGCTGCCATGTGAGATGTTTTGGGGTCGTGCATGAATAGGCAGATGTGCTGAACTGCATAGGAGATATCTGGCCTGGTGAGGGTAAGGTATTGTAGTGCACCGGCTAACTGTCTGTATTCTATGGGATTGTGATACGCTGAGCCTGAGATATACTGAGCTTTTGTTTTGTGTCAACTGGAGTAGCAACTGGATTGCAGGAACCAAGCCCAGCTTTATCAATAATTTCTGAGGCATGCTTCTTTTGAGACAGAAATAGGGAGCTTGGTGAGTGTGTAACCGATATTCCCAAGAAGTAGTGAAGGGGTCCCAGATCTTTCATTGCAAATTCAGAGTTCAGCTGAGATAGAATTGAGGACTGAAGTTTGTCAGAAGAGCTTACAAGAACAATATCATCAACGTAGAGGAGAATGTAGGCAGTGTCCGTGCCTTGCTGAAAGATGAATAAAGAGTGATCATATATGCTATTGGTGAATCCCACTTTGGTGACAAATGTAGCAAAACGCTGGTACCAGATTTAATGCTTTGCATTTCGAGTCAACTACATGTGATCCACTGATTTTAAGAGTAAAGGTGTTGGAAACGAGCATAATTCAAGGGGTAATAATGGTCAACAAAATGAGGATTTGAATTTCAAACAGAATGAGTCAAGATTTAATGCCTTGAATTTAGAGATGATTCAACATGATATTTGTACAAAATCTAAAAATAATATAGCAATTAATTGTTTCGTTCTTTGTAAATTGCTAAAACGTTTGAATTTCAATTTGTTATTCTTGTTGAGTCAAGAATTAATTATATTAATATATATATATATATATATATATATATTATATATATATATATATTAAAATTTGTAGAAAAAATAAAGTATGAGAGTTGCCTAGAGCCTCTAAAATATTGTGGAAAGCTCCATTGAAAAGGATAGCTGGAAGCCCGAGAAATAAAGCTCATATTGATATTTGTATATACTCCTTGAGCTTTCTTTCAATGAAAAACTTGCTAAATGAAAATAACTAATTCCAATTATTTTATAATTATCCGAATATCTAACAGAAGCCGGTAAAGGAGAGATTGATATGGTTGGGCCTATACTCGCCAATGGAGGGATTCCATAAAAAACAGTGCTCATCGCCTAAAGAGACTACACAAATCAATCAATTGGCTGACCTGATGACCGACCCCACGGTATTTCATTCGGAAACTTTATTGTAAGTGAATAGCCATCCTATTTCAATTACATCAATCTTTTCTTTTGTTTCGGAGCTCATTTCCATTAGGTTCCATTTTATCATTTCTCATGCAATAGATGCCCTCATCATAAAAAGAAAACGATATGATTTATGATGATTGTTTTAATGCCTTGAATTTAGAGATGATTCAACATGATATTTGTACAAAATCTAAAAATAATATAGCAATTAATTGTTTCGTTCTTTATAAATTGCCAAAAAGTTTGAATTTCAATTTATTGTTCTTGTTGAGTCAATGAGCCTCCACTCTTATATAAAGAATAAAAACTCTCTTTACAAAGGTACGAAATTCAACATAGTATTCATACAAATTCTCTTGGCTTACATTATTCACTTTTTTATATTTGAATTGACTTCAGGTTTTGAGGGTCCCTCATTGCGATACCGTCAAGCTCTATTTTACAAGCTAAACAAACAAGCGAACTTTCTATATAGAAAAACATACAAAGAGAATTACGAGAAGGAAAATTAAATTCCTAATTAAGGATCAATAATTGAATTCTGGGGCATTGGAGTATCCAATAGGGTTTTAGGAGGAGGATGAGGAGATTGCTTCCTAGATACTTTTAGAGCACTTCCCAAAGCGGCAACTCGGCCTAACCCGCATCTAGGGTTGTATGAGTCGAGTTGCTCATGAGCGGTTCAGTGCTTGGATCGATTAAAGTTTGATCATGTTCGGTTCGATTTGTAAGCGACCTGAACATAAAGAAGCTTGATTTGAAAGCTCACGAGCATGCTCAATTATATGTTCATGAAGAAGCTCATGAGCAAGCTCGATTATAATGTTCATAACATGCTCGTTAACAAACTTGGTTCGATTTTTTTAATTTTAACATTTTCATAAAGGGGGAAGTAAAACAACGTAGTTTTGTGGAAACTTTAGTTTTATAGATTTCAAAACTACGTAGTTTTGTATTAAAAGATTTCAAATCACTATAATTAATGAGTTATTCGCAAGTGAAGTTCATGAACTGAATTAATGAGATGCCCGCATGCAAAGTTCATGAACATACTTGTGAATTAATGGGATGCCCACACGCAAAGTTCATGAACATACATGTTAACAAGCTCGCGAATAGTTCACAAACAGAATTTTGAACTCGGTTCTGATGAGCCGAGTCTAAGCAGGTCAAAGCTCGGTTCGGCTCGATTATGGTAATTAGAAAAAAAAAAACACACAACAAACAAAGTACGTTAATGGTGGGTTAGATTAGATTGAATTGAAACTAGAAATTACATTGGAAATACAAAGTAGATTTGATTATATTGCATTGAAAGTAGCAATGTTATCAGAACCGGACCGGACACCAAATCGGATTGATAGTTAGGTCATGGATCACTTGGTCGGACCGAATGGTACGGATTGGTCGAACCGGATAATGTAATAAATAAATAAGTAATATTTATATAGATAATTAATTTAAAATTATTTTTATAAACTATATATATCCAAAATAAATTATAAATAACTTTTGGTTTGTTATTCTTCATTAACTTAAGATTTAAATATAGAATGGATAAATAAAGTTTAGAATAACTTGAAATATAATAATTTGGCATGGTTCAGGCTTTCTTTGATCATGGTTGCATCCTACCTAGTTTAAACTCTAGTATTATGGCTCTAATTCCTAAAGTTGTTGAAACTGACAGAATTGAGAACTTTCGTCCAATTGTGATGAGTAACTTTGGTTTCAAAATCATCTAAAAAATTCTTGCTGATCTCCTTGCCGTTATTGTTGTAAGAATTGTTTCTCCGAACCAGTATGGTTTCCTTAAAGGTAGAAGCATTCATCAGTGCATTGTCTTAGCTTCTGAGGGAGTTAATACGCTTGACAGAAAACATTTTGGTGGACACATGGCCTTAAAAATTGATATTCGTAAGGCTTTTGATACTTTAGATTGGAACTTCCTCTTGGTTGTGCTAGATTCCTTTGGTTTTTCTCTCACTTTCAGGGATTTGATCCTTAATATTCTGGCATCCACTCGTATTTCTGTGATGATAATGGTTCTCCAAAGGGTTACTTTTCTTGTTCCAGAGGGGTTAGATAAGGGGATCCCCTCTCTCCTCTTCTGTTTGACAAAGATTTTTTCTCTCGTTGGCTTGCTTAAATGGTGAGGGAGGGTATTTACTCTCCTATGTATTATTCTGGTGGGAATTTTTTCCCCTCTCATCTTCTTTTTGATGATGACATGCTCATTTTTGGAGTGGCTTCCTTGAGCAACTTGCATGCACTCAAGGATTTATTCCAGTTCTATGGACTGATCTCCGTTCAGCAGGTTAGTTGGGACAAATTTGCTATCTTTTTTTGTTCTCAGGTGAGTCATCCGAGGAGGGTTCATCTTGCTCACTGTCTTGGCATCCGCTTGGAGTCTCTCCCTTTCAGTTACTTAGGAGTCCCTCTATTTATTGAAGCTCCAAAGGCCCGTCATCTCAGCAGCCTTGCAGATAAATTTCTCTCTCAATTTAGCAAGTGTGAAGGTAGCTCTATTTCCTTTGCATGGCGTTTAACTCTAATTAAGTCTGCTATTACTGGATCTCTGGTCCATTCATTCTTGATCTATAAGTGGCCAGTGGGTTTGTTGAATAAACTTAATAGAAGTGTTAGGAACTTCCTTGGGTAAATTTCATCAATGGTGTACAACCTTTGTCCCATTTCACACTTTGGTGTACAACCTTCAATTTGTCTCACTAATATGTACGAACTTAGAGGTGACCTCCCACTTTGGTGTACAACAGGTAAAATTGACAGGTCAATATGAAGTCAACGCGCCACATCAGTAGTTTGACCGGTAAAAAAGTCAACATTTGACGACCTAATATAAAATTACCTATATACCCCTATCCCTCCATCTGTTCATCTTCTTCCTCTATTCCTTTCTCCCTCTTTAAATTTCTTTCTCTCTAACTCCTGTCTCTCTCTAACATCTTTCTCTCTCTTTAATAACTGGTGTTGATACTAGAAACTCAAAGATTAATTCCCAATGAACTACCACTTCCAATGATCTGTAAAAAAAAATCCCTTCCATTGTCAACCAAACAAAGCAGAAATTTCAATTAAGTAGCATTACTGATAACGAATCATTCAAATTCAAGAAATTATAAATTATTTATAGGAATTAGTTAAAAGGTGGATTAGATAGGTAAACTAAACAAAAAAAAAAGATTGCCAAAATTGAAAAGGAAAAGACCATTCAAATTCTTCATGCTTATAACACTTAAACATGCACTCATTGGTACCATTATTTTTTTTTACTTATTTGCTGCTACATATTTCAATTAATTTGCTGCTACTTTTTTGACTTATTGGTACGAAACCCAGCTCAACTCCTTTTCATAGCTTATACCTTTCATCGCTTATATTCACGGATGCATCTGAGTTTCTCTTTGAATCATCAACTCTAAGGCTCTTCTTTGCGATTCAATTCATATTTTGACCAACAATCTGATACTGTTGGAGCCGTTGCTGGAGGATTCCAATCTCTTCCTTCACCTCTTCTTCTTCTTCAACAATCAAGAGATAAACCCCAAAATTAACACAGTCAAGATCATCCAAAAACCAGCAAAACAAATCCAAATTATTTCGATTAATATCATCACCAAAAATTGCAATCCTCTGCATAATCCTCCTAATTTCGCAAAATTCATACTACGACCATCCACTCCCGATGCCTAAATCTGCTTCTTTAGATAAAAAAACATGCATGTTTAATGTTGAGATCGAATATGAGATTGTTACTAGGGATCTAGAAACTGTTTTTCATTAATTGTTTTCATGGATTTACAGTAAAAAAAATCAAAATTTTTAAGGATGTTCAAATGGGTTTGGGGAAGGGGTTGCATTTTTGTAGCCGTGTGTTATCATTTTGGGTTGCGATAGAGAGACAAAATTAGAGAGAAATGAGAAGTTATAAGGCTAGAGAGAAATTTAGAGAGTAGGATGAAGAAGAGGGTGTGATGGTAATTTAATATAAGATGGGTCTTTAATTTTTTAAGAAATAAATGGAAAAATGGTGATATGGCAGGTTTGACCGGTCATTTTTACCTGTTGTACACCAAAGTGGGAGGTCACCTATAAGTTCGTACATATTGGTGAGACAAATTGAAGGTTGTATACCAACGTGTGAAATGGGGTAAAGGTTGTACACCATTGATGAAATTTACCCGAACTTCCTTTGGACGGGTTGTATTGATCAGAGGAAGCTAATCACAGTTCCCTGGCAAACTTGTTGCAAAAGCTTGGAGGGTGGAGGTTTGGGCATTAAGGACTTTATGATCTTTAACCAAGCTCTTTTGGGTAAGATGTGTTGGGATCTAAATCAAGGCACCAGTTTTTCTATTTCTCTGATGATATCTAGATTTATGGCTGGCTCTGGTTTACCTAAAGCTACGATTGCTCCTTCCTCGATTTGGTCTTCTTGTAAGCTTGTTTATTCTTCCATTTGGGATGAGACCTTTTGGTGGATTGGCCAGTATTCTAAGCTCAATTTCTGGACTGATCGGTGGATAATTCCATCAGTGGCGCACAGATTGGGTCTTGACCATCAGGAAAAACATTCGCCCTATAATTATGTTGATGAATTTTTGGTAAATTCGGAGTGGCTTGACTTAGATACTCTACCTTCAGTTGTTCAAGATAGTCTTCGATCTATTCACCGGGGTAGGGATGTTATTGATTTCTATGCTTGGCAACCCTCTACAAATGGTACTTTCTCTGCCAAAGAATACTATTCAGTTATCAGTCTTAGTTCCTCCTGAGTGGACTGGTATAAATTTGTTTGGAATGCTCACACTCCCCCTTCTCGTTTATTTACTTTCTGGAGGGTTTTGCATGGCCGAGTTCCGACTCACGACCTCCTGCAACGCCTTGGAATCTCCATTACCTCTTGTTGTGCTTTTTGTGGCAGGGATGCTGATAGGGGTCAAAAAACCCTATCTTTGGGCACGGTTTTAGGACGGGTTTTAGCGTTTTCTCATGAATAAGCCAGCAATTCTCGCATTTATATGCGTTTGTGTGAGTTAGAAATTGGAACTGTTTTATTTACTTTTCATTGTTTAGGCTCGTTTTCCGATCATTTTAGGCAAATATGACCAAAATGGCATGCATGTTATAATCCTGTTATCTTTTAAAGCTAATTGGTCCGTCAAAAGTCGTACCAAACGAAGCGTTTGCTCAAAATGAGCGATTGGCGGGTCAATTTAGCCTTGGGACTAATGCTATTTGGAGTTTTTGTGCATGCGCAGGGATAAGTTCGGACGAAAATCACATTTTTAGGCATTCAGCGACCGTACAGAGGCGTGCCGGGCAAAACCGCTCGTCGAACTGGCCTATTTAGGCCAGCTCGCCGAGCAGGCCGTCAGAGGCCTGCTCGGGCGAGCTGGAGGCCAGCTTGCCGAGCAGCGCACCCTGCTCGGCGAGCTGACCTGCGAGAATCAGTCCAAAAACTGATTCCCGGCCCCACGAAGCCACGATCGGCCCCACGACTTCCCACCTGCAAAAGGACACGAATTAGGTCAGAAAGAGGGCCCGAGCCGCGTTTATAAATAGAACTCTTCAATTGTAAATTAGATATCTTTTATCTTTGTAATTTTCTTAGCTTTCACTTTGAGAAATCCTCTCTACCTCATCCATATCCTTCAAACCTCCATTGAAGACACCTCCGAAGCTCCATTCACGGAGGATTGCTCAAGCTCCATCCTTAAGTCCTAGGAAGTCGCCTGCATTGGTAGACAGGTTCCCTGAAAGGGATTTTTCTTCTTTTATATTCTGTCTAGCCTCTAATACATGTTATAAATCCTAGGCTCATTATAACTTCGTGACAATACTTTTCATTTTTATATATATTATAGTTTTGTTTCTTCAATTGTTTTATTGCTTTAATCTTCGTCTTACGCTTTGTCTGATTGGTTTAACTCATTTGATAATCCAAAAATTAAGTTGGCACGTATTGCAAGCTGAATCTGACCTAGTCAGTGCCTATAGGATTGACGACCCTATAGAAGATTAAGCCCAAATTGCTGAGCCTTAGAGCTAGTTTCGGCCTTACAAGGGAATCACGAGCTAGGAACCTTAGGAGAATAGGTAGGGTTAATCGCCTCGGACACAAGTGACTTAGATTAGGTTTTAATTCAATTGCTTAAACAATCTATTTTCATTATCATCGTATCCTTTCATGTTCCTTCGGGTAATTACATTGGTAAAAGATCACTTAGGAGTAGTTTAACTTAATTAGGGGTAGAGTAACTTAATTAGGCGTAGAATAACTTAATTAGAATTAGATAACTCAGCTAGGAGTAGTATAATTCAACCTAGGAGTAGATTAACTTAAGCAAAACCAAACTCAAAACCCCCAAAGCCTAGATAACACCTGAAACCAAGTAGCTTGATACTTGCAGAAATAAATCCTGTGGACGATACCTAGACCTATCCAGAAATTTATTGCTTGATAACGACGGGGTACACGTATCCCTTAGTGGATTTGAAATCTCGGAACTTGTTCCGGGGACAGGACGTAGGCTTAGAAGAAGCCGAACCTGGATAACTCCGCTGAGTGAAGTATTTCTAACCCCTCCTTACATATATTGCTTGCTTAATATACACTAAAACTGACCAAGTAAAAGAGGTCAAGCTAAGTTGTGCGCTATAAACGACTTAGTTCAGGAATAGACTCTAAGTGCTATTTCCTGACTTAAGCTAAGAAACTGACCTAGTCACCAGTTGACTAAGCCAGTATCTTGCTGATTACTCGGCGCCGCTGTCATAAACCTTTTTCTTAAGAAAAAGAAGTCTGCCTAAATTTATAAAAGGTTAAATAGTTCCTAAACCCCCCTTGGAACTATATTTGCAACCTTACAAGGGACCAACAAGTGGTATCAGAGCTTAAAAGCTCATTGCTAAAGGTCTAACAACCTTGAGCTGATCCCTACCATGGGTGAAAACAGCACTCGGTTTCTCCCTGGAAACCATACAACTCAGATATTACCTGAGGGGCTGTCCATTACTAGGCCTCCCCTATTCTTTGGGTCAAACTATACCTTCTGGAAGAATATGATGAAGAATTTCATTCAGGCTACAAACATGAGTGCCTGGCTATCTATAGTCCAAGGTCCGTTTGTACCTGTGAAAATTGTGGCTGGCCAAACAGTTTTAAAAGCTGAGGCTGAATGGACAGAGGATGATCTCAAGAAGCTACAAAATCATGCTTCGACTATAAATATGCTTCACTATGCGCTGGATGCTGCAGAATACAACAAAATCTCAGGTTGTAAGTCAGCGCAAGAGATCTGGAAGAAGCTGGAGGTCACCTATGAAGGAACCAACAAGGTGAAGGAGTCCAAGGTGAACCAGCAGATGAGACTGTACGAGCTGTTCGAAATGAACAATGATGAGGGCATTTCTGAAATGAATGCAAGATTCACCAACATCATAAATGAGCTCAAGAGACTTGGGAAAATCTTCACTGAGGAAGAACAAGTCAAAAAGATACTCAGGAGTCTTCCTAAAGACTGGCAAGCCAAGAAGACAGCTGTTGAAGAAGCTCAGGATTTAACCACCTATAAATATGATGAACTCATTGGCTCATTGCTGACCCATGAGATATCTATGAAGAACTTCGAGGTGAAGGAAAAATATGAAGACAAGAAGCAGAAGTCACTTGTCATGAAAGCTGACTCAACTAATGATGGCTCAACTGACGATGGGGAGATGGCTATGTTCACAAGAAAAATGAAAAGGTTGTTCAAGAGAAATGCCAAATACTCGAAAAAGCCTTACAGAAAGTTTGATAAGTATAAGGCTGACTCATGCGATAGCAAATACAAAAAGGACAGCTCAAATCCCATTACATGCTGTGAGTGCCATCAAACTGGCCACATCAAGTCAAGCTGCCCAACGCTGAGGAAAGACAAAAAGAATGGCAAGAAGGCAATGGTGGCAACATGGAGCGATAGTGATGATTCTTTATCAACTAAAGCTGAGGCCACAGAGTCAGCGAAGATATGCTTCATGGCTGACGAACTTGCTGAGCCATGCGTTTCTGAGCATGCTGACCATTCTGATGAATCAGACAATGAAGAGCAATCTAATGAGGTAATCTCACTCTCTCAGCTCAGAAGTGAGATGGGTAATGCCCTGAGTGATCTCTAAACACTTGTCAAAAAGTGTAATAAGAAGATTAAAGCACTCAGCCGGCGCTGTGACGAAGTAGAAGAGGTCAAACTGAGTGACAAACTCAAAAAGGCCTTATATGGCCTAAAACAAGCTCTAAGATCTTGGTATGAAAGGTTGACCAACTTCCTGCTGACCAAAAACTATGTCAGAGGTAAAGCTGATACAACCTTGTTTATTAGGAAAAAGGGTAAACATACACTACTTGCATAAATCTATGTAGATGATATAATATTTGGTGGCACTGACGAATCCTTGTGTCAAGAATTTAGCAAAAAGATGCAAACTGAGTTTGAAATGTCCATGATGGGTGAACTCAGCTTCTTCCTTGGACTCCAAATCAAGCAAGGTAAGAATGGCATCTTCATCAGTCAGTCCAAGTACACCAAAGAGATGTTAAAGAAATTTGATATGGAAGATTGTAAGCCCATATCAACCCCTATGGGTACTGACACTGTCCTATGCAAAGATGAGAAGAGTAAGTCAATAGATAGTAAACTCTATCGAGGTATGATAGGCTCATTACTTTATCTCACTGCGAGTAGACCAGATATCCAGTACTCAGTTTGTTATTGTGCAAGATATCAAGCTGACCCCAGGGAATCTCACCTTATAGCTGTAAAAAGAATTTTCAGATATTTGCAGAGCTCAGTTGATGCAGGTCTATGGTATCCAACTTCAAATGACTTCACACTCATAGGATACACTGATGCTGACTATGGACGAGATAAGCTAGAGCGTAAGAGTACTTTAGGAGGATGTCACTTCCTTGGAAGCTGTCTAGTATCTTGGTTCAGCAAGAAGCAGTCATCAGTTGCCTTGTCTACAACTGAAGCTGAGTACGTTGCTGCTGGAAGCTGTGTAGCTCAAGTCCTATGGATAAAGCAACAGCTGGAGGATTATGGAGTAAAAATGGAGACAATAGAGATCAAATGTGACAACAAGAGTGCCATTGATCTATCCAAGAATCCTATCCAACACAGCAGGATGGAGCATGTCAGTATAAGGCATCATTTCATCAGAGATCACGTACTAAAGGGTGAGATCAAGCTAACCTATGTGCCTACAGGTGAACAGCTTGCAGATATCTTCACTAAGCCTCTGGCTCGTGAACAATTTGACATACTCAGGGAATCTATTGGTATGTCTAATCCTCTTCAATAATTTCAAGTATTTGCCATGCTGAGTGATTTACATCAAATTAGTAACTGCAGCATATTGAGCTTAATAATATATGCTAAGTAAATGCACATATTGAGTAATCACCCTATGCTAAAGTCAGCAATAAATGCTATGTGATTAATGTTTGATTACTAAGAGTCAGAAACTCAATCTACATACTATCAGAAATGCACAGTATCATAAACGATTAACATTCAACCAAATCAAACGAAATCTCCCATGCATCATTAAATAAAGACACGTGTAAGAAAGCACCAAAGGAGTGTAAAAATGATTATAAAAGGAATAGGAACACCCTCACTTCCTTCTTACTCCTAAAAACACCTGAAGAACAAACTTTCTTCTAGGAACGTCAAAATCATCTAAAATGTCCTCCAACAAAAGTACCATCCCTCCAACTCTCAAACTCACTAATCAGGCTGGTCCTTCAACTAGCGTGGTGAGAAGAATGATCAAGGTACACTCTTGGGCTAAGAGTCAAGAAGTACTAAGGAGCTGATGCTTTTCTTCTGGTTTCGTCTCCTCTGAGAAACCATTCTGTGAATGGATCGAGAAGAACAAATGGAAAGGTCTCTTCTCTCTTTTCGGACAAACCTATCCCACGATAGTGAGAGAATTCTACTCCAACCTGCATGTTGATGCAGATGATTCTGACTACCTAGTGACCATGGTTAAAGGTCAAAAGATAGTGATAACTCCTGACTATCTAGCAACATTGCTAGATCTACCAAACAAAGGAATCCAATTTAGGACAACAAAAGATAAAATACCAAAAGCCATCGCAGAAAAGATGAAGGGGTTCTGTAAACCCAAAGACCACAAAGGAGAAGTACCCAGCACATGTATGGGTAAAAATCAGAAGATGGTCCACTTCATGCTGACCAACTTTATCTTTCCTAAACTCAGCTCACCCTCATCCGCCTCCAACTTTGAACAATGCTTCATCTGGCACATGCTGACCAGCACTCCATTCAATCTTCCTGTCTTTTTGGTCGGTGCATTTCAACGAAGTGGAAGGAAGCTCCGCTTGGGCTCTCTCATCACAAAAATCATACAGGACAAGAAAATAGAGACTGTGGGCGAAATAAGCACACTGGGAAATGAAATCACTGCAGATCTGTTGAATGGACTATCACATAATCAACCCTTGAAAGGATATGACGGAAATGGAAATACCGAGGAAGAAGATATTGCTGCTGAGCTTGAGCAACCCATTGGAGAAATGGAAAATCCAATAGATCTGGAGCAGCCTGCTGAGACTGCTCATTCTGATGAGGGTAAAGAACCAGAAAATGAACCTGAAACTGAGCATACTCATACTGTGCCATCTGAGATTGCTAAATCTGAGAAGAAGAAGAAGAAAAAGGGAACTTGCTCAAAGGATATTCGTACTGTCCCAAGAAAGGTAAGGCTAATGCCAAGAAACAACAAGAAGGCTGATCAAGAAATAGCTGAGTCAGCTCAAAAGAGAATGAGAACAGAAGGAGCTATTGGTGAAGAAGAAACCCCTGAGTCTCCCTTAGTAAAAAGGAAGAGGAGTAATTCCTTAAGAATGGCTGAACCTGATTCTCTCCTCTCTTGTGGTACTTTTGCACTGAAAGATATTTTAGACTTATTAACATTTATTTTCTGCCCTGACGCAAGTTCATATTGCTGGAAGATATTTCTAATTGTTTCTCCCTCCTCAGCCGATGCTCTGAAAAAGAAGTAATTGTCGTCTGCGAAGAGCAGATGAGAAATCATTGGAGCCCCTCTACAGATCTGAACCCCATGTAATTTCCCGGTCTCTTCCGCCTGTTGCATTAATGCTGATAGGACTTCCGTACATAGTATGAATATATGGTGAAATCGGATCTCCCTGATGGAGTCCTCTTGTTGGTTTGAAAATCGGAAAGTCCATATTTAGATTGACAATTTGATATTCAACAGAGGTGACACAGCTCATTATCAACTTAAGAAACGCAGGCGGAAAATCAAAACGAACCAAGATTGCTTGAAGGAAGGCCTATTCAACCCTATCATATGCTTTTGACATATCGATTTTAAGTGCAGCATATCCTTTCTGTCCTCCTTTTCCCAATTTCAGTGCATAACTTACCTCATAAGCAAGCATAATGTTGTCAGTGATGGAACGTTTCGGGATGGAAGGACTCTGATTAGCCGATATGATGTGGTTCAGTAAGCCCTTCAGCCGATTGGCTAGAACTTTGGTCATAACTTTCATTATGACATTGCAGAGTGCAATCGGACGAAGGTGAGAAATCCCCACTGGCTGTTTCTTCTTCGGTATAAGTACCAGATTTGTGCGGTTTAAGTCAGAAGGGAGGGAGCCCGTATTTAGACATTCAATACAGTATGTCGAAAAGTCATGGCCTAAAACTTGCCAATGCTGTTGATAAAAGCCGGCATTTAGCCCATCTGGTCTCGGGGACTTATCTGGTGACATTTCAAAAACTGCTTTTCTTACTTCTTCAACTGTGTAAATATGTTTTAGCTGCTGTTTCATTGCAGGAGTTATTTGAATCTGAATAACATCTAGTATATGAAGCCCTTCGCTTCCTTGAGAGCTAAACAAATCTGCAAAATGTTGTTGAATACTATCACCCAGACCAGAATTCCATGATCGCTTCCTGCTAGATTCATCTTGTAGACTATTAAATTGATTCCTCCTTCGTTTAGCTTTGACCGTAGAATGAAAGAATCGGGAATTCCGATCCCCTTCGCGTAGCCACTGTACTTTGGCTCACTGGTGCCAGTATAACTCTTGCTCATGTCTAGCCTTGTCTAAGGCCTCTTTAGTGAGACAAAATTCCTCAGAATCTGCAGAATCTCGAAGAGATTCTAGTTTATTGTGTAATATTTTCGTTAATCCCCTAAATTGTCGCCTGAAATTGACTCCCCATTCTTTCGATTTATTTTGGCAGACCTGTAGGCGTTCCGGGAACCTCTGTGAACCACACTGTTGCCAGTTCTTAGTGACGAGCTGACGGCAACTTTCCTCCAATCCCCAAGCATTGTCATATCGAAATGGACTGGGTCTAGACATAGGGTCACCGGATAGTTTTAATAGTAAGGCGGAGTGATCTGATTGTGTTGTGAGAATGTTCTTGATAGAGGCTGCTGGAAATATGTTATGCCATAGATGATTAGCCACTCCCCTGTCGAGCTTCTCCTCAATCGGAGGCTCACCTCTTCGATTTCTTATCCAGGTAAAAGGGTATCCCTCCATCCAAACTTTAGAAAGAGAACAGAAAGTTAGAGTGTCATTAAAACTTGATAAGAACTGTACCGGATGCTTCCTTCCTCCTTTTTTTCAAAAGAGTAGAGCATGTCGTTAAAATCTCCCATGATCAGCCATGGCAAATTGGATATTCGATAGAGGTCTTTTAAACATTGCCAAGATAAAACTCTCCTTCCTCGATCCGGAAAACCATAATAACCAATAAATCTCCAATCTTCAGTATCGCTGCTCGTAATCCTTACATCGATAAAGTGGTTGCTGAATTTCAATAAGTTGATCGTCAATTCATTTTTCCAAAACAAAGCTAATCCACCACCTCCTCTAATACTGTTCACGACAAAGTGTTTATCAAAGCCAATAGATCGTTTCACATTTAAAATAGTACTATCACCCACCATTATTTCTATGAGAAAAACAATTGATGGCTTGTGGGCATGGACGAGCTCCTTGAGCTCTCTCACTGTTTCGAGGTTGCCCACTCCTCGACAGTTCCAGCTCAGACAATTCATGGCTTTCGGCTGGCCCCTTCAATAGAGCCTGCCGATATCTCTATTTCACTAATGATTCCATCCATAGGTGAGTGTGTTGTTGAGTCCTCTGTTTTTTTCCTTTTTCGGTCAGACATTGTCTGAATATCATCTTCGGCTTGCAGAACTTTATTAGTGTGTTCTTGTGCTAGCTGCTTCTGTCTGTTAACTTCTTCTTGAGTTAGTTCAATATTTGGGTGTTGAATGAAGAGTGGTGTCGAATTTAGCCAGGGGGGTGAGTTCTGGACCAATCTCCGGTGGAGCTGCACGAAGAAAAGAGCCGTAAATCATTGGATGGTCCGGATCTTGAAGAGCTCTATAATTTGCACAGTCTCGTTCCAGATGACCAATCAGTCCACAAAAGAAACAAAAGTGGGGGATCTCTCGAATTTAAAATTAATCCAGGTCCAATGCGAATTTGATGTGCCTATCTTCATCCTGCATTTTAAAGGCTTTCTTACATCCAGTAAAACTTGAATTCTCAGATATCCAACATATGGTTCAGTATAATCCCTAGGATCAGTTCGGATAACTGTCCCTATATACGACCCACACACAATTGCCGTTCTTTCTGATCTGAAACCCATCGGTAAATCACGAAGCTGCACCCAGAATGGCGATTCATTCAATGGGGTTATATAGAAGACTTCTTGTTGTGTAACTCTCTTAATGATCAATAATTTATTGTCGAAGGACCACAGACCCCCATTTAGAACAACATTCATGTCAAACACATGATTAAATTGAAAAAGGAATCGGTTACAGTCCAAATCGATAATGGATATGCCTCCTGCTGGTTTCCACAATTTTGACAGAGTGATTTTCATTCCATCCGTATTAATTGGGCGAGTTGTGATAAACGTACCGATACAGCTCAACCGAAGATCATAGGAAACAGCTGTAGCGTGATTCGGGATGATGACTCGGGCGGTATCTTCCTCTTCCAGGGAAAGGTTCAGACAGTTGTTTGTTAAAGAATCCATTGCGTACAAGTATGGAATCAAATTGCGGCAGAAAAAACAGGTTAGGAGCAGGAAATCTTGGCGAGATTATGTAGAAGGAGCAGGGAGGGGGTCGATCAATGTCGAAATAGCAGCGATCAAGAAGGAAATAATAGACTCCGTAAACCCCAAGTTAGGGTAAAAACTTATAAACCCTAGCTGCAGGGTACGAGAGCATTTAATGTGAATTGACTAATGGTACAATCGAAAGTCTAATGTTGGCAAGTTGAGCAAGATATCATTAACAATGCATTTTTCTCCCTTAAATTTGTTTTTTTGAAGAATGTAGAAATCTCTCATTTATAGCATAGGGCAAGAATGTAGAAATTTCTAGGTTCTAGAATCTTTAATTAGTTTATGTTAATTTTAAGAAGGGTAAATAATTTATTAGTCCTCACATTTTTACCTAATATATTATTTAGTCTCCTATTTTGAAAAACATATTGTAAGGTCTCTATCCTTTATCACTGTTAACCTTTTAGTTATTCTGTCTATTTTTTTTTAGTCTTTTAACCGTTATTTTTAGCATCAACAAACAGACAGATAATAAAAAAAAGTATGACTGTCCTGAAAGCTAATATGCGTTTGGTTAAGAATCTAAAAAAATAGACAAAATGACTAAATGTTTAATATTAACAAAAGATAAAAATCTTATAATGTGTTTTCAAAATAAAGAGTAAAAAAGTAAATACTAACAAATTATTTACTTTTTTAAGAATATATAGTGATAAATATTATTACGATCCAAATTTTCATTAATTTCTAGATTTTTTTATTTTCTTTTAAAAATTCAAGAAACTGTCTATTTTTATAAACATTAAAATCATTATAATCTTTTTTTATGTGCATGTGTATTCTATTATCTCAAAACTCATCTTTTGAACATGTTTCTCTATTATTTTTTATAATTTCTTTTTTCTTTATTTGAATCTCATCATCTTATGCCTTTATTTGGTACTGCTAGCTTTTCCTAATCACAACCAGTCTTTTTTTTAATACTTATGCGTTGAATATGATTGTTTATTGATATATATCTTTCTGAATGGGAGGAAGAAGAAAGAGAAACTTATCATCAAAAGCAACTTTCTTTCGAGTGGAAATACAAGAATGCACAACGCAGGTTTCTAAATTACACCAATCACTTAATTGGTTACTATGCGCAATTTCCATCTGATTCTTCTTCCGAAAAATTGGATCGTTTTGGATGACGAGAAAAGTGCAAATCTTGATGATCTATTGATGAACAACTATGAAATTTTGTGGGAAAATTTAGATTTAGAATTTTTAGAGAGCAGTCATAATGATCTATATACACCAGGTGCTTCCTTATCGCTTGATCAAACTAGTATCGATTCTATTTTTTTATGGGATAAATATTATTCAGCACAATTACTGCCATTAACCATACAAAATACTAATGTGGATTACTCGCCCTCCACATCGTACTGCACATGTGAATCTTTCATTCTTTTCGCCATCAGATTAGAATCTAAATCAAACTACCGAGATTGAAAGAGAAGGAGAATGACGGAATATCACATTACAAAAGGATTTTTTTCTTCGATTATGCAGAAGAACGGATAGAAGATGACTTGTTTGAGCAATTCTATAAGAAGTTAAAGAATCAAATTTAAGATGTTTTTTTTCGTTTTTCTAATTGATGCATATTTGGAAATTAAAGACTTAAATTTAGATGTCCTTTTATTTTATTTTAAAGTATTATACTTTTTTTTCATGCGTATTGGGCAGAAGAAAACAATCCTCTTACAAAATTGAATTTCATGTCTTACACTAATAATTAAGACTGCCAATTTCTGAGCTTGCTTCATACAAGAACAAGATTATCATTTTTTATGCGTCATAATACGATCTTATAGTACTTCATATTGGTAACTATTATAGTACTTCATATTGGTAACTATCACTTGACCAATTATTTAATTGTCAAAAGCGGACCTTCCAAAAATCAATGGTATCTATCCGATGATTAATAAATGCAATCACATGTGTGTATGAGAAATAAAAAATTGGACAAACAAATAATTAAGTGGATTGTTGGTTGATTTTTTTATGATCAAAACTCTTATAAGTCTGAAAAAAAAAACAAAAAAATCAGCATGTGTTTATGGTAAAAAAATAATAATGAAAGTTTGGTATATTGTTTTTTCCAATTTAAAGTGTATCTGAAAACTACTAGTCTAAAAACAAGGCTTGTAAGTTGTAAAAAAGTGCGAGGGAAATGTATTTAGAGAAAACTCTTTTCAATTTCAATTTGTGTAAAGAGTCCTAAAATTTGCTGTATAATGTCCAATACCCAAATGGGGACATCAAGATTATATGGTATTGAGTAAAATCAAGTAACAAAGATGTTTATATTAAGCATGAAAAGGAAACAAATCAAATAGCAAAACAGACTCATTTAAAGGATACTAACACGTGTCATACTGACAAAAAAGATAACGGTATAATGTTTAAACTTCTCCTGACACAATACGATTTTGAATAAATTAATATGTATCAATTTAAGTACGTCTAAAAAAATATAAAGTCAACAATAGATTACTAAAAGAAAATTCAGATTAATATAAGATCCAATAGTTATAAAATATCAAAAACCAACACCACCACAATATCTAAAAAAACCCTCATCTATTCAAGATTAAAAATGACTTGGAACAAAACCTCATTATTTCAAATTTCTCAAAAAAAAAAAGAAGGTAAATTACACCCATGACAACTGAATTTTGCTCTGTCTTCGCGATATAGCTACTGAAATTCAAAACGTAAAATAAAAGTCATTGAATTATACACTTTTTAAAAAAAACACCCCACTATTATTGTTGATCATATGGAAAGAGAACAAACTAAAATAAAGTAAAAATATACATTAAAACATGATGAATCTTAATCTGATATTAATTGAATGAAATATATATAATGGAAAATCATAAAATGAATATCAATGTCAGATTTTTCAAACATGAATACGCCTTCTGCATCTTTCACACGATTCGACAATACCAACCTTGGTTCATATATTCTTTTATAGGTAATACATTTACCTCTGTAGCAGCTTACAAGATCGATGATATCGGGTTCTTTGCGCAACATCGACTTTAGCGCACCTAGTCAACAAAGTAATAAAATGGTTATAAAGTGATAAAAATAAGCAACATTCAAAAACTTTCTTGTCATAATCTGCAGAATCAAAATTACCTAGATCAGACATTAAACTACTTCACATTCTTTCCTGATAGAGCATGTTTGAGTAAAACAAAGCTTGGAATATAAGCAATTGCTTCGACTTTTATAGTTCTCCCAAATTGGCGGACATTCAAATAGCTCAACTGATTTTCTTTTGGATCCATGTATACTAAAACATCTTCTGAAGAGTTAAACATCAACAATGCCCCATCATTCATGTACTTAATTGGTTGAAATGAAACATAATGTCGTATTGGATTAGGATATCTGATATCAAAAGAGAATACTTTAGACCACACTTTTTCGGTACCATTATCTTTCATTGTCCAAACATGAATAACACTAGACTCAAAAACCTCACATATGTAGAGTTCTCCGCCTAATACTCTCACATCGTGACAAGGTTGATTCAATGTTGGCGCTGAAATTGACCCAAACCGTTCCTTTTGAATGTCAAAAGTAACTATAGATAATGGTTGTAAATCAGAAGACCAATAAAGAAAACCATTCAAATAAGCAGGAGACAATACGGGCACTTTCTGGTTGAAAAACTCAATGTTTTTCCATGTTTTTGTACCAAGAATATGTACTTCAGCCTCAGAGATGCCTATATCAAACATTCTTATCACCTTATATTGGTTGGTCGCAGGACTAAAACCAAAACCATACATATTTTTAGCCAGCTAATGTCAATATTCCTAGGCTCTGGAAGGTAATAAACTCATCAGTAATAGGATTGCAAACAATAAGAGAACGTTTACCATATGGATTGGACAAGAAAAGCAAACCGTTGCAGGTAAGTATACGGTATTGAAACACATGTTTCAAGAGCCCGTATCTGATGCGGACATCCTAAATGATAGTACTGATCACGCACGCTCTAGCGGATCCTTAGACACCAAACCCACGAAGGTTGTACCGAGGAGGGCGGATTCCCAGGACACGCGAATAGTGCGGATCTAGGCGTACACTAGAAGGCGTATCAACAACTACCATGGGCGGATCTCTAGGTTACTTCCTCCCGAAGGAATTCCCCAACAACCCTGACGCTCCGTACATGTGCCTGTGTACGGTTTGTCGGGGCGTATTGCCCATTTTATCCTTTTAGTTAACCATATTGTAACCCTAGTAGGGGTAGTCCTTGTCCTTTGCTTATCTTTAAAGGGATGTATTTACACCCTCACTTTGTAAGAACGACGCCAACTTTTATCAATAAAAAATCATTCTCTTTGAGAAATTAAGGTTTATACCTTGTTTATCGGGATTCACTCCTTCTAGTTTAGCTAGAGAAGAACATCTTTGTGGGTTTACGATTAAAACCTTCATTTATCGCTTTCAATCTGTATCAGTTGGTATCAGAGCTAATCGTTTGCTGACCCGAAACTTCTTTTGGCAATGGTTCAACCCCGACAACCGCAAGATTCCATGAAAACCAGTGACCAGAGATATGAGGAGCTGAGAGAGCACATCGCGGAACAAATCCAGGCTAGCCTTGAGCGGCAGAAGCAAAACGACCAACGGTTCCAGGAGCTAACCGCTTCCCTGGAAAACCTTAGATTGGAGATCTGTGCAGTGGTCAGACCAGCCGTCGGGGAGTCAGACCAAAGGAGGGAAGGAGTCCTTGAACAATGACCCCAAAGGCAACCCACGCCACCTCGACTGCCATTGGCAAATGTCCAACTTCCACGAATGGGTCCTAGGGATCCTGAGGTAAGAAGACCCAACTTTGTCCTTTTGCATAACGCTGATAGTGATAGTGATGATTTTGAGGATATTGGGGATAATGGTGCCTTTAGAACTATGAGGGATGTTGGTCCGATTGATGACAGGCGTGTGGGTATTGCTAGGGCAGAACCAGATCTAGGAAACTTTGACAGAGATGATGCCTTTAAGCTAAAAATAGACTTACCATCTTTTGGGGGCGAACTGGATATAGAGGGATTCCTAGATTGGTTATCGGAAGTTGAGCGTTTCTTTGAGTATGCTGGGATTCCTGATGAGAGGAAAGTGAGGCTGGTGGCGTATCGCTTGAAGGGTGGCGCATCAGTTTGGTGGGATCAGTTGAGGGAAGAAAGAAGAAGAGGGGGCAGAGATCCGATTAGATCTTGTCTACGGATGAAGGCGATGTTGAGGGAGCGGTTCTTACCGCCGGATTATGAGCAGTATATTTACAGCTCCTACAGGGGATGCTCTCAAGGGACCCGAAGTGTCCATGAGTATACCTCAGAGTTCTTAAGGCTTTCGGCAAGAGCCAACTTATCAGAGACTGAAAGTCAAAAGACCTTTAGGTATCTAGAAGGATTGAGATACAACATCCAGGATCGAATTGGCACACAAATGGTGGTTCGAGTACAAGATGCCAGGAATTTAGCCCTCAAGGCTGAATTGCAACTAACCAGGAGATCCGCCACTACTGAGTATATGCCTGGAGGGAGAGATAACGTGAGGTCCTTTGACAAAGGCAAGCAAGTGGCGAGTACCAGTGGCGCCAAAGTCAACAGTGTGGGAAGAGGATCTGTCGGAGATACTAGGCCATACAAGGAAGCACCTCTACCACCTAAGAGCAACAATCCGTATGCGAGGCCAGCGCCTTTCAAATGCTTTCGGTGCAATGAGCCAGGCCATAGATCAAATGAGTGTCCTAGGCGGAAGAGCGCCAACATGGTGGAGATGTATGAAGATGACTATGATGAAGGAGATGAAGTATTTTGTGAACCCTTAGGAGAGGATGATGATGAGGTGGATGAAGGGAGATACGCTATTCATGTGGTACGACGTCTGTTAGTCTCCAGCCGAATAGAGGGAGATCAGAGGCACCGACTATTCAAGACCCACTGTCTTGTTAAACGTGGGCGATGCAATATGATAATAGATAGTGGGAGCCAAGAGAACATTGTGAGCAGCAGCGCCATTCAGAAATTCAGATTGTTGGCAGAGGCGCATCCCGGCCCCTATAGGGTGGGATGGATAAAAAACGTGGGTGAACTTAGGGTGACCCAGAGATGCAGAGTACCTATTGTAATTGGTGATTATAGTGACGAAGTCTGTTGCGATGTGGTTGATATGGATGCCTGCCACCTATTGCTGGGTCGGCTCTGGCAGTTTGATAACGATGCCATCCACGCAGGTAGGGAGAACACTTACAGATTTGTGAAGAATGGGGTGGAGTTTGTCCTTACACTAATGATGAGAGAATCGAAGGCCGACGAGAAGTCTACCTTGGTAGTCTGTCCTACACACAAATCGTTTGTCAGCGAATGTGAAGAGAGCCAGATAGTGTATGTGGTAATGGTTAAGGCGAATCACGAGTCCGCCCGAAGGGGCGAGAGGGAGATGCCGCACGAAGTGACCCGCCTACTTGGCGAGTATCAAGATTTGTTCCCCAACGAACTGGCAAGTGGGTTACCACCTTTGAGAGACATCCAACATCATATCGATCTTGTGCCTGGGGCTAGTTTGCCGAGCCTCGCACATTATCGAATGAACCCAAAGGAGAATCACGTCATGAGACAGAAAGTGGAGGAACTCATCGAGATGGGATACGTTAGGGAGAGTATGAGTCCTTGCGTCGTTCCAGCTTTACTTACACCGAAGAAGGATGGTTCTTGGCGGATGTGTGTTGACAGTATGGCTATTAACAAGATCACCATCAAGTACAAGTTCCCGATTCCAAGGTTGGATGACATGCTGGACCAACTTGGCGGATCTCGAGTCTTCTCCAAGATTGATCTCATGAGTGGTTATCATCAAATACGAATCCGATCTGGGGATGAGTGGAAGACCGCCTTCAAAACGAGAGATGGATTGTATGAATGGTTAGTTAGGCCCTTTGGGATGACCAACGCCCCCAGTACTTTTATGAGGCTGATGAATCAGGTGCTTCGCCCGATGATTGGGAAGTTCGTAGTTGTGTATTTTGATGATATCTTGATTCATAGTCAGACCTTGGCGGAACATGAGGAGCACTTGCAGGCAGTATTTGACCTGTTAAGGAAACACCAGCTATACGTCAACACTAAGAAGTGTGACTTTGTCATGGAGAGCCTGGTTTTCCTTGGATTCGTGGTCAGTGGGAATGGAATCCAAGTTGATGGGGAGAAGGTAAGAGCCATCTGAGAATGGCCTACTCCGAGGAACGTGGGGGATATCAGGAGTTTTCATGGGCTAGCAACGTTTTATCGCCGATTCATTAAGAACTTCAGTTCCATAGTGGCCCCGTTGACGGAATTTTTGAAGAAGGGAAAGGGGTTCGAGTGGGCGGACGCCCAAGAAGAGAGCTTCGCCTTGATCAAGGAAAAGATGAGTACAACGCCAGTGCTGGCGTATCCCGATTTTGATAAACTGTTTGAAGTTGAGTGTGATGCCAGTGGAATTGGGATTTGTGGTGTCTTGATGCAAGAAAATAGGCCCATTGCATACTTCAATGAGAAGCTCTGTGAGGCACGGTAAAAGTGGGCAATGTATGATCAAGAGTTTTATGCTGTAGTGAGGGCGTTGAAAGTATGGGAACATTACTTGGTGGGAAAAGAGTTCATCCTCTACACTGACCATCAAGCTCTCAAGTACCTGGGAAGTCAGAACCAACTTCGAAGCTCCATGCATGCCCGGTGGTCCGCCTTCATAGATAAGTTTCCCTATAAGCTTATCCACAAGGCTGGAAAATAGAACAAAGTGGCGGACGCCTTAAGCCGAAGGGTGTCACTAATTAAGACAGTTAACCTGGAGACCGATTGTTTTGAACACATCCGAGGAGAATACATGGCGGATCCTGATTTTGGTAGTATTTGGGAAAAGTGTAAGAACCAGCATGGGGATGGAGCGTATCACCTGATGGATGAATATCTCATGAGGGGAAATCAACTTTGCCTACCTTGCACTTCCATTCGCTAGAAGGTAGTACGGGATCTACATGGCGGATCCCTGGGAGGGTATTTTGGGCGAGATAAGACATATGAAGAAGTGAGTTCCCGCTATTTCTGGCCCAAGATGAGGAGAGTCGAGTAGAACGATGCTACGTTTGCCAGACCTCTAAGGGACGCACTACAAATGCGGGCTTACATTTACCTTTGCCGGTACCAAAGACCGTATGGGAGGATGTGTCCATGGACTTTGTCCTAGGATTACCCAGAACTCAGAGGGGCATGGATTCCATCTTTGTCGTAGTTGATCGGTTTTCAAAGATGGCTCACTTCATACCATGTCGCAAGACCAATGATGCCTCTGCGACTGCTAAGTTATTCTTCAAAGAGATTGTCAGGCTACATGGCGTACCTAAGAGCATTGTCTCATACCGTGATACGAAGTTCCCCAGTCACTTCTGACGGACATTGTGGGCTTTGTTCGATACGTCTCTGAAGTTTAGTACCACCGCCCACCCTCAAACAGACGGACAGACAGAAGTAGTCAATACAACCCTGGGAAACTAACTGCGCAGCAAGTGTAAGGATAAGCCCAGGATGTGGTTCTAGCCCAAACTGAGTTCGCCTACAACGGCTCTGTACATTCGGGAACCGGGAGATCTCCATTTGAGGTGGTATACACAAAGACTCCGAATCACGTCCTTGATATAGCCCATCTTCCTAAAGGAAACGTGACTGCCAACCAGCTGGCCAAGGATTATGTACAGATGCACCACGAGGTGAGAGAGACTCTTGAGGAGAGAAATCGGAAATTAAAAGCTAAGGCGGATGAGCACCGCATGGATTTACAGTTTGAAGTCAGGGATGAGGTCATGGTATATTTGGACAAAGAGAGACTTGCCAACACCGCCAGTAGCAAGCTTCGGCCTAGGAAATACGGACCATATAAGATCATCAAGAAGATCAATGTCAATGCCTATCATATAGCATTGCCGAATTGGCTCGGAAAAATTTCCCCAGCGTTCAACATCTGTGATCTTAGTCTGTGGAAGCCCGATGGTCCGCTGGGGGTTCAATAAAGACGACTCAGTGCCGAGATCTTTTAAAGAAGGAGAGAATGATGCGGACATCCTAAATGATAGTACTAATCACGCGTGCTCTGGCGGATCTTTAGACACCAAACCCACGAAGGTTGTACCGAGGAGGGCGGATTCCCAGGACACATGAACAGGGCGGATCTAGGCGTACGCCAGAAGGCGTATCAACAACTACCCTGGGCAGATCTCTAGGTTACTTCCTCCCGAAGGAATTCCCCAACAACTCTGACGCTCCGTACCTGTGCCTGTGTACGGTTTGTCGGGGCAAGATTTTTCTCAATCTTCTAAGAAAAAATAACATTGCGGACGTAAGAAAGTATTTAGCATAAAACACAGCATGAACCAAATGGGCTTGCACCAAGAATTTGCTATCACTCGTTGCCTTTCCCAATAAACCATCTTTCAAGCATATCAAACGTCAAACATTCAACTATATATTAATTATAATATGCTTAAAATTACTATCAGAACAAGGATGACTTAACATGTTTTTCAAGTTTAAAACAAGAGAAAACTGTAGAGTCCTTGTCAGAGAGAAAATAGTTAAAGAAAAACTAGTGTAGTCTTGGAGACTACCTTTTGGTTTTGGAACAACAGTTTTATACTATGGTCCCACTACTGATCACAAAATTCATATCATGCTTGAGGAAATTTCGTAACACTCAATGCAAATTAAGGGTAACAAAGGACATCACATGAAGTGAGGGGAGGTGAGGGGAGGCAAATGTAGTCTTAAGTAGTGCTGAAAAATTTAAATAACCAGATGGAAGCAAACATGATATAATTTCAAAGCTTTTGTTATAAGAGGTTAAGAGACTGTCAAACAATCGACATAAAAGCTCAAACCTATGAAGCACGGACTCTTCCCTGTGGTAGGAGTGGTGGTGTTGGACTCGCCGGACACGGCCGGATTGCGATGAACGCCTGAGCACTGATACACAACAATACACCAAGATTAAGAGACGCCAATCAGGATCAGGAGCACTACACTCAGCAGACAGATCATTTCCAGCAATTTTTCTAAGAATTGCAGAAACACAATCAGCTCTAGTAACTTTCATGTCATCTTCCGAATGTAAATGACTTTGTAGTTGTTGAACAGCAGATGGAGATCCACTTCTATTCTCATGTTCCAGATGTTTCATCCTTGGAAGGTGGTGTGATATTTCACATATGCGAAACGTATAGGTATCAAATTTCCGTATAAACACTGCAGACAACAACCTGTTGTAGAAGATGAAAGTTCAAAAGTGATGCAATAACTCCTCTAATTTTATTTACCCAATCCATTCTATAAGCTCCACTCTCAGCCTGACAAGACTAGAAAAAGAGACGAGTCAAATGATTTTTACATAATATTGCTAACTCATGATCAATCTCAATTGAATAAGAGAGAGAGAGACAATAATCTAAGAAAATATCAAATTTCTGAATAAATACTGCCATTCTACAACTCTGTTTATGGCATATATCAATGTGATGAAATAATTGAATAAGATAGTGTATATTTAAAACTATTAAAACAGTTGCTAAAGTGAGATGGCAGAGATGAAGAAGAAGAGGTTATTCTGAAGTGACAATCATTAAACCAAATATATTTCACCAATGTTTAGGAAGTAGGAACCCTCTAAAGAATATGGAAGTATGTCTAACAGTAACATAGTTCTCTCATATTTCATATAGTTTATTCTAATGTAATCTAATCATATTTCAAAAGGAGTTATTTACCAAGTAATCCCTGGTTCTTAGTACTCCAATACCCTTAAAATTTATTATGTCATTTCTACTCTTTATAATGCTTTGCATCCTGAGCGGATCCAAATATGTTGATATCAACAGAATTTTTGTTGCAACATAATTAAGTGCCTATTATCCTCATCAGATTTCCATCCGTTAGACATAAAATAAAACCTAGATGAATACACAAGTTGATCATCCACAAAGTAAAAGCCTTAAAATATTAAAAATAAAAAATAAAGATGTGCAGAACCAATATTATATCACCTGCAATGTGTACGATTTCGATGGAGATATTATTCTGAAGCATAGTCTTAGATCGGTGTCATCTGATCTTGAGTCAATCTTCAAGGTTGAAGTGTGAAGATCAATACTATGGCAACCTAGGTTTCCCTCACTAAGTGAGGATGCTCTGTTGTTGTGCCTTGAACGAAATCTAGCAAAGACACAGTTTTATACCATGGTCCCACTATTGATCACAAAATTCATATCATGCTTGAGGAAATTTCATAACACTCGATGCAAATTAAGGGAAGGAAAGGGCATCACATGCAGTGAGCATTCTATTTGGGAGAGAGGGAAGAAAAGAAAAGTTGAAAACCAACAACTTACTTCCCATTTGCAGCATAACTGCTTCTACGTTTCTATATGAGCTCACACCACACCAACAACACGGAGACCGTTGAAGGCTCTGTATCACTAGACTAGAAGCATGATTATTTTCGTACTCAGCCTGGCTTCTGAATTCCTGAACCCTTTTTGCAAGTTTATTTTGTTCGGTGGTCATTAAAATAGTTTTGAATCCAATAAAATCACTAAACTAGCAAACTTGTGTCATGAAAGTCACTATAATCGGATTCCACTATCTAGGCCACCAGAAAGCTAACAACGTGACTACCATATCAACAACACCTGACACATATATTTAACATGTGTTGTCACGTGGCAGATTTTTGGATGGTTAACATGCTAATCCAAAAAATGACCTATGCAAATGGATTTTTAATGTGTTTTGGGAATTTGAATGAGTTTCACAAAAAAAAAAAAAATAATTAATGTGTTTAGGGATTTTGAACAAAAGGATGCCTTTATATCATAATATTGATCTAACATAAATCACCATGATTTGTCCAAACCAATACAAGTTAAATATGTTGAAAAACTACATCCTGGATGACCTGTGAAGAATTAAGTAATAGAACAATTCAATGAACAAACATGTTGTCAGAACTCATATGAACATTCTGGAAAGATGAAATTATACGTTCAGATAAAAGGGGAATGAAATTCAAGAGAACGGAACTGAATGTAAATATAATTATGTGAGTTTGATGGTGAGCGTGTCTTACAGTTCAATCTCAGTTACCATTTGCTAACATGTTTTGTGTCTTATCTTTCTACATTTTGGAATTGTACATAAATACTTGTTTTCTTTTGTGACCCAAAACATTCAGATAATCTATCTCAAAGGTGTCTGCATCCCAATCTCACTCTCCACTCCCATCCTTTCTGTTACTCATCTTAGGCCCTACCATTGCAAAATTATCAATGTTTAAGAGACCTAACTGCACTTATTGTTGTCTAGACATTGGCATCTTTAGAAATCATGTTTTTGTATTTCACATATGATGAAAAGTTAAGTTCATTTCATGTTAACTTAGTGACATCATCTGTTCTTGCTTTCAGTTTATTTCGAGTCATATTGATCTAAATAAGGTATTGATGCTGACCTGACTTACCCTGCTTCATAATTCAATAACTGTGTTTTCATGCGCCTAGTCATATTCCAAAACTGCTAATATGATATTATTCAGGATGAGTGCTAAATTCTATTTGGATCAATTAAGTGAAATACATAGGATGAGATTGTTGCTGTAAAATGATAGAAATTAATGTATTTCCATGCCCCGTAGAGCAAAATACCTACGGCCCGCAACTGAGTGGCCGTCGGGCGAACAGTTCGTTGCTCGAGGAAAGAGCCTGCCAGCCCCGACGACCATAGCACATCTCGTGCACCGCCACGTACACTCAGCGACCATCCCATCGATATTCTAAGGAACGTTAAATTCTTGAAAATTTTCGTTTTAAGGTCATTTTGGTGTTGTTTGGGTAGGGAAGATTGTGAATTTTTAGAGAGAGAGAGAGCTCCAATAAATGTGATTTTGGAAAATAAAAAATGTGGTTTCAAACAACTTTAATTCTTGAATATTTTCATTTTAAGGTCGTTAACGGTCATTTTAAGTAGTCCGTTAACCGGTGTTAACAAGTGTAAAGTTCAGAGGTCAATCAAATTTTTTGGACGAGTTTGGGTGGTCGATGTATTAACCCTTAATATTATTGTCGTGTGTCTTACATATTTTAGTTGCCTTACATACCTATATTAAAGCATGTGTGATCTTTTTGAATTTTACTGATTGTCTTCTAATCTTCTATTTTAACTCAATTCAAATGCATAATAAACACAAATGCTCAATTACTAGAGAAGATCTTAATTTTATTAAAATAAAATATAACGAGTTCTACATCGACTACTTCGAATTATAAATACGAATTACACCAAAATAATAATAAAAAAAAACTTCTAAAAAACTTGTACTAGTTTAGATATTCTACGCTGATTAGAACATAACAACTCTACCAAGGCATGTTGAGAACACCTTGAAAAGTTTGACAACTTTTGAAAAACTTTAATAAAAAAATCCTTTCTACTGTCTTCTATTACTACAATCAATTTTTCTAATACTGTTGCATTCTCGAGAAGGAAACGAATAAAGCTGAGAACAAGGCTACATTCATCATCACTCTCCGAAAGACCAATAATTTCAACTGTCTTTAGATGCGACACCACGCAATTGAAAACTCTTTCTTCTGTATTCCAATAACTCTTTTGAGGACTATTCAAGTTTGGAAGATATGTAGTTCTTTCAGACTGTAGACAAAGTTTAATTAGTCAAGATTTAGTTAATTATTATAATAAAAAGTTTGGAAAGTGTCTGGTTATAGGGATAGTAAGCATAAAGTTTGTTAACTAACTTTTATTTCCACATTACAGTACATGTTAAGCAAGTTGAAATGACATAAATGATTGGTTCCGAATACTTTTACCTTGTAATGTGGTAGCTTTATAACTAATTTCTCGAGCTCGTGAAAACTGTGAAGGGCAGATGCAATTTCATCCGGATGCTCTTCAAAATTTGGATTATCCAAAGTTAAGGATTTGTTCTTCCGCAATAGAGAAGATAAATTGCCTATGTGTAAATTAGATAGAGTCTGCAAATATAATATTAATATATTAATACAAAGCATTAAAAAATATGGATAACCTAAGTTGAAATACCTTACCTGTATCAATTTACTCCCGAATTTCAGCATGAGACATGGATGAGTATAATAACGTTCAAAATCAATAGTAGCATGAATTAGAAATGGAGAATTTATTGATATAGACCCATAGCAAGCATTCAAAGGACTCAAAAGCTTCCACTCCTCAAGATTTGGACAAGAAATTTGAACAGCAGTAGTACTAACATTTTCCAAAACCAATTTTTTCAAAGATTTAGAAAAAATAACATACTTATGATACTCATAAATATTGGTTAATTCTAGAGATTCTAGGGACGGACTCCCACATAAAATATTTTCAATCGTATCAGGTGGAAATATGCAATCTGTTATACTAAGTGCCTTGAGATGTGCCCAACTCACACAAGACACGACATCAAAATTACAATTATGCGTGTGCAATTTAACCAAGGAAGCATTGTCAAAAAGGAATTCTGGCAGCCTATACAGACTACTGGTGAAACTTAATTCCAAAATGAGCTCCTCCACATATTTTTTGATTGCAAAATCGATAACTGCGTTCAAGTTAGGAGTAGGATCCAAAATACTGAAATAGGTATTTATGTGGAATTTCTGGATTTTAGAGCAGTCATGGAGAAGTAGGGTATTGTCCATAAATTTAGAAAATTTTTTAAAAGACATACGATAAGATCGGAATTTGAGAATGGGAAGACGAGTCCATTGATTATAAAAACTCTTCGACAAAACAGAAGTTCGAATAGCTTCTTTCGTTGATGGCAAAAAGCAGAGGATATGTTGAATGAGGGAATCTGGTAAAGCACTGATACGATCTTCTTTCGACATTATCCAGGAGAATAGCAAAAGCAACCGAAGCTGAGAGCAACTGAAAGAAATAGCAAAGAAAAAAGCAGAGAATCGTGTGAATAATAACTAGATTATAGTGTGTATCGAAACTAGGGGTCTGCTTAGATGAGGTTTCACAAGGTTTATAAGGGGACGGGAGTGAAAGGAAGATTATTTAGAGAACCTCATATCCCACTAATTTGGTGGGATTGAAATTGAGATTATTTTGAACTTAAACTCTACCCAAATAAGGTTAGAAAAATAACCTCTATTTAAACACCTTTCCAAAATTTAGTAGGATTGAAATTCAGGTTATTTCAAGGTTTTTGAACCGGTTCATTTAAACTTAAACACCTTCTAAATCAACGTTAGAAAAATAACCTCCATTTTAAACTCCTTTCCAATCAAGGTTAAATTGATGAACCTCATCCAAGCAGATCCTAGGGATTATAGTAATTAAACCCAAAAAATAATTAAACAATCGCAACTTGTACCTGAAGCTTGGTGATGCTCTTCGATTTGTGAGAAAAGAGAGGAAAAACGATGGTGTATATCCTGCGGTGCGGTTAGGAAGAGCATCGAATCTAGGGTTAAGAAGAGCCCTGTTTAGCTTGAGGGAAATACAGGAATGAAGGCAGAGAGGTATGCATCTTCAAGATCCAAACAGTTCATGAACCAAAAACGACATAAGATCCAAACATAAGTCCTGTATAAACCGTTTGCTATCATCTATTTATTTATTTATTTATTTATTTATTTATTTATTTAGGGTTAAGGTACAAAAATACCTCTAACGTTGTGGGCCATGAGCAATTTTACTCCTACCGTTTAAAATGGTGCAATTTTACCTCTAACGTTAGAAGTCAAGAGCAAATTTACCTCCAACGTTAATAAATTGGGTCAATTTGAAAAATAATTCATCAAATTGTCTTCTCGATTATGAATCTTGTTATCTATATTTCATACGTGTATTATTTTATCAGTAACAAATCACAAACATTCGCTGGGATGTGAAAAAAATAAAAAAAATATATTGTCTTTTTGTATGGATTAGATAAAAAAAAATGCAAAAAATCCACCGAATTTATAAATATTAATCTCAAATTCTATTATTAAATTATAAAAAACATTAAAATCATTTTTTTAGAACGAATTATTATGTAATTGGTGCAAAATAATGAATAAAAATATGTGTGTTTCGTAATAGTGTCTGAAATTGATCCAATTTATCAACGTTAGGGATAAAATTGCTCTTGGCTTCCAACGTTAGGAGTAAAATTGCACTGTTTTAGACGTTAGGGGTAAAATTGCTCCTGGTCCATAACGTTAAGGGTATTTTTGCACCTTCACCCATTTATTTATTAAGCCAGGAGGAGATTAATGGAATTAAATTGAAGTAATGGAAGGTTAAGTATTAAGTTAATTTTATTTGAAAGTTATTTTTTGAGGTAAATGGGTTAAATGTTTACTTCATCTAACTTCCAAATTAGGGTTAACGGGAGTAACATAAAGTTTTCTAAAATGGATAAGGTACCAAAATAGACTGAAGATTTTTGGGAAAGTACCAATTTAGGCTTAACGATTACAACATAATATTAATTTAGGCTTAACGTTTACAATATAGCATCAATTTAGGTCTCAAGTATAAAATAGCATCAATATAGACTTAAAGTTTACAAAATAATACGAATTTAAACTTAACGTTTACAAAATATATACAATTTAAGTTAAATATCATAATTAAATTAATCATATTATATATATTTTTTTTTGTAGGAACAAGAAAAAACAAACAAATAAAGAACTAGATCATCCTAGCAAAGCTGACCCCCACCACATCATCCAAAAGGATCGAGGAGACAAAGGCCGGAGGAGAAGAATAAGAAGTGACTCCCAGACTTCCTTCATGACCAGCAGCCGCCAGACGATCTGCCACCCTGTTTTGCTCCCTAAAGACATGACTGAAAGAGATAGAAGTAAAGGACAGGCATAGTCTTTTGATATCTTTAATAAGATTCTTGCTCTTCCATCCAATAGGAACACTACTTGAAATTAGTCTAATGGCTTCCTGATTATCCGATTCAACCATCAGATTAGCAATCCCCAAACTCTTGGCCAGGACCATACCAGACAGAATACCCCACAGCTCGGCTGAAAAAGAAGAACCTATTCCAAGGTTATGCGAGAACCCAGAGATCCAAGACCCTCTATCATCTCTCAAGACACCACCTGCAGCAATAAAACCATTTACTAAACAAGAACCATCAGTATTCAGCTTTATCACCCCTTCCCGTGGCCTTGTCCAGCAAAGAAAGTGGATAGATCTTCTTTGAATAAACCTGTCAAAGGAGTCTTCCTTAAGATTATTAATAACATGGTAAACCTTTTTAGCAAAAAAATCCCCCATGTTAGGAATATTAATAGAAAAGGTATCAAAAATCTCCTTATTCCTCCACTCCCATATTTGGTGGCAAACAATCGAAAAGAAGATATCCCCATACTTAAAATTAGAGAGTAATTTCCCAGTTACCCCATCTTTAAACCAATCAAGACAAGAATAGGAGAAGAAATTATCCTTCATATGATTGGGAATAATTTTCCCCCAAACCTCTTTACTCTTAAAGCATGACAAATAGTTTCTTCAAACCCTCTACATCTGCTACACTCTCCAGAATCCACCAGATGTCTTCTTTTCCTATCAGAATTAGTAAGTAACCTGTTTTTGATTCCCAACCACAAGAAACTTCTAACTCTGTAAGGCACCTCCATAGACCAAACCACCTTCCAAATAGCAGTCTGAAGATCCCCATCCCAGTTACTAAAAGTCTCAAAAGCAGACTTACAAGTATAAGCACCATTGTTAGTAGAAGCCCAACAATAGCTATCCTTATCCTCTTCCATTCTACTAATCTTCACTCCTCTTAATTTCAGCAGGATATCCAAACTAAAGAAAGCCTCAAACTTTTCCCAAATCCAAGCCCCTTCGGAATCCACCACATCAGCAATTTTCCAATGACGACAATTATTGGGAGGAACAGAGCTACAACTCTCTAAAAGAGACTTATCACCAAGCCATTTATCATGCCAGAAAACTGATAGATTTACCATTCCCCACATCCCAACCAATCCTAGAACAAAATTCTGAAAAAATCGAGCTTAGGCCTTTCCAGAGAAAGGAACAATTAACAACTCTATCTTTAGGACCGCCAAAAATTTTATCCTTTCTATATTTACCACAAAGCCAACGAACCCAAAGAGCTGACGGATTCTGCCACATCCTCCAAAGGAGCTTCATCAATAAAACCTTATTATTATCTTTGGCTTGCCTAATCCCCAGACCTCCTCTATCTCTAGGCTTGCAAACCTCCTTCCAAGGGACAAGATGAATCTTTTTGCTATCTCCAGAATTTCCCCAAAGAAAGCGACGATTAATTTTATCTAGATCATTGAGGACTGGATCCGGCAATTTATAGACCTGCATAATATGATTAGGAACTGCACAATTAACTGATTTAATCAAGGTAAGTCTCCCTGCAAGAGACAAAGTCTTTGCTTTTCAATTAGCACACTTATTAGTAGTTTTATCCAGAATCTCTTTGAAAGAAGCTTTAAAGACTCTATTGCTATGGAGAGGAACTCCAAGATAATTACCGAAAGAACTAGTTAAAGGAATACCTGAAATATCACTCAGCTTTTTACACAAAGTAGTATTCATATTTTTAGAACAAAGCATTCTAGACTTATGAATATTGATTTTTTGACCAGAAGCTTCACAAAAATGATTAATAATTCTCATAATCTCCCCCATTTGATCCTCCGTTCCTTCCACAAAAGCCATAACATCATCTGCAAAAAATAAGTGGGTAATAGCCGACAGAATCTATTTATAGAAACTGGGTGAAAAGTCTCAGTATTAATAGCTTCCTGAATCAAGTGAGTTAATCTTTCTATAGCTATAACAAAAAGAAAGGGGCTCATGGGATCTCCTTGCCTAATACCCCTAGAAGGAGAGAACTCCTCAGACATATCCCCATTAATCAAAATCTGAAAAGTAGGAGAAGAAATGCACACCTCAATTAAATTCCTCCAATTATCTGGGATGCCAGCCTTTTCAAGACTCTGAAGTAAAAAACCCGAGTTAAGACGATCATAAGCCTTCTCCAAATCCAGCTTGAGGGCTACAATCCCTTTCCTACCCTTCTTGATTTTCATAGAATGAACCATCTCCTGGGCAATAACAACATTATCCATCATTTGTCTACCAGGAACAAAACTACCTTGGTTTTGACTAATAATATCAGGAAGAATACTCCGGATTCTATTTGCCATCATTTTGGTAACAGTTTTATAAATAACATTACAAAGGCTGATAGGTCTCATTTGTAAAAATGAGGAGGGATTTTCCACCTTGGGGATAAGAACAAGCAAAGTTTTATTCACAAGCCTAATATTATCCGGATCAGTAAAAACTCCCTCAATAAACTTATAAACGCCTTCTTTCACAGTATCCCAATGCTTGTGGTAGAAACCAGCAGGAATGCCATCAATCCCTGGAGCTTTAGTTGCTCCCATACTAAAAATTGCCTAATCAATCTCCTCCTTTACAAAGGGCTGGAAAGCTTTAAGAAGCTTATCCTCCTCCATCCTTGGATACGAAGTCACTGACTGAGCTTTATTCAGATCAATAGTCTCCTCTTTAAATAAATCTCTGTAAAAATTAAGAGCAACATTACAAATATCATCATTCTCATAAATCCAAATGCCATTACTATCTTTAATAGCATCAATCCTATTTCTCTGCCTTCTAATTATGGTAGAAAGATGAAAAAACTTAGTGTTACGATCCCCATCCTTGATCCATATTTTCCTAGACTTTTGAAACCACAGAAGCTCTTCCTGTCTTAAAACAGCCTCAAGCTCCTTCTGAAGGGTTCTGAGAAGACCATCCAGACTATGATCAAACCTAGTCTCCAACCTCCTATGAATCCCTTCTATTCTTCTTAACAACTTATTCTTCCTCCTTAGAATATGCCCAAAAACCTTTTTATTCCACTCAATCACATTCTTCCTGAATGTATCCGAGGCTCTTAAAACATTAGAATGAGGAGCCCAATTATTTTTAACAAATTCTCTAAATTGAGGGTGAGATTCCCAAGCAATCTGATATCTGAACGGTCTATTCCCTTTAGACTGTCTCTCCCTGCAGAGCCTAAATAAGATAGGACAATGATCCGAATGTCTAAAAGGTAAATTAAGAACAGACACCTCAGTAAACCTGATTTGAGCATCAACATTGGCATAAACTTTATCAAGACGAACAAAAGTACTATTACGCTTCCAAGTAAATTTATGACCAGCAGCTCCCAAATCTGACAACCCACACATATCCATACTCTGCTTATGATTCAAACAACGATTTATATAGTGATTAGCCCCCCCTCTCTGATCACTCATAACAGCAATATCATTAAAATCCCCAGCCACAAACCAAGAATCCAACATATTCAAACTAATAGAATAGAGGGCTTCCCAAAGCCTATTACGATTAGCCAAGACAGGATCAGCATAAACAAAGGTAAAAAAGAAAGGGCTAATACCAGGCAAGCAAACTTTACAATGGATAAACTGTCTATCAATACTAATAATATCAAAATGAATACGATCTGGCTTCCAAAAGAGCCAAATCCCACCAGCACGACCAGTAGCTTCCGATCTAATACAGTTCCAGTTTCTAAACTTTTTCACCACCTCATCTGCCTTAATACCACTAATCTTAGTTTCCATTAAAACAAAACAATAAGGATTAAATTGTCTAATCAAATCATTAATATGGACCCGGGTAGCCTTGCTAGCCGCGCCTCTAACATTCCAAGCCAACAAATCCATAGAAAGGAAGACTACTGACCAAACCCTACCTTTATATAAGGTATTTATTAGGGGCTCCTAGGAGCCTTCCTGAGGTACCATTAGGACCCCTTTTATCCAGACTATTTTCAGAATTCCTAAACTTATGGATACTCTTTTGTTTCCCTTTTAATCTTTTCATACTGGTTTTATTAACCCCTATGATTTTCCCCCCATATTGATCATTATTAGGTTTAAGAATACTAACCTCTTTATTCCTTTCTTTTATATTAGTAGTGGAGCTTTTGGGAATCTCTTGGCCCTCTTCTTTTGAGCTAAGGCTGGAAGCCATCTTCACTAAACCCTTTCTAGAAGTTCCAGCAGAATCTACCACTGAGCTGCTTTTCTCGATATCCTCCACCATTTGATCTGATTCTTGAGCTTCCTCTGAATTAAGAGCTCCAAATCTAGAACCTAAATTTCCTCCTAACTTTCCCTCTTGCTTCTGATTTACATTAGGGTTAAGATTCCCTCTCTCCAAAATTTTCATATTAGATTGCTGTTGAGAATTCTGGATATTAGCGTTTGGTGGATAATACTGACCAGTTGGAGGCCTAGTTCTCCGTCTGGCCGATCTTTTAGCAACCATCCAGGGCCCGAAGTTTCCCTCCTCCTTCTGACTTCTCACCTCTCTCTCTTTAATCACCTCACCAACCTTTTTCTGCACCTTATCCCTTCTTGGGCATCCATCACAAGTATGACCATACATGAATTCTCCTCCACACAGGAATTCTCCTCTACAATACCCATCACTTTGTCCTTCCAAAAAAAATGTCCTGTTCCTAGATTGGAATTAAAATTATTGGCTAAATCCCCAATTCTTTTAGTTATTTCAACCATACTTCCTCTAGAATTAGGTTCCTCCCTCCTTTCCCTAGTCTCTTCACCAACATCCCCCCTATCACTGACATCCATAATCTGGACGCCTTCACTCTTTGGATTTTTATCACTGATTTTAACCATCCCTGAACTCAATTTACCAAGGTCAAACCCACATCCAAATGAACCCTCAATCGCCTCCCCCGAATCCATTCCCTCCTTTAACGTCCCCAATCCCCGATCCGTAACCACCGCCATCTTCTCCTCTCCCCCCGCCTCACAAGACATCCCTGAATACTCTCTCAAATTCCCCCCCCCCCCCCATCGATGGCAGACCCGTCACCGGGTAACCCAGCCGATCCTCTTTCTAACCCAAACCCCTCCGCCGCACTCATCCCTTCAGATCCCTCCCCGACTACTCCCCCCCGCCTCTCCTCCCCCGTCCGTCAAACCCCCTTCTCCTATAAGTTAACTTATTTTCTTATTAACTTTATAAGTTATCTTTTTATTTAGTTCTATATTATTATTTATTAAGATACAATTAATTAGTATTCTTACCCATTAAGATCTTGTATTTGTTTTTTTTATCAATAATTCTATTACTGCTAAATTTTATTGCTTATGTAATATATGCAAACTAAAAGTAATTGAATATGAATACTGACATGTATTAATATTATTTTAACTAGATATTCAATTACTTTTAGTTATGAGTCATGGAATTTAGAAGTCATGGAATCGTTGATGAAAAACAAATACAAGGTCTTAATGGGTAAGAATACTAATTAATCATACTGTAATAAATAAGAAAATAAAACTAAATAAAAAGACAACATATAAAATTAATAGGAAAAGAATATAATATGGTTAATTTAATTGTTACGTTTAGCTTAAATTGGATATATTTTGTAAACATTAAGCTTAAATTTATATTATTTTATAAACGTTGATCCTATATTAGTGCTATTTTGTACGTGATGCCTAAATTGATGCTATATTGTAAACGTTACAACTAAATTGATATTAGGTTGTAAATGTTAAGCCTATATTGATGCTATTTTGAACATTGAACCTAAATTGGTACTTCACAAAAACATTAAGCCTATTTTGGTGCCTTATTCCTTTTTAAAATTTCTTGTGCCTGTAGAGTAAATTTAACTTTACTTCCCCTCCATATATAAACTCTCAAACGAAGTTAATTTTTCACTTTTTTTCCATCACTTCTCTTCCTTTAACTCTCACCTCCATTAACCTCCAAACTTCCAAACAAATGCTAACTAGTTTTTGGCCAGGATTTTATAATGGCATATAAATATTAAAAAAATAAATTATAAAGGTGATATGAATAAATAGATAGATGTCTGTAATTCATCATTCTTTTATGTTGTAATTATTCATTCATTAAGGTTGTAAATTTGTATTCCTTAATATTTGTAACTCCATAATTTATGTTCTTATGTAACCTATATATTCATAAACTTATAAATATAAGTTTATTTCATGTAATAAAGCACAAGCAAAAGACAAGCGGACGAATATTTTCTGTTTCATATTTAGTCTTTCAATAGTTATTTTATTTGTATAGATAACCCATGATATCTCATAATAAAATAAATCTTATATATATATATATATATATATATATATATATATATACAGGTTCCATCATTCCCATCACTTTTCTATTAACGGTTCGGTCTTAATTTTCCAATAGAGCCTTTAATAACAAGAATACCCTCACTCTCTCCATTGCTCTGATTTTATTGAATATTATCTTCTTTGTTTTATAACAAAATATATTATTTATATTAAATTTTTTATTTTATTTTTGCATATACTTTAAATAATTTTTTTATAATAATATAATTAAAATTAATACATTATATTATATTTTTTATCAGTAAAATAAAACAAGAAAATGACACCTCAGCTCTATCGTTACTATTTTATATATTACTGTATATATAGATAGATTAATGTATTAAACGTATTTAATTTCTATGTAAACTATTTGGTATCATCTATTTATTAATTAATATATACATATAAACTCTTTGGTATGTCTATTTATTAATTCCTATGTTATAAGAGGAAGGAATCACGACGATAACTCATCAATTAAAATCAACCCCATTAGAGAAATGCGATCGAGCGACATAGGGACGTCTAAGAAAATTCTCCGAACCCAATGCGAGCGGTAGGTAAGCATACAACGGCGAAGGAAAACCCGTCAACGAGCCGACATTGCGTGTTATTAATACTATTGGCGCTTTACATACATATATTAGAGCATGCAATATACAACTAAGAATTTTAGGGTAAATTACACCCATGGCCACTTAACATTACTCATTCTAACATTGTGACAACTGAACTTTACACCTTTTAACATCGGTGGCCACTCAACGCCTCAAAACCACAATTGACGGTCTCAAAATCAAAAATTCGAAGAGTTAATAGTATTCCAAGGAACGTTAATTCTTGAAAATTTTCGTTCTAAGGAACCTTATTGATTAGGAATCACTGTACCTCTATAAAAGGGGATGGAACGGGAGAGAATTTTACATATCAAAAATTGATACAGTGAGTTTAGCGATCTCTCACAAATCGCTATCGAGTTTTAAAAATAGGTTCCACAAAGAACAGGAACAAAGGAATTCCAAAAAAATTTCCGGTGAGCAGACCTGTGACGAGATCCTATTCGCGGGCACGTAACAATGCATGCTCATTGAAATCGATAAAATCATAAATTATATAGCTGGGGCCAGATGATCCTTTTATCTTGGTTTAATATAGACTATATCTAATCTGAGCAAAGTCAACTACTTACAGAGAGAGTCATATCAATATTTTCGTTGATATTGTTATTTTCTGAAGCATGGATCACAGACATCCCATAAGATACAACAAGAACAAAGCCTTAGTCCCGAAATGATTCGGGGTCGGCTAACATGAACCATATATTTTGGTTCATGTCATAAGATGTGGCTAAGTTTTACGCTGGCCGCTACAAACCTACCGCAACCCTCCTCCTTTTTCCGGGCTTGGGACCGGCAGATCATTATACAAAATTAGATAATATACAGTATATTAGCTAGTGTTGTTAAAAGTGTTATGCCCCATTAAGGCGATCAGACATCAAATCGCCCAAGGCACTAGGCGCCATCGTACGTGCTACTTAGAAATGGGTAAAACATATATATAAAGCAGTATGAAGTTTTATAAGATGAAGGGATAAGGTACAAATTAGCCATATGGTTATTCGGGGGTGCTACTTAAAAAAGGGTAAAATATATATAAAACAGTATGAATTTTTATAAAATGAAGGGGTCAGGTGCAAATTAGCCATATGGTTATTCGGGGACAGCGGATTTCTCCTCTAGTAGGTGTTGAGCTTAGTTTCTTTCATTTTTACTTTTGTTTTCCTTTCCTAGTTCTGTTAGTTCCAGTATTGTAATCTTGTTGCTTTTGGGGCAAAACAAAACCTTTTTAACCTTTCTATATTTTTCTTCCATTCCCCTATATGGTGTTTTAAAATATAAGAAATTGCTGAGAAAAAAAATTAAAAAAAAACAATCATATGTATTAATACCACTGCAATTTACAACACAATTTCAACAATTTTAGTATGTACCAATATCACTGCAAACGAGAGAAATGGAGAAGCAATAATAGCAATATTAACTTCTGTCTATACGGTAACAGAAGAACTTTTCATTGTCTAAACTTACTCTTAGTTCATAATTCTAAGACCACAATTTAGCCTTCTCTTTTCAAAATAACAACATTTATTTCATCAAGGTAACAAAATGATTAAAAGAAAACTCTTCTGCATGCTAAGCAAATTATACTAAAAATAATCTAACCAAGGGCAAACCACATTCTCACCTGATGAATAAATGGCTCCATTTGGCTAAATAAGTCATATCCCTAAATATAAACAAAGAAAATCATTGAGCCACACAAAAGAGCACTTAATGCATATAGAATAAAGTTGTTGCTAATGGATGAAAAAAGAATACCAGCTTAAAAAATCTCAGTTGAGCATCCATAATAGCACTTATTGATTCCAAAAACTCTTACTTCTTTTTTGCTTCAACATTTACAACTGCATTAACCTGAATTCCTTAACAAAGAATTGGGTTCATTAGAAAAATAATATACCGAACATTTAGCAAAAATTCTACATAGAATGGCACAGAAGCGCACTAGATTAAAGCGGCTTCTCTCAAAGGCAGACTTTGAATTCTGCAAACCCTGTAAAAGAATGGATGACATTTAGAGAAGAGAAGCAACATATAAATGGAATGAAATAAAATCAAAGCTAAAAACAGCTTGTTCAGCAATATATTTTGAACAAAAACCAGTTCGCGGGTTTCCACGTAACAGACTAACAAGTTTAGCCAATTCTTGGATAAGAAGTAACATAACATGTAAATTCTACTAAACCGCATCAAAGGCAGAAGAAATTTATTTTATTTCTATAAAATACTGATAACTAAAAGTATTATTAACTTTTTCCTCCCTAAATTCATTTATACATAATACATGTATTTTTTTTTTGTTCCTTTAGTTCCTGGAATTTTTTTATTTTATTTTAGAGGGCGAGCCTTGGCGCAACGATAAACGTTGTTGTCGTGTGACCAAGAGGTCAAGGGTTCGAGTCTTAGGAGTGGCCTCTTGCCAAAATAAATTGGCTAGGGAAGGCTTGCCCCAGTACACCCTTGTGGTGGGACCCCTCCCCGGACCCTCGCTCAGCGGGGACGCATAGTGCACCGGGCCGCCCCCTTTTTTTATTCTCGGAGAAAGAGATTAGAGATGTTCACTACCCTTACAAATACATAAAAGAAATAATATTCTTCTAGCGAAGTTATAGAGCTAAGCAAGGTTACATGTATCTTTTTGTTATTCCTTACTAAATGGGCTGAACTGGTGTTAACATAATAAATTATGCAGAAAATGAAAAATGATATTGACTAGTTAAATTTGAAAAAAAAGAAGCAAATGATTTTTATCACTGAGATATGGAAAAACTCTATTTACTGCTGCCTTCTAGAAAACAATCAGATCATAATTACTTCTGATTTACGTGACTACATATAAATTATCAATGAGAAATAAACTATTTAGCTTACACTATCAATTAAAAGGTGCCAACAAAATATATAACCTTGTATACATGAACCCAAAAAAAACACTTTTCTATCTCTATCTAGCACACCACCACAAACGAAATATTATTGAGCATTTGAGCTTGAAGTGAGGGGAGGGGAGGGGAGGCAAATGTAGTCTTAAGTAGTGCTGAAAAATTTAAATAACCAGATGGAAGCAAACATGATATAATTTCAAAGCTTTTGTTATAAGAGGTTAAGAGACTGTCAAACAATCGACATAAAAGCTCAAACCTATGAAGCACGGACTCTTCCCTGTGGTAGGAGTGGTGGTGTTGGACTCGCCGGACACGGCCGGATTCGCACCCGACACGGAAAAAGCGAGTCCCCTGAGGTTTTGAATTCCGACTCGGCAGGGACACGGATGTAGGTGAAAATAGGTAAAAGTTTAGGGTTTCTTTTAAGATCCTTGAAAGGAGAGGGGTTTAAGACTAAATATAGAAACCTAATATCTGTCTTCTCCGTCTGCACATCATTGCCCCTATCGTTTTGCGAATTTACCCATAATAATATTGTAAAAAACTATTAAAATGCTATTAAAACGCTAAAATGTGTCTGTCTTTCATGATGCTGCAAGTTTGTAATCCTTCGCATTTATGTACTGATCCCCATAAATAGATTTCCAAAATTATGCAAGCCTAAATCCCTAATTTTCAACTAAGATAGACTGATCATAGTTGATTAAGATAAAAGAACACGTACCATTGACCTACTACCCTTATTCCTGTAATAGAACAAAGTCCCTTGACTGTCTAATACAAAGAACCTTCTCTTCCAATCCATCCTCGAACTAGCAGAACGTTTTAATAGATATCCTTGTTTGAGAGTCGTGACCTAAAAAATGGACAAAGAAAATACCTCAGCAACTATTTTTTCTATGACTAGAAAAGACGGAAGTGTTTGATGAAGTATCATATAACTTGAATTAACAATTATTGAAGTGTAAGTAAATAATTTGCACAAAATGCTTTCATTCAGCTCTCAAATTGTGCTATGAAGCTCCGAAAAAAAAATTGAAGCATGAAACTAGTTCCATTATATATTACAATTGTATTTATTTGTTTTAAGAAGCTAGCTTTAACTTAAGTAAATCATGAAAACGTTGGAGAGAGAGAGAGGGGACTGCAATATTTTTCTCAATCTTCTAAGAAAAAAGAATATTGCGGACGTAAGAAAGTATCTAGCATAAAACACAGCATGAACCAAATGCGCTTGCACCAGGAATTTGCTATCACTCGTTGCCTTTCCCAATAAACCATCTTTCAAGCATATCAAACGTCAAACATTCAACTCAATCTTAATTATAATATGCTTAAAATTACTATCAGAACAAGGATGACTTAACATGTTTTTCAAGTTTAAAACAAGAGAAAACTGAGAGAGTCCTTGTCAGAGAGAAAATAGTTAAAGAACAACTAGTGTAGTCTTGGAGACTACCTTTTGGTTTTGGAACAACAGTTTTATACTATGGTCCCACTACTGATCACAAAATTCATATCAAAAATTTCGTAACACTCAATGCAAATTAAGGGTAACAAAGGGCATCACATGAAGTGAGCATTCTATTGGTCGGTGGTTTTCACCTGGTCAGTGAACGACCAAATTCACTTGGTCAGTCACTGACCAGGTGAAAATTACTGTCTATTGGTTACACGATCTTGGGGGGGAGGGTAGAATAGAAAAGTCGAAAACCAATAACTTACTTCCCCATTTGCAGTATACTTCGTAACTGCTTCTACGTTTCTATACGAGCTCAAACCAACAACACGGAGACCGTCAACACTTGTTGAAGGCTCTGTATCACTAAAAGCATGATTATTTTCATACTCAGCCTGGGCTACGAATTCCTGAATCCGTTTTGCAAGTTTCTCTTGTTCGGTATTAGCAGTTCTTTCGATTGCTGTGCATAAGTTAAAACCTGTTTGAGGAAAAATATTCATCATAAATTATGTTTCCTTGAAAGTCATGCCAAGCTTGTCCAATTTAATCACTCAGACAAAACATAAGATTTCTCAATGAACTTGTGACCATGTCAATCTATCACCCAAAGACGCATATACAGTGATTAAACATAAATCAACGTGTATCAAGTAAATCATTCAAATAAAAAATGCTATTTGAAACAGGGTTAAAGTGATTAAAATGCTTGAAGTCTAGATATGTGGCATTTGCATATTCTGACTGAATGAAGTATATAAACTGGAAATTTGATCTTTATATTTGCAAAATAATAGAACTCAATATTCAGCCTTATTTAAGCCTACAGTTCCCCACAAATTCCTTCTCTATTTTTAAATCATGGACAGAAAAAGCAAACCCCTGCTGCACAAATATAATGCAATTACCTGCAGCTTTTCTAGTTGATCACAATTGCGTTCTATTATCATACATATTTCTCTGTTTTTCTTTTTGTTCGCCAATAGAACCATTGTCCATTGATGCATCCCTAACTCGTTCTGTAAACTTGATATTCAAGGTGCTAGACAAGCACCAATTACCCAGTTGGTTACTTTTTGAGTGAATGTGAATGAGATATCCAGGAGCAACCATAGTTGCACCACAAAATATTATATCCAACTAGGAGTTAATGAATGAACTCAAAATGTAAATTCAATTGGGATGGACTAAATCCATTCCTTTTTCCCATCCACCAAGTACGAGGCCCTAAGCCTTTGCAACTCTTTCCTCTGCACCATCTTAGTTCTATTTGTTATCGTATCTTCTACAGTATCAATATGTTCTGCCTTCCCTTATGATTCAAATGCCTGTTACAATAAACAGACAAAAAGAAAAGGAAAGGGAGATGGATGTGCAGAGAACCTAATTGATTTTAAATGCAGCAAAATGCCTGTGATGTAGCCAAAAAAATTTATACATTAATTAACAATTAAGGGTGCGCATCGGTTTTGATTTGGGTCGAAAACCAAAAGCTGAATTACCTTAAAATACAAAACCTAATGGAATAACCAAATAACAATTGCCAAAATATCCGGCTCAGATTGTTCGGTTTCGACTTTTGGGCAAAACAAAACCTTTCTATATGTTTCTTCCATTCCCCGATATGGTGCCAACAAAATATCAATGAGAAATAAACTATTTAGCTTACACTATCAATTAAAAGGTGCCAACAAAATATATAAGCTTGTATACATGAACCCAAAAAAACACTTTTCTATCTCTATCTAGCACACCACCACAAACGAAATATTATTGAGCATTTGAGCATGAAGTGAGGGGAGGTGAGGGGAGGCAAATGTAGTCTTAAGTAGTGCTGAAAAATTTAAATAACCAGATGGAAGCAAACATGATATAATTTCAAAGCTTTTGTTATAAGAGGTTAAGAGACTGTCAAACAATCGACATAAAAGCTCAAACCTATGAAGCACGGACTCTTCCCTGTGGTAGGAGTGGTGGTGTTGGACTCGCCGGACACGGCCGGATTGCGATGAACGCCTGAGCACTCGATACACAACAATACACCAAGATTAAGAGACGCCAATCAGGATCAGGAGCACTACACTCAGCAGACAGATCATTTCCAGCAATTTTTCTAAGAATTGCAGAAACACAATCAGCTCTAGTAACTTTCATGTCATCTTCCGAATGTAAATGACTTTGTAGTTGTTGAACAGCAGATGGAGATCCACTTCTATTCTCATGTTCCAGATGTTTCATCCTTGGAAGGTGGTGTGATATTTCACATATGCGAAACGTATAGGTATCAAATTTCCGTATAAACACTGCAGACAACAACCTGTTGTAGAAGATGAAAGTTCAAAAGTGATGCAATAACTCCTCTAATTTTATTTACCCAATCCATTCTATAAGCTCCACTCTCAGCCTGACAAGACTAGAAAAAGAGACGAGTCAAATGATTTTTACATAATATTGCTAACTCATGATCAATCTCAATTGAATAAGAGAGAGAGAGACAATAATCTAAGAAAATATCAAATTTCTGAATAAATACTGCCATTCTACAACTCTGTTTATGGCATATATCAATGTGATGAAATAATTGAATAAGATAGTGTATATTTAAAACTATTAAAACAGTTGCTGAAGTGAGATGGCAGAGATGAAGAAGAAGAGGTTATTCTGAAGTGACAATCATTAAACCAAATATATTTCACCAATGTTTAGGAAGTAGGAACCCTCTAAAGAATATGGAAGTATGTCTAACAGTAACATAGTTCTCTCATATTTCATATAGTTTATTCTAATGTAATCTAATCATATTTCAAAAGGAGTTATTTACCAAGTAATCCCTGGTTCTTAGTACTCCAATACCCTTAAAATTTATTATGTCATTTCTACTCTTTATAATGCTTTGCATCCTGAGCGGATCCAAATATGTTGATATCAACAGAATTTTTGTTGCAACATAATTAAGTGCCTATTATCCTCATCAGATTTCCATCCGTTAGACATAAAATAAAACCTAGATGAATACACAAGTTGATCATCCACAAAGTAAAAGCCTTAAAATATTAAAAATAAAAAATAAAGATGTGCAGAACCAATATTATATCACCTGCAATGTGTACGATTTCGATGGAGATATTATTCTGAAGCATAGTCTTAGATCGGTGTCATCTGATCTTGAGTCAATCTTCAAGGTTGAAGTGTGAAGATCAATACTATGGCAACCTAGGTTTCCCTCACTAAGTGAGGATGCTCTGTTGTTGTGCCTTGAACGAAATCTAGCAAAGACACAGTTTTATACCATGGTCCCACTATTGATCACAAAATTCATATCATGCTTGAGGAAATTTCATAACACTCGATGCAAATTAAGGGAAGGAAAGGGCATCACATGCAGTGAGCATTCTATTTGGGAGAGAGGGAAGAAAAGAAAAGTTGAAAACCAACAACTTACTTCCCATTTGCAGCATAACTGCTTCTACGTTTCTATATGAGCTCACACCACACCAACAACACGGAGACCGTTGAAGGCTCTGTATCACTAGACTAGAAGCATGATTATTTTCGTACTCAGCCTGGCTTCTGAATTCCTGAACCCTTTTTGCAAGTTTATTTTGTTCGGTGGTCATTAAAATAGTTTTTGATCCAATAAAATCACTAAACTAGCAAACTTGTGTCATGAAAGTCACTATAATCGGATTCCACTATCTAGGCCACCAGAAAGCTAACAACGTGACTACCATATCAACAACACCTGACACATATATTTAACATGTGTTGTCACGTGGCAGATTTTTGGATGGTTAACATGCTAATCCAAAAAATGACCTATGCAAATGGATTTTTAATGTGTTTTGGGAATTTGAATGAGTTTCACAAAAAAAAAAAAAAATTAATGTGTTTAGGGATTTTGAACAAAAGGATGCCTTTATATCATAATATTGATCTAACATAAATCACCATGATTTGTCCAAACCAATACAAGTTAAATATGTTGAAAAACTACATCCTGGATGACCTGTGAAGAATTAAGTAATAGAACAATTCAATGAACAAACATGTTGTCAGAACTCATATGAACATTCTGGAAAGATGAAATTATACGTTCAGATAAAAGGGGAATGAAATTCAAGAGAACGGAACTGAATGTAAATATAATTATGTGAGTTTGATGGTGAGCGTGTCTTACAGTTCAATCTCAGTTACCATTTGCTAACATGTTTTGTGTCTTATCTTTCTACATTTTGGAATTGTACATAAATACTTGTTTTCTTTTGTGACCCAAAACATTCAGATAATCTATCTCAAAGGTGTCTGCATCCCAATCTCACTCTCCACTCCCATCCTTTCTGTTACTCATCTTAGGCCCTACCATTGCAAAATTATCAATGTTTAAGAGACCTAACTGCACTTATTGTTGTCTAGACATTGGCATCTTTAGAAATCATGTTTTTGTATTTCACATATGATGAAAAGTTAAGTTCATTTCATGTTAACTTAGTGTCATCATCTGTTCTTGCTTTCAGTTTATTTCGAGTCATATTGATCTAAATAAGGTATTGATGCTGACCTGACTTACCCTGCTTCATAATTCAATAACTGTGTTTGCATGCGCCTAGTCATATTCCAAAACTGCTAATATGATATTATTCAGGATGAGTGCTAAATTCTATTTGGATCAATTAAGTGAAATACATAGGATGAGATTGTTGCTGTAAAATGATAGAAATTAATGTATTTCCATACCTCTGAATATAACATGTTTTTGGTATTCAACCCCAGAAGTTTGAGACAATTAACCCAAAACATTTCCATGTTACTGTTTGTTTCTGCAGATTCTTACTACCAATGACTAGATATGGACCTGCTCAGCCACTGCCAAGTCCAAACAAAAATATGAGCTTTTGATATGAACAAATCAGATATTCATATGCATCTCGGAACTCACTCCAAGAATACTTCGACCCAAGCCTGGTCGGAAAAACCACCTACCGAATGGAAAATTGTGGTCGGTATGTGGCGCCTATGGAGATCCGCTGATAATCATCCATCCGAAATGTTGATTATGCCACGTATCAGAAATTGAATTGAATGGAAAACAAATAAACATATTGGAAAATAGGGACAATAGATTTTTTTCCCATTAACATGTACAACTAATGCAACAAAATTGTATTCCACTATGTTCGTTGCTCGAGCAAAGAGCCTGCCAGCCCCGACGACCATAGCACATCTCGTGCACCGCCACGTACACTCAGCGACCATCCCATCGATATTCTAAGGAACGTTAAATTCTTGAAAATTTTCGTTTTAAGGTCATTTTGGTGTTGTTTGGGTAGGGAAGATTGTGAATTTTTAGAGAGAGAGAGAGCTCCAATAAATGTGATTTTGGAAAATAAAAAATGTGGTTTCAAACAACTTTAATTCTTGAATATTTTCATTTTAAGGTCGTTAACGGTCATTTTAAGTAGTCCGTTAACCGGTGTTAACAAGTGTAAAGTTCAGAGGGTCAATCAAATTTTTTGGACGAGTTTGGGTGGTCGATGTATTAACCCTTAATATTATTGTCGTGTGTCTTACATATTTTAGTTGCCTTACATACCTATATTAAAGCATGTGTGATCTTTTTGAATTTTACTGATTGTCTTCTAATCTTCTATTTTAACTCAATTCAAATGCATAATAAACACAAATGCTCAATTACTAGAGAAGATCTTAATTTTATTAAAATAAAATATAACGAGTTCTACATCGACTACTTCGAATTATAAATACGAATTACACCAAAATAATAATAAAAAAAAACTTCTAAAAAACTTGTACTAGTTTAGATATTCTACGCTGATTAGAACATAACAACTCTACCAAGGCATGTTGAGAACACCTTGAAAAGTTTGACAACTTTTGAAAAACTTTAATAAAAAAATCCTTTCTACTATCTTCTATTACTACAATCAATTTTTCTAATACTGTTGCATTCAGTTCATTAATCAGTTCAGTTCAGTAATTTATCGTTACTTATTATAATTATAATTATTTTTTATTTTTATTATTATTAGAACCATTATTATTCTTATAAACTTTTTATTTTAATTATTTCTATTTTTAAAGGATTATATTATTATTTCAGTTTCATTAGAATTTAGTTCAGTTCAGTAGCATTCAGTTCAGTTCAGAGTCTTAATTTATATTTGAAGATTCTTTCGTTCGTAATTATAATTGTTCGATAACTCAATCTCCGACACATTTTTTCTTAAAAGAATCTACTAATATCGTATTTCATTTTGCAGGGAAAAATGGTCAGGCATCTTCAAGTCTTTCATGGGCAACAAGACTAAGAATTGCCAAAGGAACAGCCAGAGGATTAGCCTACCTCCACGAATGCAGCCCGAGAAAATTCGTCCATGGCGACTTAAAACCATCGAACATACTCCTCGACAACGAATTCCAGCCTCAAATCTCCGATTTTGGCCTAAACAGACTAATCAGCATCACAGGAAACAATCCCGCTTCATCCGATGGCTTCATTGGGAGCGCTTTACCTTACTTAAAATCAGTCCAAACTGATCGAACCAACAATTACCTTACTTAAAGTCACTATAATCGGATTCCACTTTAATTCTTGAATATTTTCATTTTAAGACCGTTAACGGTCATTTTAAGTAGTCAGTTAACCGGTGTTAACAAGTGTAAAGTTCAGAGGGTCAATCAAATTTTTTGGACGAGTTTGGGTGTTCGATGTATTAACCCTTAATATTATTGTCGTGTGTCTTACATATTTTAGTTGCCTTACATACCTATATTAAAGCATGTGTGATCTTTTTGAATTTTACTGATTGTCTTCTAATCTTCTATTTTAACTCAATTCAAATGCATAATAAACACAAATGCTCAATTACTAGAGAAGATCTTAATTTTATTAAAATAAATATAACGAGTTCTACATCGACTACTTCGAATTATAAATACGAAATACACCAAAATAATAATAATAAAAAACTTCTAAAAAACTTGTACTAGTTTAGATATTCTACCAAGGCATGTTGAGAACACCTTGAAAAGTTTGACAACTTTTGAAAAACTTTAATAAAAAAATCCTTTCTACTATCTTCTATTACTACAATCAATTTTTCTAATACTGTTGCATTCTCGAGAAGGAAACGAATAAAGCTGAGAACAAGGCTACATTCATCATCACTCTCCGAAAGACCAATAATTTCAACTGTCTTTAGATGCGACACCACGCAATTGAAAACTCTTTCTTCTCTATTCCAATAACTCTTTTGAGGACTATTCAAGTTTGGAAGATATGTAGTTCTTTCAGACTGTAGACAAAGCTTAATTAGTCAAAAGATTTAGTTAATTATTATAATAAAAAGTTTGGAAAGTGTCTGGTTATAGGGATAGTAAGCATAAAGTGTGTTAACTAACTTTTATTTCCACATTACAGTACATGTTAAGCAAGTTGAAATGACATAAATGATTGGTTCCGAATACTTTTACCTTGTAATGTGGTAGCTTTATAACTAATTTCTCGAGCTCGTGTAAACTGTGAAGGGCAGATGCAATTTCATCCCGATGCTCTTCAAAATTTGGATTATCCAAAGCTAAGGATTTGTTCTTCCGCAATAGAGAAGATAAATTGCCTATGTGTAAATTAGATAGAGTCTGCAAATATAATATTAATATATTAATACAAAGCATTAAAAAATATGGATAATCTAATTTTAAATACCTTACCTGTATCATTTTACTCCCGAATTTCAGCTCCATGAGACATGGATGAGTATAATGACGTTCAAAATCAATAGTAGCATGAATTAGAAATGGAGAATTTATTGATATAGGCTCATAGCAAGCATTCAAAGGACTCAAAAGCTTCAACTCCTCAAGATTTGGACAAGAAATTTGAACAGCAGTAGTACTAACATTTTCCAAGACCAATTTTTTCAAAGATTTAGAAAAAATAACATACTTATGATACTCATAAATATTGGTTAATTCTAGGGATTCTAGGGACGGACTCCCACATAAAATATTTTCAATCGTATCAGGTGGAAATATGCAATCTGTTATACTAAGTGCCTTGAGATGTGCCCAACTCACACAAGACACGACATCAAAATTACAATTATGAGTGTGCAAAATCGATAACTGCGTTCAAGTTACTGGTGAAACTTAACTCCAAAATGAGCTCCTCCACATATTTTCTGATTGCAAAATCGATAACTGCGTTCAAGTTAGGAGTAGGATCCAAAATACTGAAATAGGTATGTATGTGGAATTTCTGGATTTTAGAGCAGTCATGGAGAAGTAGGGTATTGTCAATAAATTTAGAAATTTTTTTAAAAGACATACGATAAGATCGGAATTTGAGAATGGGAAGACGAGTCCATTGATTATAAAAACTCTTCGACAAAACAGAAGGATAGCTTCTTTCGTTGATGGCAAAAAGCAGGGGATATGTTGAATGAGGGAATCTGGTAAAGCACTGATACGATCTTTCGACATTATCCAGGAGAATAGCAAAAGCAACTGAAGCTGAGAGCAACTGAAAGAAATAGCAAAGAAAAAAGCAGAGAATCGTGTGAATAATAACTAGATTATAGTGTATGGAAACTAGGGGTCTGCTTAGATGAGGTTTCACAAGGTTTATAAGGGGAGGGGAGTGAAAGGAAGATTATTTAGAGAACCTCATATCCCACCAATTTGGTGGGATTGAAATCGAGATTATTTCAAACTTAAACTCCACACAAATCAAGGATTGAAAAATAACCTCTATTTAACTCTCACTTAACCTTCATTTAAACTTAAACACCTTCTAAATCAAGGTTAGAAAAATAACCTCCATTTTAAACTCCTCTCCAATCAAGGTTAAGAAAATAACCTCCCTTTGATGAACCTCATCCAAGCAGATCCTAGGGATTATAGTAATTAAACCCAAAAAATAATTAAACAATCGCAACTTGTACCTGAAACTTGGTGATGCTCTTCGATTTGTGAGAAAAGAGAGGAAAAACGATGGTGTATATCCTGCGGTGCGGTTAGGAAGAGCATCGAATCTAGGGTTAAGAAGAGCCCTGTTTAGCTTGAGGGAAATACAGGAATGAAGGCAGAGAGGTATGCATCTTCAAGATCCAAAAAGTTCATGAATAAACCGCCGTTTGCTATCGTCTATTTATTTAGGGTTAAGGTACAAAACTACCCTTAACGTTCTGGGCCATGAGTAATTTTATTCCTAACGTTTAAAATGGTGCAATTTTACCTCTAATATTGGAAGCCAAGAGCAAATTTACCCTGAACGTTAATAAATTGGGTCAATTTGAAAAATAATTCATCAAATTGTCTTCTCGGTTATGAATCTTGTTATCTATATTTCGTACGTGTATTATTTTATCAGTAACAAATCACAAACATTCGTTGGGATGTAAAAAAAATAAAAAAAATATATTGTCTTTTTGTATGGATTAGACAAAAAAAAATGCAAAAAATTCACCGAATTTATAAATATTAATCTCAAATTCTATTATTAAATTATAAAAAACATTAAAATCATTTTTTTAGAACGAATTATTATGTAATTGGTGCAAAATAATGAACAAAATATGTGTGTTTTATAATAGTGTCTGAAATTGACCCAATTATCAACGTTAGGGATAAAATTGCTCTTGACTTCCAACGTTAGGGGTAAAATTGCACCATTTTAGACGTTAGGGATAAAATTGCTCCTGGTCCATAACGTTAAGGGTATTTTTGCACCTTAACCCATTTATTTATTAAGCCAGGAGGAGATTAATGGAATTAAATTGAAATAATGGAAGGTTAAGTATTAAGTTAATTTTATTTGGAAGTTATTTTTTTAGGTAAATGGATTAAATGTTTACTTCATCTAACTTCCAAATTAGGAGTTAACGAGAGTAACATAAAGTTTTCTAAAATGGATAAGGTACCAAAATAGGCTGAAGATTTTTGGAAAAGTACTAATTTAGGCTTAACGATTACAAGATAATATCAATTTAGGCTTAACGTTTACAATATAGCATCAATTTAGGTCTCAAGTATAAAATAGCATCAATATAGACTTAAAGTTTACAAAATAATACGAATTTAAACTTAACGTTTACAAAATATATACAATTTAAGTTAAATGTCATAATTAAATTAATCATATTATATTATTTTCTTATTAATTTTATAAGTTATCTTTTTATTTAGATCTATATTCTTATTTATTAAGATACAATTAATTAATATTCTTATCCATTAAGATCTTGTATTTGTTTTTTATCAATAATTCTATTACTGCTAAATTTTATTGCTTATGTAATATATGCAAACTAAAAGTAATTGAATATGAATACTGACATGTATTAATATTATTTTAACTAGATATTCAATTACTTTTAGGGTAAATTCTATAGCTACTTTGTTGGAAACAAAGTAGATATACTTTATATTAGTATCCAATAGTAATTGGACATGTGTTAATTAAAATTAATAAAAAAGGTAACCTGCTGTAGCAGGTAATATTAACTATAGAAATTTTAAAGATTATTAATTACAAGGTAAATAATATATAGGTCCCTATATTTTAATTTAATTACTATTTAGTCATTATATGTTAATAATACACTATTCAATCCTTAATTTTAGCTAAATTCAACAGTTTAGTCCCTTATAGAGGACTAATCTGTTAAATAATTTAAAGATTTAAGTGATAAAACTCTTGATCAACATAAAAAAATCAGAACTAAACAATAAATTATTAAAATATGAGAACCAAACAATATGTTAGATATTTAACATAGGGACTGATAAAATAAAATATTTACCTAAAATTCATAGGTTTTACGTAAAACTCTATTTTCACAGGGTTTGTTAATTTTTTTCTCCTAAAATAAAAAGGTTACGTAAATTTAGTCAAACTATACGTAAATTATCTAAAAATAAAAGATTTATGTAAGTCCAAAGGTTTTACGTAAAATTCAAGGTTTGTAGATTTTTTCTCCTAAAATAACAAGCTTACGTAAATTTAGTCAAACCTTACGTAAATTATGTCAAAAAATAAAAGATTTACGTAAAATTCATTGGTTTTACGTAAAACTCTATTTTGACAAGGTTTGTGAATTGTTTCTTCTAAAATAAAAAGGTAACATAAATCTAGTCAAACTATACGTAAATTATATCTAAAAATAAAAGATTTATGTAAAATTCATTGGTTTTACGTAAAACTTTATTTTCACAAGGTTTGTGAATTTTTTCTCCTAAAATAAAAAGGTAACGTAAATTTAGTCAAACTTACGTAAATTATATCCGAAAATAAAAGATTTATGTACAGTTCAAAAGTTTTACGTAAAATTCTAATTTTCATAAGGTTTGTCGATTTTTTCTCCTAAGATAACAAAGTTACGTAAATTTAGGCAAACCTTACGTAAATTATGTCTAAAAATAAAAGATTTACGTAAAATTCATAGGTTTTGCGTAAAACTCTATTTTCACAAGGTTTGTGAATTTTTTTCTCCTAAATAAAAAATGCTTCATAAATTTAGTCAAACTATACGTAAATTATATCTAAAAATAAAAAATTTACGTAAAGTTCAAAGGTTTTACGTAAAACTCCAATTTTCACAAGGTTTGTGGATTTTTCAACTAGAGTAAAAGGGTTACATAAATTTAGTTAAACCTTACGTAAATTATGTCTAAAAATAAAAGATTTACGTAAAATTCATAGGTTTTACGTAAAACTCTATTTTCACAAAGTTTGTGAATTTTTTCTCCTAAATAAAAAAGGTTACGTTAGTGAAACTATACGTAAATTATATCTAAAAATAAATGATTTACGTAAAGTTCAAAGATTTTAAATAAAACTCCAATTTTCACAAGGTTTATGGATTTTTTAACTAAAGTAAAAGGGTTACGTAAATTTAGTTAAACCTTACGTAAATTATGTCTAAAAATAAAAGATTTACGTAAAATTCATAGGTTTTACGTAAAACTCTATTTTCACGAGGTTTGTGAATTTTTTCTTCTAAAATAAAAAGGTAACGTAAATTTAGTCAAACTATACGTAAATTATATCTAAAGATTTACGTAAAGTTCAAAGGTTTTACGTAAAACTCTAATTTTCACAAGGTTTGTGAATTTTTTCTCCTAAAATAAAAAGGTTACGTAAATTTAGTCGAACCTTACGTAAATTATGTCTAAAAATAAAAGATTTACGTAAAGTTCATAAGTTTTACGTAAAAGTCTATTTTCACAAGGTTTGTGAATTTTTTTCTCCTAAAATAAAAAGGTGACGTAAATGTAGTCAAACCTTACGTAAATTATGTCTAAAAATAAAAGATTTATGTAAATTTCAAAGGTTTTACGTAAAACTCTAATTTTTATAATGTTTGTGGATTTTTCTCCTAAAAGTAAAAGAGTTACGTAAATTTAGTCAAACCTTACGTAAATTATATCTAAAAATAACAGATGTACGTAAAGTTCAAAGGTTTTACGTAAAACTCTAATTTTCACAAGGTTTGTGGATTTTTTCTCCTAAAATAACAAGGTTACGTAAATTTAGTTAAACCTTACATAAATTATGTCTAAAAATAAAAGATATACATAAAATTCATAGGTTTTACGTAAAACTTTATTTTCAAAAGGATTATGAAATTTTTCTCACAAATAAAAAAGGTTACGTAAATTTGGTCAAACTATACGTAAATTATATCTAAAAATAAAAGATTTACGTAAAGTTCAAAGGTTTTACGTAAACTCCAATTTTCACAAGATTTGTGGATTTTTCTCCTAAAGTAAAAAGGTTTCAAAAATTTAGTCAAACCTTACGTAAATTATGTCTAAAAATAAAAGATTTACGTAAAATTCATAAGTTTTACGTAAAACTCTATTTTCACAAGGGTTATGAATTTTTTTCTCCTAAATAGAAAATATTTCATAAATTTAGTCAAACTATACGTAAATTATATCTAAAAATAAAAAATTTACGTAAAATTCAAAGGTTTTACGTAAAACTCCAATTTTCACAAGGTTTGTGGATTTTTCTCCTAAAGTAAAAGGGTTACGTAAATTTAGTTAAACCTTGCGTAAATTATGTCTAAAAATAAAAGATTTACGTAAAATTCATAGGTTTTACGTAAAACTCTATTTTCACAAAGTTTGTGAATTTTTTCTCCTAAATAAAAAAGGTTACGTAAATTTAGTGAAAGTATACGTAAATTATATCTAAAAATAAATGATTTACGTAAAGTTCAAAGATTTTAAGTAAAACTCCAATTTTCACAAGGTTTGTGGATTTTTCAACTAAAGTAAAAAGGTTACGTAAATTTAGTTAAACCTTGCGTAAATTATGTCTAAAAATAAAAGATTTACGTAAAATTCATAGGTTTTACGTAAAACTCTATTTTCACAAAGTTTGTGAATTTTTTCTCCTAAATAAAAAAGGTTACGTAAATTTAGTGAAAGTATACGTAAATTATATCTAAAAATAAATGATTTACGTAAAGTTCAAAGATTTTAAGTAAAACTCCAATTTTCACAAGGTTTGTGGATTTTTCAACTAAAGTAAAAGGGTTACGTAAATTTAGTTAAACCTTACGTAAATTATGTCTAAAAATAAAAGATTTACGTAAAATTCATAGGTTTTACGTAAAACTCTATTTTCACGAGGTTTGTGAATTTTTTCTCCTAAAATAAAAAGGTAACGTAAATTTAGTCAAACTATACGTTAATTATATCTAAAGATTTACGTAAAGTTCAAAGGTTTTACGTAAAACTCTAATTTTCACAAGGTTTGTGAATTTTTTCTCCTAAAATAAAAAGGTTACGTAAATTTAGTCAAACCTTACGTAAATTATGTCTAAAGATAAAAGATTTACGTAAAGTTCATAAGTTTTACGTAAAAGTCTATTTTCACAAGGTTTGTGAATTTTTTTCTCCTAAAATAAAAAGGTGACGTAAATGTAGTCAAACCTTACGTAAATTATGTCTAAAAATAAAATATTTACGTAAATTTTAAAGGTTTTACGTAAAACTCTAATTTTTACAATGTTTGTGGATTTTTCTCTTAAAATAAAAGAGTTACGTAAATTTAGTCAAACCTTACGTAAATTATATCTAAAAATAACAGATTTACGTAAAGTTCAAAGGTTTTACGTAAAACTCTAATTTTCACAATGTTTGTGGATTTTTTCTCCTAAAATAACAAGCTTACGTAAATTTAGTTAAACCTTACATAAATTATGTCTTAAAATAAAAGATATACATAAAATTCATAGGTTTTACGTAAAACTTTATTTTCACAAGGATTATGAATTTTCTCACAAATAAAAAAGGTTACGTAAATTTGGTCAAACTATACGTAAATGATATCTAAAAATAAAAGATTTACGTAAAGTTCAAAGGTTTTACGTAAACTCCAATTTTCACAAGATTTGTGGATTTTTCTCCCAAAGTAAAAAGGTTACAAAAATTTAGTCAAACCTTACGTAAATTATGTCTAAAAATAAAAGATTTACGTTAATTTCAAAGGTTTTACGTAAAACTCTAATTTTTACAATGTTTGTGGATTTTTCTCCTAAAAGTAAAAGAGTTACGTAAATTTAGTCAAACCTTACGTAAATTATATCTAAAAATAACAGATTTACGTAAAGTTCAAAGGTTTTACGTAAAACTCTAATTTTCACAAGGTTTGTGGATTTTTTCTCCTAAAATAATAAGGTTACGTAAATTTAGTTAAACCTTACATAAATTATATCTAAAAATAAAAGATATACATAAAATTCATAGGTTTTACGTAAAACTTTATTTTCACAAGGATTATGAAATTTTTCTCACAAATAAAAAAGGTTACGTAAATTTGGTCAAACTATACGTAAATTATATCTAAAAATAAAAGATTTATGTAAAGTTCAAAGGTTTTACGTAAACTCCAATTTTCACAAGATTTGTGGATTTTTCTCCTAAAGTAAAAATGTTACAAAAATTTAGTCAAACCTTACGTAAATTATGTCTAAAAATAAAAGATTTACGTAAAATTCATAAGTTTTACATAAAACTCTATTTTCACAAGGGTTATGAATTTTTTTCTCCTAAATAAAAAATATTTCATAAATTTAGTCAAACTATACGTAAATTATATCTAAAAATAAAAGATTTACGTAAAGTTCAAAAGTTTTACGTAAACTCCAATTTTCACAAGGTTTGTGGATTTTTCTCCTAATGTAAAAGGGTTACGTAAATTTAGTTAAACCTTGCGTAAATTATGTCTAAAAATAAAATTTTTGAACTTCCAAAATTTCTAGAATATCTGGAATTTCAGCATTTCTGAAATTCCAGAAATTCTAGATTCTAGAATTTCAGAATTTCCAGATTCTGGCATTTCAGAGTTTCCAAAATTCTAGAATTTCAGAATTTCCAGATTCTGGCATTTCAGAGTTTCCATATTCATGAAAGAACGATTTTCGATAATTCAGGTGTTACCATAAGACCCCGAGCTTGAGTTTGCTCAACAACCCAAAGGCCCCCAGTACTGCCGGCTGAATTATAATATTAGGGAGGGGCAACCGATTTTAATAACTTACTTATTTACTTAACTTTTTAACGAGGGATTTTTATTTTATTTTAAGTCTCATAATCTAACTTAGTCTTGATTTGCTTTAGCATACATCAGACACATACATTGGCGTTATGGACATATCATCTAAATTATTCCGTTGAGCCAGAGACGGAATAAAAGGCCAAACCTAGGGAAATACTAACTATTACATGTTTCTCTTTAGGTCCTCCGTCTTCTCCATGGCGCCTTGAAATTACATATTAATTTCTATACTACTATAAGAAAACTTCAATTGAATTGAAGGGAATTAGATGAGAGGATAAATTACAATAGATAGTAGAAAGACATGACGTGCATGCCCTATTTCAAAAATACCAAAAGACCAAAAGAGGGTCCAAATATGTCCATAACTCCAAACATGCATAGACTCAATTAAATAAATTTAATTGGTTGATTACATAACCGTTTATGTAATATTTAGGTTAATCACATTAACTCATCAAATTAACTTTCATCCAATTTTACTTCTAATCGTTTCGTATCTTTACATTAATCCTTAGATTAATATAACCATACAAAACGTCAATTATGCACGTCCCAATTATTTTGATTTCAATTCATTTAACACTTTGATTTACAACTTGGTAAAAACAAACTTTTAAACGAACTTTCATTCGATAATCAAAACAGAAAACTATTAATTTCCGAAACATATATATATATATATATATATATACAAATTATATTCAAAACAATTTTAACAATTAAAATTCAAGTGGGCTTCGGGCCGGGGCCCGGAGTCGGGCTGTTGCCGCGAGGCAGCAGCCGCGCGACGACGGCTGGTTGCGCCATGAGGAGCGACCCGAGCCGCCGTCGTATTTTAGTTTTTTTTAATATAAATTATATATATATATATATCAGATTTTAAAACGGTTTTAAAAAAGATTTTCAGAAATAGAAAAAACTACAATAGATTTCCATTTTATCTTTAGAATCAATAAAACTAATTTTATTAACCTAACTATAAAACTAATAGATTTTGTTATAATGATTATCAACCGAAATAATTAGGAACATACGCATAATCTATTTTAATTAACAATTAATTAAAACTTATTTATCTTTAGAATTAATTAATCAAAACAATTTGTTAATTAATCCTAACCATAAATATTTATTCAATCCTATTGAAAAACTTCTAAATTTTCGTATATGAAATAACGGATTTAACGATGGCTCTGATACCACTGTTGGAAATTAGGCTAAGGTATAGCAGCGGAAATATAAATTTTTTAGCCTACTTCCTTTTAATCATAGGATCCGTTAATCGTTATTTCATATAAAGAGGGATAAGAAGAAATACCTTTTGATGATCAATCTACCGTTGTTAATGAAGTGCCCACAACTCTTCTCCGAGTTCCCAAGCACAAAGTAAAACACAGTGAGATTAAGTTAGAATCAACCGTATGAGTAACAACCAAAATAGATTGCCTCTAATTAATCAACACAAGATCAAAGAAAAGAAAGATAGATGAAATTAATCGATCGAAGGAAGCCGTAGGAATTCTTGTCCTCGAACTGGGGGGGTCGAATTCTCTCTCTCTCTAAGGTGTGATTTCGAAAATCACTAATGGAGGATTAGAGAGCTTAGATCGAAATTCATGTATAAAGGGGTATATATAATCACTTGTATCTAAACCCTAGTTAGATAGGATTAGGTTACTTAATAGGAATTCAATTCGGAATAGAATTCCTAATTATGATCTCACTATATATCTAATATATATAGGATAATAATAAATAACCTTATTGGATAATAATAGGAGTATTTATAATCTAATTAAAACTCCTAACTTATTTATCCTTTAATTAATTTAATTCACAAACCTAATCAAATTAGGATTAATAGAATCAAAATAATTATTTACTTATTATATATAAATTTTGGCCCCCACCATTTAAATGGGCCTCACTGGGCTCACTTGGGCTTCCATCAATTAATAACATCCATCTCTCTTTTGGTTCCAAGTCTTATGTGTGATCCATTAGGTTATTACTACTTATGACCGTATGCAACTATTAAATTAATTCTCCAATAATTATATTTAATCTTTGTATAACGGAATGATGTACTGAGTATGTTATTAGTAAGTCTGTAATCATTCCCCCATAGTCCGTTAAGAAGACAGGTTGATTCTGTCGTTAACCTTTCCGTATTAGTTACAGTATAATTCGATCCTTTATCAACTACATCTTTGAACTGAATCTTATGACTATGGATGATGTCAAGTCACATATAGCGAGACGTTCGTTTTACTTGTTCAGGCTGAGTCAACTCAAATAGATAGGTTAAGTGAAATCTGTATTTCAAATCTTAAGCTATCACCTTGCAAGGATTTAGAGTCGATTCTTACACAAGCGATCCTTGGACGTATCTCCCATTTATCGGGAGTGATAAATGCTCAATCCAATGTATAACTACTCTGATATTACCTCCTGTGACACCCAACCTTTGCTGTTCACACCCCAGAGTTATCTCTGTTAAGGATCGTGGGACAACAGGATCAAAGTCTCACATTCAGTAATTCAGGATGACCAATTAACATTCCTTTGAGTCTGAGGATTACTTATACCTATTAATACCAATGAGATGAATAGGTGACAAGGATGAATCTACCCATACTGTTATCTCAAATTGGATCCCCAATCCTAATGAACCTCTTTCATTGGATTCACGTAACTGCCCAGATATCTGTACATGTGAAGCTTGTGAGATCAGCTTTCTATCGGACAGAAGACATTGTTACATGCAAATCTCAACAGTGATATGTCAATCCTAAATATATTACTTGACTTTGGGTGGTTTTAAGTTTATTAGTTTATCATAAAGTTTAGTCTCACTTCATGCTTGTATGAACACTTTATAATCACTTTAAACAAACTCACAGATTTCCTTTTATTAGACTTTATTTAGTTCGTAAAAGGGATTGCCTTTATATATAGTTATAAAACATATATCTCATTAAAACAAATGACATGAAGAACAATTCTTTTACATTAAGTTTGTATTCTGGAACAATCGTCTATAGGACACCAAACCCCAACAACAAGAAGGTCCATCACTGCTTTCTGCATATTTTTGGGGGACTCACTCATTTTCTAGAAAAGTAAGAAACAAGCCACAGTTTCTCACTCCTCTACTGAAGCAGAGTATCGTGCCATGGCTAGCACAACTGCAGAGATACAATGGTTGCTTTACTTATTACAAGCTCTAAAGCTTCCTCATCCTGAAGCAGTTCATCTTTTTTGTGATAATCAGTATGCACTCTACATAACTACCAATTCTACATTTCATGAGAGGACAAAACACATCGAACTTGATTGCCACTTTATCAGAAGCTGGGTTAGTTCGTCCTCTTCCTGTCAGCACTCTTCATCAATTGCCATATACTTTTACAAAGGCTTTACCAGTACATCCTTTTCAGAGAGTTTTGTGCAAGCTTGGAGTTCATAGTATTTACACTCCAGCTTGAGGGGGGGGTAACAAAGTCTATAAACGATGCGTTTTTGTGTACAAAACGCAGTCGTTTCAAGTATGTAATAGGAATTAGGTTTATAGCCATTGTGGCTATCTTGAGAAATAGATTAGTTTGGGTAGCTTGGGGATTAGGTATTTTAAGAGTCTTTAGTATCAGTATTTAAGGCCTAACTTTTCTTATTTGTATTACTTCGTATTTTTTTCTTCAAACGACTTCTCATCTCTCTCTACTGTAATCAGTTTTCTTCATTCTGATTATTCAACTCTTGTTACTGTAATTAGTTTTCTTCATCCTACTATTCAATTCTTGTTAAATATATCAAATTAACCTTATTTGAGAGTTATTTTTTTTAGAGTAAATGAAGGTTAATGGAAGTTAAATGTTTATTTCCTCTAACATCCGAACTCTAACCTCCAAATTGGGGGTTAATTAGAGTAACATAAAGTTTTTTAAATTTTGTTGTCTTTGCAAAATAAATTTAACTTTCATTCCCCTCTATGTTTAAACTCTCAAACTAAGTTAAACATTTAGCCTCATTTACATTCTATAAACTCTCAAATAAAGTTAATTTTTAACTTTTCTTTCCATCACTTCCATTCCCTTTCTATTGCCTCTTTTAACTTTCATCTCCATTAACCTCCAAATTCCCAAACAAAGGCTTAGGTTCGGTTCTGAAATATGAATAGTGCATCATCTTTCTTTATGTGGTCTAACTTGTATCCCATGGTTTCTCCATCAATTTCAGGTATTTCTTTTTCTCTATCTATTTCTGTACTTGGACATACTTCTTTTACATATTTTTAATTGTCATGGGTAGGAGTTGAGCTAGGGTTTCCATCAATTTGGAACTTTTATGATCATCATAAACTAGGTGTTCTATGTTACTTGAGCAACTCCTATTTTCTTGGGATAAGTATGAATTTTGTCATGAATTTATTGCGAAGATATCAATTCTATTTTATCTCGATGGTACTTTAATAGCAATATTGGCCCGAATTTGATCCATCATTTTCCTTCTCAATGATAGTATAGGAAAAGAATTGCAAAACAAAATGCACAATAAATGATAATCTTGTATGAAGCAGAAGGATCGCTTTCTTAGTACTCTGTTTTATTACTTTTCACTATTTACCGCAAATGATAAATTTTTGACAGAGTAATGATGAAAGGGAAAAAGATTTCAAGATATTGTGGCCAAAAAACTAGAAATGAAGAAGATGAGATCCAATATTCAGGTTGTCCAGTTACGAATTTACCTAGCCACCTCATTGCAACTATTATTTTTAGACTATTGATTAAGGATATAATTGTTTGCAAATGCATATATAAATCTTTGTATGCTACAATTTCAAATCCTGAATTTGCTCAATCTGAGGTCTTTCCAATTGCTCGTACCGTGGATTATACACACATGTCAAGAATACTTTATCCCCTTGAGTTAGAGCAGGATGAATGGTTCATGGACACGGTTTCGAGTCAGCAATGTCATGACTATTTTGAAATTTCACAGGTTAGTATGAAATTTGGTTCTAAGTTAAAGATGTTAGTCCCTTGTAAGGTTGCAAATATAGTTCCAAGGGGGGGGGGGGGTTAGGAACTATTTTACCTTTTTAAAATAATCTGGGCAGATTTCTTTTCTTTAAGAAAAGTTTATATGACAGCGGCGCGTATCACTCAGCAAGACACTGGCTTAGTCAACTAGTGACTAAGACAGTTTCGTTGCTTAGGTCAGGAAATAGCACTTAAAGTCTATTCCTGAACCAACTCGTCGGGAGCGCACAACTCAGCTTGACCTCTTGTAGACACCGAGTCGGAGGACCTGTGACGAAAACCTGAAAATAAGACAGTTGAAGCGATTGATTCCGGAAGATTTCGAAAAATATAAAGAATAATAAGCAAAGGAGAATTAACGCCACGACGCGGGTGCTTAGCGGCATCCGGCACGCAGACGACAACGGTCGAACGCCCGCTCGACGGCACGGGACGTGCGCTCGGCGTCCGTCAGACGCGCCGTGAGTCGCACGCTCTCGACGTCCGAGCAATGCCCGGGTTAGGTGACACGGGACGCGCTCTCGTGGGCCGCTGAGCACACGTGTCCAGTAGCGTGAGGCGCGCGTTCGGCGACCGCGACGCGTAAGCGCCCGACGGCGCAGAACGCGCGCTCGGCGGCCGCGGGGTGCGCACGCCCGACGGCGCGAGGCACGCCCCGAGAGTCATCGAGCGGGCGCCCAACCTTGCGTTGGGCGCTCGCCCAACAAATGTTGGGCGGCCGCCCAACAAGGTTGGGCGGTAGCCCAACGCAAGGTTGGGCGGTCGCCCAACCTCAATGGGCGACGCCCAATTCCTTTTAGGCGTCGCCCATTGTTCCGGGACCCGTTTTCCCTATATAAGGGCATGGATCCCAAGATAAAAAGAGGAGAAGAGGGGGGTTTTTGGATAAATCTTCTCACTCTAGACATTTCTAGAGAGAGAGAGTGATTTTTTTGAGAAAAATATTTTTTTTCTCAAAAATTCAAAATTTCCTAAAGTTCAATTTTTACTAAATTTTCATTAAAATCGGAAGCTCGCGGTTCGTGGAATCAATCGGCTTCGACTGTCAGATACCGAATTTAAAGGTATTATCCTAGGACTAGACTCTTTATTTTATTTAATTTATTCTTTCTTTCTATTTTTTTTATGCTATAGTTTTTATTCATCTAGTTATTTATTTATTTTGTCACACTTTATTTAATTAGCGTATTTATTTAATTTTCGTTTCGTGTTAAATAAAATTCGGTTTTGTTTGAAGATAAAAACCTCGTTTTGATATCCCAATACGAACCGTGATCCGATAAAAAGGTAGTTCGGGTGTCGAAAGCGTTGTAATTAGAAGTTTTTCAATAACGTTTTGAAATAAAAACATCGTTTTAGGAACTTCCGTTTTCAACTATGATCCATTTTTGGTAGTTCGGAAATCCAAAACGATTGAATTAGATTTAATTTAAAGTTTTTGAATAAATCTGGAAAATATTGGAGTGCTGCTGTAATTAGCCAATTCTGTCACTAAAGGCTGTTTACCGACGGATTTTCCGTCGGTAAATCTGCCAAAATGTAAAAAATGCCATTTCGGTCCCTTTTTCTTAACTTTTAGACTTTTAATCCTTAGTATGTATATATATAATTATGTAATATATGATTTTCGAATTGTTTTAGAACTTTAACATATATAATTATTTTAGGAGATTGTTTCTTTTATTTTTATTCTATTTTTTATATAAGCATATATTATATTACTTTCCTTTTTATCATTATTCATTTAAGATACATTAAATTCTATTTTAAATGTTATTTACTTGGGCATTTTGGGAGATGATTAGTAGATATTTGTATATATTATTTTTGATATTTAAAACTATAATAACTATGTATATATGTAGTTTTGGGATATTTGGATTATTTTATTGATTATTATTTTTGAATAAATGTTATTTTCTTAGTTATAAGATTCATTTACTATTTTTACACTTTTAAAGTATAAATGTACTATATATAGTATTTTCATATATGTATTATATAGTTTCTTTTTTTTATTAACTTTTATTTTCACATTTTCTTTTTGATTTAAAAGTATATGTATATGTTTAAGTTATTTTCTTTATTCTTTTGGACTATTCATAGGCCCATGTTTCAAATGGGCTTCACTTGGAAAAATTAATTTTTGGGCTTTAATATGTTTATTGTTGTAATTATAATAGATAGAGAGTTCATTAAATGAAAGAGGAAAATAAATCACAAAAAAGGAGTTTTCAATTGAATTATTTAAACTAATGATTTTTTGTGTAAATAAATAAGAGTCATTCTTGTTAATATTTCAAATCGTCTTCAAAACACCACGCTTTAAAACCTTAGCCCGTTCCAACGACGGATTAAGCGAACCTTGTAATTAAAATCGTTTCCTTAATAAATAATAGATTTTTTTGGTATCGTTTTCTTAAAGGATTTGTACAAAAATAAAATTGACTTGTATGTTTAATCATGTTTTCTCATTAAAAGGTTTTTATCTCAAACGTTTTCAATACTCGAGTCGTTCCAACGGCGATTCGGGTAAAACTTCATCAAACGGGGTTTTAAAACGCACCCAAATCGTTCCAACGGCGACTAAGGTGCGAACCATGTAAATAAACTCATTTTGGGGGAATAAGTTAGTGTAGAATAAACACACAACATAACATGTAAATAAGTCGTAAATAAATCACTTCTTCCTTTCCCTCTCTGTGTATGTATAAACGTAAATGGGTGATTCTTTACTGATGTGGCTTTTTAATATCATATGCTCAAAACGGTTTCTAAAAAGAGAAAGAAAAGGGTTTCAAATGAATTTTAAACTTAAAGAAGTATACGATTAGTCTGTTATCGCCTAACATGCTGAGTAGGAGGCCGGTGGTTCATAACCGGGTGATGTCGGGGTGCCTAGTAGCCTTTCTCCGGAAAGGAGCTAGCCTTCTCGGCTCGTACCTAAGTTTCCCGAACCCACACCGGTCTCCCACAAGGGATCGGTGTTCATTTTCCCATTCGTGGGTGGCGACTCTTCCATATCTCCGAGCTCCGGTCCTACCGAGCAGCTTGATTCCACGATTGGTTGCTTTCGGCGCCAATCACCGCTTACGTCGCCATGAGGTTGTCCACCCCCCGGTCCGCCCGGGAGATTAGGCTGCGGCACCTCGTCTTACAAGTGGCGACTCTGCTGGGGAAGCGAGAAATTTGATTCCGGAAGGCGTGTATTAAGCCCTTAACGGGGACGGATCGTTTTACTTCTTTTCGTATGCATTCATGTGCATTATTGCAAACCCTCTGGGTAATTTCCGCGAAACCTCTAGCGAGAGTCCATTCGTCGCTCGAAAGAGGCTAGCGTAAGTTCCCCCTTACAGTAAGGCGCCAAAGGGTCCCCATCCATTCGTTAGGGGCGAATTTGTGCGGTCCTGTGAGGTCCCGCGATCAGCCGTGTCAGCATATAGTAGCCTTAGAAGTTGCCATAGGATTACCCGTTACTATTTTTTATGTGATAAATGAATCAGTTCGTGTTTTCAAAACGCCATGATACGTGTCTAAATCCTAACATATGTAAAGAAAATGAAACGATACGTTAATATATACTCTTAAACCGATATATAAACTACCCTAGAATATTGAAACAATTCGAACTAAAGACGACTTAGTCATCTCGTATGAATGAACTTGTGCGACCCGCCTGGTCCCTTTCCATGTCCCGAAGAAGGCACATGTTCAGGAAATACGTTATGACGTAAGCACGTATTAGTGCGGATCGGTTTGATATTAAGGATAGTTATATCTCGATTCAAAAGACTATATTAACGAGTAGCCGTTATTCACATTCTTTAAATAGGTTGGGATGAAACGAAATTATGACGGAACGAAAACGAAGAACATTTCTGTTTTGCACGACCCTGTTGTAACGTGAAAAGTTTCGCACAAGTAGCCTGTCCCTTCCGAATAAAAGACGAGCTTTTACGTTATACCTCGTGTCGTTCTTAAGAGAAATGGACGTATCCGCAAAGGTGACTAAGAAAACAAAAGAAAGGAAAAATAAACTAAACGACCAAAAATCATTCCGAGTCTACGATATACATCAATCCCGAGGGTAGTTAAAGAAGATAAACCAATACCGTCGAATGCGTGTCTCGAACGAATATATACCCCGTTTAAAAATCACTAAGCCGAATCAAACCAAACCGTATAATTGCACCATATGGACGAGACTGCTGGTTTTGACTAACGACTCGATCATTTCGACCGTTACCAAAACTGCAAGAAATATGGCCCGATGTACGTGTTTGCTTAAATTCGCGCCTAAAGGAAAGAAAACGGTGATATCATCGCTTCGAGCAAACACGCAATTCAACGAAACGTTGATTTTCTATAACCACACTAAGATGATATATCCCGTGGATTGGGAAGAACAACGAATTGTTACTAACCGAAAGATTACCGTGCGTTCAAAATAAGACTCGCCGTCTTTTCACGTAGCCAAAACGAGTAAACGGAATCCTAAACGCTAAAAACAAGCACGTTACGCAATGAGTCCGTTCCCTAAATTCAAAAGTGGTCTCATCACTAACTAAACATGTGGTTACGTCTCTCGATAGATCCAAAAGATCCCGTTGTAATCTGAAAATCGAGACACGAACCCACGCAAATAAAAGGGGACGAGTCATTGACAATAACGAACGATTGGACTAAATGAATAAACTCGTTCCACGTCTGAAAAACCGAGATGCGCCCAAAGGGAGTCAAAACCCAAATTAATGCGTCTCGCAAAAAGACAAAAGACGAGTTATTCCGAAAGGACAATCCGACTTGGTCGATTTCTTAGTCACTGAACGTTGGTACGTCAAAACGAACTGTATTATCTGATGGATGATTTACTTTTCCGCAATAATCGACGGCATCACGCGTCCCCTGGACCGCAAGGTGAGCCAAAAAACCAAAATCCTAGGAAAGAGACCTGGACCAACGAGTGTGTGGAGGAATAAGGATGGAAGAGAGATGTTGTGATATGTGTAATTAGAACTAACGTTTGTTCTTCTTATCTTATAATCGTAAAAAAATAAACGCACACACCACGAATCATGCATATAAAAATCATGCATACATGCTAATGGATACCAATCGCGCAGACGTCATCATTAAGCGGTTGTGGTTTCGCGAGAGTAATCGGCTTGTCAGACAGTTTGATCAGCTTCGAGTAGACAGTTCTGAATCAGTAGTCGTGGCTTCTGAATCATCTTCGTCTGGGTATACTCAGTCTTCCATCAGTATGTCTGCGACCGACGAGAAAGTGGCCGGATTGGAGAATTCTGTGAACAATATCAATGATCAGCTAGCCGCGATCTTGGCCTAGCTAGCTGAGTTAGCACTGAAGGACAACAAGAGTGGTAGTAAGCGTGTTGAGAATGAGGTGAACGATGGCCCTCGCTTTGGGAATGAGGATGACTATCAGGATTATATCCGAAAACAGCTTGAGAAGGAGAAAGCTAAGGAAGAGGAGTGGAAGCAACACATCACACAGGAAGTGCAGGACTTGCGCGAAGGAAGCTCCGGAAGTCAGGATTTCTATAATTTGAAGAATTGTTTGTCGGCCACAGCCTTACCTTTGAAATTTCGGCTCCCTGACATGAAAAAGTTTGATGGAACTGGAGATCCCACCGCTCACATGAATCAGTATGTTGCCGTGATGAAGCACACGATCCTGACCGAGGATCAAGTCCTGGGGCTGTTTAACACTTATCTAGAGGGGGCTGCCCTCACATGGTTTCATGCATTGCCAATGGTGACAAAGAGAGATTGGAAAGAATTAGCAAAGTCATTCATCGCTCAGTATAGCTTTAACACCATGCTGGAGGTCACTCTGAAGGAGTTAGAGAGCACTAAGCAACAGGCTGGGGAATCCTTTTCTGATTTTGTGAAAAGATGGAGGGCCAAGGCCGCAGTGATGAAACAGAAACCGCTGGAGCAGGACCAGATGCGAATGGTAGTCGGCAACACGTTGCCGTATATCAAGAATGAGTTGCGGTATATGCCATTTACTGATTTCAATCAGATGTATAGTTGTGCCTTGACTGTTGAAGGGGATGGGGAGCCGAAGAAAGCTTATACCAAGTGGACGAAGTCTAGATATAGCGCCGGAGGGCCTAGTGGGAGTACAGAATCCGCGACAGTGAAAGTGGTTGATCTTAATGCTATCCAAAAGAGGCAGTTCGCCAAGTTTGATCAGACTTACGCAAAAGTTTTTGAGCGTCTGCAGAAAAAGGGATTGTTGAAAGCCCTTACCCCGTATAACAAAGCTCAACCTACTTCGCAGATACAGGCTAGAGGGTATTGCGAGTTCCATAGCAACTATGGGCATACAATTGAGAATTGTGAGAGGTTGAAGCACGAAATACAAGATTTAATCGAGGAGAAGAAGATAGCTGATCCTTCGTCTGCGAACCCTTCCATTAGGCGTAATCCATTGCCTAACCATAGGGTAAGCATGGTCGGAGCTGGTTTGTCAGAAACTGTAGTGATGGAATCCTTTGAGGAGAATGTAGAGGAGTTGTTGGACTCCGTCGAAAAGAACAAGGTGGGAAGTGGGCTTTATGTGTCCTTCCTTAGTGAAGAACAAGAGGATGAACCGATGGAAGAAGGTTCGGATGGCGGAGCACCGTATGATGAGGATAGTGCAGAAGAGACCGGAGAAGGGTCGTCTCGGACTATTGTGCCAGAGTTGGGACTGTTTAGTGAAGGAAGAGACCCCGAGGTGCACTTGCGCGAATATATGCGCGACATGTTTGTGGAATCCTTCGGAGTGGATGAGATTGCTCAGTGGTTTCATCATTCGTTAGTAGGCGAGCCTCTGGAATGGTTCCACTCTTTACCCGATTCTTGTAAGCATGATTGGGATCTGTTATCAGATTTATTCTTGGAGAAATACCAAAGAGCTGAGGATAGAACTGCAATAAGGATCCTATGGAGCACCTTCACTTCTACCTATCGGCCATGATGCCTTTGGGTTTTAAAGAGGGAGAGATCACCAGCTTGTTTTGTAATTCGCTGATGGGTGAACCGCTAATGTGGTACATTTCGTTGTCGATGTATGTTAAGACTGATTGGGCAGCAATGATGAAGAGATTTATCAAGGAGTATACAATATGGATGCTAGCAGAGCAAACCCCTGATTCCCCGTCTTACCAAACACCTGATGCGGTGTTAGCAATGCCTAGGTATGGTGGATACCAGGATCCTATGGAGCATGCGAGAATATTCCGCAATCATATGTATGATGCCGGATTTCCACAGTGCGAGTTGCATGAACATTTTCTGGAAACCTTGATGGGTGAAGCCTTACTGTGGCATCAGGGTCTATCAGAGGAGGAGATGGGTCATTGGATACCACTCAGAAGTGCCTTTTTGGCGAGATATGAAATGTACATTCCATGGACGGGATCCCTAGACGATCTGGACAGGATTAAGCAGTTCCCCGAAGAACCATTTGTGGATTATGCTAGAAGGTGGAGGCACCGTTATGAGCAGTGTAATGAGACAATGAGTGATAAGGTGCAGCTTATGTGCATACAACGAGGTGCTATTCCGTTGGCCGCAAGAAGGATGAGTAGAGTGTCTCTCCGTGACTACAATGATTTGATAGGTTGGGCTTTATATGGATCATCGGATCCCTTCTTCTTGAATCCAAACGTTCCTCACGTCATGGATTTAATGATCGTGGACATTTGGGAGAGTTCCTCCGATGAGGAAGATGCCAATCGAAAGATCCCTATCAACATTTGGGATGAATCAGATGATGAGCCGGAGATTGCGGCAATGACGAGATCAGGTCGTGTGGCCGAGGGAAAGACACCGATGGTAGAAACTGAGATTGGAGAAGGATCAGCTCTTGGGCCCAATGACCAAGTTCTGGAGCAGTTGAAGAAGACGCAAGCTAAATCCACGGTTTGGGAAGTTCTATGCCATTCTAAGTACCATCGTGAGAACTTGATGAAAGAATTGCAGAATCTGGTTATTTCCACCGATACTGAGCCGGCAGCGCTAGTAGGAGCAATTATGGCCCGGAAAAAGACTGAGATCACATTTACCGACGAGGATCTCCCAGAAGAGGGAAAGGCTCACAATAAGCCTTTGTATATCCGAGCGGAAATCAACGGGAAGAAGACTAGCTGTGTGATGGTCGATGATGGATCGGCCATTAATGTTTGTCCATTGAAACTCTTGTCGAAGTTGGGGGTAGAAAGAGGAGACTTGACGGCCTCTGAAACTGTGATTAGAGCATATGATGACAGCCGTAGGCACATTGAAGGAGTCTTCAAGGCGAAATTGAAAGTGGGGCCGCATGAAGAAGAAACTGAGTTCACAGTGCTGGATATCCCGGTAACCTTTGCTGTGCTGTTGGGATGCCCCTGGTTCCATAAGTTGGGAGGTGTGCCCTCCACGCTCCACCAAATGATTAAATTCCCCTTTGGGGAGGAGATAGTGGCAATTAGAGCTGAGAAGTTGAGCTCGGTGGCAGCATTGGGAATTGAACCTCAGCTTTTCTCCGGATTCCAAGTCTCCGGGATTTACGAGTCGAGCATGACCGCCGATGTGGTGAAGATGATGAAAGGAGGTTTCATCCCGGGAATGGGCTTAGGAGCACACCATCAGGGGGTGCCAGAATTTCCGGACTTTAAGAGTCAGAAAACCCGGAGGGGTTTGGGATATGAGCAAAGAGGTCCGTCCAATGCAAGTGCTGAAGGAAAAGTAGGCTTGAGGAAATATTTTGTGAGCGAGGGGCATGGAAAGGCATACTCAGGAACCTCCGAGTCATGGACTAGTGCAGAAGGGAAGATTCTGCCGGGATTCGAGATCTTCAATGATGTGGCCGACTGGGGCAAGGGAAAGGCAAGCTGCTTTGTCGAGGAGATCATGATGCTAGATTTAAATGCCAAGGAGCAAGTCATCACTATTGAGGCAACTGCAGGAGCGGGAGATGAGCCTGGTACCTCCAAGGCATATGAGAAACCCGAGAACCCTGATGATGACAATTGTATTACTGCTTTGTTTGAATCCGATGATGTAATCACCCACGCTATCAATGAAATGAATTCTGATTTTGCTTACTTGTTTGATGTTGATCATGATCATTCCATGCATTCTCATTCATATAACATGCCTACATTTGAAATCAATACAATAGAAATGTCAACTTTCAATCTTAGTACGGATGAAAATCCTAAACTTATACAAATTGCTCAAGACTTAACTATTGAAGAGAGAAAAGAATTCGAGAGAATAATTAAAAAAATACGAAATTGTGTTTGCTTGGACGTACGAAGACATGCCTGGAATTGATCAATCAATCATAACACACCGCATTCCAACGTATCCCGAGGCGAGGCCCGTGAAACAGAAGCTCCGACGTATGAGACCAGAATGGGCAGATAAGATCAGAGAAGAGGTGAAGAAGCAGTTAGAAGCAGGGTTCATCGAAGTAATCGACTATCCCCCTTGGGTCGCAAATGTGGTACCAATCGCAAAGAAAGACGGCAAAGTGAGAATGTGCTTTGATTATAGAGATCTTAACAAGGCATGCCCCAAGGATGAGTTCGCACTGCCTCATATCGATGTGTTGATCGACAGTGCAGCGTCAAGTGTATTACACACGAATGTGGATGGTTTCATGGGCTACATGCAGGTTCAGATGGCCGAAAAACACAAAGCAAAAACATCGTTCACAACTGAGTGGGGGACATACTGTTACAGGGTGATGCCGTTTGGTTTGAAAAATGCCGGGGCAACTTATCAGAGAATGGCCACAGCACTGTTCCATGATATGATACACAAAGAGGTAGAAGTCTATGTGGATGATATGATGGTCAAATCAGAGACAAGAGAAGGGCACTTCGCTGCGCTCGAAATTTTTTTGGCTCGAATTGCGGAATTCAAGCTAAGGTTAAACCCAAAGAAGTGCTTCTTTGGCGTTTCATCGGGGAAAATCTTAGGCTATGTAATCGGAAATAAGGGAATCGAGGTGGATCCTGATAAAGTGAAGGCTATACAAGAGATGTCGGCGCCGAGAAATGAGAAGGAAGTGAGAGGGTTTTTGGGACAGGTTCAGTATATCAGTCGGTTCATAGCAAGACTCACCGCAATCTGCGAGCCAATCTTTAAGTTGTTAAGGAAAGACCAACCCGCTATTTGGAATGATAAGTGTCAGCAAGCCTTGGAGAGCGTCCGGAACTATTTGTCTAATCCACCAGTGCTGAGACCGCCTAAACTGGGAAAGCCACTTCTCCTCTATGTAGCGATTGAGGAGCGATCGATTGGGGCGATGTTGGCTCAAGAAGGAGACACCGGTGTGGAGCACGCGGTGTATTATTTGAGTAAGAAGTTCCTGGAGTATGAGCTCAAGTATAACATGATCGAAAACACATGCGTGGCAGTAGTATGGTTGATAAAGAAACTACGGCACTATTTCCAATCGTATAAAGTGATCATTATTTCTCGGATGGACCCCGTGAAGTACCTGTACCGAACTCCATCCTTGACAGGGAAGTTAGCCCGATGGTTGTTGCTTTTGTCTGAGTTTGACATCGAATATGTGACGAAGAAGGTTATCAAAGGAAGGGCTGTGGCAGAATTCTTGGCTAACCAACCCCTGAATACAGAAGAAGAAGAGATAAGCTACGATTTCCCCGATGAGCACTTGAACGCAATCGAAGTTATACCGTGGAAAATGTTCTTCGACGGAGCATTCAAATGGAGCCGGAGTAGGAGTATTACTTACCTCACCGGAAGGAGAAATAATCCCAATGGCCAAGAAGTTATCTTTCCCTCTCACTAATAATATGGCCGAATATGAAGCGTGCATTTATGGTTTGGAGTCATTAACGGCACTGAGAGCATCATATGTCGAAATTTGGGGTGACTCAAAGTTGATCATTGAACAGGCACAAGGAAACTGGGAAGTAAGAGAAGAAAGGCTACGTCCATATCTAGATCAGCTAGAGGTGTTGGCTCAGAGATTCAAGGAATGTCGTTTCTATCATATTCCTCGAGCACAGAACCAGGCGGCAGACGCCTTGGCCACTTTGGTGTCAGTTTGGGACAATCCCCGGAACCTTGCCTCGAAACCGTTGGTATTGAGAAGATCTCACAAACCATGCTACGAAGACGTAATGCTGTTAGGGGCAGATGAAAAGCCGTGGTACTTCGATATCGTGAACTTCATGAAAAACGGAACATATCCGGCGGAGTTAGAACCTAGGGATCAAGCTGTGATCAGAAGGCTAGCTCGTCAGTTCGTCATCCACAATGACTTGCTTTACAAAAGGCATGTTGACGGATTACAGCTAAGGTGCTTGGATGCGGGAGAAGCCCGCGAGGCAATGGAATCGGTACACTCAGGAATTTGCGGAGCCCATATGGGAGGAGCAATACTAACTAAGAAAATTATTAGGCAAGGCTTCTATTGGCTCACCATGGAGAGAGATTGTAACGAGTATGCAAAGAGATGTCACGATTGCCAAATCCACGGCGATTGCAGTCATCTTCCGGCTATGGAACTACATGTGCTAGCACCTATTTGGCCGTTCGCTGCTTGGGGCATTGACATCGTCGGTGAAGTAAGGCCTAACGCTTCAAATGGGCATAAGTTTATTGCGGTCGCTATTGATTATTTCACCAAGTGGGTAGAAGCTGAATCGTTTAGCAAACTGGGATCCAAGCAGATGAGAAAGTTCATTGAGAAACACTTGATCACCAGGTTCGGAGTGCCTCATCACATGATTACGGATAATGGAGTCCAGTTTCAGGGGGAAGTAAGAAATCTTTTCCGAGAATATGGCATTGAACATCACAGGTCCTCTCCGTACCGCCCACAGGCTAATGGAGCAGTGGAAGCAGCTAATAAAAACCTTAAGAGGATCCTCGTAAAAACGGTGGAATCACATCGGAATTGGCATGAGCATCTCCCATTCGCGTTATGGGCTTATCGCATGACAATTAGAACTTCAACTGGGGCAACGCCGTTCTCTTTGGTGTACGGAACAGAGGCAGTCTTACCGATTGAGATCGAAAAGCGATCATTGAGAATCGCAGTAGAAGCAGAAATTCCCGAGGTGGAATGGGTGAAGAGGCGATGTGAGCAGTTGGCTCTAGTCGACGAGAAAAGGATGGAAGCGCTTTACCATGTACAGTTATATCAAAGAAGGATGGCCCGAGCCTTCAACAAAAAGGTCAGGGTCAGCCCTATCAAAAAAGGAGATTTGGTGCTGAAACAGATCCGCGTGACGCATACTGACCCGAGGGGCAAGTTTAGGCCTAACTGGGAAGGACCATTCGTCGTGAAGAAGATGCTAAGCAAAGGAGCGGTGAAGTTAACTACAATGGACGGCATGGAGTTCTCCGAACCTACCAACCTGGATAGGCTTAAGAAATACTTTTCGTGAAAAAAAGAAAGAAAAATAAAGAAAAATTCCCGATAGGTTGAAAACCCGCAAAGGGCGGCCTATGCAACAATAAGGGACATCCCAGTGGGTGAAAACCCGAAAGGGCACTCATTTAAAAATTCCGGGATAGTAAAAGGAGAGGAGAAAAATCGCCGGGATCTGAAAACCGAAAGGCGGGTCCTGGTAACAATAGTTATAACTTGAGTAATTACAAAAACAATGTATAAGAGACTAAGTATTTCTGTTGTTTGTAAATAAATAAAGGCATGAATATATTTGACGAGAATGATTGGAATCATCGTAATCTACTGAATGCATGGTAATAATGAATCATGAGTTATGCATTTCCTACCTTACTTTCCACAATAAAAAGCCTACCTACTATGCACCCCACTCCCTATACATCAGCTATACAATGGGGAAATTCCAATAAAAAAAAAACTACAAAACCACTACATAAGAGCCTAATACGGAGGGAAATCCCAAAAGTCCTCAAACCCTCTCAAATGCGATGCCCGCTCCGCGGATAATGCCTCCTCGGCTACACGCGCTCTCTCATCAGAAATTCGTGCTCTCTCCTCAGAGGCGCGTGCTCTCTCCTCAGCAGCTCGTGCTCTCCCCTTTGCAGCAAGGCATCTGACTGACTCACCACGCGACCTCTCCTCGACGGCCAGGCGGCCCTCAGTCTCCCGTCGCATCACACCCGACCAATGGTCGTTCCTCTCCTGATAAACGTGACCAACTCGAGCATCGGCCTCCCGCGCTAACTCGCGCTGTCTCCGCTCATGGGCATGCAGATCGCTCTAAAAGGGAAAAGAAAAGCAGATAAAAATAAGAAGCAGCATAAGCAAGAACATAAATCATACATACATGCATACATTCCACTACACTAAAATAAAGCAATGATACATACCAGGTGATCGGTGCAGCGCAAGCTGAGGCGATCTCGGAGATAACTAGACAGCTCCACGTAATCCGTACAAGTCTCCCTAGTGGTCAGCGAAGCGTCTGAGGGATCAAATGGCTACTTGTAAATAAAGGAATTCATGTTTTCTAGCTAAAGTCCTCTAAGGCAGCCTAGGGGTTAGCATGCAAATCATGTTCAAATAGGAATGCTAAAGCCTAGAGTTCGAATCAAATAAAAGTGAGGAGTTACTTACCTCGTTGCAGCGTGTCCTGCTCAAATGCGTGGTGGGGTCGTGGAAGGTATCCACTCTATCCAGGTTTACGTAAACCTCGTCCATACCTCTAGTGCCATCCCATTCATCTAAATCCATCCCGAGAATAATCCAAATTGAAGTCTAGTGAGAGAAAGAGGAGAGAGAAGGTGTGGGGTTGAAATGAAACCCCACCACCTTATATAGGAAAAGGGAATGGCATTCCCGTAAATAGTAAAAAAAGTACGATTTGACATAAAGGTAAAAAGTAAATAATTAATTACTAGGTGTACAGACCTCCGATTTGCAGTCCGTTTCAGCCTGCATTTCTCCCAGACAGCGACCAACATTGTCAAGATATGAACTCTAGACGACAGTCAATTTTTACAGAACAGTGACACCAGTCAAGATACAGACGACAGTCAATAGAAAAACAATCATTAGTCTATATCATTTCAGACTAAAACACATTCTCATTGGACCTCCGAGATGATAGCTCCAGTAAGAAAATACAGACAATAGTGTTGTACGAAAATCCAGAAATAATCCCCGCTTTGGAGCCATCTAACTCTCGGTCGCAGACCGGAGTTGCTTTTTAGCCATCTGACTCACGGTCGCAGACCGGAGTTGCTTTTTAGCCATCTGACTCACGGTCGCAGACCGGAGTTGCTTTTTAGCCATCTGACTCGCGGTCGCAGACCGGAGTTGCTTTTTAGCCATTTGACTCACAGTCGCAGACCGGAGTTGCTTTTTAGCCATCTGACTCACGGTCGCAGACCGGAGTTGCTTTTTAGCCATCTGACTCACGGTCGCAGACCGGAGTTGCTTTTTAGCCATCTGACTCGCGGTCGCAGACCGGAGTTGCTTTTTAGCCATTTGACTTACGGTCGCAGACCGGAGTTGCTTTTTAGCCATCTGACTCACGGTCGCAGACCGGAGTTGCTTTTTAGCCATCTGAATCACGGTCGCAGACCGGAGTTGCTTTTCAGCCATCTGACTCGCGGTCGCAGACCGGAGTTGCTTTTTAGCCATTTGACTTACGGTCGCAGACCGGAGTTGCTTTTTAGCCATCTGACTCACGGTCGCAGACCGGAGTTGCTTTTTAACTTGACTCATGGTCGCAGACCGGAGTTACTTTCGAGCCATTTGACTCATGGTCGCAGACCGGAGTTGCTTTTTAGCCATATTTACCGCAGTCGTAAATCAGGGTAGCTATTTAGCCATTATCCCCGCAATCATAAACCAGGGTAGCTGTTTAGCCATTATCCCCGCGATCTTAAAATAGGGTAGCTATTTAGCCATTATCCCCGCCGTCGTAAACCAGGGTAGCTGCTTAGCCATTATCCCAGTAGTCGTAAACCAGGGTAGCTGTTTAGCCATTATCCCCACAATTTTAAAAGTAGGGTAGCTATTTAGCCATTATCCCCGCAGTCGTAAATCAGGGTAGCTATTTAGCCATTATCCCCGCAATCTCAAAATAGGGTAGCTATTTAGCCATTATCCCCGCAATCTTAAAAGAGGGTAGCTATTTAGCCATTATCCCCACAATCTTAAAAGAGGGTAGCTGTTTAGCCATTATCCCCACAGTCGTAAACCAGGGTACCTGTTTAGCCATTATCCCCGCAGTCGTGAACCAGGGTGCAACCCAAAGCAGGGTCTGAAGCAGTCAGAGAACAACGCCGGAGCACGCAGCGCAAAGGTCAGGTATGTTCCATCCTACTCTTTACGTGTCTTTTACTTTTATATATTTTACATTGCATGTGTTGCGTTAGCAAAAAAACGTTTTCGAAACACACACATCATTGTCAAAATAGAAAAGTAGGGGCAACTGTAGACACCGAGTCGGAGGACCTGTGACGAAAACCTGAAAATAAGACAGTTGAAGCGATTGATTCCGGAAGATTTCGAAAAATATAAAGAATAATAAGCAAAGGAGAATTAACGCCACGACGCGGGTGCTTAGCGGCATCCGGCACGCAGACGACAACGGTCGAACGCCCGCTCGACGGCACGGGACGTGTGCTCGGCGTCCGTCGGACGCGCCGCGAGTCGCACGCTCTCGACGTCCGAGCAATGCCCGGGTTCGGTGACACGGGACGCGCTCTTGTGGGCCGCTGAGCACACGTGTCCAGTAGCGCGAGGCGCGCGTTCGGCGACCGCGACGCGTAAGCGCCCGACGGTGCAGAACGCGCGCTCGGCGGTCGCGGGATGCGCACGCCCGACGGCGCGAGGCACGCCCCGAAAGTCGTCGGGCGGGCGCCCAACCGCGTCGGGCGAGCGCCCAACGAGCGTTGGGCGAGCGCCCGACGAAGGTCGGGCGATCGCCCAACGATTGTTGGGCGACCGCCCAACGATTGTTGGGCGACCGCCCAACAAATGTTGGGCGGCCGCCCAACCTCAATGGGCGACGCCCAATTCCTTTTGGGCGTCGCCCATTGTTCCGGGACCCGTTTTCTCTATATAAGGGCACGGATCCCAAGAAAAAAGAGGAGAATAGGGGGGTTTTTGGATAAATTTTCTCACTCTAGACATTTCTAGAGAGAGAGTGTGATTTTTTTGAGAAAAATATTTTTTTTCTCAAAAATTCAAAATTTCCAAAAGTTCAATTTTTACTAAATTTTCATTAAAATCGGAAGCTCGCGGTTCGTGGAATCAATCGGCTTCGACTGTCAGATACCGAATTTAAAGGTATTATCCGAGGACTAGACTCTTTATTTTATTTAATTTATTCTTTCTTTCTATTTTTTTTATGCTATAGTTTTTATTCATCTAGTTATTTATTTATTTTGTCACACTTTATTTAATTAGCGTATTTATTTAATTTTCGTTTCGTGTTAAATAAAATTCGGTTTTGTTTGAAGATAAAAACCTCGTTTTGATATCCCAATACGAACCGTGATCCGATAAAAAGGTAGTTCAGGTGTCGAAAGCGTTGTAATTAGAAGTTTTTCAATAACGTTTTGAAATAAAAACATCGTTTTAGGAACTTCCGTTTTCGACTATGATCCATTTTTGGTAGTTCGGAAATCCAAAACGATTGAATTAGATTTAATTTAAAGTTTTTGAATAAATCTGGAAAATATTGGAGTGCTGCTGTAATTAGCCAATTCTGTCACTAAAGGCTGTTTACCGACGGATTTTCCGTCGGTAAATCTGCCAAAATGTAAAAAATGCCATTTCGGTCCCTTTTTCTTAACTTTTAGACTTTTAATCCTTAGTATGTATATATATAATTATGTAATATATGATTTTCGAATTGTTTTAGAACTTTAACATATATAATTATTTTAGGAGATTGTTTCTTTTATTTTTATTCTATTTTTTATATAAGCATATATTATATTACTTTCCTTTTTATCATTATTCATTTAAGATACATTAAATTCTATTTTAAATGTTATTTACTTGGGCATTTTGGGAGATGATTAGTAGATATTAGTATATATTATTTTTGATATTTAAAACTATAATAACTATGTATATATGTAGTTTTGGGATATTTGGGTTATTTTATTGATTATTATTTTTCGATAAATGTTATTTTCTTAGTTATAAGATTCATTTACTATTTTCACACTTTTAAAGTATAAATGTACTATATATAGTATTTTCATATATGTATTATATAGTTTCTTTTTTTTTATTAACTTTTATTTTCACATTTTCTTTTTGATTTAAAAGTATATGTATATGTTTAAGTTATTTTCTTTATTCTTTTGGACTATTCATAGGCCCATGTTTCAAATGGGCTTCACTTGGAAAAATTAATTTTTGGGCTTTAATATGTTTATTGTTGTAATTATAATAGATAGAGAGTCCATTAAATGAAAGAGGAAAATAAATCACAAAAAAGGAGTTTTCAATTGAATTATTTAAACTAATGATTTTTTGTGTAAATAAATACGAGTCATTCTTGTTAATATTTCAAATCGTCTTCAAAACACCACGCTTTAAAACCTTAGCCCGTTCCAACGACGGATTAAGCGAACCTTGTAATTAAAATCGTTTCCTTAATAAATAATAGATTTTTTGGTATCGTTTTCTTAAAGGATTTGTACAAAAATAAAATTGACTTGTATGTTTAATCATGTTTTCTCATTAAAAGGTTTTTATCTCAAACGTTTTCAATACTCGAGTCGTTCCAACGGCGATTCGGGTAAAACTTCATCAAACGGGGTTTTAAAACGCACCCAAATCGTTCCAACGGCGACTAAGGTGCGAACCATGTAAATAAACTCGTTTTGGGGGAATAAGTTAGTGTAGAATAAACACACAACATAACATGTAAATAAGTCGTAAATAAATCACTTCTTCCTTTCCCTCTCTGTGTATGTATAAACGTAAATGGGTGATTCTTTACTGATGTGGCTTTTTAATATCATATGCTCAAAACGGTTTCTAAAAAGAGAAAGAAAAGGGTTTCAAATGAATTTTAAACTTAAACAAGTATACGATTAGTCCGTTATCGCCTAACATGCTGAGTAGGAGGCCGGTGGTTCATAACCGGGCGATGTCGGGGTGCCTAGTAGCCTTTCTCCGGAAAGGAGCTAGCCTTCTCGGCTCGTACCTAAGTTTCCCGAACCCACACCGGTCTCCCGCAAGGGATCGGTGTTCATTTTCCCATTCGTGGGTGGCGACTCTTCCATATCTCCGAGCTCCGGTCCTATCGAGCAGCTTGATTCCACGATTGGTTGCTTTCGGCGCCAATCACCGCTTACGTCGCCATGAGGTTGTCCACCCCTCGGTCCGCCCCGGAGATTAGGCCGCGGCACCTCGTCTTACACCTCTCTTACTTGGTCAGTTTTAGTTTGTTTTAAGAAAGCAATATAAATAAGGAGTTAAGGTTTAGAAATACTTCACTCAGCAGATTTATCCAGGTTCGGCTTCTTCTAAGCCTACGTCCTATCCCCGGAACACTTCCGAGATTTGAAATCGTCTACTGAGCTCTTTAAAGGTAGAGCCTCAAACCTTTTACAAAATCAGAAACTGAGTATAACAAGAGTACCTTCCTCTATACCTCTACTCACTTCTATTCTAATTCACCAAGTACTAAAACCGAGTACTCAACTTCTCCTTTCTACTTCTAGAAATGATAAAGATTTTGTCCTAAACAACAATTGCTTGAACACCTTAGATGATTGAAAAACAATCACTCTAGACTTTTACACAAATGAATAGACTTTGTAGTGTAAGAATTTGCTTTGCTTTTGATGGAGAACTTTTGTATACGTTTGGTCAGCGTAACGGCTTTTTGCTCAAAGTTCTCTGATTGAATGTGGATTCTGAGTGCTCTATTTATAGAGAGTTGTGAGAGCTTCTGGTTATTTCGAATTTCGAAATAACCATTGGAGGCAAACGGCTACAAGTCGTTTTCACTGAGTCTGCCAGCAGTTCTCTTCAGCCAATCAGATTCCAGCGTCTTCTGTTCTTCGGTCAGTGTGACAGTATGTTCCTCCATTTTAGGTAAGGTCAACCAGACAGTTTGCTGTGTCTTCTGGTTTTTACTCAAAGAGGAAATACTTTGTCTGGAAGCTGTCTTATGGTCAGCGGCTGTCTTGTACGTTTTGTCGAGACAGCTCAGCAGCTTCATACCGAAGTTGTCTACGTGGATCTTCTCGATCCTTCTCTACTTAGCATGCGTTTCATTACTTCAACGGCGATGTTTTGAAGACATGCGGGCTGAGTGATCTTGGGTTTGTTTGACTTGGGCCTTGACTTCCATATAGGGCTTGAGCCTTATGATCTTTATGTCTTATGATAAATTATAAACTCAACATTGAACAAACACATTAGTAACAATAAGCCAAAGCATTTAAACTTAGTGTGTTGTAGAATATTTACTTTCACTTAATTAATTTTGTCAAATCAAAATCTTGTGGAAAGGTGTTTCAACAAACTCCCCCATTTTGATGTTGGCAAAACTAATCAGCAAGGAACTCAGTATGAGCTCCCCCATGATAGTTGACCTTTTTAATTAAGTGAACTCCCCCGTAAGGACTGAACTACTGACTTAGTTTTATTCTAAACATTTTAAGGTTTAACTGAATAAGTCTAAGATCAGTTTTCAGGTATGGGTCAGCTTATGGGTCATATTCTATTTTACTCAGTATTCAGCGGAAGAAATGTATAGTGACAGAGCGCTGAGTAAATCATTTGTTCAATGGTTTATATTTGACAGGTTCAAACATTTATATGCAGCATGCATTCATATAATACTTGGCATTTGAAGGATCAACAGTTAAATAATACGATTGCAAGTATTTCAGAAGTAACCGAAGTTAGGCATATTGTTTAAAATAAAACAACAAACAAGAAAAAAAATAAAATAAGGCATTACAAAACATCATAAGTTCTTCTTCCTAACTTCTAGCTCTCTAGTTTCTCACTTAGAGTTCCGTCTCCTTAGTTGCCACTTTTCTCCCCCGTTTTGCCAGCATCAGACTTGGCCTGATCTTGCAGCACACGTATTTGACCCTCCAAGGAATTCATATGACTGACCATAGTCAGCATGAGTTCGGTCATTTTGGTCATTTGAGCATGTGTGGGTTGCTGCGTCTGGACAGAGGAGAAGTGATTGATCAAGTCATGGATTTCACGCAGAATATGGTGAGTGACAGGTGGATGAGAGGACTGGGCAGGAGTTGGTGGAGTAGGAGCTTGTTCTTGAAGCAGAGTGTTAGCTGAGTCGATGACACGCCGTCCGGACTCAGTGGCACCTAGGTGTGCATATTTGGCAGGAGTGGCCTCGCACTGAGTGCCTTGTGTAGTGACAGGACTACGAGGTATGTTGACCTCAGGTGCTGAGTTGCTTTGAGCTTGAGGTGGGAGTGGAGCTTCTTTTGGACTTGCAGGGGTCTTGGCTTGTTTCTCACTTGGAGGAACAGAGGCTTGTTTTTGTGGAGACCCCTCTTGGGTAACGTGGGGCTTAAGAACAGATTCTGCTTCTGTTCTCAGTTTCTTCTCAGCTGACTCAGCTAGGTCTTGATCAGCTTTCCTCTTGTTTCTTTCCATCAGCCTTACCTTTCTCGGGACAGTACGAATGTCCTTCGAGCATGCTCCCTTTTTCTTCTTCTTCTCAGCTTCATCAATCTCAGATGGCACAGTAGAAGGATTCTCAGTTTGAGGTTCATTGGTTGGTTCTGTACCCTCAGCAGTGTGAGCAGCTTCAGCCATAACATCATCTATAATGGCATCCAGATCTGTCAGATTTTCCATTTCTCCAATGGGTTGCTCAACCTCAGCCATAAGATCCTCCTCCTCAGGGGTTTCATTTTCTTCATATCCTTTCAGGGGTTGGCTATGTGAGAGTCCATTCAGCAGACGTGCAGTGATAACAGTTCCTGTTGAACTTATTTCACCAACAGTCTCTATGTTCTTGTCCTGTATTATCCTTCTGATGAGAGAACCTAAGCGGAGCTTCCTTCCACTTCGTTGAAAAGCTCCGACCAGAAATACAGGTAGATTGAATGGAGTGCTGGTCAGCATATGCCAGATGAAACACTGTTCAAAATTAGAGGCAGGTGAGGGAGAGCTAAGTTTAGGGAAGATAAAGTTGGTCAGCAAGAAGTGGGCCATCTTCTGATTTTTGCCCATGCAGGTGCTGGGTACTTCTCCTTTGTAGTCTTTGGGTTTACAGAACCCCTTCATCTTTTCTGCGATGGCTTTTGGTATCGGCTCCTTTGTTGTCCTGAACTGGATCCCTGTATTTGGTATCTCTAGCAATGTTGCTAGATATTCAGGGGTTATCACGATCTTTTGACCCTTGACTGTGGTCTCTAAGTAGTCAGAGTCATCTGCATCAACGTGCAGGTTGGAGTAGAACTCTCTCACTATCGTGGGATAGGTTTGCCCGGAAAGCGAGAAGAGACCTTTCCATTCGTTGTTTTTGATCCATTCACAGAATGGAGTCTCTGAAGAGATGAAATCGGAGTGGAAGTATCGACTCCTTAGTACCTCTTGATTCTTGGCCCAAGAGTGTACCTTGATCATCTTTCTCATTAGGCTAGTTGAAGGACCAGCCTGGTCAGAGGATTTGAGAGTTGGAGAGAAATAACTTTCGTTGTAAGACATTTTTGAAGTTCTGAAGCTTTTTGGAAAAATTTTGAAGCTTTCTTAGAGTTCAGTGCGTATGTAACGAGGGTAGAGAGTTAGTATTTGCTATTTATAGATTTTATGTTGTAGGGTTCCGTTTGAATTTAAGCCGGTTTTGCCCTGGGTTGTCCAATCGGCAGAAACCCTAACACTTATGACACTATTAAGACGTTATTCGGCGCATGCGCAGTACAGGTGTCATTTCGCGTGTAGTGACATTAAATGCTAATAAGTGCTTTTACTTAGCGTTTGTTGATATAAACGTTTCATATTCTGAGTAGTCAGTGCATTCTTTAAGGATGGTTTTAAGTTCAAGTTCAAAACTAATTTACTCAGTGTGCAAGATTACTCAGTATTGTATATTCAGTCAGTTTAAATGACATACACAGCAAACAATAAATCATTCAGCATGTAATTCACTCAGCATTCCATATTCATTTAGCACAGACATTTACTGAAGAGGATTAAACATACCAATTGCTTCTCTCAGTATGCTAAATTGTTCTCATGCTAGAGGCTTTGTAAAGATATCAGCAAGCTGCTCATCTGTTGGCACATAAGTCAGCTTAATTTCTTTCTTGAGTACATGATCTCTGATGAAGTGATGTCTTATGCTGACATGTTTCATCCTGCTGTGCTGGATTGGGTTCTTTGAGAGGTCAATTGCACTTTTGTTGTCGCATTTGACTTCAATTGTCTTTGTTTGAACACCATAATCTTCAAGCTGTTGCTTAATCCAAAGGACTTGAGCAACGCAGCTTCCAGCAGCAATGTACTCAGCTTCAGTTGTGGATAGGGCTACTGATGCCTGCTTCTTGCTGAACCAAGATACAAGACAGCTTCCTAGGAAATGGCATCCTCCAGAGGTGCTTTTTCTTTCTAGCTTGTCTCGTCCATAGTCAGCGTCAGTGTATCCGATGAGTGTAAAGTCATGAGTATTTGGATACCACAAACCTGCATTTACTGAGCTTTGCAAATATCTAAGGATCCTTTTTACGGCTATGTAATGGGATTCCTTAGGGTTAGCTTGATATCTAGCACAATAACATACTGAGAACTGAATGTCCGGTCTACTTGCTGTTAAGTAAAGTAAAGAGCCAATCATACCTCGGTATAACTTGCTGTCTACTGACTTACCAGCACAAAGGACAGTGTCAGTGCCCATAGGAGTGGATATTGGCTTACAATGTTCTAGTTCATATTTCTTCAATATCTCCTTGGCATATTTAGCTTGACTGATGAATATGCCATTCTTTCCTTGCTTAATTTGAAGTCCGAGGAAGAAGTTGAGTTCTCCCATCATTGACATTTCGAATTCAGTCTGCATTTGTTTGCTAAATTCCTTGCACATAGATTCATTAGTAGCACCGAATATAATGTCATCTACATATATTTGTGCCAGCAGGGTATCTTTACCCTTTCTCTTAATGAATAAGGTTGTATCAGCTTGACCCCTGACGTAATCTCTAGTCAGTAAGAAGTTGGTCAGCCTCTCATACCAAGCACGGGGTGCTTGCTTGAGTCCATACAGAGCCTTTTTGAGTTTGTAAACGTGGTTTGGGAACTTAGAATCCTCAAACCCTGGAAACAGTTTAAAATTCATGTAAGATGCATATGCACATAAAATCCTAATAGCTTCTAGCCTTGCCACTGGGGAAAAGGTCTCACCATAGTCAATACCTTCTTGCTGACTGTAGCCCTGAGCTACAAGTCTTGCCTTGTTTCTGACTACGTTTCCTTGTTCATCCAGCTTGTTCCTGAAGACCCATCTCGTTCCAATGGTCTTTTGGCTCTTAGGATGTGGCACTAGCTCCCATACATTATTCCTCCTGAACTGATTGAGTTCCTCTTGCATGGCATTCATCCAGAATTCGTCATCCTCAGCTTCGGCAAAGTTCTTCGGCTCCAGTACTGAGATAAAAGCTACATTGCCGAGATACTTCCTTAGTTGATTTCTTATCATCAGCGTATTTCCAGCTGAGTCAAGAATTGCATTTTCTGAATGCCCTCTTGGGACTCTTATCTCCTTTGGTAGATTTATGTCTTGTTCTATCTGTGTTTCAACATTCTCTGCAGAAGTAGATGGGTCAGTGAAAGTAATTTTAGGTTCACTCTTACTCTTGGTCAGTCCTTTTATAAAGGACTCAGTAGCTGGTTCTTGATCAGCAGGTGCTGAGTTTGGTTCATCTTCTGTTAGCGGCTGGTATCTTCCTGCAGGGTCAGTTTCATCGAATTGCACATGTATAGATTCTTCTAATACTTGAGTTCTCTTATTAAAAACTCTGTATGCTTTGCTGTTTGTTGAGTAGCCTAGAAAGATAGCCTCATCAGCTTTTGAATCAAATTTGGCTAAGCTATCTTTGGTATTTAAAATAAAACACCTACAGCCAAAGGCACGGAAGTATCCAATGTTGGGCTTTCGTCCTTTCCAAAGTTCATATGGGGTTTTCTTAAGTATAAATCTAACAAGAGCCCTATTCAGAATATAGCATGCTGTGTTGACAGCTTCTCCCCAAAAATACTTTGGAAGCCTATGCTCATCCAGCATTGTCCTGGCAATCTCAACCAGAGTTCTGTTCTTCCTTTCAACGACCCCATTTTGCTGAGGCGTTCTAGGAGCAGAGAAATTGTGGTTAATGCCGCTGGCTTCACAGAATTCAACAAACTTTTGGTTCTTGAATTCTCCACCGTTATCACTACGGATATGAGATAATTTTAGGTCTTTCTCATTTTCAATTTTTCTAACCAAGTTTGAAAATGTCTCAAAGGTCTCATCCTTACTGGTCAGCAGGATAACCCATGTGTACCGAGAGAAATCATCTACAATGACCAAGGAAAACCTTCTTCCACCCAGACTCAGCGGTTGGACTGGACCAAAGAGATCTAAGTGTAGCATTTCTAACGGACGCTTAGTTGAGACAATGTTTTTACTTTGAAAAGATTGCTTGGTTTGTTTTCCAGCTTGGCAGGCATGGCATAATTGATCTTTTTGAAATTTAAGTTCAGGCAGTCCCTCAACCAATTGCTTTCTTGCTAATTTGGCCAGGAGGTCCATGCTTACATGACCAAGTCTCCTGTGCCATAGCCAGGAATTTTCTTCCTTTGTGACTAAGCATACAGTTTTTGAAAACTTCTTTTCTAGGTTTAGCATAAAGACATTGTCTATCCGAGGGGCAGTTAAGATTAACTCATTTGTTTTTCCCTCATATATTTTACATCCAGTATCGTCAAATACAACTTTTCTCCCATTATCACATAGCTGAGCTACGCTGAGTAAGTTATATTTGAGTCCGCTGACTAGGGAGACAGATTCAATAGTGGGATTACCTCCAACGGTGCCTGATCCTACTATTTTACCCTTTTTGTTGTCTCCAAAACTTACGCTTCCTCCTCGTTTACGTTCAAACGTGATGAATTGAGTTTCATCACCCGTCATATGCCTTGAGCATGCGCTGTCAATATACCACATTTTTTACTTCTTGGCACATCTCAGGCTTACCTGCATTGTGATCAGTTTCCTTTAGGTACCCAATTCTTTTTGGGTCCTGACTTGTTAGGTTCAACAGGTAAAGCATCATATTTTATTTTATGGCGGCATATATTGACAATATGGCCACTTTTTCCACAGAAGTCACAACTGACTTTCTGTTTAGGACTCTTTACTGACTTGTCAGCACCCCGGTGCTGAGCGTGCCAGCACACCTTAGTGGTGTGTCCTAACTTCCCACAAAAGTCACACTGAACTCTTCGCTGGGGATTACGTCTCTGCTGAGTACCTTGGTACTGAGTACCTTGATACTGAGTTCTCAGAGGAACATGGTTTTTGTTTGGAACCTTAAGTTGGTTTTGGAGGGTTGTGACGTCCTTCCTCAGTTTCTTTGAAACTGACTGAACTTCAGAGACATACTCATGTATGGTTTTCATGTTATCATGCAGAGTTGAGTTGTCATGTAGAAGGAATTTGAGGTCACTCAGTTTAACCTCTTCTACTTCATCACAGCGCCGGCTGAGTGCTCTAATCTTTTTATTACACTTTTTGACAAGTGTATAGAGATCACTCAGGGCATTACCCATTTCATTTCTGAGTTGAGAGAGTGAAATTACCTCATTAGATTGCTCTTCATTGTCTGACTTATCAGATTGGTCAGCATGCTCAGAAATGCATGGCTCAGCAAGTTCGTCAGCCATGAAGCATATCTTTGCTGACTCTGTGGCCTCGTCTTCAGTTGATGAGGAATCATCACTGTCACTCCATGTCGCCACCATTGCCTTCTTTTTGTCTTTCCTCAGAGTTGGGCAGCTTGACTTGATGTGTCCGGTTTGATGGCACTCAAAGCATGTAATGGGCTTCGAGTTGTCCTTCTTGAATTTGCTGTCACTTGAGTCAGCCTTATATTTGTCAAATTTTTTATAAGGCTTTTTGGAATATTTGTCATTCCTTTTGAACAGCCTCTTCATCTTTCTTGTGAACATAGCCATCTACTCATCATCAGTTGAGCCATCATCGGTTGAGTCAGCTTTCATGACAAGTGACTTTTGTTTCTTGTCTTCGGATTTTTCTTTCACCTCGAAATTCTTCATGGATATCTCATGGGTCAGCAATGAGCCAATGAGTTCATCATATTTATAGGTGGTTAAATCCTGAGCTTCTTCAACGGCTGTCTTCTTGGCTTGCCAGTCCTTAGAAAGACTTCTGAGTATCTTCTTGACTTGTTCTTCTTCAGTGAAGATTTTTCCAAGTCTCTTGAGCTCATTTATGATGTTGGTGAATCTTGCATTCATCTCAGGAATCCCTTCATCATTGTTCATTTTGAACAGCTCATACAGTCTCATTTGCTGGTTGACCTTGGACTCCTTCACCTTGTTGGTTCCTTCGTAGGTCACCTCCAGCTTTCTCCAGATCTCCTGTGCAGATTCACAACCTGATATTTTGTTGTATTCTGCAGCATCCAGCGCACAGTGAAGCATATTGATAGCCGAAGCATGGTTTTGAAGCTTCTTAAGATCATCCTCTGTCCATTCAACCTCAGCTTTAACAACTGACTGGCCAGCAACAACTTTCACAGGTACAAATGGGCCTTGGACTATAGATAGCCAGGCACTCATGTTTGTAGCTTGAATGAAGTTCTTCATCCTATTCTTCCAAAAGGTATAGTTTGACCCGAAGAATAGGGGAGGCCTGGTAATGGACAGCCCCTCAAGTAATATTTGAGTTGTCTGGTTTCCAGGAAGAAACCGAGTGCTGTTTTCACCCATGGTATGGATCAACTCAAGGTTGTTAGACCTTTAGTAATGAGCTATTAAGCTCTGATACCACTTGTTAGTCCCTTGTAAGGTTGCAAATATAGTTCCAAGGGGGGGGGGGGGGTTAGGAACTATTTTACTTTTTTAAAATAATCTGGGCAGATTTCTTTTCTTTAAGAAAAGTTTATATGACAGTGGCGCGTATCACTCAGCAAGACACTGGCTTAGTCAACTAGTGACTAAGACAGCTTCGTTGCTTAGGTCAGGAAATAGCACTTAAAGTCTATTCCTGAACCAACTCGTCGGGAGCGCACAACTCAGCTTGACCTCTCTTACTTGGTCAGTTTTAGTTTGTTTTAAGCAAGCAATATAAATAAGGAGTTAAGGTTTAGAAATACTTCACTCAGCAGATTTATCCAGGTTCGGCTTCTTCTAAGCCTACGTCCTGTCCCCGGAACACTTCCGAGATTTCAAATCCTCTACTGAGCTCTTTAAAGGTAGAGCCTCAAACCTTTTACAAAATCAGAAGCTGAGTATAACAAGAGTACCTTCCTCTATACCTCTACTCACTTCTATTCTAATTCACCAAGTACTAAAACCGAGTACTCAGCTTCTCCTTTCTACTTCTAGAAATGATAAAGATTTTGTCCTAAACAACAATTGCTAGAACACCTTAGATGATTGAAAAACAATCACTCTAGACTTTTACACAAATGAATAGACTTTGTAGTGTAAGAATTTGCTTTGCTTTTGATGGAGAACTTTTGTATACGTTTGGTCAGCGTAACGGCTTTTTGCTCAAAGTTCGAAATAACAGTTGGAGGCAAACGGCTACAAGTCGTTTTCACTGAGTCTGCCAGCAGTTCTCTTCAGCCAATCAGATTCCAGCGTCTTCTGTTCTTCGGTCAGTGTGACAGTATGTTCCTCCATTTTGGGTAAGGTCAACCAGACAGTTTGCTGTGTCTTCTGGTTTTTACTCAAAGAGGAAATACTTTGTCTGGAAGCTGTCTTATGGTCAGCGGCTGTCTTGTACGTTTTGTCGAGACAGCTCAGCAGCTTCATACCGAAGTTGTCTACGTGGATCTTCTCGATCCTTCTCTACTCAGCATGCGTTTCATTACTTCAACGGCGACGTTTTGAAGACATGCGGGCTGAGTGACCTTGGGTTTGTTTGACTTGGGCCTTGACTTCCATATAGGGCTTGAGCCTTATGATCTTTATGTCTTATGATAAATTATAAACTCAACATTGAACAAACACATTAGTAACAATAAGCCAAAGCATTTAAACTTAGTGTGTTGTAGAATATTTACTTTCACTTAATTAATTTTGTCAAATCAAAATCTTGTGGAAAGGTGTTTCAACAAAAGATTCCATAGCGCAACTTTCCATTGGTTTTAAGGGATAACATAGATGGCAATGGAGAAATCATATTGAATTGAAGGCGAATGATCACCGTTATAAGATAGTGAATTCGTGTAATGAATTTCTTTGTTTATCTGACCAATGGATAATAAGCCTGTTATTATGTGCAATCCAGTTACAGGCGAGTTTATTAATCTTCCGCAAGTCATTGAGGGTAAAAACGTTCATGGTTATGATGGTGATATTGATCGTGGATTTGGTTTTAATCCAAAGACCAATCAATACAAAGTCGTTAGAAGTTTTTAGCAATATTCTCATCCAGAACATGAAACCATCGGTAGGCTGGCTCAGGTGCATACTCTTGGTACATGATCATGGAAAATTATCAAATTTGCTCCCTGTTCGGACTATGTTTTAGCATTTCCTACTTATCTGAATGGTGCAGTTCACTGGCTTGGTCTTCTTGGTGGCAAATTGAGTATTATGGTTTCATTTGATTGTGAGAAAAAAATGTTTCCTACCACTTTGTATTGATTGGTCTTTGGATTAAAACCAAATCCACAATCAATATCACTATCATAACCATCAATATTTTTACCCTCAATGACTTGCGGAAGATTAATAAACTTGCCTATAATTGGATTGCACACAATAATAGGCTTATTATCCATTGGTTCAGATAAACAAAGAAATCCATTACCCGAATTCACTATCTTATAACAATGATTATTCGCCTTCAATGTGATTTCTTCATTTCCATCTATGTTATCCTTTAAAACAAATGGAAAGTTGCACACTGGAATCTTTAACTTGGAGTCAAATTTCATACTAACTTGGCATGCTGACTCGAAACCGTTTCCATGAACCGTTTATCCTGCTCTAGCTCAAGGGGATAAAGTATTCTTGACACGTGTGTATAATCCACGGTACGAGCAATCAGAAAGACCTCAGTTTGAGCAAATTGAGGATTTGAAATTATAGCATATAAAGATTTTCATTTGCAAACAATTATAACCTTAATCGACAGTCTAAAAAAATAGCTGCAATGAGGTGGCTAGGTAAGTTCGTAAATGCACAACCTGAATATTGGATCTATATTAGGCCAGCCTCATCTTCTTCATTTCTACTTTTCTAGAAATGTAAAGAGAGAAAGAAATACCTGAAATTGATGGAGAAACGATCAGAAACAAGTTATGATGGCAGAAAAGAAGACGAGAGACTTTTCATAGCGTAAGAAGTTCAAAATGTTACGAAATAGGGTTATAGAAGTGAAGGGCTTCTTTGTTAAATTTGTCTTCATGTATGGTATGTGGGGTTAAAGGCATCATCGGTGAATGAATTTATATGATTGTCTCAAAATGGTCACTCAACTCTATTTGTCTAAATCACTTACATTTCAGTTTTATCTCAATTATGCCACTTAGTCGATTTTAGTGGTTAAAACGTATCGAAATGATGACATGGGTGACACATCAACATGAGTTAACTCAAATATCTACAGAAACAAAATGCTACAGCCACATGCTTGGTATTTTTATGAAAAAAAAAACTAAATTTTAGTTTTTTTTTCCATAAAAATAATTGACACGTGATAGCCATGTGGCGCATATGTGGATGTTATGTGTCTTTTTGGTTACAAATATATGAGTTGACTCATATTGACATATCACTTATGTCATCATTTCGATGTTTTTTAATCACTGAAATCGTCATAGTGACTTAATTGAAACAAAGCTCAAAATTGAGTGATTTTATTGAGACAAGTTGAAATTGAGTGACTATTTTGAGATAACCATGTAAGTTCAGTGACTAATGGTGCATCTAACCCATGTTATGTAGGACCGTACAAAACTAAACAAACTCTATAATAATAATAATAATAACAAGTGAAAAGTATAAAAATAAATAATATGGTTTGGGCTATTTTTATACATTAATTATATGGTTTAAAAGTTGACAAACATGTACTTTGAAGTTTAGTTCGTTAGCAAAGATAGTCTAACGATAGATATGGCATATTTATTGACAATTATCTGCAAGGGTTCTTTTAGCTTACACTTCTTGGATTGAAACTTGACACGTGAGAAAAAGTTAAGGATGTTAATGGAGGGAGAAGAGAGATAATTTATGGAGAGAGATTGAGGAGAGAAAAATGAGGTGTATGATAATGATTGGATATGGAGATTATTAAAAATTAAATTATAAAATGGTGCAATTTTACCATTAACTTTGGAAAGTTGGGTCAATTTTAGATATTATTATAAAATACAGATGTTTTGTTTCTTATTCTACACCAATTGCACGTAAGATGATTCTAAAAAAATTTCATATATATATTTTTTAAGGTAAAATTTCATATTTTTTTGATTTAATAGAATTGAAGATTAAGATTTTTAAATTCGGTGAAATTTTTGCATTTTTTTCCAACTCATACAAGATACAATATAATTTTTCAATTTTTTTTTTAAATTTCAGGTTTAATCGTATGTTTGTGATCTGTTACTAATGTAACGCACATGTGAAGTATAGATGACACAAGATTCATGATCGAAAAGACAATTGATGAATAATTTCTACAATTGATCAAACTTGTCAATGTTAGGGGTAAAATTATTCTTGCCTACCAACGTTAAAGGTAAAATTACACCATTTTAGACGTTAGAGGTAAAATTGTTCTTAGGTATAATTGTTAGAGGGTATTTTTATACTTTATCCTATAAAAATGGTAAAAAATATAATTAAGCTCATCAAGTTTGTCTGGATGGAGAAATAACCCAATAAGTAATTCGTAAATAGATTGAAGAAATAAAAAAAATAATGGAAAATTGTGAAAAATCGAAAAAATTGAAAGAAAAAACCTGAAAAAACAGAAACTTGACTTGAAAAATTTTAAAGATGTTCGGAATAGCATTGGCGCTTCAACTTTTTTTTAACGTGAAAGTGAAGCTTAAATAAATGATGTATTTGCATCCATATAAATAGTGTTCACAAGCCAGTCTGGAACAATAGTTGAAACAAAATCGTTAGCATTGGAACAGGCAAGCCTAGCTACCAAATGAGTCATACTGTTCGCTAAACGAGAAATAAAAGCTAATTTAAAAGATGGGGGTGGATCTTAGTAGGACTCGATAATCTTCCACAATCATACGAAATTCAGAAATGTCCTGCTTTTCAGAGTGAATAGCATCTACCACAGCCTTAGCATCAGATTCAAAAATAACATCAGAATAACCCAAATTAGCAATCCATAACAAACTCGTGCGGATTGCAAGAGCTTCGATGACACGTGGCTCCTTAATGCTTGGGATAAGATTGCTACTACAAAAGAGAAATTTTCCCCTTTCGTCCCTAATAACCGCTCCCATGCCACTGCTATCTAATTCATTGAAAATGGCCCCGTCGATATTGCATTTGATAAAGCCCGGGCCAGGCGTGTTCCATCTATGTTGAGGATTTGGCGAAAAGTGGTTACCTCTCATCTGTGTGCCCTGTGTATGTGGGAGTGGCTGGACGACCGTCGGCGGGACCGTCTGTATGTGTGTTGCTTTCGTGTGTCGATTGCCCATAACTAGCGCCTTCTATTGATAGGCTTTCCAATCCCGAGCCACCTCCAAACTGATTCGCCAAGCCGTGTCTACCGGCCACCATCTCATGTGCCACAGGACTCTGTTTCTGTGGTCCCAGATTGCTTTGAGAGCACAACAGATTCAAACTATTTCTTCCAGATTTGAGTTACTCAAGGCTTGGAGCAGCCACTCGTCAAGGTATCTGTTATCCACTCTTGGCATAGGAACACCTGCTACACGCCAAATGTCACATGTGAAACAACAATCAACAAACAAATGGTTATCCATCTCTTCTTGCTCCACACATACTGGGCATTCTGTTGAAATGGGGACTCTTCTCTGGGCCAACCGAGCTCTAGTGGGTAAGCACTTTGAACACAGGCGCTAAATAAACTGTTTCAGCTTAGGGGGGATCATCAGCTTCCACAACCTTTTCCAACCCTCTTGGGCTCTGCTAGCTTCTACTAGCCCCATACCTGACAAGTAGCCTGAGTGAACATCGTAGTGTCCATCCCTTGACCAATTCCAAATCCTCATATCTTCCCCTGCATTGTATGGTAAGATAATATCACTAATAGCCTGCACTTCCACTTTGCTAAATCAGTCGTTTAGTCTCTGCATATCCCACCCTCTCCCATTTTCAAGGAACAAGTCCGCTACCATCAAATTCTCCATTCTAGGGACCAAAAAGGAGTTTATGCAAAAACCCTCTAGATTGGGAACCCACTCATCCTCCCAAACTCTGATTGATCTACCATCTTCCACTCTCCATCTAACCCTTATTTTGAATATACTAATGCCTTCCCATATGCTTCTCCAAACAATACTAGGATTATTGCCTAATTTGGAGAGAAGTAAGTCCTCCCTAGGGTAATATTTAGCTTTGAACATTTGACTCACTAAAGTATTTGGGAATTTTAATAATTTCCATCCCTATTTACCTAACATTGCTAGGTTAAACACATGTAGGTCCTTAAAACCCATCCCACCTGAATCTTTAGGTCTACATAATTTACCCCAATCAAACCAATGAATGTTTCTTCTGCCCTCAGGTTTCATACCCCACCAAAAAGAATTCATTAATTTTTGCAGCTCATCACAGATAGATAAAGGTAAGAGGAACATACTCATACAAAAGGTTGGCAAAGCTTGAGCCACAGACTTAAGAAGCACCTCTTTCCCAGCCTGGGATAGGAATTTGAGACCCCACGCACCAAACTTCTTGCGAAGTCTATCAATCAGGAAAGCGAAAATTCTGCATTTGTAACGTCCAATGAGTGATGGTAAACCCAGATATCTGCCTATGTCGAGAGGAGTGCACACCCTCAATAATGCTTTGATCTGTAATCGCAAAGGTTCAAACACATTAAGACTGAAGAAAACACCTGATTTGCTCAAGTTTACTGCCTGACCCGAAGCCACTTCATATTCAGACAGGATGTTCATGACCTTTCTAGTCTCATCAATAGTTGCCCCAAAGAACAAAAAGTTGTCATCAGCAAAGAAGAGGTGTGTTATAGCTGATGCGTCTCCGTTGAACTCTCAACTGAGACTCACTAAGGGATAAGTGTACCCCGTCGTTATCAAGTAATAAATTTCTGGTTAAGTCCAGGTTATCGTCCACAAGATTTATTTCTGCAAGTACCGAGCTACTTGGTTTCAGGTGTTATCTAGGCTTTGGGGGTTTTGAGTTGGTTTTTCTAAGTTAATCTACTCCTAGGTCGAATTGTACTATTCCTAGCTAAGTTATCTGATTCTAACTAAGCTATTCTACGCCTAATCAAGTTACTCTACCCCTAATTAAGTTAAACTACTCCTAAGTGATCTTTTACCAATGCAATTATCTGAAGGAACATGAAGGGATACGATGGTAATGAAAATAGATTGTTTAAGCAATTGAATTAAAACCTAAGTCACTTGTGTCCGAGGCGATTAACCCGACCTATCCTCCTAAAGTCCCTAGTTCATGATTCCCTTGTAAGGCCAAAACTAGCTCTAAGGCTCAGCAATTTGGGCTTAATCTTCTATAGGGTCGTCAATCATATAGGCACTGACTAGTTCAGATTCAGCTCGCAATATGTGCCAACTTGATTTTGGGATTATCGAATGAGTTAAACCAATCAGACAAAGCGTAAGACAAAGCGTAAGACAAAGATTAAATCATTAAAAAAATTGAATGAACAAGAACTATAATATATATCAAAGATGAAGGTATTGTCACGAAGTTACAATGAGCCTAGTGTAGACACCGAGTCGGAGGACCTGTGACGAAAACCTGTGAATAAGACAGTCGAGGAGGTCGGTTCCGGAAGTCGTAAAAAATATATATATAATAAGAAATGAGAAGTTATGGTGGGTCGCGGTCGTCAATGGGACGACTCGCGAGTGCTCAACGGCACGGGGCAAGCGCCTAGCGGCAACCGACGTGCGTCCGACGACAGTCGGACACTCACCCGACAGCGTAGGGCACGCGCTCGACGTCTGCGTCTGACAGCGAAGGACGTGCGCTCGACGTACGTTGGACGCACAAGCTCGACGGTGCGGAACGCGCGCTCGACGGCCACGGGACGTGCATGCCCGACGGTGTGAGACACGTCCCGGCGGCCGTTGGGCGAGCGCGCCCGACAGCCGTCGGGCGAGCGCCCAACGATGTTGGACGAACGCCCAACGATCGTTGGGCGAACGCCCAATGTTAGTTGGGCGCTCGCCCAACGCTGTTGGGCAATCGCCCAACAATTGTTGGGTGATCGCCCAACTGATGTTGGGCGATCGCCCAACATGGGCTGGGCGGCCGCCCAGCCCCTTTGGGCGACGCCCGACCTTGCTCGGGCGTCGCCCATTTTCTTTCGGGGATCCATGCCTATAAAAGGCACGGATCCCCATGCATTTTAGGGGAGGATTTTCTTGGGAGCTTCTCACTCTAAAACATTTTTTAGAGAGAGAAAGTGATTTTTTTAGGAAAAAACATTTTTTTTCCTAAAAATCCCAAATTTCCGAAAGTTAAAATTTTACTAAAAATATAAAAAAACACCGGAAGAGCTCGACTCGTGGAACGGACCGACTTCGACTGTCAATACCAAACTTGAGGTATTATCCGAGGACTAGACTCGTTTTATTTCTTTCTTTTATTTATTTCCTTTCGTTCTTTATTTATTTTCTTTAAGTTATATTTGTTATTTATTTATTTAGTTATTTATTTACCACATTTTATTTCCCGTAATTATTTTTTATCTCGTGCTAAATAAAAATTTGTTTTGCTTTGAAATAAAAACCTCGTTTCAATATCCCAAAACGAACCGTGATCCGTTTATAAGGTAGTTCGGGTATTAGAAGCGTTGTAAATATAAGTTTTAGAAAAGATATTTCCGAATAACGTTTTGAACTAGAAAACGTCATTTTAGGAAACTCCGTTATAGACTATGATCCATTTTTGGTAGTTCGGAGATCCAAAACGATTGAATTAGACTTAATTTAAAGCTTTTGAATAAATCTGGAAAGTTTTTGGAGTGCTACTGTAATTTACCGTTTTCTGTCAGTAAAGGCTGTTTACCGATGGATTTTCCGTCGGTAAAGCTGCTGAAACGTAAAAAATGCCATTTTGGTCCCTTTTTCTCAACTTTTAAGTTTTCAATCCTTTATATATCTATGTATAATTATGTAATAGGTTGGTAAAAATTATTTTTGAGGTATTTACTTAAAAAAATATTTAATTTACTTATTTTGTATGTTTTGTGATATTTATAGTTTTGGATTTTTGGGAATCATTTATACCTATATATATATAGTTTTGGGGATATTTGGGTTATATTAGCTATTATTAGGTAAAAAGCTTTTGGGGTTAAATGTTATTTTCTTATTCCTAAATATTATTTATTATTTTTACATGTTTTGGATTATGATAAAAAAGTATACTATACTTAGTGTTATTTTCTCTTTTATTAGTATATATATCAATAACTATAATATATATCATGTTCTTTTGCCTTATTTTTAATCTATAGGTGTAATCACCATCTTTTATTAAAAATGTATATATGTATATATTCTTTTTATTCTTTAAACATTTATATGTACATTTTAAATGGGTTCGGTTTGGTGATTGTGATTTAAATTGTTGTGATTGTGATAAGGTTCAATTGAGTGAAAAGGGGGAAGTAAACCACAAGAAGAGAGTTTAATTTGTTGTTTTAAATTAAAGCTTTTCTAGAGGTTCCTAATGTAAATAAAAGATTTTTCATCTTTGTACTTCGTTTTCTAAAATATCACGTTTTAAAACCTTAATCCGTTCCAACGACGGATTAAGCGAGCCTTGTAATTAAAATAGCTTTCGTTGTAAAATAATAGAGTTTTGAATCGTTTTCTCAAACATTTTGTACCAAATAAATTGACTTGTATGCCTAATCACGTTTTTAGATAAAAATTCTTTATTCCACGTCTTTAAACACTAAAGTCGTTCCAACGGCGATTCGAGTCGATACCATGTAAATCAACGGGGTTTTGAAACGTACCTAACCATGTAAATAAACTCGTTTTTGGGAGTGAGATTAGTTTAAGACTTAATGTATAGTTTAAGAGCATAAATCACACAAAACCAAATAAACAATCTATTCTTCCTTCTCTTCCTCTCTCTTTAAATTTATGCAAAATGGGTGATTCTTTAATAAAATGGCTTTCGATAACATGCTCAAAACGGTTTTCAAAACGAGAAAGAAAAGGGTTTCAAATGAACTTCAAACTTAAAAAAATATACGATTAGTCCGTTATCGCCTAACACGCTAAGTAGGAGGCCGGTGGTTCATAACCGGGCGATGTCGGGGTGCCTAGTAGCCTTTCTCCGGAAAGGAGCTAGCCTTCTCGGCTCGTACCTAAGTTTTCCGAACCCACACCGGTCTCCCGCAAGGAATCGGTGTTCATTTTCCCATTCGTGGGTGGCGACTCTTCCATACTCCGAGCTCCGATCCTCCCGAGTAGCTTGATTCCTAGATTGGTTGCTTTCGGCGTCAATCACAGTACATGTCGCCATGAGGTGTCCACCCCCCGGGTCTTCCGGGAGATTAGGCCGCGGCACCTCGAAAAACAAGTGGCGACTCTGCTAGGGAAGCGAGAAATTTGATTCCGAAAGGCGTGCACTAAGCCCTTAACGGGGACGGATCGTATTATTTCTTTTCGTATGCATCATGTACATGGTTACAAACCCTTTGGGTAATTTGCACGAAACCACTAGCGAGGGTCCATTCTTCGCTCGTTGGGGACTAGCGTAAATTCTCCCTTACAGTAAGGCGCCAGAGGGTCCCCATCCTTTGGATCGTGGGCGAATCCGTGCGTTCCTGTGAGGTCCAGCGGTCAGCATGTTAGCATGTAGTAGCCTTAGAAGTTGCCATAGGATTACCCGTTGTAGACACCGAGTCGGAGGACCTGTGACGAAAACCTGAAACAAGGCGGTCGAAGCGATTGATTCCGGAAGTTTTGAAAAAATATATAAAGAATAATAAGCTGAGGAAAATTAACGGCACAGCGCGGGCACACAACGGCATCCCGCACGCGGACGACGATGGTCGAACGCCCGCTTGACGGCTCGAGACGTGCGCGCGGCGTCCGTCGGACGCACCGCGAGTGGCACGCTCTCGACACCCGAGCAATGCCTGGGACCGCTGGCGGTGCGCGCCCTCGTAGGCCGTTGAGCACACGTGCCTGGCAGCGCGAGGCGCGCGTTCGGCGGCCGCGACGTGCGAGCGTCTAGCTGCACGGAACGCGCGCTCGGCGGCCACGGAGTGCACGCGTCCGACGGTGCGGGGCATGCCCCGGGAGTCACCGGGCGGACACCCAACCACGTCGGGCGAACGCCCAACGCGTCGGGCGGACGCCCGACGAGGGTTGGGCGATCACCCAACGCCGTTGGGCGATCGCCCAACGAAAGTTGGGCGATCGCCCAACATTGTTGGGCGGCCGCCCAACTATTGTTGGGCGGCCGCCCAACTCATGTTGGGTGGCCACCCAACCACAATGGGCGACGCCCAATTTTTTTTGGGCGTCGCCCATTGTTCCAGGATCCGTTTCCCTATATAAGGGCACGGATCCCAAGGAAAAAAGGGGAGAGGAGAAAAAGGAGGAAGCCTTTTTGGGGGAAAAACTTTCTCACTCTAAACATTTTTAGAGAGAGAGAGAGTGGATTTTTTGAGAAAAATATCTTTTTTTCTCAAAAATTCCAAATTTCCTAAGTTCAATTTTTACTAAATTTTTATTAATATCGGGAGCGCGCGGTTCGTGGAATCAATCGGCTTCGACTGTCAGATACCGAATCAAAGGTATTATCCGAGGACTAGACTCTTTATTTTATTTAATTTATTCTCTCCTTCTATTTTTTTTTATGCTATAGTTTTTATTCCTTTAGTTATTTATTTATTTTGTCACGTTTTATTTAATTAACGTATTTATTTAATTTTCGTTTCGTGTTAAATAAAATTCGGTTTTGTTTTAAAATAAAAACCTCGTTTTGGATATCCCAATACGAACCATGATCCGATAAAAAGGTAGTTCGGGTATCAAAAATGTTGTAATTATAAGTTTTTAAATTTAAAAGAGGTTTCCAAATAACATTTTAAAATAAAAACTTCGTTTTAGGAACTTCCGTGTTCGGCTATGATCCATCTTTGGTAGTTCGGAAGTCCAAAACGATTGAATTAGATTTAACTTAAAGCTTTTGAATAAATCTGGAAAATATTGAAGTGCTGCTGTAATTTGCCAATTCTGTCACTAAATGCTGTTTACCGACGGATTCTCCGTCGGTAAATCTGCCAAAATGTAAAAAATGCCATTTCAGTCCCTTTTTCTTAACTTTTAGACTTTTAATCCTTAGTATATATATATATAATTATGTAATATATTCTTTTCAAATTGTTTTAAAACTTTAACATATATAATTATTTTAGGAGATTGGTATTCCATTTTTATTCTAATTTTTTGTATATGTACATATTACTTTCTTTTTTATTATTACATTAAATTCTATTTTAAATGTTATTTACTTGGGCATTTTGGGAGATAATTAGTAGATATTGGGGGATGAATATATAGTCTTTTTGACATTAGGATTATATTAGTTATGTATATATGTATATAGTTTTGGGGTATATTTGGGTTGTCTTAATTATTGTTAAATAAAATTATTTTGAGTAATAAATGCTATTTTCTTATTTATGAATTTCATTCACTATTTTCTTATGTTTAAAGTATAAATATATTATTTTCATTATTCTTTCTTATATATGTATTAGATAGTATATTTTCTTTTACTCTTATTTTATGTCTTTTGGGCTAAAATGTGTAAATATATATCTATATTATTTTCTTTATTTCTTTTGGTCATTTATAAGTCCATGTTTCAAATGGGCTTCACTTGGAAAAATTAATTTTTGGGCCTAAATGTGTTTATTGATGTAATTATAATAGTTAGAGAGTCCATTAAATAAGTGGGGAAAATAAATCACAAAAAGAGAGTTTTCAATTAAATTATTTAAGCTAATGAGCTTTCTTAGATTTATAATGTAGATAAATAGAGTCATTTTTGTTGATATTTTAAATCGTTTTCAAAACACCACGCTTTAAAACCTTGGTCCGTTCCAACGACGGATTAAGCGAACATTGTAATTAAAATCGTTTTCGTTGTAAACAAGGAGTTTTGAATCGTTTTCTTAAAGAATTTGTACAAAGTAAAATTGACTTGTATGTTTAACCATGTTTTCTCATTAAAGGGTTTTCATCTCAAACGTTTTCAAATACTCGAGTCGTTCCAACGGCGATTCGGGTAAACTTCATCAAACGGGGTTTTAAAACGCACCTAAATCGTTCCAACGACGATTAAGGTGCGAACCATGTAAATAAATCCGTTTTTGGGAAGTAAGTTAGTGTAGAATAGACACACAACATAACCTTTAATTACGGTTGTAAATAAATCACTTCTTTCCTCCCCCTCTCTGTGTATGTATAAACATAAACGGGTGATTCTTTACTGATGTGGTTTTTCAATATCATATGCTCAAACGGTTTCTAAAAAGAGAAAGAAAAGGGTTTCAAATGAATTTTAAACTTAAAAAAGTATACGATTAGTCCGTTATCGCCTACCATGCTGAGTAGGAGGCCGGTGGTTCATAACCGGGCGATGTCGGGGTTCCTAGTAGCCTTTCTTCGGAAAGGAGCTAGCCTTCTCGGCTCGTACCTAAGTTTCCCGAACCCACACCGGTCTCCCGCAAGGGATCGGTGTTCATTTTCCTATTCGTGGGTGGCGACTCTTCCATATCTCCGAGCTCCGGTCCTGCCGAGCAGCTTGATTCCGCGGTTGGTTGCTTTCGGCGCCAATCACCGCTTACGTCGCCATGAGGTTGTCCACCCCCCGGTCCGCCCGGGAGATTAGGCCGCGGCACCTCGTCTAACAAGTGGCGACTCTGCTGGGGAAGCGAGAAATTTGATTCCGGAAGGCATGCACTAAGCCCTTAACGAGGACGGATCGATTTACTTCTTTTCGTATGCATTCACGAGCATTATTGCAAACCCTTTGGGTAATTTCCGCGAAACCTCTAGCGAGAGTCCATTCGTCGCTCGAAAGAGGATAGCGTAAGTTCCCCCTTACAGTAAGGCGCCAGAGGGTCCCCATCCATTCGTTAGGGGCGAATCTGTGCGGTCCTGTGAGGTCCCGCGGTCAGCCGTGTCAGCATATAGTAGCCTTAGAAGTTTCCATAGGATTACCCGTTACTATTTTTGATGTAATAAATGAATCAGTTCGTGTTTTCAAACCGCCATGATACGTGTCTAATCCTAAACTATGTAAAGAAAATGAGACGACGCGTTAATATATACTCATGAATCGACATACTAGTTACCCTAAAACATCGAAACGATTTGAACTAAAGACGACTTAGTCATCTCATATGAATGAACATGTGCGACCCGCCTTGTCCCTTTCGGTATCCCGACGAAGGCACGTGTTCAGGAAATACGTTATGACGTAAGCACGTATTAGTATGAATCGGTTCGGTGTTAAGGATAGTTACATTTCGATACAAGAGACTATATTAACGGTAGCCGTTATTCACATTCTTTAAATAAATTGGGATGAAACGAGATCACGACGAAACGAAAACGAAGAACATTTCTGTTTCGAACGACCTTGTTGTAACGTGAAAAGTTTCGCATAAGTAGCCCGTCCCTTCCGAATAAAAGACGAGCTTTTACGTTATGCCTTGCGTCATTCTTAAGAGAAATGGACGTGTCCGCAAAAGGTGACTAAGAAAGGAAAAATGAACTAAGACCAAAATCATTCCGAATCTGCGATATATGTCAATCTCGAGAGTAGTTAAAGAAAATAAACCGATACCGTTGAATACGTGCCCCGAACGAGTGTATACCCCGTTTAAAATCTCGAAGCCGAATCAAGCCAAACCATATAATTGCGCCATATGGACGAGACTGCGGGTTTTGACTAACGACTCGATCATTTCGACCGTTACCAAAACTGCAAGAAATATGGCCCGATGTACGTGTTTGCTTAAATCGTGCCTAAAGGAAAGAGAACGGTGATGTCCTCGCTTTGAATAAACACGCGATTCAACGAAATGTTTATTTTCTATAACCACACTGAGATGATATATCCCGTGGAGTGGGAGGAACAAAGAGTTGTAATTAGCCGAAAGATTATCGTGCGCTCAAAATAAGACTCGCCGTCTTTTCACATAGCGAAATGAGCAAACGGATCCTCGACGCTAAGAACAAACGCGTTACGCGATGAGTCCGTTCCCTAAAATAAAATCCAAAAGTGATTCCATCACTAAATAAACACGTGGTTACGTCTCTCGATAGATCCAAAAGGTCCCGTTGTAATCCAAAAATCGAGACACGAACCCACGCGAACAAAAGGGAACGAGTCATTGATAATAACGAACGATTGGACTAGAAGAATAACTCGAACCACGTCTAAAAACTGAGATGCGCTCAAAGGGAGTCAAAACCCGAATTAATGCGTCTCACGAAAGGACGACAGACGAGTTATTCTGAAAGAACAATCCAACTTGGTCGATCTCTTAGTCACTGAACGCTGATACGTCAAAACGAACTGTATTGTCTGATGAATGATTTATTTTTCCGCAATAATCGACGGCATCACGCGTCCCCTGGACCGCAATGTGAGCCCCAAACCCAAAATCCTAGGAAAGAGACCTGGACCAACGAGTGTGTGGAGGAATAAGGGTGGAAGAGAGATGTTGTGATACATGTAAATGGAACTAATGTTTGTTCTTCTTATCTTGTAATCGTAAATAAATAAACGCACACACCACGAATCATGCATATAAAACCATGCACACATACTAATGGATACCATTCGCGCAGACGTCATCATTAAGCGGTTGTGGTTCCGTGAGAATAACTGGCTAGTCGGGCAGTTTGATCAGCTACAGATTGACGGTTCCGAATCGAGAGTAGTGGCTTCTGAATCATCTTCGTTCAAGGCAGCTTAATATTCAGTCAATATGTCTACACCGGATGAGAGAATATCAAGGTCAGAAAGAGTGGTAAACAACCTCAACGATCAGTTAACCGCAATTTTAGTCCAGCTGGACGTGCTTGCAATTAAGAGTAACAAGAGTAGCAGTAAACCAGCTGAGAACATTATGAGCACGGGTCCCCGTTTTGGAGGTAACTATCAGGATTGCGTAACAAGCAGTTTGGGGAAGAGAAAGCAAAGGGAAGAGGAATGGAAGCAGCACATCACTCAGGAAGTGCACGATCTATGTGGGGTAAGCTCTGGAGGTCAAGACTTTTATAATCTGAAAAACTATTCGTCGGCAACGGCTTTGCCTTTGAAGTTCCGGCTTCCTGACATGAAGAAGTTTGATGGAACTGGGGATCCTACCGCCCATGTGAACCAATATGTGGCAGCAATGGAGCACACAATTCTGACTGAGGAACAGATCTTGGGGCTGTTCAGTGCTTATCTGGAGGGGGGTGCCCTCGTGTGGTTTCATGCGTTGCCACTGGTGACAAAGAAGGATTGGAAGGAGTTAGCGAAGTCATTCATCGCTCAGTATAGTTTTAACACCATGTTGGAAGTCACTTTGAAAGATTTAGAGAGCACTAAGCAGCAGACTGGGGAATCCCTTTCAGACTTCGTGAAGAGATGGAGGGCTAAGGCCGCGGTCATGAAACAGAAGCCGCTTGAGCAAGATCAGATCCGAATGGTGATTGGCAATACGTTGCCGTACATTAAGAATGAGTTGAGATATATGCCGTTCACAGATTTCAATCAGATGTATAGTTGTGCCTTGACTGTCGAAGGCGATGGGGAGCCGAAGAAAGCTTATACCAAGTGGACGAAGTCTGGATATAGTGCCGGAGGGCCTAGCGCGAGTACGGAATCTGCGACAGTGAAAGTGGTTGATCTTAATGCTATCGAAAAGAGGCGGTTCGCCAAATTCAATCAGACTTACGCAAAGGTTTTTGAACGTCTGCAGAAGAAGGGGTTGTTGAAAGCCCTTACCCCGTATAACAAAGCTCAACCTACTCCGCAGATTCAGGCTAGAGGGTATAGTGAATTCCACAGCAGTTATGGACATACGATTGAGAATTGCGAGAGGTTGAAACACGAAATCCAATATTTGATTGAGGAGAAGAAGATAGCTGATCCTTCGTCAGCAAACCCTTCCATTAGGCGCAATCCATTGCCTAATCATAGGGTGAGCGTGATCGGAGTTGGTTTGACGGAAACTGTAGTGATGGAATCTTTTGAGGAAGATGTAGAGGAGTTGTTGGACTCCGTCGAAAGAAGCAATGTGGGAAATGGTTTGTATGTATCCTTCTTGGGTAAGGAACAAGAGGACGAACCAATGGAGGAAGGATCAGATGGTGGAGCACCATATGATGAGGATAGTGCCGAAGAGACCGGAGAAGGGTCGTCTCGGACTATCGTGCCTAATTTGGGTTTGTTCAGTGGAGGAAGGGATCCCGAAGTGCACTTGCGTGAGTATATGCACGACATGTTTATTGAATCCTTCGGGGTAGATGAAATTGCTCAGTGGTTCCACCATTCACTGATAGGTGAGCCTTTGCAATGGTTCCATTCATTGCCCGACTCTTGCAAGCACGATTGGGATCGGTTGTCGGATTTGTTTCTTGAAAAGTATCAGAGAGCTGAGGATAGAACCGCGGAGCACTTTGCAATGCAGATTGGACCCATCAAGCGTCCATTGCCAAGGATGAGCAAGTATAACGGCAATAAGGACCCTATGGAGCACCTTCACTTTTATTTATCGGCTATGACAGCCTTGGGTTTCAAAGAGGAAGAGATCACTAGCTTGTTTTATAATTCATTGATGGGTGAACCGCTGATGTGGTACATGTCACTGCCGATGTATGTTAAGACCGATTAGGCAGCTATGACGAAGAGATTTATCAAGGAATATGCGGTATGGATGCTAACAGAGCAAACTCCTGATTCCCCATCTTACCAAACACCTGATGCGGTGTTAGCAATGCCTAGGTATGGTGGATACCGGGATCCTGTAGAGCATGCGAGGATATTCCGCGATCATATGTATAACGCTGGATTCCCATAATGTGAGTTGCATGAACATTTTCCGGAAACCTTGATGGGAGAAGCCTTATTGTGGCATCAGGGTCTGTCAGAGGAAGAGATGTGTCATTGGGTACCACTCAGAAATGCCTTTGTGGCGAGATACGAAATGTACATTCCGTGGACGGGATCCCTGGATGATTTGGACAGGATTAGGCAATTCCCCGAGGAACATTTTGTGGATTATGCTAGGAGGTGGAGGCACCGTTATGAGCAGTGTAATGAGACAATGAGCGATAAGGTGCAGCTTATGTGCATACATCGAGGCGTTATTCCGTTGGCCGCAAGGAGGATGAGCCGGGTGTCCCTCCGTGACTATGACGAGTTGATAGGTTGGGCCTTGTATGGATCAGCGGATCCCTTTTTCCTGAATCCAAGTGTTCCTCACGTCATGGATTTGATGGTCGTAGACATTTGGGCGAGTTCCTCGGACGAGGAGGATGCCAATCGGAAGATCCCTATCAACATTTGGGACGATTCGGATGATGAGCCGGAAATTGCAGTAATGACGAGATCAGGTCGTGTGGCCGAAGGAAAGGCACCAATGGCAGAGACTGAGATTGGAGAAGGGTCGGCTCCTAAGCCCGATGACCAAGTTCTTGAACAGTTGAAGAAGACGCAAGCTAAGTCTACGGTCTGGGAAGTTTTATGCCATTCTAGGTACCATCGTGAAAATCTGATGAAAGAGTTGCAGAATTTGAGGAAGCATTTTGTAAGCGAGGGGCATGGAAGGCCATATTCGGGAACGTCCGAGTCGTGGACTAGCACGGAAGGAAAGATTCTGCCAGGGTTTGAAATCTTCAATGATGTCGCCGACTGGGGCAAAGGAAAGGCAAGCTGCTTTGTCGAGGAGATCATGATGGTGGATTCAAATGTCGAGGAGCAGGTCATTACCATTGAAGCGGCTACAGGAGCTGAAATTGAGCCTAGTACCTCGAGAGTATATGAGAAGTCCGAAGATATTGAGGATGAAAATTGTATTACTGCTTTGTTTGAGGCCGATGATGTAATCACCCACGCTATCAATGAAATGAATTCTGATTTTGCTTACTTGCTTGATGTTGATCATGATCATTCCATGCATTCTCATTCATATAACATGCCTACATTTGAAATCAATACAATAGAAATGTCCACTTTCAATCTTGGTACGGATGAAAATCCTAAACTTATACAAATTGCTCAAGAATTAACTATTGAAGAGAGAAAAGAATTTGAGAGAATAATTAAAAAATACGAAATTGTATTCGCGTGGACATACGAAGACATGCCTGGAATCGATCAATCAATCGTAACCCACCGTATTCCAACATATCCCGAGGCGAGGCCCGTAAAGCAGAAGCTCCGACGTATGAGACCCGAATGGGCAGATAAGATCAGAGAGGAAGTGAAGAAGCAGTTAGAAGCAGGATTCATCGAAGTGATCGACTACCCCCCTTGGGTCGCAAATGTAGTGCCCATTGCGAAAAAGGATGGCAAAGTGAGGATGTGCGTGGATTACAGAGATCTTAACAAGGCATGCCCCAAGGATGAGTTCGCCTTGCCTCATATCGATGTATTGATCGACAGTGCAGCATCAAGCGTCTTACACACAAATGTGGATGGTTTCATGGGCTACATGCAAGTTCAGATGGCCGAAAAGCACAAAGCGAAAACCTCGTTCACAACTGAGTGGGGAACATACTGTTACAGAGTGATGCCGTTTGGTTTGAAAAACGCCGGGGCAACCTATCAGAGAATGGCCACGGCACTGTTCCATGACATGATACACAAGGAGGTAGAAGTCTACGTGGATGACATGATGGTCAAATCAGAGACAAGAGAAGGGCATTTTGCCGCACTCGAGAAGTTTTTGGCCCGAATTGCAGAATTCAAGCTAAGGTTAAACCCGAAGAAGTGCTTTTTCGGCGTTTCGTCGGGGAAAATCTTAGGCTATGTAATCGGAAATAAGGGAATCAAGGTGGATCCCGATAAAGTGAAGGCTATAAAGGAAATGCCAGCGCCGAGAAATGAGAAGGAAGTGAGGGGGTTTCTGGGGCAGGTTCAGTATATCAGCCGGTTCATAGCAAGACTCACCGCAATCTGCGAGCCAATATTTAAGTTGCTAAGGAAAGACCAACCCGTCGTTTGGAATGATAAGTGTCAACAAGCGTTGGAGAGTGTCCGAAGTTACTTGTCTAATCCGCCAGTGTTGAGACCGCCTAAACTAGGAAAGCCGCTTCTCCTCTATGTAGCGATTGAAGAGCGATCTATTGGAGCAATGTTGGCCCAAGAGGGAGACACCGGTGTGGAGCACGCGGTGTATTATTTGAGTAAGAAGTTCTTGGAGTATGAGCTCAAATACAACATGATCGAAAAGACATGTGTGGCAGTGGTGTGGTTGACGAAGAAACTGCGGCACTATTTCCAATCGTATAAAGTGATCATTATTTCTCGGATGGACCCCGTGAAGTATCTGTACCGAACTCCATCCTTGACCGGGAAGTTAGCCCGATGGTTGTTGCTTTTGTCCGAGTTTGACATTGAATATGTGATGAAGAAGGTTATCAAAGGAAGGGCCGTGGCAGAGTTTCTGGCTAACCAACCCCTGAATGCAGAAGAGGAAGAAGTAAGCTATGATTTCCCCGATGAACATTTGAACGCAATCGAAGTCATACCATGGAAAATGTTCTTCGACGGAGCGGTTAATTCGAGTGGAGCCGGAGTAGGAGTGCTACTTATCTCACCGGAAGGAGAAAGAATCCCGATGGCGAAGAAGTTATCCTTCCCCCTTACCAATAATATGGCCGAATACGAAGCATGCATTTATGGTTTGGAGTCATTAGCAGCACTGGGAGCGTCATATGTCGAAATTTGGGGTGACTCCAAGTTGATCATCGAACAGGCACAAGGAAACTGGGAAGTGAGAGAAGAAAAGCTATGTCCGTATCTAGATCAGCTAGAAGGGTTGGCATTGAGATTCCAAGAATGTCGCTTCTATCACATTCCTCGAGCTCAGAATCAGGCCGCGGATGCCTTGGCCACTTTGGTGTCAGTTTGGGACAACCCCCCGGAACCTTGCTTCGAAACCATTGGTATTGAGAAGATCTCACAAACCGTGCTACGAAGACGTAATGCTGTTAGGGGCAGATGAAAAACCGTGGTATTTCGATATCGTGAACTTCATGAAAAATGGAACATATCCGGCAGAGTCAGAACCTAGGGATCAAGCTGTTATTAGAAGGCTAGCTCGTCAGTTCGTCATCCACAACGACTTGCTTTACAAAAGGCACATTGACGGATTACAACTAAGATGCTTGGATGCGGGAGAAGCCCGCGAGGCGATGGAATCAGTACATTCGGGAATTTGTGGAGCCCATATGGGAGGAGCAGTACTAGCTAAGAAAATTATTAGGCAAGGCTTCTATTGGCTCACCATGGAAAGAGATTGTAACGAGTATGCGAAGAAATGTCACGATTGTCAAATCCACGGCGATTGCAGTCATCTTCCGGCCATGGAACTACATGTGCTAGCACCTATTTGGCCATTCGCTGTCTGGGGCATTGACATCATTGGCGAAGTAAGGCCTAATGCTTCAAATGGACATAAGTTTATTGCAGTCGCCATCGATTATTTCACCAAGTGGGTAGAAGCAGAGTCGTTTAGCAAACTGGGATCCAAGCAGATGAGGAAGTTCATTGAAAAACACTTGATCACCAGGTTCGGAGTGCCTCATCACATGATCACGGATAACGGAGTCTAGTTTCAGGGGGAAGTAAGGAATCTTTTCCGAGAATATGGCATTGAACATCACAGGTCTTCTCCATACCGTCCACAGGCTAATGGGGCAGTAGAAGCAGCTAATAAGAACCTTAAAAGGATCCTCGTAAAGACGGTAGAATCACATCGGAACTGGCATGAGCACCTCCCTCTCGCGTTGTGGGCTTATCGCACGACAGTCAGAACCTCGACTGGGGCAACACCATTCTCTTTGGTATATGGCACAGAAGCAGTTTTGCCGATTGAGATTGAAAAGCGATCGTTGAGAATCGCAGTGGAAGCAGAAATTCCCGAGACGGAATGGGTAAAGAGGCGATGCGAGCAGTTGGCTTTAGTTGATGAGAAAAGGATGGAAGCCCTTTACCATGTACAGTTGTATCAAAGAAGGATGGCTCGGGCTTTCAATAAAAAAGTCAAGACCAGCCCTATCAAAGAAGGAGACTTGGTGCTGAAACAGATCCGTGTGACGCACACCGACCCGAGGGGGAAGTTCAGGCCTAACTGGGAAGGACCATTCGTCGTGAAGAAGATACTAAGCAAAGGAGCGGTGAAGTTAACCACTATGGACGGCATGGAGTTCTCCGAACCTATCAATCTGGATAGGCTTAAGAAATACTTTTCGTAAAAAAAAAAAAAAAAAAGAGAAAAAATAAAGAAAAATTCCCGATAGGTTGAAAACCCGCAAAGGGCGACCTATGCAACAATAAGGGAAATCCCAATGGGTGAAAACCCGAAAGGGCACTCATTTAAAAATTCCGGGATAGTAAAAGGAGAGAAGAAAAATCGCCGGGATCCGAAAACCGAAAGGCGGGTCCTGGTAACAATAGTTATGACTTGAGCAATTACAAAAACAATGTATAAGAGACTAAGTATTTCTGTTGTTTGTAAATAAATAAAGGCATGAATATATTTGACGAGAATGATTGGAATCATCATAATCTACCGAATGCATGGTAATATGAATCACGAGTTATACATTTCCTATCCTACTTTTCACAAAAAGCCTACCTACTATCCACCCAACTCCCTATACATCAGCTATACATCGGAGAAACCCTAATAAAAGCTACAAAGCAACAATGAAAGCTACGAGCCTAATACGGAGGGAGGTCCCAATAGTTCTCAAAGTCTCTCAGGTGGGATGCCCGCTCCGCAGATAGTGTCTCCTCGGCAGCACGCGCTCTCTCTTCAGAAACTCGCGCTCTCTCATCAGAAACCCGTGCTCTCTCATCAGCAGCTCGTGCTCTCTCCTCGGCAGCAAGGCGTCTGATCGACTCATCACGTGCCCTCTCCTCGACGGCAAGGCGACCCTCAGTCTCCCGTCGCATCACCCCCGACCAGTGGTCGTTCCTCTCTTGATACACATGACCAACTCGGGCATCAGCTTCCCGCACTAGCTCGCTCTGTCTCCGCTCATGGGCATGAAGATCACTCTACAAAAAAAAAAAAAACAGATAAGAGGCAGCATAGGCAAAAACATAAATCATACATACATGCATACATTTCACTACACTAAAGTACAATAATGATACATACCAGGTGGTCGGTGCAGCGCAAGCTGAGGCAATCTCGTAGGAAGCCAGATAGATCCACGTAGTCTGTACAGGTCTCCCTAGTGGTCAATGAAGCGTCCGAGGGATCAAACGGGACCCTCGAGGAGAAGATAGGAGGGGCCGCCTCAAATCCCGCGTAAGGTGTCCCAGACTCGTCATAGCGGATCGTAGCATAATCCCTCCCGTAGCCTGGTATGGGCACGCCTATGGACGATCTCTCCGATCGGGCTGCGCTGGAGGACTCGCCGACGAAGTAGGGCTGCTCGCGCGCTGGTGTCTGAGTCTGAGTGCCATCAAAAAAATCAGATAAGTGGGCACTCCTCCAAGATCCCTCCTGCAAAAAAAAAACACACACAATAAAACCTCCGAGCATATCGTAAATAAAATGAAGGGGGAACGGAATCACTTACCGGAACCTCCGCCTGACCAAAGACGGCCTCGACCGCCTCTCTTGAAAACACGTTCGCCACTGGATCTACCTCCATCGCTGCCGCCGGGGCATCCCTCGCGCTCAGCAAAGTAGACAAATAAGGCTCGCGCCCCCCGGCATGAACCCAGACTACTCTACCGACAAAATGACGGGTCAGATCTTGACGAATGGTCGATAAGGGCAGAGTCCGCACAGCGAACATGGAAATGGGAATCTCCCCCGGCGTCCAGTGAACATCACTCACTCCGGTGATGCCTCGATCTCCCAAATACCACGCCCGCACACAAGGGCCGGTGAGCACGCACTGCTGCTCCTGGATCATCGATGCGTATGCATAATCAGGGCCGAAGTCAAGATCATCCCACCTGAACTTAATCTAAAGAAAAATGCACAAAGAGAAAGTCAGAGGGACTCAAACAAAAATCTAGCATGATTAGGCAACATCTACCTGTCCCAGGGTCAGCGAGTCGATCCGATCCAGAAGCCGCGACACGGTCCGACTCCTCTCAGCACTCAAATCAAAATCCCTCCATCGGGTCATGAAGGGCGGCCTCGGTACTCTCAGTCGAGGTCGAGACCGGCTAGGAAGGATGTGTCTCTCGTATGCCCACACCTGCGGTAAAAATGAGGACTAGGAGTGTGAAAAATGCGAAAAAGACAAGACGGATAAGTCAAGAAGGCGTCACGTACCAGCAGGGCAAAGGTATAACCGGCGAAGTCCTTGCGCTTCCGGCAAGTCAGATCCAAGAACTTGTAAAGAAAGGCTAAGCCTGCCCCTGCCCAATCATAAGAAGCCGCTGCATCCAGATCGCTAAGTGCCTGAATGAGACCTGCGTGTACCTTCCCGCCCTTCGTGCGGAAAATCGTCTCACTCAGAGCATATACTAAGAAACTACGAACCGCCAGGTTGGTAGCGTCAGTCTCGCAGAAATCACGTCTACTCAAGAGGCTCGCGGTAGAGACAAACTTCGCCGGAGTAGACTTGGCGCATAGACGAACTCCCGATCCAATCAAGGTAGCAAGCCTAGCAGGGTCGACCCGTGGTCGCATCATACCAAAGTGGAAAGGGACGGGAGTGTTGCTCCCTCGCAATCCTGTCAACAGCGAAAAATCTCGAGGCGAGATGGTCATCTCCCCAAAGGAAAGGTGGAAGGTGTGGGTCGAGTCAACCCACCGCTCGCATAAGGCCCGTAGGCCAAAAGGATCACACACCCCGTTGGTGTGGGGCAGCGCTGCAATAAAGGGCTCGAAGCCCAACTCGCGCATGCGGGCTCTCGTCGCGGCACCTAGCCTATCATACCATGAGAGAACCTCGGCGGTGGTCCCCGAAATCTCAATGAACTAAAAAGGAACAAGATAAGAAAATTTAAATACAGCTCCTAAAGCAGGCAATTGAAAAGAACGCGTTAAGACTAGGTATTCTTCCATTTTCTAACCTAGAGACATCCGGTCAGTTAGGACCAATTTTCTGCAAAAAATCTCTCATGTAGGGTCCTTCACGTAAGGTTGAGTCAATTCTTTGATCCACTCTCGTCTGCGGCGACGAGGAGCGTAGATTAGGTTTTACTATTCATGTACGTTAACGGGCATTAGGTAAGTTTTTACTATTCACGTTGTTTTCACTATTTACGTGCACTATTCACGTTTTTACTATTCACGTGCATTAGCTAAGTCTTTACTATTCACGTTGTCACTATTCACGTACATTAGCTAAGTTTTTACTATTCACGTGTACTATTCACATTTTCACTATTCACGTGCGTTAGCTAAGTTTTTACTATTCACGTGCATTAGCTAAGTTTTTACTATTCACGATGTCACTATTCACGTTTTTACTATTCACATGCACTATTCACGTTTTTACTATTCACATCGTTTTTACTGTTAACATGCATAAATTCGTAGTGTACTATTCACATGCATATAGCGCGCATTCTTACAAAAACAAACAGGTGTTACGTGTAAATAAAGGAATTCACGTTTTCTAGCTAAAGTCCTCTAAGGCAGTCTAAGAGTTAGCATGCAAATCATGTTCGTATAGGAGTGCTAAATCCTAGAGTTCAAATCAAATAAAAGTGAGAAACCACTTACCTCGTTGCAGCGTGTCCTGCTCAAGTGTGTTGTAGGGTCGTGGAAGGTATCCACTCTATCCAGGTTTACATAAACCTCATCCATGCCTCGGGTGCCATCCCATTCGTCTAAATCCATCCCGAGAATAATCCAAATTGAAGTCTAGTGAGAGAAAGAGGAGAGAGAAGGTGTGGGGTTGAAATGAAACCCCACCACCTTATATAGGAAAAGGGAATGGCATTCCCGTAAATAGTGAAAAAAGTACGATTTGACATAAAGGTAAAAAGTAAATAATTAATTACCAGGTGCACAGACCTCCGATTTGCAGTCCGTTTCAGCCTGCATTTCTCCCAGACAGTGACTAACATTGTCAAAACATCAATTCCAGACAACAGCTAATTTTTACAGAACAGTGACACCAGTCGAAATACAGACGACAGTCAACAGAAAAACAATCAGTAGTCTATTTCATTTCGGACTCAGACGTGTGCCCATCGAATCGTCAAGATGATAGCTCTAGTGAGAAAATACAGACAACCGTGTGGTAAGAAAATCCAAAAACAGAACCCGCTTTTTTGCCATTTGACTCACGGTCGCAGACCGGAGTTGCTTTTGAGCCATTTGACTCACGGTCGCAGACCGGAGTTGCTTTTGAGCCATCTGACTCACGGTCGCAGACCGGAGTTGCTTTTGAGCCATCTGACTCACGGTCGCAGATCGGAGTTGCTTTTGAGCCATCTGACTCACGGTCGCAGATCGGAGTTGCTTTTGAGCCATCTGACTCATGGTCGTAGACCGGAGTTGCTTTTGAGCCATATTTACCTAAGATCGTAGACTAGGGTAGCGGTTTAGCCATTATCCCCACAGTCGTAAATCAGGGTAGCTGTTTAGCCATTATCCCCGTAATCTTGAAATAGGGTAGCTGTTTAGCCATTATCCCCGCGGTCATAAACTAGGGTAGCTATTTAGCCATTATTCCCGCGATCGTGAACTAGGGTGCAGCCCGAAGCAGAGTCTGATGCAGTCAGAGAGCAACGCCAGAGCGCGCAGCGCAAAGGTCAGGTATGTTTCCTCCTACTCGTTACGTGTCTTTTACTTTTATATGTTCTACATTGCATGTGTTACGTTAGTAAAAACGTTTTCAAACCACACACATCACTGTCAAAATAGAAAAGTAGGGGCAACTGTAGACACCGAGTCGGAGGACCTGTGACGAAAACCTGAAACAAGGCGGTCGAAGCGATTGATTCCGGAAGTTTTGAAAAAATATATAAAGAATAATAAGCTGAGGAAAATTAACGGCACAACGCGGGCACACAACGGCATCCCGCACGCGGACGATGATGGTCGAACGCCCGCTTGACGGCTCGAGACGTGCGCGCGGCGTCCGTCGGACGCACCGCGAGTGGCACGCTCTCGACGCCCGAGCAATGCCTGGGACCGCTGGCGGTGCGCGCCCTCGTAGGCCGTTGAGCACACGTGCCTGGCAGCGCGAGGCGCGCATTCGGCGGCCGCGACGTGCGAGCGTCTAGCTGCGCGGAACGTGCGCTCGACGGCCACGGAGTGCACGCGTCCGACGGCACGGGGCATGCCCCGGGGGTCACCGGACGGACACCCAACCACGTCGGGCGAACACCCAACGCGTCGGGCGGACGCCCGACGAGGGTTGGGCGCGGGCGCCCAACCTCGCGTTGGGCGCTCACCCAACGCCGTTGGGCGATCGCCCAACATTGTTGGGCGGCCGCCCAACAAGGTTGGGCGGTAGCCCAACACTAGGTTGGGCGGCCGCCCAACCACAATGGGCGACGCCCAATTTTTTTTGGGCGTCGCCCATTGTTCCGGGATCCGTTTCCCTATATAAGGGCACGGATCCCAAGGAAAAAAGGGGAGAGGAGAAAAAGGAGGAAGCCTTTTTGGGGGAAAAACTTTCTCACTCTAAACATTTTTAGAGAGAGAGAGAGTGGATTTTTTGAGAAAAATATTTTTTTTTCTCAAAAATTCCAAATTTCCTAAGTTCAATTTTTACTAAATTTTTATTAATATCGGGAGCTCGCGGTTCGTGGAATCAATCGGCTTCGACTGTCAGATACCGAATCAAAGGTATTATCCGAGGACTAGACTCTTTATTTTATTTAATTTATTCTCTCCTTCTATTTATTTTTTTATGCTATAGTTTTTATTCCTTTAGTTATTTATTTATTTTGTCACGTTTTATTTAATTAACGTATTTATTTAATTTTCGTTTCGTGTTAAATAAAATTCGGTTTTGTTTTAAAATAAAAACCTCGTTTTGGATATCCCAATACGAACCATGATCCGATAAAAAGGTAGTTCGGGTATCAAAAATGTTGTAATTATAAGTTTTTAAATTTAAAAGAGGTTTCCAAATAACATTTTAAAATAAAAACTTCGTTTTAGGAACTTCCGTGTTCGGCTATGATCCATGAAGGATGACAAGAGTGGCAGTAAGCACAATGAGAATGAGGTGAATGATGGCCCTCGCTTTGGGAACGAGGAGGATTATCAGGATTATATCCGAAAGCAGCTTGAGAAAGAGAAGGCTAAGGAAGAGGAGTGGAAGCAACACATCACGCAGGAGGTGCAGGACCTACGTGGGGGAAGTTCCGGGAGCCAGGACTTTTATAACCTGAAGAACTGCTTATCGGCGACCGCCTTGCCTTTGAAATTCCGGCTCCCTGACATGAAAAAATTCGACGGAACTGGGGATCCCACGGCCCACATGAATCAATATGTCGCTGTGATGAAGCACACGATCTTGACCGAAGATCAGGTCCTGGGGCTATTCAATACGTACTTGGAGGGGGCTGCCCTCACTTGGTTCCACGCGTTGCCGATGGTGACGAAGAGGGATTGGAAGGAGTTGGCAAAGTCGTTCATCGCTCAGTATAGCTTCAATACTATGCTCGAGGTCAACCTGAAGGAGCTTGAGAGCACTAAGCAACAAACTGGGGAGTCCTTTTCGGATTTCGTAAGGAGATGGAGGGCTAAGGCCGCAGTTATGAAGCAGAAACCGCTTGAGCAGGATCAGATCAGAATGGTGGTTGGCAACACACTGCCGTATATTAAGAATGAGCTGCGGTACATACCGTTTACCGACTTCAATCAGATGTATAGTTGTGCCTTTACAGTAGAAGGAGATGGGGAGCCGAAGAAAGCTTACGCTAAGTGGACAAAATCGGGATATAGTGCCGGAGGGCTAAGCGCGAGTACAGAGTCTGCGGCAGTGAAAGTACTGGATCTTAATGCCATTGAGAAAAGGCGGTTCGCCAAGTTTGATCAGACCTACGCAAAAGTTTTCAAGTGATTGCAGAAGAAAGGGTTGTTGAAGGCCCTTACTCTGTATAACAAGGCTCCGCCCACTCCACAGATATAGGCTAGAGGGTATTGCGAGTTCCACAGTAACTACGGGCATACTATCGAGAATTGTGAGAGGTTGAAATACGAGATCCAAGATCTGATAGAGGAGAAGAAGATAGTCGACCCTGCGTTAGCAAACCCCTCCACTAGGCGTAATCCATTGCCTAATCATAGGGTGAGCGCGATTGGGTCTGGACTCGAGGAGAGTTTTGTAGTGGAATCATTTGGAAAGGATGTAGAGGAGTTGTTGGATTTTGACGAAATCAGCAATGTTGGAAGTGGATTGTACGTATCCTTCCTTGGTAAGGAGCCGGTAGATGAGCCGATGTATGGGGGATTAGATGGCGGAGCGCCGTATGATGAAGATAGTGCCGAAGAGACTGGAGAAGGGTCATCTCGGGCTATTGTGCCGGAATTGGGTTTGTTCAGTGGAGTGGAGAATCCTAATACGCATATGCATGAATATATGTGTGACATGTTTGTCGAGTTTTTTGGAGCCGATGAGATTGCTCAGTGGTTCCACCATTCGTTGGTAGGTGAGCCCCTGAGGTGGTTCCGCTCGTTGCCCGACTCCTACAAGAATGATTGGGAAAGGTTGTCGGATGCGTTCCTCGAGAAGTATAAGAAAGTTAAGGATAAAACCGCAGAGCGCTTTGCGATGCAAATTGGGCCCATCAAGCGTCCGCTACCGAGGGTTAGCAAGTATAATGGCAACAAGGATCCGATGGAGCACCTTTACTTCTACTTGTCAGCCACGGGGCCTCTGGGTTTCAACGAGGAAGAGATTACAAGTTTGTTTTGTAATTCGCTGATGGGCGAGCCGTTGACATGGTACATGCACTTGCCGATGCGCATCAAGTGTGATTGGGCCGCGATGACCAAGAGGTTCCTTAAGGAATATGCGGTTTGGACGCTAGCAGAGCAATCTCCGGAATCACCTTCCTACGATACCCCTGAAGTAGTATTAGCCATGCCCAAATTTGACGGATATCGAGATCCTGCCGAGCACGCAAGGTTATTCCGCAACCACATGTATGACGCCGGGTTCCCTCAGGATGAGTTACACAAGCATTTTCCGGAAACTCTCACAGGGGATTCCTGGTTGTGGCACCTGGGGTTGTCCGAGGAAGTAATGGGTCATTGGGTGCCTCTCCGTGATGCCTTCTTGTCAAAGTATGTGATATTTATTCCATGGACGGGGTCCATAGAGGAATTGGATCGGGTTAGGCAGTTCCCCGAAGAACCGTTTGTGGATTACGCCAGGAGGTGGAGGTACCACTACGAGCTATACCGTGAGAAGCTGAGCGATAAGGTACAGTTGATGTGCATACAAAGAGGCACAATTCCGATAGCGGCCAGAAGGATGAACAGAGTGGTTCTCCGAGACTTTGATGAATTGATTGGTTGGGCTATGTATGGATCGGCGGATCCCTTCTATTTGAATCCAAACGTCCCTCACGTGATGGACTTAATGATCGTGGACATCTGGGAGAGCTCCTCGGATGAGGAGGATGCTAACCAAAGAACCCCTATCAACATTTGGGATGAATCTGATGACGAACCGAAAGTCGCGGTCATGACAAGGTCGGGACGAGTGGCCGAGGGAAAGGCACCTGTCGTAGAAGCTGAGGTAGGGGAGGGATCGGCTCCTAAACCGGACGATCAGGTCATAGAGCAGTTTAAGAAAACACAGGCTAAGTCTATAGTATGGGAAGTTTTGTGCCACTCCAAGTACCATCATGAGAATCTGATGAAAGAGCTGCAGAGTTTGGTTATTTCTACCGATACTGAGCCGGCAGTATTAGTAGGGGCAATCATGGCTAGGAAGAAGACCGAAATCACGTTCACCGACGAGGATCTACCAGAAGAGGGCAAGGCTCACAACAAGCCTTTATACATCCGAGCTGAAATTAACGGGAAGAAGACTAGCTGTGTGATGGTCGATGATGGATCGGCCATTAATGTTTGCCCGCTAAAGCTCTTGTCTAAGTTAGGAGTGGAAAGAGGAGACTTGACGGCCTCGGAAACTATGATCCAGGCTTATGATGATAGCCGTAGGCACATCGAGGGAGTTTTTAAAGCAAAGCTGAAGGTAGGGCCGCATGAGGAAGAGACAGAGTTCACAGTGCTGGACATCCCTGTAACCTTTGCCGTTTTGTTGGGACGCCCATGGTTCCACAAGTTAGGAGGTGTGCCCTCCATGCTCCACCAGATGATCAAGTTTCCCTTCGGGGATGAAGTAGTGACAATCCCAGCAGAAAGATTAAGTTCGGTGGCAGCATTAGGAATTGAGCCTCAGCTTTTCTCCGGGTTCCAAGTTTCCAGGATCTTCAAATCCAGCATGACCGCTGATGTGATTAAAATGATGAAATGGGGTTTTATCCCCGGTATGGGCTTAAGAGCGCACCATCAGGGTTTGCCAGAATCTCCGGACTTCAAGAGTCAGAAAACCCATAGGGGTTTGGGATATGAGCTAAGAGGTCCGTCCAACATCGGCATCAAAGGAAAGATGGGTTTGAAGAAGTATTTTATGAATGAAGGCCACGGGAAGGTTTACTCTGGGACCCCCGAGTCATGGACTAGCTCCGAAGGGAAGATTCTGTCGGGTTTCGAGATCTTCAATGATGTTGCTAGCTGGGGCGAAAGAGAGGCAAGCTGCTTCGTCGAGGAAATCATGACGCTAGATTTAAATGCCGAGGAGCAGGTCATCACTATTGAGGCCACTACGGGAGCGACAAATAAGCCCAGCACTTCAAAAGCCTATGATAACCCCGGGAACCCTGATGATGAAAATTGTATTACCGCTTTATTTGAATCTGACGATGTACTTACCCACGTTATCAATGAAATGAGTTCTGTTTTGCTTACTTGCTTGATGTTGATTCTTATCGTTCCATGCATTCTCATTCATATAACATGCTGTTAGACGAGGTGCCGCGGCCTAATCTCCCGGGCGGACCGGGGGGTGGACAACCTCATGGCGACGTAAGCGGTGATTGGCGCCGAAAGCAACCAACCGCGGAATCAAGCTGCTCGGCAGGACCGGAGCTCGGAGATATGGAAGAGTCGCCACCCACGAATGGGAAAATGAACACTGATCCCTTGTGGGAGACCGGTGTGGGTTCGGAAAACTTAGGTACGAGCCGAGAAGGCTAGCTCCTTTCCGGAGAAAGGCTACTAGGCACCCCGACATCGCCCGGTTATGAACCACCGGCCTCCTACTCAGCATGGTAGGCGATAACGGACTAATCGTATACTTCTTTAAGTTTAAAATTCATTTGAAACCCTTTTCTTTCTCTTTTTGGAAACCATTTTGAGCATATGATATCGAAAAGCCACATCAGTAAAGAATCACCCATTTATGTTTATACATACACAGAGAGGGGGGAGAAAGAAGTGATTTATTTACAACCGTAATTAAAGGTTATGTTGTGTGTCTATTCTACACTAACTTACTTCCCCAAAACGGATTTATTTACATGGTTCGCACCTTAATCGTCGTTGGAACGATTTAGGTGCGTTTTTAAAACCCCGTTTGATGAAGTTTACCCGAATCGCCGTTGGAACGACTCGAGTATTTGAAAACGTTTGAGATGAAAACCTTTTAATGAGAAAACATGGTTAAAAATACAAGTCAATTTTACTTTGTACAAATTCTTTAAGAAAACGATTCAAAACTCCTTATTTACAACGAAAACGATTTTAATTACAATGTTCGCTTAATCCGTCGTTGGAACGGACCAAGGTTTTAAAGCGTGGTGTTTTGAAGACGATTTAAAATATCAACAAAAATGACTCTATTTATCTACATTAGAAATCTAAGAAAGCTCATTAGCTTAAATAATTTAATTGAAAACTCTCTTTTTGTGATTTATTTTTCCCACTTATTTAATGGACTCTCTAACTATTATAATTACATCAATAAACACATTTAGGCCCAAAAATTAATTTTTCCAAGTGAAGCCCATTTGAAACATGGACTTATAAATGACCAAAAGAAATAAAGAAAATAATATAGATATATATTTACACATTTTAGCCCAAAAGACATAAAATAAGAGTAAAAGAAAATATACTATCTAATACATATATAAGAAATAATAATGAAAATAATATATTTATACTTTACACATAAGAAAATAGTGAATGAAATTCATAAATAAGAAAATAGCATTTATTACTCAAAATAATTTTATTTAACAATAATTAAGACAACTCAAATATACCCCAAAACTATATACATATATACATAACTAATATAATCCTAATGTCAAAAAGACTATATATTCATCCCCCAATATCTACTAATTATCTCCCAAAATGCCCAAGTAAATAACATTTAAAATAGAATTTAATGTAATAATAAAAAAGAAAGTAATACGTACATATACAAAAAATTAGAATAAAAAATGGAATACCAATCTCCTAAAATAATTATATATGTTAAAGTTTTAAAACAATTTGAAAAGAATATATTACATAATTATATATATATATATATATATACTAAGGATTAAAAGTCTAAAAGTTAAGAAAAAGGGACTGAAATGGCATTTTTTACATTTTGGCAGATTTACCGACGGAAGATCCGTCGGTAAAACAGCATTTAGTGACAGAATTGGCAAATTACAGCAGCACTCCAACATTTTCCAGATTTATTCAAAAGCTTTAAATTAAATCTAATTCAATCGTTTTGGACTTCCGAACTACCAAAGATGGATCATAGTCGAAAACGGAAGTTCCTAAAACGAAGTTTTTATTTTAAAACGTTATTTGGAAACCTCTTTTAAATTTAAAAACTTATAATTACAACATTTTTGATACCCGAACTACCTTTTTATCAGACCATGGTTCGTATTGGGATATCCAAAACGAGGTTTTTATTTTAAAACAAAACCGAATTTTATTTAACACGAAACGAAAATTAAATAAATACGTTAATTAAATAAAACGTGACAAAATAAATAAATAACTAAAGGAGTAAAAACTATAGCATAAAAAAATAAATAGAAGGAGAGAATAAATTAAATAAAATAAAGAGTCTAGTCCTCGGATAATACCTTTGATTCGGTATCTGACAGTCGAAGCCGATTGATTCCACGAACCGCGAGCTCCCGATTTTAATAAAAATTTAGTAAAAATTGAACTTAGGAAATTTGGAATTTTTGAGAAAAAATCTCAAAAAAATCCACTCTATCTCTCTCTAAAAATGTTTAGAGTGAGAAAGTTTTTCCCCCAAAAAGGCTTCCTCCTTTTTTCTCCCTCCTCCTCCCTTTTTTCCTTGGGATCCGTGCCCTTATATAGGGAAACGGATCCCGGAACAATGGGCGACGCCCAAAAAAAATTGGGCGTCGCCCAACAATGTTGGGTGATCGCCCAACTTTCGTTGGGCAATCGCCCAACGGCGTTGGACGAGCGCCCAACGCGAGGTTGGGCGCCCGCACCCAACCCTCGTCGGGCGTCCGCCCGACGCGTTGGGCGTTCGCCCGATGTGGTTGGGTGTCCGCCCGGTGACCCCCGGGGCATGCCCCGCGCCGTCGGACGCGTGCACTCCGTGGTTGCCAAACGCGCGTTCCGCGCAGCTAGACGCTCGCACGTCGCGGCCACCGAACGCGCGCCTCACGCTGCCAGGCACGTGTGCTCGACGGCCTACGAGGGCGCGCATCGCTAGCGGTCCCAGGCATTGCTCGGGCGTCGAGAGCGTGCCACTCGCGGTGCGTCCGACGGACGCCGCACGCACGTTTCGAGCCGTCAAGCGGGCGTTCGACCATCGTCGTCCGCGTGCGGGATGCCGTTGTGTGCCCGTGCTGTGCCGTTAATTTTCCTCAGCTTATTATTCTTTATATATTTTTTCAAAACTTCCGGAATCAATCGCTTCGACCGCCTTGTTTCAGGTTTTCGTCACAGGTCCTCCGACTCGGTGTCTACAGTTGCCCCTACTTTTCTATTTTGACAGTGATGTGTGTGGTTCGAAAACGTTTTTGCTAACGTAACACATGCAATGTAGAACATATAAAAGTAAAAGACACGTAACGAGTAGGAGGAAACATACCTGACCTTTGCGCTGCGCGCTCTAGCGTTGCTCTCTGACTGCATCAGACTCTGCTTCGGGCTGCACCCTAGTTCACGATCGCGGGGATAATGGCTAAATAGCTACCCTAGTTTATGACCGCGGGGATAATGGCTAAACAGCTACCCTATTTCAAGATTATGGGGATAATGGCTAAACAGCTACCCTGATTTACGACTGTGGGGATAATGGCTAAACCGCTACCCTAGTCTACGATCTTAGGTAAATATGGCTCAAAAGCAACTCCGGTCTGCGACCATGAGTCAGATGGCTCAAAAGCAACTCCGATCTGCGACCGTGAGTCAGATGGCTCAAAAGCAACTCCGGTCTGCGACCGTGAGTCAGATGGCTCAAAAGCAACTCCGGTCTGCGACCGTGAGTCAGATGGCTCAAAAGCAACCCCGGTCTGCGACCATGAGTCAAATGGCTCAAAAGCAACTCCAGTCTGCGACCGAGAGTCAAATGGCTCAAAAGCAACTCCGGTCTGCGACCGTGAGTCAAATGGCTCAAAAGTAACTCCGGTCTGCGACCGTGAGTCAAATGGCAAAAAAGCGGGTTCTGTTTCTGGATTTTCTTACCACACGGTTGTCTGTATTTTCTCACTAGAGCTATCATCTTGACGATTCGATGGGCACACGTCTGAGTCCGAAATGAAATAGACTACTGATTGTTTTTCTGTTGACTGTCGTCTGTATTTCGACTGGTGTCACTGTTCTGTAAAAATTAGCTGTTGTCTGGAATTGATGTTTTGACAATGTTAGTCACTGTTTGGGAGAAATGCAGGCTGAAACGGACTGCAAATCGGAGGTCTGTGCACCTGGTAATTAATTATTTACTTTTTACCTTTATGTCAAATCGTACTTTTTTCACTATTTACGGGAATGCCATTCCCTTTTCCTATATAAGGTGGTGGGGTTTCATTTCAACCCCACACCTTCTCTCTCCTCTTTCTCTCACTAGACTTCAATTTGGATTATTCTCGGGATGGATTTAGACGAATGGGATGGCACCCGAGGCATGGATGAGGTTTATGTAAACCTGGATAGAGTGGATACCTTCCACGACCCTACAACACACTTGAGCAGGACACGCTGAAACGAGGTAAGTGGTTTCTCACTTTTATTTGATTTGAACTCTAGGATTTAGCACTCCTATACGAACATGATTTGCATGCTAACTCTTAGACTGCCTTAGAGGACTTTAGCTAGAAAACGTGAATTCCTTTATTTACACGTAACACCTGTTTGTTTTTGTAAGAATGCGCGCTATATGCATGTGAATAGTACCCTACGAATTTATGCATGTTGACAGTAAAAACGATGTGAATAGTAAAAACATGAATAGTGCACGTGAATAGTAAAAACTTAGCTAATGCACGTGAATAGTGACAACGTGAATAGTAAAAACTTAGCTAATGCACGTGAATAGTGCACGTGAATAGTGCAACGCGAATAGTAAAAACTTAGCTAATGCACGTGAATAGTAGAACGTGAATAGTGCCAACGTAAATAGTAAAAACGTGAATAGTGCACGTAAATAGTGAAAACGACGTGAATAGTAAAAACTTACCTAATGCCCGTTAACGTACATGAATAGTAAAACCTAATCTACGCTCCTCGTCGCCGCAGACGAGAGTGGATCAAAGAATTGACTCAACCTTACGTGAAGGACCCTACATGAGAGATTTTTTGCAGAAAATTGGTCCTAACTGACCGGATGTCTCTAGGTTAGAAAATGGAAGAATACCTAGTCTTAACGCATTCTTTTCAATTGCCTGCTTTAAGAGCTGTATTTAAATTTTCTTATCTTGTTCCTTTTTAGTTCATTGAGATTTCGGGGACCACCGCCGAGGTTCTCTCATGGTATGATAGGCTAGGTGCCGCGACGAGAGCCCGCGTGCGCGAGTTGGGCTTCGAGCCCTTTATTGCAGCACTGCCCCGCACCAACGGGGTGTGTGATCCTTTTGGCCTACGGGCCTTATGCGAGCGGTGGGTTGACTCGACCCACACCTTCCACCTTTCCTTTGGGGAGATGACCATCTCGCCTCGAGATTTTTCGCTGTTGACAGGATTGCGAGGGAGCAACACTCCCGTCCCTTTCCACTTTGGTATGATGCGACCACGGGTCGACCCTGCTAGGCTTGCTACCGTGATTGGACCGGGAGTTCGTCTATGCGCCAAGTCTACTCCGGCGAAGTTTGTCTCTACCGCGAGCCTCTTGAGTAGACGTGATTTCTGCAAGACTGACGCTACCGACCTGGCGGTTCGTAGTTTCTTAGTATATGCTCTGAGTGAGACGATTTTCCGCACGAAGGGCGGGAAGGTACACGCAGGTCTCATTCAGGCACTTAGCGATCTGGATGCAGCGGCTTCTTATGATTGGGCAGGGGCAGGCTTAGCCTTTCTTTACAAGTTCTTGGATCTGACTTGCCGGAAGCGCAAGGACTTCGCCGGTTATACCTTTGCCCTGCTGGTACGTGACGCCTTCTTGACTTATCCGTCTTGTCTTTTTCGCATTTTTCACACTCCTAGTCCTCATTTTTACCGCAGGTGTGGGCATACGAGAGACATATCCTTCCTAGCCGGTCTCGACCTCGACCGAGAGTACCGAGGCCGCCCTTCATGACCCGATGGAGGGATTTTGATTTGAGTGCTGAGAGGAGTCGGACCGTGTCGCGGCTTCTGGATCGGATCGACTCGCTGACCCTGGGACAGGTAGATGTTGCCTAATCATGCTAGATTTTTGTTTGAGTCCCTCTGACTTTCTTTTTGTGCATTTTTCTTTAGATTAAGTTCAGGTGGGATGATCTTGACTTCGGCCCTGATTATGCATACGCATCGATGATCCAGGAGCAGCAGTGCGTGCTCACTGGCCCTTGTGTGCGGGCGTGGTATTTGGGAGATCGAGGCATCACCGGAGTGAGTGATGTTCACTGGACGCCGGGGGAGATTCCCGTTTCCATGTTCGCTGTGCAGACTCTGCCTTTATCGACCATTCGTCGAGATCTGACCCGTCATTTTGTCGGTAGAGTAGTCTGGGTTCATGCCGGGGGCCGCGAGCCTTATTTGTCTACTTTGCTGAGCGCGAGGGATGCCCCGGCGGCAGCGATGGAGGTAGATCCAGTGGCGGACGTGTTTTCGAGAGAGGCGGTCGAGGCCATCTTTGGTCAGGCGGAGGTTCCGGTAAGTGATTCCGTTCCCCCTTTATTTTATTTACGATATGCTCGGAGGTTTTATTGTGTGTTTTTTTTTTGCAGGAGGGATCTTGGAGGAGTGCCCACTTATTTGATTTTTTTGATGGCACTCAGACTCAGACACCAGCGCGCGAGCAGCCCTACTTCGTCGGCGAGTCCTCCAGCGCAGCCCGATCGGAGAGATCGTCCATAGGCGTGCCTATACCAGGCTACGGGAGGGATTATGCTACGATCCGCTATGACGAGTCTGGGACACCTTATGTGGTATTTGAGGCGGCCCCTCCTATCTTCTCCTCGAGGGTCCCGTTTGATCCCTCGGACGCTTCACTGACCACTAGGGAGACCTGTACAGACTACGTGGATCTATCTGGCTTCCTACGAGATTGCCTCAGCTTGCGCTGCACCGACCACCTGGTATGTATCATTATTGTACTTTAGTGTAGTGAAATGTATGCATGTATGTATGATTTATGTTTTTGCCTATGCTGCCTCTTATCTATTTTTTTTTCTTTTTTTTTGTAGAGTGATCTTCATGCCCATGAGCGGAGACAGAGTGAGCTAGTGCGGGAAGCTGATGCCCGAGTCGGTCATGTGTATCAAGAGAGGAACGACCACTGGTCGGGGGTGATGCGACGGGAGACTGAGGGTCGCCTTACCGTCGAGGAGAGGGCGCGTGATGAGTCGATCAGACGCCTTGCTGCAGAGGAGAGAGCACTAGCTGCTGATGAGAGAGCACGGGTTTCTGATGAGAGAGCGCGAGCTTCTGATGAGAGAGCGCGTGTTGCTGAGGAGACACTATCTGCGGAGCGGGCATCCCACCTGAGAGACTTTGAGAACTATTGGGACCTCCCTCCGTATTAGGCTCGTAGCTTTCATTGTTGCTTTGTAGCTTTTATTAGGGTTTCTCCGATGTATAGCTGATGTATAGGGAGTTGGGTGGATAGTAGGTAGGCTTTTTGTGAAAAGTAGGATAGGAAATGTATAACTCGTGATTCATATTACCATGCATTCGGTAGATTATGATGATTCCAATCATTCTCGTCAAATATATTCATGCCTTTATTTATTTACAAACAACAGAAATACTTAGTCTCTTATACATTGTTTTTGTAATTGCTCAAGTCATAACTATTGTTACCAGGACCCGCCTTTCGGTTTTCGGATCCCGGCGATTTTTCTTCTCTCCTTTTACTATCCCGGAATTTTTAAATGAGTGCCCTTTCGGGTTTTCACCCATTGGGATTTCCCTTATTGTTGCATAGGTCGCCCTTTGCGGGTTTTCAACCTATCGGGAATTTTTCTTTTTTTTTTTCTTTTTTTTTTTTTACGAAAAGTATTTCTTAAGCCTATCCAGATTGGTAGGTTCGGAGAACTCCATGCCGTCCATAGTGGTTAACTTCACTGCTCCTTTGCTTAGTATCTTCTTCACGACGAATGGTCCTTCCCAGTTAGGCCTGAACTTCCCCCTCGGGTCGGTGTGCGTCACACGGATCTGTTTCAGCACCAAATCTCCTTCTTTGATGGGGCTGGTCTTGACTTTTTTATTGAAAGCCCGAGCCATCCTTCTTTGATATAACTGTACATGGTAAAGGGCTTCCATCCTTTTCTCATCAACTAAAGCCAACTACTCACATCGCCTTTTTACCCATTCCGCCTCGGGAATTTCTGCTTCCACTGCGATTCTCAACGATCGCTTTTCAATCTCAATCGGCAAAACTGCTTTTGTGCCATATACCAAAGAGGATGGTGTTGCCCCAGTCGAGGTTCTGACTGTCGTGCGATAAGCCCACAACGCGAGAGGGAGGTGCTCATGCCAGTTCTGATGTGATTCTACCGTCTTTACGAGGATCCTTTTAAGGTTCTTATTAGCTGCTTCTACTGCCCCATTAGCCTGTGGACGGTACGGAGAAGACCTGTGATGTTCAATGCCATATTCTCGGAAAAGATTCCTTACTTCCCCCTGAAACTGGACTCCGTTATCCGTGATCATGTGATGAGGCACTCCGAACCTGGTGATCAAGTGTTTTTCAATGAACTTTCTCATCTGCTTGGATCCCAGTTTGCTAAACGACTCTGCTTCTACCCACTTGGTGAAATAATCGATGGCGACTGCAATAAACTTATGTCCATTTGAAGCATTAGGCCTTACTTCGCCAATGATGTCAATGCCCCAGGCAGCGAATGGCCAAGTAGGTGCTAGCACATGTAGTTCCATGGCCGGAAGATGACTGCAATCGCCGTGGATTTGACAATCGTGACATTTCTTCGCATACTCGTTACAATCTCTTTCCATGGTGAGCCAATAGAAGCCTTGCCTAATAATTTTCTTAGCTAGTACTGCTCCTCCCATATGGGCTCCACAAATTCCCGAATGTACTGATTCCATCGCCTCGCGGGCTTCCCCCGCATCCAAGCATCTTAGTTGTAATCCATCAACGTGCCTTTTGTAAAGCAAGTCGTTATGGATGACGAACTGACGAGCTAGCCTTCTAATCACAGCTTGATCCCTAGGTTCTGACTCTGCCGGATATGTTCCATCTTTCATGAAGTTTATGATATCGAAATACCACGGTTTTTCATCTGCCCCTAACAGCATTACGTCTTCGTAGCACGGTTTGTAAGATCTTCTCAATACCAATGGTTTCGAAGCAAGGTTCCGGGGGTTGTCCCAAACTGACACCAAAGTAGCCAAGGCATCCGCCGCCTGGTTCTGAGCTCGAGGAATGTGATAGAAGCGACATTCTTGGAATCTCAATGCCAACCCTTCTAGCTGATCTAGATACGGACGTAGTCTTTCTTCTCTCACTTCCCAGTTTCCTTGTGCCTGTTCGATGATCAACTTGGACTCACCCCAAATTTCGACATATGACGCTCCCAGTGCTGCTAATGACTCCAAACCATAAATGCATGCTTCGTATTCGGCCATATTGTTGGTAAGGGGGAAGGATAACTTCTTCGCCATCGGGATTCTTTCTCCTTCCGGGGAGATAAGTAGTACTCCTACTCCGGCTCCCTTCGAATTAACTGCTCCGTCGAAGAACATTTTCCACGGTATAACTTCGATTGCATTCAAATGTTCATCGGGGAAATCATAACTTATCTCTTCTTCTTCTGTATTCAGGGGTTGATTAGCCAAAAATTCTGCCACGGCTCTTCTGTATTCAATGTCAAACTCGGACAAAAGCAACAACCATCTGGCTAACTTCCCGGTCAAGGATGGAGTTCGGTACAGATACTTCACGGGGTCCATCCGAGAAATAATGATCACTTTATACGATTGGAAATAGTGCCGCAGTTTCTTCGTCAACCACACCACTGCCACACATGTCTTTTCGATCATGTTGTATTTGAGCTCATACTCCAGGAACTTCTTACTCAAATAATACACCGCGTGCTCCACACCGGTGTCTCCCTCTTAGGCCAACATTGCTCCAATAGATCGCTCTTCAATCGCTACATAGAGGAGAAGCGGCTTTCCTAGTTTAGGCGGTCTCAACACTGGCGGATTAGACAAGTAACTTCGGACACTCTCCAATGCTTGTTGACACTTATCATTCCAAACGACGGGTTGGTCTTTCCTTAGCAACTTAGAGATTGGCTCGCAGATTGCGGTGAGTCTTGCTATGAACCGGCTGATATACTGAACCTGCCCCAGAAACCCCCTCACTTCCTTCTCATTTCTCGGCGCTGGCATTTCCTTTATAGCCTTCACTTTATCGGGATCCACCTCGATTCCCTTATTTCCGATTACATAGCCTAAGATTTTCCCCGACGAAACGCCGAAAAAGCACTTCTTCGGGTTTAACCTTAGCTTGAATTCTGCAATTCGGGCCAAAAACTTCTCGAGTGCGGCAAAATGCCCTTCTCTTGTCTCTGATTTGACCATCATGTCATCCACGTAGACTTCTACCTCCTTGTGTATCATGTCATGGAACAGTGCCGTGGCCATTCTCTGATAGGTTGCCCCGGCGTTTTTCAAACCAAACGGCATCACTCTGTAACAGTATGTTCCCCACTCAGTTGTGAACGAGGTTTTCGCTTTGTGCTTTTCGGCCATCTGAACTTGCATGTAGTCCATGAAACCATCCACATTTGTGTGTAAGACGCTTGATGCTGCACTGTCGATCAATACATCGATATGAGGCAAGGCGAACTCATCCTTGGGGCATGCCTTGTTAAGATCTCTGTAATCCACGCACATCCTCCCTTTGCCATCCTTTTTCGCAATGGGCACTACATTTGCGACCCAAGGGTGGTAGTCGATCACTTCGATGAATCCTGCTTCTAACTGCTTCTTCACTTCCTCTCTGATCTTATCTGCCCATTCGGGTCTCATACGTCGGAGCTTCTGCTTTACGGGCCTCGCCTCGGGATATGTTGGAATACGGTGGGTTACGATTGATTGATCGATTCCAGGCATGTCTTCGTATGTCCACGCGAATACAATTTCGTATTTTTTAATTATTCTCTCAAATTCTTTTCTCTCTTCAATAGTTAATTCTTGAGCAATTTGTATAAGTTTAGGATTTTCATCCGTACCAAGATTGAAAGTTGACATTTCTATTGTATTGATTTCAAATGTAGGCATGTTATATGAATGAGAATGCATGGAATGATCATGATCAACATCAAGCAAGTAAGCAAAATCAGAATTCATTTCATTGATAGCGTGGGTGATTACATCATCGGCCTCAAACAAAGCAGTAATACAATTTTCATCCTCAATATCTTCAGACTTCTCATATACTCTCGAGGTACTAGGCTCAATTTCATCTCCTGTAGCCGCTTCACTTGTAATGACCTGCTCCTCGACATTTGAATCCACCATCATGATCTCCTCGACAAAGCAGCTTGCCTTTCCTTTGCCCCAGTCGGCGACATCATTGAAGATTTCAAACCCTGGCAGAATCTTTCCTTCCGTGCTAGTCCACGACTCGGACGTTCCCGAATATGGCCTTCCATGCCCCTCGCTTACAAAATGCTTCCTCAAGCCTATTTTTCCTTCTGCACTCATGTTGGATGGACTCCCCTGCTCATATCCCAAACCCCTCCGGGTTTTCTGACTCTTAAAATCCGGAAACTCCGACAACCCTTGATGGTGTGCTCCTAAGCCCATTCCCGGGATGAAACCTCCTTTCATCATCTTCACCACATCGGTGGTCATGCTCGACTCGTAAATCCCAAAGACTTGGAATCCAGAGAAAAGTGAGGCTCAATTCCCAATGCTGCCACCGAGCTCAGTTTTTCAGCTCTAATTGTAACTATCTCCTCCCCGAAGGGGAACTTAATCATTTGGTGGAGCGTGGAGGGCACACCTCCCAGCTTGTGGAACCAAGGGCATCCCAACAACACAGCAAAAGTTACTGGGATATCCAACACTGTGAACTCAGTTTCTTCCTCGTGCGGCCCCACTTTCAACTTGGCCTTGAAAACTCCTTCAATATGCCTACGGCTGTCATCGTATGCTCTGATCACTGTTTCAGAAGCTGTCAAGTCTCCTCTCTCCACTCCTAACTTGGACAAGAGCTTCAAAGGACAAACATTAATGGCCGATCCATCATCGACCATAACACAGCTGGTCTTCTTCCCGTTAATTTCCGCTCGGATATATAATGGCTTGTTGTGAGCCTTCCCCTCTTCTGGGAGATCCTCGTCGGTAAACGTAATCTCAGTCCTCTTTCGAGCCATAATTGCCCCTACTAGCGCTGTCGGCTCGGTATCGGTGGAAATAACCAAATTCTGCAACTCTTTCATCAGATTTTCACGATGGTACCTAGAATGGCATAAAACTTCCCCGACCGTAGACTTAGCTTGCGTCTTCTTCAACTGTTCAAGAACTTGGTCATCGGGCTTAGGAGCCGACCCTTCTCCAATCTCAGTCTCTGCCATTGGTGCCTTTCCCTCGGCCACACGACCTGATCTCATCATCACCGCAACTTCCGGCTCGTCCTCCGACTCATCCCAGATGTTAATAGGAACCCTTCGATTGGCATCCTCCTCGTCCGAGGAACTCGCTCAAATGTCTACGACCATTAAATCCATGATGTGAGGAACACTCGGATTCAGGAAGAAGGGATCCGCTGATCCATACAAAGCCCAACCTATCAACTCATCATAGTCACGGAGGGACACTCTACTCATCCTTCTTGCGGCCAACGGAATAGCGCCTCGTTGTATGCACATAAGCTGCACCTTATCGCTCATTGTCTCATTACACTGCTCATAACGGTGCCTCCACCTTCTAGCATAATCCATAAAATGTTCCTCGGGGAATTGCCTAATCCTGTCCAGATCATCCAGAGATCCCGTCCATGGAATGTACATTTCATATCTCGCCACAAAGGCATTTTGGAGCGGTATCCAATGGCACATCTCTTCCTTTGACAGACCCTGATGCCACAATAAGGCTTCTCCCATCAAGGTTTCCGGAAAATGTTCATGCAACTCACACTGTGGGAATCCAGCGTTATACATATGATCGCGGAATATCCTCGCATGCTCTACAGGATCCTGGTATCCACCATACCTAGGCATCGCTAACACCGCATCAGGTGTTTGGTAAGACGGGGAATCAGGAGTTTGCTCTGCTAGCATCCATACCGTATATTCCTTGATAAATCTCTTCATCATAGCTGCCCAATCGGTCTTAACATACATCGGCAGCGACATGTACCACATCAGCGGTTCACCCATCAATGAATTACGAAACAAGCTAGTGATCTCTTCCTCGTTGAAACCCAAGGCTGTCATAGCCGACAAATAGAAGTGAAGGTGCTCCATAGGGTCCTTATTGCCGTTATACTTGCTCACCCTTGGCAATGGACGCTTGATGGGTCCAATCTGCATTGCAAAGTGCTCCGCGGTTCTGTCCTCAGCTCTCTGATACTTTTCAAGAAACAAATCCGACAACCGATCCCAATCGTGCTTGCAAGAGTCGGGCAATGAATGGAACCATTGCAAAGGCTCACCTACCAGTGAATGGTGGAACCACTGAGCAATTTCATCTACCCCAAAGGATTCAATAAACATGTCGTACATATACTCACGCAAGTGCACTTCGGGATCCCTTCCTCCACTGAACAAACCCAAATTTGGCACGATAGTCCGAGACGCCCCTTCACCGGTCTCTTCGGCACTATCCTCGTCATATGGTGCTCCACCATCTGATCCCTCCTCCATTGGTTCTTCCTCTTGCTCCTCACCCAAGAAGGACACATACAAACCATTTCCCACATTGCTTCTTTCGACGGAGTCCAACAACTCCTCTACATCTTCCTCAAAGGATTCCATTACTACAGTTTCCGTCAAACCAACTCCGATCACGCTCACCCTATGATTAGGCAATGGATTGCGCCTAACGGAAGGGTTTGCTGACGAAGGATCAGCTATCTTCTTCTCCTCAATCAAAACTTGGATTTCGTGTTTCAGCCTTTCGCAATTCTCAATCGTATGTCCATAACTGCTGTGGAACTCACAATACCCTCTAGCCTGAATCTGCGGAGTAGGTTGGGCTTTGTTATGCGGGGTAAGGGCTTTCAACAACCCCTTCTTCTGCAGACGTTCAAAAACTTTTGCGTATGTCAGATCAAATCGGGCGAACTGCCTTTTCCCGATAGCGTTGAGTTCAATCACCTTTACTGCGGCAGGTTCTACATTAGAACTTGGCCCTCCGGCACTATACCCCGACTTCGTCCGTTTAGCATAGGCTCTTTTGGGCTCTCCCTCCCCTTCAACTGTCAAAGCGTAGCTATATATCTGATTGAAATCGGTGAAAGGCATGCACCGCAACTCATTCTTAACGTGCGGCAAAGTGTTGCTGATTACCACCCGGATCTGATCCTGCTCCGACGGCTTCTGTTTTATAACTGCTGCCTTAGCTCTCCACCTACTCATAAAGTCGGACAAAGACTCCCCAGCCTGCTGCTTGGTGCTCTCTAGCTCCCTCAAAGTGACCTCAAACATAGTGTTGAAGCTACATTGGGCGATGAATGACTTCACTAACTCCTTCCAATCCCTCTTTGTCACCAGTGGCAACGCATGAAACCACACGAGGGCACCCCCCTCCAGATAAGCACTGAACAGCCCCAAGATCTGTTCCTCAGTCAGAATTGTGTGCTCCATTGCTGCCACATATTGGTTCACATGGGCGGTAGGATCCCCAGTTCCATCAAACTTCTTCATGTCAGGAAGACGGAACTTCAAAGGCAAAGTCGTTGCCGACGAATAGTTTTTCAGATTATAAAAGTCTTGACCTCCAGAGCTTACCCCACGTAGATCGTGCACTTCCTGAGTGATGTGCTGCTTCCATTCCTCTTCCCTTTGCTTTCTCTTCCCCAAACTGCTTGTTACGCAATCCTGATAGTTACCTCCAAAACGGGGACCCGTGCTCATAATGTTCTCAGCTGGTTTACTGCTACTCTTGTTACTCTTAATTGCAAGCACGTCCAGCTGGACTAAAATTGCGGTTAACTGATCATTGAGGTTGTTTACCACTCTTTCTAACCTTGATATTCTCTCATCCGGTGTCGACATATTGACTGAATATTAAGCTGCCTTGAACGAAGATGATTCAGAAGCCACTACTCTCGATTCGGAACCGTCAATTTGTAGCTGATCAAACTGCCCGACTAGCCAGTTATTCTCACGGAACCACAACCGCTTAATGATGACGTCTGCGCGAACGGTATCCATTAGTATGTATGCATGGTTTTATATGCATGATTCGTGGTGTGTGCGTTTATTTATTTACGATTATAAGATAAGAAGAACAAACGTTAGTTCTATTTACATGTATCATAACATCTCTCTTCCACCCTTATTCCTCCACACACTCATTGGTCCAGGTCTCTTTCCTAGGATTTTGGGTTTGGGGCTCACATTGCGGTCCAGGGGACGCGTGATGCCGTCGATTATTACGGAAAAATAAATCATTCATCAGACAATACAGTTCGTTTTGACGTATCAGCGTTCAGTGACTAAGAAATCGACCAAGTTGGATTGTTCTTTCAAGATAACTCGTCTGTCGTCCTTTCGTGAGACGCATTAATTCGGGTTTTGACTCCCTTTGAGCACATCTCAGTTTTTAGACGTGGTTCGAGTTATTCTTCTAGTCCAATCGTTCGTTATTATCAATGACTCGTTCCCTTTTGTTCGTGTGGTTTCGTGTCTCGATTTTTGGATTACAACGGGACCTTTTGGATCTATCGAGAGACGTAACCACGTGTTTATTTAGTGATGGAATCACTTTTGGATTTTATTTTAGGGAACGGACTCATCGCGTAACACGTTTGTTCTTAGCGTCGAGGATCCGTTTGCACATTTTGCTACGTGAAAAGACGGCGAGTCTTATTTTGAGCGCACGATAATCTTTCGGTTAATTACAACTCTTTGTTCCTCCCACTCCACGGGATATATCATCTCAGTGTGGTTATAGAAAATAAATGTTTCGTTGAATCGCGTGTTTATTCGAAGCGAGGATATCACCGTTTTCCTTCCTTTAGGCACGATTTAAGCAAACACGTACATCGGGCCATATTTCTTGCAGTTTTGGTAACGGTCGAAATGATCGAGTCGTTAGTCAAAACCCACAGTCTCGTCCATATCGCGCAATTATATGGTTTGGCTTGATTCGGCTTCGAGATTCCAAACGGGGTATACACTCGTTCGAGGCACGTATTCAACGGTATTGGTTTATTTTCTTTAACTACTCTCGGGATTGACATATATCGCAGATTCGGAATGATTTTGGTCTTTTAGTTCATTTTTCTTTTCTTAGTCGCCTTTTGCGGACACGTCCATTTCTCTTAAGAATGACGCAAGGCATAACGTAAAAGCTCGTCTTTTATTCGGAAGGGACGGGCTACTTGTGCGAAACTTTTCACGTTACAACAAGGTCGTTCGATACAGAAATGTTCTTCGTTTTCATTTTGTCGTGATCTCGTTTTATCCCAATTTATTTAAAGAATGTGAATAACGGCTACCGTTAATATAGTCTCTTGTATCGAAATGTAACTATCCTTAACACCGAACCGATTAATACTAATACGTGCTTACATCATCACGTATTTCCTGAACACGTGCCTTCATCGGGACACCGAAAGGGACAAGGCGGGTCGCACATGTTCATTCATATGAGATGACTAAGTCGTCTTTAGTTCAAATCGTTTCGATGTTTTAGGGTAACTAGTATGTCGATTCATGAGTATATATTAACGCGTCGTCTCATTTTCTTTACATAGTTTAGGATTAGACACGTATCATGGCGGTTTGAAAACACGAACTGATTCATTTATCACATCAAAAATAGTAACGGGTAATCCTATGGAAACTTCTAAGGCTACTATATGCTGACACGGCTGACCGTGGGACTTCACAGGACCGCACAGATTCGCCCCTAACGAATGGATGGGGACCCTCTAGCGCCTTACTGTAAGGGGGAACTTACGCTATCCTCTTTCGAGCGACGAATGGACTCTCGCTAGAGGTTTCGCGGAAATTACCCAAAGGGTTTGCAATAATGCTCGTGAATGCATACGAAAAGAAGTAAAACGATCCGTCCCCGTTAAGGGCTTAGTGCATGCCTTCCGGAATCAAATTTCTTGCTTCCCAAGCAGAGTCGCCACTTGTTAGACGAGGTGCCGCGGCCTAATCTCCCGGGCGGACCGGGGGGTGGACAACCTCATGGCGACGTAAGCGGTGATTGGCGCCGAAAGCAACCAACCACGGAATCAAGCTGCTCGGCAGGACCGGAGCTCGGAGATATGGAAGAGTCGCCACCCACGAATGGGAAAATGAACACCGATCCCTTGCGGGAGACCGGTGTGGGTTCGGGAAACTTAGGTACGAGCCGAGAAGGCTAGCTCCTTTCCGGAGAAAGGCTACTAGGCACCCCGACATCACCCGGTTATGAACCACCGGCCTCCTACTCAGCATGGTAGGCGATAACGGACTAATCGTATACTTCTTTAAGTTTAAAATTCATTTGAAACCCTTTTCTTTCTCTTTTTGGAAACCATTTTGAGCATATGATATCGAAAAGCCACATCAGTAAAGAATCACCCATTTATGTTTATACATACACAGAGAGGGGGAAGAAAGAAGTGATTTATTTACAACCGTAATTAAAGGTTATGTTGTGTGTCTATTCTACACTAACTTAATTCCCCAAAACGGATTTATTTACATGGTTCGCACCTTAATCGTCGTTGGAACGATTTAGGTGCGTTTTTAAAACCCCGTTTGATGAAGTTTACCCGAATCGCCGTTGGAACGACTCGAGTATTTGAAAACGTTTGAGATGAAAACCTTTTAATGAGAAAACATGGTTAAACATACAAGTCAATTTTACTTTGTACAAATTCTTTAAGAAAACGATTCAAAACTCCTTATTTACAACGAAAACGATTTTAATTACAATGTTCGCTTAATCCGTCGTTGGAACGGACCAAGGTTTTAAAGCGTGATGTTTTGAAGACGATTTAAAATATCATCAAAAATGACTCTATTTATCTACATTAGAAATCTAAGAAAGCTCATTAGCTTAAATAATTTAATTGAAAACTCTCTTTTTGTGATTTATTTTCCCCACTTATTTAATGGACTCTCTAACTATTATAATTACATCAATAAACACATTTAGGCCCAAAAATTAATTTTTCCAAGTGAAGCCCATTTGAAACATGGACTTATAAATGACCAAAAGAAATAAAGAAAATAATATAGATATATATTTACACATTTTAGCCCAAAAGACATAAAATAAGAGTAAAAGAAAATATACTATCTAATACATATATAAGAAAGAATAATGAAAATAATATATTTATACTTTACACATAAGAAAATAGTGAATGAAATTCATAAATAAGAAAATAGCATTTATTACTCAAAATAATTTTATTTAACAATAATTAAGACAACCCAAATATACCCCAAAACTATATACATATATACATAACTAATATAATCCTAATATCAAAAAGACTATATATTCATCCCCCAATATCTACTAATTATCTCCCAAAATGCTCAAGTAAATAACATTTAAAATAGAATTTAATGTAATAATAAAAAAGAAAGTAATACGTACATATACAAAAAATTAGAATAAAAATGGAATACCAATCTCCTAAAATAATTATATATGTTAAAGTTTTAAAACAATTTGAAAAGAATATATTACATAATTATATATATATATATATATACACTAAGGATTAAAAGTCTAAAAGTTAAGAAAAAGGGACTGAAATGATATTTTTTACATTTTGGCAGATTTACCGACGGAAGATCCGTCGGTAAACAGCATTTAGTGACAGAATTGGCAAATTACAGCAGCACTGCAACATTTTCCAGATTTATTCAAAAGCTTTAAATTAAATCTAATTCAATCGTTTTGGACTTCCGAACTACCAAAGATGGATCATAGTCGAAAACGGAAGTTCCTAAAACGAAGTTTTTATTTTAAAACGTTATTTGGAAACCTCTTTTAAATTTAAAAACTTATAATTACAACATTTTTGATACCCGAACTACCTTTTTATCGGATCATGGTTCGTATTGGGATATCCAAAACGAGGTTTTTATTTTAAAACAAAACCGAATTTTATTTAACACGAAACGAAAATTAAATAAATACGTTATTAAATAAAACGTGACAAAATAAATAAATAACTAAAGGAGTAAAAACTATAGCATAAAAAAATAAATAGAAGGAGAGAATAAATTAAATAAAATAAAGAGTCTAGTCCTCGGATAATACCTTTAATTCGGTATCTGACAGTCAAAGCCGATTGATTCCACGAACCGCGAGCTCCCGATTTTAATAAAAATTTAGTAAAAATTGAACTTAGGAAATTTGGAATTTTTGAGAAAAAAAATATTTTTCTCAAAAAAATCCACTCTCTCTCTCTCTAAAAATGTTTAGAGTGAGAAAGTTTTTCCCCCAAAAAGTCTTCCTCCTTTTTTCTCCCTCCTCCTCCCTTTTTTCCTTGGGATCTGTGCCCTTATATAGGGAAACGGATCCCGGAACAATGGGCGACGCCCAAAAAAAATTGGGCGTCGCCCATTGTGGTTGGGCGGCCGCCCAACCTAGTGTTGGGCTACCGCCCAACCTTGTTGGGCGGCCGCCCAACAATGTTGGGCGATCGCCCAACTTTCGTAGGGCGATCGCCCAACGGCGTTGGGCGAGCGCCCAATGCGAGGTTGGGCGCCCGCGCCCAACCCTCGTCGGGCGTCCGCCCGACGCGTTGGGCGTTCGCCCGACGCGTTGGGCGTTCGCCCGACGTGGTTGGGTGTCCGCCCGGTGACCCCCAGGGCATGCCCCGCGCCGTCGGACGCGTGCACTCCGTGGCCGCCGAGCGCGCGTTCCGCGCAGCTAGACGCTCGCACATCGCGGCCGCCAAACGCGCGCCTCGCGCTGCCAGGCACGTGTGCTCGATGGCCTACGAGGGCGCGCACCGCCAGCGGTCCCAGGCATTGCTCGGGCGTCGAGAGCGTGCCACTCGCGGTGCGTCCGACGGACGCCGCGCGCACGTCTCGAGCCGTCAAGCGGGCGTTCAACCATCGTCGTCCGCGTGCGGGATGCCGTTGTGTGCCCGCGCTGTGCCGTTAATTTTCCTCAGCTTATTATTCTTTATATATTTTTTCAAAACTTCCGGAATCAATCGCTTCGACCGCCTTGTTTCAGGTTTTCGTCACAGGTCCTCCGACTCGGTGTCTACACATGCCTTCATTTGAAATCAATACAATAGAAATGTCAACTTTCAATCTTGGCACGGATGAAAATCCTAAACTTATACAAATTGCTCAAGAATTAACTATTGAAGAGAGAAAAGAATTCGAGAGAATAATTAAAAATATACGAAATAGTGTTTGCTTGGACGTATGAAGACATGCCAGGGATTGATCAGTCAATCGTAACTCACCGTATCCCAACCTATCCCGATGCGAAGCCCGTAAAGCAGAAGCTCCGATGCATGAGACCAGAATGGGCAGATAAGATCAGAGAGGAAGTGAAGAAACAGTTAGAAGCAGGGTTTATCGAAGTGATCGACTACCCTCCTTGGGTCGTAAATGTAGTGCCCATCGCAAAGAAAGACGGTAAAGTAAGAATGTGCGTCGATTATAAAGATCTTAACAAGGCATGCCCCAAAGATGAATTCACATTACCTCATATTGATGTATTAATCGACACCGCAGCATCGAGTGTCTTGCACACGAACGTAGACGGTTTCATGGGCTACATGCAGATTCAGATGGCCGAGAAGCACAAAGCAAAAACCTCATTCACAACTGAGTGGGGAACATACTAATATCGAGTAATGCCATTTGGGTTGAAAAACGCCGGGGCAACTTACCAGCGAATGGCTACAGCACTATTTCACGATATGATACACAAGGAGGTGAAAGTGTATGTCGATGACATGATGGTCAAGTCCGAGACGAGAGAGGGGCATTTCGTCACCCTCGAAAAATTCCTAGCTAGGATCGCAGAATTCAAGCTGAGATTGAATCCGAAGAAATGCTTCTTTGGTGTTTCATCGGGGAAGATCTTAGGCTATATGATCAGCGATAAGGGGATCGAGGTGGATCCTGATAAGGTGAAGGCCATACAAGAAATGTCAGCGCCAAAGAATGAGAAAGAAATAAGAGGATTTCTAGGGCAGGTTCAGTATATCAGCCGGTTCATAGCACGACTCACTACGGTCTACGAGCCCATCTTCAAGTTGCTATGAAAGGATCAACCGACGGTTTGGAACGACAAATGTCAGCAAGCGTTGGAAAGCATCCGGATGTACTTAACTAATCCGCCGGTATTGAGACTGCCTAAGCTCGGGAAACCTCTGCTCCTATATGTAGCGATCGAGGAGCGATCCATTGGAGCGATGTTGGCCCAAGAGGGAGACACCGGTGTGGAGCATGTGGTGTATTATCTGAGTAAGAAGTTCCTGGAGTACGAGCTTAAGTATAACATGATTGAAAAGACATGCGTGGCAGTGGTATGGCTAACAAAGAAGCTACGGCATTATTTTCAGTCATATAAGGTGATCATCATTTCCCGGATGGATCCTGTGAAATACCTGTACCAAACTCCATCTTTAACTGGGAAGCTAGCCCGATGGTTGTTACTTTTATCCGAGTTTGACATTGAATACGTCACAAAGAAGGTTATCAAGGGAAGGGCGGTGGCGGAATTCCTGGCTAACCAACCCATGGACGCGGGAAAAGAAGAGATAAACTACGACTTCCCCGATGAGCACTTGAACGCAATAGAAGTTATACCGTGGAAAATGTTCTTCGATGGAGCAGTCAATTCAAACAGAGCAGGTGTAGGAGTACTACTTATCACACCAGAAGGGGAGAGGATCCCTATGGTGAAGAAGATGGCATTCCCTCTCACTAATAATATGGCCGAATACGAAGCATGCATCTATTGAAAAGCATTTGATCACTAGATTCGGAGTACCTCATCATATGATCAAGGATAATGGGGTACAGTTCCAAGGGGAAGTGAGAAGTCTCTTCCAAGAGTACGATATTGAGCATCATAGATCTTCTCTGTATCGTCCGCAAGCTAACGGGGCAGTGGAGGCTGCGAATAAGAACCTTAAGAGAATCCTCGTGAGAACAGTGGAGTCACATCGGAATTGGCATGAGCAGCTTCCGTTCGCTTTGTGGGCCTACCGCACAACAGTCTGAACATCCACTGGTGCAACGCCCTTCTCTTTGGTGTACGGGGCAGAAGTTGTTCTCCCAATTGAGATCGAAAAGCGATCGTTGAGAATCGCAGTCGAAGCGGAGATTCCCGAAGTGAAATGGGTAAAAAAGCGGTATGAGAAGTTAGCATTGGTAGATGAGAAAAGGATGGAGGCTCTTTATCACGTACAGTTATACCAGAAAAGGATGGTCCGGGCCTTCAACAAAAAGGTCAAGGCCAGCCCTATCAAAGAAGGAGATTTGGTGCTGAAACAGATCCGAATGACGCACACCAATCCTAGGGGCAAGTTCAAGCCTAATTGGGAAGGACCATTCTTTGTGAAGAAAATCCTGAGGAAAGGAGCGGTGAAGTTAACCACAATGGACGGCATGGAGTTCTCCGAACCTACCAACCTGGATAGGCTTAAGAAATACTTTTCGTAAAAAAAAAAGAAAGAAAATTCCCGATAGGTTGAAAACCCGCAAAGGGCGGCCTATGCAATAATAAGGGACATCCCAATGGGTGAAAACCCGAAAGGGCACTCGTTTGGAAATTTCGGGATAATAAAAGGAGAGATGAAAAATCGTTGGGATCCGAAAACCGCAAAAGGCGAGTCCTGGTAACAATAGTTATATCTTGAGCAATTACAAAAATAATGTATAAGCGGCTAAGTATTTCTGTTGTTTGTAAATAAATGAAAGCATGAATATATTCGAAGAGAATGATTGAAATCATCGTAATCTACTGAATGCATAGTAATATGAATCATGTACCATAAATTTCTTACTTTTCCTTTCACAAATAAATAAAAAGCCTACACGCTATCCACCCCACTCTCTATACACCACCTATACATCGGGGAGTTCTAATGGAAACTACAAAGCTACACATAACAAGCCTAATAAGGATGAAAGTTCCAGTAATCCTCAAAGTCTCTCAGATGAGACGCCCGCTCCGCAGAAAGAGTCTCCTCGGCAACTCGAAATTTCTCCTCGGCAACTCGAGATCTCTCCTCGGCAGCAAGAAGTATCTCCTCGGCTACTCGTGCTCTCTCTTCAGTCGCGAGTCATCCCGCCGTCTCTACCTGCATCACCCCAGCCCAGTGGTTGTTCCTCTCTCGGTATACCTGGCCAACCCTGGCATCGGCCTCTCGCACCATCTCGCTCCGCCTCTGCTCATGCGCATGAAGGTCACTCTGAAAAAGAAAAGAAAACAGATAAGAAAAAGAAAAAGGAATACGAACAGGAACATAAATCATACATACATCCCACGACACTAAAGTAAAGTACTCACCAGATGGTCGACACAATGCAGGCTGAGCCGATCTCTGAGATAGCCTGAAAGTCCCACGTAGTCGGTGCACGTCTCCCTCGAGGTCTGGAGAGCGTCGGAAGGATCAAATGGTATCCTCGAGGAAAAGACAGGAGGAGCCATCTCGACACCGACATAAGCTATCCTGGACTCATCGTACCGAACGGTCGCAAAATCTCTCTCGAAGTCCAGGACGGGCACGCCAAGAGAGGATCTCCCAGGGCGGATAACGCCAGAGGACTCACCAGCATAATAGGATGGCTCGTTCGACGATGTCTGAGCATGGGCGCCACCGAAGAAGTCAGACATGTGGGCACTCCTCCAGGAACCCTCCTGCAAATAAAAGCATAATAAGTACCGCTAACTATCCAGTAAGTAAAATAAAGAAAGGGTCGAGCTACTCACCGGAACCTCCTCCCGACCAAAGACCTCATCAACAGCCTCGGGCGAAAACACATTCGCCCCACGGTCAACCTCCATCGCTACGGCTGGGGCATCTCTCACACTCAATAGGGTCGACAGATAGAGTGCATGGCCTTTGGCATGGACCCATACATCTCTGCCTGCAAAACGACGAGACAAATCCCGACGAATGGTCGATAAGGGCATGGTCCGGACTGCAAACATGGAGACAGGAATCTCGTCGGGTGTCCAATGCGTAGCACTGATCCCTGTGATACCCCGATCGCCTAGATACCATGCCCGCACGCATGGACCGGTGAGCACGCTCTGCTGCTTCTAGATCAGAGTGACGTACACATACTCGAAACCAAAATCGATGTCATCCCATCTGAATTTAATCTAAAAACACAAAAGAAAAGTCAATTCTGATCAAATAAAAACTTGGCAAAATTTGAAGATATTTACCTGCCCCAAAGTCTGTGAATCTATCCAATCCAGAAGCTGCGCCACAGTATGCCTCTCCCCCTCGCCGAGATCGAACCTGCTCCACCGGGCCATGAAAGGAGGCTGTAGGACCCGTGGCCTACACCGACGCTCAGTAGGAAGAATCCGCCTCTCGTAGGCCCACACCTGCTTGTGGAAATAAAAATTACGAACAGAGAATGCGAAGAATATAAAAAGAGCGAATCAAGGGTGTCCACGTACCAGGAGAGTGAAGGTGTAACCGCCGAAGTCCTTGCGCTTCCGGCAAGTCAAATCAAGGAACTTATATAGGAAAGCTAAGCCTACCCCCGCCCAATCATAAAACGCCGCCGCATCCAAATCACTAAGAGCCTGAATAAGACCAGCGTGCACCTTCCCGCTTTTGGAGCGGAAGATCGTCTCACTCAAGGCATACACTAAGAAGCTGCGAACGGCCAGGTCGGTATCGTCAGTCTCACAAAAATCTCGGCGGCTCAGGAGGCTCGCGGTGGAAACAAACTTCACCGGGGAAGACTTGGCGTCTGGATAAACTCCTGGCCCAATCAAAGCAGCCAGCCTGGCGCGATCGACCCGCGAATGCATCATGTCAAAGCAAAAGGGAACTGGAGTGCCACTCCCCCGTAACCCGGTCAACAAAGAGAAATCTCGGGGCGAGATGGTCATCTCCCCGAAGGAGAGGTGGAAGGAATGGGTCGAGTCAACCCACCTCTCGCATAGGGCCCGTAGGCCAAAACGATTGCATACCCCGTTGGCATGAGGCAACGCTAGAATGAAAGGCTCGAAGCCCAACCCCCGCACGCGGGCGTTCGCCGCAGTGCCCAACATAGAATACCACGCGTGGATCTCGGCGGTGGTCACGGTAATCTCAATAAGCTAGAAAGGACAAGATAGGAATGTTTAAATATAGTTCCTAAGCTTGCATCTTTTTCGGGCAGAATCTAACCTAGGGGCATCTGGTCAATTTGGACCAATTTTCTGTGAAATCTCTCCCTTAGGGTTGTTTATGTAGAATTTAATTAATTCGTTATTCTTTGATCCACGCTCGTCCACATTAACAACGTGCATTAGTTTAAGTTTTTACTATTCACGTGCATTACTTAAAGTTTTTACTATTCACGTGTATTAGTTTAAGTTTTTACTATTCACGTGCATTAGTTAAAGTTTTTACTATTCACGGGCATTAATTAACGTTTTACTATTCACGTGCACTATTCACGTTTTTAATATTCACGTGCACTATTCACGTACATTAGTTGAAGTTTTTACTATTCACGGACATTAATTAACCTTTACTATTCACGTTCACTATTTGTATTTTTACTATTCACGTGCACTATTCACATTTTTACTATTCACGTGCATTAGTTACGTTTTCACTATTCATGTTTTTACTATTCACGTGCACTATTCACAATATTCATTTTTACTATTGACACGCATTGATTCGTAATTTCGCTATTCACATGCATATAGGTCGCATTCTCACACTAAAATAAATAAGTGCTACTTGTAAGCAAAGAAATTCGCATTTTCTAACTAAAGTCTTTTAAGGCAATCTAAAAGTTAGCATGCAAATCATGTTCGAATAAGGATACTAAAGCCTAAAATTTTAGTCAAATGACGAGAAGGTGAGAAAGTACTTACCTCGTTGCAGCGTGTCCGGCTCAGATGCGTCGCAGGGTCGTGGAAAGGGTCCACTCTATCAAGGTTCACGTAAACCTCCTCCATGCCTATCGTGCCATCGCATCGATCCAAATCCATTTCGAAGACAATTCAATTCTAAGCTAGAGAGAGAGAGAGAAGAGAGAGAAGGTGTGGGGTTGAAATGAAACCCCACCACCTTATATAAGAAAAAAAAGGAATAAAAAGGTACGACGTGACATAAAGGTAAAAAGTAAATAATTGATTGCCGGATGCACAGACCTCCAATTTGCAGTCCGTTTCAGCCTGCGTTTTTGCTAGACGGTGACCAAAAATGTCGAAATAAAATCCCAGACGACAGCCGATTGTTACAGAACGGTGGCACCAGTCAAAATACAGACGACAGTCGATAGAAAAATAATTATTAGTCAGGATTATTCTGGACTAAAAGACGTTCTCATTGAACCATCCTAACCCACAAAACACTAGCTCCAGTGAGAAAGTACAGACGACGGAGTTTTATAAGATTTCAGAACTGTTAGAAAGAACCCTTGCTTTTGAGCCATTTTACCCACGGTCGTAGACCAGACTTGCTTTTGAGCCATTTCACCCACGGTCGTAGACCGTAGTTGCTTTTGAGCCATCTTACCCGCGGTCGTGGACCCGGGTTGCTTTTGAGCCATTTTACCCACGGTCGTAGACCGGAGTTGCTTTTGAGCCATCTTACCCGCGGTCGTGGACCCGGGTTGCTTTTGAGCCATTTTACCCACGGTCGTAGACTGGAGTTGCTTTTGAGCCATCTTACCCGCGGTCATGTACCCGGGTCGCTTTTGAGCCATTTTACCCACGGTCGTAGACCAGGGTTGCTTTTGAGACATTTTACCCGCAGTCGTAGACTAGGGTCGTTTTTGAGCCGTTTTCACCCGCGGTCATAGACCGGGGTTGCTGTTGAGCCGTTTTCACCTGTGATCGTAGACTAGGGTAGCTGTTGAGCCATCATCCCCGCGGTCGTAGACCAAATTGCTTTTGAGCCGTTCTCCTCGCAGTCAGCCAGCTTAGGCTAGGGCCCATAAAGAGGACATCCACCGGTAGCCGGTTTAGAGGCAGCACGGTGCAACCCAAAACAGAGATTGAAGGTAAAGCGGGAGCGGGCAGCGCAGGAATCAGGTATTATCCCTCTCCCTCTCCACGTGTCTTTTACTTTCATATGTTTTACATTGCATGTGTTGCGTTAGCAAAAAAGGTTTTCAAAACACACACATCACTATCAAAATAGGAAAGTAGGGACAACTGTAGACACCGAGTCGGAGGACTTGTGATGAAAATCTGTGAATAAGACAGTCGAGGCAGTCGGTTCCGGAAGTCGTAAAAAATATATATAATAAGAGATGAGAAGTTATGGTGGGCCGTGGTCAGCAATGGGACGGCTCGCGAGTGCTCAACGACACGGGGCAAGCGCCTAGCGGCAACCGACGCGCGTCCGACGACAGTCGGACACTCACCCGGCAGCGTAGGACACGCGCTCGACGTCCGCGTCCGACAGCGAAGGACACGCGCTCGACGTACGTTGGACGCACGAGCTCGGCGGCGCAAAACGCGCGCTCGACGGTCACGGGACATGCATGCCCGACGGTGCGAGACGCGTCCCGGCGGCCGTTGGGCGAGCGCACCCGGCAGCCGTCGGGCGAGCGCCCAACGATTGTTGGGCGCTCACCCAACGCTGTTGGGCGATCGCCCAACTGATGTTGGGCGGCCGCCCAACAATGTTAGGGGAGGATTTCTCTCTGATGTCGGGTGTCGCCCATTTTCTTCCGGGGATCCATGCCTATAAAAGGCACGGATCCCCATGCATTTTAGGGGAGGATTTTCTTGGGAGCTTCTCACTCTAAAACATTTTTTAGAGAGAGAAAGTCATTTTTTTTAGGAAAAAATATTTTTTTTCCTAAAAATCCCAAATTTCCTAAAGTTAAAATTTTACTAAAAATATAAAAAACACCGGAAGAGCTTGACTCGTGGAACGGACCGACTTCGACTGTCAATACCGAACTTGAGGTATTATCCGAGGACTAGACTCGTTTTATTTCTTTCTTTTATTTATTTCCTTTCGTTCTTTATTTATTTTCTTTAAGTTATATTTGTTATTTATTTAGTTATTTATTTACCACATTTTATTTCCCGTAATTATTTTTTATCTCGTGCTAAATAAAAATTTGTTTTGCTTTAAAATAAAAACCTCGTTTCAATACCCCAATACGAACCGTGATCCGTTTATATGGTAGTTCGGGTATTAGAAGCGTTGTAAATATAAGTTTTAGAAAAGATATATCTGAATAACGTTTTGAACTAGAAAACGTCATTTTAGAAAACTCCGTTATAGACTATGACCCATTTTCGGTAGTTCGAAAATCCAAAACGATTGAATTAGACTTAATTTAAAGCTTTTGAATAAATCTGGAAAGTTTTTGGAGTGCTGCTGTAATTTACCGTTTTCTGTCAGTAAAGGCTGTTTACCGATGGATTTTCCGTCGGTAAAGCTGCTGAAACGTAAAAAATACCATTTTGGTCCCTTTTTCTCAACTTTTAAGTTTTCAATCCTTTATATATCTATGTATAATTATGTAATAGGTTGGTAAAAATTATTTTTGAGGTATTTACTTAACAAATATTTAATTTACTTATTTTGTATGTTTTGTGATATTTATAGTTTTGGATTTTTGGGAATCATTTATACCTATATATATATATAGTTTTGGGGATATTTGAGTTATATTAGCTATTATTAGGTAAAAGCTTTTGGGGTTAAATATTATTTTCTTATTCCTAAATATTATTTATTATTTTTACATGTTTTGGATTATGATAAAAAGTATACTATACTTAGTGTTATTTTCTCTTTTATTAGTATATATATCAATAACTATAATATATATCATGTTCTTTTGCCTTATTTTTAATCTATAGGTGTAATCACCATCTTTTATTAAAAATGTATATATGCATATATTCCTTTTATTCTTTAGACATTTATATGTACATTTTAAATGGGTTCGGTTTGGTGATTGTGATTTAAATTGTTGTGATTGTGATAAGGTTCAATTGAGTGAAAAGGGGGAAGTAAACCATAAGAAGAGAGTTTAATTTGTTGTTTTAAATTAAAGCTTTTCTAGAGGTTCCTAATGTAAATAAAAGATTTTTCATCGTTGTACTTCGTTTCCTAAAAAATCACGTTTTAAAACCTTAATCCGTTCCAACGACGGATTAAGCGAGCCTTGTACTTAAAATAGCTTTCGTTGTAAAATAATAGAGTTTTGAATCATTTTCTCAAACAGTTTGTACCAAATAAATTGACTTGTGTGCCTAATCACGTTTTTAGATAAAAATTCTTTATTCCACGTCTTTAAACACTCGAGTCGTTCCAACGGCGATTCGAGTCGATACCATGTAAATCAACGGGGTTTTGAAACGTACCTAAACCGTTCCAACGACGGTTAAGGTACGAACCATGTAAATAAACTCGTTTTTAGGAGTGAGATTAGTTTAAGACTTAATGTATATTTTAAGAGCATAAATCACACAAAACCAAATAAACAATATATTCTTCCTTCTCCTCATCTCTCTTTAAATTTATGCAAAATGGGTGATTCTTTAATAAAATGGCTTTCGATAACATGCTCAAAACGGTTTTCAAAACGAGAAAGAAAAGGGTTTCAAATGAACTTCAAACTTAAAGAAATATACGATTAGTCCGTTATCGCCTAACACGCTAAGTAGGAGGCCGGTGGTTCATAACCGGGCGATATCGGGGTGCCTACTAGCCTTTCTCCGGAAAGGAGCTAGCCTTCTCGGTTCGTACCTAAGTTTCCCGAACCCACACCGGTCTCCCGCAAGGAATCGGTGTTCATTTTCCCATTCGTGGGTGGCGACTCTTCCATACTCCGAGCTCCGGTCCTGCCGAGTAGCTTGATTCCTAGATTGGTTGCTTTCGCCGCCAATCACAGTACCTGTCGCCATGAGGTGTCCACCCCCGGGTCTTCCGGGAGATTAGGCCGCGACACCTCGTAAAACACCTCGGATTCATAACATGTATCAGAGGCTAGACAGAATATAAAAGAAGAAAAATCCCTTTCAGGGAACCTGTCTACCAATACAGGTGTCTTCCTAGGACTTAAGGATGGAGATTGAGCAATCCTCGGTGAATGGAGCTTCGGAGGTATCTTCAATGGAGGTTTGAAGGATATGGAGGAGGTGGAGAGGATTTCTCAAGGTGAAGGCTAAGAAAATTACAAAGATAAAAGATGTTCTAATTTACATTGGAAACTCCTATTTATAGACGCGGCTCGGCCCATTTTTCTGACCTACTTCATGTCCTTATGCAGGTGGAAAGTCGTGGGGTCCATCGTGGCGTCGTGGGGGCGGAATTGGTCTTTTTGACCAATTCCCGCAGGTCTGCTCGGCGAGCAGGCCTCTGAGGGCCTGCTCGGCGAGTAGCCTATGAAGGCCAGCTCGGCGAGCCGGCCTAAAATAGGCCAGTTCGTCGAGCAGTCTTGCCCGATACGCCCCCGCCGTTTACCAAATGCCAATCAACGTGCTTTTTCGCCCGAACTTATCCTTGCACATGCACAAAAACTCCAGAAAACATTAGTCCAAAGGCTAAACTGACCCGTCAATCGCTTATTTGAGCAAATGCTTCGTTTGGTGCGACTTTTGACGGATCAATTAGATTCAAAAGATAACAGAATTACCATATGCATGCCATTTTGGCCATATTTGCCTAAATTGGTCATAAAACGAGCCTAAACAACGAAAAGTAAATAAAACATTTCCAATTTCTAACTAACTCACACAATAGCATTTAAATGCGAGAATTGCTTGCTTATTAACTAAATAACGCTAAAATCCGTCCTAAAATCGTACCCAAAGATAGGGGTTTTTGACCCCCTATCAACAGCCAGTGTCCTTTTGCAGATCTTACACCCTGAAATAAGCCTTTCTTCTTCAGCCTTTCTGATAAGTTTAGATAAGACTTCAGCACACAGGATAAAAAGGTAGGGAGATAGGGGATCCCCTTGCCTCAATCCTCTACCAGGGACAACTTGGTCAGAGCACTCCCCATTTATTGCCACCTTGTATTTCACAGTTGTTATGCATAACATCATCCAGCCAATCCATGTTTCATGAAATCCCATTCTGCCCAAAACTGCTTCAAGGAAATCCCAATCAACTCTATCATAGGCCTTGGTGATATCAATTTTTAAGGCAACCTGCCCATTCTTCCCTCTATTCAATCTGTTCATATAATGTATGCTTTCAAAAGCCACCTGCACATTGTCAATTATTGACCTTCCAGGAACAAAAGCAGATTGAGTTTCACCAATAATCTTAGGGAGAACCCTTTTCAGACGATTTGCTAAGGCCTTAGCAATTATCTTGTAGATGACATTGCACAAGGCGATAGGGCGAAAATCCTTCAGCATTCTAGGATTGTCAACCTTTGGAATCAGAACAATTGTGGTGTCGTTTATTCCACTTGGAAATTCCCCCTCACTAAGCCACTTTGTGCAGGCTGCTCCCACATCTGCTCCCAATGTGTCCCAAAAGGCTTGAAAGAAGCCTGGATTTAGCCCATCAGGGCCAGGGGATTTGTTAGAACTCATAGAAAATAGAGCTTGTTTGAACTCTTCCTGATTAAAAGGAGCAACAAGTGATTCGTTCATGTCAGGACTGATGCACGTGTCAATTACCTGCACAGTGTCACCCCTACTCAAATTCGAAGCCGAGAAAACATCCTGAAAGTAACTCTGTGCAAGGTCCAATAATTCGGCTTGGTTATCAATCACAACCCCAGTCTCATCTATCAAGGAGGTAATTGAATTCTGTTGTCATCTAGTTTTGACACTAGCATGGAAAAACTGTGTGTTTCTGTCCCCTTCTGTCAGCCAGAAAACCTTAGCCCTCTGCCTCCAATAACTCTCCTCAGCTTTCAGGGTATCATTAAGTTTTCTTTTGGCTAGGAAGTAAGCGGCAATGGAATCCCTATTCCTATTACCATGTAATCTTTCCATTTGGGTCCTCCATTTCCTAATTTGGCTTTTGAAACGCATATTGAAACTCTTTCCCCACACTGCCATTTTCTACACACACTCCTCCAAATTTTCCTGAACTGGTTTGCCCCTCTGGCTTCTCCAGTAACCTCTAACTAGATTATTAAACTCCTGCTCTTTAAGCCAAACCTCCTCAAAATGAAATCTCCTTCCTCTACTTCTACTTCTCTCCCTTTCCAGATGAAGAAAGAGTGGAAGGTGGTCTGAATACCAAGTTTTGAGGTGATGATTGTCAAAACGATTCAACCACTCAGCCGAAGCAAAACCCCTGTCCAGTTTTTCTCTAACCTAGAGCTCGGACCCTCTACCTCTTTCCCAAGTAAATCGGTTACTGTTCAGATTCAGTTCGCTCAGCCCACACTCCTCAATTGTTTTGGCAAACTCCTGCATTAAGGGGTTAGGGTATACCGCTCCACCCACCTTTTCATCAGAATTCAGAATACAATTAAAATCTCCAATCACTACCCATGGGATAGAATCATCCCTGGCTAATCTTCTCAGTAATTCCTAAGACTCTCCATGCCTACTACGATCAGCAAAACCATAGAAGCCCACCAATCTCCAATCCCCCTGAGAAGAATTAGTGATAATTGCCTCAATATGATGATCAGAAAAACTTTTGATCACCACCTGAGCCCCTGCTTTCCACAACAAAGCTAACCCTCCACTACGGCCTCTTCTACTGACAGGGAATGCTCCCTCAAACTTTAACTATTGTGTTAGAAAACTTACTCTCTGATCCTCTACTAGTGTTTCCATCAAAAATATAATATTAGGGCTTTGGGACGAAACAAGCTCCTTTAAGGAGCGAACTGTCCGGTGGTTTCCCAGGCCACGACAGTTCCAGCTTAAACAACTCATTCCCTCCGGCGGCCCTGATCTTTAGGGCTCGTCGAACCAATTTCTGTGGAACTCCCCTTATCCTTTCCAAGAACAGAGACTTCCCCCTCCCGCCTATCGTCTCCCTCCCCTTCCATTCCCCTTCCATTCCCTTTCCCTTATCCTCCCTTCTTCTTTTTCTGACATCATTTAATTCCATCTCAGTATCTTCCCCCTTATCTCCCTCCTCCTCACCCCCATCCCTTAACCCACATCGTTCGCTAAAGGCTTAAAGAAAGGCCATGTATATGGACATATCATTACTTCTCTCTCCCCCTCCCTCACTTGTTTGTTCGTCCCCCTCACGTCCTTCCCTCTCCCTGTATTAGTTATATCCCTCATAGCTCCCGATCCCCCTCCCCTCCCTCCTCCAAACCCCCTCAGCCCCCTTCCCCCTTGCTATCAATTAACCATTTTGCCCCACTATTGTCTCCACCTCTTCTGACTAGGGCTTTAAGCCATTCCCCCCACTCTCTCTGAATCTCACCCCCCTGCATATTGAAAACTCTCTCACAAAAGCGTTCTGTATGCCCCAGGCAACCACATACATAGCAGAAAATACCTAAACGCTCATATTTGAAAGTAGCTAAAGACCACACGTTTCCAGTGCTCCTCAGTTTTTTAAACCTTTTCAACGGGCGTTCACTGTCCAGACTAACTCTAATACGCATAAACTGTCTGTGAATACCAGAATTATTGTTTAAATCATACTCCTCAAAGGTCCCTAGAAAGTTTCCTAGCTGTTTGCCAACTAGTTCAGACATAGTCCCCACAGGAAGGCCATAAATTTGCACCCAAATAAAATAGTTCAATAAATTCACATCATCTATATGCACACCCAAATTCCAGACATTCATAATCAATATATAATTGTCGAATGACCAAGGACCTCCAGCAATCACCCTATCTCTATCCATCGGATGAAAGAATTCAAAAGAATAAAGGTTAGAGCTTACCTCTTGAATTTCAACACCTCTAACCGGTCTCCATAGAATCGCCAGCCTATTTCTCATGCTCAAGAAGTTGAGCGGTCTATCCGCCACAAAGCGTCCCAAGAAACGGAGCCCCGCGTCAGTCACCACTTCTGGAGCAGGCGGTGTGAGCAAGTCAAGGAGCCCCCTTTCATCTCCTTCAATACTAAGCCTCTCTAATTCCCTTTCCACTTCCAACAATTCCAACAAAACTAGCCCTATCCCAACTGCACACAGAGCAAAACCCCAACAGCTTTCTGGAACCAGAAACCCCAAATCAAACATCGCAACCCCACGGTTACAGCAACCTGAAACACAGAATACACGGCCGCCGCACCTAGCTCGCAGACGAACGATCCCCTCAACCCTGCCGCACTCTCCTCGTTTTACCTTCACTCCCACCCGCGGCAAGAACCAGCACGGATTTAGGTTAAATCGCAAGAACCGATCAAAACACAACAGAAATAGACAAACGGAATAGCAAAACTCACAGGCAACTGAGACTACCTTCACCAGCGGCGGAAAGGACACTCTCACCGGCAGCGACTCACGGCGATGGCACAGCACTGGTAGCGCAGGCGACGACGGTCACGCGGAGGGCGATTCGAGAGAGACGCAACTATCGCATTTTTTAGGGTTAACTTTCAACTTTTTTTTAATTAGTCCTTTTCACTTTACATATTTACCTTATTATTCATTTTATAATAAAATTTTAATCTAATTTTTAGTAGGCCCATAAATTTATAGCTGATAATAAATTACATTTTAAAGACCCCTCTTTTAAGGTTTAACTCCATAAAAACCAAAAGAAATACATGGATACAAATAAACACGAGGATGCAAAATATTTTCGTCTGATCTATACTACAAATATGTATAGGAAGAATGTGCTTGATCAGATTGAAGGCGCGGCGAAATCCATATTACTTAAAAAATTCAGTTTGTCATTGTTTATAAACTCTAATTCTTATTCTTAGAATATATTAAAAATGTTGATTTTATAAGCTTGATATAATTTGAAACTTGATATAATTGTAAATAGTTTGTCAAAAGTGAATGTATTTGTAAATTTTTGTTTGTTGAGGTGTTTTGGCTAGAAAGGTCTTGCTTACTGAGGCCCAGCCCAAATACTTGCCGCCAATTTCCAGTGTGCAAATTGTGGTATATAAATGCACTTCCCTGACTCTACCAATCACTTCCGACGACTTGAAGCGTTTCCCTTTTCTTCTGTTTTTGCAGATCGTCAAATTTCCTTCCGGTAATACTTTCTTCTCTAATTGCATATGCTTCCTACTTGTTTTTATACTATTTTCCCCATTTTTCATTAATCTATTTATTCATTGTGCTATTGAATAGTAGAATTTAGGTTTCCTCTAAGATCTTTTGAGATTTTAGGTTTGGATCTTTTGAATCAGATCAGACATTAATAATTCGTTAAATCATCAAATGGATTCATTTATTTTAAGCAATTGAAATTCAGTTTGTTGATAACGTGATTTGCGCATGTCTCAGTGTCATGAAAAGAAGAAGGAAATCAACAGCTTCTAATGCAAATGGAGCAGGGAAAGTTAGCCACATACAAATTAATTACTCAGGCCCTTCATTTTCTGATCTGCCAAATACCATTCTGGTAAATATTCTACTCAGGCTCCCTATAAAGAGGATTTTTGTATGCGAAACATTGTATGATCTAATTTCAGATCCTGAGTTTGCAAAGCTCCATTTCGACCAAGCTCAGGTTCATCCTCTTCTTAGAACTTCCGGTTTACTCTCAAGAATGCTTTATCTTGTGCAGCCAGACCAAGATGATTTTGAAAGCAAGCATGAGATTTCCTATGATAGCTCATCTTTTAAGATTAAACTTGACTCTAAATTCAAACTCCCATTGAAATGATACTTGATAAAGAAGGGTTAAGGAGTGAGAATTGCTTGAAGTTGAATATGAAGAATCACAAGTACAAGATAGTTAATTCATGTATGGCCTGCTTTGTTTGTCCAATCCATCTGGTAATGACCCTGTTATAGTTTGCAATCCGGTTACTGGTGAGTTTATTAATCTTCCAGAGGTTAGGACTGTTAAGCATCTTAACATGCCTCTTGAATGTGGTTTTGGTTTTAGTCCCATGACTAACCAATATAAGGTGATAAGAATGTTTACGCGTTGGATTGAACATGAAAAATTTATGGCGGCTGAAGTACATGTTCTTGGTACAAAAACATGGAAAGACCTTGGCTTTTTTCCGAGTCAACAACGAAAGTTTTCCCTACTTATTTTAATGGGTATGTCTATTGGATTTCTCCTGTAGTGTGTTCTGTAATTTTTTTTGTCATTGATAAGGAATGTTTGAGTCAATTAGAGCACCATGTTCTGTAATTCGTTTTGAGGAATGCTTTGAGTCACTTAGAGCACCAATAGTTTGGAGAGGGAGCATGGGAGTATTAGGTGGGAAACTCTGCATAACCGAGACTTTGACTGTGATCATATAAATGTTTGGGCAATGAAGGATCTTGGTGGAGAAAAGAGTTGGTCTAAAATGCTCTCTATTAACATGGATGGTGAAAGATGGCCTTGTGGCTCATATCAACCTATAAAGTACCTGAATAATGTGGCGTTATTGATGTTTAATTCTCGTAAACATGCTTTTATTATATATGATAAGCCAAATAAATATGGATTTAGATATTTGAAGGTCTATGGAATGGAATCAAAAGTGGAAGCAATTTGTCATATTCCAACCTTTGTTTCACTCAAACATGCTTTATCATGGCATAATGTGCCTGTTCTTAATGATTCAATCATGAATGAGAATTAGAGGGATACATGGTTAATTTGGGAAAAGGTTATGAAGACTTTAGTCTTGATGATTAATTAGTAGTTGATTATTGGTTAAGATTATGAATATGAATAACGGTATATGATTAGTAGTTGATTATTTGTGCATTAGAAATTTTAATTGTTGTAATTTATAGAATTAACCTTCATTTCTATTAGCATATATATTCTATAAGCATCATTTCTGATATGTTGCACGTACCCTTCTAGTTAGCAGCTTTTCTACATTTCGTGACTGTGACCGTGTCCATGTCCATTTATGTTTTAGAAATAACGTTTCCGTGTCTGTGTCCCTGTAACATAGGTTCTGAATCATTTAATGAATCTGTTGAGCAGATGCGGAGAGCTGAAGCTGCACAAAGAGGAGAAAGGTATTTCTATAGTTGACGAAATTAGGGAACTGGAGAACATTTATCTAAAATGTTGGTCTTTCCTCCTGGTCTATTAATTGAAAACATTTATCTCGTGGTCTATGTATAATGTTGATCAAGTTGAGATTTGTTCCCTGTTTCGAAGCTCGGGTGATAAATTCCTGGAACTTTGAAGCAAAGGAAAAATGTCAGCTTGATAATATTTGTCCACTGCTTCCAACGTCAAATAAACTTGATAGAATCAAAATTGGTTAAAGTTAAGTCAAGATAATTTCTTAAAATTCTGCTATTTAATGCTTGAATTGTTATGAATATTTTCGTAATTGTTATTCTATTATATTTTGGAGCATCTCTTTGTTAAAATGGGCCTGTCATAGAATTAATGAAATTTTTAAGAAATTTTAAGAAAATTTTAAAGTAACTTCTAAGAAATTTGAGAAATTACTTTATTTTTTTAAGAGAGTTCATTAATTAATTCTCGGTTTTGCTTTTCTTTTAATTTAAAAATTCAACAAAGTCTCTATTTTTATAAACATTATAATCCTTTTATGTGCATCTGTGTTTTTTATTCTTTTGAACATTTTTCTCTATTATTATTTCAATCTCATTATGTTATGCCCTTATTTGGTATTGTTATTTGATTTATTTTAATCTCGTCATTTATATATTTATGTTTTCAATATTATATTCCATTATTAATTAAACTATAATTTGATAAACTAATCATTAATTATATACTATTTGCAGCTAAATGTGGAGGAATGGGCACCAGAAGTTGAATATGATCATTCATTCATATTTCTTTCTGAATGGGAGGAAGAAGAATATGAAGCTTATATCATAGCTCAACTGTCTTCCCAATGGAAATATGAGAATGCACAATTTCCATATCATTCTACTTCGGGAAAATTGGATCGCTTGGATGACGAGAAAAGTGCAAACATTGATGATGATTTACTAATGAACAACTATAAGAATTTGTGTGAAAGTTTGGAGTTAGAATTATTAGAGAGCAATGATGATGATTCATATACACCAGATTCTTCCTTACGATTTGATCAAACTAGTATCGATCATATTCTTTCATGGGATAAATACTATTTAGAACAATTACCACCATTAATCAAAAAAAATATTAAGGTCGAAGAAGAAGAAGGTGAAGGAGACAATATCGCATTTCCAGAGGATTTTTCGTTTGGTAATGAAGAACAAATGGCTTATGGTTTGTTGGAAGAGTTCTATAAGAAAAAGAATGATTAAGAAATCAATTAAGAAGGAATTAAAGAATCAGATTTAGGATGTTTTTTTTTATGGATTTTGTACAAGTTATTTTTATTATTATTATTATTATTTTGGAGAATTTCATATATTTTGGAATTAAAGACTCGTATATAACTCTATTAATCTATCTCTTGTTTTCATTACACAGTGTGATGAAATATTTTCTTATTATTTCCAAGTTCATTTATGCTAAAGAAACAGCATAAACACTAGAATTATAATTATATTATTTTTCTACTATTAATCTATTGCTTCCAAATTCTTGAAAATATTGGTTTTCGAACAATTTCTCAACATTTTTTATATTGAAATTTCATGTCCAAATCTTGAGAGATTGTGGCTTCACGGATGTTTGAATGTTAGAACTGCTAAACTACTGAATTTACCATCTTTACTTTGTGCTAATATTGAATTTAAGCATCATGAGGATCAGTGTAAAGAAATCCGTATAAGTTTGATTAGAGACATCCTTCGACAACTTCATCATGTCAAGGAGCTAACAATCAGGAGTTGGTTAATGGAGGTAACTTCTAAAGTGAAAATAAATATAAAATTGAATTATTGCACTCTCTAAATTTCCATTCCATATTATGTTTGTAGTTTCTGTCACCATCACATGTGGGAGATCACTTGTCTCCAGCCTTACACATCAAAGGCTTGACTCTAAGGTCTCATAACATCTCTGGAATTGCTTGTTTATTTCGTAATTCACCCGTGCTTGAGAAATTATCTATTAATATGACATTTTATGACCAGGTAACAACTAAAACCTTTTAAATTCTAAATATCAAATTTAGTTACAAGTATTATTGTGAATGATATAGTGTATATGGTTTAGAAATTTTACATGAGCATTTCATGAGTTTTCTCAAATTTTACATGAATATATATGTATAAATTTTTATGACCAGGACTATCGTGATTTTGGGGAAAACTACTGGTTGGATGCAACTGTTTTCAATTGTTTGGTATCTCATCTGAAGATTATTAAGATCGTTGGCGTTCCAAAAAGAGATGACAAACATAAGGTTATGCTAGCCTTTGTTCAATTTTTTCTCAAGAATGCAAAAGTATTGGAAAAGATGGTTGTCGAACTGAAAGATGATGGAACAGATTTTCTGTTGAAAGTTTCTCAAGAATTGTTAAGCTTACCAAGATTTTTTCAATATGCCATTATTGAGTTGATCTGCCGTAAGTAGATAGGAAAGGTTTTTTAGTTTGTTGTGCTTAATTTAAGCTTTTATATTTGGGATAAATTGTTTGGAGGTCTAAATGGAATATGGTTCAATGAGTATTCGAATGATGATTATTGTGACTTTAATTAGCAGAAACATAAGAGTACTGAAACTATAACTTCTTGTCTAATGATCGCAGCTCTTGTCTTGATATTGCATTTTCTTTATTTTTATTCTTCTTAGTTATGTTATTCAGGAAAGGGGCTGTTTGAATATAGCCTGGGGAATAGGCATAAGTTTTCTTTGGAAACAGAGCATGCTTGGGAGGTTATTCAACAGTTTCAGGTTTCTTTGGAAAAATCTGATAAACCTGCTTCTTTTTCTGTTGCTTCTACCTGGAATTCTCTTCGGATAAAGTGATGGTTTTGTAAGAAAGCTTTGGGTAGGAGTTTTTCTTACTCGGTTCAGAAGGGTGACGTTATTACCACTGTATATATGATGTGTCAAGAACATAATAATTTATCTTAACCAAACAACATCTAAATGAAATCAAAAATCAAAATTGTTTAAAATATCATTTCCATTAGCTATTAGAATGGTCAAGGTTAAGTGATTTTTATATTAATAAAGTAAAACTAAACAACTTTTATGTTAAATTAATTGAGTGACCATAATGCTAATAAGAACAAAGTTGAATAAAGCGTAGGTGAAATATTAAAGGTGTCAAATAACTATAACTTATTATTTTAGGCTAGTGTAAATATAAAGTTGAAGGGCTAAATAGATATCTAAATAGAATTTTGGATTAAATTTATTTTACTTGCTAAATTTAGAGATAAAATTTATCCTTAATACTAGCTCTCTGTGTTATGAAGACCCATCTTGATACAGATTAGGAGTGATTGAGAGAAAGAAGTATGGATGTTTTTTTACCTTCGTTATGCTGATAACCCCACAATGGTTAAAAACCGTCATTCCGAAGAAAATAAAACTCACGACGCTCATTGTCGTCTGATGTTGCTTCAGATGATGCTTAAATAAATCTATTTATCCTTTTTTTTTATCTTACACATATTACGATGATAATAACATATTTAATAAGTACGTCAAAAACTCTACTTAAGAAGCGTTTAATATTGCTTTACCAAACTGTAAAAGCACGTTTGATAAATACGAAATTACTTCACTTAAAAATTGGGAAAGTTGTTTTTAGATAAATCTACAATTTGTAAGTTTTGAGAAAAATAGTTGTCACATTTTATTAAGAAATCGGATATTAAATTTTTCGAATAAAAATAATCATAACTTACAAGATATTATGTTTCTTTTTATTTTTTTTATCAAATATTCATTATTTTTTTTCCTACGTCACTTTCTTTTTACAGTAGGTTCTGTTCGTGAAAGTAAATCTGGATCCAATTCTACATTTTTAAATAGAAGTTGTTCCACCTAAAGTTTGTTATATTTTATGAAAATAAATCTATAACTTTTTTTTAACCTGAAATAGAATAATCATATAAATGTAGGATTGGTATACTCAACAATAACGTTTGGCAGTCATTTTGGCATTACAATTGATAGAAAATCGCTAGCATTGGAACAGACCTACCTAGCTACCAAATGTGCAGCCCTATGCGCTAAACGAGGAACAAAAGACAATATAAATGTAGAATTGGATCGTAAAATAACTCGACAATCATGAATAAACGATCCAAATTCCGAGATATCTTTCTTGCAGGAATGAATTGCATCAGCAACCAATTTAGCATCAGATTCAAACTCCACATGTATATAATTCATAGAAGTTAATGTCACACTCGACCCAAAACGGCATCGGGTATGAAAGGAAAACATGATAACGAATGCCTAACAGCCTGAAAGCCGAACCGATTTTCAAATAGATAAAAATTTATTTGGACTACTTAAAGTTTTATTTAATTATTTGGATTGGACTCGATGAATCTATCGAGCTTCCTACGTATCCCGAACGTCTTTAAATCTTTAAATCGGAAATCAAAGCCACGTAATTCTACCTATTTTAGGTAGTTCTCTTAACTTAGGTAGTTCTCTTAACTTCGATAGTTCTCTTAATTTATTAACCCGTTTTAACTTATTGACACGCTAATACTTTAATTTCATATTTCACTTTGTTACTATATAATTATATATATATAACTCATTTTATCAAAACAAATCAAATCAAATAACCTTTTATCAAATCGAGCAATATTTTATCGAAACGAATGAAATCGAACAACGTTTCATCAAAACGAATCAAATCGAACAACGTTTTATCAAAACGAATCAAATCGAACAACGTTTTATCAAAACGAATGAAATCGAACAACGTTTCATCAAAACGAATCAAATCGAACAACGTTTCACCAAACTGTCAAGCATTTTCAAAACGTAATACTAAATTTGCGTGTGTGTCCATCCTCGAATTCCACCCGTATAGCTTATCATAACATCAATTATATCAATAATCGAGATATCTCATTTATATCTCGCCTTGCCTAACGTTAGGATTACCAGCCGTGCACTCTGACCATACCACCCTTAGGTATGGTCTTACAACTTACAACTCCAACCCCGGGCAATCCTAGATGGACAAAACCATTTTATCTATCTTTCAATCCGAATCTCATAAATAATAACAATAACCGTAATAGTTTTCTCAATCCAAAAGCAATTCGCATAAAATAGTCAAATTCATTTTCCAACCCAATATTTAAAATACCACGATAATAAATAATTATTCAAATAATCAAAATACAGAGTATTCAATTATTTCAAATAATTGAAATCCAAAGTATATAAACAATTTACTCAAAGTATTCAAATTAACTCAAATATTATATAAATAATTTTAAACTAAATACTTTTATCAGACCATTTATGTTTGTTACCGAAATTGTAAACTGTAACACTAAACTGGTATCATGAATTTTAACCGAAGGTTCAGTTAGACTCGTGACACTGCTAGGAATCAATTTGTACTAATTTTATAGTCCAAACTTTTATCCTAATTTTATAGATTCTAATTGAGAATTATCGATATTAGTCCTTCTATTTTAACTCGACAAATTAAAGTTTCTCCGCATATTATATCGATAAAATTTAATATCGTTTAAAGTTAAATATGTTTATCGTACTATTTTCTGTCACCGAAATAAAGATTCTAAACCGACATAGTTAATTCGAACTTATTATTACTATTGGACTCGTTTCAGTGTTATGAATCTTATTAGTACTAATTTTATATTTGACTCAATACCGACTCTACTTAATAAATACTAGTATTAGCCCTTTTATTTTCGAGATATTCTTATTGGATTATTCTCATCTCGGTCACTGAGATAGTAATTTGGAACCGACGTAGCTAATTTGGACTGATTATACCTTTAGACTCGTAAAGGTGCTAAAAGCCTATTAGTACCGAATTAAATTTCCCTTTGATAAATCTAAAGAACAACTGTCTAAATTTTATATGAATTGTCCATAGACGATAAATTATAAATCGTAAATCTAAATCTGTTCGGTCACCGAAAATCAATTGATGTGATTTCACTGACAGCTAATCTAAAATGAAGATCATCGTCGGTCACCGGAAGTTAATCGGTAAAAGACGTTTTTTTCCTAAAACCTCTATTATTTTCCATCTTTGTGTATTATATCCCTTCTTTCTTTTCTTTTTTAATTGTATGTACACACTTATATATAGAAATTCAATTCATGGAGACACAATATATAGTATAATATTTATATAGCTAAATTATTGACATGTGTAATTTAGAAACTTAAAATCTTGTGATGTAGTACATAATGTGTCATACTAACATATTTTCTATTATATTTATTATTACTATTTATTATTATTTATATAATTCTTATCATAATTAAAAAAAATCAACAACTATTAATTCATCAATTTAATCATTATTTGGAGTAACAATTGCATATAAGTTAATATATAATAATATAATATAGGGAAAAGTACAAAAATAAACCTTGTGGTTACGCTCATTTTCGAACAACACCCATGTGGTTTAAAAGTTTGCAAAGTAGTACCATGTACTTCATTCCGTTAGCAAACACATACCAAATTGACTAACGGTGTTAAAAGTCAAAAGAAAAAAAGTTAGTTTGGTCCTTATATTTATTTATTTTTATAATTTGACCTCCTTATTATCTAATTATCACAAACAAACCCCAAAATAAAAAATAAAAATCAAATATACCATATTCTCCATCTCTCTTTAAATTCTTATTTTTTTCATTTTTCTCTCTCCTCTCTCTTAATTCCTCTCTCTAAAATTTAATGTGTTGATCAATAATCTATGATCTTCGAATAAAAGAAAAACACCATAATTCCCAAATCCCATTCGGTTCTAATAGAAACAAATAACAAAACAAATTATATAATAACAAAGCAATTTTGCAACATCGTCAACCACTATAAGATCAGAATCCTGCTTACATTAGCCGGTGACAGATCGGCTAGGTAAATTCTTCCGTAATTCAACAGTTGATCCAGCGCTCGCCTTATCGACGACGATATCATTCCTTTAACTAAACCGGAGTCGAAATGGTAGAGGTGAAACCTCAGGTACGGGAAAGTCATTGTGATGGTGCGGCGGAGCTCGGCACGGCGGTGCGTGACGATGAAGTGGAAAACAATATTCTCTGGACAAGAGGCGTGTTGAAGAACGGATAAAACTCCGGCGACAGAACCACAGAGATAACTGGAGTCCAGAGTCATGGCAATGTGGATACTCGAAAGGGATGACCATGTTGCGTGACATTCCCGGCCGTTTCGGAAAGCCGGAGCCTCTCTGAACAAAGGTAGAGGTTCGAACGGAGATGCATTGGATACGACGGCGGCAAGCAGAAGTGAGATATTGAAGATGAAATGCCGGAATTTTGACATGGTGAGCGACGGAAACGAGTGTTTGTTATTTTCAGTGTTAAATAATCCAATGGGATTTAGGAGCTATGATGTTTTTCTCTTAATCAGAAAATCATAGATTATTGATCAAGACATTGAATTTTAGAGAGAGAAATTAAGAGAGATGAGAGAGAATGAAAAAAAATAAGAAATTAAAGAGAAACGAAGAAGATGATATATTTGATTTTTATTTTTTACTTTTGGGTTTGTTTGTGAAAATTAGATAATAGGAGATCGATTTATAAAAATAAATAAATATAATGACCAAACTAACTCTTTTTCTTTTGACTTTTAACACCATTAGTCAATTTTGTATGTGTTTGCTAACGGAATGAAATACATGGTATCAATTTGCAAACTTTTAAACCACATGGGTGTTGTTCGAAAATGGACGTGACCACAAGGTTTATTGTTGTACTTTTCCCTATAATATAATATTATTATATATTTTTTTTATTTTTTTCTGTATAAGTAAATATTTATTACTCACTTAGTAATAATATAATATAGTCAATTTTCAATTTACTTTATTTTTTAACCGTAAATGAATTGTTAAAACCAATAGATAAAATATTAATTAAAGTCCATCTAATTTATAATTTCTTTAAACTTACTCAAATCTTTTAATTTACACTTAAAACATTAAATTAAACCCGATAAATTACACCCGATAGTATAATTAAATTCATAATTAATTAATAGTATAAAAATCATATTATAATATATCGAAGCTTAGAATTTTAGACACGGATGTGACAGTTAACCAGATTAGACTCGTGCGTATTGCAAGAGCCTCAATCCCTTTTGGTTCTCTTGTACATGGAATGAAGCTGCTACTGCAAAATAAGAACGCGCCCGCAACATCTCTGATCGCAGCATCCATTCCACAGCTCTTTACTTCCTTGAAAATGGCTCCGTCTATATTGCATTTGACTAAACCGATCACCGGCGGTTGCCATTTATGTTTTACCGTCAATTGGACCTTGAAGTCACTGATCGAAGGTCACTGGTATTGGCGCTGCTGACCCGGGTTTGCTGAAGTAGACGCTGTCATCGCTTGCATCATGAACTCAGCACTGCGGGCCTGCTGCCATGTTAATTCATTGCAGTCACTTCTGCTAATTTCTTCTCATCGCTGCTGTGTACTGATTGTGGTAAATGGGGGGTGCAAATCTGATCCTTTGGCGTCGGCAAAATAAGGCGGTGGGAATAGTGGTCTGCTGTTGGCGCATCAGGATCTTCGACTTCCCCTTACTGATGTTGGCGTGTTAAGCTCGTACCCGGGGTTAAAACCGATCTCGTGGATGAGCCGTGTTGATAGGCCCTCCAATCTCGAATATCATCAATTCCAATGCGCCAACTAGTGTCCACCGGCCACCAAATCGTATGCCAAACCACTCTATTTCTATGGTCCCATATCGTCTTCAAGGCACAACAAATTTAGACAATGATGTCCTGATTTGGACCACATAGCGCTTGTAACAGCCAATCACCAACGTTCATCTCCTCAACCTGTGGTATTTGTAATCCAGCTATTCGCCAAACATCACCTGCAAAGCAACAATTAGCAAATAAATGGTTATCCGTTTCATCCTGGTCAACACACACCAATCATTCAATTGTGATGGAAACTCTTCGTTGGGCCAAACGAGCCCGTGTGGGTAAACAATTCATGCAGATACGCCAGATAAATTGTTTTAGTTTAGGGGGAATCTCCAATTTCCATAGTCTCCTCCATCCCTCATGCACTACAACCCCTCCATAATCCCATCCCAGCAAGGTAGCCCGAGCGCACGTTATAGAACCCATCCTTAGATTAGTGCCAAATCCTCATATCCTCACTAACACTAAAGGATAATATGATGTCCCTAATTGCACTCACTTCCGCCTCACTAAAACAACCATTTAGTCTGTCTATGTCCCGCCCTCTACCATTTCCAAGCAACAAATCAGATACTCTCATATCCTCCATCCCAGGGACCATAATGAAATTTATATAAAAATCATCAAGGTACTCATGCATTTGATTGATCTACTATCCCCTATTTTCCATCTTAGCCTTTTCCTAAGAATGCTTAGACCACTCCATATACTTCTCCAAACCATACTAGGATTATTGTCTAATTTAGAGAAAAGTAAGTCACCCATTGGAAAATATTTTGCTTTGAACATTCTACTTACTATCGTATTTGGGTCCCTAATTAATTTCCATCCCTGCTTACCTAGCAAAGCCAAATTAAACATATGCAAGTCTTTAAAGCCTATGCCTCCTAGGTCCTTTGACCGGAAAAGCTTTACCCAATCAAACCAGTGTATACTTTTTTTTTCCTCGGGTTTCAAGCCCCATCAAAACGAATTCATTAACTTTTGCAGCTCATCACATAAAGATAAGGGTAAGAGGAACGTACTCATACAAAAGCTAAGAGCTTGAGCAACTGACTTGAGCAACACCTCCTTTTCTGCTTGTGATAAAAATCTGAAACCCCAGGCACCAAACTTTTTCCGTAGTCTGTCAACCAGGAAAGTGAAAATCCATCGTTTAGATCGCCCAATTAGAGATGGCAAACCTAAGTAGCGGCCCGTGTCTAAAGGAGTGTAAACCCCTAATATACTTTGGATCTCATCTTTCAAATCACCATGCACATTTGCGCTAAAAAATATACTGGATTTGTTTAGATTCATAGCCTGACCCGATGTCATCTCATATTCGGACAGAATACCCATTACTTTTCTAGCTTCACTTTCCTTTGCTCCAAAGAACAAGAAACTGTCATCGGCAAAAAATAGGTATGTAACAGATGGAGCCCTGCGAGAAATAGGATAGCCTAAAATTAAACCCTCGCGTTCAGCCCTTTTGATTAAATTAGATAAAACAGCGCACAGAATAAACAAGTAGGGGGTAGCGAGTCTCTCTGACTTAGCCCCTGCCTGGAACAATTTGCCCGGTACATTCTCCATTCACTGCCACTCTATACTTCACTGTTGCTATACAAAGCATTATTCATCTGATCCAAGTCTCGTGAAATTCCATTCTAGTCATTACTAGTTTCAAGAAATCCCAATACCACCCTGTCATATGCCTTACTAATGTCAATTTTGAGTGTAGCCTGCCCATACTTCCCCCTATTCTGCCTTTTCATGAAGTGTATGCTTTCAAAGGCAACTTACATATTATCAATTATGGATCTTCCAGGGACAAAACCAAATTGTGTTTCTCCAATAATTTGTGGGAGGACACCCTTCAGCCGATTAGCCAAGGCCTTTGCTATAATTTGTAAATCACATTACAAAGGGAGATTGGGCGAAAATCTTTTAGCATTCTGGGATTGTCAATTTTGGGAATGAGGACAATTGTAGTGCCATTGATCCGAGGTGGGAATTCCCCCATCATTTAACCATTTCGCACTGGTCGATCCCAATTCCATACCCATTATGCCCCAAAAGGATTGGAAAAATCCTAGGTTCAACCCATCAGGGCCAGGAGATTTGCTCGGACTCATAGAGAATATGGTTTTTTTAAATTCCTCCATCTCAAAAGGTGCCGTGAGAAGTTCATTTGTCGTTGATTCAATTACATCATTAATAACATTAACATTTCAGGACCAGATGTGTCAGAGGCAGAGAAAGCAGAGCTGAAATACTATTGTGCTAGGTTCGGCATCTCACCCTGGTTATCATATTCTCCTCCCACATCATCACTGAGAGATGCAATGAAGTTCTGTTGCCTCCTTGCTTGCACACTAGCATGGAAGAACTGAGTATTTTTATCTCCCTTTATCAGCCAGAAAACCTTAGCCCTCTCTCCAATACCTCTCTTCTACTTCCAATGTATCATTTACTTTCCTTTTGGAAAAAAAAATTATGCAATCGAATCCCTATCCCCTTTACCATACAGAGACTCCGTTTGGTTCCTCCATCTCTGAATCTGGCTCTTAAAGCACATATTGAAGCTCTTCCCCCACTCTGCCATCTTCTTCACACAATCTGTCAACTTCTCGAAGACAGGCCTACGCCCCTGCCCCCCCCCCCCCCCAGTTTCTAACCACCAGATCAATGAACTCATGTTCTTTTAACCAGCTATCCTCAAAATAAAACTTTTTAGCTTTGTTGTGGGTTTTTTCCTGCTCTAGTCTAATTCAAATTGGGATATAGTCAGAGTACCTAGACATACATGATTGGAAGTGGTAATTAGCAAAACGTCTAATCCACTATGCTGATGCAAAAGCCCTTGTCTAATTTTTCTCTTGCCCAAATCTTAGAACCCGTTCCTCTTTCCCATGTAAATTGATTTCCTTTCAACTCCAGTTCACTCAAACCACACTTCTCAATTGCTTTAGAGAAGTCCTGCATCAGATAGGTAGGGAAAATTGCACCCCCTACTTTTTCATCAGCACTCAGAATGCAATTGAAATCCCCTATTACCATCTATGGAAGATGGGACTCTCTAGTAAGTCTCCTCAACAAGTCCCACGATTCACCATGTCTATTGCGCTCTGCAAAACCATAAAACCCACCAACCTCCAGTCTCCATGCACACTATTAGTAATTATCATGTCAATATGATGATCGGAGTAGCTTCTAACCATCACCTGAATGTCTGCTCTCCAAAATGATACCAAACCACCACTCCGCCCTCTTCTGTTTACAGAAAAAGCCCCTTCAAATTTTAACTACTACTTGATATTAACCATATGCTGATCCTCTACAAGTGTTTTCATTAGAAATAAAATAACCGGTCTTTGAGATAAAACAAGCTCCTTTAAGGAGCGAACTGCCCGGTGGTTTCCCAGGCCATGATAGTTCCAGCTTACACAACTCATTCCGCTCGACGGCCCTGTGCACTAGGGCTCGTCGAATCATTATCCTTAGCCAGAACAGAGACCCCTCTCCTTGCATTCCCTTCCACCTCTCCTGTCCCTCCCTCCTCCTCTTCCCTGCTTCCAATAATTCCATCTCAACATCCTCAGGGATCCCCTTACCCTCTTCTCCCTCCCTCTCTTTCTCTTGAAAAGTGTCCTGAATAGGGGCATATTAACACCTCTCTCCCCCCATCCCTGATCGTTTTGATGCCTCTCTCTCCCCTTCCATTCTCCATATTGGAAATTTCCTTAAGGGCTCCCAACCGACCACCCCAAAGCTTCCTCGCCTTCTCAACCCCCCCTGTCATTTCATTCCCACTACTTTCTCTAAGCCACTTCACCCCACTCTGCCCCCTCCCTTACTAGGTGTCTTGAGCCATTCTCCCCACTTTCTTTGAACTTCCACACTATGAAGATCAAACAATTTATCACAAAAACGTTCTGTGTGTCCCAGCAAGCCACAGATATACAAAAGATCGTAAGCCGTTCATATTTAAAAGTAGCAAGTGACCAAACGTTTCCTGCACTTTTAATTTTCTTGAATCTCTTCAATGGTATTCTACAATCAATTTAAATTCTAATAGGCATAAACTCCCTATGAAACCCAAGGTTATTATTCAATTCATACTCTTCAAATTCTCCCAGGAAATTCCCCAATTATTTACCCACTACCTTAGACATTGTCCCTACAGGCAAACCATAGATTTGGACCCAAATAGATACCTCAAACAATTGGACATCATCCAAATTAAGCCTTAAATTCCATGTGTTCGTAATCAGGATATAGTTGTCAAAAGACCAAGGACCCCTAGCAATCATTGTCTCTATCAACGGGATGGAAGAACTTAAAAGAGTAAGATTGGGACTAACCTCTTGGATTTCGACTCCTCTGCCCGGTCTCCACAACACTGCCATACGGTCTTGCATACTCAGAAAGTTGAGCGGCCTGTCCGCCGCGAAACGCCCTAAGAAACGCAATCCCGCCTCCTCCACCACCACATCACTAGGCGGCGTCTCCAACTCGAGATGGCCTTCATCCTCTCCACAATCCTCAATCCCTTCATATTCCGCTCCATTGCTACCACAGAAAAAACCATAAATTCCGAATCAAGAAAATCCACAAAAACCAAACCAGAAACCAGAAAAGATGAGCTAAAATCAACGATCCAGAAAAACCAGAGAAAAATGAGCTAAGATTCTGAAACAAGAAGATAAAAAAAAAAGGATCCAGAAAACCAGATAAAAACAATCTAAAATCAACGATCACTCAAAGCTGCTTGAGACAGACCTTCACTCCGGCGGAAGGACACCCTCACCGATAGAAAAACGCAGGCGGCGGCACCGGTACAAGGATCTTTAGCAGCGGCTTTATCGTTTTTCATTTGAGAGAGACTAACTGTGTATGGAATAATTAATCTTAATTTATCATAATTGTTAATAATTTCATTCCAAATCTTAAAATTAAACTGTTTTGTAAATCTATAACTTTTAACAGCAAAATTTGATTTAATTTTTCTATAAAAATATTAATTTTTTTTTTATATATAGGCGGCTTTGAGATATGAGAAAATGACTAAGAATAAATTTTTTTTTCACTCAAAATATCATTATACTTTGTATATATATATTTTAATTGCAATGCATATTCTCCGACACAAATAATAGGCCTAAGACACCACCAACTTTCAGACCTTGTCCATAACAGTAGATTGGCTTCGTGAACTTTGCAAGTGTCTCACCAGTTCATTAAACATGATTATTCCGTATTGTTAACTCCCCGAACTTGTCCGTATATTATCTTTTTGAACTTTATAAGTGTCTCACTAACTAAGTGTCTCACTAACTTCGTAAACTTTTCGTAACAACTAAATACAAAACCATAATACTAACTCTTAATCATCGTGGATTCGATTTCTCAAACTTGTAAAACTAACTCTTATAATAGATTGAAATGTATAAGACTTTACCTCTCAAAAAAATGCACTTCCCTCCATAAATTAAATTCCCGCCAATTGCAATTGTGTTATGTACCCTCACGTCCGTCAATCTCCCAATATCAGTTCAGCGTTTCTCTTTTTCCAGACCATCAATTTTCCTTCGGGTAATACTTGCTTCTCTCTCACTTCTATTTTCTGTAATTGCTATGCTTCCAGATTTTTTTATATTATTTTCCTGATTTTTCATTTAGCTATTCATTCATTGTGTTAGTGTTACTGAATCATAGAATTTAGATAAGATTAAACACCTGCTTCATCAGATTTTAGGTTTGAATCTCTTAAATCGGGTATGAATGGTAGAAATCAATCGCTAAATCATGAAATGAATTCATTTACTTTCAAAATATATAGGAAAAGTAGAAATTTAATTTCAGTTTGCTCATACATTCATTTGTGCTGTCTCAGTATTATGGAAAGAAGAAGGAATTCAACAGCAAAGAGAAAAAGGAACGAAAGGGGGAAAATCAGCCACATACACATTAACTATTCAGGTCCTTCATTTTCTGATCTGTAAAATACCATTCTATAGTAAATATTATACTTAGGCTCCCTGTAAAGAGGATTTTTGTATGCAAATGTGTATGCAAAACCTGGTATGATCTAATTTCAGACCCTGAGCTTGCAAAGCTCCATTTCGATCAAGCTCAGGTTTATCCTCTACTTGGAACCTCAGGTTTTACATTACTGTCAAGAATGCTTTATCTTGTGCAGCCAGACCAAAATGATTTTGAGCACAAGCTTGACATGGACATGTGTTGTGATTTTGAGAGCAAGATTTACATGTCTGGTGATAGCTCATCTATTAAGATTAAACTTGACTCAAAATTGAAACTCCCACTGCCCAACACTGAAATGATACTTGATAAAGAAGGGGTAAGGACTGAGAATTGCTTGAAGTTGAATATGAAGAATCACAAGTATAAGATAGTTAATTCATGTAACGGCTTGCTTTGTTTGTCCAATCCATCTGATAATGACCCTGTTATAGTTTGCAATCCGGTTACAGGTGAGTTTATTAATCTTCCAGAGGTTAGGACGTTTAAGGATCTTGATACGCCTGTTGAATGTGGTTTCGGTTTTAGTCCTGCGACTAACCAATATAAAGTGATAAGAATGTTTACGCGTTGGACTGAACATGAAAAAGTTATGGTGGCTGAAGTACATGTTCTTGGTACAGAAACATGGGAAGACCTTCGACTTTTCCCAGAGTCAAGATGGAAATTGTTCCCTACTTATTTTAATGGGTGTGTTTATTGGATTTCTCCTGTACCATGTTCTGTAATTTGTTTTGACATTGACAAGAAAGACTTTAAGTCAATTAGAGCACCACCATGGGAGATATTTAATATAGTTTCGAGAGTGAGCATGGGAGTGTTAGGGGGCGCACTCTGCATAACGGAGGCTTTGGAATGTGATCATATAAATGTTTGGGCAATGAAGGATCATGGTGGCAAAAAGGGTTGGTCTAAAATGCTATCTATTGACATGGATGATGAAGCAAGATGGCCTCGGGGCTCATATCAACCCATAAAGTACTTGAACAATGGGGGCGTTATTGATGTTTAATTCTCGTAAACATGCTTTTATATATCATAAGCCAAACGAATTTGGATTCAGATATTTGAAGGTCCGTGGAATGGAATCAAAAGTGGAAGCAATTCCTCATATTCCAACCTTTGTTTCACTCGGACATGTTTTATCAGGGCATAATCTGACTATTCTTAATGTCAAGTCAAGGTATTTCTCTTATATTTTGATACTTAATGTGTGGCTTGACCCCAATGCTTTACAATTTTTTCTATTTGTTGCTGGCTGCTAATGATTCAATGATGAATGCGAATTTTCAATTCAGCATATCACCATGGAGCTTCTAATTAATGGAAAGGAAGTTTGCAAATGAATTTTTAGTGCAATTTTTTCTCGTCTTCTTAAAATCTTCTGCAATGCTTGTCGGAGGTTAATTTTGGGAATTAGAGGGATATATGGTTTGGAGCGTGGTGAACCTTAGTTGCGGAAGTGTTTTGTTTGTATATATAGGTGTGTTATGAGAACGAATTATGTTTGTTCGGCTGTTTCAATTGATAGAAACTAAAAACAGAACTCAAAACAAAATAGATGAATTTCTGATATATTATTTGTGGCATTAGAAATGTTAAATGTTGTTATTTATACAATTAACCTTTATTGCTATTAGCATATTCTCTATCTATCAACATCAGTTTATATATCTGGTTGAGCAGGTGCGGAGAGCTGAAGCTGCACAAAGAGGGAAAAGGCATTTCTATAGTTGAAGAACTTAGGGAACTGGAAATTGATTCTGAAGATAGAGAACTGTATGAGGATGATTTTCAAGACATTGATTCAGAATAGCTTGCCTTATGAGATACACTTTGTAGGTAAACTATTTATTATCATTTTGAACACTACAAACAAGATATGAACTTTGTTATTATAGCAACTATCAAGATATGAACTGAGGACTTTGTCTGATTGCTAAACACATTTTTATTCCTAACATTAATGGTATAATTGAAGGCCCAATATTAATTTTAGACATTATTAATGAAGTTCTCCTGGAGGTGCCACTGCCAACTAGGGCCGTAATCGAGCCGAGCTTTGCAATGCTCGGCTTGTCAGAAAATTGACCAGTTTGAGTTCTCAATATTTTGTATGTTAGATGCTCATTAGTTGTTTGCGACTTTGTTAACTAGCTTTGCTCGTGAGCAGTTCGTTAATTCAGTTCATGAATTTCGCTCACGAACAACTCATTAATTATATTCATTAATTACTTAGAGTTGGAATTTCTTTAACACAAAAACTATATAGCTTTGAAATCTATAAAACTAAAGTTTACACAAAACTAGATTGTTTTAGATCTCCTTATATGAACTTAGGAGTTTGTGTGATTCAAAGTGATGTGAAATGTTGGTCTTTCCTCCTCGTCTATTACTTGAAAACATTTATCTCATGGTCTATGTATAATGTTGATCAAGCTGAGATTTGTCCCCTGCTTCGAAGCTCGGGTGTTACATTCCAGGAACTTCAAAGCAAAGGAAAAATGTCAGCTTGATAATATTTATCCACTGCTTCTAACGTCAAATAAACTTGGATAGAATTAAAATTGCTTAAAGTTATGAAGATAATTTCTTAAAGTTGTGCTACTTAATGACCCCGAATCATTTCGGGACTAAGGTTTTGTTGTTGTTGTTTGTGCTACTTAATGCTTGAATTGTTATGAATATTTTCATAATTGTTATTCTATTATATTTTTGGAGCATCCCTTTGTTGTTGTATGAATATGGGGAGTGCATACTTGGCATTGAATTAATGAAACCATTAGTTTCAATTTTTTTGAGAAATTAAAGAATGAGGTTGATATGAAGTGCGTAATATAGTTCTTGATCTGAATTTGATCTTGGTGAATGACTTTGATGAGTGATGAAGGTTTAATACATTAGGCCCTCTTGAATTTGGAAAAACGACTCACCTCTTAACTCACAAAAATAACTCATTGTCTTCTAAATTTTTCTATAGTGATTTTATTGACTTCTTGAATTTATTTAAAGTGATCTATTAGCTTTATGAACTTGGAAGGGGAGGTAGAGTTAATCATATCAATTTAATCAAATTTAAGAGACTAACAACACACTTTATAAATTCAAACAGCGCAATTTTTTTTTTTTTTTATATCAAATTGAGAGGGACTCTTGATGTATTTAGCCAATGATGAAATATGGAATGCAGATTATTAGACTATTTATTAATCCAACTTATGATTTGGTTTCGGTCTTTAGCTTTAGAACCTATTATATGAATTATAATTATGGAAGAGTTTGATAGATAATTTGGATTTTTTTTTCATGTTAGAATTGTTTGTGATTAAGATTATGGATAAATTAGATGTAATTTAATTCGATTATTTGTTGTATTTTAGAAATGTAAAGTTTGTTATTTATGATTTGGCTAAATACATTTTAGCTTCCATTACTTCTCAAAAAAAAAAAAAAGTTCTATTTACCTGCTTAAAGTTGTATTTAACTGTTAACTTTTTTTTTTTTTTTTTGGACAAATACAGGGCCTAAAGATGTATTAATCCTTATGATTATATATATATTAAGGAAAAGTAAAAAAAAAAATGGATGTGGTTTTGCAAACAGCCATATAGTTTAAAAGTGGTTTTAAAAGTTTGTGAATAGAGGTTTATGGTATTTTTATTTACAAAATAAAGTATTCCAAATTACACTATTACCCGTTTGTTTTCTCTACTGTTTGCTGTTGCTGTTTGCTGTTTGCTGTTACGGTTTGCTGTTTGCTGTTACGGGTTGTTGTTGCTGTTTGCTGTTGCTGTTACAGTTTGCTGTTTGCTGTTAGAAAAAAACTGTTTTTCCAAAAAGCAGAGAATCTCTGCTTTTGTAAAAGGCTGCTTTTCGGGTGTGAAAGGCAAACATGAGGTTACTAACCAAACATCTAATGCTGCTTTTCAGATTTAAAAGGCAAACAGGAGATCACTAACCAAACACCTAAAACTCTCCTTTTTGAAGTGAAAAGGTAAAAAGGAGCATGAAAAGGAGCAACCAAACGGACCCTAAGTTTTTTAGTGCAACCAAAAACATTTTTATCAAATTGGATAAACTACTAGCATTTTTTTGAACTTTGCTGGTGTTAGCAATTTGTTTTTAGCCGATTAATTATTATTGTTCGGTAAAATTATGATTAACTATTGATATTAGTATGTAAAATGTCTAATATGCATATGTTTTAAATTAATCAATCAATAAATTATAAAATAAAAATTGTAATATACAAATTAATAAAAATAATATACATAAATGTTCATGAAAAGCTTTAAAACTTTATTGTTTCTATTAGAAAAGATAAAAGTTATTGTACAAATCTATAATCAAATCATAGTTCCTATGGTTTAAAGTAAAACGTTAAACATTATTCTAAAAAGTTAAAACAACCATCATCCCTTAATGTACTTGTGTGTGCACTGCACCTAAGTTTAGTGCTGAGCTGATAAGATCATTTAGGAATTTAATTGTTTAGTATGTTTAGAATGTCGATCATTGCTGATTAAGATCTCATATTTCAATTTGACATATAGATTGGTTAATTAATTAATTATAATTACATGTTAAGTTATTAGTGAGCATAAAATTTGGTTGAAGCGTTTTTAATGTTATTTGCATTCGAAATTTGTTTTTAACAATTTGAAAGTGGGTTTGTTATGTTTGATGTGACTATAAAGGTTCTAGAAATCATAAATCAAATTCTAAAGAACAGTTTTAAAAGTTTACAAATTTATATCTGTGGTTTATGCAGTCTACAAACTCATATATCTAATCAAAATTATTGTTGTAACTGTTTATTCAAAAAATTAGCGATTAATTAGAATTTGCAGTTTACAAACTTTGAAAATTCTCTCATATATAATGCCTAAATTCGTAAAAGTAGTATTGTTTTTATCTCGACATATTGATAGATGTTGAGACTGAAATTAAGTTATTACGTACTTGGAAAATGTTGAAACTATTTATATACATTATTCCTAAATAAGGTCACTTCTAAAATAATAAAATGTAAATTTAGTTTTAATGTAAATTTAGTTTCAGAAATTAGTAATTATGCAATCGGTTTGGATTCTGTCCTTATATAGAATTAGTAACATTCAATACAGAAAATAATGACAGAAAGGAGAAGATGAAGATCCAAATATTGCTTTTATTCCCCTTGAATCCCAAACATATACCCTAACGTTTATATTACAAGAGCACGAAAAGGAAACAAATTAAATAGCAAAATATACTCATTTCAAGGACACTGACACGGTCATAATGATAAAAGATAACGGTACAATGTTTAAACTTCTCATGACAAAATAAAAAGATTTTGAACAAATTAAAATGTCTATCACTTTCACGTTTAGAAACATAAAGTCAGCAATAGATTACTATAAGAAAATTTAGCGATCCAATTGATTAATATAAGAAAGTTCGTAGCTCAATAGATCACTTTAAACTTTAAACAAATTCATAACGTTAATAAATCCAAGCAAGTTCAGTGGTGGTGCTGGAAGTGGTCCAAAAAGTTCTATTTCAGACTAAAATTGACTTGGAACACAATCTCATTAGTTCAAATTTCTTCAAATATATATAAAAAATTTGGAACAAGTTATTGTAAATTACATCCGTTGCTACTGAACTTTGCTCGTCTTCGCAGTATAGCTACTGAACTTCAAAAACCTAATATAAAAGCCCTTGAATTTTACTTTTTTTAACATAAGCGCCACTATTACCGTTGATCATATATCATGATATTTAACTCCTCTTTTTAAGTTGTAATTCGTATCTCCTCTTTTTACTTAATGTTAGTAACTTTTCCTTCATATATCACGGAGCTTGACAATATTTAATTAATAAAGTTAAAATAGTAATTTGCTAATATCAAATTTACTTTTACATTTAATTACTCCAACAATTTACCAATCCATCATCGAACATAGTAGAAGAGGCTGTTGTGGAAGCTTTGCAACACCTCTTTAGAATATATACACAGAATGGTTTTTTTATTCCACAATCCGAAAGGTTTTTTTTTATTCCAACAATAAGAATGGTTTAAAATATATATGGAAGGAGAACAAAAATAAAAGAAATTAAAAATATGCATTAAAACAAGATGAATCTTAATCCGATATTAATTGCTGAATGAAATATATATAATCGAAAATCACAAAATGAATATCAATGTCAAATTCTTCAAACATGAATATGCCTTCTGTATCTTTCACATGATTCAACAATGCCAAGCTTGGTTTGTCTAGGTAACACATTTACCTTTGTGGCAACTTACAAGATCGATGATATCGGGGTCTTTGCACAACTTTCCCGCAACTATTCAACAGAGTAATAAAATGGTTAGAAGGTATAAAAATAAGCAACATTCAAAAACATTCTTATCATAATCTGCAGAATCAAAATTACCTAGACCGGATATTAAACACCTTCACATTCTGTCCCAATAGAGCATGTTTGAGTGAAACAAAGCTTGGAATATGAGCAATTGCTTCGACTTTGGAATCTATCTTACATTGGCAGACCTTCAAATGTCTCAATTGATTTTCTTTTGGATCCATGTACACTAAAGCATCTTCACGAGAGTTAAACATCAGTAATGCCCCATCATTCATGTACTTAATGGGTCGAAACCCAGCATAACATCGTCTTTCTCTATAACACATGTGATCAAAGGAGAAAACTTTAGACCACACATTTTCGGTACCATTATCTTTCATTATCCAAACATGAACACCATACTCAAGAACCTCACATATGCAGAGTTCTCCCCCTAATACTCCCACATTGTTATAAGGTTTATTCAGTGGTGGTGCTGGAAGTGATCCAAAACGTTCGTTCTCAATGTCAAAACTAAATATAGATAACGGTTTTAAATAAGAAGACCAATAAAGAAAACCATTCAAATAAGCAGGAGGGTGCGCAGGCATTGCCTGGGTGAAAAAGTCGATGTTTTTCCATGTTTTTGTACCAAGAATATGTACTTCAGCCTTATTACCAAGAGGGATGTCTAGCTTAGACATTCTTATCACTTTATATTGGTTAGTCGCACGACTAAAACCAAAACCATAATTTATTTTATTCCAACCAAACTCAATCATCTTAGGCACTCGAGGAAGGTTAATAAACTCACCTGTAACAGGATTGCAAACAATAGGACGATGCCTATCAAATAGATTGGACGAGAAAAGCAAGCCGTTGTATGTAGCTATACCATGTCCATTGTGATGTTTCATGAGCCCGTATATTTTAGGGACTTCAAATCTGGCTTCAATTTTATCATGAACAGTGGAGACACATCCAGGCTTAGACAAGGTATGATCACACATCCCAAGATTGAGCTCAAAGTCATCCTTATTTGGCTGCATAAGATGAACCATTTTCGACCCATGTCTACTATATGAGGTTCGAATCAAAGGATAAACCTCAGCTCGATCAAAATGGAACTTTGCAAATTCAGGATCTGAAACTATATCATTCCACGTTTTGCATACACAATTAAATACAAAAATTCCCTTAATTGACACCCTAACGAGGATATTTAGCTGAATATCCTTCGGGAGATCAGAAAATAAAGAACCTGAATATGTAGTCTCTACTTGGCTAACTTCCTCTGTTTGTTTTCTGCCTCTCTTTGCATTAGAGGGGCTATCCGAAGAAATCCTTTTTCTTTTCATGATTATTTGGGAAGCTAGGGTACTGAAACAAAACGCAAATGGCATTATCAGCCCACTACATTCAAAATGCTCAAAAAACCAAATAGAAATAAACGAATTAACTGAAACATAATCGTGAGAAGAAACAGTGCAAAGAGAAGAAATGATCTGAACTCTGAACTCTGAACTCTGAACTCTGTGTTGGGAATAAACGCGAAAATTTATTCCGTAAATATATTGACGAGCAAAATAATCAATTAAAATGACACCGGTAATTCAACGGACTACGTTCACGAACAAGCTTGAGAGTAAATTCTTCCACTATAAAATAGTAGGCGTACAAAGAGGCCGTTCTCTAGAAACTTTCTAGAGTTACAATGAAATAAAACCAAAATAGTAGCACTCAGGTGTTTCCCGAAGAACCCCAAAATAATTATCTTTACTATTTTGTCTCTCCCCGAAAATAATTAGACTACCCTCAAATTAATAACTCTCACAAATAACTTACTCTCTTAAATTTAAAGACTCTCCGTCTCACTCTAACTCTTTGGAATTTTATTCCTCAAATCCCAATATTAAACTAACTCCTTGGCTTTTATAAGCCAAGGAGAGAAAAGAGGTCAGCAACAACTGTTGCTGGCAATTAATGTGCCAGCAACAAGTTGTTGCTTTGGCAATTAATTTGCCACACTGTTGACCACCGAAATTTCGGTGGTCAACTTTCATAATTGGATCCTAAAATTTCGGTGGTCCAATTTCATTAGTTACATTTTTTTTAAATATTTACAAATTAGACAAATGAGACCTTAATTAATACAAATTATAAAATTGTCCCTCATTAATCGGGATTTCACAACAATTCTCCCCCTCCCGATTATATAAAGGTTTTTGTTACCCCTGCAGCCATTCGACAGTATTCGAACTTTTCTCTTGGTAAGATCTTCGTTAACATGTCTGATCCATTTTCATCTGTATGGATCTTCTCAAGCTGTAATAATTTCATCTCTAGCACATCCCTGATCCAATGATATCTTACATCAATATGCTTGGATCTGGAATGGAAAGAGGAATTCTTTCCAAGGTGAATAGCGCTCTGACTGTCACAAAATAACTGATATTTTTCCTGACGGAAGCCAAGTTCATTGAAGAACTTCTTCATCCATAACAGCTCTTTACACGCTTCCGTTGCTGCAATGAATTCTGCTTCAGTCGTGGAAAGTGCGACACACTTTTGTAATCTTGACTGCCATGACACAGCTCCCCCCTGCAAATGTAATTAGGTACCCTGATGTAGACTTCCTTGTGTCAGTATCACCAGCCATATCCGCATCTGTGTAGCCAACTAGCACAGGTTCGGTATCTCTAAAACATAAACACATTTTTGAAGTACCGCGAAGATACCTAAATATCCATTTAACAGCTTCCCAATGTTCCTTTCCTGGATTTGAAAGGAATATACTTACGACACCAACTGCATGTGCAATATCTGGTCGTGTGCATACCATGGAGTACATTAGACTTCCAACTGCTGAAGGATACGGGACTCTGCTCATTTCTTCCTTCTCTTTCTCAGTAGAAGGGCTCTGCTTGGAACTTAGTTTAAAATGATTAGCAAGAGGACAACTAACCATTTTAGATTTATCCATATTAAACCTTTGAAGTACTTTCTCAATGTACTTCTTCTGCGACAATCATATCTTCTTGGCGCTTCTGTCTCGAATAATTCTCATGCCAAGAATTTGTTTTGCTGGCCCCAAGTCTTTCATGGCAAAAGACTTGCTCAACTGTTTCTTTAGATTGTTAATTCTGGAGATGTCCCTGCCAACAATCAACATATCATCCACATAGAGCAATAAAATAATGAAATCATCATCAGAGAATTTTTGAACGAAGACGCAGTGATCTGAAGTAGTCTTCTTGTAGCCTTGCTCCCCCATAACTGACTCGAACTTCTTGTACCACTGCCTTGGTGCCTGCTTTAAGCCGTAGACACTCTTCTTTAGCTTGCAAACATAATCCTCTTTACCTTTCTTCTTAAAACCCTCTGGCTGCTCCATGTATATTTCTTCTTCCAAATCGTCATGTAGGAAGGCAGTCTTCACATCCATTTGCTCAACCTCCAGGTTCTGACTTGCTGCTAACCCCAGCACAGTACGAATGGATGTCATCTTCACCACCGGTGAGAAAATCTCGTCAAAGTCGATGCCTTTTCTTTGACTGTATCCTTTCACAACCAACCTGGCTTTGAATCTTGGTTGTGAGCTAGCTTCTTCATTCTTGATTCTGAACACCCATCTGTTCTTCAAAGCTTTCTTGCCTTCAGGCAACTTTACCAGCTCAAAAGTTTTATTCTCATGCAAGGATTTCATCTCATCTTGCATGGCCTCGAACCATTTTTGCTTGTGTTCATCATCCATGGCTTCTTCAAAGCTTTCTGGTTCTCCCCCGTCAGTCACTAGGACATAATCATTCGGAGAATATCTGGTAGAACGTTGAATGGCTCTACCGGATCTTGTTCGAACTGAAGAACGTTCTGCAACTGGTGGTTGATGGTGAACTTCTTCATCAGCATCAACTGGTTCATTCTGAATGGGAACGTCTTGAGCAACTATCTCTGGTTGATCAATTTGAATTTCTTCTCCAACCTGTCTTGGCACCATAGTTGGAGGCACTAACTGAAGGCTTGGTGAGCTAGTTTCAGGTCCAGAAGCATCTTTTCCAGACTTCTCAATGTCTTCAATTGTCTGGTCTTCCATAAAGACCGCATCACGGCTTCTGATTAATTTCTTCTGGACTGGATCAAAGAACTTATAGCCAAATTCATCTTGGCCATAACCAATAAATACGCACTCTTTGGTTTTGACATCAAGCTTGGATCTTTCATCCCTGGGAATGTGGACAAAAGCTTTACAACCAAACACTCGCAGATGTTTGTAGGAACAGTCTTTTCCAGACCACACCTTTTCTGGAACATCGTAATCTAGCGGGACACATGGTGAAAGATTCAGAATATAAGCTGCTGTGACTAGAGCTTCACCCCAGAACTCCTTTGGCAACTTTGAATGTGAAAGCAAGCATCTGACTCTCTCCATTAAAGTTCTGTTCATCCTTTCAGCCAACCCGTTCAACTGCGGTGTTTTTGGAGGAGTTTGTTGATGTCGAATACCATGCTCCTTGCAGTACACATTAAATGGACCAGTGTACTCTCCACCATTGTTTGTCCGAATGCACTTTAGCTTCTTGCCTGTTTGTCTCTCAACCTGGGCTACAAAGTGCTTGAAAACCTGTAAGACTTGATCTTTTGATTTTAGAGTGTATACCCATGTTTTTCTAGAGTGGTCATCTATGAAAGTCACAAAATAATGAGCACCACCAAGTGACTTTGGAAATGGCCCACATAGATCTGAGTGTACCAGATCTAATATATTTTCCACTCTAGAAGGAGAGGAACTCTTGAAAGCAACTCTGTTTTGTTTTCCAGCCAGACAGTTAGCACACTTATTTAAATTAACATGATCCAATCCAGTCAGCATATTTTTCTTGGCCAATTTCGTCATGCCTTTCTCGGGCATGTGTGCGAGGCGTCTATGCCACAATTCGATTGCGTTTTCACTCCGCTGCGTTGATCGCTTCCTGGGACAGCTTTGTCTGTATAAGATACAGCCTTGAATATTTTCTGCCTCTTGCAACCACCATCGAACCTTTGGTGAGCTTCCATTGGCCATTACGGAAGGTATTACAGAAGCCTTCTTCATCAAGCTTGTCTACGGAGATCAGATTCAGGCGCATATCTGGAACATGCCTGACATCTTTCAATACTAACTTCATGCCATTCTCAGCTTCAAGGTGAACATCACCTTTTCCCACAACTTTGGAGAAGTTATCATTTCCCATCCTTACAACGCCAAAATCTCCTTGTGTGTAAGATGAGAAAAATTCCCTTCGAGGCGTGGCATGAATAGTAGCACCACTATCAATCACCCAACTAGTCTCCTGGGTTACAAGATTGATAATATCAGCATCATAGACAATATTGAACTCGGCAGCAACGTTTGCTCGTTCATCATCGGTACTTTCATCTCTCTTCTCTTCCTTGCCTTTGCTTTTCTCTTGCTTGAGCTTCCTGCAGAATCTTCTGATGTGGCCTTTTTTCTTGCAGTGATGGCACTCAACGTTGGCATACTTGTTGGATTTTCCTCTGCTCTTGCCTCTGTCTTTGGATCCTCTAGCTTCACTCCTTCCTCTGGAATTTACAACTAGAACATCTGATTGTGGTGTAGAGGCTCCTTGCATCTTGCGCCGCATCTCTTCATTTAAAATTCCACTTTTGACAAACTCTATGGAAATTTTGCCATCTGGTGCTGAGTTTGAAAGTGAAATTCTTAGAGTCTCCCATGACTCCGGTAAGGAAGCCAGTGTTAGTAAAGCAGTGAGCTCATTTTCAATTTTAAGCCCCACGCTAGAAAGTTGATCCACGATCCCTTGGAACTCGTTCAAGTGATCTGCGAGAGAAGTACCGTCTCGATATTTTAGTTGAATCAACTTGGTTAAATAAAATAATTTGTTGTTGCCGGTCTTTGAGGCGTACAAATCCTCGAGCTTATTCCACAACGTCCGTGCATGAGTTTCGCCAGCAATGTGATTATACACATTATCGTCAACAAACTGTCGGATAAATCCGCAGACTTGCTCATGCTCGAAACCCCAGTCTCCATCCGACTTGCCGTCGGGCTTGTCTGTCCCGAACACCGGAAGATTCATCTTCGTCACATATAGGAGATCCTTCATTTTGCTTCTCCATATGTGGTAGTTCGAGCCATTTAGACTGACCATTTTGCTTGTCAATTTTGCCTCCATGTTAACCTGGCTCTGATACCAGTTGTTGGGAATAAACGCGAAAATTTATTCCGTAAATATATTGACGAGCAAAATAATCAATTAAAATGACACCGGTAATTCAACGGACTACGTTCACGAACAAGCTTGAGAGTAAATTCTTCCACTATAAAATAGTAGGCGTACAAAGAGGCCGTTCTCTAGAAACTTTCTAGAGTTACAATGAAATAAAACCAAAATAGTAGCACTCAGGTGTTTCCCGAAGAACCCCAAAATAATTATCTTTACTATTTTGTCTCTCCCCGAAAATAATTAGACTACCCTCAAATTAATAACTCTCACAAATAACTTACTCTCTTAAATTTAAAGACTCTCCGTCTCACTCTAACTCTTTGGAATTTTATTCCTCAAATCCCAATATTAAACTAACTCCTTGGCTTTTATAAGCCAAGGAGAGAAAAGAGGTCAGCAACAACTGTTGCTGGCAATTAATGTGCCAGCAACAAGTTGTTGCTTTGGCAATTAATTTGCCACACTGTTGACCACCGAAATTTCGGTGGTCAACTTTCATATAAAATTTCGGTGGTCCAATTTCATTAGTTACATTTTTTTAAATATTTACAAATTACACAAATGAGACCTTAATTAATACAAATTATAAAATTGTCCCTCATTAATCGGGATTTCACAACACTCTGAACTGAAATCGCTAAAAAAAACCTAATTAATTAAAATCAACCAATTCATTGAATGGTAAAAATCTCATAAAGTAGAAGAGACAAAATCGTAAATATTAGCAACACTAAATGAATAGAAGAGACAAAATCGTGAGAAAGAACACTACAAACAGAATAAACTTTTACCGGAAAAAGCAGAATCTCTGTATTCCGAACTCTGATAAACCTCAATAAAGTAAACGAGGTTTAGGAAGAAGAAAGGATTTCGTATTTTAAGAAGAAGTTCATATAGGGTCCACATAATTCTAATTAGGTTTAGGGCATGCTCAAATTACTATCTTTCTCCATTAATATTTGGGAAAATTACAAATCTAGGTCAAATTGGAGACCCATTTACATATTTAACCCATATCTAGACTGCTTTTGTGTGACTTTCCCATAATACCCTCAATATCTACACACGTCTCTCTTTCTCCCGTCTGACTTCGCAGATTCGATTATATGCGAAGCTAATGTTTTGATGAACTTGATGAATTTAATTTGCATATGCGAAGCCTGCGAACCTAAAGTTTGGTTTACTTGATGAATTTAATTCGCATACGCGAAGCCTGAATGTGTTTTGAATCTAATTCGCGAAGTGGTAAATAACAAAAAATGCCAAACAACAATGGGTTCTAACATTAAAATCATAACATTATCAAAATTTACAAGAAGATTGCCACAATAACAACATTCAAATCATAACATTATCAAAATTTACCACAAGATTGACACATTCACTTTAAAATGATTAGTGAGGGGTTAACTTCTACAGATCACTTCAAAGTGAACCTCACTAATCCGGTACCAATTTTGAAGAGGATGAAAAATTACAAGAAGGCCTGACTTTTTGGGATGGATGTCTCTCACGGTGCACACTTCCCCTCAAGATTGGCACACTAACTTTTAAATGACTGGTTAGGAGAGATTGGCAGATCAGCACAATCTCTCCTAACCAACCATTTCAAAGTTGGTGTGCCAATCTTGAGGGGAAGTGTGCACCGTGAGACACATCCATCCCAAAAAGTCTGGACTTCCTATAATTACTCATCCCCTTCAAAATTGGTACCGGATTAGTGAGGTTCACTTTGAAGTGATCTGTTAGAAGATAATCCCTCACTAATCATTTTAAAGTGAATGTGCCAATCTTGAGGGAAGTTCATCCCTATACATGAAGGAACGTCATCTCCCCTGCATCCGAGGACACCGCATTCTTGAAAGGGATGTTATGTAATCAACCACCTTTAGGAAAAATTAATCGTGTTAGGCAGGCAAAAAGCAATATATTTGCTCGTATAATGAGGATTTGCGAAGCATGCGAATGTAAATGTGCACGGACAAAGATGATTTTACTTCGCGAATCGATTGTTTCGCGATGTTTGCGAGGCCTGAAACTTGGCGATCTACATCGCGAATCGATGATTTCGCGAAGTCTACGAGTGAAATCATGAACTTTTATACTCGCAGACTTCGTGAATTCATCGATTCGTGATGTAGATCGCCAAGTTTTAGACTCGTTCTCTTCACAGATCTCCGCGAAATCATCGACTACGCGAAGTGAATTCATGGAAAACGCAGGAAAACAACAGATACTTACATTTTTCGCGCCTTTCACCCTTAAAAGCGGCAATAACAATATGATAAACTGGGAAGAACGACGGAAATTACGTAGAATAACCATTTCTGGAATGGTAACAAGAAGAAAGAAACCAAGTAATGAACAGGAAGATGAAGAACCATGGCTTCGGTTTCTAGGGTTGGGAAGTTGCAGAATCAAGAGATGAACAGAGGAAAAAGAGAAATTCATTGTGATTTGGTGAAATGGTGCAGATTTCGTGCAATTTAAAGGGAGAAAGGAAGATCAAAAGTCTTGAAATCATTAATGCAGGAGCCACCTTTTTGCGTAACCAAGGAGAAGGGAGAGAGACCGTTCGCGTATGGGGGAAGTGGGAAGGTTAGGGGTATTATGGGAAACTTATACAAAAACAGTCTAGATATGTAGTGAGTTGAGTAAATGGGTTAAATATGTAAATGGGCCTCCCATTTGACCTAGATTTGTAATTTTCCCTTAATATTTTGTTTTTGCCCGTGAATTTAACCAAAAAACTTGATTAACCCCCTTAAATTTTGAAGTGTTTCGATATCCCCTCAACTTGCATAAAATGTTCAGCTAGCCTCCTGAAATTGCGTAAAATATAATCAATTGACCACTCGGTCATAAAAAAAGTAAGTTAAATGTGGAAAATATATTCCACGCATCTTATTTTTTTTTGGTAGGAAAGGAAAGGAAACGAACAAACAAGAAAACCTAACCCGGGATCAGTCTGGGAAGGCTGGCCCCAACCCTATCCTCGAGAAGAATAGACAAAAGAGAAGGAGGAACAAAAAGGGTAGAAACACCTAACAGCCCTCCATGCCCAGCAGTAGCCAAGCGATCCGCCATGCGGTTTTGCTCCCTATAAATATGGGAGAAACTAAGAGCCTCAAAGGCAGGACGAAGCCTCAAAATAGTTTTGATAAGATTCTGGCTATTCAGACCAAAAGCCTGTCTAACAGAAATCATGTTGATCGCCTCCAAATTGTCAGACTCCACCGAAAGCCTCTTAACACCCATGCGAATGGCAAGTTTAATACCTGACAGAATACCCCAAAGCTCCGTAGAAAAGGACGAGCCCAACCCCAAGTTATGGGTAAACCCAGCCAGCCAAGCGCCACCAGCATCCCGAAGAACTCCTCCAGCAGCAATTCTGCCATTGCTAAGGCAGGAGCCATCCGAATTCAACTTCACAACCCCTTCACTAGGCTTACTCCAACCAACTAATTGGACAACTTTATCCGGGAAGGGTCTACCAAGGGGCTCCCCTTTAAAGCTATTCAAAATAACAGAGAGCTTTTTCGAGAAGTAATCAAGTAAATCAGGAATAAGGAAAGTCTTACCAGCAAATAACTCTTCATTCCTCCATTTCCAAATTTGGTGACAAACAATAGCGAAGAAAATGTCACCGTGCTCTCTGTTGGCCAATAACTTCCCATTGGCACCATCAGCGAACCAGTCAACTTCAGAATAAGCCATAAAAGAAGGAAGGGTATGGTGAGGGAGAATCCCTTCCCAAATCTTTTTACTGTTAGGGCAATCCCTCAAAGCATGGCACAAGGTTTCCACATGACCTCTGCATCTACTACAGGTTCCTGACTCAGCCAAGTGCCTTCTGTGCCTATCCGCATTAGTGAGCAGCCTATCCTTGACTCCCAGCCACAGAAAAGTCCTAATACGATAAGGGACTTTAAGGGCCCAAATGGACTTCCAAATCTCTAAGGGAGGATCAACCCTATTAGGGGAAAAAGCTTCATAGGCCGATTTACATGAGTAAATGCCATTATTAGTCAGGGCCCAGCAGTGTCTGTCCTTATCCTCCTCCTGATTGCTAATCTTGACTCCTCTAATCTTAAGGAGGATCTCCAGGCTAAGGAAAGAAGTGAACTTAGACCAGATCCAGTCTCCCTCCGAGTCCACCACATCAGCCACTCTCTAGGAACGGATATTATTAGGCGGAGGGGAGCTACACACCTCAATCAGCGGCTTATCACCAATCCAGGTGTCATCCCAGAAACTAATGGACTTACCATTACCCACCTCCAGGCCAATCCCCGTACAGAACTCTGCAAAAATGGCACTAAGCCCTTTCCAGAGGAAGGAACAGCTAACAACCCTCTCCTTCGGACCGCCAAAAATTCTGTCTTTCCGATACTTGCCGTACAGCAGACGAACCCAAAGGGAGGAGGGGCATTGCCACATTCTCCAAAGAAGTTTCATTAAAAGGACTTTATTATTGTCCTTAGCTTGCCTTATACCAAGACCCCCCCTGCATTTAGGCTGGCAGGCTTCCTTCCAAGGGAACAGGTGAACCTTCCTCCCCTCCCCAGACTCTCCCTAAAGAAAGCGCCGATTAATCTTATCCAGATTGTTAAGAACCAGCTCAGGGAGTTTACAGGCTTACATGATGTGATTCGGAGCCGCGCAGTTGACAGACTAGATTAGGGTGAGGCGACCAGCAAGGGAAAGAGAATTAGCTTTCCAGCTAGCACACGAACCATTAGTTTTATCCAGAATGTCTTTAAAGGAGGCCTTGAAGACTCTGTCACTATAAAGAGGGACCCCAAGATACTTCCCTAAAGAATGAGTCAGGGGAATACCAGAGATCTCACTAAGTCTTCTGCACAAACCGTTGTCCATGTTCTTAGAACAAAGCATACGGGACTTCTGGATATTAATCTTCTGGCCAGAAGCATCACGAAAACAGTTAAGGACATCCATCACCACCTTAATTTGCTCCTCATTCCCCTCCACAAAAAGCATTACATCGTCTGCAAAGAACAAATGGGTAATAGGGGGCAATGTCTGCTAATGGACACAGGGTGGAAAGACCCCTTGCTCACCGCTTCTTGTATCAGGTGAGACAGTCTTTCCATGGCAATAACAAAAAGGAAAGTGCTCATAGGATCCCCTTGACGAATACCCCTGGAGGGAGAGAACTCGTCAGACATGTCCCCATTAATCATTACCTGGAACACAAGAGAGGAGATGCAATTCTCAATCAAACTCCTCCAGTTATCCGGGATACCAGCGTTGGCAAGACTCTCCAGGAGAAAGCTCCAGTTAAGTCTATCATAGGCTTTCTCCAAGTCCAGTTTAAGAGCCACCATCCCTTTCTTCCCTTTTCTAATCTTCATGGAATGGACAACCTCTTGGGCAATAACAACGTTATCCATCATTTGTCTACCAGGAACAAAGCTCCTTTGATTATGGCTAATAATATCCGGCAAGATCTTCCGGATTCTATTAGCCACAATCTTGGTAATAGCTTTGTACAAGACATTACAAAGGCTAATAGGTCTCATCTAAAGAAAGGAAGAGGGTTTATCAACCTTAGGAATCAGAACGAGGAGGGTCTTATTAACCAACCTGATATCATTAGAACCACCAAAAACACCTAAAATAAAGCTGTAAATGCCCTCTTTTACAGTATCCCAATGTTTATGATAGAAGCTAGCGGGGATGCCATCAATCCCCGGAGCTTTAGTGGAACCGATACTGGAGAAGGCCAGATCAATCTCTTTAAGGTCCACATGATGGAAAGCTTCCATAATAACATCCTCCCCAAGCCGAGGGAAGGAAGTATCCGAGTAGGCACTCACCAAGTTCACCGCTTCCTCTTTAAACAGGTCCTTGTAAAAGTCAAGGGCAAGGCGCCGAATGTCCTCCTCCTCAAAAATCCAAACACCATTGGTGTCTTTGATCGCATCGATCCTATTCCTCTATCTTCTAATGATCGTAGAGAGGTGGAAATACCTGGTGTTCCGGTCCCCATCTTGAATCCACGACTTCCTAGACTTCTAGAACCAAAGAAGCTCCTCCTGTCTAAGCACTGCTTCTAACTCGTTTTGGAGAGATCTAAGCTGACCATTCAGACTATGGTCGAAGAGGGCCTCTAAACAACGTTGAATGCCTTCCATCCTTCTCAAGAGCTTATTCTTCCTTCTGATAATGTGGCCAAAGATGTTCTTGTTCCAACCAGCCACATTCCTCCTGAACTCCTCAGCAGTGAGAAGGACATCGGATTGAGGATGCCAATTGTTTTTAACAAAGTTCTTGAACTCAGGATGAGAATCCCAAGCCACAAGATACCTAAAAGGTCTGTTACCTTTCAGCCGGTTTCCTTTTACCATTTTGATTAGGATAGAGCAATGGTCAGAGTGCCGGAAAGGAAGATTAAGCACATTGATCTCAGGAAACCTACAGATAGCAGCAACATTGGCATACACATTATCCAGTCGAACAAACACACTATTCCTTTTCCACGTAAATTTGTGACCAGCAGCTCCCAGGTCTGACAGCCCACAAAGATCCATACTATGCTTATGGTTAAGACACTGGTTAATATAATAATTACCCCCACCTCTCTGATCCCTCAAAGTGGCAATGTCATTAAAATCCCCGGCAACCAACCACGCTTCCACCATATTAGAACTAATAGAATGAAGAATCTCCCACATCCTTCTTCTGTTAGTCAAAATAGGATCGATATAAACGAAGGTAACAAAGAAAGGATTATTACCAAGGAAACACACCTTACTGTGGATGAATTGACTATCCATAGTAACAATATCAATCTTGACTTTACCTGGCTTCTAAAAGAGCCAAATCCCCCCAGCCCGGCCCGTAGCCTCCGATCTGACACAATTCCAACTCTTAAACTTCCTAACCACCTCATCTGCTTTGGAACCGCTAACCTTGGTCTCTAGAAGAGAAAAACAAGAAGGATTAAATTGTTTAATAAGATCATTAACATGGATACGGGTTGCCTTGCTCGCCGCACCTCTAACATTCCACACAAAGAAGTCCATCAGAAAGGAAAACTACAGACATAAGCCCAAAACCTAGACCAGGTATTTATTCGGGGCCCTAGAGAGCCTGGAAGAGGTACCAGACGGCCCCCTTTTATCCCAAGAGTCCTTCCCATTATGGTTCTTATTAGGTTTAGCTTTGGGTTTCTTCAAACTCGGCTTACTAATCCCCATAGCTTTTCTAACTGGAACCTCAACAAGAGGATTCAAATTACTAAACTCAATACTCAACGCTTTTCCTATTGAGAGGAGATGATGGGAGCTACTATCGGTGTCAGCTTTAAAGAGAGGGTTAATAGACTTACCCATAATGGAGGCAGGCTTGGCAGATTCCAGACCTGGCTTGCATAAGTCCATCTGTTCCTTGGGAGGCTCCGAGCCCTATCCTTCCTCCATAGATAAGACACCGAACCTTGACCCTGAACCGGAAGCTTAGACCACCCCAGTATCACCCCCCTTCTTAATAACAGGAGGCTTGACCTTCATCTTAGGCACGATCTGAAGAGATATCATCTCTTTACTGATATCAGGAGACTGACTTTTAGTAGCAATAGCCCGTGGCTTCCTTCTAACCGACCTTTTGGCAAGCATCCATGGGCCAAAATTCCTTCCATCACTCTGATTCTCCTCAACTCTGCCTATGTTAGGTTCCACCACCTCCTCCACCACATTCCTCTTACTAGGACATAATTCAAAGGTATGGCCAAACGTGCCACATTCATAGCAGATATTGTGTATACCTTCATATTCAATATGAAAGACCTTATTCTGAACCCAGAATTTAGACATGAGAGGCTTAGCGAGATCTATGTCAATACAAACCCTGGCAAACTTTCCCCTAACTGCTCCAATGGTAGTCTTATCCACATGGTGGACTTTCCCAACAAGGCTACCAATCTTATTCAAAAATCTCTCACTATAGTATTCAAGAGGGAGGCCTGGGAACCTAACCCAAGTAAGGATTCTGTTAACAGAGCAATCACGAGGATCGAAATTAGGGACCCAAGGTCTCAGCGCCAAAACATGATTGGAAATAATATAAGGTCCACCATTAACAACAGCATTGAAATCCTCAGCGCTTGTAAATTTGATGACATAATAGTCATTCTCAAGGTCAGTGATGGTAACCTTTCCTTTCTTTGCCCATTGAGCCTGGATTCTCTGGGCAAAATAATTGAAGCTAATCATCTTCCCCAAAACAGTAACAATTAAGGCCAATTTCCATTTAGATCTAAGGACGCGCTTGTCCTCAGAAGAGAGACGGATCCTAGGACAGAGCGGGTCCTCTGGCTCACCATCCTCAATGTCAGAGTCAGAAAAAAACTCCTCAGACTCATCCTCAATAATGTCCTCTTCCATCATGGGTTCCTCTACGACCATTCCCAACACCTTATCCCTCTAGGAGGAATTACCCCAATCATTCTGAAAAGCCGGATAAATTGGTGGAACAGTAAGTTGTTTCTGGCCTGGGATCTCACCAGGGCTGGGGGCCAAAGCTTGATCCCTAACAAGCCCTGGGCATACAACGCCCTTTTCCCTAGGGGCATGGCCCAAAGTAGAAACTCCCGTGGCTTGCACGGATTGCCCGGTATGCACAAACTGCGCAGAATGCGCCTCCTTTGAAATCAAATTAGGATGAATGTCTTGCGGGGCCTGAACCGTAAGCACGGTAGGCGCGGCTAGAGCCGTAGGAGCGGCCTTCACAGCGATTGCTGCCCACGCGGCCTGCGGCAGGGAAGAATCAGGCCCAGGCAGAGGATCCTGTGCAGGCAGCGGAACAATAATGGCCGAAGAAGGGCTCCGCTGCCTCGTCAAGGACACGCCCAACTGCCCCTCCCCCTCCACCGCCGACCCATACCTAGACCCATCCCTAAACCCCTCGCCAGATGACAGAACCACCAGATCCGTCCCCTCTCCCCCTGGAGGTCCGACCGCCTTCTCTCCCTGGATCGATCGCGCCTCCGATCGCCGCTCATCCGCCTCCTCCTTGGCGATCCGTAAAAACCGTCCTCGTCCTCCCCATCCGGCACGAGATCCGGCTCCAACGCCAAACCTTCATCTCGATCCAGCCTTCCGAGCGAAGACCGACTGCCATCGTCGCCCATCCCAGCCACCGCAAGCGTAGAAAACTTCCTAACCCTAATCGCCTTTGTCATCGCCAATCAGTGAGCAGAATTTCCGATCTATATCGCCTTTGTCCACGCATCTTATAATGTTATTACATAATTCAAAAATAAATTAAAAATGAAGTTATTGTTTGCTCAACTATAAAACTTGTCTTCTTTAATATTAGATCCATATACCACGATTTTGGTTGTTTTACTTTTTCTAAGACTCGTGCAATATATTTTTCGGATTTGACTTACTTTTTTTGTAACTGAGTGATCAATTGATTACATTTTGTGCAAATTCAGGGACTAACTGAATATTTTATGCAAGTTGAAAGGACTATTGGAAGCCTTTAAAAGTTCTGGAGCTAATAAAGCTTTTGGATAAATTCAGAGGACAAATGATATATTAAACCTTTTGTTTTTTTGGTTAGTAAACCTTTTGTTTTTTTAATCAAAATTGCAGACATTAGACTCACTAAAAACCTCAATTGACTCTTAAAAAAAAAGACCTCAATTGTGAGGAGTTGACCTAGATAGACCTGGTTTATAACATTGATTGATTTAGCTGTTCTTCTAGGTGAGTCCAGTTGGACTTGTTAGAGTTTAGAATTACAGGTTACTGGTTTTACCTTTAACATTATTATATATACATTTTTTTTAGGAAAAAGAACAATTCATTAAGCAGAATCCACATGTGGTTTTTGCCATAATATCGGCATGGGTTCGTCCTTTGACGCTGAAGTTTGGGGTGTTTATATAGGCGTCTATTTAGCCAAGGAACTAAATATCACTCAGCTGCTTAGGAGAACGTCTATTTTCTGTCAAACCCTTCCCTGTTTCCTGCTACATCCGGGAATATATTCAGCGGCCTTCTTAAAGTCCTTTCAAAACAAAATTAAGTTGCCTGACAAACTAGCATCCTTACTGAAAAGCACTGTTGATTTCTGGAAGTTAACCAATTGCCTGGAAGCTAATTCGTACTCATTAAGGACATCTTGAACAACCTGGCAGTTAGATACAATAACTTCAAAGTATAAATAGCAATCGTCGGAAAACTCCGTATAAGGATTTTTAAATTTTTAATGACGGTTCCTTATTAAAAACCTATGTTAGAAATATAAGAATCAATTTTATATTTTGTTGACAACTCAGCTCAGCTCAGCCCAGCTTTGCTGTGCTGAGCCAGCTTTGCTGTGCTCAGCTCAGCTTTGCTCAACTCAGCACGGCTTTGCTCAGCTCAGCTTAGTTTTTCTCAGCTCAGCTTTTCCTGTAATCTGCTATATAAGCAGTTCTTCTCTTTAATAATATTAATTCGGAATAAAAATATATTTCTCAAAGCTCTTAGGTTATGAAGAGTTTTTACATGGTATCAGAGCAACAAGGAAATTAGATCCAAGTTGTTATCCAAATGACGAAAGGAAGAAGCTATGTCAATGTTGCACGAGGCAGAGATGATTTCTTCCTCGATGATGTTGAAGAAGATGAAGAAATTACGGCACCACCGATTAAGTCTCCGAAACAGAAAAATAAAAAACCTAATGCTGAAACCAGTCGTAATCATGAAGTTGAAGCAGATTTGATTCAAGTCGGACTGAATCCATCAATGCAACGCCCTGATCGACGAAGTGAAATTCATTCAACACCAGAAATCTTCAAAACTGTGCGACATTATGATAATCCAGGTTTGATCCTTGTGAATACACCTATGAATGGATCTAACTATATTTCTTGGCGTCGATCAATTCTTATCGCTCTTAGTGTTAAGAAATGCACTAATTTTGTGCTTAAGGATGAGGAAATACCAGATCCTGATGCTAACATTGATGCATATGAAGATTGGATGCAGGTGGATAATCTAGTGTTTTCATGGATTATGAACTGCTTAAGTAAAGAATTGCAGGATACTTTTCTATTTGCTCCTACTGCACGGGCTCTATGGAAAGAACTTGAGCATGGATATGCAGAGGATAATGGCCATTTGTATTTTCATCTTAAAAAGGAATTAAACAGCATCACACAATGACAGATGACTGTAACTTCGTTTTTAATAAACTGAAGCGATTGTGGGATGAAATTTTGGCTCTCAAACCTATTCTCAATTGCAAATGTGGTGGAGCCAGAGAATTGATACAGAGTAGATGCGATGAGGATAAACTTTTGCAGTTCTTGTGTGGATTGAACATCGAGTTTGAGCATGTTTGCAATCAGATACTCCTGATGGATCCAATGCCAAATGTAAATCGTAATTTCTCTATGCTATTGCGAATTGAGAAACAAAAGGAGTCAACAACTGATGGCAAGACTGATTTTGCTCATATTGCAACTGCTAACAAACAACCTAAAGCAGTAACTGCACCTGAAGGTCCTAGATCTGTCAACAAACAAAAAGAAGACAAAAGTAATCTCTACTGTGATTATTGCAAACGCAAGAAGCATGATCGTAGGACATGTTTTCGCATCGATGGATATCCTGATTGGTGGACAGGATCTAAGAAGACTGGTCCTGCTGGTCCTCCAGCAAAAGCTCTTCTTACTCACGAAGCACAGACTCTATTTGATGAAAGCTCCACTGATTCAGATGATGAGAAGAAGATGCAGAAATTGATTCAACAAGAAATTCAGAAATATAAGAAGAATAAAGACAAGAAACAGGTTGATTTCACTGCTTTTGCTCGTACCAAGGATACAGGAGAGCATAGTCATTATGCATCCAGTTCAGGTATGCCTAAGACTTATTTACTATCTGTGAATCATAACTGCCACAACAGTTAAGCTGTATGGATAATTGATTCTGGAGCTACCACTCATATGAGCAGCTCCATAAACAACTTCTCTAGTATTAGAAGTTTGGACAAAGCATGAAAGGTTTACCTACCTGATGGTTCAGTCAAGCTTGTTAACAAGATTGGAGATGTGAAGATAGGCTCCAATCTCATACTGTATAATGTCTTGTTCATTGATTGTTTTGATTACAACTTGCTTTCCGTTGCACAACTATTGAAGGACACAGGTTTGCAAATGACATTTACACCTTATAAATGTATTTTGCAGGACCCTATCTCTAAACATATCCTAGCTGAAGGAACACAACAAGACCACTTATACCATTTGTCCAATGGTCCTTTTAATTCCATTTCCAATAATGTCATTTCTAGTATTGTTTTACATGCTACCAGTACTACAAATAATGGCAGTTTGTGGCATAGGCGGCTAGGTCATGTATTCGTTCATAAACAGAAATACATCCCTGTATTTGAAAATTGTAATGAGCATAATGATTGTGATATTTGCCTAAGGTCCAAGCAGCACAGAAAACCTTTTCCTACTAGTACCTCTCAAACACATAAACCTTTCGAACTAGTTCATATAGATTGTTGGGGGCCTTTTCATAAACATTCACTTACAGGGGATAGATATATGCTCACTTTAGTTGATGACTATACTAGAAACACATGGACTATGCTATTCAAGTATAAGACTGAAGTGCCTCACTTGATTTCTGTTTTCATTAATATGATCAAAACTCAGTTTGAGATCAATATCAAGAACATTCGCACTGACAATGGGACTGAGTTTGTAGGTACTTCATGTCAGAATATATTGCACACTCATGGGATTATTCACCAACGAACTTGTGCTTACACCGCACAGCAGAATGGCATAGTGGAACGCAAGCACAGACACCTTATAGAGACTGGCAGAGCATTGCTTATGCAGGCCGGTCTTCCCATTGAGTTTTGGGGGGAAGCATTACTTCAAGCCACTGTGTTGATCAACATCATGCCTATAAAGGTACTTGGTTGGATCAGTCCTTATCAGAAACTTTATGATCAGTCACCACCTTATGATCGATTGAAAGTTTTTGGATGTTCATGTTATATAACCAATACTAATCCTCATAAGTCCAAATTTGAGGATAGACCATTTCCTGCCATTTACCTTGGCAATGCTCCACATCAAAAAGGTTTTAAAACCTATAATTTATCTACAAAAAAGCTTGTAGTCTCTCGTGACATACATTTCCAAGAGGAGATATTTTCCTACAAAAATCTCACACAAATTGCTGATGCTGATGTTCAAAACAGCAATACACTCATGTTCCCATCTGTTGTAACAGATGAATCTGATTGTCATTATCAGCCTGCCTCTACACCTATTATACCACATTCTCCACAGCCAATTCAACAAAAACAAGGTGTCAATCAAGATATAGATCTTACTTATCCCAATCTGTCTGTCTCGTCAAATCCAAATAACAGTCCTTTAATACAACCTTCAACACCATCTGATGTGCCTATATCTCCACCATCTGTTCCAATTCTTCCTGTTACGAGACACACCTCTAGAATTGTCAAAAAGCCATCAAAATACAATGACTTCGTTTTGAATACTCTGGTAGCGGATTCAGAAGCCAGTTTTGCTTTCACAGCTACTCATGAAGCATACCTTGTCAACCTTAACAAAATTCATGAACCCAAATCCTATTCTGAAGCTAAATCTGATCCGAAATGGTTAGAAGCCATGACTAAAGAATTAAATGCCCTTGAAGCTAATCAAACCTGGATTATGGTTCCTTTACCCCCTGATAAGCAAACTATTTCATCAAAGTGGTTATTTAAAGTTAAATACAACCCTGACGGTTCTGTGGAGCGTTATAAAGCACGACTAGTAGCTCATGGATATACACAGAAGGCTGGAGTGGATTACAATGAATGTTTTTCTCCTGTTACAAAAGTAACAACTGTCCGTATGTTCATTGCAATTGCAGCAAGTAAAGGCTGGCCAATTCATCAAGCTGACATAAATAATGCATATCTTCATGGCCATATTGATGAAGATTTGTACATGGAGCCTCCAGCAGGATATCATGTTGGGAAACCTGGACATGTTTGTAAACTTACCAAGTCTTTATATGGTTTAAAACAGGTCAGGCATCAATAGAACCTAGAGTTCAGCAACAAATTGAAAAGTATGGGGTTCAAAAAGAGCATTCATGATTATTGCTTGTTCATTTTGAAACAAGACTCTGATTTAATTGTCCTTATTATATATGTTGATGACATCCTCATTACTGGAACTTCAGAAAAGTTAATCCAAGAGATAAAAGAGGAGCTTGATCGCACATTCACCATCAAGAATTTGGGAATTGCTCGTTATTTCTTGGGTGTGGAACTGGCTCGATCAGAGTCTGTCATATTACTCACTCAGCAGAAGTATATTCTTGATATGTTAAAAGATGCGAACATGAGTAATGCTAAAGTGGCCAGTAGCCCTTTCCCTTCCGGTTTACAATTCGATGCAATTTCAGATCCTTTTGAAGAACCAGAGCAATACAGGAGACTGATTGCTCGATTTTTGTACCTTGGCTTCACTCGTCCTGACACACTACAACAAATCATCACTTGCGCCACAGTTAAAATCGTGGCCTAAGTGTAATATTTCCGTGGCTATGCTATTTAGCCACGGAAATTCAAGGTGGGTACTCTCGTGGCGCATGTGAGCGTGGCTAGGTCGTTGCCACGGGAAAACAAGGGTCGTGGCATAAATTGGTTTTTGTGCCACGGGAAAATCAGTAGCTAATTATATCCATTTGCCACGGATAAAATCGTGGCAAGAGTAAAATACTCGTGGCAAAACACAATGACCCGTGGGAATAAATTCTACTTAGCCACGAACATTACCATGGCAAAAACATGATATTTCTCATTAAAAACTTTGGTTAGCCACGAACATAACCGTGGCAAAAATATAATACTCATAGCTAGAAACCTTATTTAGCCACGAGTTTAATCGTGCCAAACTTAATCAAATTTTTAGTAATTTATTTTATTATTATTATTATTTGGATTGAATAGAGCTACATTAAAATAGGTAATAACAATAGAATCATAATAATAAAAAAGTACAAAATTTTAACCATTTTTAATGAAAAATAAAAAATAAATAATTATTAAATAAAGATCAATCATTTTAACATCCAACAAAGAAACATCTAAAAACACGAAAACAAATCTCGTAGTTAGAAAACAATTATGTTAAGAAAACTCCAGTCTAAAGCGAAAGTATCACAAAGTCACAATGTATGCCTATCCAATGTACGCTTGATCTATCATCTCCTTGTTGATTTCCGAAGATCTCAAACAAGCATCTATTAAGAGAAAAAAAGTTACAGTAAAAAACATTTTGTGTAAAAATAGGAGTACATAAAACTCTATATATAATAAAAAAATATATATAATTAGTCATCCATATTACATAGATTGCAGTAAAACCTATCAAGCAGCGTCCTCCCTGAATATGCCACCAATCGATTTCATGACTGACAAACAACAACCATGTTCTAACATAAACAACACATTTTTCATGAAAAAAAAGAAACAAAAATGCGATACAATGGAAATCTTACAAAACTGCTAACTGAAAGAGATAATATAAAATAGCTCCACACGAACAGAAAAGATAGGAAACGGTGAAAAAAATGCTACACAGTGACCTACAACGCCAGCAAAGTATCTCTTACTTAAGATGATGAATCAGTACTCTCCGAATCATTATTGTTAGAAACTTTCACCTGAAACAAATGTTAACAACTTATTGCAAAAAAAAAACCTTTTGGTTTGTACTTCTGAAACAAAATTGAAAATAAAACATTAAGAGCAATTTTTTTAGCAATATATGCACTCGGCTGTTCAAACACTCCAATATAAGACCTCATTGCAAAATAGAATCCAAATAAACTAATGCGGATACACTTCCTATTTCCTAATTAAATAATGAAGTACTAGGTAATTTTAGGACGCGGCCTTCTCACCACCCATTATACAACAATTATATTGCAAAAACAACAAAGAAAGAGTGAGAAAAGGAAGTTGTAATAATAATAGAAATTTCAAAGTTCATTAGAATGATCAAACTATATTTCTTGCTATTGGATCCCAAAATGGAGTGATAAGTGAAATTGTCTCAGAGGTGGAAAGACAGGGACCAATTGTTGGTCCCTTGTAAGGTTGCAAATATAGTTCCAAGGGGGGGTTAGGAACTATTTGACCTTTTTAAATAATTAGGGCAAACTTCTTTTTCTTAAGAAAAGATTATATGACAGCGGCGCTGAGCAATCAGCAAGACACTGGCTTAGTCAACTAGTGACTAGGCCAGTTTCGTTGCTTGAGTCAGAAAATAGCACTTAGAGTCTATTCCTGAACTAATTCGTTTGCAGCGCACAACTCAGCTTGACCTCTTTTACTTGGTCAGTTTTAGTTTTTTTAAGCAAGCAATATGTTAAGGAGTTAAGGGTTAGAAATACTTCACTCGGCGGAGTTATCCAGGTTCGGCTTCTTCTAAGCCTACGTCCTGTCCCCGGAACACGTTCCGAGATTTCCAATTCACTACTGAGCTCCTTAAAGGTAGAGACTCGAAAACCTTTTACAAATCAGAAGCTGAGTATAACAAGAGTACCTTCCTCTATACCTCTACTCACTTCTATTCTAATTCACTAAGTACTAAAACCGAGTACTCAGCTTCTCCTTTCTAATTCTAGAAATGATTAAGATTTGTCCTAAACAACAATTGCTAGAACACCTTAGATGATTGAAGATCAATCACTCTAGACTTTTACACAGATGTGAAATTGTTGTGTAAGATTTGCTTTGCTTTTGGGATGCAGAACTTTTGTATGCGTTTGGTCAGCGTAACGGCTTTTTGCTCAAAGTTCTGTATGAATGAGGATTCTGAATGCTCTATTTATAGAGAGCTGTGAGAGCTTCTGGTTATTTCGAATTTCGAAATAACCGTTGGAGGGAAACGGCTTCATGTCGCTTTCACTCAGTCTGTTCAGCAGTTCTCTTAGCCAATCAGATTCCAGCATCTTCTTTTCTTCGGTCAGTGTGGCAGTATGTTCCTCCAAATTAGGTAATGTCAAACAGACAGCTTCCTGCGTCTTCTGTTCTTTACCAGAAGAGGAAATACTTGGTCTGGAAGTTGCTTTATGGTCAGCGGCTGTCTTGTATGTTTTGTCGAGACAGCTTAGCAGCTTCATACCGAAGTTGTCTACGTGGATCTTCTCGATCCTTCATTGCTGAGCTGCGTTTCAATACTCAACGGCAGCGTTTTGAAATACGCGGGCTGAGTGGTCTTGGCCTTGTTTGACTTGGGCTTTGACTTTCATATAGGGCTTGGGCCTTATGATCTTTATGTCTTATACAATTATAAACTCAACATTGAACAAACACATTAGTAACAATAAATCAAAGCATTTAAACTTAATGTGTTGTATAATATTTATTTGTACTTTAATAATTTTGTCAAATCAAAATCCTGTGGAAAGGTGTTTCAACAAACTCCCCCATTTTGATGTTGGCAAAACTATTCAGCAAGGAACTCAGTATTGAGCTCCCCCATGATAGTTGACCTATTTGACTAAGTAAACTCCCCCATCAGGGTTGAGCTACTGACTTAGTTTTATTCTAAACATTTTAAGGTTTAATTGAATAAGTCTAAGGTCAGTTTTCAAGTATAGGTCAGCTTATGGGATACATTTTATTTTACTCAGTTTTAACGGAAGATTTGTATAGTAAAAGAGTGCTGAGTAATTAATTTGTTCAATGGCTTATTTTAGACAAGTTCAAACATTAATTGTACGCAGCATACATTCAGCAGGTGTTTTACTCATTTACTGAGTTCAATTTTTACTTGGAAGATGCATTCATAATACTTAGCATTGAAGGATAAATAACACAAGTTGAGTTGAGTAATGCAAGTATTATATTAGATAACATAGGATATTCAGCATACATAATACATGCTACAAGAAAGAAGAAATAAGCTAAAGTGTAAACTAAGTCTTTTGAGCTATCTATTTCTTCTTCTTTTGCTGACTGCCTTCAGCTTGAGTTCTGCGCTGATCTTTCTTCTCCCCCATTTTGCCAGCACCGGGTGGAGGCAACTTGAAGGAATCCAAAAGAATAGCTCTGGAGAGCTCAGCAGAGAAGGTCTTCAAACGATCAGCACTTTCGTCTAACCCATCAAAAATAGGAGCACCGTTGCTGAGTACATCAGGATGAATACCAATGTCAGCAGCGCTAAGTATACTGAGCACATAAGCTTGTCCTTTTCCCAGCCATGTGATTGTGTCTGTCAGCGCGGCAAACGAGTTGTGGAAGGTTTTGAGAAGAGAAGTATCATAGTGCTCGTGCTGAATATTGGTGTGTCTAACATGGTCAAAAAAATTCTGGGAAGTGCTCAGTATTTGATCCTGTTTGAGCTGATCGATGTCCATTTCTTCCTTGTGGAGATTAAATAGATGAACTGCCTCACTGAGTTGCTCCATGGAGCATTGAGATGTGTTTGCGAGCTGAGCATTGGTATTGTTCTGTTCAGTATGAAGCTGAGCAAACAACATCTTTAACTCAGAGGAAGTGGCAAGATTTGGATTCACAACTGACAAATTCTGGATCTGGGAAGATAGAGAAGTAAGGTACTGTACAGTTGTCAGCTGGATCTCAGCCAACTTAGCAATCGAATCCTGCCTGGCTTGTTGTGCTTGGGAAGATAGTAACATTCTCAGCAGGTCTTTGAGTTCCTTAACTTCATTGAGAAGTTGAGTTACTTGAGAGGGCTGAGTAGTTTCGATGTGGGCAATGGCAGCAGCAGGAGGAGTTGAATGCTGAATATCTCAGATCAGAGCCTGCACTGAGTCAATGATTCTTTGACTAGACTCAGTGGCATTGATTATGGCTTGAGAGATAACAGTTTGACCAGATAGAGAGGAGGTTGCTGGGTCAGGGACTGGAGTTATTGTTGGGTTCTGCCCAAGTGTTTGTTGTACAAATGTTTGGTGAGCAGGGTCAGCTTCAGTGGAAATGTCAGGTTGGATAGGTTCAGAGCTGACTGGTGCTATGTTTTCTTCGAGAGTTTGCTCGGTTTGGATTGTTGGGTTTACAGGGTTAAGTTGTTCGGCTTGTTCCTGAGTAGAAACAGAGGCTTGTTTTTCTGTGGCCTGGGAAGGCTGAGGAGATTGTGCAGAAGGAACTGGCTTCCTGAAGAAGGTCATCTTGACCTTGGAAGGATCATGTACTGGTGTGCTGACTGGTTGGTCTAAAATGCTGGCCTTTACCAGTCTTCTTCTGGTCTTTTGTACAGGAGGAGGGTCAGCTTGATTTGCATCAGCTTGAGATGGAGAGGCATCTATAGTCTGATCAGCGGTGGGCTGGTCAGTTGACTCTGGGTGTTGTTCAGCTCCATCAGCTGACTCAGTATGAGCTTGGTCAGCTTGATCATTATCACTAGCTGTCCTTTCAGAGTCAGCTTCCTCCTCTTGCTCCTGGGCATTCCCTTCATCCTCAGTATCTTCATTCTCAAGCTCTTCCTCGAGCTGAGTGACGAAGTGTTCATCTAAATCCACCTCATCTTCCTGTTGCTCAGTTTCTTCAGCATGATGCTGAGCATAGAGTGAATCCGAAGTGACTACGAAGTCAAGTGGAAGAACGTTGATGGGTGAAAGAGTGGAAGTTTTCTGCTTCTTCTGAGGAGGATCAGTTGTATCCTCAGTTGCAGGCTCATCTTGCCTACTGTGCTGTTCAGCTGACTGAGTTTTGTCTTGGTTTGACTCAGTAGCTGATTTGGTCTTTTTGGACTTTGGCTCAGCTTCTTTAGATGGAGTACCAGTAGGCTTCCTTTTTCTTGTTGCTGGAGCTTTTGTCCGTTTTCCTTTTGCTGGGACGATTACCTCAGCAGGTAGCACTTCCTCAGCTTGCTCCTCTGGCTGCTCAATAAATTTCCCTTTCTTCAAGGGTTGGTTGAATTTAAGAGCACGCAGTGATGCTGCTGTGATCTCAGATCCTTTCACGCAGGTTTCTCCTTGTAAGTCAACCTTGTGGTCAACTAGAATCTTTGTGATCAGCGAGCCTAGCCTTAAATTGTTCGTGCTGCGCAGGAATCCAGCTATGAGAAACACTGGCATGTTTATCGGTTTGTAGGTCAACATGTGCCAGATAAAGCACATCTCGAAGTGTGATGCTGAGCTGGTGCAGTTGACCTTTTGGTAGATTAGTTGGACCAGCAGGAAATGGGCCATCTTCTGATGCTGACCCATGGACGCGCTGGATACCTCTCCAATGTACCCAGCAGGCTTACAGAAAGTTTCATCATAGTAGATGTCCTCCTGGTCACCGTTTCTTCTTAACTCAGCACCCTCAGTTTTGAGGCTGAGTAGGGATCCCAAGTACGTTGGGTTGATGAAGATGGTCTTTCCCCGGACTTCGGTGACTAAGTAGTCATGGTCCTTTGCGTCAGCTTTGAGGTTATGGTAGAATTCCATAACCAGGTCAGGATAGGTGGGGAATCGTAGAGAGAACAACTCAGTCCAGCCATTGTTCTTTATCCAATCACAGAACGGTTGTTCTGAGTCAATGAAGGTTTGAGATACCCAGCGAGAAGGTTCCACTTTCCATTCTCGGACATTCTCGAATACACAAATGTACTGTCTAGGTTTAGCTGGTTTTCCCTAAGCTTGAGTAGCTTTTTCTTTCCCATGTCCAGTAGCTTTGGATGGAGAAAGCTGAGTGGAGGTTTTGTTTGTCTGTTCATCGGTGGTGGCCTTGGAACGACCGGCACCGGAGATGTTGAAGGAGGCTTTAGTCATTTTAGGAGTTCTGAAGTTCTTAAGGTCTTAAGGGAGTTCTGAAGCTTTCGAAAATTTAGTACGCGTAAGAAGAAGGTAGTGGGGAAATACCCACTATTTATAGATTTTTAATTAAGGTTTCCGTTTGAATTTAGGTCGGTTTTGCCCTTGGGTTGTCCAATCGGCAGAAACCCTGACATTTATGACACTTTATGACATATTCGGCGCATGCGTTGTACAGGTGTCATGACGCGTGCGTTTGCATTGAATGCTAATGATTACCTTTACTCAGCATTTGTTGGTACAAACGTTCCATATTCTGAGTAGTCAGTTTTGTGCAACGGATAGTGAGAGTGATTAGTTACTCGGTCTGAGATAACTTACTCAGTGTGCATTAGTTACTGTGCATGTGATTTTGACAGATATTCTTCAAAACACTCAGCATGTTAACATTCATTCAGCATGCATTATATCATTTTTTTTACTTAGGAATTTAAGACAGTGGATTAAACATACCAATGGCTTCTCTCAGTATGCTGAATTGCTCTCGTGCTAGAGGCTTTGTAAAGATATCAGCAAGCTGCTCATCTGTTGGCACGTAGGTCAGCTTGATTTCTTCCTTGAGTACATGATCTCTGATGAAGTGATGTCTTATGCTGACATGCTTCATCCTGCTGTGCTGGATTGGGTTCTTTGAGAGGTCAATTGCACTTTTGTTGTCGCATTTAACTTCAATTGTCTTTGTTTGAACACCATAATCTTCAAGCTGCTGCTTAATCCGTAGGACTTGAGCAACACAGCTTCCAGCAGCAATGTACTCAGCTTAAGTGGTGGACAGGGCTACTGACGCCTGCTTCTTGCTGAACCAAGATACAAGACAGCTTCCTAGGAAATGGCATCCTCCAGAGGTGCTTTTTCTTTCCAGCTTGTCCCGTCCATAGTCAGCGTCAGTGTATCCAATGAGTGTAAAATCATGAGTATTTGGATACCACAAGCCTGTATTTACTGAGCTTTGCAAATATCTAAGGATCCTTTTTACAGCTATGTAATGGGATTCCTTAGGGTTAGCCTGATATCTAGCACAATAACATACTGAGAACTGAATGTCCGGCCTACTTGCGGTTAAGTAAAGTAAAGAGCCAATCATACCTCGGTACAACTTGCTGTCTACTGACTTACCATTTTCGTCAGCGTAGAGGACAGTGTCAGTGCCCATAGGAGTGGATATTGGCTTACAATGTTCTAGTTCATATTTCTTCAATATCTCCTTGGCATATTTAGCTTGACTGATGAATATGCCATTCTTTCCTTGTTTAATTTGAAGTCTAAGGAAGAAGTTGAGTTCTCCCATCATTGACATTTCGAATTCAGTCTGCATTTGCTTGCTAAATTCCTTGCACATAGATTCATTAGTAGCACCAAATATAATGTCATCTACATATATTTGAGCCAGCAGGGTATCTTTACCCTTTCTCTTAATGAATAAGGTTGTATCAGCTTGACCCCTGACATAGTTTCTAGTCAGTAAGAAGTTGGTCAGCCTCTCATACCAAGCACGTGGTGCTTGCTTGAGGCCATACAGAGCCTTTTTGAGTTTATAAACGTGGTTTGGGAACTTAGGATCCTCAAACCCTGGAGGCTGATTGACATAGACCTCCTCGTTTATTACTCCATTAAGAAATGCACTCTTAACATCCATTTGAAACAGTTTAAAATTCATATAAGATGCATATGCACATAAAATCCTAATTGCTTCTAGCCTTGCCACTGGGGCAAAGGTCTCACCATAGTCAATACCTTCTTGCTGACTGTAGCCTTGAGCTACAAGTCTTGCCTTGTTTCTGATCACGTTTCCTTGTTCATCCAGCTTGTTCCTGAAGACCCATCTTGTTCCAATGGTCTTCTGACTCCTTGGATGTGGCACTAGCTCCCATACATTATTCCTCCTGAATTGGTCGAGTTCCTCTTGCATGGCATTCATCCAGAATTCGTCATGCTCAGCTTCAGCAAAGTTCTTTGGCTCCTGGACTGAGACAAAGGCTACATTACCGAGATACTTCCTGAGTTGATTCCTTATCATCAGGGTATTTCCAGCTGAGTCAAGAATTGCATTTTCTGAATGCCCTCTTGGGACTCTTATCTCCTTGGGTAGATTCGTGTCTTGTTCTATTCGTGTTTCAACATTCTCTGCAGAAGTAGATTGGTCAGTGAAAGTAATTTTAGGTTCACTCTTACTCTTGGTCAGCCGTTTTGTGAAGGACTCAGTAGCTGGTTATTGATCAGCAGGTGCTGAGTTTGGTTCATCTTCTATCAGCGGCTGGTATCTTCCTGCAGGGTCAGTTTCATCGAATTGCACATATATAGATTCTTCTAATACTTGGGTTCTCTTATTAAAAACTCTGTATGCTTTGCTGTTTGTTGAGTAGCCTAGGAAGATAGCCTCATCAGCTTTTGAATCAAATTTGGCTAAGCTATCTTTGGTATTTAAAATGAAACATCTACAGCCAAAGGCACGAAAGTATCCAATGTTGGGCTTTCGTCCTTTCCAAAGTTCATAAGGGGTTTTCTTAAGTATAGGTCTAACTAGAGCCCTATTGAGAATGTAGCATTCTGTGTTGACAGCTTCTCCCCAAAAATACTTTGGAAGCCTATGCTCATCCAGCATTGTCCTGACTATTTCAACCAGAGTCCTGTTTTTCCTTTCAACAACCCCATTTTGTTGAGGCGTTCTAGGAGTAGAAAAATTGTGGTCAATGCCGCTGGCTTCACAGAATTCAACAAACTTTTGGTTTTTGAATTCTCCACCGTTATCACTACGGATATGAGCTAATTTTAGGTCTTTCTCATTTTCAATTTTTCTAACCAAGTTTGAAAATGTCTCAAAGGTCTCATCCTTGCTGGTCAGCAAGATAACCCACGTATACCGAGAGAAGTCATCTACAATGACCAAGGAAAATCTTCTTCCACCCAGACTCAACGGCTGGACTGGACCAAAGAGATCCAAGTGTAGTAACTCTAACGGACGTTTAGTTGAGACAATGTTTTTACTATGAAAAGATTGTTTGGTTTGTTTTCCAACTTGGCAAGCGTGGCATAGTTGATCTTTTTGAAATTTAAGTTCAGGCAGTCCCTCAACCAATTGCTTTCTTGCTAATTTGGCCAGGAGGTCCATGCTTACATGACCAAGTCTCCTGTGCCATAGCCAGGAATTTTCTTCCTTTGTGACTAAGCATACAGTTTTTGAAAACTTCTTTTCTAGGTTCAGCATGAAGACATTATCTATTCGAGGGGCAGTTAAAATTAACTCATTTGTTTTTCCCTTATATATTTTACATCCAGTATCATCAAATATAACTTTTCTCCCATTATCACATAGCTGAGCTACGCTGAGTAAGTTATATTTGAGTCCGCTGACTAGGGAGACAGATTCAATAGTGGGATTACCTCCAACAGTGCCTGATCCTACTATCTTACCCTTTCTGTTGTCTCCAAAACTTACGCTTCCTCCTCGTTTACGTTCAAACATGATGAACTGAGTTTCATCACCCGTCATATTCCTTGAGCATGCGCTGTCAATATACCACATTTTTTACTTCTCGGCACATCTGAGGCTTACTTGCATTGTGATCAGTTTCCTTTAGGTACCCAATTCTTTTTGGGTCCTGACTTGTTAGGTTCAACAGGTAAAGCATCATATTTTATTTTGTGGCGACATATATTGATAGTATGGTCACTTTTTCCACAGAAGTCGCAACTGACCTTCTGTTTAGGATTCTTCACTGACTTGTCAGCACCCCAGTGCTGAGCGTGCCAGCACAGCTTAGTGGTGTGTCCTAACTTCCCACAAAAGTCACACTGGACTCTTCGCTGGGGATTTCGTCTCTGATGGGTACCTTGGTACTGAGTACCTTGATACTGAGTTCTCAGAGGAAAATTGTTTTTGTTTGGAACCTTTAATTGGTTCTGAATGGTTGTGACATCCTTCCTCAATTTCTTTGAAACTGACTGGACTTCAGAGACAGACTCATGAATGGTTTTCATATTTTCATGCAAAACTGAGTTGTCCTGAAGAAGGTATCTGAGGTCACTCAGTTTGACCTCTTCTACTTCATCACGGCGCCGGCTGAGTGCTTTAATCTTCTTGTTACACTTTTTGACAAGTGTATAGAGATCACTCAGGGCATTACCCATTTCATTTCTGAGTTGAGAGAGTGAGATTACCTCATTAGATTGCTCTTCATTATCTGACTCATCAGATTGGTCAGCATGCTCAGAAATGCATGGTTCAGCAAGTTCGTCAGCCATGAAACATATCTTTGCTGACTCTGTGGCCTCAGCTTCAGTTGATGAAGAATCATCACTGTCACTCCATGTTGCCACCATTGCCTTCTTGCCATTCTTTTTGTCTTTCCTCAGCGTTGGGCAGCTTGACTTGATGTGGCCAGTTTGATGGCACTCGAAGCATGTAATGGGCTTCGAGCTGTCCTTCTTGAATTTGCTGTCACTGGAGTCAGCCTTATACTTGTCAAATTTTCTATAAGGCTTTTTGGAGTATTTGTCATTTCTTTTGAACAACCTTTTCATCTTCCTCGTGAACATAGCCATCTCCTCATCGTCAGTTGAGCCATCATCAGTTGAGTCAGCTTTCATGACAAGTGATTTTTGCTTCTTGTCTTCAGATTTTTCCTTCACCTCGAAATTCTTCATGGATATCTCATGGGTCAGCAGTGAGCCGATGAGTTCATCATATTTGTAGGTGGTTAAATCCTGAGCTTCTTCAACGGCTGTCTTCTTGGCTTGCCAATCTTTAGGAAGACTTCTCAGTATCTTTTTGACTTGTTCTTCCTCAGTGAAGATTTTTCCAAGTCTTTTCAGCTCATTTATGATGTTGGTGAATCTTGCATTCATTTCAGAAATCCCCTCATCATTGTTCATTTCGAACAGCTCATACAATCTCATTTGCTGGTTCACCTTGGACTCCTTCACCTTGTTGGTTCCTTCGTAGGTGACCTCCAGCTTCTTCCAGATCTCCTGTGCTGACTCATAACCTGATATTTTGTTGTATTCTGCAGCATCCAGCGCACAGTGAAGCATATTTATAGCCGAAGCATGATTTTGCAGCTTCTTGAGATCATCCTCTGTCCATTCAACCTCAGCTTTTACAACTGACTGGCTAGCAACAACTTTCACAAGTACAAACGGGCCTTGGACTATAGATAGCCAGACACTCATGTTTGTAGCTTGAATGAAGTTCTTCATCATATTCTTCCAAAAGGTATAGTTTGACCCGAAGAATAGGGGAGGCCTAGTGATGGACAGCCCCTCAGGTAATATCTGAGTTGTCTGGTTTCCAGGGAGAAACCGAGTGCTGTTTTCACCCATAGTATGGATCAACTCAAGGTTGTTAGACCTTTAGTAATGAGCTTTTAGGCTCTGATACCACTTGTTGGTCCCTTGTAAGGTTGCAAATATAGTTCCAAGGGGGGGTTAGGAACTATTTGACCTTTTTAAATGATTAGGGCAAACTTCTTTTTCTTAAGAAAAGATTATATGACAGCGGCGCTGAGCAATCAGCAAGACACTGGCTTAGTCAACTAGTGACTAGGTCAGTTTCGTTGCTTGAGTCAGGAAATAACACTTAGAGTCTATTCCTGAACTAATTCGTTTGCAGCGCACAACTCAGCTTGACCTCTTTTACTTGGTCAGTTTTAGTTTGTTTTAAGCAAGCAATATGTTAAGGAGTTAAGGGTTAGAAATACTTCACTCAGCGGAGTTATCCAGGTTCGGCTTCTTCTAAGCCTACGTCCTGTCCCCGGAACACGTTCCGAGATTTCCAATTCACTACTGAGCTCTTTAAAGGTAGAGACTCGAAAACCCTTTACAAATCAGAAGCTGAGTATAACAAGAGTACCTTCCTCTATACCTCTACTCACTTCTATTCTAATTCACTAAGTACTAAAACCGAGTACTCAGCTTCTCCTTTCTAATTCTAGAAATGATTAAGATTTGTCCTAAACAACAATTGCTAGAATACCTTAGATGATTGAAGATCAATCACTCTAGACTTTTACACAGATGTGAAATTGTTGTGTAAGATTTGCTTTGCTTTTGGGATGCAGAACTTTTGTATGCGTTTGGTCAGCGTAACGGCTTTTTGCTCAAAGTTCTATATGAATGAGGATTCTGAATGCTCTATTTATAGAGAGCTGTGAGAGCTTCTGGTTATTTCGAATTTCGAAATAACCATTGGAGGGAAACGGCTTCATGTCGCTTTCACTCAGTCTGTTCAGCAGTTCTCTTAGCCAATCAGATTCCAGCATCTTCTGTTCTTCGGTCAGTGTGGCAGTATGTTCCTCCAAATTAGGTAATGTCAAACAGACAGCTTCTTGCGTCTTCTGTTCTTTACCAGAAGAGGAAATACTTGGTCTGGGAGTTGCTTTGTGGTCAGCGGCTGTCTTGTATGTTTTGTCGAGACAGCTCAGCAGCTTCATACCGAAGTTGTCTATGTGGATCTTCTCGATCCTTCATTGCTGAGCTGCGTTTCAATACTCAACGACAGCGTTTTGAAATACGCGGGCTAAGTGGTCTTTGTCTTGTTTGACTTGGGCTTTGACTTTCATATAGGGCTTGGGCCTTATGATCTTTATGTCTTATACAATTATAAACTCAACATTGAACAAACACATTAGTAACAATAAATCAAAGCATTTAAACTTAATGTGTTGTATAATATTTATTTGTACTTTAATAATTTTGTCAAATCAAAATCCTATGGAAAGGTGTTTCAACACCAATAACTTCCCAACAAAAGCAAAAAAAATGCAGGGGAGAGACGCACCTCTAAGTTATACCAGACAAAATTCTTGATGTTAAATATACTATTATAACCATAGTTGTTAAATCGAGATTCGACTCGTGACTCGAAATATCATTTTACGAATTTGGACTCGTGAATCAAGCCGAAGTGTTCTGATCAAATTCAAAATATTATAAAAAATAAAATATTAACCATATTTAATTTTAAATATTAGTCTAAGAATGCAATTTTAATATCCAAATAGAAATTATATCAAGTAGAGACGAATAGAAAGTGGAAAATATAATAACAACTAAATAGAAAACAAGATGAAAGGTTTTGGAATTTGTAAAGTGAATATTTCTATTTCATAACTTTTGTACGTTTTTGTAAAGTGAAGAGTCATCTTCTTCAGAAGTAAAGTGAAGAGTCGTCTTCTTCTGAACTTCTTCTGCAGTACGTTTTTGAGTTGTTAAAAATTGAAAAACAGTTTTTTATTATTATAAATGGTGGCGTGAATCGACCGAGTCACCACCAATTCGGTCGATTCTTGAAGCTTTCGAGTCGTACCATAGATACGACTCAAATTCTTCATGAATCTCATCGAATCGCACGAGTCTACTCGCGACTCGTAAGATTCTAACAACTATGAATCTATAACACTATTTTTGTCAAATCATATAAATCCATCACATAGAATGAGAATAAATAATTAAACATAACATTTTTGCTTTAGAAAATTTGTAATGTTTTTTCCATATGTATGGGACTTGTGAGTCGCTAGAAAATTGTTTTGGCTGATGTCTTTAACTAAAAATTGAGTTGATTCCAATGGACAAGATACGATTTCACTGGCCATGTTTAATTAGTGGAAGTTAAGCTTCCTATAATTCCAACATTAAATACATAGAGGTCCACAACTCTTGTGCAACTTTGCCTAAATGTTCACGATTTAATCCTATAATTTTCTCAAGTAAAAGGTACACTACATGTGATTATCTAATCAGTTTATACTAGATGAATGGTTATTCTGCTTCTGATCTTCATACTATATCAGAAGTTGATTTACATGCAGTTGGTACATATTTATTGGGTTAAAGCACTATTTGTCCCCTAGTCTATCCAAAATGTTGATTTTTGAACCCCAACCTATTATTTGAAAACATTAACCTATCCCAAATTCTCATTTTTGCCCCCTGGCCTATTATTTGGTATCATTTTCCCCCTAACCTGCCCAAAATTGGTGAAATTTCAACCAGTGTGGATGGTTTGAGATTTCACTAATTTTGGATAGGTCGGAAGGCAAATACTACCAAATAATAGGCCAGTGAGCAAAAAATAGCATTTTAGGTAGGTAAGAGAGTAAATGTTACCAAATAATAAGTCAGGGTCAAAACCCAACATTTTAGATAGATCAGGGACCAAATAGTGCTTTAATCCATATTTATTTCACACTTTTGGTTTAAATGTATAGACGGTATTATAAATTTTTTGGCTTAATGCATATTTACACCTTTAAACTAGGCAAGTTTTAACTATTGGACTATTTTCAAGAACATATAGCTGTCCTAACTCAAATAGGACTTATATCTGTATAAACCTTTGTTAAAGAGATTATTCTACTATCACATACCAGTGATAATGCTTTTGGGTGATGGCGGAGTTACAAATAATTTAGACAAAATATGAATTACAAAGTGTTTTTCACCATTAGATCTACGCTTATTAGAATTATAGGGTGAAGATTAAAATCCTCCTAATGCTTAGATTTAATAAGGCTAGAAAACCACCAATGAATTACAAGCAACTTCATTTAAGACTCTATATTTGCTCATTGAATGGAAAGTAATCACATGCATTACGACGCCAGCTACAGCTACAGCACACTGCAGATTCTGCCCATGACTGCATTTCTTGATGTGCATCACAAAGATGCAATAACCACATAATGTGAAGATCGGGAACAGCCTACAGGAGAAAATGCAAGTGCAAGTTTATAATAGCTCTCTGCCGCATCATATCTATCTATAGTCATGAGAGAAGCCTGTTAAAAAGCATGCAGCACAAATTATTCATCCAGATCACAGCTGAAAAACTTGTATATCTAGATCATAAAAATTATCATGAACAAAATGAGAGCAGTGTGAGACTGGCCCATTCTGGAACCACTAAATCTCCGACAAACATTAAAAGCTCTAATGTCATATGAATGAGCAAGTTGTTTCTGAATGGAGTAAACGAAGAGTAACCAGACATACATGCTTAATTTATGTACCCAATAGTAGTTGCGGTAGGGTAAAATCAGAGAAGACTGTTCTGGTAGCATTACTTACCACAAGTGCATGTTCCAGGCTAGCATCAAGGACCAAAATTAGACTTTCCGATAGACGTTTCACCTCCAACCATGATCATCGATTCTCAGCGGAACTTTCCAATATTACTGTTAGGAAATTTTCAGTTAGCCACATTCCTGTAATACGCTGGAGCTCTTATATCCATCAGCCATTTCCTCCAGTGACTTGCAAAGGCGTCGAGCTTCACCACTCTCTTCCAATGTCCCAACAGACCTCATCTGAGTCACTTGCACATCAGACATCAGCTCTGACAATGTGATAGTCAGCATCACCCGCAACCTTGATGTCTGCATAAAATAGGAGAAAGAGCTCTGCGAACTCCGAAGAAAATTTAAGTTGGGAAGAGCATTCCCTAAATAACCAAAATGCCAAAGAACCTTACCCTCACAAGTATCAAGCATAACATTAATCACAAAACAAAAGAAAACATCAATATATGGAAGTGCACATATTCAAATGGTCTTATCATCAACTTTTATCCTACTTAACGCATCGTATTCAATGAGAATGAAAAGTAAACTAATAGGAAGTAGTAACCAACATGAACTGAAGTGCCAAGAAAAAAGATTCCCATTAGTTAATACATTCTCTAACCTATATAACCTGAAAAACAGTAGACCACATAGTACCTAAAACATTAAGATTTCCCTTAACCCATCAAACTCCCTTGGATATTGGGGATTTCCCTAAACCCATTCAAAATCCTTAATCCCAAGCAAAAACTCATCATGTATAAAATCCTATCATATTCAAGCAAACCCATTCAAAATCCTTAAATCCATTTTCCCTTAACCCATCAAACTCCCTTGGATATTAGGGATTTCCCTAAACCTATTCAAAATCCCTAATCCCAAGCAAAAACTCATCATGTATAAAATACTATCATATTCAAGCAAACCCATTCAAAATCCTTAAATCCATTTAAAATTAAGAGTTAACTGACCTTAATTAAAGAAACATTTGGCACTTGTTGTTGCCGCCGTCCAAAAATCGAAACAAAGAGTAGGAATTTTAACAACTATCGATCGGGGTGGTTCAATCGGGGATGAGATGGCGTTTTTGCATCAGGAATCATATAGTTAACCTGATGAGTAAATGAACTGAGGAGAGAGGACGGGAGTGGAGAGAGAAGGGTGAGGTGAGGGAAAGATCAAGATCGAGCGAGAGAGAGAGAGATACACACACCTTAATTTGAGAGAAGGGAAAAATTGGGAGGGAGAATGATACGTAATTCCCGCCCCTCCCTTATAAAAAGGTATAATACTCGAATGACTGGTTGAACCAAAACTTCAAACTCAATTATAACTTTAAAGTATCAAAATTATCAAGTAGATCGGTGTATTATCCTAAAATTAGAAACAGTAACTATATTACATGGACTATAATGATTTCTGTATTAGCTTCAAATAGATTTGGAGAAGAGAGTATGAAACTGTTAAATAAAATTATTTTCGATGAAGACTCAATTAATTAATTTTACTTAGAATAGAGACTAAATTGATGATTTTTATTTAGTATGAGGACCAAATTAATGATTTTAATAGTTTAAATTCCTAATTGATTTTAGAACTTTTATTTGGAAAGCAAAATGGTGTTATGCCTGTAAAAAAAAGTTATGTTTATTATTATTATTTTACTTATTGACAAATTTTCATTTTATGTAAAACTATTCATCTGTTATTTCACGAGGAGATTTTATCACCAATCGTTCGACTGGTGAGATTACAACTTAGAGCGATTAATTAAATATACTACATAAAATTTTCATTATAAATATACTAAGTAAATTTAAAAACTAAAAAGATAAGTTTTTATTTATATAAATAATGGAAATTTTATATTCTAATATGCAAAAAAAAAAAAAAAAAAAAATATATATATATATATATATATTTATGGAGGGATTAAAAAGTTGATTAAAATAAAATATAAGTACCTTAAAATATACATGTGGACTAACTAGTATAATCAAAACACATAACTAATATATATTTTTCTTATTTTATAAATAATAAATTATTTATCCTAAAACTAATTATTTTGCCACGAAATAAATTAGCCGTGGCGTAAGTAAATTTATGCCACGAGTAAATTTTTTTCGTGGCATAAATAGATTTAGCCACGAAAAAAATTTATTGTGGCAAAATTTGTGGCATAAGTATCTTTTTGCCACAAAAAACAAATACCCGTGGCATAAATTTATCAAATAATCTAAAGTTTCTGCTTGAATCTCTTTTTCCCGTGGCTAAATGGAAATATGCCACGAATCTTGAATTCTCGTGGCATGATTCGTGGCGCAAGTGATGATTTGTTGTAGTGACATTGCTTATGTCACGCAGCAGCTTAGTCAACATATGAATTCTCCCTCACAGGTCCATATGAAAATTGATGAACATGTACTTCAATATTTGAAAGGAACAATGTCCATGGGGTTGTTTTATGCTGCAGATGCAGAATTCCAGTTATTCGCATATTGTGATTCTGATTGGGACGATGTAAAATTACACGACGATCAGTAACCGGTTATTGTGTAATGTTAGGTAGCTCTTTGATAAGCTGGAAATCAAAGAAACAAGGAACAGTGACAAAATCGTCAACTGAAGCCGAGTATCGAGCAATGGCAACCACCGTATGTGAGATCAAGTGGTTAACATACCTTCTTGCTGAGTTCCAGATTCAAGTGCAACTGCCGATTCCCCTGTATTGCGACAATCAGTCAGTAATTTACATTGCTTCAAATCCAGTATTTCATGAACAAACAAAGCATATTGCCATTGATTGCCATATTGTTCGTGAATACTTGGAGGAAAAATTCATCACCACCTTACATGTGGCTTCACAATCACAATTGGTTGATGTGCTCACTAAGCCATTGAGTTCTAATCAGATGTGGCCAAGTTTATCCAAGTTGGGACTGGTCCGCATAGCATCTCCAACTTGAGGAGGGGGTGTTAGAAATATAAGAATCAATTTTATATTTTGTTGACAACTCAGCTCAGCTCAGCCCAGCTTTGCTGTGCTGAGCCAACTTTGTTGTGCTAGCTCAGCTCAGCCCAGCTTTGCTGTGCTCAGCTCAACTTTGCTCAACTCAGCACGGCTTTGCTCAGCTCAGCTTAGTTTTTCTTAGCTAAGCTTTTCCTGTAATCTGCTATATAAGCAGTTCTTCTCTTCAATAATATTAATTCGGAATAAAAATATATTTCTCAAAGCTCTTAGGTTATGAAGAGTTTTTACAACCTATCTTTTAATAGTGGTGTAATGTTTATTAGGTTATTAAATCAATTACAAGCAACATGTCAAAATGTCAACCATTAAATCTGTAACCAATAAGTCAATTAAAATGTTTACTATATTGCTAACAAAGTTATCAAAACACACGTTTCTTTAGTTTATTGACAAAATTGTTTGATATGTCTGATATGACAATCAAATAACCGGTTCAAATTTTTTCGGTAGACAAAGTAAAATTGATCTCATTTGGAAATTTAGAGAGTAAATTTCTACTATTTCACACATTAATGATAATTCTGCACTTTCAAAAGAATGATAAGGGTAAATTTGGACATTATTTCTTAAATTTTGTTGCTTTAGATTTTGATATTACAATAATGTAAAATTCAAGAATTTTTAAATTGTAAAATGAAGTTTAAGGGCTACAATATTAATAATATATTGTTTAGGGACCTGAATGTATTTGCCCTACATTTATTTAGTTGTAAACTATTAAAATTTAAATAAGATAAAACATCATATAATTAAACATCGCGCTTACAAGAGGGTTTATATATTACTCCACCTATAGGGACTCCAACAGCGGCAACATAATTCAAATCCAAGTGGAGGCCCCACAAGGAACGTTCCTTACTGATGAACATACTTCTAGAACTACTTTTTTGCCTTTTAACTCTAAACCATTAAGCATGCCCACCCAGCTATTGGATAAGCTTAGAGTTGATGTTATCATTCAATAATTTTAAAACGATTGCCGTGATTACCGAACAAACTAATGGGTTGACTGAAATTAACAAAACAAATGGTCATTCAGACCTGATTGCCAGTCCAACCACGCCCCGCTATCATCTCACAAACGGCTAATCAGATTCTTCTTTCTTCGGTTAGACGCAGCAGTGTGGAAAAATATGGAGTTTAAATCGCTAGCTTTGAGCCAAAGTTGCTTAGACCTCTAGCGCCAGAAAACTTCACTCTAGAGTAGTAACGCATTGAGCTCCTCTCTGATACTGAGAAAACGATTCTGCGACACAAGGTCGCTCCGCCTCTGCAGAAGCCGCAACTTGTCTTTGCACCGACGAATCCGATTAGAGAACTTCGATCGGATTTTATCCCCCCAACTAAGCAGATTGTCAGCACACATGTCCTGTTTAACCAACAGACTCGCCGTTCCGCTCTCAAAAGGTCTTTTAACTTAATTGGCACGGTCTCTATCATTATAATGGATTGCTATTCACCGCCTCCAAATTACTTATCGCCGCTTCCTCTTAGACACTGTTGCCTTTTTCATTTGTTAAACTTAAAAACTAAAATTCTCTAAAAAAAAATTCGAAATTAAAAAACCCAAACAACATTCATGAGTCTTAAACACAGTAGAGGAAAAAGACTAATGATTCATCGGATAAGTATATTTATTTGAAAATCGAAACCATGAGTTCCATCTCCGGATGAACTACCTGTTTCTGCCTAAATGTGCTAAACGGGTGATTCACACGATCTGGTCTAGGCAGAAACGGATGAACTACCTGTTTCTGCCTAGGCGGAAATGGATGATCCACCCATTTCCCCCTTGGTTAGGTGGTGTGAATCACCTGTTTAGCGGGATGATTTTTTTTTACATACAGATTGGATCGATAAGTTTTGGGAGACGAATTTCAATTAGTGTAAATAGGAACTGTAGTTATTCAATTTCCTCGACGTTCTCGGGCCCATTTTTCAGAAATCCAATTTTTGGCTCGGGAGAGAGAGGATATGAAGGGCCTGTTTGTTTTACCTACTGTTTGTTATTTACTGTTACGGTTTGCTGTTTGTTAATTCTGTTTGCTGTTGCTATTGCTGTTTGCTGTTACGGTTGGAAAAAGTTGCTTTTCCAAAAAGCAGAGATTCTCTGCTTTTGTAAAAGTCTGCTTTTCAGGTATTAAAGGCAAACAGGAGGTCACTAACCAAACACCTAATACTGTTTTTCATGTGTAAACGGCAAACAGGAAGTCACTAATCAAACACCTAAAACTCTCCCTTTTGAAGTGGAGCAACCAAACACCCTCTAAGTTTTTGAATGGAAAAATGAAAAGGGCGAAAATATCCAAAAGGAGTGGTGATAAGTAATTTGGAAGCGGTAAATAGCAAAATTCTATATAAAAACATGTTATTAATCTCAGAAATACGTTATTGGTCTCTTTAGTTAATACTTGATGAAAGAAGGATTTGAAACCGTCAGGTATGATGTTACAATTGAAGTTTACAAGTTTACTTCGTAGTACCTTTATACATGTCTATACCAATGTTTTACAAACCGAACCGGATATCGAATCGGATTGACAACTAGGTCAAAAGTCAATTGGTTCAACCAGTTGATTCAGGTTGGTTGAACCGGATGACATCATAAATAATATATTAATTTCATTTACATTATAAAATTTAGTGATAGTTTAAAATTTTATTTTATATATATTTAAAATTGGGAAAAGTATAAAAATTAACCTTGTGGTTACACCTGTTTTCGAATAACACCCATGTGGTTTAAAAGTTTACAAAATGGTACCTTAAGGTTTATTCCGTTAGCAAACACATACCAAATTGACTAACGGTGTTAAAAGTCAAAAGGAAAAGAGTTAATTTAGTCCTTATATTTATTTATTTTATAAATTAACCCCATTATTATCTAATTATCATAAACAAACTCAAAATAAAAAAATAAATATTAAATATACCCTCTTCTCCATCTCTCTCCAATTTCTTATTTTTTCTTCTTTTCTTCTCTCTCCTCTGTGTTAATTTTTCTTTTTAAAATCAATTGATTTTCAAATGCATCACTCATCGTATAAATGCATCACTCATCATCATGGTTTCAGCGATTATATTCCTGTTTCGCAACAGGAATTCAAGCAAATCGAGTCATGTTTCAACACGGTCGGAAACAAATCTACACATGTTCAGATAAGAAACTAGAGGAAGCAACAAATGATTTCAGGGAAGGAATTGGTAGAGGTTCTTCTACTATTGTTTACAAAGACATCCTAATGTTTGATTCAAACAATGCTGTTGCTGTCAAGAAGTTGGATAAGTTAGCTCAATCAACTGAAAAGGAATTCAAAACAGAAATGAAATTGATTGGAAAGACAAGTCATTAGAATCTTGTCCAATTACTCGGTTTCTGTGAAGAGGGACGGCACAGTGTTCTCGCTTATGAGTTCATGAATGCTACATTATCGAAATTTCTCTTTGGAAATCAAAGAACTTCCTGGAATTTACGAGCGAAAATCGTCTTAGAGATTGCAAGAGGGGTTGTATATTTACATGAAGAATGTGAAGTTCCAATCGTTCATTGTGATATCAAGTCTGAAAATGTCCTTCTGAAAATGTGAAGTTCGAATCGTTCATTGTGATTTCAGATTTTGGATTAACGAAATTGTTACACCTGAATCAGAGTCCAACATTGACAGGAATAAGAGGAACAAAAGGATACGTAATGGTTCAGAAATTCAGCAATTACAACTAAAGTATATGTGTATAGTTATGGAGTGATGTTACTAGAGATAATATACTTCAGAAAAGATGTACCGAAAGTTATAGATGACCAGGGGATACAATAGACTGGGTGTATGATTGCTTTCTGGAAGGGAAAATCGAGGAATTGGATGAGGATGGTGCAGCTGATAAAAGAGAGGATTATAAGATGGGTAACTATAGCAATCTGGTGAAGATCCTTCAACATTTCAATGAAGATGGTTTTGCAATGTGGGAGAGAAATTAACAGGGGAGAGAAGAGAAGAGGAAAAATAAGAAATTAGAGAGAGATGGAGAAGGTATATTTGATATTATTTTTTATTTTAAGGTTTGTTTGAGATAATTAGATAATAAATAGGGCTAATTTATAAAAATAAATAACTATAAAGACTAAATTAACTCTTTTCTTTTTGACTTTTAACACCGTTAGTGAATTTGGTATGTGTTTACTAACGGAATGAACCCCAAGGTACCATTTTGCAACTTTTTAAACCACATGGGTGTTGTTCGAAAACAGCTGTAACCACAAATTTACTTTTGTAATTTTCCATTTAAAATATAAATACTAAATTAACTTTGTTTATATTGCAAAGGTCGATATTTATCAAAAAAAAAAATATATATATATATATATATAAATACTAAATTAAATTTTAAATTTTAAATATCAGTATAATATATAAGTATATAATGTTGTTTTTAATTATAAGTTGAAAACTAGCTTAGTGGTAAGATGTACTTAGGTGCTGTTTGATAAAATTGAAAATTAAGCGCTGAAAAAATAAGTATTGAATTTTAAGTGTTGAAAATATTGAATGATATAATTTTTTATAAAAATGTTAGTTGATAATGTTTAATTTAAAATGTTAAGTTAAATACTTTGACTTATCAAAATAAGTGGTTTTTAACTTAATTAACTAATTTAAGTGGTGGAAAAATAACCGTTATCAAACGCACTTAAATTAAATAAGTGCTTAACATTTTAATTTAAGCAATTAAGTGGATTATCAAACAAGACCTTAATGATCCCTAAGACCTAGATTCGAATCCCACCTTCAACATATATTTTTTTAAGTTAAACATGTGTGAGTGGCTAACTGGATCAAACCGCTCAACCGGACTGATTCCCGACCGGTTCAAACGGTTCAATCCAGCTCTTTGAACATATTAAAACCCGGTATCAACCGGACTGAAGACCTGACTAGTTCGCGGTTGAACCAGTCAAACCGACCGGTCCGGTCCTGTTTTCATAACATTGGTCTATACTACATGCAATCCCATTTCCTTCCTTTCCTTCCCCAGAACATACTATTAAGGCATAATACATCATTTGTTCCCTAAACTTGTCTTGTCCAAAAAGTTTGATTATCCAAAAAAGTAAAACGACCAAGATCGGTGTATGCGGTTCTAATATTAGAGAAGACAAATTTTATAGCTGATTAAGTAATAACTTCCTTTTAATATATTTTTGAATTTTGTAATAACATTCTAAGATGCGTGGAATAATTTTCCGCATTTAATTTATTTTTTTGCAACTGAGTGATCAATTGATTAGATTTTATGCAAATTAATGAGACTAAATGAACCTTTTATGCAAGTTGATAGAGCTATCAGGACATTTTAAAGGACTAATCAATCTTTTTAGACAAATTCAGAAGCAAACCATGTATTAAGCCTCCTATTAATGTTTGTCAATAGCTTATCCAAATATTTTGAACTGCACATAACTTATTAATAAATTGGAGTGATGTATTAAGTGTTGTGGCGTGAGTAAAATCAAGGGTAACATTCAATACAGAATGAACATCCCAAATATTGCTTTTATTCCCTTTGAATCCCAAACATAGACTCTAACGTTTATATAACAATAGTACGAAAAGGAAACAAATAAAATAGCAAAATGGACCATTCCAAGGACACTAACATGTGTCACAATGACAAAAGATAATGATAGAATGTTTAAATTTTTTTGAATAAATTAAAATATAGAACTCTTTAAGTACATTTAGGGGGTGTTTGTTTTAGCGTTTCGCATGAGCGTTTAGCGGTTTTAACCCAAACCGCTAATAATATAGTGTTTGGTTAAGATTATAAAACCGCAGCGGTTAGCGGTTTTAGAACAAACTGAAACGGTTCACAAAAAGCTCCAATTTGAAGCTTTTCACAAAACGCTGATTTTAGCTGTTTAGCTTTTTGACAAAAATACCCCAATTATTATTTTGAAATTAAGATACAACATACACGGTTATGTTATAAAATTGAAAAAAAAATCAATTTCTACTCACTTTAATTCAAAGTGTTAATCCTAATAGAATTGGAAGAAATTTTGTGCTATAAAATCAGTCCAGCAGCATTATATATCACAAATAGTTTTTGAAATAAGTCCAACAGCATTATATATCACAAATAGTTTTTGAAATTTTGTGCTATAAAATCAGTCCAGCAGCATTAAATCAGTCCTAATGAATAAATAGTTTTATGAATAAATAGTTTTTGAAATAAAACCTGTATTAAATTCTATAGATTACTATGAGAAAATTCAGAGATCCAATAGATTAATATAAGAAAGTTGATAAGTGCAGATCACTTTAAACTTTAAACAAATCAATAATGTTAATAAATTCAAGCAAGTTCAGACGAAATTATAAAATATCAACAACAAACACTACCGCAAGATTAAAAAAAACCTCATCTATTTCAGATTAAAAATGATTTGAACAAAATCTCATTAGTGATATAAATAAATAGGGTACATTACACCCATGACCACTGAACTTTGATCGTCTTTACGGAATGGCTACTGAAACTTCAAAACCTTCAACATAAACCCCACTATTACCGTTCATCATATATCATGACATTTGACTCCTCTTTTTAAGTTAGTAATTCATCTCCTCCTGTATCTCCTCTTTCTACTTAATATTAGTAACTTCTCCTTCATATATCACGTGCCTGACAATATTTAAATAATAAAGTTAAAATATTAATTTGCTAAATTTACTTTTACATTTAATTACTCTATCATTGAACATAGCAGCAATGGCTTTTTTTTTATTCCACAATCACAATGGTTTTTTTATTTATTCCAACAATAAGAAAGGATTAAAATATATATGAAAAAAGAACAAAAATAAAAGAAAGTAAAGTAAAAACATGATGAATCTTAATCTGATATTAATTGCTGAATGAAATATATATAATCGAAAATCATAAAATGAATATCAATGTCAGATTCTTCAAACATGAATATACCTTCCGTATCTTTCACATGATTCAACAATGTCAAGCTTGGTTCGTCTAGGTAGTACATTTACCTTTGTGGCAACTTACAAGATCGATGATATCGGGGTCTTTGCACAACTTTCGCGCAACTATTCAACAGAGTAATAAAATGGTTAGAAGGTATACAAATAAGCAACATTCAAAAACATTCTCGTCATAATCTGCAGAATCAAAATTACCTAGACTGGACATTATACACCTTCACATTCTGTCCCGATAGAGCATGTTTGAGTGAAACAAAGCTTGGAATATGAGCGATTCCTGCGACTTCGGAATCTATCTTACATTGGCAGACCTTCAAATATCTCAATTGATTTTCTTTTGGATCCATGTACACTAAAGCATCTTCACCAGAGTTAAACATTAGTAATGCCCCATCATTCATGTACTTAATGGGTCGAAACCTAGCATAATATCGTCTTTGTCTAGAATACATGTGATCAAAGGAGAAAACTTTAGACCACACCTTTTCGGTACCATTATTTTTCATTATCCAAACATGAACACCAGACTCAAGAACCTCACATATGCAGAGTTCTCCCCCTAATACTCCCACATTGTTATAAGGTTTATTCAGTGGTGGTGCTGAAAGTGATCCAAAACGTTCCTTCTCAATGTCAAAACTAAATATAGATAATGGTTTTAAATAAGAAGACCAATAAAGAAAACCATTCAAATAAGCAGGAGGGTGAGCAGGCATTGCCTGGGTGAAAAAGTCAATGTTTTTCCATGTTTTTGTACCAAGAATATGTATTTCAGCTTCATTACCAAGAGGGATGTCTCGTTTAGACATTCTTATCACTTTGTATTGGTTTGTCGCAGGACTAAAACCAAAACCATAATTTATTTTATTCCAACCAAACTCAATCATCTTAGGCACTCGAGGAAGGTTAATAAACTCACCTGTAACAGGATTGCAAACAATAGGACGATGTCTATCAGACATATTGGGCGAGAAAAGCAAGCCATTGCATGTAACTATACCATGTCCATTGTGAGTTTTCATGAGCCCGTATATTTTAGGGACTTCAAATCTGGCTTCAATTTTATCATGAACAGTGGAGACACATCCAGGCTTAGACAAGGTATGATCACACATCCCAAGATTGAGCTCAAAGTCATCCTTATTTGGCTGCATAAGATGAACCATTTTCGACCCACCTCTACTAAATGAGGTTCGAATCAAAGGATAAACCTCAGCTAGATCAAAATGGAGCTTTGCAAATTCAGGATCTGAAACTATATCATACCACGTTTTGCATACACATTTCAATACAAAAATTCCCTTAATTGACACCCTAATTAGGATATTTAGCTGAATATCCTTCGGGAGATCAGAAAATAAAGAACCTGAATATGGAGTCTCTACTTGGCTAACTTCCTCTGTTTGTTTTCTACCTCTCGTTGTATCCGAAGAAATCCTTTTTCTTTTCATGATTATTTGGGAAGCGACGATACTGAAACAAAACGCAAATGACATTATCAGCCCACTGAATTCAAAATCCTCAAAAACCAAATAGAAATAAACGAATTAACTGAAGCACAATCGTGAGAATAAACAGTGCAAAGAGAAGAGATGGTATGAACTCTGAATTGAAATTGCTAAAAAAAAAAAACCTAATTAATTGAAATCAACGAATTCATAGAATGGTAAAAATCTCATAAAGAAGAGGCTTAATCGTATATATTAGGAACACTAAATGAATAGAATAGCCAAATACGAATCGTGAGAAAGAACTATGCAAACAGAATAAATTTTTACCGGAAAAAGCAGAATCTCTGTATTCCGAACTCTGATAAACCTCAGTAGAGTAAACGAGGTTTAGGAAGAAGAAAGGATTTTGTATTTTTGAAATAAGGAACGAGATCGTATGGTAAGAAGGAGTTTATATAGGGCCCACATAATTCTAATTAGGGTTAAGGCACAAAAATCCTCCTAACGTGCAATTTTACCCTTACCGTTTAAAATGGTCTAATTTTATAAGATAAGAACAATTTTACCCTAATGTTAATAAATTGAGTTTAAGAAATAATTCATCAAACTGTCTTTTTGGTCATAAATCTTGTTATCTACACTTCATGTGTGTCATTTTATCAGTAACAAATCATAAACATTCGTTGGGATGCGAAAAAAGTAAAAAAATAAAAAAAATACATTGTCTTTTTGTACGGATTAGACAAAAAAAATCAAAAAATCCACCGAATTTATAAATATTAATCTCAAATTCTATTATTAAATTATAAAAAACATGAAATCTTTTTTTTAGAATGGTGTAAAATAATTAACAAAAATATTTGTGTTTTATAATTCTGTCTGAAATTGACCAAATTTATCAATATTAGGGGTAAAATTGCTCCTGGCTTCTGACGGTAGGAATAAAATTGCACAATTTTAGATGTTAAAGGTAAAATTGCTCCTGACCTAAAACGTTAGGGGAATTTTTGTATCTTAACCCTTCTAATTAGGTTTAGGTTTAGGATAGAATCCTAATTGTGTACGTGTTTGTTTAAACGTTATGGATTAATTTTATTTTTTAATGCAAAAAATACTTATCTACGTAATGATATGCTGAAATTACTGTCTTTCTCCTTTAATATTTTGTTTTTGCCCCTGAATTTAATCAAAGAAAACTTGATTAGCCCCCTTAAGTTTTGAAGTGTCTCGATATCCTCTCAACTTGTATAAAATGTTCAATTAGCCTCTCGAACTGGCGTAAAATGTAATCAATTGATCAATCGGTCACAAAAGAGTAAGTTAAATGTGGAAGATATATTCCAAAAAATCTTATAATGTTATTACATAATTCAAAAATAGATTAAAAATGAAGTTATTGTTTGCTCAACTATACAACTTGTCTTCTCTAATATTAGAACCGTATACCCCGATTTTGGTCGTTTTACTATTTTTAAGACTCGTGCAATACATTAATTTCCATATTTAACTTATTATTTTGCAACTGAGTGATCAATTGATTACATTTTGCGCAAATTCAAAGGGCTAATTGAATATTTTATATAAGTTGAGAGAACTATCGAGAGCTTTCAAAAGTTTAGGGAGCTAGTGAAGCTTTTTGGATAAAGTTAGAGGCTAAAAATATATTGAACCTTTTGTTTTTTTAATCAAATTACAGTAATCAAAATTGCAATCAAATTAGACTTGCTAAAAGACCTCAATTGACTCTTCAAAAAAAAAGACCACAATTGTGAGGAGCTGACCTACAAAACATACTCAAAATAAAAAATACAAAAAAAAAATTAAAATTAAAATAAATATCTTAGACAAATTTAAATATTTTACTCACCATAAATTAAAAGTAAATTTATAACATTTTATATATTAGAATCAAATCTGAAATTCTTTAAAAAATATATATATTAAGATTAAATTTAACACTTATTCTAATATAAATAAAAAAAGTAGCATGAAATGAGATTTAAAGGATTTTAGTTTTCTAAGAAGTTTTAGTTTATTTTTTTATCCAAATTTTTTTATTATTATTTTAGTTCATGTGTTAACGTTTCAATGCTTATTTCCCAACTATGATATGAAATGAGAGAGAATTCTTTTTGTTTGACCAATGTAAATTCATTAGTTTAACTCTATATTAATTGTATTTCTTAATTTGCGTGAAATACCAAGAAATGAATGGAGTAATAAAGAATTACATGTTACCTCATCTGTTAAAGAAGATGGATCGGCAATTTTGTGTGCAGAAGCTTCAAATGAGCCAACTATAAGTGTGTGATAGGTTTTTAAAATCAACTATAGATATGTAATCGGTTAGTTTAAAAGTTTAGGGTTCTAATAGGCAAAACATGCCAAGTTTAATGATGTAAATATACATTAAGCAAAAAAAAAAGAGTAAGAAAACATGTTACATGGTCTTTCTTTGCATCGTCCTTCTATCTTCTCCTTTCTGTCGTCTCCTTTGTATTTCGATTGGTTTCTTTCCTTGATCTCTTCCTCAATTTTCATTTGTTTTCTTTTAAACTATAATTAAGGAGTTGGATTTTGGGGCAATTTAAAAAAAAATAAAAGAAAATGACTCATCTTTTTTTCATTGGCCAATATAATCCAATAGAATCTATCAAACAATCCCTCATAGGGGTTTCCAAAAGGGTTGGAGAGTTGGCCGACCCTCTGTGACCTCCCTGACAACCATGTTGCATTATCTTCTTACATGAGAAAGCCTAGAAATATTTAAATTACTAGCAAGAAGATGACATGTACTAATGATTGCTCCAAACTCACTTACTCCGAAAAGCCATCAACAACACTCTTAGCATTTATTTCCATCCAAACTTCACTTCCCCTCAGTTTACGAGGCTCTATTACCATAAATCATTGATGCACAAACTGTTATCGAGGCATGAACCAAGCTATACAAGACGTCTTCTTTGATATTGCGGTCTCACATTTGTAACCTTTCATGGTCAATTACAACGGGTTAACTTGAGGCAATGATAACCTTCATTAAAAGCATTTCTATAATTTTTCCGTAGTTTTAGGCTAAATTCATGAAAATTTTATTTATATTTTATTTAATTTATCAAAAAATATGTGTTGAAATCGAAAAACCTAACCGAAAACTGAATTAATCGATTCTTCATTGTTATTCGATTAGGTTCGGTTATCTTCAATTTTGAAAAGGAACAACCTCTTGATTAGGATGGGCTAGCTCGTGCTATTTTTATAAATCTCAAATCTATGATTACGAATACACTTAGGAATAACTTAGGAAAAATAAGAAATTTGGTGCTAGTAAAAAAATAGACAATTAAAAAGAATTTCTAATCCAATTAAGAAACCAAAATTGTAAGCAAATAATACATGCTCACTATATAAGGAGGTTAAAACTGTAAAGAGGTGGTTCTTAATTCTGAGTACTTGAGATTAAACGTATTAATTTTCTCCTTTAACTTAGGTGATGTTCTGAGTACTTGAGATTAAACGTACTAATTTTCTCCTTTAACTTAGGTGATGTTTGATAAAACTGAAAATTAAGTGCTAAAAAATAAGTACTGAATTTTAAGTTCTGAAAATATTAAATGATATAATTGTTATAAAAATATTATTTGATAATGTTTAACTTAAAATATTAAGTTAAATATTTTGACTTATCAAATTAAGTGATTTTTAACTTAATTTGCTAATTTAAGTGGTGGAGAAATAATTGTTATCAAACGCACTGAAATTAAAAAAAAATGCTTAATATTTTAATTTAAGTGATTAATGGCTTATCAAAGTACTTGAGATTAAACTAGTTAAAATCAAAAGTTTCAAATAGCTACCTATAATATATTAACTTGTTATTTTAGGCTAGTCTAGATATAAAGTTGAAGGGCTAAATTGATTTCTAAATAGAATTTTGGATTAAATTTATTCTACTTGTTAAATTTAGGGACACGATTGTCCCTTAATACTTGCTCTCTTTGTTGTAGAAATTCATCTTGACACAAATCAATAGTGATCGAGAAAAAGAAGTATGAAAGTTTTGACCTTAAACCAACAAAGTTGGATTTCTCAAACTTAATTTGAAGGAATTTTTTCTTCCAACAAAGTCTGAATCTTTAAGTGATAATACTTTAATGGCTAATAAGATTGATGATAATGATCCTTTTACAATCTAATAGCTATGTGTATAAACTAAAATGCCCTAAAATTTGATTTCCGGATAGGTATAGGTAAAATTAGTCTTACTTGGAAATGTTAGGAGTAAATTTGTACAATTTCACACGTTAATGGTAAATTTGTCCTTTCCAAAGAACGAGTTTTATGGGTTTTAATGTTAAAATAAAGTAAAACTCAAGGATTTTTATGTAGCAAAATGAAATTCAAGGGCTACAATATTAATAATACTGTGGTTTAGGGACCATCGCTATCCTATATGTTTTATATTTGTACATATAAAAATTTAATTAAGATAAAGTGGTATATAATTACACCTCGCACCAATGAGTGAGCTTATGTATCGCTCCATATACATGGACTCCACCAACAGTAACAGAATTCCAATCCAAGTGAGGGTGTCACAAGAATGCTTTCTTACTATTGAGTCCACTTTCATGGTAAATATGTTGATTGGTCAGGCTGGGTTGGACTTTGCCTAATAGGTTTTTTTCTAAAAATGTTTAGCCCAACCTCAACCCAACATGATGTTATTTTAGGTGGATTGGGGTTTAAACATTATATATATATATATGTCTGTGTGTGTGTGATCCCGCTCAAGTTCTGTCTTGTCTCAATTTCTATAAAAAAAATATATATATATGTGTGTGTCTGTGTTTAATAGTAAAAATTAAAATTACATAAAGCCCATTTGGACCCTAAACTATAGGGCCAAAATCAATTAGTCGTCATTCTATATAAATCCGTAATAAGATCTCTAACTTTTGCAAAAATAACCAATCAAGCACAAACTAATAGCATCTCCAATAGAGTATAATGGGTCACTTATTATATTCATTCATTAAACCCTCTCCCATTAGAGTGAGTTTAATATATTGGACACTTGTCAACTGCTCAATAGATATTGGGTAGTTTATTAAGCTTTTGACAATTTTTATAATATATTTTGAACTTTTAAAATAATATGATAGAGTTTAATTGATTGGTAGATTTCTTGTGATTGGTTGGATCCCTTATTATTGAGTTGTTATAGAGTTTAACCATTAGAGTTACTCCTTCCATTCCATAATAGATGTCTTTCTAGAGAATTTTTTTTTCCATAATACATAACATTTTGATTCAAGCCATGCACATTAATTAACTTTTACCTAATATACCCATGTTTAAGTTGCTTTTTACTTTGAAAATAGATAAAAAAAAAATTAATTAGTGGATGCAACTAATACAAGAGTAACAAAGTTTTTAGTTAAAATTAATTGCATTTCTCAATTTTTGTGTTTTAATCTTAAAAGACATCTATTGTGGAACAGATAGAGTAATAGTTTAATAAAATGAAGTTTATTAAAAAAAATTCTTACAATAATGATGTGTCATGTATATTAAATGGTTGTGGATATCAACCATTTGAGATGCTCTAACATATTGTAAGCAAGTAGGAAACTAAAACTATAATTAAGTAGGATTTACATATTGATTTATGAATACTTGGTATTGAGTGATTCTCATCTTCAAGGAACGAAGACGGCGATATGCAACACTAATTTGAATTCCTCTACGATTTGAGTTCAATTGCTAATTTTCGAAGTTGATTGAACTGAAGATTAGATTCTTAGGTTTTACATACTCCATAAATGGGCAGAAGAAGATAGAGAATCTGAAGCTTATAATTGTTTGCAAAATAGAGAAGAAATAAATGGAAAAAGATAATTGTTCGCAGCTAACTATGGAGGAATGGGTAAGAGAAATTGAATCTGACAATTCATTCATATTTGTTTTCGAATGGGAGGAAGAAGAAAGCGAAGCTTATAATCTCTTGCAACTTTCTTCCCAATGGAAATATGAGAATGCACAACATAGATTCCTAAATTATAGGAGTCACTTAATTGATTACTATGCACAATTTCCATCTGATTTTTCTCTAGAAAATTTGGATCGCGTGGATGACAAGCAAAGTGCAAACCTTGACGATATATTAATGAACAACTACGAATGTCTGAATGTTTGGATTAAGAATTTTTAGAGAGCAATTATAATGATTCATATACACCATGTTCTTCCTTATCGCTTGATCAAACTAGCATCGATTCAATTATTTCGTAGGAATATACTATTCAGAACAATTACAATCATTAACCATAGAAAATATTGAGGCTGAAAAATAAGGAGAGGAGAGAACATCGTATTCCTAGAGGATTTTTTGTTCGGTTATGAAGAAGAACATATTGCAGATGACTTGTTGGAAGAGTATAAGAAAACGAATGATTAGCAAATCAAGAAAGAATCAAACTTTAGATGCTTCCTTACTATTGAGCCAACCCTCAAAGTAGATATGTTAATGGGTCGGGCTAGGCTTAACAGGCTTTTCGGAGACCTAGTTTGTTGTTATTTTAGCCGAGCTTTGGCTTAAAAATGAAACCCCAAGCCCTCATTAAATAATCCCATCTAAAAATATATATAGTTTTCAATAATAAAAATTAAAATTTATAATAAGATAGATTGGTTGAATGGTTCTCACCTCATGAAGTAAACATTATTTCTAACATGGTGGTGTCTGCGTCAACTAGAGATAGCTCAGTTGGTATTTTTCCATAGATAATTTGTATCTGTCTAAATCCAGTTATCGTTTGCTTGAAGATACACACATGAGGAAGTTGACTAGTGCAGGCTCGAGTCGATTATGGAGTCTTCATATTCTAGGTAAAATCAAATTGTTCATCTAGAAACTATATGCTAAACTATTTCCTCTAAGACCAAGAATGATACAACGACATGTTATTTCGAGTAATTGCTTATTATGTTCATCAGATATTGAACATGGTTGACATATATTCTCGGGTTGTGATTATGCCAAGGCGTGTTGGGAAGTGGCTAGTTTGCAAAGCTCTTGTACCCGAATGAATTGGGTGAAGGACTATCATATGCTATCAACAATGGGTAGAGAGGAAACGAGAAGGTCTACTGTTATTACTGAGTTCGGGGTTATTATAGAAGAAATTTGAGATTTGTTACTTATCCGTTCATATTATTCTGTGGCGTTTGTCCCTAGATTAGCGAACGGTGTAGCCTGTTCAATGACTCATTGTTCCAGTTCCAAAGCCAACTTCTTTAGTGACATATTTTTGCTCCTAGTTATTTAGATGGTGCTCTTTGTATTCACAGTATTTCTATTTCTTAATAATTGTCGGGTTTTTCTATAAAGTAAAAATAAATATTTAGTATATAAATATATAATTTTGATAATTAATACGAGGATTTCGACTAGGGGTGTTCAAAAAAATAAACCTGACCAAAATCACGAATGGATACAGTTCGTTTTTTTTCTATTGGATTCCATTTGGATTATTGTTTTCATAATACTTCGATCGAAACAGTTTTGTGATAAAATAATTGAATTAACAGAAACAACTGAAATAAAATTAATTTAAATTTATAACAGATTGATTAATAATCTTTTTTTTTTTGTAGGAAAAGGAAAGGACTAAAAAACAAACAAAAACACCCAAAAAACTAACATTTTCTAATTAATTAATACTTTTATTTGTAAATCATTCGTTATTTATAAACTTTTATAAGTCAAAACTGTAGTAATTTGTAATTGATCTTAAGAGGAAACAATTCATTTTAATACAACTTAAGAGGAAACAATTCATTTTAATACAACTTTATGTTATATCACTACAATAATTATAATTAATATAATTTATGGTTGTTTTTTAAAATATGGAGAACAAGTGGTTTTAAGAAAAAAAGTCAATATGGGTAATACACATTGAATTAAATAGTATATAAGGAATGATTTCCTAGACCGGAAAGAAAGCTCAGAGTAGGGGTGCTTATTGGCTTGTCAATGATGCGAGTGTTAGAGGTGGTGGTAGTTTTACAATCATGGTGGAGGGATCTGGTCCGACCGAGACAATCAAGGTAAATGATAATTATCTTGGCAGTAAATGCTTAATTAAAAGCATTACCGAAAATTATGACAGCAGTAATTGCTCAATTAAAACTGTAACTGATAATTGTGCTGATAGTAACTCCTCCGTTAAAAGGGTAACTGATAATTAATGATGGCAATAACCGCTCAATTAAAAGCGTAAAGAGGAGTAGTAAAAATGAAAGTTACTATATTAATGTGGATTCAATTAAAGAATGAATTCGATAGGCAGTTTTGCAAATGTAATTGAGTAGTTATTTCTACTATAAAATAATGAAGGATGGAGGCCTATAAGGATTGCAATAACATTTTGTCTCTTCATCTATTTGCCAATGAAGAGACCGATCTTGGTTCTGGGCTCTGAAGCATAATGTTGGAGAGGCAATAGCGATTCAGGAAGCACTATCATGGATTAAATTGTAAGGTACAAGTAATGCTAGTTCAATTAGATTGTCTTTCGGTTGTTCAAGTCATTAATAAATCATCCAATTCTTTATCATATTTACCGATGTAGTTCAGGAGTGTGTTGATTGCATTAAAGAGTTAGATAATGTGTCAATCTCTTATATCAAGCGTTCATCATATTCTGCAACTCATTTCTTAGCTAAGGTGGTAGTTTCTGTGTCTGTTCATGAAGTGTGGGAATGTACCCATCTTTTCCTTATTGATGTATTGGTTTCAGATTTATTTTAATGAAGTTTTGTTTCAAAAAAAAAAATCATGGAGGACATGCCATTAAAAGTAGAGAAAATTATAAAAATAAATCATCTGGTTTGGTTGATTTACAAGGTTAGTCCCCATTGTTTAAAAGTTTGCAAATAGAAATTCTATGCTTTATGCAGTTTATAAACTCGGTCATTTGGTAAAAAGTTATAGGTGTGACTATTTACCCTAAAAGAGAGCAATTTAAAGCAATTAAAAAGAATAACTTTGCAAACTGTCCAAAATAAAAGTTCTGACTTTGCAAATTAATTAAACAACAAATATTGTTTAATTGAAAAATTAATCCACATATCTTTTAACTGTAAATTTCACAAATCACAAACCCATGTTTTAAACTTTTAAAACTATGGGCACCTTCTATGAAAATCGGTCAAACCACAAATTTGTATACTTTTCTCTTAAATACATTTTTATAAATGTTTTGATGTTTTAGGTTATATTCATTAATTTAACTTTTATAACTATTTTATTTTAATTAATTTAAAAATATGTTGAAGCCGAAAACCTAACCAACCAACTGAATTAATCAATTCTTCATTGAAATTTTGTTAGGTTTAATCTCTTTTTTAGCGGTTTCATGTTATTTTTATAAATCTCCAATCCATCTTAGATATATGTGAGTTGTGGCTCTGGATCGCACATGCAAGGTCTGAAATAATCAATCATGCAAGGTCTGAAATAATCAATCGAACTGATGCAGCTTGATTTTTGAATCTATTAGATTCAGTTCTGATTTGGCCGGTTCAGTTTTAGGGTAAAATTGGTTACCGAACCAACTGAAATAAAGTTTATTTAAATTTATAACATAATAGTTAAAAGTCTTTTGGGTACAAAATCTAATTAATTAATATGTTTATTTGCAAATCATCATTATTTATAAAATTTTATAAATAAAAAAATTACTGTAATTTTGTAATTAATGTTTTTCCATATTGAATTGCAAATGAAAGAATTGAAAATTTGGAAATATAATTAGGATTTAATTAATAGCACAAATAGGTGAATTGAAAATTCACATGTTCTTATGCACAATTTCCTAAATTATTAGTTTAGAGTTCTTAATAAGTATGAAGCGAGCAGAAGATAGAGAAGCTGACGTTTATAATTGTTTTGCAGAAGACGACAGAAGAAATAAATGGAATTTGATAATTCATTGATATTTCTTTCTGAATGGGAGGAAGAAGAAAGAGAAGCTTATAATTATGTGAACATTTCTTGCCAATGGAAATATCAGAATGCACAACAGAGATTCCTAAATTACACCAATCTCTTGACTGGTTACTATGCACAATTTCCATCTGATTTTTCTCCCAAAAAAATTGGATCACCTGGATGACGAGAAAAGTGCAAACCTTGACTGCAAAATTCTGCCTGAAATTTTGGATTTAAAATTTTTATAGAGCAACGATAATGATTCATGCACACAAGATTCTTCCTTATCACTTGATCAAACTAGCATCGATTCAATTTTTTCATGGGATAAATACTATTCAGCACAATTACCACCATTAACCATACGAAATACTAGTGTGGATTATTCGCCATTCATATCATACTCGACTCCTACATCTTCATTCTTTTCACCATTGGATTGGAATCTGAATCAAAATTCTGAGATTGAAAGAGAAGGAGAAGGACATGCTATCGTACTACAAAAGCAGTTTTTCTTCGGTTATGCAGAAGAAGAGATTGAAGATTACTTGTTCGAGCAGTTATATAAGAAAAAAAATGATTAACAAATGAATTAAGGAGGAATTAAAGTATCAAACTTAGGATTTTTTTATAGCTTTTCTAGTTGATGCATATTTGGGAATTAAAGACTTAAACTCGGATGTTCTTTTATTTTATTTTTCTAAAGTATTGCTACTTTATCCATCTTCTACGTCTTTATATGTTTTCATTCTTCAAGTTGGCTGACACCATCAATTTCCTACTAAATGGACATTGAGCATCAAAATCAACTAATAATGTTGATACATGTGTAATCAAGTTGAAGGATTAAATTGATGCTAAAGTTTCTGTCAAACCCGACCCTAAATAGCATTGGGTATGACGGCGAGACGGAATAATGAATGCCTATTATTTAAAAGTACATTTCTCATTTCTAGGAAAATAACCCCTGACTTATTACATAAGAACTTATCCACTTTCTCACTATTAATTTAACAAAAATTAATTCATAACTCATTACTGTAAGACCTGCAACCTAGGCATTATGATCAATAACAAATTTTATTTCCTTTGATCTAATAGTCACCAAACTATTCTCAAAACCAAATTCATTCAGCAATAATATCATATCTATATTTTTGACCTTAATTCCTACACTATACGAACAATTGATTTAGAAATTTCTATATTGGCTAATTTAATGGTCCAATAACTTTTGACAAGTATTTAATATAACCTTGTTAATTGGCTTGGACTTGAGAATATTATCAAGCTTCCTACGTATCCCGGTATTCTGAAACCAGGAATCAAAGCCACGTAGTTCTACACACTTCCTTCCTACTCTCTCATCCTAATTAAAATCAACAACTTTCACCACCTTCTCAGTACCTTTAGAACTAAGAGATAATTGAAGAAGAATTATCATTAATACCAACTCAATTCATCTTTAACCTTGATATCCACTCAGACTAACCTACACTAATTTCAAAATATACTATGCTAATGCTTAATCAATTAAATATACAAATTTAACCCCAAAAAAAAAAGATATATATATCAAAATGTACAAATTCATAATACCATCCTCTCTATAGCAGGTTCTTAATCAAAATGCAGTCAAGGACCTCAAACCCAAATCTGCATACTATAATTTCTGATTCTAACATAAATAACACTAATTTAACACCTCTCAATAAATAAACTTGGTCTTTCCATTTAAGCTATTTGTTTGAACATCTATAAATAGTTCTGTAGGGCAGAGACAACTCTCAAAAACTAAGTTAAACATCTACCTGATTTATTAGTTCAACAGTTTATGTATATCACAGCTTCAATAATTATTCTTGAGCCTATTCTATCTGTCCAAACCGATTTGGCAGTCGATTAATTATCAAATCAGTAAGTTCAAATGTTCTATTAGATAGGGATAAAATTGATCTTACTTGACAAAGTTAGGATATAATTTCATCATTTCAATTGAGACTTCCCCACAAAAAACTACAGGATCAGGTTTGACTCTTATCCCTATTTCCTTTCAACATGTTAAAGCATAACATCAGACAAACAAAGCTAAAAAAAATAAAATAACAAGCTTAGTTTCCCTTAATCAGTAATACAGCTTCAGAACAAACCATATTCACTTGATACTTTCATATTTTATTGATTAATTGAATATTCCCACAAAGCAGCATAAATACAGAACTAATACTGCCTAATCCAAAATGGACACTCTCTCTCCATCAACCAAAATATCATCCTATTCGTACCACCATTTGGACAAGCTACAATATAGATTGAAAGAGAAAATTCACAGCTTTCCTCACTTGAACGGAATATCCCCACATATACAAAAACAATCAGAACCTTAAGGCTTATCCACACATAAAAATCACAAAATATGAACTTATATTTCACATACAGACGAATCAGGTTTGATTGCACTTGAAGACACGTTAAGAAGGTCTGAAATGACCCTTTTCAAACTCAACCAACCTCACACATGTAAACAGAACCAGAACAAAGATAATAAAGATCTCATTCTCAAAATCAAAGGAAGCAACACAACAAGGAAGCAACGAATATACAAACAAAATCAAAGCAAACAACAAATCGGTCTTACCACATGAACAAGCAAAATTTGAAAAATATAATAGGCACCCATCTCAAACCAAAAAAAAACACAGAACACGCTTCTGAGCCACTAGGAGTTCTTAGAAGTCACAAGAATCCCGATGAAAAACTGAAATCGGAGAAGGAAATAAAGAGCAAAGAACCACAAACCTCAAACTTATCTTTGTATGTGAGTTATAGACCGACCTGACCTCCTCAAAGACTCGAAGAACTTCATCGGAGGCGAAAACTACCACCACCTTCAATCAGAACTTGTCTAAATCAGATCTCCTAAGGGTCTGAAACTAAGCAAGAACCATAGAAGACGATTAGGTGAGCTTGGGAGAGAGTAAACTACAATGAAATCGGAGGGAAATCGGGGTTGGAATCCATGGAGCTGACAGAGAAAGTCGATTCCCTTTTTCCCCAGAGGCAAGCAAAGAAAATTCCCCAAATTAAATCGTGATAGACAGCTGTGCTCAAGATTAGGTAAAATTCCTAATTTACTCCCTCAACTATTAAAATATACAGTTAGGTTCCTTAATGTTATAATTCCTCCTTTAACTTCTAATTCAAGTGATTATTTGTTAATTTATTCGCCTTCATTTTCATCTTTATTTTCATTTGCAGAGTAAATAAATAAGTGATTAATTGTTCAATATTCATCGAAGAACTGAAAGTTCATTAATCACTCGAATGATCAATTGGTTTTCAATATGAATCTTTATTATTTATTATCTCGATCACAAAAATTCATCACATATAACCGATCTCAATTCCTGTTAAAATTACACGTCGAGCTATATCCCAAATCCATAAAAATTAAATCAAATTAATTTGAAAATCGTCCTTTGAATTAAAAACATCTTTTATAAAAACAAATTCATATTCTACTACCATATATGTAAAATAAAATAATAATAAAAAATTATTTTAATAAAATACGATTACATATGCTAAAAATAGACTAATTTGAAATGTTATATAATTTAATATCAAATTCTAATTAATATGAAAACTTTTGGATACGGACATGACAGTTTCTTTTTAGATAAATTGAGCATCAAAATCAACTAATAATGTTGATACATGTGTAATTTTTATTTTATGACCAAGTGTTTCTTTTGATACTTGTTAAATTTTGATATTGATACTTGTCATATTGGATTAATTTGAAAAAAGTAAATATATCAAGTTGAAGGATTAAATTGATGATGAAGTTTATTTTTAGATAAATTGATCCTCTAAGATTTCAATTAGGCTTAATATATTAGTTTTCTATACTTACTCAAATAATATGATTGCTTTCCGAACTTTAGGCTGTCTTACTTAAATTTGCTTAAAATAATTTGTTATTCTTTAAATTTTGCATTTTTAACATTAAATTTGCATTTCAAATTTAATGAGACATCTTAAAAGTTTAGAGCGTCGTAACAAAAAATTTCGTTTATTACCTTTATTTAAAATGAATAATAATGAAAGGACTTCTTTTTTTTGGAAGAACACTGATGCTAATGTAAGAAATATATTGAGACTAAAATTAAGTCATTTTACATCTTAAAAGCCTTAAAAATATGTTGATACCTTATTCCAAATGCTAAATAAGAAATTTGGAATACAATTAGGAAAAATAAAAAATATGATGCTGGACAAAAGGCAGATAAAGAATTTCTATTCCAATAGGAAACCAAAACTGTAAGCAATTAGGATTTACATTTACATGCTTGCTATTTTATAAATAAATAGCACAATTATAACTCTAATCAAATAGGATTTACACAACTGAAGCTTATAAATACTCCAAAAAACGAGCATATGATAGAGAATTTGAATGTTATAATTAGAAGATAGAAGAAATAAATGGGTTCTAGGATTTGAAGGAACCTACAAAAAAAAATCATCTTCTTCATTTTCCTTCCCATTTTCTGTCAAAGATTTCTATTTTGTTGATCTACTTTGAGGAGGATGAAGGAAGTCTATCTTCTTTCTTCCTCCTTCCACCAGGTTAGGATTTTTTATTATTGTTTTTATTTTTATTTTTAGTCCGTGTTCATATATATTTCATCGGATCTTTTCATCCGTCTAAATTGTATCTGCTTTCTAAACAATCTAAAACACCAACTCCACCATCTCAAATCAACCCGCCCCAACCAATTATAAAGCACCCGCTCAACCTCCACCAACACAAGCAAAACACACAAAATGATAATCCAATTACCAACCAGAAACTTACGGCCAAAAGCTCACAATGGTGTTGTTCAGATTGATACTCCCACTTGCTACAGCAAGGCAATGAAACTTAATGAATGGAGAGGGGTAATGAGTGCCGAGTATAACGCATTGATTGATAATGGTACTTGGGAGCTAGTGCCTTCTTCCGAAGCAGACAACAAAATCGGATGGTTCTAGGTTTTTCGTGTTAAGTTGAAAGCTGATGGTACAGTTGATCGCTATAAGGCATGTCTGGTTGTCAATGGATTTCATCAAAGGTCGGGTCTTGGGTTTGAGCAGACATTTAGTCTGGTAATTAAACCCACTACAATACGTGTTTTTCTCTCAATTTCTATATCTCATGGCTGGAACATACGACAACTCGATGTCTCAAATGCCTTTTTACATGGCACAATTGAAGAGGATATTTATATGGAGTAAGCTTAAAAAGAGCCTATTGATAAGTGTATATTTTAGCAGTAAAATCCCAACTTTAGTGATAAATTGTTTAGGTGATTTGGTTACTATTTGGGATATTATGCTTGTTTTGTGTATTTACCTCTACGGGGACTAATTGTGAAGAAAGGAGCTGAATTGGGGCTATTTGGAGCTAATTTGGTTAAAGATAAAATTTGAAACTGCTTTAAAGACCTGAAGTCGAAACTGGGAGTTAGTCTTGCCCAAGACTATAAGAAGCAGACGGACAGAAATCTTTCCAAATATATCAAGTGTGAATCTGTTTCATTCCATCACGTTTTCAGATGTCTATTAAGGAGTTTTGAGCCTACAAACCAGGAAGGAAGAAGTCAATTAGTATTAGGAAGTTAGGATATTTATTTTTTTATAATTAGTTAGGATTTATCCTAATTAGGGTTAGAGAACTCCTATAAATAAGAGAGGATCTATCTCTAATGGGCAATTCCGTTTTTATAATTAGAATTCAGGTTTTACATTCAATTTTTCATTCTGTTTTTAGTTTTTAGGTTTAGCTTTTATTTTTATTTTGTTCTCTCTTTCACAAGAGAGAAAGCGTACTCTTCCATGGCTATTTGTAGCTAGATTTCCAATTCGGTTAAGGGTTAATTCAAAGGCGAGCATGATTTTCTATCGTGAGATTGTTGTTCTTAATTTCAGTAATCTAGTTTTATGTGATCTGTTTACACATTTATCAATCTATGAAATCAGACCTTCAATGAAAGTTTAGGCTACAGTTCGGGCAGGCTTCGGCTTTTTCATTCATTGAAACAACGTTAGGCTATAGGATTTGTAATCATCTGAAATCCTAACTATGTTCAAGCGCATAAACGTGTAATTTGGTTTAAATTGGAATCGCTAAGAATTCGGTTAACTTAGATTGGGTCCTTCTAATCCCTAATGCTTTCGACAGATTAAATTCTAAGCGCTAAGCTAGAACTGTCTGGCCGAATAGGGGCTTATCTTTAGGCGCTCTAGGATTTGCTTTACAATTAAGGAAAGATTAGGTCGGGAATGAATAAGGAACGACTATAACCAATCCAGGTCATGTTAATTAAGATAATGTCTCACCATCAATGATCGATGGAAAATAATTGTTTGACCTGCGGAATCTCCCTTAACTGAAATCTTCTTTAATATTTACATTCAATCTCAATTCTATTTCGTTACTTTTGCCAATCAACCTATTCAAACCCCTTTTATTTAATTTCGTTGTTGTTAGACGAGGTGTCGCGGCCTAATCTCCCGGGCGGACCGGGGGGTGGACACCTCATGGTGACGTAAGCGGTGATTGGCGCCGAAAGCAACCAATCGTGGAATCAAGCTGCTCGGCAGGACCAGAGCTCGAAGATATGGAAGAGTCGCCATCCATGAATGGGAAAATGAACACCGATCCCTTGCGGGAGACCGGTGTGGGTTCGGGAAACTTAGGTACGAGCCGAGAAGGCTAGCTCCTTTCTAGAGAAAGGCTACTAGGCACCCCGACATCGCCCGGTTATGAACCACCGGCCTCCTACTCAGCATGTTAGGCGATAACGGACTAATCGTATATTTCTTTAAGTTTAAAATTCATTTGAAACCTTTTCTTTCTCGTTTTGAAAACCGTTTTGAGCATATATTATTGAAAAGCCACTTTAGTAAAGAATCACCCATTTACATCAATTCAAAATACATAGGAAAGAGAGGGGGAGAAGGAAGAATTGGTTTATTTGCAGCGTGATTTATGCTTCGTGTTACATACTAATTCTATACTAATTCACTTCCCCAAAACGTGTTCATTTACATGGTTCGCACCTTAATCGCCGTTGGAACGATTTAGGTACGTTTCAAAACCCCGTTTGATGAAGTTCACCCGAATCTCCGTTGGAACGACTCAAGCGTTTGAAAACGTTGAGGTAAAAGCCTTTGATGAGAAAATGTGGTTAAACATACAAGTCAATTTTATTTTGTACAAATCATTTAAGAAAACGATTCAAAACTTCGTTATTTACAATAAATAATAAAAAAACGATTTTAATTACAATGTTCGCTTAATCCGTCGTTGGAACGGATTAAGGTTTTAAAACGTGATGTTTTGGAAATGATTTAAAGATGTCAAGAAAACGTTATTTACACTTTGAGAACCTCTAGAAAAGCTTTAATTTAAACCAACCAATTAAACTCTCTTTTTGTGATTTATTTTCCCCTTTTTCACTTAATTGAACCTTACTTGAATATAATAACAACAAATAATAACTAGAATCTCAAACTCAACCAATTAAAACATTTTTCCAAATAATATATATATATACATATACGAATTTTGAGAAGAAAAGGATAAAGATATATATATACATATACATATGTACCAAAATAAGTAATTAATACGCACCCAAATAAGTATAATAACTTCCTATTCTAACCAAAAACCAAAAATGAAATAGGTTTATAAATAAGAAGTTAATATTTAAGTTAAATGAAATGAAAAGAGAAACCTATATATATACATATACTTTATTAAGTCTAATTAATTGAAAATGATTTGTGAACACATTAAATAACTATATGTATAGTTTAGATGAATTCAAAATACAAATTTATATATATAGATATAATTCAAAAGACAAACTTATATGTATACATATTATTTATTAAATCAAATTGATGAAAAATGGTATAAGAACCCATTAAATAAGTATATGAACAAAGTATTTAAAAATAGTTTAAAAGTATATATTACAGAACTATATATATATAAAGGACCTAAAGTCTAAAAATTGGGAAAGGAGGATCAAAACAGCATTTTTTACATTCTGGCAGATTTACCGACGGAAAATCCGTCGGTAATCAGCAATTAGTGACAGAAAATGCAAATTACAGTAGCACTCCAATTATTTCCAGATTTATTCAAAAGCTTTAAATTAAGTCTAATTCAATCGTTTTGGATTTCCGAACTACCAAAAATGGATCATAGTCAATAACGGAAGTTCCTAAAACGACTTTTTTTTTATTTTAAAACGTTATTTGGAAATTTCTTTTTAAAACTTATAATCACAACGTCTTTTAATACCCGAACTACCTTTTTATCGGATCACGGTTCGTATTGGGATATCAAAACGAGGGTTTTTATTTTAAAACAAAACCAAATTTTATTCAACACGAAATGAAAATTAAATAAATACACCAAATTAAATAATAAGTGATAAAATAAATGAATAACTAAATAAATAAAAACTATGACATAAAAATAAATAAAGGAAATAAATAAATTAAATAAAATAAAACGAGTCTAGTCCTCGGATAATACCCTTAAGTTCGGTATTGACGGTTGACGTCAGTTGATTCCACGAATCGTGCTTCCCGATGTTTTTGGTAAAATTTTAACTTTTAGGAGATTTGGAATTTTTAGGGAAAATTTTTTTTTTCCCAAAAAATCAATTTTCTCTCTCTAAAAATGTTTAGAGTGAGAAAATCTTTCCCAAAAAGCCTCCTCCCCAAATGCATGGGGATCCGTGCCTTTTATAGGCATTGGATCCCCGGAAAAAATGAGCGACGCCCGAGCAAGATCGGGCGTCGCCCAAATGGGTTGGGCGGCCGCCCAACCTCTGTTGGGCGATCGCCCAACCTCTGTTGGGCGATCGCCCAACCATCGTTGGGCGCTCTCCCAACGGCTGTCAGGCGCGCTCGCCCGACGCCTGCCGGGGCACGTCTCGCGCTGTCGGGCGCACACGCCCCGTGACTGTCGAGCGCGCGTTCCGCGCCGCCGGTATCGTGCGTCCAATGGACGTCGAGCGCGCGCCACTCGCAGTCGGACTCGTGCGTCCAACGGACGTCGAGCGCGCGCCTCGTACTGCCGGACGGGCGTCCGACTTGTCGTTGGACGCGCGTCGGCTGCCGATAGGCGCTCGCACCGCGCCGCTGAGCACTCGCGAGCCGTCCAATCGACGACCGTGACCCACTGTAACTTCTCCTTTCTTATTATATATATATATATATATTTGTTTTTAAAACGTCCAGAATCAATCGCTTCAACCGTCTTGTTTACAGGTTTTCATCACAGGTCCTCCGACTCGGTGTCTACAGTTGCTCCTACTTTCCTATTTTGACAGTGATGTGTGTGTTTTGAAAATGTTTTTTTGCTAACGCAACACATGCAATGTAAAACATATAAAAGTAAAAGACACGTAAAGAGTAGGAGGAAGAATACCTGACCTTCGCGCTGCGCGTTCCGGTGTCGTTCTCCGATTCTTTCCAGCCTCGCCTCTGAAGCTGCCGTCGGTGGATGTTCTTTTCTCGGAATCTAGCGTATGTTGACTGTGGGTAAGAAAGGCTCAAAAGCAGCCCCGGTCTAAGACCGTAGGTGGAAACGGCTCAAAAGCAACCCTGGTCCACGACCATGGGCGAAATGGCTCAAAAGTGACCCTGGTTCACGACCAGGGTAAAACGGCTCAAAAGCGACCCTGGTCCACGACCGTGGGTAAAATGGCTCAAAAGCGACCCTGCTCCACGACCGCGGGTAAAATGGCTCAAAAGCGACCCTGGTCCACGACCGCGGGTAAAATGGCTCAAAAGCGACCCCGGTTCACGACCGGGGTAAAAATGGCTCAAAAGTAACCCTGGTCCACGACCGAGGGTAAAATGGCTCAAAAGCGACCCTGGTCCACGACCGCGGGTAAAATGGCTTAAAAGCGACCCCGGTTCACGACCGGGGTAAAAATGGCTCAAAAGCAGAGGTTCTGAATTAAAACACTATTGTCTGTATTTCCTTACTGGAGCTAGTGTCTTGGATGTTTGAATGGTTCGATAGGAACGTATTTTAGTCTGGAATGATATAGACTAACGATTATTTTTCTGTTGACTGTCGTCTGTATTTTGACTAGTACCACTGTTCTGTAAAAATTGGCTGTCATCTGGAGTTCTTATCTTGACAGTATTGGCCACTGTCTGGGAGAAGCGCAGGCTGAAACGGACTGCAAATCGGAGGTTTGCGCACCTGGTAATTAATTATTTACTTTTTACCTTTATGTCACATCTTACCTTTTTCAATATTTACGGGAATGTCATTCCCTCTTCCTATATAAGGTGGTGGGGTTTCATTTCAACCCCACACCTTCTCTCTCTTCTTTCTCTCTCTAGATTTTGATTTGGATTATTCTCGGGATGGATTTGGATGAATGTGATGGCACGAAAGGCATGGAGGAGGTTTACGTGAACCTTTCTAGAGTGGACCCTTTCCACGACCCTACGACGCATCTGAGCCGAACACGCTGCAACGAGGTAAGTACTTTCTCACTTTTTCGTTATTTGATTCAAATTCTAGGCTTTAGTATCCCTATCCGAACATGATTTGCATGCTAACCTTTAGATTGCCTTAGAGGACTTTAGTTAGAAAACGTGAATTTCTTTACTTACAAGTAACACTTGTTTATTTTTGTGTAAGAATGCGCGCTATATGCATGTGAATAGTAAAACTACGAATTTATGCAAGCTAACAGTAAAAATAACGTGAATAGTGAACATGAATAGTAAACACGTGAATAGTGCATGTGAATAGTGAAAATGTGAATAGTGCACGTGAATAGTAAAACTTAACTAATGCACGTGAATGGTAAAAACTTAACTAATGCACGTGAATAGTAAAAACTCGAATAGTGCATGTGAATAGTAAAAACTTAACTAATGCACGTGAATAGTGCACGTGAATAGTAAAAAACATGAATAGTGCACGTGAATAGTAAAAACTTAACTAATGCACATGAATGGTAAAAACATTAACTAATGCACGTGAATAGTAAAAACTTTAACTAATGCACGTGAATAGTAAAAACTTAACTAATGTACGCGAATAGTAAAAACTTGACTAATGCTCCTTGTCAATGCGGACGATAGTGGATTAAAGAATAAAGAATTAACTAAATCCTACATAAATGACCCTAAAGGAGAGATTTTACAGAAAATTGGTCCAAATTGACCAGATGTCTCTAGGTTAGATTCTGACCGAAAGAATAACTAGTCTTAACGTGTTTTTATCAAATGCAAGCTTAGGAACCATATTTAAACTTTCCTATTTTGTTCTTTCCAGTTTGTCGAGATTTCCGGGACCACGGCCGAGGTTCACATGTGGTACTCTATGTTAGGCGCCGCGGCGAGAGCCCGTGTGCGTGAGTTGGGCTTTGAGCCCTTTATTTCAACGCTGCCCCGCACCAACGGGGTGTGCGATCGCTTTGGCCTGTGGGCCCTATGCGAGAGGTGGGTTGACTCGACCCACACCTTCCACCATTCTTTCGGGAGATGACCATCTCGCCCAGAGATTTCTCCTTGCTGACAGGGCTGCGAGGGAGCAGTACTCCGGTTCCCATTTCCTTCGAAGAGATGCGCCCGCGAGTTGACCACGCTCGATTGGCTGCTTTGATTGGGCCAGGAGTTTATCCGGGCGCCAAATCCTCTCCAGCGAAGTTCATTTCTACCGCGAGCCTCCTGAGTCGCAGAGATTTTTGTGAGACGGACGACGCTGATTTGGCTGTCCGTAGCTTCCTAGTGTACACTTTAAGTGAGATGATTTTCCGTACCAAGAGCGGGAAGGTACATGCTGGTCTTATTTAGGCTTTTAGTGATTTGGACGCAGCGGCGTCTTATGATTGGGCGGGAGCGGGCCTAGCCTTCCTATATAAGTTTTTGGATTTGACTTACCGGAAGCGCAAGGACTTCGGTGGTTACACTTTCGCTCTTCTGGTATGTGTGCACCCTGGACTCGTCCTTTCTATCTTCTTCACGCTTTCTGTTCGTAACCTTTGTTTTTACAAGCAGGTTTGGGCGTACGAGAGGCGGATTCTTCCTAGCGAGTCTCGGCGCCGGTCATGAGTACCGAGGCTCCCACTCATGACTCGATGGAGAGAGTTCGATTTAGGAACAGAGAAGAGACGGACGGTGGCGCGGCTCCTAGACTGGATTGACTCGCGGACTTTGGGACAGGTAGATATCTTCTAGTCATGCTAGATTCTTGTTTGATCGGATCTGACTTTTTCTTTGTGTTTTTAGATCAAGTTTAGGTGGGACGACCTTGACTTCGGTCCCGACTACGCATACGTGACTTTGATCCAGGAGCAGCAATGCGTGCTCACTGGCCCTTGCGTGCGGGCCTGGTATTTGGACGACCGGGGCATCACCGAGATTAGGGCCTCGCACTGGTCACCAGGCGAGATCCCTGTCTCCATGTTCGCGGTGCGGACCATGCCTTTGTCAGTCATTCGTCAGGACTTGACCCGCCGATACGTTGGTAGAGAGGTGTGGGTTCACGCCGGGGGCCGTGCTCTTTACCTATCGACTTTGTTGAGCGCGAGGGATGCCACAGCGGTGGCGATGGAGGTGGACCCCGTGGCAGACGTGTTTTTGCGGGAGGCTGTCGCGGCAGTCTTTGGTCAGGAGGAGGTCCCGGTGAGTGGTTCGGCCTATTTACCTTTATTTACTAGATAGTTAGCGATATTTATTGCGTCTCTATTTGCAGGAGGGCTCCTGGAGGAGTGCTCATCTGTCAGACTTCTTTGACGGCGCTCGAGCTCAGACATCTGTGAGCGAGCCGCCTTACTGCGTCGGCGAGTCCTCCAGCGCTGCCCGACCGGAGAGATCCTCTTTGGGTGTGCCTGTCCGGGACTTCGGGAGAGATTTCGCGACCCTTTGTTATGATGAGTCCGGGGTGGCCTACGCCGGTGTCGAGATGGCTCCTCCCGTCTTCATATCGAGGGTACCGTTTGACCCCTCCGACGCTTCCCAGACCACGAGAGAGACTTGTACTGACTACGTGGGGCTGTCCGGTTACCTCAGAGACTGCCTCAGCTTGCGCTGTGCCAACCACCTGGTATGTATCCTTGCTTTATTTTAGTGTAGTGGAATGCATGCATGTATGTATAATTTCTGTTCTTGCATATGCTGCTTTTTTTTTACATCTGTTTTTCTTTTTTTGTTCTTTTTTTAGAGCGATCTTCACGCCCATGAGCGGAGACAGAGTGAGTCGGTGCGGGAGGCCGACGCCAGGGTTGGCCAGGTGTACCGGGAGCGGAACGACCACTGGTCAGAGGTGATGCGGAGAGAGACTGTTGGACGCCTTGTCGTTGAGGAGAGGGCGCGTGATGAGACCACTGGACGCCTCGCTGCTGAGGAGAGGGTGCATGTTGAGACCACTGGATGCCTCGCTGCTGAGGAGAGAGCACGAGTTGCCGAGGAGAGACTCCGAGTTACCGAGGAGACCTTATCTGCGGAGCGGGCGTCGCATTTGAGGGAGTTTGAGGCCTACTGGGATGTCCCTCCATATTAGGCTTATTTTGTAGTTTTCATTAGAGTTACTCTGATGTATAGCTGATGTATAGGGAGTGGGGTGGATAGTATATAGGCTTTTTATTGTAAAAAGGTGAGAAATGTATAACTCATGATTCGTATTTCCATGCATTTAGTAGATTATGATGATTCTAATAATTCTCTTCAAATATATTCATGCCTTTATTTATTTACAAACAACAGAAATACTTAGCCTCTTATACATTGTTTTTGTAATTGCTCAAGTTATAACTACTGTTACCAGGATCCGCCTTTCGGTTTTCGGATCCCGGTGATTTTTCGTCTCTCCTTTTACTATCCCGGAATTTTAAATGAGTGCCCTTTTGGGTTTTCACCCATTGGGATGTCCCTGATTGTTGCATAGGCCGCCATTTGCGGGTTTTCAACCTATCGGGAATTTTCTTTATATTCTTTTTTTCTTTTTTTTTTACGAAAAGTATTTCTTGAGCCTATCCAGATTGGTAGGTTCGGAGAACTCCATGCCGTCCATGGTGGTAAGCTTCACCGCGCCTTTGCTCAGGATTTTCTTCACGAAGAATGGTCCTTCCCAGTTAGGTTTAAACTTGCCTCTGGGGTCGATATGCGTCACTCGGATCTGTTTCAGCACCAAGTCTCCCTCTTTGATAGGGCTGGCCTTGACCCTTTTGTTGAAGGCTCGGGCCATCCTTCTCTGATATAACTGCACATGGTAAAGGGCTTCCATCCTTTTCTCGTCTACTAATGCCAACTGTTCATATCGCTTCTTCACCCATTCCGTCTCGGGAATCTCTGCTTCCACTGCGATTCTCAACAAGCGCTTTTCAATCTCAATCGGGAGAACGGCTTCTGCACCGTATACTAAGGAGAATGGCATTGCCGAGGTCGAGGTTCTGACTGTCGTGCGGTAAGCCCATAATGCCAGTGGGAGCTGCTCGTGCCAATTCCGATGTGATTCTACTGTTTTTACGAGGATTCTTTTAAGGTTCTTATTAGCTGCTTCCACGGCACCGTTAGCTTGCGGTCGATACGGAGAAGATCTATGATGCTCAATACCGTACTCCAGGAATAGACTTCTTACCTCCCCCTGAAACTGGACCCCATTATCCGTAATCATATGATGAGGCACTCCGAACCGGGTGATCAAGTGTTTTTCGATGAACCTTCTCATCTGCTTGGATCCCAACTTACTGAACGACTCTGCTTCTACCCACTTGGTGAAGTAATCAATGGCGACGGCAATAAATTTGTGCCCGTTCGAAGCATTAGGCCTTACTTCTCCGATTATATCAATGCCCCCAAGCTGCAAATGGCCAAATAGGCGCTAATACGTGCAATTCCATGGCTGGTAAATGGCTACAATCCCCGTGGATTTGACAATCGCGGCATTTCTTCGCATATTCGTTACAATCTCTTTCCATTGTGAGCCAGTAGAAGCCTTGTCTTATGATTTTCTTTGCTAACACCGCTCCCCCCATATGGGCCCCGCAAATTCCCGAGTGTACTGATTCCATTGCTTCGCGGGCTTCTTCCGCATCCAAGCACCTCAGTTGTAACCCATCGATGTGCCTTTTGTAAAGTAAGTCATTGTGGATGACGAACTGCTGAGCTAACCTTCTAATCACAGCTTGATCCCTAAGTTCCGACTCTGCCGGGTATGTTCCACTTTTTATGAAGTTCACGATATCGAAGTACCACGGCTTTTCATCTGCTCCTAATAGCATTACGTCTTCGTAGCATGGTTTGTGAGATCTCCTTAATACCAACGGCTTTGAGGCAAGGTTCCGATGGTTGTCCCAAACTGACACCAAAGTGGCCAAAGCGTCTGCCGCCTGGTTCTGTGCTCGAGGGATATGATGAAAACGACATTCCTTGAATCTTTGTGCCAACCCATCTAGCTGGTCTAAGTATGGACGTAGCCTTTCTTCCCTCACTTCCCAGTTTCCTTGTGCCTGTTCGATGATCAGCTTTGAGTCGCCCCAAATTTCAACATATGATGCCCCTAGTGCTGCTAGTGATTCCAACCCATAGATGCATGCTTCGTATTCGGCCATATTGTTGGTGAGAGGGAAGGATAACTTCTTTGCCATCGGGATTCTTTCTCCCTCCGGTGAGGTAAGTAGTACTCCTACTCCGGCTCCACTCGAATTAACCGCTCCATCGAAGAACATTTTCCACGGTATCACTTCTATTGCGTTCAAGTGCTCATCGGGGAAATCATAGCTTATCTCTTCCTCTTCTGCATTCAGAGGTTGGTTGGCCAGAAACTCTGCCACGGCCCTCCCTTTGATAACCTTCTTTGTTACATATTCAATGTCAAACTCGGATAAAAGTAGTAACCATCGGGCTAACTTCCCTGTCAAAGACGGAGTTCGGTACAGATACTTCACGGGGTCCATCTGAGAAATAATGATCACTTTATATGATTGAAAATAGTGCCGTAGTTTCTTTGTTAGCCATACTACTGCCACGCACGTCTTTTCGATCATGTTGTACTTGAGCTCGTACTCCAGGAACTTCTTACTCAGATAATACACCGCGTGTTCCACACCGGTGTCTCCCTTTTGGGCCAGCATTGCCCCAATAGATCGCTCTTCGATCGCTACATAGAGGAGAAGCGGTTTTCCTAGTTTAGGTGGTCTCAACACTGGTGGATTAGACAAGTAGTTCCAGACGCTCTCCAAAGCTTGCTGACACTTATCATTCCAGATGGTGGGTTGGTCTTTCCTCAACAACTTAAAGATTGGCTCGCAGATTGCGGTGAGTCTTGCTATGAACCGACTGATATACTGAACCTGCCCCAGAAACCCTCTCACTTCTTTCTCATTCTTCGGTGCTGGCATTTCTCTTATGGCTTTCACTTTGTCAGGATCTACTTCAATTCCCTTATTTCCGATTATATAGCCTAAGATTTTCCCTGATGAAACGCCGAAGAAGCACTTCTTCGGGTTTAACCTTAGTTTGAATTCCGTAATTCGGGCCAAAAACTTCTCAAGTGCAACAAAATGCCCCTCTCTTGTCTCCGACTTGACCATCATGTCATCTACGTAAACTTCTACCTCCTTGTGTATCATGTCATGGAACAGTGCTCTAGCCATTCGCTGGTAAGTTGCCCCGGCATTTTTCAAACCAAACGGCATCACCCTGTAACAGTATGTTCCCCACTCAATTGTGAACGAGGTTTTTGCTTTGTGCTTTTCGGCCATCTGAACTTGCATGTAGCCCATGAAACCATCTACATTCGTGTGTAAGACACTTGATGCTGCGCTGTCGATCAACACGTGAATATGAGGTAATGCGAATTCATCCTTGGGGCATGCCTTGTTAAGATCTCTATAATCGACGCACATTCTTACTTTGCCGTCCTTCTTTGCGATGGGCACCACATTTGCGACCCAAGGGGGATAGTCGATTACTTCGATGAACCCTGCTTCTAACTACTTCTTCACTTCCTCTCTGATCTTATCTGCCCATTCTGGTCTCATGCGTCAGAGCTTCTGTTTTACGGGCCTCGCCTCGGGATATGTTGGAATGCGGTGAGTTACGATTGATTGATCAATTCCTGGCATGTCTTCGTATGTCCAAGCAAACACTATTTCGTATTTTTTTATTATTCTCTCAAATTCTTTCCTCTCTTCAATAGTTAATTCTTGAGCAATTTGTATAAGTTTAGGATTTTCATACGTGCCAAGATTGAAAGTTGACATTTCTATTGCATTGATTTCAAATGTAGGCATGTTATATGAATGAGAATGCATGGAATGATCACGATCAACATCAAGCAAGTAAGCAAAATCAGAATTCATTTCATTGATAGCTTTGGCGAGTACATCATCAGATTTAAATAAAGCAGTAATACAATTTTCATCATCGAGGTCCTCGGGTTTCTCATGAACTTTGGAGGTACTAGGCTCATTCACCGCTCCTGCAGTTGCTTCAATAGTGATGACTTGCTCCTCGACATTCAAGTCTAACATCATAATCTCCTCGACAAAGAAGCTTGCCTTTCCCTTGCCCCAGTAAGTCACATCATTGAAGATCTCGAACCCCGGCAGAATCTTCCCTTCGGTGCTAGTCCACGACTCAGGGGTCCCTGAATAAACCTTTCCATGCCCCTCATTCACGAAATACTTCCTTAGGCCCACTTTCCCTTCACCACTTGTGTTGGATGGACCTCCCTGTTCATATCCTAAACCCCTCCGGGTTTTCTGACTCTTGAAGTCCGGAAATTCTGGCAGCCCTTGATGGTGTGCTTCCAAACCCATACCAGGGATGAAGCCTCCCTTCATCATTTTCACCACATCGGTGGTCATGCTAGACTCTTAGATCCCAAAAACTTAGAATCCGGAGAAAATTTGAGGCTCAATTCCCAATGCTGCCACCGAGCTCAATTTCTCAGCTCTAATCGTCACTATCTCCTCCCCGAAGGGGAACTTGATCATCTGATGGAGCATGGAGGGCACACCTCCCGATTTGTGGAACCATGGGCATCCCAACAATACAGCAAAGGTCACCGGGATATCCAACACCATGAACTCAATTTCTTCCTCATGCGGCCCCACTTTCAACTTGGCCTTAAAGACTCCTTCAATATGCCTACGGCTATCATCATAAGCCCTAATCACAGTTTCCGAGGCAGTCAAGTCTCCTCTTTCCACTCCCAACTTAGACAAGAGTTTCAATGGGCAAACATTAATAGACGATCCATCATCGACCATCACGCAACTAGTCTTCTTCCCGTTGATTTCGGCTCGGATGTACAGAGGCTTATTGTGAGTCTTCCCCTATTCTGGGAGATCCTCGTCGGTAAACGTGATTTCAGTTTTCTTTCGATCCATGATTGCCCCTACTAGTGCTGCCGGTTCCGTATCGGTAGAAATAACCAAATTCTGCAGCTCTTTCATCAGGTTCTCACGATGGTACTTGGAATGGCATAAAACTTCCCACACCGTGGATTTAGCTTGTGTCTTCTTCAATTTCTTGAGAACTTGGTCGTCTGGCTTAGGAGCCGACCCTTCCCCTATCTCGGTCTCAACCATAGGTGCCTTTCCTTCGGCCACTCGACCTGATCTTGTCATGACGGTGATTTCTGGCTCGTCATCAGATTCATCCCAAATGTTAATAGGAATCCTCCGATTAGCATCTTCCTCGTCCGAAGAGCTCTCCCAAATGTCCACAATCATTAAATCCATGACGTGGGGAACATTTGGATTCAAATAAAAGGGATCTGCTGATCCATACAAAGCCCAGCCTATCAAATCGTCGTAATCTCGGAGGGACACTCTGCTCATCCTTCTTGCTGCCAATGGAATAGCACCTCGTTGTATGCACATAAGCTGCACCTTATTGCTCATTGTTTCGTGACACTGCTCGTAACGGTGCCTCCACCTCCTAGCATAGTCCACAAATGGTTCCTCGAGGAATTGCCTAATCCTATCCAGATCTTCCAGGGATCTCGTCCATGGAACATACATCTCATATCTTGCCACAAAGGCGCTCCTAAGCGGTACCCAATGACCCATTTCCTCTTCTGATAGGCCTTGATGCCACAACAAGGCTTCTCCCATTAGGGTTTCTGGAAAATGTTCATGTAATTCACATTGCGGAAATCCGGCGTCGTACATATGGTTGCGGAACAACCTCGCATGCTCAACAGGATCCTGGTATCCACCATACCTAGGCATTGCTAACACTGCATCAGGTGTTTGGTAAGAAGGGGAATCCGGGGTTTGCTCCGCCAGCATCCATACCTATACTCTTTAATAAATCTCTTCGTCATCACTGCCCAATCGGCCTTGACATACATCGGAAGTGACATATACCACATTAACGGCTCACCCATCAGCGAATTACAGAACAAGCTGGTGATCTCTTCTTCCTTAAAACCCAAAGGCGCCATGGCCGATAAGTAGAAGTGAAGGTGTTCCATAGGATCTTTGTTGCCATTATACTTGCTAACCCTCGGTAATGGACGCTTGATAGGTCCGATCTGCATTGCGAAGCGCTCTGCGGTCCTGTCCTCGGCTCTTTGGTACTTTTCTAAGAATAAATCTGATAATTGATCCCAATCGTGCTTGCAAGAGTCGGGTAATGAGTGGAACCACACCAAAGGCTCGCCTACCAGCAAATGATGGAACCACTGAGCAATCTCGTCTACCCCAAAAGATTCAACAAACATGTCGTGCATATATTCACGCAAGTGCACCTCAGGATTCCCTCCACCACTAAACAGACCCAAATTAGGCAAAATAGTTCGAGATGACCCTTCTCCGGTCTCTTCAGCACTATCTTCATCATACGGTGCTCCACCATCCAATCCCTCATCCATCGGTTCATCCCCTTGTTCCTCGCCAAGGAAGGACACATATAGACCATTTCCTACATTGTTCTTTTCGTTGGAGCCCAACAACTCCTCTACGTTCTCCTCGAAGGATTCCATCACTACACATTCTGTCAGACCAACTCCGATCATGCTCACCCTATGATTAGGCAATGGATTACGCCTAGTGGAAGGGTTCGCTGATGAAGGATCAGCTATTTTCTTCTCCTCGATTAAATCCTGGATTTCGTGTTTCAGCCTCTCACAATTCTCAATTGTATGCCCATAACTGCTGTGGAACTCACAATACCCTCTAGCCTGTATCTGCGGAGTAGGTGGAGCTTTGTTATAAGGAGTAAAGGCTTTCAATAATCCTTTCTTCTGCAAACGTTCGAAAACCTTTGCGTAAGTCTGATCAAACTTGGCGAACCGCCTCTTTTCGATAGCATTAAGATCAAGCACTTTCACTGCATCAGATTCTGCGCTCGCACTTGGCCCTCCGGCACTATATCCCGACTTCGTCCACTTGGTATATGCTTTCTTCGGCTCTCCATCCCCCTCCACGGTCAAAGCATAACTATACATCTGATTGAAATCGGTAAAAGGCATATACCGCAACTCATTCTTAATATACGGCAATGTGTTACCGACTACCATTCGGATCTGATCCTGCTCCAACGGCTTCTGCTTCATAACCGCGGCCTTGGCCCTCCATCTCCTTACAAAATCGGAAAATGACTCCCCAGTCTACTGCTTAGTGCTCTCTAGCTCTTTCAAAGTGACCTCAAGCATGGTATTGAAGCTATACTGAGCGATGAATGACTTCGCTAATTCCTTCCAATCCATCTTCGTTACCATCGGCAATGCATGAAACCATGTGAGGGCAGCCCCCTCTAGGTAAGTGTTAAACAGCCCCAGGACTTGATCCTCAGTCGGGATCATGTGCTTCATCACAGCAACATACTGATTCATGTGAGAGGTGGGATCTCTAGTTCCATCGAACTTTTTCATGTCAGGGAGCCGGAATTTCAAAGGCAAAGCTGTTGCCGATAAACAATTCTTCAAGTTATAAAAGTCTTGACTCCCGGAACTTCCCCCGTGTAAGTCCTGCACCTCTTGCGTGATGTGTTGCTTCCACTCCTCTTCCTTAGCTTTCTCTTTCTCAAGCTGTTTTCGAATATAATCCTGATAATCATTCTCGTTCCCAAAGCGAGGGCCATCGTTCACCTCATTCTCAGCGTGCTTGCTGCCACTCTTATCATCTTTCATTGCCAGCTTAGCTATCTGGGCCGCTATTATCGCTAACTGTTCATTAATGTTGTTCACAGAGTTTTCCAATCCGGCCACTTTTTCGTCGGTCGCAGACATACTGACAGAAGAAGGAGTATACCCGAATGAAGATGATTCAGAAGCCACAATTGCCGACTCGGAACTGTCAATCTGTAACTGATCAAACTCCTTTACTAGCCGACTGCTCTCCCGAAACCACAACCGCTTAATGGTGACGTCTGCGCTAATGGTATTCATTAGTATGTATGCATGGTTTTATATGCATGATTTGTGGTGTGTGCGTTTATTTACGGATTTTAAGATAAGAAGAACAAACGTTAGTCTAATTACACGTATCACAACATCTCTCTTCCACCCTTATTCCTCCACACACTCGATGTTCCAAGTCTCTTTCCTAGGATTTTGGTTTGGGGCTCACATTGTGGTCCAGGGGACGCGTGATGCCATCGATTATTGCGGAAAAGTAAATCATTCACCATACAACACAGTTCGTTTTTGACGCATCAGCGTTCAGTGACTAAGAAATCGACCAAGTTGGATTGTCCTTTCGGAATAACTCGTCTTTTGTCCTTTCGCGAGACGCATTAGTTCGGGTTTTGACTCCCTTTGAGCGCATCTCGTTTTTTAGACGTGGTATGAGTTATTCTTCTAGTCCAATTGTTCGTTATTGATAATGACCCGTTCCCTTTTATTTGCGTGGGTTCGTGTCTCGATTTTTGGATTACAACGGGATCTTTTGGATCTATCGAGAGACGTAACCACGTGTTTATTTAGTGATGGAATCACTTTTGGATTTTATTTTAGGGAACAGACTCATCGCGTAACGCGTTTGTTCTTAGCGTCGAGGATCCGTTTGCTCATTTTAGCTATATGAAAAGACGGCGAGTCTTATTTTGAGCGCACGGTAATCTTTCGGCTAGCAACAATTCGTTGTTCTTCCCAATCCACGGGATATATCATCTTAGTGTGGTTATAGAAAATCAATGTTTCGTTGAATCGCATGCTTATTCGAAGCGAGGATATTACCGTTCTCTTTCCTTTAGGCACGAACTAAGCAAACACGTACATCAGGCCATATTTCTTGCAGTTTTGGTAACGGTCGAAATGATCGAGTCGTTAGTCAAAACCCGCAGTCTCGTCCATATGGCGCAATTATATGGTTTGGCTTAATTCGGCTTCGTGATTTTAAACGGGGTATACACTCGTTCGAGGCACGTATTCAACGACATTGGTTTATTTTCTTTAACTACTCTCGGTATTGACATATATCGTAGATTCGGAATGATTTTGGTCATTTAGTTCATTTTTTGCTTTTCTTTTCTTAGTCACTTCTGCGGACACGTCCATTTCTCTTAAGACGACACAGGGCATAACGTAAAAGCTCATCTTTTATTCGGAAGGGACGGGCTACGTATGCGAAGCTTTTCACGTTACAACAGGGTCGTTCGAAACAGAAATGTTCTTCGTTTTTGTTTCGTTATGATCTCGTTTAATCCCAATTTATTTAAAGAATGTGAATAACGGCTACTGTTAATATAGTCTTTTGTATCGAAATGTAACTATCTTTAACACCAACCCGATTCATACTAATACGTGCTTACGTCATAACGTATTTCCTGAACGTGTGCCTTCGTCGGGACACAAAAAGGGACAAGGCGGGCCGCACATGTTCATTCATACGAGATGGCTAAGTCGTCTTTAGTTCAAATTGTTTCGATGTTTTAGGGTAATTAGTACGTCGATTCACGAGTATATATTAACGCATCGTTTCATTTTCTTTACATACTTTAGGATTTAGACACGTATCATGGCGATTTGAAAACACGAACTGATTCATTTATCACACCAAAAGTAGTAACGGGTAATCCTATGGCAACTTCTAAGGCTACTATATGCTGACACGGCTGAGCGCAGGACCTCACAGGACCGCACAAATTCACACCTAACGAATGGATGGGGACCCTTTGGCGCCTTACTGTAAGGGGGAACTTACACTAGCCTCTTTTGAGCGACGAATGGACTCTCGCTAGAGGTTTCGCGGAAATTACCCAAAAGGTTTGCAATAATGCACATGAATGCATACGAAAAGAAATAATACGATCCGTCCCTGTTAAGGGCTTAATACACGCCTTCCGGAATCAAATTTCTTGCTTCCCCAGCAGAGTCACCACTTGTTAGACGAGGTGCCACGACCTAATCTCTCGGGCGGACCGGGGGGTGGACACCTCATGGCGACGTAAGCGGTGATTGGCGCCGAAAGCAACCAATCGTGGAATCAAGCTGCTCGGCAGGACCGCAGCTCGGAGATATGGAAGAGTCGCCACCCAGGAATGGGAAAATGAACACCGATCCCTTGCGGGAGACCGGTGTGGGTTCGGGAAACTTAGGTACGAGCCGAGAAGGCTAGCTCCTTTCCGAAGAAAGGCTACTAGGCACCCCGACATCGCCCGGTTATGAATCACCGGCCTCATACTCAGCATGTTAGGCGATAACGGACTAATCGTATATTTCTTTAAGTTTAAAATTCATTTGAAACCTTTTCTTTCTCGTTTTAAAAACCGTTTTGAGCATATATTATTGAAAAGCCACTTTAGTAAAGAATCACCCATTTACATCAATTCAAAATACATAGGAAAGAGAGGGGGAGAAGGAAGAATTGGTTTATTTGCAGTGTGATTTATGCTTCGTGTTACATACTAATTCTATACTAATTCACTTCCCCAAAACGTGTTCATTTACATGGTTCGCACCTTAATCGCCGTTGGAACGATTTAGGTACGTTTCAAAACCCCGTTTGATGAAGTTCACCCGAATCGCCGTTGGAACGACTCAAGCGTTTGAAAACGTTGAGGTAAAAGCCTTTGATGAGAAAATGTGGTTAAAGATACAAGTCAATTTTATTTTGTACAAATCATTTAAGAAAACGATTCAAAACTTCGTTATTTACAATAAATAATAAAAAAACGATTTTAATTACAATGTTCGCTTAATCCGTCGTTGGAACGGATTAAGGTTTTAAAACGTGATGTTTTGGAAATGATTTAAAGATGTCAAGAAAACGTTATTTACACTTTGAGAACCTCTAGAAAAGCTTTAATTTAAACCAACCAATTAAACTCTCTTTTTGTGATTTATTTTCCCCTTTTTCACTTAATTGAACCTTACTTGAATATAATAACAACAAATAATAACTAGAATCTCAAACTCAACCAATTAAAACATTTTTCCAAATAATATATATATATACATATACGAATTTTGAGAAGAAAAGGATAAAGATATATATATACATATACATATGTACCAAAATAAGTAATTAATACGCACTCAAATAAGTATAATAACTTCCTATTCTAACCAAAAACCAAAAATGAAATAGGTTTATAAATAAGAAGTTAATATTTAACTTAAATGAAATGGAAAGAGAAACCTATATATATACATATACTTTATTAAGTCTGATTAATTGAAAATGATTTGTAAACACATTAAATAACTATATGTATAGTTTAGATGAATTCAAAATACAAATTTATATATATAGATATAATTCAAAAGACAAACTTATATGTATACATATTATTTATTAAATCAAATTGATGAAAAATGGTATAAGAACCCATTAAATAAGTATATGAACAAAGTATTTAAAAATAGTTTAAAAATATATATTACATAACTATACATATATATATAAAGGACCTAAAGTCTAAAAGTTGGGAAAAGGGGATCAAAACAGAATTTTTTACATTCTGGCAGATTTACCGACGGAAAATCCGTCTGTAATCAGCAATTAGTGACAGAAAACGCAAATTACAGGAGCACTCCAATTATTTCCAGATTTATTCAAAAGCTTTAAATTAAGTCTAATTCAATCGTTTTGTCTAATTCAATCGTTTTGGATTTCCGAACTACAAAAAATGGATCATAGTCAATAACGGAAGTTCCGAAAACGACGTTTTTATTTTAAAACGTTATTTGGAAATTTCTTTTTTAAAAAACTTATAATTACAACGTCTTTTAATACCCGAACTGCCTTTTTATCGGATCACGGTTCGTATTGGGATATCAAAACGAGGGTTTTTATTTTAAAACAAAACCAAATTTTATTCAACACGAAATGAAAATTAAATAAATACACCAAATTAAATAATAAGTGATAAAATAAATGAATAACTAAATAAATAAAAACTATGACATAAAAATAAATAAAGGAAAGAAATAAATTAAATAAAATAAAACGAGTCTAGTCCTCGGATAATACCTTAAGTTCGGTATTGACGGTTGACGTCGGTTGATTCCACGAATCGTGCTTCCCTGTGTTTTTGGTAAAATTTTAACTTTTAGGAGATTTGGAATTTTTAGGAAAAAAAATGTTTTTTCCCAAAAAATCAATTTTCTCTCTTTAAAAATGTTTAGAGTGAGAAAATCTTTCCCAAAAAGCCTCCTCCCCAAATGCATGGGGATCCGTGCCTTTTATAGGCATTGGATCCCCGGAAAAAATGGGCGACGCCTGAGCAAGATCGGGCGTCGCCCAAATGGGTTGGGCGGCCGCCCAAGCCATGTTGGGCGGCCGCCCAACCTCTGTTGGGCGATCGCCCAATAGAGTTGGGCGAGCGCCCAACCATCGTTGGGCACGCGGCCAACCATCGTTGGACGTTCGTCCAACGGCTGCCGGGGCGCGTCTCGCGCTGTCGGGCGCACACGCCCCGTGGATGTCGAGCACGCGTTCCGTGCCGCCGGGCTCGTGCGTCCAACGGACGTTGAGCGCGCGCCACTCGCAGTCGGACGCGTGCGTCCAACGGACGTCGAGCGGGCGTCCGACTATCGTTGGACGCACGTCGGCTGCCGCTAGGCGCTCGCACCGCGCCGCTGAGCACTCGCGAGCCGTCCAATCGACGACCGCGACCCACTGTAACTTCTCCTTTCTTATTATATATATATATATATTTTTGTTTTTAAAACTTCCGGAATCAACCGCTTCAACCGGCTTGTTTACAGGTTTTCGTCACAGGTCCTCCATCTCGGTGCCTACAGTTGTCTTCATGGTTATTAATTTAGTTTAATCGGTACTAATCCCTTGGGTTTGACCTTTGCTTATCCTTTTTACAAATCCATATTTCGGTCGATGTAATATGGAATCGAATGAAAGAATGAGATTTGCGAGCTATTAGCTCTTCTAAAGCCATGGGAAAAAGGGCTCGGGTGAATAAGCTCAAACTGGGCTTATATTATTTTTGGTGGATTCAACACCCGTCAAATTTTGGCGCCGTTGCCGGGGATTAGTTTAACTTGCTTTAATTTTTTTAACAATCAGGTTTGTATTTTTTTTCCTTCCAGTGATTTTTCATAATTATGGATCATGTGCTTCAACTCATCAATGAGTACCGCTGGAATTCTGATCCATACTATTCTCCATGTCCCGATTTCTTTTGGAACCAATCAAGTTCAGATAATTATCAATCATATTCTATTAATTCGTCAACCTCTGGTATATCCCTTGATGAAATTATTTTGAATTTGGCCACTCCAATTTTAGTTCATGATTATGCGTTAGAGGAAGATGAAATAATACAAAATGATAAGGTAATTGATGATAAAAATTACATAGCTGTCAATGAGTTAGATTATTCAAAGGATTTTTATGTTTTGGATGCAAGTAATTCAATCATAAATTCAGAGAAATTTTTTCCAATTGACTCATTTAAGGCTAATGAAAATTTGGATATTCAAGAGGGTATAATTTTATATCCAATTGAATTTCATTGTGTTTTTCAGGTTGGCTTGATTGATTCCACTATGCATGAAAAGAGTAACCCGGACAATCTTGAAAATATTTTTGGTTATGTTTGGGATGAAAAGGAGGATGAACGGTTATGAATTAGATAATGTAAAATTACAAATGTCTGGCCAAAGACGTTAAATAGAGGCGCTTCTGGGAGGCAGCCCATTGTTTAACTTTGATAGAGCTAAACTGTTACTCTTTAGATTTAAATTCTTGCATTAAATTTTTATTTTGATTATTCTTGTTTGATCTTCTTTCTTAATGGATTTTCTTCTCTTTTATTTATTATTTCCAGGAACTTCATGGATAACAAGTGCTAAAATATCGGACAGATATAGGCTCAAGTACTTCAATTCCTCATGCAGATGATCCTCCACCAGAAGCAAGTGATAATATCGCTAATTGCAGCCGAGACAGACGCCTTCACTACATCATCGAATGGTTATTCATATCAGGGCAGTTTCTTCTTTCTCTTTCATTTAATTTCTATTGCCCTTCATCATATAATCATGTTTTGTTCCGCATTGAGGACAATACGAGAATTAAGTGTGAGGTATTTAGGGGTCTGTAATTTAATTAGAAGTAATAATTTTCTTTCTTTCTGCTGAGATTTTGCTGCTGGTATATTTGGGATTAAATTTCTGAATTTGCTGCTGAAAGTTTCTGAGTTAATTGATGCAAATTTTCTGGTTTTTGGTGCTAATTTGCTGTTGAATTTTGGGTGAATTATCTGCAATTTTCTAGGTTTAATTATATGGGATATGTGCTGAAATAGTGTGAGGTGTCCATCTCAAAAGAAAATAAATCAAAAAATATGATCAAGTCTAGTGTGAGGTGTCCACCCCTTGCTTCGTCCTTAAAATTACGAATGCTAGCTCTCTGTTTTGTGCTCGATTGAAACTAGGTTGCTGACTTAGTACTAAAATCCTTAAGTTTTGTATTGAGTAAGGTCGTTGATTTCAAAATGTCAGGATTGCATAATTGCCTTAAGTATGCATATGAACTACTTGATTGATCTCCCATGGCATGAAAAGATGTTTTGAATGAAGCAATACCACTTTTATCCCTAATTTTGGAAAGACTTTGAGTCTAAATGCAAGAACAAAATACATTACAATTTGTTCTATTTTTTTGAGTGTTGTCCAATTTTAGTTTGAAATTCTAGAACTTGTCATGTTATGCATTTCGAGACCACATCTGATGAATTTTAGCATTAAAAATGATAAGGGCAGTAGGTTTTTTTTCTTAGCCATTTCAAATAAATTTGAACCCTTAGTCTTGCTCAAGACTAACAAAAATAACAGTATCCAGCTCTTAGTTTAGCCACATTTGAGCCTTTTCCCCATTCTTGACACAACCCTTGTTTGAGTCCTTTGGTCAGGGACATTTTAGCTATCAGAGTCCGTATATTCTTTTACTTTGTTCAATGTTTAGTTGCTACTTTGAGCAATGTCCGTGTTCAAAATAACCACAGTTTTGTTAAAGTATAAGGCACTAGTGGAAAATTGGCCATTTGCATCGGCCGTTTAGGGCCATTTGCATCGGCCATTGACCGATGCAAAAGCCCTCGATGCAAATGTGTCTGCATGACATTTGCATCGGTCGATGCAAATGGTTGTAGCATTTGCATCGGCCCTTTAAAATGGCCGATGCAAATGCATCTTATTTGCATCGGCCCTTTAAAAGGGCCAATGCAAATGATTTAGCATTTGCATCACATTTTAAAAAGGGCCGATGCAAATGATGTAGCATTTGCATCACATTTTTTAAAGGGCCGATGCAAATGCAGTCTCATTTGCATCGGTCCTTTTAAACGGTCGATGCAAATGTCATTTAAAAAAATAAAAAAAATAATTTGGATTGAATGGAGCTCTATAATATAGCAAATAGCTTTGATTCATATATATTAAATAGTAGGCAGCAAATCAATACAAAATAGTAGGCATCAAATCAATACAGAATCAACAAACAGTAGCAAACAAATCACAAATTTAACTTTAGTAACATTGGGACTTGAACAGTGAATCTCACATCATGGATGACGAAATAAGAACCTCAATAGCTGCTAGAACCTTGTTGCTAAGAAGGTTATAAATTGTTTAGGCATGTCTTTTAGCAGTAAAACCATTATGCCTCGAGGAAATTTACTTCAATAGCATAGCGATTAAACCAATCAACTTCCAGACATCAGGATATTTACCTTGGCTTTTCTAATTGGGACACTAAAACTGGAGTCCAGTACCTCATCTGAAATAGGAAATGACTCAGCCGTACCTGAACCGCAAATACATAATCAGCAATCACAACTTCAAATAGTACTATAATCACCAAAAATCCAACATGGTGATTTCATTTATTAAAAGCTACTTACAGCAACTCGTTTTTCAGAAAAACAACCGGATCTCTTTTGGTAGCTATCCTCTCATGAGTAAGGAGCCAACACTTTCAAGCCAACAACACTACAAATGAATCCAAATAGTTGTTAAGAATCGGAAAACAAATTAAGAGACAAATTAACCCAATGAAGAGACAAATTAACAATCTAACAGAAAACAAAGCTAACACTGGCTCCAATTGGTGGTCCTGAAGATAAAATGACACTCCTAAAAGGGGTATACATGGTTACATAGTAAGACATGGCCTCTGGCTCCAAATTCCCATTGCAAATGCTTTGAGAGAAATGTATGTGAAATGCGGATATATAAACCAATCCAGAATGATATCCATCAAGGAACCACTCACATTTGGTTCAGATGACCTGTGCCTATCACCAAAGAGCTATAGAAACTAAAGCCTGTGTAAAAAAAACCCATATCATATGCTGCAAGGATGACGACTTGGAGATAACATGTCAAACCAATTCTAGGCATGGAAATCTGGATAATGCTTTTAGGTTTTGAGGTAATCATCAAAGTTGCTCTGCATTTCAGATGCAGCTAAAGGACTCAAAGATCAAAACAGCCTGAAAGCAGGTGAATTCAGATCATGGAAAAACAAGCATCATTTAAATATGTTGAATTATATCCAAAATCCTTGGGAAAATGAATGAAAAATATTGGAGCCTTGAGCAATGCTTGTGTGTTAAGAGAGAGCTCTATGAAATAGACATTCTGCATAATATGCGGAATCAGGACACTAGTTGCGAAAGAAATTGAATACGAAAACAAATTTCCACAATGTTTAAGCTCATTCTCCAGATAATCAATTGAATGCATGAAATTGCTAATTTAAGCAGATCAAAATCTAAGAAGCAATTCAAACCTGTTGGCATATAATCTATACAAAGAAAATCTGAAAAAACTCAATGTTAGTTGTTCTTGCGTTTTTTAAGACTTCAAATTAAATAATAAAAATAGAAATAAACACAGCAGATTCAACATTATTGTGCATTCTTTTAGGCACAGCTATATATCACATAATATCATATGATATGAGTTTTTTAAAACTTACATTGCTAATTAAGTAAATGGCCGGTAATCTACTCATTTCAAACACAAATTAGCAGCTCAAGTCCTTATCAATTAATAACATGATCATCTCTAAGGCTTACAGCTTTTCAAGTATGACGAGAAAATAGAAAAGCTGTTGAGTGCTGAACATTAGTTGGGACCAATGTTTTGTGATTATCTAGTTAAGGATACACTGTATATTTCATCATGGAAAAGAGCTTGTGGCATAGCATGGTGTCAATTCAATGATTCTCATCTTTCTCTTTCAGGCTTTTAAAATCTTTGAAGAACTAAAGCCCTTCCAATTGGGGAAACAAAATATGTGAATGTAAGGTCCAATTTAGTGATATCATTGTTAGGGGGAGAACTAACTGTACCTATAAAATAGTAGAATCTTAAGTTTAACGTGTACTAAAAGGGGTATTGCAAAAACTTGATTTTTTTGATCTGATATCAAGTACCATTTTTGGATTTGGAAGGAAAGAATCCATCTATTTTCTTGAAGCTAATGCTAAGACATGTATGCATATATACATTAATTTTTATGGATCTGATCTCCAAGAATGTACCAGCAAATAATGCGGCATTGGCAAATAGTAGAGTAGATTACCACAGATTTTAAAGTATATGTGAACATATTAGTAACATGTACAGCCAATTCAGCCAAACCTGATATCAGAAGGAAAACCTTAAACTATAAACATGTACAAGATAGAAAATCAAGAAAGGTATCAATTTGCCTAACCAAACAGACCTGATTCAGGGATAAAGACTAAGTTAATCCACTACCAACCCACAACAATTTCAAAGCCCTAGCTGATCTACGAAATTCGAAACTATAATTAGTTGGTAAGCATATCATTGGAGCATAGGGATCCCGTAATCATGAGAATATCAAATTAAACAAATCAAATATTAAAAAATAGGAACAGGGTTAATTAGGGCACCTTGAAGAAGTTAGATTAGTTGTGGAAGAAAAGAAGGAGACGGAGGCCCAAATAAACTTTCATGAAAATTCATCAATATACTTAAATATAGTTATCAAATTGTTGCAAAAACTAAATCCATATCTTAAATTATAAAAATGTAAAACTAACAGATATATAAAGTGAATCATATGAACATAGAGAAAGGGCAGTAAAAATGATTTCTTCTGGATATAAACTATAAAGATAACAAGTGGACCACAAAAAACAATCATAATAGATCACAAACTAATTCAAAAGATAATCGTAATCAGCTCAATAAAAAAGTCGATCAAAAGTTAATTGATCAAAAGTTCAATTGTGCATAGTGTTGCACATTCTTTTCCACGATGCGGCACAACTCCATTACCATGTTGCTTGCTTCCAGATGGATCTATCTTATCTTTTAGAACAATGTCAGAATCATCAATCTTCTATGTCATTTCATCAATAATCATATAAACCTTAATTAAAATTAAGAACAAATCAGACAGATTCAACATTACCCAAAGCTCAAAAAACACAAAAGTATAGCTATAAACAGGATACAGAAGTTCTGTAATTAAATTAAGAACCCTAAAAGAAAATATCTGTGTACTAAGTTCAACATCTAAAAGTACTAAAAAGAGACAAGTAGAACTAATCAATCACAACTCTGCCTAAGTAATGTAAACACAATAATAACCAAAGAACTGGAAATTATGCTCTGAAATTCCTCAAAACTTAAGCATGACGGCATTGTAGATCGAATAGCAAGAAGAAACATTGAATTAAGAATCCCTAATTAAGATTTGAATATAATAGAATATAATAGCATTATATAATGATAAATTAGATCTGAGAACTTACTTTGCTAAGTAAAAGTTATCAGTCTTGGGTACCTGCAGCTTTGCTAAAGCAAAATCTATAGCATCAAGTCCAAATGACAGGAAAAAAATTGAACAATGGACAGAAAGTGACTTACGCGTTCCAGTCCTTGTTAAAGAATTCACAATCTATCAACCGGACATCGCAAGTGAACCAATTGTTTGACTTCCCTTCAATTTCAGAAACTTGAAAAAGCAGGACAGCGCTCCTCAGCTTCTTGCAGAAATTGCTGAACCTGCGAGGGATGAGAAGAAACCTTCTTGCCATTGGAGGTGGCATGTCGAACCCGCGTGTGAATTGAAGAGCAGTAACACCTAGGGTAGGCAGAGAGACAACATTCGAAGAAGAGAAACTAGCAGAGGCACCAATTTGAGGAAAAGATGACTGAAACTTGAAGAATACAGCACTCGAAACTTCAAAAGGAGTTAGGGTTTTATCTACTCACTTTGGCGCCGGTGACTTCACGGCACTCGAAACTGCATTTTTCAGAAAATCACCATCTCTATTTCAACTCTGGAGATTTCGACGGTGGCTAAGAATCCGCTTTTGGTCCAAGCTGTTTCCGTTCTGATCTCTTATGAAATTCAAGAGTCTCCAGGAAACGATAAGGTGAACTCTATGTGAGATTCCGGCGGTGGAAACCGCAGCCATGGAAGGTCGGGTTTGGTCTTGTGAGAAGGAGAAGAGGGAGATGGAGGCGGTGCAAATGAGAAAGTAACCCTAAAATAAAATCCAAATTTGTACTTAACTTTTCATTATTTATAAATTTACCCCAATTAATTACAAAATACCCTCTTTCTAATTTATTAATTTTTTAAAATTTATACTAACACTAATTGCATCGGTCTCTTATAAAGGGCCGATGCAAATAATACAGTTATTTGCATCGGTCCTTAATAAGAGCCGATGCAAATGAACCTTTTACATCGGTCCCAAATAAAGGGCCGATGCAAATGAACCTTTTGCATCGCGCTTTGTAAGGGCCGATGCAAATGCGTCGATGCAAATGGTCATTTTTTCACTAGTGAGGATTCAATTGAATAGTCCTTTAATTATAATTATATGTGGTTGTGCTTCAAAAGGTGTCTAAATGGACGATTTTTTATTCCAATATTATCTTTAGAAAAAGAAGAAAACACAGGAAAAGAGCATCAAAAGAAAAAAAAGAACAAAAAAAAGAAAAAAAGAAAAAACAAATCAGAGGCAGAAAAAAGAGAGTCTATTAATAGTTGCCTAAGTTTCTCTTGAACATTCATTCACATTGAAATTCTAGAATTGTAAGTCGTTTGTAAATAATTGAGTTTTGATTTTTCATTTTGGCCTTTTTTAGAGTAGCATGTATATTTTTACTACTCTTGGTTTCCCTTTCTTCTCCGTTTCTTTTTCAAACCTTAACCCTTGCCTGCATTACACCCTGTTTTAAGTCCCTTTGATTTAGTGTCTTGAATTCATACTAAGTGGTGGAGATTTGATATATTGGTAAGCTTATGGCAATTTCTTTCTAGGTTGTGACTCGAGTGATTTCTTGAAATTAATCATAGCCTAAACACTTGAGTGCAATGAGTGGTTTCCGTGAGGGTGTTGCTGATTTTAATTCATATATTATGTACATGGTCAAAAGCTTGTCTGCTGAGATTCTTCAAGTAGTTACATTATATATTTGAACATTAATAATTTCTTGACTTTGAGAGTTAATGGCGGATAACCTTTGCATTATGAGAGGGGATCGGGAAAGGTTGGTAAACACGAAATCATTAAAACAAAAAACTATTGACATGATCTGGTATGCTTGAGGACAAGCCTTGGTTAAGTGTGAGGTATTTTGATAATTGTATATTTTAGCAGTAAAATCCCCACTTTAGTGATAAATTGTTTAGGTGATTTGGTTACTATTTGGGATATTATGCTTGTTTTGTGTATTTACCTCTACAAGGACTAATTGTGAAGAAAGGAGCTGAATTGGGGCTATTTGGAGCTAATTTGGTTAAATATAAAATTTGAAACTGCTTTAAAGACCTGAAGTCGAAACTGGGAGTTAGTCTCGCCCAAGACTAAGAAGCAGACGGACAGAAATCTTTCCAAATATATCAAGTGCGAATCTGTTTCATTCCATCACGTTTTCAGATGTCTATTAAGGAGTTTTGAGCCTACAAATCAGGAAGGAAGAAGTCAATTAGTATTAGGAAGTTAGGATATTTATTTTTTTATAATTAGTTAGGATTTATCCTAATTAGGGTTAGAGAACTCCTATAAATAAGAGAGGATCTATCTCTAATGGGCAATTCCGTTTTTATAATTAGAATTCAGGTTTTACATTCAATTTTTCATTCTGTTTTTAGTTTTTAGGTTTAGCTTTTATTTTTATTTTGTTCTCTCTTTCACAAGAGAGAAAGCGTACTCTTCCATGGCTATTTGTAGCTAGATTTCCAATTCGGTTAAGGGTTAATTCAAAGGCGAGCATGATTTTCTATCGTGAGATTGTTGTTCTTAATTTCAGTAATCTAGTTTTATGTGATCTGTTTACACATTTATCAATCTATGAAATCAGACCTTCAATGAAAGTTTAGGCTACAGTTCGGGCAGGCTTCGGCTTTTTCATTCATTGAAACAACGTTAGGCTATAGGATTTGTAATCATCTGAAATCCTAACTATGTTCAAGCGCATAAACGTGTAATTTGGTTTAAATCGGAATCGCTAAGAATTCGGTTAACTTAGATTGGGTCCTTCTAATCCCTAATGCTTTCGACAGATTAAATTCTAAGCGCTAAGCTAGAACTGTCTGGCCGAATAGGGGCTTATCTTTAGGCGCTCTAGGATTTGCTTTACAATTAAGGAAAGATTAGGTCGGGAATGAATAAGGAACGACTATAACCAATCCAGGTCATGTTAATTAAGATAATGTCTCACCATCAATGATCGATGGAAAATAATTGTTTGACCTGCGGAATCTCCCTTAACTGAAATCTTCTTTAATATTTACATTCAATCTCAATTCTATTTCGTTACTTTTGCCAATCAACCTATTCAAACCCCCTTTATTTAATTTCGTTGTCTTCTTGGTTATTAATTTAGTTAAATCAGTACTAATCCCTTGGGTTCGACCTTTGCTTATCCTTTTTACAAATCCATATTTCGGTAAAGTAAAGTTATATTATTTTTGGTGGATTCGACACCCATCACCTATATAGGCTCAAACAAGCACTAAGGATGTGGCATAAGTGTTTAACAGTTGCACTATGCGACCTTGGTTCTCAGTGTTCTAAAGCAGATTCATCTTTGTATTATCTTCGGTACAAGAGTATACAGTTATTCTGCTTGATTTGTGTTGATGACATTTTAATCAGGGGATCTAGTGATGGAGCAATTCAACAATTAATCACTGAACTTCAAAACAAATTCGCCATTCGTGATCTTGGCAGGCTTGGTTATTTTCTTGGCATTGAAGCAAAATGGGGTACAAACAAACTGCACTTAAATCAGCACAAATACATTCAGGATGTTCTTTCAAGAGCTCAAATTCAAGGTGCCAAATCAATTCGACATGCTCCTTTACAAAGTGAGTTTTTGCTGATGGTTATCCCTTTGAAGATCCATTTTTATAGTGCAGTACTGTGGGTGGATTGCAGTATCTTGCGATTACTCGACTAGATGTCAGTTTCTCTGTAAACAAAGTTAGCCAATACATGGAGTGCGCTACATTGGAACACTAGAAGGTAGTTAAAAGAATCATGCATTACCTCCAATCAACTCCGACACATGGTTTAGTCTTTCATAGAGGTAGTTCACTTGATCTTACTGACTTTGCCGATGTTGATTAGGGTGGGGACCAAAACGGTCGAAAATCGATGTCTAGATTTGCAATATTTCATGGGCCAAACTTGATCTCCTAAAGATCACGCAAGCAACAAACTGTGTCAAGGTCCTTGATGGAGGTTGAATACCAAGCATTAGCCTGCCTCTCATCAAAATCTCTATGGCTATTATGTCAGCTGCTACGGGAAATTGGCCACTTTGTTGGTAACCCACCACTCTTGCTATGTGATCATTTGGGCGCTACTTAACTGCAAATCCAATTTTCCATGAACGCTCAAAGCATTTGGAAATTGACTTCCACTTTGTTCGTAACAAAGTTGCAACTAAGGAGCTCAAAGCCTCATACATCCCGACACTTGATCAAACCGCAAATATCTTCACCAAGCCCTTCCCAAAAGCATAATTTCTTGCATTAAGAGACAAGTTGAAGGTCGTTCCGTCCTTCACTTGAGAGGGGGTAATAGAGACTGGTTAATACGGTTGAATTAGTCATTAACTAATTCAGATTTATGTAGATATTTGTGAAGATAATATCTCTTGATATTTGGTTAATATCTGTATTTAAATTAGATTAGATTTTATCTCATTTCTGTTGTAACAACTCTCCTGTATCCTCTTTATAAGCACAGCTCTGTCATAATACGAATTGGTTGAAACTTGAACCCTTTCAACTTTATTAGTGATGGTTATAACATATAACCGATGCCAAAAGTCATTAGGGTCCCTTTTTAAGAAGAACCGATCCTAATAATTCCTTATTATTTTCCACGGTCATTATGATAAATCGACGTTAAAAGCCATAGTTTTAGACGTATGGTATATTAAGAGTCTTTGGCGTCAGTTATTAATAAATAATTGTGGCTAATATGATACCATTAGGGTCAGGGTTTTGTACAACCAACCTAATGATTTATCATTGGCAACAATTATTCGTAAAGCGACTCCAAAAGTACAATAAAATAAAAGATGGCAAGTAAAAAATATGCATTAAAACATGTATAATCTAGAATCATAACAAGAATATCAAAGGATTGTATATTATTGAATATGCATTTCTAGTTACAAAACATCCAAATCAAAAGTCCATCTCATTTTCCTCCTATGTCAGAATCAGAATCTACCCAGAATCAGAACTGGAATCATAATCAGGATGAATATGTTCTTTAGCTATATCAATATCGGCCTCTTTTGTACGACTTCAACTTCAATCTTTAAATTCATTTTGTAGCTAATTCTTTATTTTCTCATAAACTTTCTTCTCTTAGATTCAAGGGGAAAATTACAAAATTGGGTCAAATAGGAGACCTATTTATATATTTAACCCATTTACTCAACTTACTACATATCTAGACTATTTTTGTGTGACTTTTCCAAAATACCCTTAATATGTTTGTAATTTTATGGCGCGACCGTCTCCCTCCTGTCTGATTTCACGTAATGATGCTTTCGCGTCATATGCGAAGCTAATGTTTGGTTTAGTTGATGATTTTAATCCGCATATGAAATCTGAACGTGTTTTTAAGAGTATTCGCAAAGTGGTATATAACAAAAAGGCCAAACAACCAGGGATTATAACATTAAAATCATAACATTGTCAAAATTTACAACAAGATTGCCATAAGAACAATATTGAAATCATAACATTATCAAAATTTATAACAAGATTGCCACAATAAACTCTTAACAAATCACTTCAAAGTGAACCTAACGAATCTGGTCTGAAATTTCTCCCTAGATTGGAAGTCCAGACTTTTTGTGATGGACGTTTTCCATGGTGCACACCAAGATTGGCACAATCTCTTCTAACGAATCATTTTAAAATGAATGTGCCAATCTCGAGGGAAATGTCTTCTTATGCAGGAAGGAAAGTCATCTCCCCTGCACCCCAGTATGCCGCCTTCCAGAAAAGGATGTTATGTATTCAACCACCTTCAGAAAAAATTAATCGTGTTAGGCAGAAAAAAGGACGATTTGGCTTAGCGAAATGAGGATTAGCGAAGCATGCGAATATAAATGTGCAAGAAAGATGATGATTTTACTTAGCGAATCGATGCTTTTGCGGAGTGTGTGAAGTCTGAAACGTGACAATCTACGTTGCATATCGATGCTTTCGTGAAGTGTGCGAGTGAAATCATGAACTTTTCTACTCGCAAACTTCACAAAATAACCGATTCACTAAGTATATCATCACGTTTCAGGCTCTTTCTCATCACAAATCTTCACGAAATCATCGACTACGCGAAGTGATTTTCTGAAAAATGCAAAGAAAACAGTAGATACTTACATTTTTCGCGCCTTTCACCCTTAACAATATGATAAACTAGGAAAAACGATGAAAATAAGGTAGAACATGAAGATGAAGAACAATGGTTTCGTTTTCTAGGATTAGGAAGATGAATAATCAAGAGAAGAAGAGAGGAAGAAGAGAAATACATTGTTATGTAGAGAAATGGTGCAAATTTTGCACAATTTAAAGGAAGAGAGAAAGATCAAAGGTCCGGAAATCATTTGGGGAAGAGCAGCGGGTTCACGTAACCGGAAAGGAGAAGGGGGAAGATGAAAGGGTAAGGGTGTTTTGGGAAAGTCACACAAAAATATTCTAGATATGTAGTAGGTTGAGCAAATGGGTTAAATATGTAAATGAGTCTCCCATTTGATCCAATTTTGTAATTTTCCCTAGATTCAAGATTACCTTGACCTCATATTAAGCATCCTCACATTCCCTCCTGATAGAGTATGTTCGAGTGAAACAAAGCTTGGAATATAAGCAATTGCTTTGAATTCTGAACCTATCTTTAATTGGCGGACCTTCAAATATCTCAATCTATTTTCTTTTAGATCCATGTACACTAAAGCATCTTCATAAGTGTTAAACATCAATAATGATCCATCATTCATATACTTAATGGGTTGAAATGAGCTATAACTTCTTATTGGATTAAAATATATGTGATCAAAAAGAGAAAACTTTAGACCACACCTTTTCAGTACCATTATTTTTCATTGTCCAACCATGAATTGTACCAGACAGAAGATACTCACATATGTAGAGTTCATCCGCTAATACCCCCACATTGTTATATTGATAAGGTTGATCCAATGCTTGCACTGAAACTGACCCAAAACGTTCATTCTCAATGTCAAAAGCACATATAGATAATGGTTGTAAATAAGAACACCAATAAAGAACACCATTCAAATAAACAGGAGATAACATGGGCGTTATGTAGCCGGTGAAAATGCCAATGTTTTTCTAGGTTTTAGTACCAAGAATATGTACTTCAACCTTATTGGTTTCTCCATATTTCTCATATATTCGTATCAACTTATATTGGTTAGTCACAGGACTAAAACCGAAACCATAAAGTATATTATACCAGTTAAAGTCAACCTTCTTAGGCATTGGAATCTTAATAAACTCACCTGTAACAGGATTACAAACAATAGGAGGATGTTTATCAAATGGATTGGACAGGCAAAGCAATCTGTTGCATGTAACTATACAATATTTATGATGTTTGGATAAGGGTAAAGATAAAAGATGAGGATAAGATAAAAATATGATAGTTGAGAATTATTATTCATAGTTTGTCTCCTAGGATAGGGATGGAGATAAAATAATATATTTTACTATATTACCCTACTTAAACTACATAACATTGATTTAAAGGATAAATTGGACTTTTCGATCTCATTTAAATTGTAGGAGCTTATCACACATCTTATACCACCCCTTCCCAAGTTTAAGATTTGAAGGATCAGACCCTTGTCTCTTTCTTATCTCATTGCTTTATCCCTAAAACAAACATGGGATAATTGATTTTTGAATTTTTTTACGCCTGCTCCACCTCATTTATCCCTCATAGCAAACGCCCTCAAATGTATGGTAAGGATTAAAAAAAACAATACATTGAAGCAAGAGTAGGCCAATATCTCCACTAAGCTAGCCAAAAAGTGATAGTTCAATTGACTGGGCTCTTCTTTTAGACCACAGGAGGAACTTAATCCTGTCATGGATAAAGCCAGACCTGTGAGCTTCTAAACCTTAAAAGTGTTCCATCACATTATTGTGGAACCATGCGGCCCGACCTTCAACTTTGCCTTGAAGACTCCTTCAATATGCATGCGACTATTATCGTAGGCCCTAATCACAGTTTCATCACAAAGTGTTCCATCACAAAGTCTAGACATATGTGAATATTGAAGACATACCGGTGAAGTTTGATGCACTATTAGGGCGCTTATGGTTCCACAAGCTTAGAGGTGTGCCCTCCACTCTTCATCAAATGATTAAGTTCGCCTACGGGGATGAGGTGGTGATGATCAGAGCAGAAAAGTTGAGTTCGGTGGCGGCATTAGGAATTGAGCCTCAACTCTTCTCCGGGTTCCAGAGGTTTCGGGGATCTATGAGTCCAGCATGACCACTGATGTGCTAAAGATGATGAAGGGAAGTTTCATTCCTAGCATGAGCTTGGATGCATATGATCAGGGATTACCCGCATCGCCACACTTCAAGAGTCACAAAACCCGGAAGGGTTTGGGATATGAGCTAGGAGGCCCGTCCAACAAAGGTGCGAGGGGAAGGTAGGTCTGAAGAAGTATTTTGCGGGTGAAGGCCATATAAAGGATTATTCAGGAGCTCCTGAGTCATAGACTAGCACTGAGGGGAAGATTCTACCATGTTTTGATATTTTTAATGATATTATCAGCTGGGGCAAAGAGAAGGCGAGCTGCTTCGTGGAGGAGATCATGATGCTAGACCTGAATGCGGAGGAGCAGATCATCACTACTAAGGCAACCGTGAGAGCGGCGTATGAATCGAGCACCTCTAAGGCCCATGAGAACCCCGAGGACCCCGATGATGACAACTGTATTACCGCTTTGTTTGAACATAAATAAAGATGGCATATTCCATTTTTTTTAAAATTGTTTTGGGAAATGAATCCCATAATCGTTAAAACATAATTAATCAATTGATTAATTAAACAGTAATAAAAACAACTAATCTAAATTAAAAATTATTTTTAATTGTAAATTCAATAGCATGAGTCTAGAACTCAATTGACTAGAACTTAAAATCTCCACTAAGCTAGCCAAAACGTGATAGTTCAATTGACTAGGCTCTTCTTTTAGACCACGGGAGGAACTGAATCCTCTCATGGACAAAGCCAGACCCTGTGAGCTTCTGAGCCTTAGAAGTGTTCCATCATATTATTACCCCCAACATAGGTTACAAGCTTGCTACCAAGCTCAGCGGTGTTTACTAATTTGCTATTCAAACTAATAAACTTAGTGAGATTCTTATTATTAGCCGATGTGGGATTGCTTACCTTCATTATTTATGATAGTTATTGATAATTTCAAATGCCAATGTGGGATTGTTCACTTTCCTTATTAGAAAAAACAAATTATGTTCTTCATTATAAGTTATTTCCTTCTTTCTTTTATTCATCTATTTCTATTTATTTCTCAATTCAAACTAATAAGCTCTATATAGTTGTTATTCTCTTTCTCTTTTTTTTGGTAGGAAAAAGAACAAAAGAAAAAACAAACAAGCAAGAAATTAACCCGGGATCAGCCTCGGGAAACTAACCCCCATCACATCTTCCAAAAGGATCGAGGATAGAAAAGCCGGCGGAGAAGAGTAAGTTGTGACTCCCTCATTTCCTTCATGACCAGCAGCCGCCAGCCGATCCGCCACCCTGTTTTGCTCCCTAAATATATGGCAGAAGGAGATAAAACCAAAGGAGTGACATAGCCTCATGATACCTCTAATCAAATTTTTGCTATTCAAACCAATAGCTTTATTACTAGAGATTAATCTGATAGCTTTGGTTCGGGGTTGGCTGGATCTGGTGCGACGGGAGAGGAAGGAAGTAGGTCGGGTGAGGGAGATTGTTTCGTGAGGGCGGCAGTGGCTGGGGGTTTGGGAGGATCATCGACGGACAGGGCAGGGGAGTTAGGAATCGGGTTGGTGGAGGCGGCTGGGGGTGCGGGATGTGTTTCAGGTGGTGATGGCTATGGTTTGAAGGCGAAAACGGCAAGGGTGAAGGGTTCTTTGCTGTTGGCGGCTAGTGGAGAGGATTTTGAGGCGGGTTCTGCATTGAAAAGGGGGGATACCGACGCCGATCGGGATGGAGGAATGGTGGTGGAAAATAATTTGATTAGGTCCGAAAATGGGGGTGTTGGAGATTCTCGGGAGGCTATGGAGGTCTCTAATACACGGATCAGTATTGTCGATTCTATCAAAAATATTGGAGAATTGGCTAATAAATTTAATTCCAATTTAGGAATAGGGCGATTTTCATGGAAAGATAAAGTGATGGGCGTGGTGGAGGAGAAACCTAGTTTGGAGGAAGATGTTATGGAGGACGAGTTGTTATTCTCTTTCAATGTGGGATCGCAGAACATAAATAAAGATGGAATATTCCATGTTTTTAAGAAACTGTTTTGGGAAATCAATCTCATAATCTTTAAAACATAATTAACACCAAATCCCATATCAGAACCTAACTCTTACCTTTTTCCCTTTTATTTATTTTCTTTTAACAACCAATCCCGGTTTTGAGATTGAAAAAGCATAAAATTACAACATATATATAATAAATTTAATAAGCTTAATTACATCCCACATTGATTACAAATGTACAAGTATATAACTTTATATACAAATCAAACTATGAATACTATCACTGGGCTTAGTGGAGAAGATAACAAAATCGACGGAAAAATTAAACTCTTCATCCCACATTGATTACAAATGTACAAGTATATAACTTTATATACAAATCAAACTATGAATACTATCACTGGGCTTAGTGGAGAAGATAACAAAATCGACGGAAAAATTAAACTCTTCATCCCACATTGATTACAAATGTACAAGTATATAACTTTATATACAAATCAAACTATGAATTGGCCCTTATTTAATTCATAACAAAATCAATGATCAATGACTCAATAGAAAAATAATTAATCATGAGCTTGATCCTTAAAACATGTAAAGTTCAGAGGCTTAATTATACGTTTTGCCTTTATTTGTCATTAACAATATTAACTCATACTAATTAAGGTTGGTTTGAATGTTAAGACGTTTTATTTGTCATTAACCGGTGTGATCCTGGGTTTTTAATTATTTTTTCAAAAAAATTTAATGAAATAAAATTTTAATTAACAAAACGAATTTGAATTTTAAAATATTTTTTTTAAACTAAACTAAAAAAATCAGCGTTTGGTATGTGATTGATGGAGATAGGGACAATATTTTAAATGTTTGGATAAGGGTAAAGATAAAAGATGGGGATAAGATAAAAATATGACAGTTGAGAATTATTATTCACAGTTTGTTTCCTAGGATAGGGATGGAGATAAAATAATATATTTTACTATATTACCCTACTTAAACTACATAACATTGATTTAAAGGACAAATTAGACTTTTCGATCTCATTTAAATTGTACGAGCTTATCACACCTCTTATACCACCCCTTCCCAAGTATAGGATTTGAAGGATCGGACCCTTGTCTCTTTCTTATCTCATTGCTTTATCCCTAAAACAAACATGGGATAATTCATTTTCAGATTTTTTTTTTATCCCTCTGCCACCTCATTTATCCCTCATAGCAAGCGCCCTCAAATGTATGGTAAGGATTAAAAAAACAATACATTGAAGCAAGAGTAGGCCAATATCTCCACTAAGCTAGCCAAAAAGTGATAGTTCAATCGACTGGACTCTTCTTTTAGACCACGGGAGGAACTAAATCATGTCATGGACAAAGCCTTGAAGACTCCTTCAATATGCATGCGACTATAATCGTAGGCCCTAATCACAGTTTCATCACAAAGTGTTCCATCACAAAGTCTAGGCATACGTGAATATTGAAGACATACCGATGAAGTTTGATGTGCTATTAGGGCGCTCATGGTTCCACAAGCTTGGAGGTGTGCCCTCCACTCTTCATCAAATTATTAAGTTCGCCTACGGGGATGAGGTGGTGATGATCAGAGCAGAAAAGTTGAGTTCGGTGGCGGCATTAGGAATTGAGCCTCAGCTCTTCTCCAGGTTCCAGGTTTCGGGGATCTACGAGTCCAGCATGACCACTAATGTGCTAAAGATGATGAAGGGAAGTTTCATTCCTGGCATGGGCTTGGGTGCACATCGTCAAGGACTACCCGTGTTGCTAGACTTCAAGAGTCAGAAAACCCGGAAGGGTTTGGGATATGAGCTAGGAGGCCCATCTAACAAAGGCTACGAGGGGAAGTTAGGCCTGAAGAAGTATTTTGTAAGGCCATAGAAAGGTTTATTCAAGAGCTCATGAGTCATAGACTAGCGCTGAGGGGAAGATTCTACCGTGTTTTGATATTTTTAATGACATTACCAGCTGGGGCAAAGAGAAGGCGAGCTACTTCATGGAGGAGATCATGATGCTAGACCTGAATGCGGATGAGCAGATCATCACTACTAAGAACCGTGAGAGCGGTGTATGAATCAAGCACCTCTAAGGATCATGAGAACCCCGAGGACCCCGATGATGACAACTCTATTACCGCTTTGTTTGAGCATAAATAAAGATGGCATATTCCATTTTTTTTAAAACTGTTTTGGGAAATCAATCCCATAATCGTTAAAAACATAATTAATTAAATAGTAATAAAAACAACTAATCAGAATTAAAAATTATTTTTAATTGTAAATTCAATACCATGAGTCTATATGAATAACATAACATATTTAACATTTATAGAACTCAAAATCTCCAGTAAGCTAGCCAAAAAGTGATAGTTCAATCGAGTAGGCTCTTCTTTTAGACCACGGGAGGAACTGAATCCTGTCATGGACAAACCAAGACCCCGTGAGCTTCTGAGCCTTAGAAGTGTTCCATCACTTTATTGCCCCCAACATGGGTCACAAGCTTGCTATCAAACTCGATGGTGTTTGCTAATTTGCTATTCAAACAAATAAACTTAGTGAGATTCTTATTATTAGCCGATGTTCACTTTCTTCATTATTTATAATAGTTATTGATAATTTCAAATGCCAATATAGGATTGTTCACTTTCCTTATTAGAAAAAACAAATTATGTTCTTCATTATAAGTTATTTCTCAATTCAAACTAATAAGCTCTGTATAGTTGTTATTCTCTTTCAATGTGGGATTGCAGAACATAAATAAAGATAGAATATTCCACTTTTTTTAAGGAATTGTTTTGGGAAATCAATCCTATAACCTTTAAAATATAATTAATTAATTAATTAAGTAGTAATAAAAACAACTAATCAAAATTAAAAATTATTTTTAATTGTAAATTCAATACCATGAGTCTATATGGACAATGTAACATATTTAACATTTATAGAACTCAAAATCTCCACTAAGCTAGCCAAAACGTGATAGTTCAATCGACTAGGCTCTTCTTTTAGACCATGGGAGGAACTGAATCCTGTTATGGACAAAGCCAGACCCCGTGAGCTTCTGAGCCTTAGAAGTGTTCCATCACATTATTGCCCCCAACATGGGTTACAAGCTTGCTACCAAGCTCGGCGGTGTTTACTAATTTGCTATTCAAACTAATAAACTTAGTGAGATTCTTATTATTAGCCGATGTGGGATTGCTTACATTCGTTATTTATAATAGTTATTGATAATTTCAAATGCCAATGTGGGATTGTTGACTTTCCTTATTACAAAAAAACAAATTATGTTCTTCATTATAAGTTATTTCCTTCTTTCTTTTATTCATCTATTTCTATTTATTTCTCAATTCAAACTAATAAGCTCTATATAGTTGTTATTCTCTTTCAATGTGGGATTGCATAACATAAATAAAAATGGAATATTCTATTTTTTTTGAGAAACTGTTTTGGGAAGTCAATCCCATAATCTTTAAAACATAATTAATCAATTAATTAATTAATTAGTAATAAACAACTAATCAGAATTAAAAATTATTTTTAATTGTAAATTCAATACCATGAGTCTATATCAACAACGTAACATATTTAACATTTATAGAACTCAAAATCTCCACTAAGCTAGCTAAAAAGTGATAGTTCAATCGATTAGGCTCTTCTTTTAGACCATGAGAGGAATTGAATCTTGTCATGTTTAAACTTCGAATATCAAAGTAAAAGCATGATACTAACTACTGTGATCATATTCAATAATATATATAATAATATTTAAATTTTTAAAAATATTATTTATTTTCAAAACACATATTATTTATTTTTATTTTTCTAACTTTCTTTTTGAGAAAATTTTTATAACGTTTTTAAGTTATATATTTAAAATACATAAAAATTAAAAGTTTCTCAAAATTTTTATCAACATCAAGTAAACACAAACAATTATTCATGAAAAACACCAAAATATTACTACTTCTAAATAAACTAAAAGGATTTACGGTATAAACCTAACTAAATACCATATTTTCTCGGTTTGGGGTGAGGGTAAAGCGGTAGCAAGCTTGTAAATAAACTGATGGGATGCATTGTAAATAAGAGATGATAAAGTTGTAATTATAAGGAAGCTCGAGGATGGGATGAGGCTGATTTGCAAGGGCTTTTAAAAGTCTACACGACCTGTGGGAATAGTCACACTTTATGTGGACTTTTTATTTTCGAAATAGAACCAGTGACTTTGTCCATACAACATGCAAGAATAGCCACATGATCATGATGTGTTGTTTACAAATTAAGAAGTAGAAACTCTTCTTTAAATCCACACAACGTATGAGTTTTCTACACGGCATGTGAGCTCTGTTTTTCGCATGAATGATCATCTCTTCTTCTTTGATGTAGTCGCCCCTTTGGTTCGGCTTCTCTCACCACTCTTTCCACACATTTGGTCGATTTGATGCCGTCATCAATAACAAAATTTATCAAATTAAAATAATCAAATATTTCAGATTGTTTATTTGCATTTTATTTTGTATCTCATAGTGTAGCTAGAAGAAGGATTATGGGTTGGACCAATTATTTTATTTTTGTTTGTTAGGTGTGATTTATTAATTAATTGATTGATTCTAATCATAATCAAATGGTTTGGTGATTCTCTATGTAAATGGAAAAAAATTTGGAAGATTTGTAAACCGGGACGGAAACAAATCTATCTCCGTCTAACTTGCGGAAACGGAAATGTGGGAAATGCATTCCCCGTCCTGTTCCGTTTATATCCCTAGCTTTATCCCTTCTCATTTAAATATTGGTGGCTTCTTTGGGGATGCAAATAGAGAATCTGATATTTTAGGGCTAGAAAAAAGAAGAAGCATTCTAAGGATGGGATTTTGGTTTATGACAGCATACTAATTGTTGCTGTGTATCTATATGATTAGCTATATTTGTATTATTATATGTAGCAATTAAGAATCTAATTCTTGACATTTCAAGTTTAATTGATTTTTTTGAGTTTTAGATTTTAAAATGAGTGTAAAAAAAAAGTGTGTTTGGACAAAGGGAACAACACATACCAAGCAGGGGTCCGGGATCAGAGCGGAAGAAGGTCCACCAAGACAGCTCTCCCGCGCTTTTTGAATCAGAAAGCAAATAGTTCCCTGCACCGCTTGCTGACTCGGGATAGAAACGGACTGCAACCAACATCATTCGATGTTGGTTAACCTCAATTAATTAGTCACATCCACCCATGTTATCCCTGTATTGGTAAGGAGTGCAATCCGGGTACTCCCACTTAGATTACAGGCCATCGTCACTAAGCCCAGTGATAATATTCATAGTTTGATGTGTATATAAAGTTATATATTTCTAATCAATGTGGGATGTAATTATGCTTATTAAATTTATTATATATATGTTGTAATTTTATGCTTTTTCAATCTCAAAACCGATGTGGGATTGGATGTTAAAATAAAATAAATAAAAGGGAAAAGGGTAAGAGTTAGATTCCGATGTGGGATTACGTGTTAATTATGGGATTCTGAATTGTGAACTTCCACTTTCCTATTTGTTTGGAACATGAATCTTCTAGAGGATGCAATGTATATTCTATATATTTTGTGTAAGGTATATGTTATGTTGTTTTTGATAATGGAATTTCATTTGAAAATAAAAAGGAATAATAAATTTCAACGAGTTCTATATAAAGTTGCCCATTAAATAATATCTACGAGTTCTATATAAAGTTGCTCAGAAAATAATTTCAACCAATTAATTTTTACCTGTTATGTTACAGATCGGTTTTCGGACGTATTAGTTTTAGTCGTAAACTCATAAAGAGATTCTTCTCAAGCTAAATTTGAAAGAGTTAATCTCGGGTTTTACGGCCTAAATCCGTAGGAATAGTGAAATCCCAATTGGTAAAAACCTTAAAAAAGCTTCAATAAAGAAGAACATAAAAATTATATTGATATCATCTCAAAATCTAGTTAGCAAATTACAATAAAGGGCAAATTACATAATTAATTAAAAGAGTAAACATAAGGGTAGATTGAGGTAAGGGTAAAGGGTTTGCATGGTTGTAAAGAGCGTGGAAAAAGAGAGGCTTAAATACTTCCTCTAAACATATGATAAAAGACTAAAAACCTTTGAATATGGTTTCTTAGCAAAACATGGGAACAATGGTAAGATGGGAAGGCTATGAAATAATGGTAGTCTAGTAAATGGTGAGTGATGGCAAAACAGTAATTATCAAGAGTAGAAATGGTCCCCCATGGTGAGAACTTGGAGGAGAAGCATTCTCCAGCGTAGTACGTCCCGCGTCCATGGAGTCACGCCCCGTGTGTTTGAGTCTCTGAACTTGGTGACGCTCATTGAGGGCCTTCACACGTGGCGTCCTCGGGACTACGCCCCACGTAGTTGAGCTCCTAGACTTGGTGGCCCTGTTGGTTGGGATCTACGCTTGGCGTCACTAGGCGTACGCCCCGCGTACTTGACCTCCTGGGATGATTCACGTTCAAAACTGCTATCCGCGCCCCGCGTACTAGTTGGGACGCCCCGCGTGGATGAGTCGATGGGCTTTCCTTCAGAAATAGGGGTCTCCATGCTCCGCGCGCTCTTAGACACGCCCCGCGTGCTTGGTTGATTGCTGTTGCCCTTGCTTTCCTCTAATGGTTCTTCTCGTGTCTCATTTTTACTATCCGGGTTCATGTTTACGGACAAGATGCCCTCATCATTCTCCCTTTTTTTGAAAGAGTCGGACTCCGTCTTGGACCCCTTGGTTGGCAACGACCCATCCGGCTTCCACAAGCTCAAATCCTGCACATTAAAAGAAGAAGACATCTTCCCAAGCCAATTGGGGAGGGTTAGTTGGTATGCATTGGCACTCATTTTCTTCGTGATCCGGTAGGGACCATACTTCCTCGGCCTCAACTTGCTACTTGGGGGCATGCATGAGCCGCTCCTTTTCCAAGTACACCATCACCTCATCCCCAATCTCAAACTGTACATCTCTCCGGTGTTCATCAACTTTGGCCTTGATCTTGCAATTTTTCTCCTCAATGTTGTGTCAGACTTCTTTGTGCATTCTATGATAGTTGTTGGCTAAGTTGTGGGCGGCTACACTCATTAGGGTCCCTTTTTAAGAAGAACCGGTCCCAATAATTCCTTATTATGATAAATCGACGTTAAAAGCCATAGTTTTAGACATATGGTATATTAAGAGTCTTTGGCGTCAGTTATTAATAAATCATTGTGGCCAATATGATACCACCCTAATGATTTATCATTGGCAACAATTATTCGTAAAGTACTCCAAAAGTACAATAAGATAAAAGATGGCAAGTAAAAAATAGGGTAAATTCCAAAAAAAAACTAATGTGATTTCATGGATTTAAAAAAAAACCCTGTGGTTTGTTTTTACAAAAAAAAGGAGCGTGTTATACGTCGTTACCTGAAAAACGAAAAATGGCTTAACACCGTTAAAACGGAAAATGGTTTTTTTCTCTCTCTCTCTCTCCTCCTTCTTCTTCTTCCTTCTTCCTTCTCTCCTTCTTCTCCCTCTTCCTTCTTCTTCTTCTTCTTCTTCTTCTTTTTATTCTCTTCTTCTTCTTCTTCTTTTTTCTTCTATTTCTTTTTAAGTTCCGATTCCAGGATTCTGTCTGGAAATTTCCAGATTTCATCATAGAATCAAAACGTAAAAAAATAGAAGAAAAAAAGAAAAAGAAGAGAAAAGATAGAGGAAGAAGAAGAAGAGAAAAGAGAGAAGAAAAAGAAGAAGAAGAAGGAGGAGGAGGAGGAGGAGAGAGAAGGAAGAGAGAGAGAGAAAAAAATAAAAAATTTCGTTTTTCCAATTTTACCCCTTGCCACGTCATCCATTTTAACGGTGTTAAGAAATTTTTCATTTTTCAGGTAACGGCGTAAAACACGCTCCTTTTTTTTATAAAAACAAACCACATGGGTTTTTTTTGTAATCCATGAAACCACAAGGGTTTTTTTGGAATTTACCCTAAAAACATGCATTAAAACATGTATAATCTAGAATCATAACAAGAATATTAATGTATTGTATATTATTGAATATGCATTTCTAGTTACAAAACATCCAAATCAAAAGTCCATCTCATTTTCCTCGTATGTCAGAATCAAAATCTACCCAGAATCAGAACTAGAATCATAATCAGGATGAATCTGTTCTTTAGCTATATCAATATCGGCCTCTTTTGTACGACTTCAACTTCAACCTTTAAATTCATTTCGTAGCTAATTCTTTATTTTCTCATAAACTTTCTTGTCAGATATTCAAGGGGAAAATTACAAATTTTGGTCAAATGGGAGACCTATTTATATATTTAACCCATTTACTCAACTTACTACATATCTAGATTATTTTTGTGTGACTTTTCCAAAATACCCTCAATATGTTTGTAATTTTATGGCGCGGTCGTCTCCCTCCCGTCTGACTTCGTGAAATGATGCTTTCGCACCGTATGTGAAGCTAATGTTTGGTTTAGTTGATGATTTTAATCCGCATATGTGAAATCTGAACGTGTTTTTAAGAGTATTCGCAAAGTGGTATATAACAAAAAGGCCAAACAACTAGAGATTATAACATTAAAATCATAACATTATCAAAATTTAGAACAAGATTGCCATAATAAACTCTTAACAAATCACTTCAAAGTGAACCTGACGAATCTGGACAAAAATTTCTCCCTAGATTAGAAGTCCAGACTTTTGGGATGGACATTTCCCATGGCACAATCTCTCCTAATGAATCATTTTAAAGTGAATATGCCAATCTTGAGGGAAATGTCTTCCTATACAGGAAGGAAAGTCATCTCCCCTGCACCCAAGTATGCCGCCTTCCAGAAAATGATGTTATGTATTCAACCACCTTCAAAAAAAATTAATCGTGTTAGGTAGAAAACATGACGATTTGGCTTAGCGAAATGAGGATTAGCGAAATGAGGATTCGCGTAGCATGCGAATATAAATGTGCAGGAAAGAGGATGATTTTACTTAGCGAATCGATACTTTCGTGAAGTGTGTGAAGTCTAAAACGTGACAATCTATGTTGCATATCGATGCTTTCGCGAAGTCTGCGAGTGAAATCATGAACTTTTCTACTCACAGACTTCACGAAATAATCGATTCGCTAAGTAGATCATCACGTTTCAGGCTCCTTCTCACCGTAGATCTTCATGAAATCATCGACTATGCGAAGTGATTTTCTAGAAAAACGCAAACAAAACAGCATATACTTACATTTTTCGCGTCTTTCACCCTTAAAATCGACAATAACAATATGGTAAACTAGGAAAAATGATGAAAATAACGTAGAATAACCATTTCTTCGATGGTCACAAGAAGAAAGAAACCAAGGAATAAGCAGGAACAGGAAGATGAAGAACAATGGCTTCATTTTCTAGGATTAGGAAGATGAATAATCAACAGATGAAAAGAGGAAGAAGAGAAATACATTGTGATGTGGAGAAATGGTGCAAATTTCGTGCAATTTAAAGGAAGAGAGAAAGATCAAGGGTTTGGAAATCATTTGGGGAAGAGCAGCGGGTTCGCATAACCGTAAAGGAGAAGGGGGGAGATGGAAGGGTAAGGATCTTTTGGGAAAGTCACATAAAAATAGTCTAGATATGAAGTAGGTTGAGCAAATGGGTTAAATATGTAAATGAGTCTCCCATTTGATCCAATTTTGTAATTTTCCCTAGATTCGATATTACCTTGACCTCATATTAAGCATCCTCACATTCCCTCCTGATAGAGTATGTTCGAGTGAAACAAAGCTTGGAATATAAGCAATTGCTTTGAATTCTGAACCTATCTTTAATTGGTGGACCTTCAAATATCTCAATCTATTTTCTTTTAGATCCATGTACACTAAAGCATCTTCATAAGTGTTAAACATCAATAATGATCCATCATTCATATACTTAATGGGTTGAAATGAGCCATAACTTCTTATTTGATTAAAATATATGTGATCAAAAAGAGAAAAATTTAGACCACACCTTTTCAGTACCATTATTTTTCATTGTCCAACCATGAATTGTACCAGACAGAAGATACTCACATATGTAGAGTTCATCCGCTAATACCCCCACATTGTTATATTGATAAGGTTGATCCAATGCTTGCACTAAAACTGACCCAAAACGTTCATTCTCAATTTCAAAAGCACATATAGATAATGGTTGTAAATAAGAACACTAATAAAGAACACCACTCAAATAAACAGGAGATAACATGGGCGTTATGTAGCCGGTGAAAATGCCAATGTTTTTCTAGGTTTTAGTACCAAGAATATGTACTTCAACCTTATTGGTTTCTCCATATTTCTCATATATTCGTATTAACTTATATTGGTTAGTCACAGGACTAAAACCGAAACCATAAAGTATATTATACCAGTTAAAGTCAACCTTCTTAGGCCTTGGAATATAAGCAATTGCTTTGAATTCTGAACCTATCTTTAATTGGCGGACCTTCAAATATCTCAATCGATTTTCTTTTTGATCCATGTACACTAAAGCATCTTCATAAGTGTTAAACATCAATAATGATCCATCATTCATTTACTTAATGGGTTGAAATGAGCCATAACTTCTTATTGGATTAAAAGAGAAAACTTTAGACCACACCTTTTCAGTACCATTATTTTTCATTGTCCAAACATGAAAGACGATACTCAAATATGCAGAGTTCTTCCGCCAATACCCCCACATTCTTATATTGATAAGGTCGATCCAATGCTTGTACTGAAACAGACCCAAAACGTTCATTCTCAATGTCAAAAGTATATATAGACAATGTTTGTAAATAAGAACAACAATAAAGAACACCATTCAAATAAGCAGGAGAAACATGGGCGTTATGTAGCCGGTGAAAATGCCAATGTTTTTCCAGGTTTTAGTACCAAAAATATGTACTTCAACCTTATTGGTTTCTCCATATTTATCATATATTCGTATCAACTTATATTGGTTAGTCACATGACTAAAACCGAAACCATAAAGTATATTATACCAGTTAAAGTCAACCTTCTTAGGCCTTGGAATCTTAATAAACTCACTCATAACAGGATTGCAAACAATAGGAGGATGTTTATCAAATGGATTGGACAGGCAAAGCAATCTGTTGCATGTAACTATACAATATTTATGATGTTTATCCTGATATTTCGTGAGCAGGATTTCAAATCTGGCTTCAATTTCAACTTTAGCATTAGAGACACATTTGGGATTAAGCTTGAAATCAGTTTCGATAAGATGAACCATTTTCGGCCAAAGTTTACTAGATGAGGTTTGAATCAGGGGATAAACCTCAGCTTGATCAAAATGAAGTTTTGCAAATTGGGAAAGGGAAATTGGGTTTTTATTTACATTTAACAATGTAAAATAACCCTTAAATGAGATTTTATTTGAACAACCAAGTTCCTTTTATCTTATATTACATTTTTTAAGAAGTATATTATGGAATTAAAGAATTGAAACAGTACAATTATTGGAAAAAATAAGTTTAATTTGTAATTAATTATATTAATTCATATAAAATTGACAAATTAATTAGAAATCGAATTTGAAAAGATCGATCTTCTCTCTCTCAGATCTGTCTTCATTCGATCTTAGATCTATTTTCTCTCTCTCAGATCTGTCTTCTCTTTCTCAGATCTGTCTTCTCTCTCTCTCTCAGATTCGTCTTCTCTCTCAGATTTGTCTTCATTCGATCTCATATCTGTTTTCTCTTTCTCAGATCTATCTTATCTCTCTCAGATCTGTCTTCTCTCTCGCAGATCTGATGGCGAAAGACAGAGAGAGAGAGAGAGACCTAGGGTTAGGCAGAGCTTGGAGGGGGGCGGTGATGGCGGCAATTCCGAACTTGGTGAGGCGGATCGGGCGGCTAGGGTAGGGCGGGCGTCGGATCTGGTGCAGGATGGAGTGTCGGCTGGCGGCGTTGTGGCTTCGGCAGGGGATGCAAGGGAGAAGAGGGGGCATGGCGAGCGGGTGAGGGACCACTCCCGGGAGCGGGGTCGGGGGGATTGGCAAGGGTCTGATGGGTTAGATCCGGCAGGATGCGGCACCGGTTTAGGGGATTGGGGGGCTGGAGGGGCCTGGGATCGTGGGGACAGGGGCGTGGCGCCTGGATCGATTGCCTTGCTTACGGATTCGGCTGGGACGCAGGCGGTGCCGCTGGAGGGGGATTCATCGGCAGGGAGGTTGGACGAGCGGTGCCCTGTGCCTGGGGCAGTGGTTGCAGGATGTTTGGGGGGTCGGCGCATGGGATCGGGTGACGCGGTTGCCCGCCCTTTGCTCCCCGCGATCCCGGATGGACGGGTGGGCAAGTTGCCGCCTGCAGACTGTGTGGCGCCTGTCCTCCCTGCCGATGGTGCCGGGCATCGTAGGGGGCCTGCCGATGCTGGGGCTGGGCGTTGGCCTGGTTTTTCCGGCATTGTGCCTGGCATTGATTGTCCTATTCCGGTCAGTGCTGGGCAGGCTGAGGCTGCATTTGGGGGGCAGGTTGCCTCGAGTCAGAGCCCTTTTGAGGCTGGGCATGATATTCAGGGACAGGGGAACATGGCCTCCCCCAGGACTGAAGTTGGTAATAACGGGATAGGTAAAGGGTCTTGGAAAGACACGGTTATGGGAGTGGTTGAGGAGGAGCTCTGCTTTGAGGAAGTGGAGATGGTAGGGGATTCTGTGGATCTTTTCTCTGATTCGGACGAGGAGGATGGTGTCCAAGATGATCCTCTTTGTCCGGTTATTAGACTGTCCTCGGAAGAGAAGAGGGAACTCAGAGACAAGTGGAAGGTGTCTTTGATAGTTAAGGTGTTGGGGAAGAGGATCAGCTTTAATTATTTTGCCCAAAGGATTCAAGCCCAATGGGTTAGGAAAGGGAAAGTCAGTATTACTGACCTTGAAAATGACTTCTATGTCATCAAGTTTACTAGAGTTGAGGATTACAATACTGTGATCAAGGGGGGCCCATATATTATTTCCAACCACGTTCTGGCTTTACGGCCTTGGGTTCCTAATTTTAATCCCCATGATTCTACTGTTAACAGGATTTTGACTTGGGTTAGGTTTCCGGGCCTTCCCATTGAGTATTACAGTGAGAAATTCCTAAGCAAAATAGGAGGCATGGTTGGGAAGGTCCACCATGTGGATAAGACTACTATTGGTGCCATTAGGGGCAAGTTTGCTAGGGTTTGTGTGGATGTGGATCTTGCGAAACCCTTATTATCTAAGTTCTGTGTTCAGAACAAGGTGTTCTTTTATCGAATATGAAGGCTTACATAACATGTGTTATGATTGTGGCATTTATGGTCATTCTCAGGAAGTTTGCCCTAAAAGGGAGAGTGTTTTGAAGGAGACTGTTATGAAGAGTGGGAGTATTTCTATAGGTAACCAAGGGAATGAAGGAAACTTCGGTCCTTGAATGGTAGCTAAACGGACTACTCGTCGTAGAACTCAGCCTCCTATTATGCAGAATCTTCCTCCTCAAGAAGGGGATTTTCGCTCCTTCTAAGCCTATGGCTGCCCCTAGTGTGAAGGAGAAGCCTATCCCCAAGGCTAGGGAGGAGGCTGGTACCAGCTTAGCTCTTAGGTCTGGCTCTAGGTTTGGTGCCCTATCTATTGAAGATGTTCATGAGCCTGTCCAGGGAGATGAGCTTATGGAACACAGTTTGTCGGGTCTGGAGTCTGTTGTGTCTTCTGAGCTAGTGGTTGATTCTGTTAATCCCCTCTTTGCTTCCAAGAATGAAGCTTAGGGGGCCCCCCTGGTTCAGGCGGCCCGAAAGATGAAGGAAACTAATGAGGGTAGTTCTTCTATTCTTACTGGTGGACCTGGAATTGGGAATCCAATGGGGGTTATTAAACCTGGCTTGAAAAAGCCAAAGGGAAAACAAAAAAGCATCCAGAATTCCTTGGCTTTTTCAGAGAAGATGGGACCTGCGGGTACCTCGGTGAGGCTCTCAGGAGCCCCTAGTAAATACCTGGCTTAGGTAGGTTGGTGCGGTCAATCTCCTCCTTTCTATGGACTTGTTGTGCTGGAATGTTAGGGGTGCGGCTAGCAAGGCTACCCATATCCATATTAATGACCTAATTAAACAGTTTAACCCCTCGTGTTTTGCTTTACTGGAAACTAAGATTAGTGGAGAGAAAGCAGATGAGGTGGTTAATAAGTTTAAGAACTGGAGGTGTGTTAGATCGGAGGCTACTGGCCGAGCTGGTGGGATCTAGCTTTTCTAGAGGCCAGATCAGATTCATTTTGATATTATTAGTATCGATAAGCAGTTCATTCACTGTAAAGTGAGCATTTCTGGTATTACTCCCTTCTTGACTACCCTTGTGTATGCTGATCCGATCTTAGTTAATCGTAAACGGCTGTGGGAGATCCTCTTTTCGATGAGTTGCAGCATCTCTGAGCCCTGGTTTATTGTGAGAGACTTTAATAATATCGGCCTTATGAGTGGCTAGAGAGGAGGTTCCAATCATTATGTTAATCGCTGTCTTCACCATAAAAATAATATGGATTTATGTGGGCTTTCCGACTTGGGGGCTTCGGGTCATAGATTCACTTAGAAACGCATTAGTACCTTTGTTCGTTTAGACAAGGTCTATGCTAATGTGGCTGCCCTGACTTCTTTCCCTGAGTGTTCTATTTTAAATCTTTCGTTCCGTCATTCGGACCATTGCCCTATTTTGTTTAGACTTTTGAGAGGCAACCGACCTAGGGGGAAAATACCGTTCCGGTACCAGCTGGCGTGGGAGTCCCATCCTAAGTTTAAGGAGTTCGTCCAAGATAATTGGAAACCTCATTCGAATGTCCTGCAAGCTTCTGAAGGGTTCATGAAGAAGGTGCTTGATTGGAATAAGAATGTCTTTGGGCACATTATTAGAAGAAAGAATAAGTTGTTAAAAAGGATGGAGGGCGTTCAGCGTAGGTTGGATGTGAGGTTTGATCACAGTTTAGATGGCCTCCTTAGAACCCTTCAGAAGGAGCTGGAAGCTGTGCTTAGGCAGGAGGAGCTTCTCTGGTTCCAGAAGTCTAGGAAATCCTGGATTAGGGATGGAGATCGTAATACCAGGTACTTCCATCTGTCTACTATGATCAGGCGGCAGAGGAATAGAATTGAGGCTATCAAAGATTCTGATGGGGAGTGGGTGTATGAAGATGAGGTGATTCGGAATTTGGCTCTGGAGTTCTATAAGGAGCTTTTCAAAGAGGATCATGTTCAGCTGGAGAGGGCTCACTCTATTGCTACCTTTCCTTTGATCAGTGAGGATATCAGTTAGAGTGCCTTTCTTCCTATTTCCCAAAAAGAGATTGACCATGCCATCTTCAGCATTGGGGCGTCTAAAGCGCCTGGTATTGATGGTCTTCCAGCTGGCTTCTACCACAAGCACTGGGGTGTTGTGAAGGAGGGTATCTATGAGTTTATCATAGGTGTGTTCAATGGGTCTAAGGATATTGAGCTGGTTAATAGAACTCTCCTGGTCCTTATTCCTAAAATTGATAAGCCTTCTTCCTTTTTGCATATGAGACCCATCAGTCTTTGTAATGTTCTTTACAAAACGATTACAAAAATTGTGGCTAATAGAATCTGTGGCATTCTTCTGGAGATAATTTGTCAGAATCAGGGTAGTTTTGTACCCGGTAGACAAATGATGGATAATGTGGTGATTTCCTAAGAAATGGTGCACACTATGAAGATTAGGAAAGGGAAGAAAGGCATTGTGGCTCTTAAGTTGGATTTGGAGAAGGCCTATGATCGCATCAACTGGAACTTCCTGATGGAGAGTCTAGAGAGAGCTAGGATCCCGGACAGTTGGAGAAATCTTATTAAGGTTTGTATTACTTCTCCTGTGTTTCAGGTTATGGTGAATGGGGATATGTCGGAGGAGTTCTCTCCGGGTCGGGGCATTGATGCGGCTTCGGTGAAGAAGCCTCACTAAGGGATAAGTGTACCCCGTCGTTATCAAGTAATAAATCTGGAAAGTCCAGGTATCGAATCCACATGACTTATTTACCACAAGTATCGAATTACTAGGTCTCAGGTGTTATCTAGGCTTTGTGGGGTTTGAATTGGTTTTGATTAAGTTAATCTACTCCTAGGTTGAATTACGCTACTCCTAGCTAAGTTATCTAGTTCTAACTAAGTTATTCTACGCCTAATTAAGTTAAACTACTCCTAATTCATCTTTCACTAATGCAATTACTTGAAGGAACATGGTATGAACGATAATAATGAGGTTAGGTTATTAGGTCTATTGGTTAAAAACCTAATCTAAGTCACTTGTATTCAAGGAGATTAACACTACTTACCCTTGATAAGTCTCCAATTAACGTTCAAATGTCCACTTTAGTGCTAGGTTATTTAATTAATTTGGTGTTATTTTGGGTATTATTACTTGTTTTGGTTAATTTGTCTCCACAGGACTCAAATGATTAAAAGGAGCAGAATTGGGCTTAATTGGAGAAACTTTGGACCAGAAAGGAATTTGGTGCTGAATTAAAGGAGCTGAAGCGAAATTGGAGTTAGTCTTGCCCAAGACTAAGGACCTCCGAATCTTCTGATGTTCAAATTGACCAGGACCTTTTCCAATTCGAAATAGAAGGCAGAAAATCGTGGATTTGAAATTTGTAAAAGAGGTTGATGATTTAGATAGATATTATTTTGTTACCCAACTTTTAGGAGAGGGTTTTCTCTATAAATAGATGAGAATTTACACCTTGAGGTATAAGTTCTTTTTAGTTTTTTTTCTCTTTTTGGTTTCTTAGTTAGCTTTATTTATTTTTCATCTTTAATGGTTATCATAGTCGAATTCATGACTATGTGTAGCTAAACACTTTATTCGGTTAAGGGATTAATCAAAGGCGAGCATTATTTTCTATCGTGAGATTGTTACTCTTTAATTTAGAAATCTGAATTTATATGAGCTGTTTGCATGTTTGTTAATCTATAAAATTAGACCATCATTGGAGGTTCAGGTGAAGGTTTGGCTAGACTTTTGCTTTTTGATTCATTGAACAACGTTAGGAAATAGGATTTGTAATCATCTGAATATCTTAACAACGATTAAGCGCATGAACATGTGATTTGGTTTGAATCGGAATCGCTAAGAATTCGATTAACTTAGATTGGGTCCTTCTAATTCCTAATGCTTTCGACAGATTAAATTCTAAGCGCTAAGCTAGAACTGTCTGATTGAATATGAGCTTATCTTTAGGCGCTCTAGGATTTGCTTTACAATTAAGGAAGGATTAGGTCGGGAATGAATAAGGAACGACTATAACCAATCCAGATCATGTTAATTAAGATAATGTCTCACCGTCAATGATCGATGGGAAATAATTGTTTGGCCTGCGGAATCTCCCTTAACTGAAATTCCAATATATAATTTTACATTCAATTTCAATTTGATTCTGCAATTTTTATTTATTCATTAATCAACAATTTCAATCCCCCTTATTTATTTTTTGTTAATTGCTTAGTTATATTTGTGATTAGATTAGTATTAATCCTTTGGGTACGACCTTTACTTGCTCTTTTACAATTTATTTTCGGCTAAGTAAAGTTATAATTATCTTTGGTGGATTCGACACCCATCATCCTGAAGTTCCTAGTGCGTGATTCCCTTGTAAGGCTGAAACTAGGTCTAAGGCTCAGCAATTTGGGCTTAATCAACTAAGAGGTCGTCAATCTCCTAGGCTCTGACTAGGTCAGGTTCAGCTCACAATATGTGCCTACTCGATTTTGGGGCTTTTGAATGAGTTAAACCAATTGAATAAAGCGTAAGACAAAGATTAAACAATTAAACATAGAACAAAATAAGAGTTAAAATATTATTAAAGATGAATGATAATGTCACAGGATACAATTAGCCTAGGATCCATAGACTGTATCAAAGAGTAAAAACAAGGAAAAGTAAAAGGAGATACGAAAATCCCTTTCAAGGAACCTGTCTACTCTGCAATCGGCTTCCTAGGTCTTAAGGACGGACCTTGAATATTCCTCAAGGATAGTTTTGAAGGAGCTTCAATGGAGGTTGATGAAGATGGAGGAGATGGAGAGGATATTCAAAGGGAAAGCTAAGATAATTTACAAAAATGAAAGATGTCTAATTTACATTGGAAAAACTCTATTTATAGGCGTGGCTCGGCCCTCTTTTTGACCTATTTTCGTGTCCTTATGCAGATAGGAAGTTGTGGGGTCCGTCGTGGCTTCGTGGGGGCGGAATTGGTCTTTTTGACCAACTCCCGCAGGTCTGCTCGCCGAGTAGGGCGAGCTGCTCGACGAGCAGGGCTACTCGCGACGAGTAGCGCCCTGCTCGCCCGAGCACACCTCTAGCAGCTTGCTCGGCGAGCAGGCATCCTGCTCGCCCGAGCAGGCATCCTACTCGCCCGAGCAGGCCTCTGGCGGCCTGCTCGGCGAGTAGGCCTCTGATAGGGGTCAAAAACCCCTATCTTTGGGTACGGTTTTAGGATGGGTTTTAGCGTTATTTAGTTAATAAGCAAGCAATTCTCGCATTTAAATGCTTTTGTGTGAGTTAGTTAGAAATTGGAAACGTTTTATTTACTTTTCGTCGTTTAGGCTCGTTTTATGATCAATTTAGGCAAATACGGCCGAAATAGCATGCATAGTGTAATTCCGTTATCTTTTGAAGCTAATTGGTCCGTCAAAAGTCGCACCAAACGAAGCGTTTGCTCAAAATAAGTGATTGAAGGATCAATTTAGCTTTTGGACTAATGTTATTTGGAGTTTCTATACGTGCGCAGTTGTAAGTTCGGGCGAAAAAGGACATCAAGGACATTCGGCAAGCATCGAGAGCATGCCGGGCGAAAACGCTCGACGAGCAGGGCCCCGTGGGCCATTTCTGCTCGCCGAGTAGGCCCCTGGAGGCCTGCTCGGCGAGCAGGCCGCCAGGCGCCTGCTCGGCGAGCAGGGGGCTGCTTGTCGCGAGTAGCCCTGCTCGGCGAGCAGACCTGCGGGAATTGTTCAAAAAGACCAATTCCGCCCCCACGAAGCCACGATTGACCCCACGTCTTCCTACACCAACAAGGACACGAAAATAGGTCAAAAAGAGGCCCGAACCGCGTCTATAAATAGAGTTTTTCCAATGTAAATTAGACATCTTTCGTTTTTGTAAATTATCTTAGCTTTTCCCTTGTAATTCCTCTCCATCTCCTCCATCTTCTTCAACCTCCATTGAAGCTCCTTCAAAGCTTTTTCTCGAGGAATTATCAAAGTCCGTCCTTAAGATTAAGTCGCCGGCTGTAGAGTAAACAGGTTCCCTGAAAGGGATTTTTGTATCTTCTTTTATCTTTCCTTGTTTGTACTCTTTGATACAGTTGCCGAACTTAACTTATTGTATCTTGTGACATTTATCTTCGCCTTTAATAATAATTTAGCTCTTGTTTTGTTCTATGATTATTTGTCTAATCTCTGTCTTACGCTTTATTCAATTGGTTTAACTCATTTAAAAGCCCCAAAATCTAGTAGGCACACATTGCGAGCTGAATCTGACCTAGTCGGAGCCTAGGAGATTGACGACCTCTTAGTTGATTAAGCGCCAATTTACTGAGCCTTAGACCTAGTTTCGGCCTTAGGGAATCACGCGCTAGAAACTTCAGGAGGGTAAGTAGGGTTAATCGCCTTGAATACAAGTGACTCAGATTAGGTTTTTATTCAATAGACCTAATAATTTATCTTCATTATTATCGTTCATACCATGTTCCTTTGGATAATTGCATTAATGAAAGATCAATTAGGGGTAGAGTAACTTAGTTAGGCTTAGAATAACTTAGTTAGAATTAGATAACTTAGTTAGAATTAGATAACTTAGCTAGGATTAGTATAATTCAACCTAGGAGTAGATTAATTTAAACAAACCAACTCAAAACCCGCTAAGCCTAGATAACATCCGAGATCGAGTAGCTCGGTACTTGCAGAAATAAATCCTGTGGACGATAACCTGGTCTTAACCATAAATTTATTACTTGATAACGACGGGGTACACTTATCCCTTAGTGAGTTCCCATCTCGAGTTAGATGGGGACGCATCAAGTTTTTGGCGCCGTTGCCGGGGATTTATTTCTTTTGCAATATCGAACCAAAGGTCGATTTGTTAGTTTAGGCATTCCTTTGTGAATATCTTTGTTTATATTGTCTATACTTGTTGATATATGATTTCTTTATACTTTTCTATACTTGTTCATATCTGTATACTGTTACTTATCAACTTTTGTGCTAGAACTTCACTTTTTCTCAGCATTCTCTGATCAATGAATTGGCAAGAAAAAATCGAGTGGCAAGCTCAAAAGTTTACTATCCCATCAAGACAATACATTCATGCCCTGGAGAATGAGGCTCCCAATCCCTCCATGGCCGACTTAAATGAGAAAATGGATATCTTGATGGCGAAACTGAGCCTCAACACCAATGAAAGTGTAAGTTTTATGGGTGATCACCAAAGGTATAATTCTAACCCCAATTCTTACAGCTTTTATGGTAGTGATTGGAGGATACCTCAACACTCAAATTTGTCATACGGGAACCCTAACATGTTGAGGCCTCCAAATAGGTTTGTTAATGAGCACAGGGAAAACAGATTGGGAATGTTCCCTTACGAACAAGCAAGCCAAGTTCCTCCACAACCCTCTAGCTCACAAGATGAGGTGCTGTCCATTTTGAAAGGAATATCAGCCCGACTTACAATCAACGAGGAGGTTTGCAAGGACTTGAGCAACCAATTAGCTCAAATAAACCAAGAGATGCAAAAACAATCCCGAGATGCTCTCCCAGGCATAAAGGAAAACATAGAAATCCCACAAAGGGAATCAGCTCAAGCCATCTCTTTGAGGAATGACAAAAAGATAGAACCAAGTCCACTATCACATGCATCACTCGAGGTAAGTGAAGAACCGAAAGCGGTAAGCAACCCCGGTTCAAAATCTGAAATTCTAAATCATGTGATAGAAATAAACGATCAAATCGAAGCTTGTGTATATCAACTACCTTTTCCTCAAAAGTTCGAAAAGTTTGGATTTACTCCTTGTTCAGAAGTTTTCATTCTCTTCGACCTACCAAGAGAATCCAAAAGGGAGCAAACCAAACTTTTTCATAATTTATTTAAATTCGGCCTCCTACTTTCATTAAACTTATTTGAGGCTCTTAATCCGTTTTGTAGGTACGGGTTATTTCTAAAGGAGTTCGAGTTCCTAACGCGAGTAGAAGCTTACACCTAGGAAGGAACTCCATTTCGAGCTCACCGACTATAAAGTAGCACTTCTTGGGAGGCAACCCAAGTTTGGATTAAACTTTTTCTAGGTTTGTTTTCTTTTTAATTCAATTATAGATTTCTGTTTTTAACTCTAGTTAGTAAGTTGTCTTCTCCACCCTAACTCTTTACACTCGTACTTCATGATTTGTGATGCAATGTTGGAACTTATCGCATATTTTTAGTGTGAGGAGGATGGGTAGACAAACTTACAAAAATTGTATAAATTTAAAATTTTTGTTGCGTCGTGTCTAGTTTAGTTTAGCGTTTTTGGTTTTGTTTATGTTTTTTTCATGTTTAGGACCTAAAACCGTGAACCTCCTTCGAATCTAAACTTCGTTATTTGTCTTTGAGGGCTAAGAATCGAATCTAAAATTGCATGACAACTAGTTTAGGCGTAGGACACAACTCTTGTATCTGTAAAAGCATGAGCTAAGGTTTACATTTAGACCCTATTTTTGAAGAAATGCTAAAATCATTACTTAGGTAGATAACTTAAGAATTGAAGGCATGTGACATTAAACTTGAGTTTGGGGAAAACTAGTAAACACAAAATTGAAACCCAAAGAATTGTGAGTTGAATTTGAGCCTAAGAGCGAACATCAAAAAGCTCTTTTTCTTGACATTTTTGTGTGAATGCTTTGACTTATGGAAGATTACAGATTTTGCACCTAATACTGTGTTGAACCTACATGCAATGGTTTGAGATGATAAACGATGAATCAGCCTCATTAGAATTAACCCTTTTCTTTACCTTATTTTTTCTTTTTCATCCACTCTAGGAAGCCCCTTTGAGCCTATATTTTTGTAGTTTATAGATTTTTTCTTTCGTTCTAACCTGTTTTTGCAAACCACAACTTGGTTTGCTACTTAACCCAATTTCTTTTGCAAAGCTCAAATAGAGCCTTTGTTTTCTTCTCGCGCTTTATCTTTGTTTATGGCATTACAGTAGCAAGCCAAAAGGCTAAGAAGTGAATGAGCATCACTATCCCAAAAAGAAAAAGAGAAAAACAGAAAAAGGAAAGAAAAGAGACGAACAAAAGGGAAGAACTTCATTCCCCAGTTCTTAAAAAAAAAGTCTCAAGAAAACATCCCAAAAAGAAAATAATAAGGGATGAATAAAAAGCTCAGTCACTTCATATTTGCTAAAGCCATTTAAACTTTATTTTTGTAGCGCTATAACTATTAACCCTTGTTGTACCTTTTGTTGGTCCCTTGTAAGGTTGCAAATATAGTTCCAAGGGGGGGGGGGGGGTTAGGAACTATTTTACCTTTTTTTTTAAAATAAGTTGGGCAGATTTCTTTTCTTCAAGAAAAGTTTATCTAACAGCGGCGCTTACCACTCAGCAAGACACTGGCTTAGTCAACTAGTGACTAGGACAGCTTCGTTGCTTAGGTCAGGAAATAGCACTTAGAGTCTATTCCTGAACCTTCTCGTTGGTAGCCCACAACTCAGCTTGACCTCTTTTACTTGGTCAGTTTTAGTTTGTTTTAAGCAAGCAATATGAATAAGGAGTTAAGGTTTAGAAATACTTCACTCAGCAGATTTATCCAGGTTCGGCTTCTTCTAAGCCTACGTCCTGTCCCCGGAACACCTCCGAGATTTCAAATCCTCTACTGAGCTCTTTAAAGGTAGAGCCTCAAACCTTTTACAATATCAGCAATTGAGTATGACAAGAGTACCTTCCTCTATACTTCTACTCAATCCTAATCTCTCCGCTGAGTACTTAAAACCGAGTACCCAGCCTCTCCTTTCTACTTCTAGAAATGATAAAGATTTTGTCCTAAACAACAATTGCTAGAACACCTTAGATGATTGAAAAACAATCACTCTAGACTTTTACACAAATGAATAGACTTTGTAGTGTAAGAACTTTGCTTTGCTTTTGATGGAGAACTTTTGTATACGTTTGGTCAGCGTAGCGGCTCTTGCTCAAAGTTCTTTGCAGAATGTGGATTCTGAATGGACTATTTATAGAGAGCTGTGAGAGCTTCTGGTTATTTCGAATTTCGAAATAACCGTTGGAGAGAAACGGCTATAGGTCGCTTTCACTGAGTCTGCCAGCAGTTCTCGTTAGCCAATCAGATTCCAGCGTCTTCTGTTCTTCGGTCAGTGAGTCAGTATGTTCCACCATTTTGGGTAATGTCAACCAGATAGCTTGTTGTGTCTTCTGATCTTTACCTAATGAGGAAATACTTTGTCTGGAAGCTGTCTTATGGTCAGTAGTTGTCTTGCATGTTTTGTCGAGACAGCTCAGCAGCTTCATACCGAAGTTGTCTACGTGGATCTTCTCGATCCTTCTTTACTCAGCATGCGTTTCATCACTTCAACGGCGACGTTTTGGAGATACGCGGGCTGAGTGATCTTTGGCTTGTTTGACTTGGGCCTTGATTTCCATATAGGGCTTGAGCCTTATGATCTTTATGTCTTATGATAAATTATAAACTCAACATTGAACAAACACATTAGTAACACTAAATCAAAGCATTTAAACTTAGTGTGTTATAGAATATTTACTTTCACTTAATTAATTTGTCAAATCAAAATCCTGTGGAAAGGTGTTTCAACAAACTCCCCCATTTTGATGTTGGCAAAACTAATCAGCAAGGAACTCAGTATGAGCTCCCCCATGATAGTTGACCTTTTTAATTAAGTGAACTCCCCCGTAAGGATAGAACTACTGACTTAGTTTTGTTCTAAACATTCTAAGGTTTAGCTGAATAAGCCTAAGATCAGTTTTCAGTTATAGGTCAGCTTATGGGTCATATTCTATTTTACTCAGTATTCAGCGGAAGTGATGTATAGTGACAGAGCGCTGAGTAAATCATTTGTTCAATGGTTTATATTTGACAAGTTCAAACATCTATATGCAACATGCATTTATATAATACTTGGCATTTAAAGGATGAATAATCAACAGTTAAAATATGAATGCAAGTATTTCAGGAGTAATAGAAGTTAGGCAAGTTAGGCATAAAATAAAACAACACAAAAACAAACATTACAAAACAAAACAAGATAAAGTTCTTCTTCCTAACTTCTAACACTTAACACTCTAGTTTCTCTAACACTCTAGAGTTCCTTCTCCTTAGTTGCCACTTTTCTCCCCCGTTTTGCCAGCATCAGCAGTAGGCAAATTAACGGTAGGGGCAGGAGATTTGGCCTGATCCTGCAGCACACGTATTTGACCCTCCAAGGAATTCATATGACTGACCATAGCCAGCATGAGTTCAGTCATTCTGGTCATGTGAGCATATGTGGGTTGCTGCGTCTGGACAGAGGAGAAGTGATTGATTAATTCATGGATTTCACGCAGAATATGGTGAGTGACAGGTGGATGAGAGGACTGAGCAGGAGTTGATGGAGTAGGTGCTTGTTCTTGAAGCAGAGTGCTTGCTGAGGCGATGACACGCCGACCTGACTCAGTGGCACCAAGGTGTGCATATTTGGCAAAAGTGGGTTCACACTGAGGGCCTTGTGTAGTGACAGGACTACGAGGCGTGTTGACCTCAGGTGCTGAGTTGCTTTGAGTTTGAGGTGGGAGTGGAGCTTCTTTTGGACTTACAGGGGTCTTGGCTTGTTTCTCTACGGGAGGAACAGAGGCTTGATTTTGTGGAGACCCCTCTTGAGAAACATGGCCCTCAAGAACAGGTTCTTCAGCTGTTCGCAGCTTCTTCTCAGCTGACTCAGCTAGGTCTTGATCAGCTTTCCTCTTGTTGCTTTCTATCAGCCTTATCTTTCTCGGGACAGTATGAATATCCTTCGAGCATGCTCCCTTTTTCTTCTTCTTCTCAGCTTCAGCAACCTCAGATGGCACAGTGGACGGATTCTCAGTTGGAGGTTCATTGATTGGTTCTGTACCCTCAGCAGTGTGAGCGGCTTCAGCCATAACATCATCTATAATGGCATCCAGGTTAGCCAGATTTTCCATTTCTCCAATGGGTTGCTCATCCTCAGCCATAAGATTCTCCTCCTCAGGAGTGGCATTTTCACCATATCCTCTAAGAGGTTGGCTATGTGAGAGTCCATTCAGCAGACGTGCAGTGATAGCAGTTCCCGTTGAACTTATTTCACCAACAGTTTCTATGTTCTTGTCTTGTATTATCCTGGTGATGAGAGAACCTAAACGGAGCTTCCTTCCGCTTCTTTGGGAAGCCCCGACCAAAAATACAGGCATGTTGAAAGGAGTGCTGGTCAGCATATGCCAGATGAAACATTGTTCAAAATTAGAGGCAGATGAGGGAGAGCTGAGTTTAGGGAAGATAAAGTTGGTCAGCAAGAAGTGGGCCATCTTCTGATTTTTGCCCATGCAGGTGCTGGGTACTTCTCCCTTGTAGTTTCTGGGTTTACAGAATCCCTTCATCTTCTCTGCGATGGCTTTCGGTATCGGCTCCTTTGTGGTTCTGAACTGGATCCCTGTATTTGGTATCTCTAGCAATGTAGCTAGATATTCAGGGGTTATCACTATCTTTTGACCCTTGACTGTGGTCTCCAGATAGTCAGAGTCATCTGCATCAACATGCAGGTTGGAGTAGAACTCTCTTACCATTGTAGGATAGGTTTGCCCGGACAAAGAGAAGAGACCTGTCCATTTGTTGTTTTTGATCCATTCACAGAATGGAGTCTCTGAAGAGATGAAGTCAGGGTGGAAGAATCGACTTCTTAATACCTCTTGATTCTTAGCCCAAGAGTGTACTTTAATCATTTTTCTCATTAGGCTAGTTGAAGGACCAGCCTGGTCAGAGGATTTGAGAGTTGGAGAGAAATAACTTTCGTTGTAAGACATTTTTGAAGTTTTGAAGCTCTTTGGAAAATTTTGAAGCTTTCTTAGAGTTCAGTGTATATGTGATGAGGGTAGTGGGTTAGTATTTACTATTTATAGATTTTATGGTTTAGGGTTCCGTTTGAATTTTAATCCAGTTTTGCTCTGGGTTGTCCAATCGCCAGAAACCCTGACACTTATGACACTATTAAGACGTTATTCGGCGCATGCGCAGTACAGGTGTCACCTCGCGTGTAGTGACTTTAAATGCTAATAAGTGCTTCTACTTAGCGTTTGTTGATATAAACGTTTCATATTCTGAGTAGTCAGTACATTCTTTAGGAATGGCTTTAAGTTCAAGTTCGAAGCTAATTTACTCAGTGTGCAAGATTACTCAGTATTGTATATTTAGTCAGTTTCAATGAAATACTCAGCAAACAATGAATCATTCAGCATGTAATTCATTCAGCATTCAATAATCATTTATGCACATAAATTTACTGAAGAGGATTAAACATACCAATTGCTTCTCTCAGTATGCTAAATTGCTCTCGTGCTAGAGGCTTTGTAAAGATATCAGCAAGCTGCTCGTCTGTTGGTACATACGTCAGCTTGATTTCTTTCTTGAGTACATGATCTCTGATGAAGTGATGTCATATGCTGACATGTTTCATCCTGCTGTGTTGAATTGGGTTCTTTGAGAGGTCAATTGCACTTTTGTTGTCGCATTTGACTTCAATTGTCTTTGTTTGAACACCATAATCTTCAAGCTGTTGCTTAATCCAAAGGACCTGAGCAACACAACCTCCAGCAGCAATGTACTCAGCTTCAGTTGTGGACAGGGCTACTGACGCCTGCTTCTTGCTGAACCAAGATACAAGACAGCTTCCTAGGAATTGGCATCCTCCAGAGGTGCTTTTTCTTTCCAGCTTGTCTCGTCCATAGTCAGCGTCAGTGTATCCGATGAGTGTAAAGTCATGAGTGTTTGGATACCACAGACCTGCATTTACTGAGCTTTGCAAATATCTAAGGATCCTTTTTACGGCTATGTAATGGGATTCCTTAGGGTTAGCTTGATAGCTAGCACAATAACATACTGAGAACTGAATGTCCGGTCTACTTGCTGTTAAGTAAAGTAAAGAGCCAATCATATCTCGGTATAACTTGCTGTCTACTGACTTACCATTTTCATCAGCACAAAGGACAGTGTCAGTGCCTATAGGAGTGGAGATTGGCTTACAATGTTCCAGTTCATATTTCTTCAATATCTCCTTGGCATATTTAGCTTGACTTATGAATATGCCATTCTTTCCTTGCTTAATTTGAAGTCCGAGGAAGAAGTTGAGTTCTCCCATCATTGTCATTTCGAATTCAGTCTGCATCTGTTTGCTAAATTCCTTGCACATAGATTCATTAGTAGCACCAAATATAATATCATCTACATATATTTGAGCCAGCAGGGTATCTTTACCCTTTCTCTTAATGAATAAGGTTGTATCAGCTTGACCCCTGACGTAACCTCTAGTCAGTAAAAAGTTGGTCAGCCTCTCATACCAAGCACGTGGTGCTTGCTTGAGTCCATACAGAGCCTTTTTGAGTTTGTAAACGTGGTTTGGGAACTTAGAATCCTCAAACCCTGGAGGCTGATTTACATAGACCTCCTCGTCTATTACTCCATTAAGAAAGGCACTTTTGACATCCATTTGAAACAGTTTAAAGTTCATGTAAGATGCATATGCACATAAAATCCTAATAGCTTCTAGCCTTGCCACTGGGGCAAAGGTCTCACCGTAGTCAATACCTTCTTGCTGACTGTAGCCCTGAGCTACAAGTCTTGCCTTATTTCTGACTACGTTTCCTTGCTCATCTAGCTTGTTCCTGAAGACCCATCTCGTTCCAATGGTCTTTTGGCTCCTAGGATGTGGCACTAGCTCCCATACATTATTCCTCCTGAACTGATTGAGTTCCTCTTGCATGGCATTCATCCAGAATTCGTCATCCTCAGCTTCGGCAAAGTTCTTCGACTCAAGTACTGAGACAAAAGCTACATTGCCGAGATACTTCCTTAGTTGATTTCTTGTCATCAGCGTATTTCCAGCTGAGTCAAGAATTGCATTTTCTGAATGCCCTCTTGGGACTCTTATCTCCTTTGGTAGACTTGTGTCTTGTTCTATCTGTGTTTCAACATTCTCTGCAGAAGTAGATAGGTCAGTGAAAGTAATTTTAGGTTCACTCTTACTCTTGGTCAGCCGTTTTATGAAGGACTCAGTAGCTGGTTCTTGATCAGCAGGTGCTGAGTTTGGTTCATCTTCTGTCAGCGGCTGGTATCTTCCTGCAGGGTTAGTTTCATCGAATTGCACATGTATAGATTCTTCTAATACTTGAGTTCTCTTATTAAAAACTCGGTATGCTTTACTGTTTGTTGAGTAGCCTAGAAAGATAGCCTCATCAGCTTTTGAATCAAATTTGGCTAAGCTATCTTTGGTATTTAAAATAAAACACCTACAGCCAAAGGTACGAAAGTATCCAATGTTGGGCTTTCGTCCTTTCCAAAGTTCATATGGGGTTTTCTTAAGTATAGGTCTAACTAAAGCCCTATTCAGAATATAGCATGCTGTGTTGACAGCTTCTCCCCAAAAATACTTTGGAAGCCTATGCTCATCCAGCATTGTCCTGGCAATCTCAACCAGAGTTCTGTTCTTCCTTTCAACAACCCCATTTTGCTGAGGCGTTCTAGGAGCAGAGAAATTGTGGTCAATGCCGCTGGCTTCACAAAATTCAACAAACTTTTGGTTCTTAAATTCTCCACCATTATCACTACGGATATGAGCTAATTTTAGGTCTTTCTCATTTTCAATTTTTCTAACCAAGTTTGAAAATGTCTCAAAAGTCTCATCCTTACTGGTCAGCAGGATAACCCATGTGTACCGAGAGAAATCATCTACAATAACCGAGGAAAACCTTCTTCCACCCAGACTCAGCGGCTGGACTGGACCAAAGAGATCCAAGTGTAGCATTTCTAACGGACGCTTAGTTGAGACAATGTTTTTACTTTGAAAAGATTGCTTGGTTTGTTTTCCAGCTTGGCAGGCATGGCATAATTGATCTTTTTGAAATTTAAGTTTAGGCAGTCCCTCAACCAATTGCTTTCTTGCTAATTTGGCCAGGAGGTCCATGCTTACATGACCAAGTCTCCTGTGCCATAGCCAGGAATTTTCTTCCTTTGTGACTAAGCATACAGTTTTTGAAAACTTCTTTTCGAGGTTTAGCATAAAGACATTGTCTATCCGAGGGGCAGTTAAGATTAACTCATTAGTTTTACCCTCGTATATTTTACATCCAGTAGCATCAAATATAACTTTTCTCCCATTGTCACATAGCTGAGCTACGCTGAGTAAGTTATATTTGAGTCCGCTGACTAGGGAGACAGATTCAATAGTAGGGTTACCTCCGACGGTTCCTGAGCCTACTATCTTACCCTTCTTGTTGTCTCCAAAACTTACACTCCCTCCTCGTTTACGTTCAAACGTGATGAACTGAGTTTCATCACCCGTCATATGCCTTGAGCATGCGCTGTCAATATACCACATCTTTGACTTCTCGGCACATCTCAGGCTTACCTGCATTGTAACTAGTTACTTTTAGGTACCCAACTCTTTTTGGGTCCTGACTTGTTAGGTGCAACAGGTGTAGCATCATATTTTATTTTATGGCGGCATACATGGACAGTATGGCCATTCTTTCCACAGAAGTCACAACTGACCTTCTGTTTAGGATTTTTTACTGACTTGTCAGCACCCCAGTGCTGAGCGTGCCAGCACACTTTAGTAGTGTGTCCTAACTTCCCACAAAAATCACATTGGACTTTTCGCTGGGGATTTCTTCTCTGCTGAGTACCTTGGTACTGTGTACCTTGATACTGAGTTCTCAGCGGAAAATTGTTTTTGTTTGGAACCTTTAATTGGTTCTGAATGGTTGTGACATCCTTCCTCAGTTTCTTTGAAACTGACTGGACTTCAGAGACAGACTCATGAATGATTTTCATATTTTCATGCAAAACTGAGTTGTCTTGAAGAAGGTATCTGAGGTCACTCAGTTTGACCTCTTCTACTTCATCACAGCGCCGGCTGAGTGCTTTAATCTTCCTATTACACTTTTTAACAAGTGTACAGAGATCACTCAGGGCGTTACCCATTTCATTTCTGAGTTGAGAGAGTGAGATTACCTCATTAGATTGCTCTTCATTATCTGACTCATCAGATTGGTCAGCATGCTCAGAAATGCATGGCTCAGCAAGTTCGTCAGCCATAAAGCATATCTTCGCTGACTCGGTGGCCTCAGTTTCTGTTGATGAAGATTCATCACTGTCACTCCAAGTAGCCACCATTGCCTTCTTCCCACTTTTCTCGTCTTTCCTCAGCGTGGGGCAGTTTGACTTAATATGGCCATCTTGGTGGCACTCAAAGCATGTAATGGGCTTTGAGCTGTCCTTTCTGTATTTGCTGTCGCTTGAGTCAGCCTTATACTTATCAAACTTTTTGTAAGGCTTTTTGGAATATTTGTCGTTCTTCCTGAACAGCCTCTTCATCTTTCTTGTAAACATAGCCATCTCCTCATCATCAGTTGAACTCCCGTCAGTGGAGTCAGCCTTCATGAAAAGTGACTTCTGCTTCTTGTCATCAGATTTTTCCTTCACCTCAAAGTTCTTCATTGATATCTCATGGGTCAGCAATGAACCGATGAGTTCGTCATATTTGTAGGTGGTTAAATCCTGAGCTTCCTCAACTGCTGTCTTCTTTGTTTGCCAGTCTTTTGGAAGACTCCTGAGTATCTTTTTGACTTGTTCTTCCTCAGTGAGGATTTTCCCAAGTCTCTTGAGCTCATTAATGATGTTGGTGAACCTTGCGTTCATGTCTGAAATACCCTCATCATTGTTCATCTCGAACAGCTCGTACAGTCTCATCTGCTGATTCACCTTGGATTCTTTTACTTTGTTTGTTCCCTCGTAGGTGACTTCCAGCTTTTTCCAGATCTCTTGTGCCGACTCACAACCTGAGATTTTGTTATATTCTGCAGCATCGAGCGCACAGTGAAGCATATTGATAGCCGAAGCATGGTTTTGAAGCTTCTTAAGATTATCCTCTGTCCATTCAATCTCAGCTTTAACAACTGACTGGCCAGCAACAACTTTCACAGGTACAAACGGGCCTTGGACTATAGACAGCCAGGCACTCATGTTTGTAGCTTGAATGAAGTTTTTCATCCTATTCTTCCAAAAGGTATAGTTTGACCCGAAGAATAGGGGAGGCCTGGTAATGGATAGTCCCTCAGGTAATATCTGAGTTGTCTGGTTTCCAGGGAGAAACCGAGTGCTGTTTTCGCCCATGGTATGGATCAACTCAAGGTTGTTAGACCTTTAGTAGTGAGCTTTTAGGCTCTGATACCACTTGTTGGTCCCTTGTAAGGTTGCAAATATAGTTCCAAGGGGGGGGGGGTTAGGAACTATTTTACCTTTTCTTTTTTAAAATAAGTTGGGCAGATTTCTTTTCTTCAAGAAAATTTTATCTAACAGCGGCGCTTACCACTCAGCAAGACACTGGCTTAGTCAACTAGTGACTAGGACAGCTTCGTTGTTAGGTCAGGAAATAGCACTTAGAGTCTATTCCTGAACCTTCTCGTTGGTAGCCCACAACTCAGCTTGACCTCTTTTACTTGGTCAGTTTTAGTTTGTTTTAAGCAAGCAATATGAATAAGGAGTTAAGGTTTAGAAATACTTCACTCAGCAGATTTATCCAGGTTCGGCTTCTTCTAAGCCTACGTCCTGTCCCCGGAACACCTCCGAGATTTCAAATCCTCTACTGAGCTCTTTAAAGGTAGAGCCTCAAACCTTTTATAATATCAGCAATTGAGTATGACAAGAGTACCTTCCTCTATACTTCTACTCAATCCTAATCTCTCCACTGAGTACTTAAAACCGAGTACCCAGCCTCTCCTTTCTACTTCTAGAAATGATAAAGATTTTGTCCTAAACAACAATTGCTAGAACACCTTAGATGATTGAAAAACAATCACTCTAGACTTTTACACAAATGAATAGACTTTGTAGTGTAAGAACTTTGCTTTGCTTTTGATGGAGAACTTTTGTATACGTTTGGTCAGCGTAGCGGCTCTTGCTCAAAGTTCTCTGCAGAATGTGGATTCTGAATGGACTATTTATAGAGAGCTGTGAGAGCTTCTGGTTATTTCGAATTTCGAAATAACCGTTGGAGAGAAACGGCTATAGGTCGCTTTCACTGAGTCTGCCAGCAGTTCTCGTTAGCCAATCAGATTCCAGCGTCTTCTGTTCTTCGGTCAGTGAGTCAGTATGTTCCACCATTTTGGGTAATGTCAACCAGACAGCTTGTTGTGTCTTCTGATCTTTACCTAATGAGGAAATACTTTTTCTGGAAGCTGTCTTATGGTCAGTAGCTGTCTTGCACGTTTTGTCGAGACAGCTCAGTAGCTTCATACCGAAGTTGTCTACGTGGATCTTCTCGATCCTTCTTTACTCAGTATGCGTTTCATCACTTCAACGGCGACGTTTTGGAGATACGCGGGCTGAGTGATCTTTGACTTGTTTGACTTGGGCCTTGATTTCCATATAGGGCTTGAGCCTTATGATCTTTATGTCTTATGATAAATTATAAACTCAACATTGAACAAACACATTAGTAACACTAAATCAAATCATTTAAACTTAGTGTGTTATAGAATATTTACTTTCACTTAATTAATTTTGTCAAATCAAAATCATGTGGAAAGGTGTTTCAACACCTTTAACCCTCTAACCACATTACAACCCCGATTAGAGGCTGTTTTTAATATCATCGGAATCATATAGCATAGTAGAGGAACGCGGATGAACGTGCAAAATCAACGTAATCCTAAGCAAGAACATAAGCCGAGAGTAAACACTTTAGCCACCAAAATTGTGCAAAATGAGTGAACTACCTACGGTGAGGTGTTTTACTTAGCGATCCCCTCAAGCTCGTTTAAATTGAACATGTGTCCTTTTGCTTAAAACTATGACCTATGATAATTGAAATGTGACTTTTGGACATCGTGTCTCTACTTTGTATTTCCGAATGCATGTAATTACAGATGCTCGAAATTGTGTCAAGCACCTAGTCAAACCGGGAGGTTTTCTGGCTTGCTTGTGATGGCGGGTTTAGTTTTTTAGTTTACTTGGGGACAAGTAAAGTTTTAAGTGCGAGGAGGTTTGATAGGGGTCAAAAACCTCTATCTTTGGGTACGGTTTTAGGACGGGTTTTAGCGTTATTTAGTTAATAAGCGAGCAATTCTCGCATTTAAATGCTTTTGTGTGAGTTAGTTAGAAATTGGAAACGTTTTATTTAATTTTCGTCGTTTAGGCTCGTTTTATGATCAATTTAGGCAAATACGGTCGAAATAGCATGCATAGTGTAATTCCGTTATCTTTTGAAGCTAATTGGTCCGTCAAAAGTCGCACTAAACGAATCGTTTGCTCAAAATAAGCGGTGACGGATCAATTTAGCTTTTGGACTAATGTTATCTGGAGTTTCTATACGTGCCCAGGTGTAAGTTCGGGCGAAAAAGGACATCAAGGACATTTGACAAGCATCGAGAGCATGACGGGCGAAAACGCTCGACGAGCAGGGCCCCGTGGGCCATTTCTGCTCGCCGAGCAGGCCCCTGGAGGCCTGCTCGCCGAGAAGGCTATGCCTGCTCGCCGAGCAGGCCCCTGGAGGCCTGCTCGCCGAGAAGGCTATGCCTGCTCGCCGAGCAGGCCCCTGGAGGCCTGCTCGCCGAGAAGGCCATGCCTGCTCGCCGAGCAGGCCGCCAGGCGCCTGCTCAGCGAACAGGGGGCTGCTCGTCGCGAGTAGCCCTGCTCGCCGAGCAGCTCGCCTTGCTCGGCGAGCAGACCTGCGGGAATTGGTCAAAAAGACCAATTCCGCCCCCAAGAAGCCACGATTGACCCCACGTCTTCCTACACCAACAAGGACACAAAAATAGGTCAAAAAGAGGCCCGAACCGCTTCTATAAATAGAGTTTTTCCAATGTAAATTAGACATCTTTCGTTTTTGTAAATTATCTTAGCTTTCCCCTTGTAATTCCTCTCCATCTTCTTCAACCTCCATTGAAGCTCCTTCAAAGCTTTTTCTCGAGGAATTATCAAGGTCCGTCCTTAAGATTAAGTCACCGGCTGCAGAGTAAACAGTATCCCTGAAAGGGATTTTTGTATCGTCTTTTATCTTTCCTTGTTTGTACTCTTTGATAAAGTTGCCGAACTTAACTTATTGTATCTTGTGACATTTATCTTCGCCTTTAATAATAATTTAGCTCTTGTTTTGTTCTATGATTATTTGTCTAATCTCTGTCTTATGCTTTATTCAATTGGTTTAACTCATTCAAAAGCCCCAAAATCTAGTAGGCACACATTGCGAGCTGAATCTGACCTAGTCGGAGCCTAGGAGATTGACAACCTCTTAGTTGATTAAGCGCCAATTTACTGAGCCTTAGACCTAGTTTCGGCCTTAGGGAATCACGCGCTAGAAACCTCAGGAGGGTAAGTAGGGTTAATCGCCTTGAATACAAGTGACTCAGATTAGGTTTATATTCAATAGACCTAATAATCTATCTTCATTATTATCGTTCATACCATGTTCCTTCGGATAATTGCATTAATGAAAGATCAATTAGGGGTAGAGTAACTTAGTTAGGCGTAGAATAACTTAGTTAGAATTAGATAACTTAGTTAGAATTAGATAAGTTAGCTAGGATTAGTATAATTCAACCTAGGAGTAGATTAATTTAAACAAACCAACTCAAAACCCGCTAAGCCTATATAACATCCGAGATCGAGTAGCTCGGTACTTGCAAAAACAAATCCTGTGGACGATAACCTGGTCTTAACCAGAAATTTATTACTTGATAACGACGGGGTACACTTATCCCTTAGTGAGTTCCCATCTCGAGTTAGGTGGGGACGCATCAGCCTCCAGGGGCCTGCTCGGCGAGCAGGCATGGCCTACGGTGGCCCGCTCGTCGAGCATTTTTGCCCGGTATGCCCCCGCGTGCTTGTCGACTGCCGTCGATGCCTTTTTCGTCCGAACTCATACCTGCGCATGTACCGAAACTCCAGATAACATTAGTCCAAAGGCTAAATTGACCCCCTAATCGCTTATTTTGAGCAAACGCTTCGTTTGGTGCGACTTTTGACGGACCAATTAGCTTCAAAAGATAACAGAATTATACTATGCATGCTATTTTGGCCGTAATTTCCTAAATTGGTCATAAAAGGAGCCTAAACAACGAAAAATAAATAAAACATTTCCAATTCCTAACTAACTCACACAAAAGCATTTGAATGCGAGAAATGCTCGCTTATTAACTAAATAATGCTAAAACCCGTCCTAAAACCGTACCCAAAGATAGGGGTTTTTGACCCCTATCAAGCATCCGTCAGGGTGATCCTATGAGTCCCTTCCTTTTCGTTATTGCTATGGAGAGGCTGTCCCACCTTATTCAAGATGCCATTGATATTGGGAGTTTCCACCCGGTGGCGATCAACAGTTTCTGTCCCCAGGTGACCCACTTATTCTTTGCGGACAATGTCCTTATCTTTCTTGAAGGTAATGAGGAGCAGTTGAGTGTCATTATGGATATTCTGGATTATTTTTGTTCGGCCTCTGGTCAAAGACTTAATATCCAGAAATCTAGGATGATGTGCTCTAAGAATATGAATCCGAGAATTTGTAAAAGATTAAGTGATTTGTCTGGTATTCCTCTTACTAATTCTCTTGGGAAGTATCTGGGGATTCCTCTCCATAGTGAGAGAGTGTCTAAAGTTTCTTTTAAAGATACTTTGGACAAAGCCAATACGAGGTGTGCCACGTGGAAAGCCAATACTCTCTCCCTCGCTGGCCGTCTGACTTTAATTCAATCTGTGAATTCCGCTGCTCCCAACCACATCATGCAGGCTTGTCAGCTTCCGAATCCTGTGCTTAATGATCTTGATAAGATTAACCGAAGGTTCCTGTGGGGGGAAGCTGCGGAGGGAAGAAAGATCCACCTGGTGCCTTGGAGTGAGGTTTGTCAGCCCAAAGATTCAAGGGGTTTGGGCATTAGGAGAGCTAAGGATAATAATAAAGTTTTATTAATGAAACTCCTTTGGCGTATATGGAAATGCCCCTCCTCTCTCTGGGTTCGCCTTCTTTGTGGTAAGTATCGAAAAGATAAGATCTTTGGGGGCCCGAAAGAGAGAGTTATCAATTGTTCCTTCCTCTGGAAAGGGCTTAGCCCCGTTTTTGCTGAGTTTTGCTCGGGGGTTGGTCTGGATGTGGGTAATGGTGAGTCCATAAGCTTCTGGTTTGATACCTTGATTGGGGATAAACCTTTAGTGGATATGTGCACTTCCCCCCCGCCTAGTGATATCCAAAACTGGAGGTTAGCCGATGTGGTGGACTCTGAAGGGGACTGGGTTTGGCCTAAATTTGATTCTTTCTTTAGCCTTGAGACTCTCCTTAGAATTAGAGGAGTGAAGGTGAGTAATCAAGAGGAAGACATGGATAAGCATTGCTGGGCGCTGACTAATAATGGAGTATATTCTTGCAAATCTGCCTTTGAAGCTTTTTCCCTTAACAGGACTGATAATCCCTCGGATATTTGGAAGACCATTTGGTCCCTTAAAATCCCCTACCGCATGAGGAGCTTCCTGTGGCTGGGCGTTAAAGATAGATTACTTACTAACTCAGATAGATACAGAAGGCATTTGGCGACCTCTGGAGCTTGCGGTAGATTTAGAGGCCATGTTGAATCGTTGTGCCACGCTCTTAGGGATTGACCTAAGAGTGAAGAGGTTTGGAAGAAAATTCTCCCTCATCATACTTTCTCTTCCTTCATGTCCCATTCTTTGAACGACTGGTTCTCAAATGGTATTAGGGGAAAGTTTTTATCTTATATGGAGCATGGGGACATTTTCTTTGCCATTATCTGTCATCAAGTGTGGAAATGGAGGAACGAGGAGATTTTTGATAATAAAGTTGTGCTTTTGCCTAACTTAGCTGAGTTCATCTTGAAGAAACTCTCCTCTATTATTGATAGTTTCAAAGGTGAGTCCCTTGCCAGATCTTCCCCGAGTAGTGATGTCCACCTCGTGAGCTGGAGCAGGCCGAGAGAGGGGGTTGTGAAGCTGAATACTGATGGTTCCTGCCTCAGTAATGGTAAGATTGCTGCCGGAGGTGTTCTTAGGGATGCGGGAGGCGCCTGGCTTTCTGGGTTTATCCAGAATTTGGGTTTGGGTTCTTCCTTCTCTGCGGAGCTCTGGGGCATTCTCTCTAGGATCCAGCTGGCGATTAGGCTGGGTGTTAAGAGGCTTTCTGTGGAGTCAGATAACTTGGAGGTCATCAATATGATTTTGGGTAGTCATGCCATGGGTCTTCATAGCCGCAACCTTATTAAAGCTATTAAGAGGCTTAGCCCCTCATTTGATATCCTTGAGTTCAGCCACATTTTCCGGGAGCAGAACCGTGTTGCAGATCACTTGGCGGCGGCATGCCATGAGGGGATGTTAGGTGTTTCTACCCTTATCGTTCCCCCTATCGCTCTTTCTCCTCTTCTTTTAGAGGATATGATTGTGGTTAGCTTTCCTAGGCTAATCCCGGTGTAGTTGCTTGTTTTGCTTTGCTTTCCTTTCCTTTTCTACCAAAAAAAAGAAATCGAATTTGAAAGAATCTATTATAAATTAATTTCTGTAATTTCTTGTTATTTTTTATTCTCTATCTATTATGGTCAATCAACTTTTATTTTTATTTGTCCATGTCAATAAGCTGAACCGCCCTAACGATGCGCGCCGTCCAAACTCGACGGAAAAATTAAATAAAGGCCAAATTCATAACAAATTCAATGATCAATGACTTAATGTAGAAAAATAATTGATCATGAGCTTGATCCTTAAAACATGTAAAGTTCAGAGGCTTAATTATATATTTTGCCTTTATTTGTCATTAACAATATTAACTCATACTAATTAAGGTTGGTTTAAATATTAAGACGTTTTATTTGTCATTAACCAGTGTGATCTCGGGTTTTTAATTATGTTTTCAAAAAAATTTAATGAAATAAAATTTTAATTAACAAAACGAATTTGAATTTAAAAATATATTTTTTAGCTAAACTAAAAAAAATCAGCGTTTGGTATTTGATTGTGGAGATATGGACAATATTTTAAATGTTTGGATAAGGGTAAAGATAAAAGATGTGGATAAGATAAAAATAATATAGTTGAGAATTATTATTCATAGTATGTTTCCTAGGATAGGGATGGAGATAAAATAATATATTTTACTATATTACCCTACTTAAACTACATAACATTGATTTAAAAGATAAATTGGACTTTTCGATCTCATTTAAATTGTAGGAGCTTATCACAGCTCTTATACCACCCCTTCCCAAGTATAAGATTTGAAGGATCAGACCCGTCTCTTTCTTATCTTATTGCTTTATCCCTAAAACAAACATGGGATAATTAATTTTTGGATTTTTTATCCCTGCCCCACCTCATTTATCCCTCATAGCAAACGCCCTCCACAAGTCAGCCTCCGTCCCTGTGGGGGGCATCATTGGGTTCGACGGGGGGAAGCTCCGATGCCAAAGTCAATAAAGTAGAACAAGAGAACAAACTGAATTGACAAAGGGTAAGTGAATGTGTGTACCTTCAGTAACTAGAAAGTCTACATTAATGCTCCATTAATAGCGGTTACAAGTTACTTTTAAGCTGGCGGTTAGCTAATTGATAGCTCATTAATGGCCCTTACTGCTGAGGCAGCCCAACCGTTTCTAATGGTGAATCGTGTGCTCAAGGAGATTCGCCTTGCTGGTTCGCCGGCGGGTCTCTCCTGGCAGGATCTCAGAGATCTGCCAGACGGATCTCTGGGGAGGATCAATACGCGGCGTCCCTTTAGGTGAATATCCTTTGTGGTCCTTGGGATAATATCTCGATGTTATCAGGTAAGGATTAAAAAAACAATACAAAGCAAAAGTAGGCCAATATCTCCACTAAGCTATTCAAAAAGTGATAATTCAATCGACTGGGCTCTTCTTTTAGACCACAAGAGGAACTGAATCCTATCATGGACAAAGCCAGACCCCGTGAGCTTCTGAGCCTTAGAAGTGTTCCATCACATTATTGTGGAACCATGTGGCCCGACCTTCAACTTGGCCTTGAAGACTCCTTCAATATGCATACGACTATCATCATAGGCCCTAATCACAGTTTCATCACAAAGTGTTCCATCACAAAGTCTAGACATACGTGAATATTGAAGACATATCGGTGAAGTTTGCTGCGCTATTAGGACGCTCATGGTTCCACAAGCTTAGAGGTGTGCCCTCCACTCTTCATCAAATGATTAAGTTCGCCTACGGGGATGAGGTGGTGATGATCAGAGTAGAAAAGTTGAGTTCGGTGGCGGCATTAGGAATTGAGCCTCAGCTCTTCTCCGGGTTCTAGGTTTCGGGGATCTACGAGTCCAGCATGACCACTGATGTGCTAAAGATGATGAAGGGAAGTTTCATTCCTAGCATGAGCTTGGATGCACATCATCAAGGACTACCCGCGTCGCCACACTTCAAGAGTCAGAAAACCCGGAAGGGTTTGGGATATGAGCTAGGAGGCCCGTCCAATAAAGGCTGCGAGGGGAAGGTAGGCCTGAAGAAGTATTTTGCGAGTGAAGGCCATATAAAGGATTATTTCAGGAGCTCCTGAGTCATAAACTAGAACTAAGAGGAAGATTCTACTGTGTTTTGATATTTTTAATGATATTATCAGCTGGGGCAAAGACAAGGCGAGCTGCTTCGTGGAGGAGATCATGATGTTAGACCTGAATGCGGAGGAGCAGATCATTACTACTAAGGCAACCGTGAGAGCCGCGTATGAATCGAGCACCTCTAAGGCCCATGAGAACCCCGAGGACCCCGATGATGACAATTGTATTACCGCTTTGTTTCAACATAAATAAAGATGCAATATTCCATTTTTTTTAAAAACTGTTTTGGGAAATCAATCCCATAATCTTTAAAACATAATTAATCAATTGATTAATTAAACAGTGATAAAAACAACTAATCTGAATTAAAAATTATTTTTAATTGTAAATTCAATAGCATGAGTCTAGATGAATGTAACATATTTAAATTTATAGAACTCAAAATCTCCACTAAGCTAGCCAAAACTTGATAGTTCAATTGACTAGGCTATTCTTTTAGACCACGGGAGGAATTGAATCCTGTCATGGACAAAGCCAGACCCCGTGAGCTTCTGAGCCTTAGAAGTGTTCCATCACATTATCGCCCCCAACATGGGTTACAAGCTTGCTACCAAGCTCGGCGGTGTTTACCAATTTGCTATTCAAACTAATAAACTTAGTGAGATTCTTATTATTAGCCGTTGTGGGATTGCTTACCTTTGTTATTTATGATAGTTATTGATAAATTCAAATGCCAATGTGGGATTGTTCACTTTCCTTATTACAAAAAAAAAAACAAATTATGTTCTTCATTATAAGTTATTTCCTTCTTTCTTTTATTCATTTATTTCTATTTATTTCTCAATTCAAACTAATAAACTCTATATAGTTGTTATTCTCTTTCAATGTGGGATTGCTGAACATAAATAATGATGGAATATTCCATTTTTTTATGAAACTGTGTTGGGAAATCAATCCCACAATCTTTAAAACATAATTAATCAATTAATTAATTAAATAGTAATAAAAATAACTAATCATAATTAACAATTATTTTTAATTGTAAATTCAATACCATGAGTCTATATGAACAATGTAACATATTTAACATTTATAGAATTCAAAATCTCCACGAAGCTAGCCAAAAAGTGATAGTTCAATCGACTAGGCTCTTCTTTTAGACCACGGGAGGAACTGAATCCTGTCATGGACAAAGCCAGACCCCGTGAGCTTCTGAGCCTTAGAAGTGTTCCATTACATTATTGCCCCCAACATGGGTTACAAGCTTGCTACCAAGCTCGGCAGTTGTAGACACCGAGTCGGAGGACCTGTGAACAAGACAGTCGAAGCGGTTGGTCCCGGAAGTCTTAACAAAAATATATAATAAGGAAGGAGAAGTTACCGTGGGTCGCCGTCATCGAATTGACGGCTCACGAGTGCTCAGCGGCGCGGTGCGAGCGCCTAGCGGCAGCCGACGCGCGTTCGACGACAGTCGGACGCCCGCCCGGTGGCGCAAGGCACGCGCTCAACGTCCGTTGGACGCACGCGGCCAGCAGCGCACGGCGCGCGCTCGACGTCCGTTGGGCGCACGGGCCCGACACCGTGGAACGCACGCTCGGCAGGCATGGGGCGCGTGCGCCCGACGGCGCGAGGCGCGCACTCGGCGGTCGTTGGGCGAGCGCGCCCGGCAGCCGCTGGACGAGCGCCCAACGACGTTGGGCGAACGCCCAACGGTGGTTGAGCGTTCGCCCAACTCTGTTGGACGATCGCCCAACAATAGTTGGGCAGCCGTCCAACATTGTTGGGCGGCCGCCCAACCCCTTTGGGCGACGCCCGACCTTGATCGGGCGTCGCCCATTCTTGTCGGGGATCCAATGCCTATAAAAGGCACGGATCCCCATGCATTGATGATGGATTTTTTGGAGCCCTTCTCACTCTAGACATTTTTAGAGAGAGAAAGTGATTTTTTTGAGAAAAATATTTTTTTTCTCAAAAATTTCGAATTTCCCAAAAGTTAAATTTTTACTAAAAAACACAAAAAAAACTGGAAAATCACGACTCGTGGAATCAATTGGCTTCGACTGTCAGATACCGAACTTGAGGTATTATCCGAGGACTAGACTCGTTTATTTTATTTTATTTATTTCTTTTCCTTTATTTATTTTTATGTTATAATTTTATTTATTTAGTTATTTATTTATTTACCATGTTTTATTTAATTCTTCGTATTTATTTAATTCTCGTCTCGTGTTAGTGAAAAAAATTTGGTTTTGTTTGAAAATAAAAAATCTCGTTTTGATATCCCAATACGAACCGTGATCCGATTAAAAGGTAGTTCGGGTATTAAAAGACGTTGTAATTATAAGCTTTTTTAAAAAGATATTTCTGAAAAACGTTTTAAAATAAAAACGTCGTTTTAGAAACTTCCGTTATTGACTATGATCCATTTTTGGTAGTTCGGAAATCCAAAATGATTGAATTAGACTTAATTTAAAGCTTTTGAATGAATCTGGAAATAGTTGGAGCAGTTCTGTAATTTGCCATTTTCTGTCACTAATTGCTGTTTACCGACGGAATTTCCGTCGGTAAATCTGCTGGAATGTAAAAAATGCTGTTTTGGTCCCTCTTTCTCAACTTTTAAGTTTTTAATCCTTTGTACATATATGTATTATTATGTAATATTAACCTTCAAGTTATTTTTAAATACCTTATACATATAGTTATTTAATGTGTTCATAAATCATTTTCAATTAATTAGACTTAATAAAGTATATGTATATATATTTTCCTTTTTTTCATTCATTTAAATTATATTGAGTTTTATTTTAAAATGTTATTTATTTGGGTATTTTGAGATAATTAATTAGTAGATATTTTGAGGGTAAGTAGGTATTATTTTGATGTTTAATGTATATTTGGGAAAGTTATTTTCTATATATTACAATAGTCATTTTGGGATATAAAGTTTATTTTTTTATTAACAATGAATTTTGTTTATTATTTTACATGTTTTTTTTAGTAAGGTAAAAGTATATTTAGTATCTTTTATTTTCATTATTATGTATATATTTAGCTATTGAGTGGCATCCTTTACTTTGTTTTCTAAAGTTATATGTATATCATTATTTTCAAATATATGTGTATATATATGTATATGCTTTTCCCTTATTCTTTTTGGCATTTGGGGACATGGTTTTAAAATGGGTTTCAATTGAGAAATTTTGTGTTAGTTGGTTTATTGTTGTAATTATAATAATGTTAAAGGTTAATTGAGTGAAAAGGGGAAAATAAAATCACAAAAAGAGAGTTTAATTTGCCCATTTAAGTTTAAAGTTTTCTAGATATTCTTAAAGTGTAAATAGTATCTTCTTGACATTTTAAACCATTTCTTAAAACATCACGTTTTAAAACCTTAGTCCGTTCCAATGACGGATTAAGCGAACCTTGTAATTAAAATCGTTTTCATTGTGAATAATAGAGTTTTGAATCGTTTTCTTAAATGATTTGTACAAAATAAATTGACTTGTATGCTTAACCACATTTCTTATTAAAGGTTTTTATCTTGATGTTTTCAAACACTTTAGTCGTTCCAACGGCGATTCGGGTGAACTTCATCAAACGGGGTTTTGAAACGTACCTAAATCGTTCCAACGGCGATTAAGGTGCGAACCATGTAAATAAACTCATTTTGGGGAAGTGAATTAGTATAGAACTAGTATGTAACACGAAACATAAATCACGTTGTAAATAAATCAATTCTTCTTTCTCCCCCCTCTCTTTCCTATGTATTTTGAACTAATGTAAATGGGTGATTCTTTACTAAAGTGGCTTTTCAATAATATATGCTCAAAACGGTTTTCAAAACGAGAAAGAAAAGGTTTCAAATGAATTTTAAACTTAAAGAAATATACGATTAGTCCGTTATCGCCTAACATGCTGAGTAGGAGGCCGGTGGTTCATAACCGGGCGATGTCGGGGTGCTTAGTAGCCTTTCTCCAGAAAGGAGCTAGCCTTCTCGGCTCGTACCTAAGTTTCCCGAACCCACACCGGTCTCCCGCAAGGGATCGGTGTTCATTTTCCCATTCGTGGGTGGCGACTCTTCCATATCTCCGAGCTCCGGTCCTGCCGAGCAGCTTGATTCCACGATTGGTTGCTTTCAGCGCCAATCACCGCTTACGTCGCCATGAGGTGTCCACCCCCCGGTCCGCCCAGGAGATTAGGTCGTGGCACCTCATCTAACAAGTGGCGACTCTGCTGGGGAAGCGAGAAATTTGATTCCGAAAGGCGTGTATTAAGACCTTAACGGGGACGGATCGTATTATTTCTTTTCGTATGCATTCATGTGCATTATTGCAAACCTTTTGGGTAATTTCCGCGAAACCTCTAGCGAGAGTCCATTCGTCGCTCGAAAGAGGCTAGTGTAAGTTCCCCCTTACAGTAAGGCGCCAAAGGGTCCCCATCCATTCGTTAGAGGTGAATTTGTGCGGTCCTGTGAGGTCCCGCGCTCAGTCGTGTCAGCATATAGTAGCCTTAGAAGTTGCCATAGGATTACCCGTTACTATTTTTTGTGTGATAAATGAATCAGTTCGTGTTTTCAAATCACCATGATACGTGTCTAAATCCTAAAATATGTAAAGAAAATGAAACGATGCGTTAATATATACTCTTGAATCGGCGTACTAATTACCCTAAAACATTGAAATGATTTGAACTAAAGACGACTTAGTCATCTCGTATGAATGAACATGTGCGGCCCGCCTTGTCCCTTTCTGTGTCCCGATGAAGGCACATATTCAGGAAATGCGTTATGACGTAAGCAGGTATTAGTATGAATCGGTTTGGTGTTAAGGATAATTACATCTCGATACAAAAGACTATATTAACAGTAGCCGTTATTCACATTCTTTAAATAAATTGGGATAAAACGAGATCATAACGAAACGAAAATGAAGAACATTTCTGTTTCGAACGACCCTGTTGTAACGTAAAAAGTTTCGCGCACGTAGCCCGTCCCTTCCGAATAAAAGACGAGCTTTTACATTATGCCCCGTGTCGTTCTTAAGAGAAATGGACGTGTCCGCAGAAGTGACTAAGAAAGATAAAAGCAAAATCAACTAAACGACCAAAATCATTCCGAATCTACGATATATGTCAATCCCGAGAGTAGTTAAAGAAAATAAACCAATGCCGTTGAATACATGCCTCGAACGAGTGTATACCCCGTTTAAAATCACGAAGCCGAATTAAGCTAAACCGCATAATTGTGCCATATGGACGAGACTGTAGGTTTGACTAACGACTCGATCAATTCGACCGTTACCAAAACTACAAGAAATATGGCCCGATGTGCATGCTAGCTTAACTCGTGCCTAAATGAAAGAGAACGGTGATATTCTCGCTTCGAATAAGCATGCGATTCAACGAAACGTTAATTTTCTATAACCACACTAAGATAATATATCCCATGGATTGGGAAGAACAACGAATTGTTGCTAGCCGAAAGATTACCGTGCACTCAAAATAAGACTCACCGTCTTTTCACGTAGCTAAAATGAGCAAACGGATCCTCAACGCTAAGAACAAACGCGTTACGCGATGAGTCCGTTCCCTAAAATAAAATCCAAAAGTGGTTTCATCACTAAATAAACACGTGGTTACGTCTCTCGATAGATCCAAAAGATCCCGTTGTAATCCAAAAATCGAGACGCGAACCCACGCAAATAAAAGGGAACGAATCATTGTCGATAACGAACGATTGGACTAGAAGAATAACTCGTACCACGTCTAAAAACCGAGATGCGCTCAAAGGGAGTCAAAACCCGAACTAATGTGTCTCGCAAAAGGACAAAAAACGAGTTATTCCGAAAAGACAATCCAACTTGGTCGAGTTCTTAGTCACTGAACGCTGATGCGTCAAAATGAACTGTGTTGTATGATGAATGTTTTACTATTTTGCAATAATCGACGGCATCACGCGTCCCCTGGACCGCAATGTGAGCCCCAAACCAAAATCCTAGGAAAGAGACTTGGACCATCGAGTGCGTGGAGGAATAAGGGTGGAAGAGAGATGTTGTGATACATGTAATTAGACTGACGTTTGTTCTTCTTATCTTATATATCCGTAAATAAATAAATGCACACACCACGACTCATGCATATAAATCATGCATACATATTGAAACGAGTGTTGCTTACACAGACATCATCATTAAGCGGTTGTGGTTCCGCAAGAGTAATCGGCTAGTCGGGCAGTTTGATCAGTTACGGATCGTCAGTTCCAAATCAGCAGTTGTGACGTCCGAATCATCATTGTCGGAATCAGCTCAGTATTCGGTCAGTATGTCTACGCCAGATGAGAGAATATCAAGGTTAGAAAGAGTGGTGAACAACCTCAACGATCAGTTAACCGTAATTTTAGTCCAGCTGGATGAGCTTGCAATTAAGAGTAACAAGAGTAGCAGTAAACCAGCTGAGAACATTGTGAGCACGGGTCCCCGTTTTGGAGATAACTATCAGGATTGCGTAACAAGCAGTTTGGGGAAGAGAAAGCAAAGGGAAGAGGAATGGAAGCAGCACATCACTCAGGAAGTGCATGATCTACGTGGGGTAAGCTTTAGAGGTCAAGACTTTTATAATCTAAAAAACTATTCGTCGGCAACGGCTTTGCCTTTGAAGTTCCGCCTTCCTGACATGAAGAAGTTTGATGGAACTGGGGATCCTACCGCCCATGTGAACCAATATGTGGCAGAAATAGAGCACACAATTCTGACTGAGGAACAGATCTTGGGGCTGTTCAGTGCTTATCTGGAGGGGGGTGCCCTCGTGTGGTTTCATGCGTTGCCGCTGGTGACAAAGAGGGATTGGAAGGAGTTAGTGA